>NC_136057.1:1520047778-1521294278 GCF_964261635.1 Lissotriton helveticus | reverse complement strand
CCTTCCACACCTAGATACTGAATCAAATTTCGGGTTTGGGTCGTCAGAGTGCCAAGTTCTAGTCGACCACCATCCAGATAACTGATAATATTTGAATCTGGTGAGAGTTCCCCCAGTCAAGTTAGAAAGAGTCTCCCAGCTTAAAAGCTCTGCACCCTCCTGTAAATCACCCCAAAATCCCAGTCCTGCCAACCTCAGGGGTCGGGACAGTTGATCATCCAGATGTACAGGAGTCCCAGGGAGTCCCAGATCGGGGCCTGTGTTGCGTAATATGGGATATCAAGCCTTTTCCTGATGAAAACCCAATTTTTTAGGGCTGCCCCCAGAATCTTCAGCCTCACTTTCTTATAAAACTTGGGGTCCTCAAATTTAAAAAGAAAGAAATCTTGTCACTGCAGGATGTCTTGCAGTAATGCTGAAAAAAGTATGCCTTGGGAGGATGAATCAATTTTACCAGCTAACAATCTGAAGTTTTTTAAATTAAATGCATGGCAATACACGAATAAGTCAGGAAGAGCCAATCCTCCAGTTCCTAGGCTTCTCCTGAGCTTTTTCCATGATATTCGTGGTGATTTTGAGTTCCAAATAAAGGATCCTAGTTTCCCTTGTAGTTTTTTATGGCAGGTGTGTGGAAGGATAGTGGGATGGAATTAAACAGGAACGTTATTTTTGGCAGAATGATCATCTTTATTAGATTGACTCTCCCGAAGATGTTTAAAGGGAGAGATGACCATCACAGAAGTAGGTCACAGACATCCTTAGAGACTCTATCCAGATTGATTTTTGGTATATCTTCAATCTTTTTGGTCAAGTGTACCCCCAGTTATCTCATCCTAGTCTTTGACCCTGGAGTCACTACTTCTTGGTTCCACTCCATAATCTCAGTCTTTTCTTTATTGATCGTGTACCCTGAGATCTCACCAAACCTTTCTGCCAAATCTATTAATCTAGGCAGTGCTTCTGATGGATTTGAAGTGTACATCAATAGATCATCCGCGTATAACACAAATTTTTATTCCAAATTAGAAATCATAAAGGGCTTAATTAGTGGATCAGACCTAAGCAAACAAATAAAAGGCTCTATATATAAATTAAACAAAAGAGGCGACAGAGGACAGCCCTGTCTGGTTCCCCAAGCAATAGGTATCCTATCTGTAAGAGACCCATTAACTAAGATCTTAATACTTGGAGCACCGTAAAGAGACCTTATAGTGGTCGTAAAATTGTTTTGGAATCCAAAAACCCCCAATGCTTTCCATAAGTATGAACAATCTACTTGGGCAAATGCCTTGGCGGCGTCGACCGCTACCAAAGTCAGGGGCAGTTTTTTTTCAGTTGCTACATCGATTGCAGCGATCACTTGGAAGGTTAATTCGTTGAGTTGTCTATCAGGGATAAAGCCCCTCTGATCACAATGGATGATACATTTTACTACCCTAGCCAGTCTAGCCGTCAATACTCCCGCGAAGATCTTGTAGTCCGAATTCAGTAAAGAAATCGGTCTATATGATTCTATCTTTACCGGGTCCTTATTTGGTTTTATCATTAGCGTAATGGTGGCTTCCGACCATGAGTTTGGGGCCTGCTCACCCCTCAAAAGAATTCCATTAAACAGTGTTGTTAAATCAGAAATTATTTGATCTAGGACTAACCTATACAACTCTACGGGAAGCCCATCGGGCCCGGCAGCTTTTCCGTTAGCCATTTTCAAAACCTGGGTTCAAACCTCGCCCTCTCTAATCTCAGAAGCTAGAAAGGTTCTATCAGCCTCGGACAGAGTCGGGAGCTGTATCTTATTTAGCCAATTCTCCACATGCTGCATACAATCTACCGGGTTGGCTTTATACAGATTTTGCATGTAAGACTTAGCCTCTTCTCTAATTAGCTCATCATCAAAGGTGGTAACGCCTGAGCTAGAAAGAAATAGGCTATTAATCTGATTCCTGGTCATATCTGCTCGAGATTTCCATGCAAGTAAGCGACCGCATTTCTCCCCATAAGAGAAATTTTGGAGTTTGCTAGCATCCCATCGGTCTTTTAATACCTTGTCTATACTTGCTTGGTATTCTGCGCGTAAGGTATCCAGCTCTTTTTGTATGCGAGGTCTTATGTCTGACTGATCTACCGATGCCTTCTGAAGCTCCTGTTCCTTTAATTTAATCTTCAGGAGATGCTCTTCGTTCTTCTCCCTTATCACCTTATTTCTCCTGATCATCAGGGAACTCAGAGAACCTCTGACAAAAGCCTTAAATGTCTCCCAGATCACCTGTTGACTTGTTGAGCCATTATTATGTCTGAAAAACTCCTCCGTCTGTGTTGCTAAGTCTTGCCAAACACCTTCTTGAAGTAATAGGGCTCTATCCAGCGTCCACCTTCTCTGCTGTGTCTTCAGGTTAAAATTAATTACAACTTCGACAATTGAGTAGTCGGACAAAATAGCAGGAATATAAGATATAGAGTCAACGACAGAAAAGAGTGATTGATCCAAGAGAAAGAAATCAATTCTGGAATGATGACCATATCTTCTACTATAGAAGGAATACTCTTTTTTACCAGCATTTTTAACTCTCCAGATATCTATGAGTTTAAAGTCTTTCATGATGTTTTTAAGCTCCATTCGCGACCTTTGGGGGGGCCTAAATCTGACCCTAGAAGTTCGATCTAATTATTCATCAAATATCATATTGAAATCACCCCCCAATATTACTGGTCCTACTGACTCCACTAGAAGCTTTGAGCTTCATAAGGGACCCTGGAGGATCCAGATTGGTCCAGTAGTACACTGCACATATGAATGAGATCTGACCTATAGTTAATAAAGCCACCAGCCATCTCCCAGAGCAGCCTGTCTCAAATTTAACCAGCCTTATCCCAGCATTGGCTCTGATCAATATTGCCACCCCCCTTGTATTGCCGCTTTGATCTGAACAGATGGAGGAGACCCCTTAGGTAATGGTATTTGGCTTCCATGAGCCCTGACCCCCACCCGCACCTGTTTGGCCAAATCCTTTCGGCATTCTGACACCTGGCATTTGTATGCAATGTATGCCTCGGTGGCGTGTTGGGTGCCAGCCGTGCTTGCGGGTGCTTACTGCTGTGTGGTCTGTGCAGGGGCTGGGTTCTCCTTTACGTAGCTTGTCTTCCCTGGTGGTGGGTTTTCTGGGAAGTCTATGAGCTGTTGTAGGGCGTCGGTGTCGAAGGTGTGGTGGACCTCTCCAGCATCACTGATGGGTTGTCTGGTCTGGTATGCTGGAAGTGTTGTATGTCCCTCTGCAATGTGAAGGTGAGATGCATGTTGACATTGTGTTAACATGTATATTTGTGCATTGTTCTTGTTGACATGCAGACTGTATGACAATGTACATTGTGACTGTTTGGGCGGTGTTGCCAAACTGATGTGGGACAGTGGATTTTTGGACTAGGTGACGGATGTGAGGTTGTATGCATTCGTATGAATCTAAGGATTTCCTGCTTTGTTCGATGTGTTGGGCATGTTTCTGCGCATGAGCGAACCCAGTTGTGTCCCCTGTTCTGCAGTGTCGTTGTTACACTTTGACACTAGGGGGTTGTTAGACCTGACACCATTGGCGTGGGTCTCCTTTCCATTTTTGCTGTTGCCTAAGGTATTTTTGCTGGTGTTCGATGCTTTGGGCACTGTGCCACTGCTGTCTAGTACCACAGTGCGAGTGCTCCCGGTTGTAAATTGATGTATGGATTAGTGATTCCAGATTGGATATTTGGTTTACTTGTCAGACCCTAGTACAGTGCACTGAGTGTGCCCAGGGCGTGTAATCCAAATGGTGCTGTTGGGCCTGCAGCACTGGTTGTGCCACCCACAGAAACAGCCTTGTAAAATGTGTCTAAGGTCTGCCATTGCAGAGCCAGCGTGCAGTCTGGTACTGTCATGCTGACTGGGCAAGTGCACCCACTTGCCAGTCCCTAAACCTCTCCTTTTCTTCATATCAGTCACCCCATTGGTAGGCCCAAGGGCAGGGTGCGTTGTAAGTATAAGGTAGGACAAGCCCTGATGTGTGTGGACTGTCCTAATAGTGAAGTACAGCCATTTTCGTTTTACACTATTGCAAGGCTACCTGTTCTCCATAGGCCAGAATGGGCTGTTCGATTATTACATGTTTATAATCCTAATAGACTCAGAGAACATGGTAGAAATTCGAGTTTACTATGCCTGAACTCAGAATGATAAAATACATATTTTAGTAAATGTTATTGTAATATTCTGTGTTTGCAAATACCACTTTTAGAAAGTAGGTATTTGCTTGTCTAACCATTCAAAACTGCCTCTGCTAGGTTGTGTATTCCTTTGTCTGGTTTTGTGAGTGACAGGTCTGGGGGATTCGAATAGACAGGCTGAGCCACCCGGTGGTGAATAGAGAGACCTGCATCTAGATGGGAAGCAGGAGTTGCACCTGAACCTTGACTAGGACTGTGCCTGCCTTCCACAATGCTGGCTCCACCTCCTGGGGAGCGGCTAATGTCTCTGCCCTGCACACTGAAAGAAGAGAAGGAATCCTGTAAACAAAGTGCTCCAGGACTGTATTTGCCTTCCACAATGCTGGCTCCACCTCCTGTGGGGCGTCTGAAATACCTGCCCTACACTGTAAAAGGAAAGGAGAAGTCTGGTAACAGAGTGCTTCAGAATTGGTTTGGACTGGGCAAAGGCCCCTCTCTCCTCAGAGAACAAAGGATTTTGGGGTAGGAGAAAGGAACTTTGTGTACTTTGCTTTCAACTCATGAAGGATCTCTGAGGGCTTGGAAAAGAGCTTGCCTCCTTCTGAAGTCTCAGGGACAACAGACTTCAACCCCCAGCTCTCCAGAGTTCTTTGGAAGTGCCTGCTGCTGTTTTGGGCCTTCAGAGGGACTGCGTGTCACAAGAAGCAGGAAGCTCGACTCAATGAGAAGAAGTGTGTCGCTGTCGCTGAGCCTGCCATTGCAACTCCGAAGGAGGGTGTCGCTGCTGGAACTGTCACACAGCATTGCATCGAAGAGAAGCGTGTCACTGCTGCTGCCGTCGCAACTCGGAAGGAGGGTGTCGCTGCTGTAGCTGTTGCACTGCACAGCATCAGGAGAAGAATCTCGCAACGAGGTCGGAGTGTGTCGCTGTCGCTGTGCCTGCCGTCGCAACTCCGAAGGAGGGTGTCGCCGCTGGAACTGTCACACTGCACCGCATCGAAGAAGAGCACCTCACATCCCTGAGAAGCACGCCGCCGTCTGAGCTGCTGCCGTCGCATCTTGTATGTCGCCGCTGTAGTTGTCGCATCGTGCGGAAGCTTCACACATCGTGGGAGAAGAGTGTTGAGGCTTTAGCTGCTGCTGTCGCATCGCAGATCAAGGGTGTCGCCACTGCAGTCCACGCATTGAACCGAGAACTTCTCGCATCCCCGAGAAGCGTGCCGCATCTGGAAGATCTTGATGTCTTTATTTCTTTGTATCTGAACTTTGCCGCATTTCCCTTCGCTGCGACATTGCTTGTCGTGGACGCGCAACGTAACCGAAGGTGGGATTGGCAGGCCTGCTGCTGGTTTTCGCTGCTTTTTGTATCGCGATTGGCCTCATCGCAACTTTTTTTGCGTTCGTGTTTTGCATTTTTGCGGTGTGGCGTTGGTTTTATCGCGGACATTTGACGCGTTATCTATTGACTATCACATGGTACCGCCATGTTGTGAATACTTAGTTAACATGGCGTAATTTTCCTGCAATAGACTGCGATGTTGAGAGTTGTGTTAAGTTACTTTTTCGACGGTTATCACACGTTCTTGAGAATATGCTCCTCTGATTTATAACATACATTTGTGAATCCCCCACCTCACTGTTTTTGTGGTTTCTTTTTCACCTATCTTTTTATCACTCATTTATTTTACATTCTTTCTTTTTTGTTTCTTTAGATCCCCTCTTTCACCCCTCTCCCCTCTTTCTCCGAGTTCTCTCACACCAGTCTGCCTCGTTCTCACCTCTCACTTCTCCCATTCTCTAACTCTTTGAATTGTCTCTTTATGATCTGCTCGCCCTCCTTTTCTTATCTGTCTCTCTCATCCATCCATCTCCATCAATTTTTTCTCACACCTGTCTCACCCTCTTATACTGTTTCTTTATTGTCTGGTGTTATAGCCTGGGTCTTTTCCTCTCCTTTCTCAATCTCCCTTTCAGGCGCTGAAAACTACAGCTGTCGCATAGGTTTTTTTTTTGTCGGTCACCTGTCTCTCTTTCTCTCTTGCGCATACATACAAACATGCAAACACTTGGATACGAACAGAATGAAATAACTCGGTCAATTTAACTGTGGTTTCATGACGTTTGGAACTGGGTGGTGCTCTTAGTACATGAAAATTGTCTTTGTCTTTCTGTCACCGACCTGCCACTCTGTAGTGTCCTCCTCCTGTCTTCTCTTTGCTTCCTCTGGTCTTATTCCCCTATTCATTCATTCTCTCTCTCTCTCGCTTTCTGTCTCACTCTCTCCTTTCTCTCATCTTTCACATATGCTGATTTTTTCTCTGAGTCACCATATGAGCTCAACAACAGCCAAAGACATAGAGACACTTTTTTACCTGTGCTATGTCCACTAGGAAAATATATAACTATATTGCAAAATTGTTGCTTTCTGCCATGAGATTGTTTTCCATGCCTTCCTGTACTGCAAAGTTAGCTAAGGGACTCCTCAGAGTAGAACACCCACGACACAAATGTTGTGTCATTGTCAAGTTTCAGATGGAAACATTTTAATTCATTGTAGCCCTGTGTTCTACTCCTGAATGCATATAATTCTCTTTTTTTTTTTTTATTGTTTTTTTATTGTCAGGCTGACAAAAAGAAAAAAAGAAAGAGTTCAACAATACATGAGTATACATACATAGGTAATATCATATAACGTTATTCCATAATTTTGCGTACATAAATTATATCGCATAACATATAGTAAAGCGAGTAGACCATTGAGTAAGACAAATAAATAAATGAGGGGGCAAAAAAAAAAAGATTTATTGGGGAAAGAAAAGAAAAAAGGGGGAAAGGAGTAAAAAGCTTAGATAGTACTTTCAATAAAGTATACCAATTACATTATACAGAAAATATCTAAGTCAGTACATAAAAGATCCCCAATTTTTTTCATGTTTTCTTATTGCGCGTATTCCCTTAATATTTGCTAGAGCTAATTCCATTGAGTGTATTTCACTCACCAGTGCCCACCAGTTCCAAACCGTTGGTGTTTCTTGGCTGATCCATGCTCTAGCGAGAGTTAGCTTAGCACATGACATAAGTACCGTCGCTAGAGCAGGCTGTGAGGGAGGAACAGGATATAAGTCTAGCAAAACAGAAGTAGCCGTAAATATAGGTAACTGAATCTTTTTTATTTTTAAAACATTTTGTATATCGCGCCAAAAATCCTTAAAATTGGGGCAAGAAAACAACATATGTGTCAGATCGGCCGCTTCAATAGAGCATTTGGGGCATTTTGTACGATCACTATAGATGTTATTAGGTGACCATTTGGAGATTCTTTCCGGAGTATAATATAACAAGCAAGTTGTTCTGAATTGTTGGAGTCTTAGGCTAGAGGACCGTACACTTTTATTTATGTTTGTTAAAGAGCGCTCAATCTGTTTTGGAGTTATGTTTGAGCCCAATATTCTGCTCCATTTGCCTGCTAGTTTAATACAATCATTTGTTCTAAAGTCGCTAAAAGTTCTGTATGCTTCACTTATCACAGATTTATTTTTTGAAGAGTATAAGCAGGTCCAAATGTCGCATTCAGAAACCTCTAAGATTTGTTTTTTATTAATCAAATAGTCATGTAGCTGTAAGTGTTTGTATCTCATATTCTCAGGCAAATTATAGAGCAATTTAAGAGTATTAAAATCTAAGAATCCTTGTGTGCCATATAAATCCCCTAGAACAGTAATCCCTGACCTAAGCAAACCAGAAGTAACATTATCATTAAAAATACATGGGAGTCCCAGATTGCCCCATAAAGGAAGCTTTGAGTGAAAGAAACTGGTTTTACAAAAAGAGAGAATATTTCTCCAAATCCTAATTATATCTTTTGCCGTCTTAAACCTGACCCTTTTGTGATAGTTGGGATCATATAATTCTCATAAACATTCTAAATAACTACTGGCTACTAAAAGTAAAGAGGGATCAGGAGACCCACTCTTTCATTTTCATTTTTGTTTCTGTCAGATCTCTCATGTGAGGGGTTGCAAAGGCTGGGCCAGGAGTAGCAGTGGCATGTCAGGGGTCACAGCTGCAACCCCTTAATGATGTCCATGAATGCAAGGCGTAATTTCACCAAGTTTGAATGTTGTGTCTGCACATTCCCTTTGACGCCCGGAAATACGGATTCCTCATGGTAGCATACGTTACCCTTTTGAGTAGAAGTGGACAAGTTACTGAAAGCTCGAGCCTAAGGCCTAGCTCTCAATCAATCAATCAGGGTTGGTAAAGTGCAACTACTCACCCGTGAGGGTCTCAAGGTGCTGGCTGAGCTCGAGGTCATCTTGGAATCTTGAGCAAAAACCAGATGATTATTCTTGAGAGATGATGTGGCCTAGAAGCTAGAGTTGCTAAATCTCGAGTACCAGGTTGAATTCCAGCCTGCCTCAGCCTCCTGTGATTCATGGGAAATCTCTCTGAGCCCAATATGAAAGTGTGATGGAGCCTGTGCCTGTTGTGAAGCACTCTTATTTCATTGGACAAGGTTTGCACTACATAAGACTGCCAAAAATAAAATGTTGGTTTTTCCCAATACACAAGTTCTATTTCCATTCCTCAAGAATAAAGGTCAAAGAAATATCCTTTGATATCAGAAAGAAATAGCCATCTAGTGGCAGTATTGCACAGTGTGAAACGAATCTGGGAGGAATTTCAGACTGTGTGATCATGGGCAAATACTTCATTGCACCAAACATGCTTTTTGTTCATCATCACATTTGAGAGTACCTTCAAATACCTGAGTTCAGGATGTACAAAACCCTCCACTGTGTTTGACTTAATACTATATAATGTTGCTATAATTGTATAACATCATCCGAGGCTAGAAATGGCAGATTAGTTCACCAATTGCATTGCCGTCAGGGTGGGGGCAGGAATGTTTCCCAGTACATGTTTTAACTAAACCTCATCATATTCTAAAATGTTTGCTGCAAGCCAAACATTTTCAAGGCTTGGTTTTGTGTTCAGGGTCTGAGAGCAAGTGCCGGTTATTGGTTTTAGCTCTGACTCCACTCTCTCTGGTAATTTTTTGGCTCACCCACCTCTTCTTTTGAGTCTCAATGTAGGGTAAGATCGAGTGGCTTTGGAAGGTGGTCTCACAGAAACATCAAAGCTTCTCTCATTACAAGCGAGACACACATTTGAAGGCCATGCTGCCCTGTTGTACATATGTGGCTAAATGTCACAACTTCTGGGAAGGACGAGAACCTAATCTCTAACTCTACCATTGTACATAGTTCTGATTATACGGGTAGCTCCTGGGCCCTGTAGAAACTTCAGCTGCTTCCCCACTGGGGGACCCTTTTACATACTCCTTCCTTTGATGGCAGGAGGTACCTTGAACTCATCGGGGTTCTACTCTACAGATTTTGTCAGCCATTAATTTACTGTTTGAGGTTCTGTGGTTGCCTTATTGATTTGACCTTCATTTTGATAGTTTATTATTTAGTTGATGTCAATTTCTATGTTTTCACTGTTGTTAAAGCAGATGTTATATTTTCAAATATGCTAGTAGGTTCTAAGAATTTTCAAAACTCGAGAGCTCTGGTTGGTATTGAAGGATCACTGACATAATATCGACAGACAAAATATCGAAATTACAAAATATTGTCACTAAAATATCGAAAATACTATTATCGACCACCAATACTTATCTAAAAAAATACACAAATATCGAAACCATTTTATCGCCAATAATAAATATTGTTTTAAATATTATCAAACACACAAATATCGTCGAAAAATATTTACATTTCTTTAAAAAGATACAAAATGTCCTAAATATCGAAATTAAAAATATAGACAACAAAATTATCGTTTTTAGACAAATATCGAATATTGAAAAATAACGAAAATAAAGATATCTTTACATCAACATAGACTTTGACACTATTAACACTCACTACACAGATTATAAATATAATATGATTTTATTATAACATATAAACATATAAAAATATAGAATAACAGCAAAACAAACAATAAGTAAAATATTATTAAACATAACACATCCAGCATTTAACATAAAAAGCAATGTAAAACATACTCAATTATAGAAATCACTTAACAAATTACCACTAACAACTTCTTAATTAGCTTTAGCCATATTAGGAAACAAACTGCCAAAAAAATAAAATAAAATAACAACAATGAATGAGAACCTCACACTAATAAAATACACCAATAAAATAACATTATCAATTAAACCAACACTATATAGACAACGAAAATTTACATTTAATATACACTACAACCCTACAAGAAAAAAGAAGAGGAGAATCTGGCGGATTACTGGCAAAACGCAGATTTACATTACAGAAAAAAGCTTTGCAACTGCACTAAGTAAGTAAAACTGCATTTAAAATATAACACAAATTGTAGTCTTCACCAAAAAATATATAAAAACATAATTCACTAATATGTCTCTCTTAAACATATATCTCCTCTACAGGTATCTTCTAAAAAGCCCCAAAAATACTACAGCAGTGTGAACAATGAAGTTACTAAGAAAGTAAGTATATTATTATTTAATATTAAACAACTCCCTAAACTCCCCACCCTAAAATCCACTTATCCACAATTTCCCCACCACCTACAACATAATACAACAAAAATATTAAAATATTTTTTTTCTTCCCAACAGAAACATCTTCAACAAAACGAAAATACAAGCTTGAAAATATTTCAACACTATTTATATTGACATCAACAGCAACATTGTAAGTATATCCAAAGCAATGTATATGTATTTACTTAAAAACTATACTGTATTATTTTGTATATATTTTTTCCTTAGCACTAAAAAGAACCCCATGACTGAAGGCTCACAATTTATTACGTCTCAAAAAGGGAAAATGTTATTATATTACATGGGTTTTGTATATATGCAAGAATCACAAACTAGTTTAAAAGTCTTTTGGAAATGCAGAAAATATTATTCAAACAAATGTTATGGAAGAGCTATAACACAAGAACCCACTGTTGTATCTGTAAAAAACCATAACGACCCCCTAAATGTAACTGAGATTGAAGTGAGAGAAGCTCTTGAACCAATAAAAGTAGCTAGCACTAGTACAGATAGACCTACCACAGAAATCTAAAACAGCAGTTACTAACAGTACCTCAACATGCATCTACCCAAATATCCTCTATTGATTCCTTAAAAAGAACAATACCTAAACACAAAAGCCACTACAACTAGCGTACGTGTCCCTAAAACATTTCAAGAGGTGGAGATTTCCCCTGAACTAAGTATAACACATACTAATGAACCACTTATTCTATTTGATAATAAATGCAAACAGAAAAGATTTATTATGTTTGCTACTGCAAAACAATTTACTAAAATTACAAGTATGTGACGCATGGATGATGGATGGGACCTTCACAATTCGTCCCAAACCATTTTATCAGTTGTACTCAATCTATGGTCTATTTCAAAATACTAATATTCCATTTATCTATACCCTACTCCCCAAAACATTCTACCTACCCTGAAATTCTTAACAAAATAAAAGGAACACATAATTATTTTCCTCAGAAAATAATTATAGATTTTGAACAAGCCATGATTAATTCTATACTAAAATGCTACCCACATACAGAAATCTAGGGTTGCTTTTACCATTTTAACCCACGTCTATGGAGACACCTGCAAAAGTCAACACTAAGGGCCCTATTAGGATGGTGGGCGGAGGCATCACTGCGGTGCTGGTGGTGGCGTAAAATACAATTTTCCACATGCGAGCAGCAGTCCTCACGCCTACCATATTAGCATGGTCAAGCATAGCTCATTTCCCGTCTGCCGCGGTGCGACCTGAACCGTCATAAATTTCCACACACCACCGCGGCAGTGGGAGCCAATAGAGACTCACCGCCGTGCAGAATGAAATCCTGAGCTCCGTACAAATCAGGATGCCCCAAACAGCTAGTCACACTGCAGTGGAGAATCCGCCCAACCAGAGACGGCGGAAGCACGACTGCGGAGCACGAAAATAGATTCCCGGTCCTGACCGCAATGGATCCTGCTTTACACGTCTTCCAGGTGCTTTACCTGATGCACTACCAGCAAGTAGTGCATCGTCGTGGAGGACACAGCAGGTACACAATCACACAACTCCGCACACAACCACAACATACAACTCCAGGTATAGGATTCCAGTCCACACCAGACACCCTGGTGGGGACAGGAACACATCCACAAGTGAACCCACCCATGTCCTACCTGTCACCAAATCACCCCTCAGCATCCAGGTCACCCATCAACCGTGATATCAATACAATGTTCCGGTCACGTCACTGTAGCGGTGAAGACTTGGGAAAACATGTGCACAATGTAGAAGGCAGGGCCAGCGCCAGGCAAGGGCAGCCCACAAAGATCATAAGGCCACACCTCCACCCTCCACACACTAGGCCCCACACACCCATCAAGGGACATGCTATGTGCCCCTCCTGTGCTCCCCATGCACAATAACCAGCCAGGTGAACCCACACCCTGCTAACAACACAGAGAAAAACCACTGCCCCCAACATTAACTTGATCAGGTGCTAGTAAGTCACCAATAAGCCAAAAACCTTGGTACTACAAACCAATTGTCCTCCCAAATGGAATGCGGACAGATAAATAGGAAAAATATATATATTTATTTATACTTATTGATTAAGTCAGTTCAAAAGACATAATAATATCACGCCAATCAATATGCATCCTGAGTCACACACACACTCATTCTATCCAACCAACCAGACAAACACATACTCCAGCATACTCAAACATCTTGTCAGGTAACAATTTATTGGATCTCAGTGAGAATCTTCAGGTGATGCAAAAAGTCTTCCCCACAAGAGCAAATATATAGTCTCAATGTAACATAAACAATTAAGAAGGAGGGATCAACAATCCTCAATTTGTCACACAGTTCAGAACTGCAATTTCTTCTCCAGGAAGGAGATAGATGCAGGGGAGACATAGGGGCTCCAGGGCCGACGCGTATTTCAGTGTCTAACCCGGATAAGAGTCACACCTTCATCAGGACAAAGCAAGGCAGTGTGAGACTCATTAAGGAAGGTACCAAAAATAACAAAAGAAAATGTATATATACAAATATATACACTGTGTTAGGATAAAAGAGGGCAGGGGTGTCAATATACTGATCATTCCCTTTTCTGTAACTCACTAAACGGGAGGCAAGGTTTGTAGAGACCAAGAGGATAATATTCACAATATGATAAATAGGAGAGAATGCACATGCACAAATTATGTAAGAGAAAAGATTATAAAATGAAAATAAACCGAAGGACTATATAAAGTGATGAATAGGACATCAACAATAACCAAACAACCCCCATTGCGAAAGAAAAAAGAGAGGAATGAGTGAACGTCATAGTGAGCGTTTGACAGTAGAATAGTGCCGTAGGTACCCAACAAGGCACATTAGACTGAGATATATATCATGTATGTTGCTCCATACCTGGAAAATAATACCAGAACCTAGTGGCTGAAAATGAGCTAAAAATAATCCAGCAAATCGAGGGCTCCCACAGATGACCTACAATAGAAGAGTAAATGTACATGACTTCTAATTTGGAGACATGAATACCAAAAAAGGGTGCTGACAGATACCCCACACCAGGCCCCCTTACCCGATATGATAATGGATAGGGAAGGCTGATATGGAGTAAGTTTACATCCATATGTGGGATAAAAGGTTAACAGCATATAAGACAGTCTGCTCTGATGAAAACAGGCCAAAATGGGAAGAAGTCACCAAGAACCAAGCCACGTAGCTAGGATGTTGCGGGGTGGTGTCAGATACAAGAAAGCCTAACAGGACAACAAACAGATATGCATAGGATACATCAAAGCTTTATTCGATATAGAGATATCTTAAAAGCACAGAACAATGAAAATACAATTCATGTTATGAGTTAAAACACTTAATAAATAATTAAAAAGACAAGATAAAACAGCATTAAACCATTTACAGCTTTGAGTTAGTTAAGAAAAAGAAGAAAAGAAAAAAAAAACAGGGGGTCGCCTGAGAAAAAATTCATCATATAGCTTTGGATCTAATCACCCACGCCCAGCTAAGAAATTTAGCTACCCCACAGGCTAGTATTGTATTAGGATCGGATTGTAAGATTCTTAATGCTGGGGCATAGCCTCTAGTCTCAAGTAGGCGACAGACTGGTTTTAGCCATTTGGATCTCGGCTTGTTATAGGCACTGCAAACAAAAAAGACATGTGGGATGGTTTCCAGTTCAGCGATGCAGTGCGGGCAGATGGCAAGCGTCTGATGGGGGGGTTTCCATTTGGAGGTGCGTTCACGGACTGGTAGAGTTCCCGTTCTAAACTCAATATATAAGGCCCTCTCTTTAGGTTTTCTAATGAAGTCCATATAGGGTTCAAGCAAGGGTACTGTCTTGTGCAGACGAAACTCGTCTGTGAGTCTACCTAGATTATCCACTCTAGATTCTTGGGCGTCGACCCACAACCAGTATGCCCGCTTAACCTCCAGTTTAGATATTGAAGCACCGGACTCCCACACAACCCACAGGCCAATGGCCATTAGGAGCTCCTTCACTTTAGAGAGCCAAGCAATTTTGTGAGACCCCTGCAAGTTCATGACTTCTTTAAGGCCGTCTGCGTAGCTCTCTAACTCTGGTGTGCGCCACAGGCGGGCCCAATAGAGAAGCAGACGCAGAATTATAAGATCTTTAATAGATCAGCGTCCAAGATCGTATTGGATGGGTTTGCTTGGGGTACTCCTAGGGACAGACAAAAGCTCCTTATAAAATGTATTCTCGGCCATTACGAGGGAATCAACATTATTAAAACCCCAGAGCTCTGCTCCGTACAATGCACTGCCTACTGCTTTTGCAGAATAAATCTCCAAAGCGGGAGCTATGGGTCTTGATACTGAGGATCTAGCTCCCTGCCTATGACGCCCACAACCCGTTTGTGGTTTAAAGCCATTTTTTCAATGTAAGGGTTCCATTTAAGTTGGTCGGATATCCTACTCCCAAGATAGTCAAACATTTTAACCCGCTCCAATGGCTCTTCATTAAGTGTGAGCGGGCGATTGGCTTTCCTACTGGGATTAAAGTAGAGGAGCTTGGTTTTAGAGGTGTTAATAACCAGGCCCCTTAAATTACAAAAAACACAAAACCGATCCAGCAATTTTTGGAGCCCCATGGGCGTTTTGGAGACTAGTAGCGTATCATCAGCAAAAAGCATGGCGGGGACTTTCACACCGGCCAAGCTAGGGGCATCAGCATTAATATCAGATAAAAAAGAGACCACCCCATTAACAAATAAAGAGAAGTGGGTCGGCGCCAAGACACATCCTTGGCGGACACCTCTGTTCACCGGGATTTTTGCAGTTTTCTGCTCCTTCGTGCCCCACCGAATGCATGCATACGTTCCATCATGCATGCGGGCCAACAGGTTCAGAATGGGCAAAGGAAACCCCATCTCATGAAGAACCGCCCACAGGCGCCCTCGAGGGACCAGATCGAACGCGGTCTTCAAATCGATAAAGGCCAAGTACAAACTGCCCTTACCGATTGAGACTGTCTTCCAATGAAGTAATAGCAGCCTGAAAGCCTGATCTACAGTGCTTGTACAAGCCCTAGAAACCTGCCTGGAAGGGGGAGATAATATTGTTCTCCTCTGCCCAAGAGAGGGTCCTTTCCAGAAGAACTCTGCCAACCACCTTCTGACCAGCGTCGATCAAGCTGATCGGACGATAGTTGGCAGGGTCACCCCTTGGCCCCTTCTTGTAAATAAGTATCACTTCAGCCCCCTTCCATGAACTTGGGACTGGAGACCCAAGGAGGAGGGCATTAGTCAAGAGGGAGAAGAACTTGGCCCATTGCTTAGGGCTGGCGCGGAACAGGTCACCAGGAATGCCATCCTGGCCCGGTGCCTTGCCTGGGACAATTTTGCTGATCGCAGACTCAACCTCGGTCTGCCCTATAGGATCAATAAATAAGGGTGTATCGTACAGGGGTAGTATACATTCTACTGTCAGTTCGCTGTTCTCGGGAGCCCCTACCCCGGCGTACAGTTTCCTAAAGTAATCGAACCATTCCCTGTCCGTGATATGATTAGGGAGTAAATCTAAGCCACCGTCATTAGTTTTTCTTACTAAGGCCCAGAATCGTTCACCGTTCCTGTTCTGGCTAGCCAGTTTTAGCTCTTCCCAGTGGGAATCATCCCAAGACCTCTTTGCCACTAATAGTGCGCGCCTGTACACAGCTCGGGCTAAACGAACCTCGGTTGGATCTCGGGTTTTGATGGCACAAATCAATTTGGACTTAGCCCCTCTGCATTCGTGGTTATACCACCTAGCTGTGGTCTTCCTACGCTTCAATTGACTTGCCCCACGTCCGTCAAGGAAGAGAGCGGCCATCCTGTCAATTGTCTCCACATAGACCGTGTTAACCTGGACAGAACCTGGATCATCAGTATAGAGTGCATAAAGCTTCTCGGTCTGATCTCTTACGATCTCCCATGCATAGGGAGACAGACACTACATAAAGATAAAACCTAAACCAACACATGGGTAAACATTCAACAATATACTAAGAAAGGGCTGCATGATGCATGGGTAAGTGAAGCAACGCTCAGGATAGAAATATTGTGTAAGAGTTGTATGCGCATAGAAGTGAATGAGATAGCAGACATAAATTAAGAAGAGATCTGTGACGTGGTTTGGCAAAAGGCATAACGCTAACAAACCAAATGTCTGTAGGCAGCAACTAGGGAATATATATTCATAATGAATGGACGTTCTAAGGCCCGGGGTTGTCTGCATCAAACGGACGTTATAACGACAACAGGCGACATCAGAGTAATCAGGACAAAGAACCAATAAAAAGGTTAAAAATGGAATAGGAGTGGACGCCCAAGACCAGAAAGGCAAAGGTAGCATAATGAAACAATATAGATTTATATATATTTATCTGTCTGCATTCCATTTGGGAGGACAATTGGTTTGTAGGACAAACGTTTTTGGCTCATTGGTGACTTACTAGTACCTGATCAAGTTCATTTTGGGCAGAGTGGTTTTTCTCTGTGTTGTTAGTAGTTTCATTCCCCTGCTCCCTCTGCCAGCCATTAGTTTCAGGGGCCCCATCTGTGTTAATGGTCATTGATCCCACACCCTGCACCACACACCAAACAACCAGGGAGACAGTCTCAGCAGGTGGGGCTGCCGAGGAACACACAGCACATAAGCTCAGGGCAACTCTCACACCACACTCACACTACACTCATATCAAGCAAACTGAGTCCAACCACAAAATGACCACTCACAATGAATTTGAACAATCACTCAACTAGACATACCCCACACTGACACACAGCCACATACACAGACCAGATGTCAGCAGCAATGAAGGACAACAAATGGGCAAAGCTAAAGTGAGGTGGACACAAATGGAAAGCCAAGGAGCTAACCGCCAAGCCTGTGTACATCACAGGTAAGAGAAAGAACATATAACAACACCCTTAGCCTATCACATCACACATGGCTGGCACAGTGAGTGAAATTAAACCATAGTCACCTCTGTGCAACAACTCAGGGGGACAGCAAGGCAACCCATGCATAGGCACAGGGATGATAAGAAGTTTCTGAAGTCAAACAGTGATCAGCCTCAAATCTGCATTCAACAACTCAACAGGTGTATGTCATCAGCACAACACTCAGGGCCCATTGTCACACTCCATGACTGTCAAACACAACTTGGACCCTTCACACATACGCCTCCCCCACCCACCTCACACCTGCAACACTCAACACCAGTGTCAAACACACAGAATGGTGCCAACAATGCCCAGAGAATACACTGACAAACAATCACACTCCCTGGGGGGCATCCACAAACATCACATATACACACACTCAGGAATGCCTGAACCAATGCTGGCACAAAAACAACAGCCAAACACAAAACTCACTAACAACATACACAGAAGTACAACAAGCCCAGACATGTGCAGTAAAACAGTGGAAAGGCAATGGGAGCCCAGACAGAACAGGAGTACACAACATCATCACTCAGGAACAATGCACAGACAACATACTCCAACACAGACAAGAAGTGCACCATCTCAAAACAATCATGGACACAAACTGGGAGCAATAGGCCAATAAGCAAACACAGACAGAAATACCACACCACCCATCAAGTCAACATGGTGTCATATTGTACTACATGCTTGCACATGCACAATCCTGACAAGTGACAGGGTAAATATAAGAGGAGAAACCCCAAGGATGCACTCAGAGAAGCCCAGGAACAAGCACAGCCATAAGTGCATGTGACAGACACACAAGTAATGCACACTACACTTGCAACACACATCTCAATGTATCACAATGCACAAACAAATTACACACAATGACATGCAAATAGAACATCACACAGAGAGCATCAGTCAGCCGAAAGAGACAACACAGGCCAAACACTGCACACATCCACATCAAACACACAGCAAATGCACATGCCAATCCATCACATTGCTGGACATCAGGCGATGCACACAAACCAAGTACAAGGCAACATACACTCACAGCACTCCATGCATGACAAGCAGTGTGTGAACACCAAACATACCAGTTCAACACAGATATGAGTACCACACCATGAACCCCCACAACACAAACCACCATAGCACAGAGACAACATCACACTCAGGAAGGTAAGAAGTACCTCAGCAAACACACATACAGCTCACCCATGACCCACACATGCACAAATCTGGGACACACAGGTGAAAACAACATGACCACAGAACTGTGCAGCACAAACAGTTGAGCAGCATATGAGCAACCATGACTACAAAACAGTACAAGAAAATCACACATAGCCAATTGGGAAACTGTCCTGAGTGGCACATTGGTCCTGTGCACAGATCAGCACCACAAAGCATAGTGTAACAAATAAAGTAGTGGGGAGGCACACCCACTGGCAACCCAGGGGACAGCTGACATGAAAGTGAAGTGGTGAGTAAGTCAGTAGTGGACATGTCTGGAGTGCACCATATACAAATAGATGGAGTGCTCAGTCACAATGGGTAGACATCAGAAGCACAGATAGGGGATGGTATAACTCCACATCCTACATGCCATACAGGAGCCCAAAATGCCTCAAGTGACAGCAATGCATGAGAAAACACACCCACAATGTCAGTGTGGCTGAGCAGGTCTGCACAGTGAGCACAAACAGTAACAAAACACATGGCTGATCAATAAAACACAAAACTGACTTGCCAATCACATACTCTGCATACTCACAATTGGCACCAACAACAAGTAGGTGTCCCACAGAAATGCAAAGACACACCAACACACTGCAGAGTGCACAACATACAACTCCCACATGTGCACACAATCACAAACACAGGGCTGACCAATCCAACTAACATGCACTCAAATCCAGGTTGACACATGTGTGCAGCATCTATCGCAGGGGCACATACACATCAACACTACTGACAAAGTCACCCACTTCACACTGCACACTTCATGACCACACAAGTGCACACATTGAAATCTACCCATGTGACTGTGATGACTGGCCATCACAAGATGACCATACACCAACACTACTGGTCACACCACAAGAAAGATCACACAGACATGATGGACCCTGGCCAGCCTGTCTGCAATACTGTGGATAGAATCCCACTATGTGCTGGTAGTGCATCCAAACATGACATGTGTATAATTGATCTAACATCACCATAGATTGATTAGGATAACAATAGTTCATCACAAACAACCATCATTGCACCCCAAAGCCTCAGAGTCAATAAGAACTGAAGTGCCTGTCACCTATTCAAAATCCTTGCAAAGTTAAAACAGCCATTGTCAATGTTAAAGTGGCATACAGAGCATGTGTCACACATGAAGCCCTTTATTTGTCAAGGACACGGTCTAAGCAGACAACAGGAGTTACTGTCTTTATTCACATATTACACCGATAGGCATCAAAAGTAGATAAGAGCAAGACCAGCGGCCAGTCCAAAGTGCAGAGTAGGTACCTGAGAAGCTGCACATGGAATGGGCAAACAAAGCAAGGAACATCAAGGCCAGTGGCAGTCCAAAGTGCAGAGTGGGTACATGAGAAGCTGCAAATGGAATGGGAAAACACAGCAAGGCCGGTGGCCAGTCCAAAGTGCAGAGTAGGTACATGAGAGGCTGCAGAGGGAATGGGCAAACACAGCAAGGCCAGTGGCCAGTCCAAAGTGCGGAGTAGGTACATGAGAGGCTGCACAGGGAATGGGCAAACACCGCAAGGAACATCAAGGCCAGTGGCCAGTGCAAAGTTCAGAGAAGGTACAGGAGAGGCTGGACAGGGAATGGGTAAACACAGCAAGGCCAGTGGCCAGTCCAAAGTCCAGAGTAGGTACATGAGAAGCTGCACAGGGAATGGGCAAACACAGCAAGAACCATCAAGGTCAGTGGCCAGTCCAAAGTGCAGAATAGGTACATGAAAGGCAGCACATGGAATAGGCAAACACAGCAAGGAACATCAAGGCCAGTGTCCAGTATAAAGTGCAAAGTATGTACATTAGAGGCTGCACAGGGAATGGGCAAATACAGCAAGTAACATCAAGGCCAGTGGCCAGTCCAACGTGCAGAGAAGGTACATGTGTGCATTAGATCCTGCACAGGGAATGGGTGAGACTGCACCCTGCCATGGTCAGCAACACAGTTAGGGGGTTTAACAATGGGAAGTCCAGGCACTGCTGTGGAAAAGACAGATGTGTGAGGAGAACTTTGACTCAGGCTTGGCTGTCAGTCGGACACGGAGGTGGCTGAGTGTCGGGCCATTTGGAGGACTGGACCGGGGAGAGAGAGGCCCAGCTGAGGTAGAGGCATCAGTGGCTTTGGTATTCGGAGGGCTGCTTGGACCAGCCAGGTGGTGTGGTGGCATGTGAAGTCATGCTGCAGTGGTAGGCAGTGTGGGAGGGAGAATGTGGAGGGGTGCCTTTCTACTTCTTGGGGAATCTAAATGGAGGTTTGTTCTTGGGAGGAGTGGTAGGTGTTGCGGCCACAACAGGCACACTCTATACCAAAACACACAGCAATAGGCCTGTCACCCAAGACACTCTTAGAAAAATTCTAATATGGCGTGGATACTGATACAAATAAACTTTATCTATTATCACCACCCCTCAATCTTTCTGGTGGTTCGAATCCAGCCAGGTGTCAAACATTAATGCGGTACAACCACGGTAACAAACAATCTGTCGTGATACCACCACCCACCAGACACTACTTGTGGAAAAAGTGTGGAGAAGAGAGTGAGCCCCTCACGGAAGAACCGCCAATCGGGTTATCTGACTCACAATTGCCAGTATACCCAATTATCATCATTGGTGACTCACTCTCATAACAGTGGGAAAGGGAACAGAAAAAACCAACAACATATAACAGTGTTTTTCGATATCAGCCCCACGATCTGCTGATAGTTCCTATCAAGACAAGACAATGTATTGCCCTTGCTGTACTTTGTGCACAATTAACACAAACCACAAAATCAAAGAACCCCCAGTGAGAAAGAAAAGTGAATCTCACACAGTTAAAACAGAAGAGTTCACTCGCCACTCATGATTTATTCTGGGCTGTGAAACCTTCTGACATAAAAATGACTCACACCATATGTACTCTCAGGTGGGTCATAGTGCCAACATGTTTCGTTGCTTGTATTTTCTGCAACTTCTTCAGGGCAAATGGGGGTGCCCACTGTTATTGCCACTGTATAACAACACACACCTATGATGGAAAACACGACAGATTGACAAAATATAGTGAGCCATAAATTAAAAGCTTCCCATCTTTACTGCTAGATCTGAGTTTTAAACAAAATCCCTGGCTGTGGTACTTAAAACCAAATGTCAATGCACATAGTCACCTGGGGTTAGCGTTTCTCACGCATACCTGCTACCCCTACAATCAGTATGCCCGTGTCCTCAAGAGATCACGTGTTGATTGTGAAAACCCGCTATCGTCGGGTCCCCTGCACACAGAAACAAGGAGGAAAAGCCGGTTTGAAAAAACATGACGCTTCACCATCAACTCATGCCAGCTCCCCGCATATTACATACAATGGGGCTTGTAGTTAAATTTTGAAATCCCAGCTGCTTACACGCAGGGAAATTAGTTCGCATTATACCCTTCTCATCAAAGGCCCCCGGTCATCATCCGTGTTAAAGCTCGAGGCACCCCTCCCTAGGGACTCGTATCTAATCACCTCGCCAGATCTATTGGCAAGGAGCTTACCCACGCTAGAGCACTCGTCCTGCCGAATATCAGCCGCGCCCCGTCCTGCCAGATATCGGGAGGTGCGTGATGACGTCCGGGTCCTCGCGAGTCATGTGACCCGCTCGCTGCCCGTGTGGCGGCCATCTTATAGTGTGTTCCGAAACTCGGCACAAGGGACTGCTAGCGCTTATAAATAAAAAAAATAAATTTTTTTTTAAAAAAGGCAAATATTACCACACAACATTAAGGGGCTCAAAGAAAGTGTATTAATGCCCCATATATTCATAGGCAACCTTTCTTCGAAGGGCGACCCAGGCCATTTCAGGAAATTGCAACCCAATTATGATAAATTCCACAACCTCATGTATTGAGCAAGGACCACTTTTAAACATCAATAAAGGGTGAGTGGACGAAATAATATGTCATATGATCAAGGGGAATTGCTCCTAGAGGTGCACAGGGGGCTAAATATAATGAATGGAACATCATTATTTTATATAAAATATGAAGTATGAAAGTGATGAAAAATAGGAATAGATATCTCACAAAACACAGAGTCTGCTCCCCAAGTGTGAACCTGCATTCCAGGGAAATCTATACCAAACCTATACACTCTATACCAAACCTGCACCAGATGCAGCCGGTGGCCCTCCTTCTAGGGACCTGCTGAATCCGGAGATACACTTGGTCTGGTCTGGCCTTGCCTTTTCTTCCCCATCACATGTTGAACAGGTGAACCCCCTACACTGAAAACCTTACCCTGCTTCACAGGGCACGGGATGGAAGTTGAGGTTGTGGGTGAATCTGCCTTAGCAGGATTTTTCTGTGGACTCTTAGCTGGCACCAGCAGGAACGGGAACTGACTGCTTTTCTTTGCGAGACGCTTTTGGGACAGGAAAGTCCTTGGCTGGGGATGCCTCTCAGGCATGTGAGCCTGAGTCCTGCTTCTTGGCTTTATGCCAGTGAGTGTCGCCTGAAGGGCTTTTGCCTTTGCGCTCTGGGGTGGCTTTGGGCTTTGGGTTTTATGGGGGATGGTGCCTACGCTCTGGCCCGCTTGGGCTGCTGCTATTGTGTGCTGCGTGTGCTGTATTTTGAGCTTGAGGTCTGTGGTGTGTGGTCACTATCGTCGGATGTAGCCGCGGGCAGGGTGTGGCCAAAGGGTCTGGAGCTGGACTCTGAGACTGTGCCAGTTGAATGGCTGCCATCACTGCAGAGAAAAAAGGCTGGGCAGTCCGGTGTAGCCAATCCATGAAAGCAACTACCTGTGCCAACTTTTTGTCGTGGTCTAGGAAGGCATTGATGAGAGTTGTCTGGACCACACACAGCTGGCGCAAAAGGTCTACAGACTCAACAATGATGGCATCAGGGGAGACAGGTCAGGGGCAGCGGTGCCTGGGGTGAAGGACACTCTTCCCTTCTTACTCATGCAAACACAGGCAGCAGTAGTGGAAGTAGCTGGGAGGGTGGGCACTGGATGCTGTGTGGTGGAAGAGGAGGCAGAGTTCCTGCTCCCTGTGCCTGCCAACATAGATGTGTCACCGCAGGCATCAGATAATGTTGAGGTTGGTGTCTTTGGCTGTGATTCCTCAAGCAGACTCCTGTCGCCTTCTGAGGCGCTGGTCACATCAGTGTCACTGTGCTCGTGTGTATCAGTTGTGCTTGATGCCTCACCACTGGTGTCCATCCCCTGTCCTTCTGTGCCCATGGCAGATGCTGTTAGAGACAGAGACGTAGGGTCAGTTCAGTGGCATTAACACAAACATCATATACAAGCAAAGCACTAAACAAAATGATAATATCGCCTGTGCAGTAACATTGTGCTACCTCAATTCAAAAATCGAATTTTGCATGTCATCATGCAAGCTTGGCATAAGTGACCCATGTGATGACCCCATAGCCAAGTAGGCAGCCTATGGCTCTGTGTAACCAGATACACAGAGCCCTCTAAGCACACCTAGGGCCCTGAGGGGGGAAATATGTACCTCCCAACATATTGCCACTGTCACATCTGGAGGCAGCAGAAGTGGACAACACAGATACAGACTCCAACATATCAGTCCACAATTGTCATGAGCTCATGACATCCACCATGTCGGACTTTGGGGCAGAACTACAGTTGCACATTGGTGTTAGATGTGTAGTTCTCCCAATTTTGACGTCAAGCAATGCACACATTGATGAAAGGACACTCAGATGATGCACACTGCTGTTTCCTTCCATGGGATGTCCCTGACTACCCCAATTTAGACAATGTCAGAAGGCCACAACTCTGAATGCAATGTCAAGGGCCATTACTCGAATTACATGAGAAAGTACAGGTAGGGAAAATGCATGACAGCTGCACCCAACACAGAGGCTACTTAGAAGCCATTGCATCACACTAGCAACATCATGGAGCCCAGCACTGGCCCAGGCTTAGTACACATGCAGCCACTCACAACCAAAGTCATCATTCCCAGAATACGCGCCAACCTGCCAGTCCGAAGGAGCAGCCCCAGCGTTATCTCTGCCACGTTTTTGCTCAGCCGGCAGATGTCATCCCACCTCTTGTGACAGTGCGTGTGCTGTTGGTTGGAGACACCCAGAGCCCACACCTTACCTGCAATGGCCCTCCACACGGCCTTACGCTGGTGGACTTTGATCTGCAGGCATGGGAGACAAGAGGGGGAAAATCAGTGAGACAGTGTTATGTACCACTATCTCTCAGTACAGGAGCATGATACTAACTCAGCACAACTTCACAGATATGTCTAGCAGAAACAATACAGCATCTCACATAGTACATTAGCATGGGAGATTCATACGAAAAATGCATGCTGGTATGAGGCTGGACAGAGTACCAGCCCATCTCATACACATGCAAGATGCCAGCACAGAAAGTAGGCTGCCCACATCTACTATCCAGTTTGTGTGTTAGCAAGATATACATTATATAGGAAAATATATTTCAGGGCAGACTCACTGTGTCCAACACTGCGCGGCTCTCAATGTCCTTGCCCTGTGAATGACTAACTGTGTCATGGAGGTCACATTTAGGGACATGGTCTTACAATCTCACACCCTTCTCACAGGCCTGTCATGTGCAATCTACAGGGCTGAGATGGCTCTTTGATGGATAGTCTAGCAAACAACCCATGTGCCTCACTCTGTACATTCAGTGATGTGTCCTTGGCAGATTGGGCAGGGACTGTGCAGGTCAGGTGGGCTCCCACTGAGGTCCAACGTGGGGCATCAGAAATGTCACATGAGGGGACAAATTGAGAGTGTAAACAGTGCCTAAACAGGAGAGTCCGTACACATGCTGGTGGAAAAGGAAGGGGCTTTGTACAAAACTACATCAATCTGCTGTGTCATAGGTGAATTACCACCAAGAGAGTCACCCTCTTGCATTTAAGTCCTCAGCATAGTGCTGACCTTTACATGATGTCAATTTTGAGGAAGACATAATTCCATCAGTACCCTCTGTATGTAAACTCTTGGTAAAGCCACAGCTGGGCCTGTGAAGAACATCATGGACCCACACATCCATTCACACAGGTAATTTCTGCCCTGACTCCAGCATAACCGACTTGATGCGTCACTGTATGGCTCACAAAACAATACATGTCCCTCCAATTTTGATGTGCACACAGGGAAACGTGTAAAATAAGCTTAACACCCCTTTCTCTTGGAGACTACATGCTAGCCAGTGTATGACACCAAACCACACTCTCAGGCACATACTGCAGCAGATCAATTTCATGTGTGCACTTCCTGCACTCTCACTTCCACTCTGAAACACTTACCATGACATCTGGAGCACCATATAGCCTTGTATACTGTGTGAGCACCTCGTCCACCAGGACCTCCCGCTCCTCCTGGTGAAGGGATGGGCCTGGATCTTCTCAGTCCTCGCCATTACTGGGTCCAGGAGATAGGAGCAGCAGCAGTTGGTGGTTAGGGGTGTCAGGCAGCAGGCTCTGGAGACAGGAGCAGCAGCAGTTGGCGGTGAGGGGTGTAAGGCAGCAAGCTCTGGAGACAGGAGCAGCAGCAATTGGTGGTGAGAGGTGTCAGGCAGCAAGCTCTGGAGACAGGAGCAGGAGCAGTTGGTGGTGAGGGGTGTCAGGCAGCAGGCTCTGGAGACCGGAGCATGCACACATGTTGGCCTGGTTGCACCACAGGCACATGAGCACATGTATAGGAACAGGAAGCATTTTCATTTAATCAATGTGCAAGTTGTGTGCCAGTCGGATATGATCATCTCACACATCTGTGCTAAATTCCCTGGCTCCGCCCATGACTCATACATCATGCGTAACAGCATTGTGCTACAGCTGATGGATGATCTGCTTCCAGAGCATGCATGGATTGTGGGTGAGTACGAAGAGTCAGCTAGCATGCTGTCTGTGTGACATGCTGTACTCTGCCACAGTTACATTATAAAGTTGCTCTGTGTATCTCACACCTAGGTGATTCAGCATATCCCAACCATCCTTGGTTGCTGAGCCCACTGCGGAATTCCAGGACGCCGGCTGAAGTCCACTACAATGATGCCCATGGGAGGACACGTTGTTTGGTGGAGCGCACTTTCGGTCTCCTGAAGTCACGTTTTCCCTACCTCGACAAGACCGGAGGTGCACTGATGTACTCGCCCAAAAAGGTGTGTCAGATTGTAGTTGCATGCTGCATGCTCCACAACCTGGCCTTGCACATGGAGATCCACCTGCTCCTGGATGCTGATGAGCAGCCAAGGCCCCCGCCTGCTAACCAACCCATGTCCAGTGACAAGGATAGTGGAGTAGAGGAAGGTGTTGACCTGCGTCAACAGCTCATCAACCGCCACTTCACTTGAAGGTAAGTGACAATGTACAACGGAGCCATTGTCTGCTGATGTTGTGGGTGGAAAGGTGCATGTGAGCTTTGTAACTGCAGTATGTTGTTGACTAAGTGCTGGGTGGCAATGTTCTGGGACAGGGTAGTTTGGCACAGATGCAGGATGTTTATGTTGGTACTGTGCTCATTGTAATGTGTGCAGATTGGAGTACCCTGATGGCAAGTGTTGTGTGATGGCTGTGATGCCACCACCTGACTAGTGAATGTTGTTCTGTAGTGTTTTCCTAGGTCCCTTCAGTCTCTCCTTGCCTACAAACAATCCAAACTCCAGGTACATTGTAATCATGGTGAAGACTGCACATCCTGTCATAAATAGAGATACGGTTTTTATTTTTAAGATGGAACATTTTCAGGCATGCATATACGTGTGGGACTAAGGCTCCTAAATAAAACAGCAGCTTTTTGATATTTTTTTAGAACTTGTTCACACGGGATTGTTCGGCAACGGCTTCAGGCATAATATCTGGCGGAATGGCATCATTTCTTCTTTGTAAGTCTTTGTGTCGTTTTTTTAGTTACGGCATTCTCTCACATATTGAAATTATTTACAATGTTAGTTATTGCATTGTTTACACACAGATGTTTCCAGACTCGACATGTGTTGGTCCATTATTTCCATTTTTTGCTAAAAATACGGGTAAGACAGTCTGCCATGGAGCATAATTTATTGTATCACATCGATAATGAGGTTTATTGACACGTGCTTTTTACTTACAGAAATTAGATCGCGCTTGGGTAAGCGTTCTTTATAACTGCGGTTGATGAATCTCCTTATCATAATCATTGGGTTATAAGGACCCCTTTCAGGCACCATATCACTGACAGACTTTTGGTTATTATTTGGCAGGTTACACTAGAGTTCACGAGGACTACTAAAACATCTATTTATGCATTATCTTCTGTTTCTTCACTGACACGTTGGGTTTGACCTTTTTTCTTCTCTAAGGATCTTAGGCGTTTTTTAATAGCAGCACATTTCTTTACTTCTATTTTTCTACTTTTTTACTTTAGAGTGCAAATTCTAGATGTGTCAATATGTAATCGAGATATAATTATGTTGTAGATCACTGTGGAGGACTGCAATACTGTTTACAATTTTTACTTCAAGGATTCAACATCCATCCCCTGATGAAGGTTTCAGTCAAGAACCCGAAATGCATTGGGATTGTCTCTGTTTGTAAAATCACATGCATTGCATTTAAGTTGTTATAGAACTCTGTCATATGTATAATTTTGATTTTTTAAGAATGTTCAAAAGCATAACATATACAGTTGATACAGATACCGATATGTTTGTGAAACTGTTCTGAAATACAAAAAAAATACGTATAGTTAAAATTTGTGGCATATTTTTATTTAACAATTATTGTATATATTATGAGAAATAAAATGAGACATTGATTGTCCAAAAGCTGTGCTCTATCTAGGCTGTGGTGTTCCTACAGCCCCCGTTGGTATAAATACAGAGCAGACACAACAACGTGTATCTAAGGAGTGTTTATTTACAATGGGTACAGGGGGTGAATATTTACAAAAAGGTGAATAGTGAAGGAATGAGTTGTCAGTGATGGTAGATGAGACAATCGAGTAGTCACCACATTGATGTGGTGACCCAGTCCAACAGACGGGTGCCATTAACAAGGCAGTTTGGGAAAGGACAGTCAACAAAGTCAATGGCAAGGTGAAGAGGGTTTTCATCATGGCTGGCTACTTGACTGGCGTTTGGCAGGTGCTTTGCCACGGGTTCCTCCCTGGGATTTCTTCGGACGGCCCATTGGTCGTTTGGCAGGGGGGCCTCTGCTGAAGGGCCAGTGGGGTCTGAGGAGTCTCCCCTTTCCGTGCCCACAGGGGAGGATGTGGAACTGTCATCCTGCGGGACACCGGAGGGAGGTGGAGGTGTTGGGTGTGCCACGGGCCAGTCCCTCAGAACCACCACAAGCTGGCCCATTTGTGGTGGTGAGCCTCAGCAAGGCCTACCAGTGCAAGGGGTTCGCCCTTCTCTGCACAAGTCCTCAGACCAATAGGATAGAAGTTGGCACAGAAACTGGAATAGAAAATACAAAGTTTATTAACCTCATGAGATGGAACTACATTCATACAACACCGTTCGGCAATGTATGAAGTAGCACACTGAATGGAAGGAGCTTAATCCTTTTATACCCACACAGGGGCTCAAAAGAAGGCGGTTCAAGTAAAAGAAGTAGGTTTTAGGCACATATAAGGTCATACAGAAAATGCACAGTCAACAAGTGGGAGGAGCTAACAGTTGCTAATTCTGGTGAACACATCCTGACATTTACAGACTAACAGCAGCTGCATGGACAGCTGCAAGCTCAACTGAGCATGTGCAAAGTGGAAGAGGCTAAATATAACCTGTCTCAAGGCAGATATCAAGAGCAGACAACAGCAAGGTAGGACAGAGCACATGGCATACACGTGGTAGCACATAGCAAACAAAATGGCTGCCAGAAATACAAAATGGATTCCACAAAACGGACAAGATAGCCTCTAAATACAGGATGGCTTCTGCTAATGCTAACCCAATCGCTGCCGAATTACAACACAAGAGGTCCACAATTTGGCCCATGCAGGTGTCTATGGACCTTAGCAGCAGGCGAAGCTCACATGAATCTTCCTCAGCCTGGCCCGTTCGTCCCTGGGCCTGTTCGTTCATAGGCCCGAATGACTCTCGTGATGTTGTCCAGAGCTTCAGTCCCAGTGTTCTGTTGGCTTCGACTTACCCTTGACCTCCCAACTGCCCTGCTGTCACGGACCTGTTGCCTCACCACTATAGGCACCCACCTCCTCTCCCTGCCCTCCTCAGTTGTTAGGGTGGGGTGGTCATCCTCTGGGGCAGGGAGAGTGTTGCAGGCAGCACTGGTGGTGGTGGTGGAGGTTGCACAAGTCGTTCCAGCAGGGGTCCACACAGTTGTTGTTGTTGCTGCTGAGGTGTTAGGGGGACAGTGGGGTCTTGGGACCTTTTGCGCCCTGTCACACCAGATGGGCCAGCTTCGAGCACTGCATCCTCGAAATCCAGGGAATCCTCATCCGAGAGTCCATGTTCCGGGGGTGGAAACTGGCTCTGCAGGTTGATGTTGTAATCCTCTGCAGTCAGTTGTTAGTCACCTGTGAGACAGAGGGGAAATGGTCATTGACATGCACCCCTCAAGCTTTGTGTTCGATGTATCTTATTTACTGGTTATGTAACACACAGTTAACTATTTCACACATTGTCTGCACAGTAATGTGCATCATGACATGATTTGGAGGTACATACATTAAATTTCCATTGTGTGACATGTCAATGGATACCATGCCCCACGTGTAGATTCTGTGATTACGAGGACATGTTGTCATCTGACAACTGGCAGCAATACAGCTTGATGTGATGCATCTTTGCTGATTACTCTGCCTGTCAGGCGTTACATCTGCGCATGTACTAGGCATTGTCATCTCATGCATACCTTTGTCATGTCCTGGGCTTAGATTTATTGGTTCGACGGACCATGCTTGTTTTGTTTTCAGATGGTCCTTCAAGCTCAGCCCCCATGTAACTTACAGATAGCATTCAGTGCTGTGCATTTTTGTGCCCTGGTTTGCTTTAAGATGGGATTTGGTGAGTCACACTTCTGTTTATGTGACAGTTACACCGCATACGCTTACCTGTCTGCACACTGTAAGTGGCTATTCTATCTGTGTCAATTTTGGTGGGATGTGAGGGCTGGTGTTGTCATTTGGCTCTATGCTTTTTGAGAGGAAGGGCAGGGTGCATTCACTGTCTACCTACCTGTTCTGTTGTCATATTTGTGTGGAATTTGTGACACAATACAATGGCTACCACCTGCTTCTGAGTGTGGTAGCGTGCTCCATCCTGCTCAAGGGTGGGACAAGGGACCTGTTGGGAGTTGTAGTGCAGGCCTCCCACCCCTAAACAGCACAACCTAAGAAGATGGCTACCTACCTGTTAGCTTGAAGTGAACAATGCAATGGCTGCCACATGCATCCGGGTGAGTGGGGAGTGCTCCATCTTCCTAAGCTGGGGAACACGGGGGCATGGTGGGAGTAGTAGTGCAGGCCTCCCACCCCAAAAAGCCTTCCTTGTGAAAATGGCTACCTACCTGTTAGGTGAAGGTGAACAATGCAATGGCTGCCACATGCTTCTGGGTGTGGTGGAGTGATCCATCCTGCTCAGGGGTGCCTGGTGGGAGTTGTAGTGCTGGCTGTCTGTACACATGCAACCCTGGGAATGTTTTAGGCTACCTTTGGGGTGATTTAGATGGAGTATATGTTACATCTGTGAGACCTGTGTTGGGTATTGTGGTGCATATGAATGGACTTGGGCCTAGGAGGTGTAGCTTTGTAGTTGTGCAAGACACTCTTTAGGTCATGCCACCGCCTCATGGTTTCATTTCTGGAGTGCGGGGTGTTCCCTACTGCATTGACCTTGTTGACTATCCTTGCCCACATGTGTGCTCTTGTGGCTAATGGTGTCTGTTGGACCAGGGTACCAAACACTTGTGGTTCTACTATGATTATCTCATCTACCATGACTGACAATTCCTTCTTTGTGAATTTGGGCATTTACTGTGGTGCCATGGTGTGTGATGTGCTAATGTTTTGAGGTGCAGTTGTGAGGGTGGTGGGGTGGTGTAGGTGGTGTGTGTGTTGTTGTGCTGGTAAGATGTGTGGGGTTTTGCCTATCCAATGTGCTGCAGGGTTTGGTTCCGTAAGTGCTAGAGTAGTGTAAAGGATTCTGGTTAGGGAAGGGGCTGGTTTTATACTCAGCTATGTGGGTGTGTCAAAATGGAGCATTTCTGTCAGGTGTGTTTTGTGGGTTGTCCTGGGATTTCAATTTTTGAGGTTGCCATGGGGGTGTGTCATTGGGGTGTGTTAGGTGTTTTTGGGGGCAGGGCTAGTCTGCTGTGTGCCTTTGGTGACCTTGTTGTGAGTTTTTTATGTCTACCGCCATATTTGTCAGAGAGCGCCCGCAGTGATGACTATGCTACATGCTTTCCGCCGGCTCACCCATTCATCACTGTTAAAGACCGCAGCGGTTGGAAACAGCGGAACGTCCCGCTGTCACATCGGGGGGATCCTAATTTTCCGTGTGGTCTCTCTGCTGGTCTGGTGGGGGTTTAGTGTGTTTCCTCCGCGAATCCAACCGCCGCAGATGGATTTCCACCTGTTCTGCCCACTACGAGTGGTCTTTGGTGGCCTCGTTCCACCGCAGTTGGATTTTTTTAGCAGTTCGTCTTAATCGGACAGCCGGTTTTGCCGCGGTACCAGCGGACGGTTGGTTTCCGCTACCATGGCCGTCAGTGTGGTTTTCCAACCGCCATCCTAATGGGCCCCTAAATGTGGAATATGCAACTGACAGTACTTTTGCATACCAAGTAAAAAAGCTGATAGCTATTGCCTATGTCCCAGTAACTGAGGTAGCAGAACACTATAACATCCTAATAGAACACCCCCTACTACAAAAGAAATTAAGAACAACTAAGCCCACTTTTAGATTACTTCGAAGAAACCTGGGTGGGAAGACTCCACAGATCAGGGCACAGAAAACTACCCAAATTCCACATTCCATGGTGGAATGTGTACCTAACCACACTAAACAAACAAGCCAAAACAAACATTGCTGTCGAAGTATGGCATAATGCCTTCCAAGCCACAATAGGCAGAGGGACATCTACCCTACACAAACTAATAAAAGCCCTCCAAAAAGAACAAAGCTATCAGGAACCCCCAAATGGAACAATCTGTGACCCAAATGGGCCCAAAACTAATCAAACAACCCCAAAAAATGTTTGAATTACTACAAAATCAGATATCCCTAAGCCCAAGAACAAGAGGCCTAGAATACCTATCACTAATAGCTAAAATGATCCTTTAAAATATTAATCTACAATAATTAAATATAGTTCTCTACAAAACCCTTAGGGGCCTATTCCAATTTGGGTTGGAAGGGCTCCGTACCATGTCTGGAGCCCTTCTGACCGAATCGGTACGTGTCGGACAGATTCCTTTCTGACCGAGCCATTTCGATGGGCTCGGTCAGAAAGGAATCCGACTAGGATTTCCGATGGCCTACGACAGGCTTGGAGAGCCCATCTTCCATCCGGAAATCCTCCAGTACTCCCCCGGTCGCCTCTTTATGACCGAGGGAGTACGATGGCAGTTTTTCACTGCCATTTCGTGCTGTTGTGTCCGGCACGAAAAGGCAGTCAGAAGCTTTCTCTGGGGGGCCCCAGCAAGGCCCCCATGAGTGTGAAGCCACCGAATGGCAGCCTGGGGGCACCTATGTTGCCCCTATGTTGATGCCTGCACCCGGTGGCAGGCACCTTGGGTGCCGGCCACAGGGTGCAGGGATGAACTGCACCCCTGAATTTTACATTGCAAGCATGCTTTCCGGTCAGAATGCATGCTTGTATTGTGAACCATACGAATGCGACCGAACATCGGAATAGGCCCCAAACTCTATCTATACATATAATTTTTCTAAAGTTTGTAAAATATAAATAAATTGTCATATAAATTTAATTTCATAATATAAATATATATTGACATCCTAATTAAATTTTACAAAATATAACACATATTTAAAATATGATGCTCAACATTACCCTCCCACATTTATTAATTAAATTACTTACGGTTCTGAAGCTGAAGAAAACATATTCCAAACATCTTAAATCATAGAGGTTCAGCACTTTTACAATATAGTCATACAGCGAAGTTCCAAGTAGTGAGCACACGAAGAGAAATCCAAAGTCCAATTGTCCTTTTTTTTGTGCAAAGGGCGTTCTTTATTAAATTTTCATTAAAATCTCAAAAATCATATTTGCTTTCATTAAGGGAATGGTGGGGGGTGAGCCCATGGTGTTTGGCAGTGTGTATGCTCCACCCCCGCTGCAGGAGGCCCTTATGGAACGGCTGTTCGATATTTGGGTTGAAGTCCCGAATGTGTTGACGGTAGTGGGCGTTGACTGAAATGACGTGATGAATGGGCGGTTGGATCGCTGTAGGCCCGGAGGGGGTCTGATTGCGGACACTCCTACTAAATTGAGCAGCTTGGTGCAGGGGATGGGTTGGATAGACGCATGGCGATACCAGCATACTCATAGCCGTGAATTCACTTATGTCTCTGCAGTCCACAATCCTTCTCTAGACTTGATTACCTGTTCATTCCTCAACCCTGGATTGGGAGGGTGGACTCTACGTCCATACTCCCGCGTGGCCTGTCGGATCATTCCCCGATAACAATGGACTTGCTCTTGGATAGGAGGCGGCAGCCTTTTCGATGGCGCCTTTCCACGTGGCATTTGCAACAGGACGACTACCAGTCGCATATGAGAGAGGCCATAGCACACTACTGGGACGACAACGATAGGCCGGGCACCGATGCCATGACCTTGTGGGAGGCCCTGAAACCTGTGCTCCGTGGCGTCGACATCGCTTGGTGTGCAGCGAACCGTAGGACCCGTAGGGGGGCCATTGAGGATGCAGCGAACCAGGTCCGCAGTCTAGAGGCGGAGTGTGCTTCGGGGGGGAGTGTTGATGCTGTAGGGCGATTGTTATGCCTTCAGCGGTCATACACATCCTTATTACTAGATGAGGCCCGTCAGCTATGGCTGGCTACGCAGGGTAGGATATACCAATGGGGTGACACATCCAGCACGATGTTGTATAGGCTCTGCCAAGGTGCTTTCCAGGCACAGTCCCTGCCAGGACTCCGGGATGAGGCGGGGGACCCTGTGACTGCCCCCGAGGTCCTGGCCGCTACCTTTGCGCGTTACTATGCGGCTCAGTACACCCCCCGGGAGGCACTTCTTGAAGAGGAGGTTGATAAATTCCTTGCGGACCTTCCACCCCGGGCACTTTCGGATGAAGGTTGTGCTCGGCTTGAACTCCCGCTGTCGGCGGAGGAGCTGGGAGCGGCGCTGGGGGAACTGAATGCTGGTAAGGCCCCTGGGCCCAACGGCTTCCCGTGCGAGTTTATGAAAACGTTTCATCTCCAGATGGGGATGCGCTACAGAAAGGCGCTGGAGGCGGCCAGAGACTGTGGGCGCCTACCGGCGGACTGGCGACACGCGGAGGTTGTGGTTTTCTGTAAACCTGGGAGGCCCCCGGAATGCCCTGAATCATACCGACTGATCTCGCTACTTAATGTCGAGGCGAAAATCCTGGCAAAGGCCTTGGCTAATCGCCTCCTCCCCTATATCACAGACTTTTTTTTTTTTTTAAATAAATTTTTATTGTTGCATTAGAAGGATCACCAAGGCAATGAATCTGCATACGGTAGAGCGTCAACATTCCGCTCTGGCCGTCAATCACGCAACTTTTCGATGTCATGAGACATAGTACTCCTAATAGGACTCTTGTTTTCAAACCAGTAACATAAGGAAAGGAAAACAGAGAAGAAAAAAAAAAACCCAAGTCCATTATACAGCAGGCCTCTACCCCCTCCCTCCCATCACCCACCTCCTGGTCTCCCCTTACCCCGCTCAAGTGGTCCCACAGTTCCTTGAGTGGGAACCGGGCATTAAAGTACACATTTACAATGGAGGCATCCCCATGTTCAGTCCATCTCAAACCGGGTCCCTTGGGCCTCGCGGCATAATGTCTCATTCAAGTCCGTGATGGTGTCTCCACTTCGCCCACACCCTCCGAAACTTTTTGGGACAACCCCTAGCTTTGTAGGTCACCCTCTCTGCCGCCATGTACAGGTCCAGCCCTCTTCTCCATTCCTCTAAGTCTGGTTTTTCAGGCGCCCCCCAACGCCGTGCGATGTCTCGTTTTGCCACTACAAGCGCTAACACCAGAAAGATACACAGGGGACGGGGTAGGTCTATTTCAGTGGTCATACCCAGCAGCGCCAATCTAGGGTCCCGTGGTATGTCTGCCCCAAGTACCTCCCCCAGTTCCAGAAGCACAGCCCCCCAGTATTCCTGAATGACATCACAGCCCCAGATGATATGGAAAAAATCTGCATTCTGGTGGCGGCATCTAAGGCATGTCGTGTCTGGTATCCTGCCCATCCTAAACAGTCTCACCCTGTCAAAATATGACCTGTGTAGCACTTTAAATTGAATAAGGCGCAGCCTCGACTTGATGGCCACTTCCCGTGGGTGCATGAGTGCTAGTTCCCAGTCCAGATCCTCCATGGAACCCACATCTGCCTCCCATTTGACTCGCAAGCTCTGCAAATCCCCTAGAATGTTGTTGGTCAGGGTTTTATACGTGAGGGACACCGCCCCCCTCCCTACCTGCTCCTGTAGCAGTCTACCCTCAAGTGGAGCATATTCTGGAATGTCTGAGAGTGTAATGCGTTGTGCCCTCCATGCGTGTTGCAGTTGGACGTACTTGAAGTATTGGGTATTGAGGAGGCCAAAGTCGTTCTGGAGTGCCTGGAAGGTTTTTAGGTCTCCCTTTGCTATGACGTCTCCCACTGTGGTGATTCCGATGTCGTCCCACCTCCCGAAGCCTTTCAACTTATGTAGCTCTCCCAGCCATCTACAGCACCACAATGGCGTCTGTTTAGTGGGCCTTGCGTCCCACCCCATTCTTTTGGACGCTCTATTCCAAGCTGAGATCGTAATCCTGGTGGCCGGGAGGAAGTGTGGTCCCATCTTTTCCCCATAGAGATAGTGGAAGATGGTCTTACCTGACCATTTAGACCGTTCCAAGGCGTAAGTGGGGTGATCAGCTGCGGCATGCAACCATTCATTGATCGGGGCGAGATGTTCCGCCCAGTAGTACGCCTCGAGGTTAGGGAGCGAAATCCCCCCACTATATTGATGTCGCTGTAGGGTGGCTAGCGCCACTCTCGGCTGTTTCCCTAGCCACAGGAAGGCACGTAAGTCAGCGTGGATTCTATTCAGGGTCTTATTTGGCAAAGGATAGTACTCATTCTGGAGTGCATAAAGAAACTTAGGGAGGAGGACTATTTTATATAACGCCGCCCGGCCTAGTATGGTGAGCGGGAGCTGTCTCCATCTGTCCATCTCCATTGTTGCTTCCAGCATTATGCGGGCTAGATTAGTAGCGAAAGAACGCGCCCTGTCTAACGTTATAAAGATTCCTAGATATTTGAAGCCTTCTGTGGTGTGGATCAATAGCTCTGGCAGGCAGGCTCCCCGTTCCTTACCCTGTGGATCATAAAGGATCGACTTGTACCAATTTATCGTGTGCCCCGCTCGCGCCCCAAAGTCGCCGAGTTCCCCAAAGAGCGCTGGGATAGTCGTGTCTGGGTCCGTCACGAACAGCAGTACGTCGTCGGCATATAGGGAAATTTTTTCCTGCGTGGCGGCTGTGCCACCCCAGGTAAAGCCTCTGATTGCCTGGTTCCGCCTAATCTTTATCGCTAAAATCTCAATAGTGAGGGTGAACAGGAGAGGGGACAGTGGGCAGCCCTGTCGCGTGCCGCGCCCGATGGGGAATTCGCGGGACAGCCTCCCATTGACTCGCACCCTTGCTCTCGGGCCCGAGTAGAGGAGTTGAACCCACTGTAAGTATTTAGGTCCAAATCCAAACCGTTTGAGGGTCTCCATCAGGAAGGGCCAGTGCACAGCGTCGAACGCCTTCTCCGCGTCCAGGGAGAGGAACCAGTGGGGTTCACTTCTCCCAGATACCTCTTGCAGCCAGTTGTGGGTGCGACGGAGGTTGAGCTTGGTCGCCCTATCAGGAAGGAAGCCGGACTGGTCCATGTGTACTAGCTCAGTGATGACCTGTCTCAGGCGCCGCGCCAGGACTGTGGCCAGAATTTTCGTCTCTATATTCAGCAGGGAGATTGGGCGGTAGGAGGAGCAGTCATCTCTAGGTTTCCCCTCTTTGTAAATTGGTACAATAACGGCCAGTTCCAGGTCAGGAGGGAGACTCCCTGCCCGGAGGGAGTCAGTAAATAGGGCCCTCATGTGTCGTTGCAATAAGTCGGCCGTTCGTTTAAAGAACTCCGCCGGGAAGCCGTTGGGACCCGGCGTTTTCCCTGGTTTCAGGGCCGCTATGGCTTCCGAGAGCTCCTCGAGCGTTAAATCCGCCTCTAAGGCTACACTAGCTTCGGCGGACAGGGTAGGAACCTCCATGTCTCCCAAGTAGTATTGGGCGTCTGCACTGTCGCCCAGTTCCCTTGCCCTACAGAAGTCTTCATAATAGGTCGCGAAGGCCTCCGCTATGTCACCATCCGTGTTCGCCCTCCTGTCCCCCGCACACGTGATCTGATCTACCCATCTTGAGGCCCGTTCCCTCCTGCTCAACCAAGCTAAAAGTTTACCGGACTTGTCGCCTATATCATACAGCCTGTGTAGTGTCGCCAAAGCCTGGGTGCGCGCCTCATCCGTGGCCAATTCCCGATAGAGTCTCTGTGTGTCAAGCAGTCTTCTAAGGCTCGCCTCCTCTTTCTGTTGGAGGTAACCTGCTTCCAGGGTTAGGACATTCGCCTCAGCGTTCGCTATCTCGCCCTGCTGTGCCCGCCTGGCCTCTCCCAGCCTACTCTGGATGCGGTCCCGGAGGACCGGTTTCATCGCTTCCCAGAGAGTAACTCCGGAGTCTACTGATCCCTCATTTTCGGCCAGGAATACCCGTATGTCGGCCCGCATGCCCCCAAGTACTTCTGGCTTTTGGATGTCCCATGCCGTTAATCTCCACTGCGCCCGCCTGACTCCCGTCGCCCGCCCCAGGTGTACATATAGCGGGGAATGATCAGATATCCCTCTCGCCTTGTATTCCGCCAGGTCACCCACCGCGATCTCCTGCCGGGACACAAAGACATAATCGAGCCTGGAGAAGACCTTATGAGCCCCTGAGTAAAATGAATACGCCTCTTGTGTAGGATGAAGCCATCTCCAGACGTCAGTGAGGCCCAAGGTTGTCATGAGTCGTGCTAGTCCAGTTGTGTGTTCCCCCATGCGCAAAGACCCGGACCTATCTTGCTCGATGGACATCACATCGTTGAAATCCCCACCCACCACTTGTGTTGTATCCGCTGTATCCAGTAGGATGGCAGTGACCGCCTTAAGTGTACGAGGTTGTAGTTTGGGGGGGGCGTAAACAGACAGAATTGTGTAACTGCGTCTTTTCCATATCCCCTGAACCCCCACATATGTGCCCTGTGGATCCAACCAGGTGCGAGTAACCGTGAAAGGCAGCGCTTTGTGTATGAGAATCGCAACTCCCCTGGAGTCTGAAGTGTAGCCTGCATGTGCCAGAACAGTGTATCGCCCTCTCGCTATGAAAGCGCAGTTATTCCCTCTCAGGTGAGTTTCTTGGAGGAGGATAATGTCAGGTGTCAGTCTCTTGAGGTAGGCGGTAACCAGACCCCTCTTAATTTTGGATCCCAGTCCGTTCACATTCCAAGTGAGTACGGTGACCCCTGTATCATTCCCGCGTGGAGTATCTAGTGGGCTTGCCATATTTCAATACCACGTCTCTCCCGAGCGGGAGCTCGGCATGGGAAAGACCCCCGGTGTGGGCTGGTATAGCTCTGCTGTTGTTTGACAAACTTCCCCCCCCCTCCCCAGCACTCCCAACAACCCCAACGTGGGTTAATACTGTAACAAAACCCCATCCCGCACCCCCCTCCCCACCTCCCTCCCCTTCCAGTTGCATCCCCATCCGGGTCTCAACTATCCACGGGGGAAGGCCTGTCGCACTCCCACACATCCCACCCTTAATAAACCGCAACCAGTGCTAAAAACACAAAGAACAGTAGTGGGGGTGTGCCAACTTGCTTGCTCCGCATCGCCGAGCCGCCATCTTTTCCCGATCCCAGTACACCATTGTTCACGAGTGTGAGTCTTGTGTGTCTAGAAGCCCCTCACGACCTGTAGAATCTTGCTCCAATTGTTGGATTTCTTTGGCCAGAGGGTGCAACGAATCACTCCTTGTATCATCCTCCTCTCCTCCGGATGCGCGGCCTTCCGATTCCTCCATATCGTCTTCTTCAGAACGGATTCCATTTCTCAGGCTACCAAATCTCGAGCCTGCCACGGAGCTAGTACCTGGCGACGCAGACCTGCCTCGTCTTCTGTCCTGCAAGTTACTCGTCCTGTATGGGGTCTGCGGCGTCTTGTTCTGTGTCCTCCTCAGTCTTCGTCTTTGCGGCTTCGGCCTCTCCCATTTCGGTCGTTCTCGCAGTGACCTGTCAAGCGCTGCCCGGCCCGCCGCCTCCCTACTGTTCAGGATAGGGCGCTCCTCAAGCCATTGCCATGCGTCGTCCGGGTGTGCAAAGAAGATGGATTTGCCCTGATAGATGACCTTGAGCTTGGCCGGGAAGAGGAGCATATACTGAATATTGAGGGACCTCAGCTTTGCTTTTACGGTGTCAAAGGAGCGGCGCTGTTTTGAGACTTCCTGACTGTAATCCGGGAAGATCATTATGGTGGCATTTTCAAAGCGGATCTCACCCATGTTCCTGGCCTCTCGCAGTATCAGATCTCGATCGGCAAAGTTCAGGAAGCGCGCTATGACCGGTCGTGGTCTCGCACCCTCCGGTGGTTTGGCCAGGAGTGCCCTGTGTGCCCTCTCTATGATAAAGCACGGGGAGAACCGCGCTGTAGGGAAGGTCTTTTTGAGCCAATCGAGGAGGAAGGCGGTCATACTCCTTTCTTCAATCCCTTCTCTAAAGCCCACGAAGCGTAGGTTGTTCCGCCTTGACCTATTTTCGGCATCGTCCACCTTCCACAGAAGTTGACGGTGGGAGGCCTGGAGCTCTGCCATGTCCTTCTTTAGCTCGGAGACCGACTTTTCATTGTCTGTCAACCTCGACTCGGCCACCGTGACCCTGTCGGTCAAGTTTCGAAAGTCCTGGCGTAGGAGCGTCACTTCGGACCCTACCTCCCCAATTTTGGTTTCCAAGGCCGCTCGTGAGGCTTGGATGTCCGTTCTAGACGCCTGTATGGCCTCCAGTAGCATGCCTGTGTCGTTGCGTGGGCCAGATTGCACGGGCTGTTGTTCCACCATAGTTCGCGGAGCAGCGAAATTGTCCATTGGGCCCTGTCTCGTGGTCTTGGGTATCGTATCCTTCTTGCCCATAGCTGCGGTGTCTAGAGGTGAGGAGCCTCTGGGCTGAACCCGTCTCCCACTGCGGAATCGCTGGGCTCGGCCGTGCGCCGGGAACAGCGCCTCGACCACACGAGTCTCTTGGGCGGCCTCTATTTGTGACCCTTAGAGTCTCTGGGTCAGGGCCCGCGTACACTCCCTGTCCTGGGTGTGGGGAGCCGGGGGGGTATTCCTCCGCTCGTGGCTCGTGGGGGTGTTTCCCCCGATGATCTCACCGCCCGGGGTCTCAGGGCGTAAGCACAGGCGGTGCAGCGCTGCGGGTGGAGGTCTTGAGGCGCCGCCCAGCCGCTTCCTTTCCCGCGTGAGCTGCCGGGTTCTGGGGCAGCAGGACCTGGTCCACTCACTCCCGGTAGGCCTCAGTGGTCTTCTGCGGTTCGACCGCCGCCTCCCCGGTGTCCTCAACTGTGTCGCTGCCGCGTTGGTGGAGGCGTGCGGCGCCTCCGGGTCTGATCCCCGCTCCCGGCGCCCTGTAGACCGGACCTCGCCCTCTTGGTGCAGGCCTTACCGTCTCTCTGTCTCCGTGGCTGGGCGCTGGTCACAGATCCTTACTGGCCGTGACCACCGCGGGGGTCCCGCTGCCGCCGATCTCCGTGTGGGGGGAGCCAGGGGGTATTTCTCCACCCGCGCCTCGTGCGGGTCCTCCCCGAGATCCTCACCGCCTCAGGTCCGAATCGCCAGGTGCATGCATCAGCTGTGCGGCGCTGTCGGCGGAGGGCTCGTGACGTCGTCCCGCCGCTCCCGTTTCGGGGCGGGCCGCAGGGTTTCCAGGACAGCAGGGGCAGGCCCTCTCCCCCCCGGCAGGCCTCCGTGATTGTCTGCTGTTCGAGCGCCGTCCCGCCGAGCTCCTCTACCGAGCGGCCGCCATATTGGTAAAGGCGGGCGCCGCTTCAGAGGCGGACTCCTGGTCCCCGTGCCGGGCAGGTATGGAACCCCTCACCTCAGGTGCCGGCCCCAGCGTCGCTTCGGCCCTGAGCCCGTGGCCGGTCACAGACTCTCTTCGGCGGCGGTAGCAGTGGGGGGTCTCGCCGTTACACTTCTTCAGCCTCCGCGCCGGCCGCCATCTTGGATAAGGCGGTCGGGGATCGCTGCTGTCCCGCTCCTAATGTCCGGTGTGGACGGTATGCAGCCGTTCGCCCGTCAGCCAAGCACCTGGCGGAGCCTCCGTGGGCCTGTGACAGCGATGTGTGGGACCATCGGCTCCCGATGCGTGCCTTTCTCCCCGGGCGCCTAGGCCGCCATCACGATCTCCGAGATGCAGCGGAGCCACCGCTATACACGGTGTCCAGGCGGGATCGGCTCCGGTTCAGCTCTGCAGCAGCCCGTAACAGGCACCCGGGTTGCAGCTCCCTGCTTCGGTGGCGTTTCTGGGTCTTGGGGGATAGTTAAAGCCGGATAATTAGCGGGCTCGGCCGGAGCTCTGTGCAGGCACGTCTAGTCGGCCATGCTGTTGGCCACGCCCCCCCCTATATCACAGACTTGGTCCACCCGGATCAGGCCGGGTTTATGCCCCACAGGGCAACGAGACATAACATCAGACGAGCGCAGTTAGTGGTGGAGGCGGCGCGGGCCGCGGGGATTCCAGCGGCACTTCTGCTTGCCGATATTGATAGAGCTTTTGATTCGCTGAGCTGGACATATCGCCGAGCGCTCCTGCTTCGCCTCAATTTGGGTCTGCATTTCCTGTCATATGTACAGCTATTGTATACGGACCTGACGGCATCTGTGAGAGTGGCGGGGGCAGTCTCCAGCCCCTTCCCTATAGGCCGCGGCACCCGGCAGGGTTGCCCCCTTTCACCTTATTTATTCGCCCTGGCCATGGAGCCGCTGGCGGCATCGGTGCGGATGGACGCACAGCTGCGCGGTGTTGAGTGGGAGGCGGGGCCGTCTGATAGAATTGCGCTCTACGCCGATGATGTTCTTTTCTTCCTAACGGACCTGAATAGATCAGGGCCCAGGGTCCTTGAAATAATGCGAATATTTGGCGAAGTGTCTGGTCTCCACTTGAATGTACAGAAATCGAAGCTATGAATACTGGGGGAGCGTGGTGGCATGGGTTCCTGGGCATCCGCCCTACAAGAGGCGGCGGGTGGCATTAAGTACCTGGGCGTTTTTCTGACAGATGTGCCCGGAGTCTCCTGGTCACGCAATGTATTACCTGTTTGGGACAAAATACGGTCGGATATGAAAATATGGTCTAGGATGCCTTTGAATATCTATGGCCGCTCGGCCATTTTCAAGATGGTGGCTCTCCCTCGTATTCTATATCAATTACAAAACCATCCGTATCCTATATCGCCGCAGTGGTTTCGGCAGGTAAACTCGGTTCTGCACCAGTTCTTATGGGCCAGGGGGGGCGGCAAGAGTAGCGCTCCGCACCTGCTTCCTCTCTACCTATTGTGGGGGGCTGGCCACGTCCGACGTCCTGTCTTACTACCAAGCATCGCATCTTTTGGTCCTAAACGAGTGGTGGTATTGGGACCGGGGGTGACCCGGCCTACGCCCTGGAGAGATACCTGATGGATCCAGACACGCTGCACACTATCTTGTACTCGGCAGCCATCAGAAAGAGGATCCCGATGGTCACCCAGGTGGTCTTTCAGGTGTGGCGTGGAGCTCTCCGCCGCATGGGGTGGTGGAACACGCTGACAAGGGAAACCCAGCTGTGGCATAATGGGAGGATTCCGGCACTGGCGTCCTTATGGGGATTCAGTGGCTGGGATGCGATTGGTATTTCGGCGCTGGGCCACGTCATGAATGGCACGACCCTTAAGTCCTTTCAGGCACTACGAGAAGAATATGATATGCCCCATACTCATTTTTTAGATACTTGCAGCTCCGACACGCCCTGTCCCCCGCATTGGTTGGCTTGGACTCTTTGCCGGAGTTCAGCCCACTGGAGGCAAGGGTATTCATGGGGGAATTAGAAACTAAGAAAATATCTAATATATATCAAACACTCGTTACACACTGCTCCTCTTCCCTCGATAAGTTGCGGTCTGCATGGGAGGGAGATGTAGGAGACCTGGAAGAGGAGGATTGGAGAGAGCCCTAGAGGCCCCAAGGGGGCAGCGGTAGCAGTGCGCTTGCGCTTTATTCAATTTAAGTACTTGCATAGGGCCTACTATACTAAGGACCGCCTGTGGCGGGCAGGTCTGATAGCCTCCCCTGACTGTTTGCGGTGTGGCTGTTCAGTTGGCTCCTTTCTACAAACGGTGTGGGCGTGTGCGGGGTTGCAGAGGTTCTGGACCGGTATGTGGGATTGTCTGACGGAGGTGTTGGGCTGGGACCTCCCCCGCTCACCGAAGCTGGGCCTTCTCCATGTCATGGAACAAGTGGGAGGAAATGTAAATAAGCGTCATCTGCTGCTGCTGGGCCTTACGGTGGCTAAAAGAGACATAGCTCGGGCTTGGAAGGACCCTAGGGCCCCCTTGATGGAGGTGTGGAAGAGGGGCATGGACTTTAACATGGGGCTGGAACGCCCGGTATTTGAGGACAGGGGCTGCCCCAGGAAACATTTTAAAATCTGGAAAAGATGGGCAGACTACAGAGGTCTATAGCTGGACCCTCCGGCGCCACGAGATACTGATGCAGAACATTTACTTGTTGACTCTGGGTGAAACGATACACACATAGATACTGATTTCATTATGCTCTTTATCATGGATCATGTAGGCACTGTGCAGGGATGGGGGTGGGTACCAGGCGGGGAGTTATAAGGGTGGGAGTTTAGGGGCAGGGGGTTCGGGGTAAGACAGTAATGTCGAAATGTTGATGGAATAACTGGTCTGTGATGATACTTATATGCACACTGCCTTTCTGGCTTCTAGGGAGCAGTGCCTTATTGTATTCTGTCAACAGCTAAAAACTCCAATAAAATTTTGTTCTGAAAAAAAAATCTCAAAAATCATAGCCGATGTATTTTGTGTAAGAAAGAGAATTTTTGAGGGATATGGAAAAACACATACAAACATATATTTAAAACTAATTCTATAAACATGCAAAATACATTTTTTCATTTCATGAGAAGACGCTGATATCTATTTACCGTATAAACCATCATTTCATGTGTTACATAAACTAAAAGACTCTATTGTTTTAAATAACATAATACATGCTGTTTGACCTATATACATTCATTTAAATGATGGGGTCTCACGTATTAATAAACTTTATTCAGTACATTATATAATAAACCAAATTATAAAACTGGGAGTATTTCTTAACAATAGCAGTAGCAAAATAATTAATGATAGCATACCTCATTTAAATACAAAAGACGTTTTCAATGATTGCAATAGATTTAAAAATTCCCAGGATCAGACGAGTTCATTTATAGAGTGCTTGTTGCCTAGAATCACAAACATTTACAACATAAGGGATATATTTATTGCTACCCTTTTTGTTCAAACAATTGCATGCATATTCAATTTAATTTACATGCAATATACTAAACATATTTTCACAGAGATGCCTGTTATTATTACCTTCAAGAGAAGGAGACTAAACAATAATGACAAATTTCATAACCATCAAATTTCCATAATAATATAACTCTGTTGGTGATGCATCTGACACATAATTTATGAAAAATAGTGAGTAAAAATAACAATCCAAATAATGTCTACTTAAAGACCGTAAAGAAATGGGAAAATTTACTTATATATCAGAATCAGATGCTGGACATTATATTTTACCAACAATGATTAAGATGTCATTGTCAATCTTTTTATATTAATTGATTGCGCAACAGTAACAATAAAACCCTATTTTGATTTGGAAAAATCTTAAACATGTTCCAAAATATAATTATGGACTTGGCTGTCAGTTGGACTGGGAGGTGGCTGAGTGCCAGGGCCAGTTGGAGGACTGGTCCGGGGCAAGAGAGGCCCAGCTGAGGTAGAGGTATCAGTGGCTTTGGAAGCCGGAGGGCTGCTTGGACCGGGTTGTGTAGTGGCACGTGGAGGTGGAGTCATGCTGCCGTGAGATAGTGTGAGTGGGAGAATGTGGAGGGGTGCCTTTCCACTTCTTGTGGAGTCTAAATGGCTTCCGTGTCTTGGTAGAAGTGGGAGGTGGACGGACACAACAGGCGCACTCCCCACCAAAGCTGCATCAGGTGCAGCCGGTGGCCTTCCCTCTGGGGACATGCTGGATCCAGCAGTATGCTTGGCCTGGCCTTGCCTTTGCCCCTCATCCCCTATTTGCCAGGTGTACCCCCTACAGTGCCCTCCTGTCCCTGTTTCATAGGGGTGTGGATGGGAGCTGAGGTTGTGGGTGAATCTTCCTGGGAGATCTTTTTATGTGGACTCTTAGCAGGCACCAGCTTCTCAGCAGGCACTGCAACTGTCTGCTTGTCTTTGTGAGACGCTTTGGAACAGGAGAGTCCTTGGCTGGGGATGCCTCTGAGACATGTGAGCCTGAGACCTGCTTCTTGGCTTTATGCCCCTGAGTGTCGCCTGAAGGGCTTTTGCCTTTGCGCTCTGGGGTGGCTTCGGGTTTTTGGGGGAATGGTGTCTGCGCTCTGGACCACTTGGGCTGCTGCTGTTGTGTGGTGCTTGTGCTGTATCTTTCGCTTGAGGTCCATGGTGTGTGGTCACTATCGTCAGATGTAGCCACTGGGAAAGGGGTGGCCAAAAGGACTGGAGCTGGACTCTGAGCCCACCCACATCTGAATGAATGCCCTCCATGAAAGCCATGACCTGTACGAACTTTTTGTCGTGGTCTAGGAAGGTGCTGATGAGAGTTGTCTGGCCCACACACAGCTGGCGCAAAAGATCCACAGACTCAAAAATGATGGCAGCAGGGGAGACAGGGGCAGGGGCAGTGGTGCATGGGGTGAAGGACATGATTCCCTTCTTACTGCTGTGAACACAGGCAGCACTAGTGGAAGTAGGTTCGGAGTGTGGGCCCGGGACCCTGTGTGGTGGAAGAAGAGGCAGAGTTCCCACTCCCTGTGTCCGCCAACATAGATGTGTCACAGCTGGCGTCAGATGACGTTGAGGTTGGTGTCTTTGGCTGTGAGTCCTCAAGCAGACTCCTGTCCACCTCCGAGGCGCTGATCAAATCAGTGTCACTGTGTTTGTGTGTAGCAGTTGTGCTTGATGCCTCACCACTGGTGTCCATCCCCTGTCCTCCTGTGCCCACGGGAGATGCTGCATGAGGCAGGGATGTAGGGTCAGTTCAGAGGCATTAACACAAACATATGCAAGCAAAGAACAAAACAAGATGATGATATCCCCATGTTGCACAACACCCTGTGCAGTAACATTGTGCAACCTCAATTCAAGTCAATTTTTGTGTGTGATCATGCAAACGTGGCATAAGTGACCCATGTGATAACCACGCAATCAAATAGCCTGCTGGAGACTCCATGTAACTAGACACACAGATCCCTGTCAGGACACTTAGGGCCCTGAGGGGGAAAAGATGTACCTCCCAACATGTTGACACTGTCACATCTGGAGGCAGCAGAAGTGGACAACACAGATACAGACTCCAACATAAAAGTCCACAATGGCCATGAGCTCATGCCATCCACCATGTCATACTTTGTGGCACAACTACGGTTGCACATTGATGCCAGATGTGTAGTCCTCACAATTCTGACTTCAGGCAATGCGCACATTGATGAAAGCACACTCAGATTATGCACACTGCCGTTCCCTTCCATGGGATGTCCCTGACTACCCCAATGCAGACAATGCCAGAAGGCCATGACTCTGAATGCAATGGTAAGAGCCATTACTCCAATGATATGAGAAAATACAGGTAGGGCAAATGCATGTCAGCTGCACCCAAGACAGAGGCCACTTACAAGCCATTGCATCACACTAGCAGCATCACAGACCTCAGTGCTGGCCCAGGCTGTGAACACATGCAGCCCTCACAACCAAAGTCACCATTACCAGAATACTCACCCCCAGCTTGCTTCTGATGGTCCTTCAAACATACATCAGCTCAAGCTGTGTCACAGTTAAGATGCGGGCCATTAGTGGTGTCATGCTCCTGCGTGCCAACCTCCTAGTCCGAGGGAGCTGCCTCAGCGTCATCTCCGCCATGTTTTTGCTCAGCCGGCAGATGTCATCCCACCTCTTGTGACAGTGTGTGCGCCATTGGTTGGAGACACCCAGAGTCCGCACCTTGCGTGCAATGGCCCGCCACAAGGCCTTACACTGATGGACTTTGAGCTGCAGGCATGGGAGACAAGAAGGGGAAAAATCAGTTACACAGGGCAATGTACCACTATCTCTCAGTACAGGAGCATGATACTAACTCAGCACTAATTCACAGATCTGTCTAGCAGAGACAATACAGCATCTCACATAGTACATTAGCATGGGTGAATCATACAAAAATGCATGCAAGTATGAGGGTGGACACCGTACCTGCCCATCTCATACACATGCAGGATGCCAGCACAGAAAGCTATGTGTAGGCTGCCCACATCTACTATCCAGTCTGTGGGTGAGCAAGACATACATTACAGCTCAAAATATGCTCAGGGGCAGACTCAGTGTGTCCAACACTGCGCAGCCATCAATGTCCTTGCCCTGTGAATGGCTCACTGTGTCATGGAGGTCACATTGAGGGACATGATCTTACAATCTCACACCCTTCTCACAAGGCCTGTCGTGTGCAATCTACAGGGCTGAGATAGCTCTTTGATGGATAGTCTACCAAACAACACACATGTTTCACTCTGTACATTCAGTGATGTGTCCTTGTCAGATTGAGCAGTAACTGTGCAGGCCAGGTGGGCTCACACTGAGGTCCAACATGGGGCATCATAAATGTCACACGAAGAGACAAATTGAGAGCGTAAACCGTGCCTACACACGCGAGTCAGTACACATGCTGGTGGAAATGAAAGGGGCTGTGCATAAAAGTACAACAATCTGCTGTGTCATAGGTGAATTACCACCAAGAGTGTCACCCTCTGGTATTAAAGTCCTAAGCATAGAGCTGACCTATACATGATGCACATTTGGGTCAGACACAATTCCAGCAGTACCCTCTAGATGTAAACCCTTACTAAGGCCACAGAAGAGCCTGTGAAGGACATCTGGGACCCACACATCTATTCACACAGGCAATGTCTATCCTGACTCCTGCATTACTAACTTCCTATGTCACTGAATGGCTGACAAAACAATACATGTCCCTCCAATTTTGATGTGCAGTCAGGGAAGTTTGTGAATTAGGCTAAACACCCCTTTCCCTTGGAGACAGCATGCTAGGCAGTGCATGACAAAACCCCACACTCTCAAGCACATACTGCAGCAGATCAATGTCATGTGCGCACTCCCTACACTCTCACTTCCACACAAAAACACTTACCATGACATTTGGAGCACCACATAGCCTCCCATACTGTGTGAGCACCTCGTCCACCAGAACCTCTAGCTCCTCAGTGGTGAAGGGGGAAGCCCAGATCTTCTCAGTCCTTGCCGTCTCTGGGTCCAGGAGACAGAAGCAGCAGCAGTTGGTGGTGAGGGGTGTCAGGCAGCAGTCTCTGGAGACAGGAACAGCAGCAGTTGGTGTTGAGGGGTGTCAAGCAGCAGGCTCTGGAGACAGGAGCAGCAGTAGTTGGTGGTGAGGGGCGTAAGGCAGCAGACTCTGGAGACAGGAGCAGCAGCAGTTGGTGGTGAGGGGTGTCAGGCATCAGGCTCTGGAAGCTGTGGAAATATGAGGCTCTCTCCCACACATATATAGCCCCTTGGGGTAATTTCAGTGATTCTAAGCTGCTGCAATTGGTGTTCCAGGTCAGTCTTTTTAAAATGCATCCAATGACCGGCTCCACTGTGGCAGAGCACTCATATCGCAATTTTCGAAATTGCATTAGTCTACCGCGATAGCGATTCCCATTGGCTGTAAGGGCATGGGCATTGGCGGTGACACACCACAGGGGCCAGGCAGTCGCTACCGTGGGCATTTATCTTTCAAATGCATCCAATGACCGGCTCCGTGTTAGCGGAGCACGCCTACCGCGATTTTCAAAATTGCATTATTGTACAGCGATTGCGCTTCCCATGGCTGTAACGGCATGGGCATTGGTGGTGACACACCACAGGGGCCAGGCATCGCTACCGCAGTCGTGTATTTTTCAAATGCATCCAATGACCGGCTCCACGGTGGCGGAGCACGCCTACCGCGATTTTCAAAATTGCATTAGTGTACCGTGATTGTGGTTCCCATTGGCTGTAAACGCATGGACATTGGCGATGACACATCGCAGGGGCCAGGAGTCGCTACCGCGGTCGTGTATCTTTCCAATGCATCCAATGACCGGCTCCACGGTGGCGGAGCACGCCTACCGCGATTTTCAAAATTGCATTAGTGTACTGTGATTGCGGCTCCCATTGGCTGTAAAGGCATGGACATTGGCGGTGACACATCGCAGGGGCCAGGCGGTCACTCCGCAGTCGTGTATCTTTGAAATGCATCCAAAGACAGGCTCTGCAGTGGCGGAGAATGCCTACAGCGTTTTTCAAAATTACATTAGTATACCGCGATTGCGATTCCCATTGGCTGTAAGGGCTTGGGCATTGGCAGTGAAACACCGCTGGGGCCAGACGGTCACTACCGAGATATGGCTGCCATACATTGCTAAGAATGACCATGATTTGGGTGGTGGAGGATGCCAACCACCATTTGACCATGGGTATATGCCTATCACTACTGGGAGTGTGGCTTTGGCATTGGCAGTGACACACTGCTGGGGCCAGGCGGTAGCTACAGAGATGTGGCTGCCATACATTGATGAAAATTACCATGATTTGGGTGGCGGAGCATGCTAACCGCCATTTGGCCATGGGTATATGCCTATCACTACTGTGAGTGTGGCTTTGGCATTGGCAGTGACACACTGCTGGGGCCAGGCGGTAGCTACCACGATATGGCTGCCATACATTGCTAAGAATGACCGTGATTTGGGTGGCGGAGCATGCCAACCGCCATTTGACCATGGGTATACGCCTATCACTACTGCAAGTGTGGCTTTGGTATTGACAGTGACACACCGCTGGGGCCAGGCATTAGCTACAGCGATATGGCTTCCATACATTGCTAAGAATGACCGTGATTTGGGTGGCGGAGCATACCAATTGCCATTTGACTATGGGTATATGCCTATTACTACCAGGTGTGTGGCTTTGGCATTGGCAGTGACACAGCGCTGGGGCCAGGCAGTAGCTACCGCGATACCGCCATTCTTTGCTAAGAATGACAATGATTTGGGTGGCGGAGAACTTTGACATCACCCATGGCCAGATCATGCTGTGTCAATTGCCAATGGGCAGTTTCAACAGTGCACAGTGGCCACATGATTAATGGCACATGATTGTGCACACAATGCCAATGTAACATGTACCCCACTGCTGACTACACATACCATGTTTGTGTATTTGATTTTAAACTTTGTCATGTACTCCCTCAAATGTCACTTGTGATATTGCTGGGCATGTACACAGAACAGTGTTGTGATGGACTCTCCAATGGGTACACATGTTAATGTGTGAAAGGGCATAGCAACTCACAGTGATGAATGTCTGACTACACAATGTGCATATTTGACTGTCTACTTTTCGTGGCTCATGCACAGACTTATTGTTTATGCAGAGACTGGGCTCATTGTGCTGTTGATGTGTGCCCAGTTCGACTAACACAAGAAGATGTGGCAGGTACGGCAGCTAGGTATGAGACAGTAGTGTTGCTGTTTCACACATATGCTGTCAGAACTACTCTCAGGGCTGCACATGCAAGACATGGCCATATCCCTTTGGGCATTCACATAGTCAGATATTATTTGGGAGGTGCTAGCTGTGTGAAAAGTGGGCAGGTGTATGGATGGTGTAGCTGAAGGTGTTCCTACATGTAAGTTGGGGTGTGCGCTTAACTGTGGTGACAGTCATTGCTGGCGTTGTGTCAGTCAAAACATAAGATGTCGGACACATCTTCTGGTGGATTGCATTGGCATGTGTCCCCTTTCATCTCACCTTGGAGGAGGCCAAATGTGCATCATCCCTACACAGTGCTGGCAGACATGGAGGATGAGGAGGTCATACATAAATTCCATCTGGATCGACCCACCCTACAAGACCTATGTGCTATGTTGGAGCCCCACCTGCAGCCTAGCAGGACATTTCCGAGTGCTTTCACACCAACGTCTAAGGTGATGGTGGCCCTGTATTTTCTTGCTTCTGTATCATTCCAGTACACGATGTCCAGCGCAGGTGGGATGTTGCAACCTATGTTCAGCATGGTGGTACGTGATGTTCCGTCCGCTATGATGATCTACAAGAACAGATATATCCATTTCCCCAGGTGGCATGAATTGCAGGGTGTGAAGGGAGATTTGTATGGTGCCATTGACTGGGCACATGTTTGCCTGGTTCCACCACAGGCATGTGAGCATATCTACAGAAACAGAAAGCATTTCCATTCTATCAATGTGCAATTGGTGTGCCAGGCGGATATGATCATCTCACACATCTCTGCCAAATTCCCTGGCTCTGCCCATGACTCGTACATCATGCATAACAGTATTGTGCCACAGCTGATGGATAATCTGCTTCAGGAGCATGGATGGATTGTGGGTGAGTACAAAGAGTCAGCTAGCATGCTGTGTGTGAGACATGCTGTACTCTGCCACAGTTACATTACAAAGTTGCTCTGTGTATCTCACACCTAGGTGATTCTGCATATCCCAACCGTCCTTAATTGCTGAGCCCACTGCGGAATCCCAGGACCCCATCTGAAGTCCACTAAAATGATGCCCATGGGAGGACATGTCGTGTGGTGGAGTGTACTTTCGGTCTCCTGAAATCACGTTTTTTCTGCCTGGACAAGACCGGAGGTGCACTGATGTAGTCATCCAAAAAGGTGTCAGATTGTATTTACATGCTGAATGCTCTACAACCAGGCCTTGCACAAGGAGATTCCCCTGCTCCTGGATGCTGATGAGCAGCCAAGGTCCCGCCTGCTAACCAACCCATGTCCAGTGACGAGGATAGTGGAGAGGAGGAAGGTGTCGACCTGCGTCAACAGCTCATCAAGCGCTACTTCACTTGAAGGTGAGTGACAATGTACAACAGAGCCAGTGTCTGCTAATGTCGTTGTTGGTGCAAAGGTGTATGTGAGCTTTGTGATTGCAGCCTGTTGTTGACTCAGTGCTGGGTGCCAAAGTTCCTGGGACAGGGTAGTTTGGCACAGATACAGGATGTTCAGGTCGGTACTGTTGCTCATTGTAATGTGTGCAGATTGGAGTACCCGGATCACAAGTGTGGTGTGGTGGCTGTGATGCCACTCCCCGACTAGTGAATATTGTTCCGTTGTGTTTTACTAGGTTTCTTCAACCTCTTCTTGCCTAGGAACCATCCGTACTCCAGGTACATTGTAATCATGGTGAAGACTGCACATCCTGTAATAAACACGTAGCAGACACAACGACGTGTGTGTAAGGAGTGTTTTATTAAAATGAGTACTGGGGCGTGAATATTTACAAAAAGGTTAATAGTGAAGCAATGAGTTGTCTGGGCTGGTAGATGAGACAATCGCGTAGTCACCACATTGATGTGGTGACCCAGTACAACAGACGGATGCCATTAACAAAGCAGTGTGGGGAAGGACAGTCAACAAAGTCAATGCAATGGTGAAGAGGGTTGCCATCATGGCTGGCTCCTTGTCTGGCATTTGGCCGGTGATTTTCCACGGGTTCCTCCCTCGGATTTCTTCAGACGGCCCCTTCGTCGTTTTGTAGGGGTGTCCTCTGCTGCGGGGCCAGTGCGGTCTGAGGAGTCCCCCCTCTCTGTGCCCGCAGGGGAGGATGTGGAACTGTCATCCTGCGGGACAAGGGAGGGAGGTGGAGGTCCACAATTTGGCCCATGCGGATGTTGATGGACCTCAGCAACTAGCGGAGCTCAGGTAAATCTTCCTCAGCCTGGCCCGTTCGTCCTAGGGCTGTTCATAGGCCCCAAGGACTCTGTTGATGTTGTCCAAGACTTCGGACCCAGAATCCTGTTGGCTTCAACTCCCCCTTGCCCTCCCACCTGCCCCGCTGTCATGGACTTGTTGCCTCACCTTTGTTGGCACCACCTCCTCTCCCTGCCCTCCTCAGTGGATAGGGTTGGGTGGTCATCCTCTGGGACAGGGAGAGTGTTGCAGGCAGCAATGGTGGTGATGGTGGAGGCCGCACAAGTCGTTCCAGCAGGGGTAAGCGTAGTTGTTGTTGGTGCTGTTGAGGTAGTGGGGGGACATTCGGATCCTGGGACCAGTTGCCCCCTGGCACACCAGATGGGCAGGCTTCAAGCTCCGCATCTTCAATATCTAGGGAGTCCTTATCCAAGACTCCATGTTCCGGGGGTGGAGACTGGCCCTGCAGTTTGATGTTGTGTTCCTCTGCAGTCAGTTGTTGGTCAGCTGTGGGACAGAGGGGAAATAGTCATTGACGAACACCCCTAAAGCTTTGTGGTCCATGTATCTTATTTACTGGTTATGCAACACACAGTTTAATATTTCACACATTGTATGTCTGCACAGTGATGTGTATCATGACATGATTTGGAGCTACATACATTAAATTTCCATGGTGTGACATGTCGATGGATACCATGCCCCAAATGTAGATTTTGTGATTACAAGGACATGTTGTCATCTGGCAACTGGCAGCAATATAACTTGATGTGAGGCATCTTTGCTGATTACTCTGCCTGGCAGGCGTTACATTTGGCAATGTACTGGGCATTGTCATCTCATGCATACCTTTGTCATGTCCTGGGGTTAGATTTATTGGTTTGACAGACCATGCTTGGTTTGTTTTCATATGGTCCTTCAAGCTCAGCCCCCATGTACCTTACAGATAGCATTCAGTGCTGTGCATGTTTGTGCCCTGATTTGCTTTGAGATGGAATTTGGTGAGACACACTTCTGTTTCTGTGACAGTTACATATGCTTAGCTGTCTGCAAACTGTAAGTGGCAATTGTATCTGTGTAACTTTTGGTGGGATGTGAGTGCCGGTGTTGACATTTTGATCCATGCTTTTTGAGAGAAATGGTGGGGTGCCTGCACTGTCTACTTGACTGTTCTGTTGTCACATTTGGGTGGTATTTGTGACACATCTCTCGGGGTGTGTGGTTGAGTGCTCCATCCTGCTCAGGGGTGGGTCAAGGGTGCATAAGATGGCTACCTACCTGTTAGATGAGGGTGAACGAAGCAATGGCTGCCACATGCTTCTGGATGTGGTGGAGTGCTCCATCCTGCTCAGGGGTGGGGCACGGGGGGACTTTTAGAAGTTGTAGTGCTGTCCTCCCAAACACACACCTCTCCGTGGGAAGATGGCTACCTACTTGTTAGGTGAAGGTGAACAGTATAATGGCTGCCACATGCTTCTGGGTATGGTGGAGTGCTCCATCCTACTCAGGGGTCGGACAAGGGTGCATAGGATGACTACCTACCTGTTAGATGACGGTGATCAAAGCAATGGCTGCCACATGCTTCTGGGTGGGTGGGGAGTGCTCCATCTTGCTGGCCTGCGGAACTAGGGGGAATGGTGGGAGTAGTATTGCAGGCCTCTCACCCCCAAACAGTGCAACCTGGGAACATGGCGACCTACCTGTTAGATGAGGGTGAACAATGAAATGGCTGCCAGATGATTCTGGGTGTGGTAGAGTGCTCCATCCTGCTCATGGGTGGGAGAAGGGGGACTGTTGGGAGTTGTAGTGCTGGCCTCCCACACACACACACCCCTTCCTGGGAAGATGGCTACCTACCTTTTAGGTGAAGGTGAACAGTATAATGGCTGCCACATGCTTCTGGGTGTGTTGGAGTGCTCCATCCTACTCAGGGGTCGGACAAGGGTACATAAGATGACTACCTACCTGTTAGATGACGGTGAACAAAGCAATGGCTGCCACATGCCTCTGGGTGTGGTGGAGTGCTCCTTCCTGCTCAGGGGTGGGACACAGGGGACTGTTGAGAGTTGTAGTGCTGGCCTCCAACACACATACCCCTCCCTGGGGAGATGGCTACCTACCTGTTAGGTGAACAGTACAATGGCTGCCACATGCTTCTGGGTAGGTAGGGAGTGCTCCATCTTGCTGAGCTGGGGAACGAGGGGGCATGGTGGGAGTAGTATTGCAGGCCTCCCACCCCAAAACAGCACAATCTGGGAACATGGCTACCTACCTGTTAGATGAGGATGAACAATGCAATGGCTTCCACATGCATCTAGTTGTGGTGGAGTGCTCCATCCTGCTCAGGAATGGGACAAGGGGGGCTGCTGGGAGTTGTAGTGCTGGCTTCCCACACACACCCCTCCTTGGGAAGATGGCTACCTACCTGTTAGATGAGGGTGACCAGTACAATGGCTTCCACATTCTCTTGGGTGTGGTGGAGTGCTCCATCCTGCTTAGGGATGAGATAAGGGGGGACTGTTGGGAGTTGTGGTGCTGGCCTCCCACCCACAGACAGCCCTCCCTGGGAAGATGGCTGCTTACCTGTGAGTTTGGTTTGTGTACTACAATGGCTGCCACATGCTTCTGGGTGGGAGGGAGTGCTCCATCCTGCATAGGGGTGGGACAGAGGGCTGGTGGGAGTTGTAATGTTGGCTGCCTGTACATGTACAACTCTGGAAATGTGGCTAGCTACCTTTGGGGTGAATCCGATGGGGTAAATGTTAGATCGGATTGTGCCTAGGAGGTGTAGCTTTGGAGTTGTGTAAGACAGTACATGGCAGTGTAATGGTATACATTTGTTTGTCCTTACCAGCCTAAACTCCCTTGGCTATTCCTGTGAACTCTCTGGATGCAGTATGGCAAGTACCTTCTCCTCCCATGCAGTGAATGTTTTTGGTGGGATGGGAGGGCCACCGCCAGTCCTCTGAGTCAGATCACGGTTCTTGGTGCTCTTTTGCTTCACAACCCTCTTCAGGTCATGCCACCGCTTCATGGTTTCATTTCTGGATCGCGGGGTGTTCCCTACTGCATTGACCTTGTCGACTATCCCTGCCCACATTTGTGCTCTTGTGGCTTATGGTGTCTGTTGGACCAGGTGACAAAACACTTGTGGTTCTACTCTGATTATCTCATCTACCATGACTGACAACTCACGCTCTGTGAATTTGGTCATTTTTTGTGGTACCATGGTGTGTGATGTGCTAATGTGTTTAGGTGCAGTTGTGGGGGTGGGGTTGGTGTAGGTGGTGTGTGTGTGTGTGTGTGGGTGGGTGTGTGTGTGTGTGTTGTTGTGCATGTGAGATGTGTGGTGTTTTGCCTATCCAAATGCTGCAGGGTTTGGTTCCTCGAGGCTACAGGCGGTCTTTGGTGAACTCGTTCTGCCACGGTCTGATTTTTTTTAGGAGGTTGGTCCTAATCGGACCGCCGGTTTTTCTGCAGGACCAGTGGGTGGTTGATTCCTGCTACCATGGTGGTCGGAGTGGTTTTCCAACTGCCATCCTAATAGACCCCTAACTATCAACATCTCGCTAAAACATAACTAGCAACTAAAACATAGCAAAAACACAACTACCTAACACTAGACACATTACCTACCACCTAACTACATTCAAATGCAAGTAAAAACGTAGTTTAATTAAAACAAATTACAATTACCTTCCTCGACGCGACGCAGCTTCTAACCGTGAGTTTGTCCCCACAGAAATAACCCAAAACAACAGTAAACGGTTACAAAATAGTACCTGTAGGCCAAAAATGGCTGGTTAAATAATAAAACACATAGAAATTAATTTCAAAACATGTAATAACGTCATAAATAAATTACTTATGTTTTCTAAAAATATTAGGATATTGTACTAATAATGTAACATTTTTATTACATTGTAAAATTATAACACTAATTAATATTACAAATATTAATAATTATTATAATCACATCGATTTGTTTCATTTACAATTCGTATTATACAAATGTTAAAACGTTTAAAATGTTAAATAAAAACGTACCTTTTGAAAAACATGTATCTAAAATGTAACAATGTAATAATTAATATTATTAATATTTCATTTATTATTAATATTAATTACAAATATATATTAGATGTACAGAAACATTTAACAACTGAAAATGTGAATATTTTTTCACTCAATCTGTATAATGTTATATTATTTAATTAAAACAAAATAAGTATATAATTACTAACTGTTAAACATGCAAATAAAATTGCAAGAATGTATTGCAAAATTAACCTTTTACAAAAATTTTATAAACTAAATTTTTTTTTTGCTACAAAAAATAAAAACCTGTATTATAAAATATAAAAATGTAAAAAACAGGTATGTTCAAAAATACATTATATGTGAATAAACCTATATCCAAATTACTTTATGTTTAAAAAATAAAAATGTCTTTATTTGGTATGTTTCCTCATGTGTATAATCTTGCCTTAATGAAATATGTTTTTTACTCTAAATATCTTTTTATTAAAAAAAAGATCTTATAAAAATTTACAAGACTCGTTATTTTTCTATCCATTTATTGTGTTTAAATATTTTCCTAAAATGTATATTTTAATCCACTGTATATTAACTAATATGTATCATCAAAATATATTGTTATAATTATTGCAATTGTAAATATAAATAAATATTATACATATACATTACTACTACAGATTATAAAAATATGTTAAGCTCTCACACCTATCAACATATATAGTATAATATTTCTACACCAATTCGTATAAACTAAAGTAATGTACTCTGCACTACACATATATCATTTACTATTCCCACTCCAGTTACTATTAAGTTAAGGAAGGTGCTGGACACTAAACATATATAATTTACTATTCCCACTCCAGTTAGTATGAATTCAGGGAAGGTGCTGGAAATTAAAGATATATAATTTACTATTCCCACTCCAGTTAGTATTAAGTCAGGGAAGGTGCTGGACATTATACCTATATAATTTCCTATTTCCACTTCAGTTAGTATTAAGCCAGGGAAGGTGCTGAACACAAAACATAGATAATTTACTATTCCCACTCCAATTAATATATACTCAGAGAAGGTGCTAGACATTAAAGTTATATGATTTACTATTCCCACCTCAGTTAGTATTAAGTCAGGGAACGTGCTGGACACTAAACCTATATAATTTACTATTCCCACTCCAGTTAGTATTAAGTCAGGAAAGGTGCCGAACACTAAACATAAACAATTTACTATTCCGACTACAAATACTATATACTCAGGGAAGGTCCTGGACACTAAACCTATATAATTTACTATTTCCACTTCAGTTAGTATTAAGCCAGGGAAGGTGCTGTACGCTAAACCTATATATTTTACTATTCTCATTCCAGATAGTATTAAGTCAAAGAAGGTGCTGGACACTAAATAAATGTAATTTAATATTCCTCCTCCAGTGAGTAGTAAATCTGGGAAGGTGCTGGACACTAAACCTATATAATTTACTATTCCCACTCCAGTTAGTATTAAGTCAAAGAAGGTGCTGGACACTAAATAAATGTAATTTACTATTCCTCCTCCAGTGAGTAGTAAATCTGGGAAGGTGCTGGACACTAAACCTATATAATTTACTATTCCCACTCCAGTTAGTATTAAGTCAAAGAAGGTGCTGGACACTAAAGAAATATAATTTACTATTCCCACTCCAGTTAGTATTAATTCAGGAAAGGTGCTGGACACTAAACATAGACAATTTACTATTCCGACTACAAATACTATATACTATGGGAAGGTCAAAGATATATAATTTACTATTCCCACTCCAGTTAGTATTAAGTCAGGGAAGGTGTTGGACACTAAAATGATATAATTTACTATTCCCACTCCAGTTAGTATAAATTCAGGGCAGGTGCTGGACACCCAGGGCCCCATTATGATGGCGGGCGGACTTTGTCCGCCCATCACCATAATGGTAAACAGGACTGACTGCCAGAGGTGCAGTCGTCCTGCCCGGCCCATTATGATGCGACCACCCTGGTGGTCGCATCCCGCATATTTCACATTGCGTTGGGCGGTGCTGTAAGAAGCACCCGCCGTAATGTCAAATATGCTTGTTGTGCATTGGCTTGCACAGCCTGACAGGCACCGCGTGGTGCCTGCCACCTTGTGTATGACAATGAAGGTGGGTACCATAGGTATACCCCAAGTGCACCCCCAAGCCCCCTAATACCCAGGGGGCCCGCAACGGGCCCCCAATGCCAAAGACCACCTGCCTTTCCATGCAGGCATCGCCTCCATGGAAAGGCCTTTTTCCGCATACATCACAATATGGATGGTGGTGCCTAAAAAGCACTGCCACCATATTATCTGCCTTTTCCACCTGGCCGGCAATCCGGAAAAGTGGCAGACGGTCTTTGCGTCCGCCGCGGTGCCCCTCACCATACTAATGTGGCGGGGGTGTTACAGTGATATTTGGCGGGTGGATCGCCACCGCCAGCTCTGTGGTAGCGGTCTGCTTGTGATCATAATAGGCCCCTTAACCTATATAATTTAATATTCCCAGTCCAGTTAGTATTAATTCAGGGAAGGTGCTGGACACTAAACATATATAAATTACTATACCCACTCCAGTTAGAATTAAGTCAAAGAAGATGCTGGACAGTAAAGAAATATAATTTACTATTCCCACACCAGTTACTATGAAGTCAGGGAAGGCGCTGGACACTAAGCATATATCAATTACTATTCCCACTCCAATTAATATATACTCAAGGAAGGTGCTTCACTCTAAAGACATATCATAAACTATTACCACTCCACTTAGTATTAAATTAAAGAAGGTGCTGGACACTAAAAATATATAATTTACTATTCCCACTCCAGTTAAGATTATTTCTGGGAAGATGCTGGATACTAAAAATATATAATTATCTATGCCCACTGCAGTTAACATTAAACAAACAAATATCTTATGTAATAAAATTATATAATTGACTATTATCCCTCCAATTACTGCCAAATAATAAAAGATACTGAACACTACACATTATTAAATGTAATTATAACATATTGTATATATTTAATATTTAATACAACCACTACTCTCCAAAAAATGTAATTGCAATTTATTGAAATATTTCCAAAATATAAATATTAGTAATAATATATAATAATAAAAATATTAATTAAAAAAACTTCCCTTTTTGTTTTCTCATTATATAAATTACATAAACTTAAATTGTTTAATCTATTAATAAACTCAAACACATACTCAATATAATTAATAAATCCACATTTAAATTAATGATATACACCAATTGTTTTAACATTTTTATTACTCAAAATAAAAAAATATTTAACATTTCATATTTGAAATTACACAAATTCATGGATTTTACACACATTAATTATTCATTTTTATATAATTGTTTTTTTACTTTTTGTATTATAAAAATTTGAATTTAATAAAATATGACATATTTGAAAACACTCACCCTCTTTGCTATAAACACAAATTTGGACTCATAAACGAAATATTTCAAATAACATTTTTAATTTTGCATTTAATTTTTTTACTTTATTTCAAATTTTACATTCTCGTCAACATCATACCCTACAAACCTAACATCCCATTAAATCAATCAATCATCAGAATTTGTATAGCGCGCTACTCACCCGTAGGGTCTCAAGGCGCTGAGGGGGGGACGCTACTGCTCAAACAGCCAGGTCTTGAGTTGTTTCCTGAAGGAGAGATGGTCCCGGGTCAGCCGTAGGTGAGTGGGGAGGGAGTTCCAAGTCTTGGCCGCCAGGTAGGAGAAGGATATTCCTCCGACGGTGGATTTGCAGATTCGTGGGACGGAGGCGAGGGCGAGGCGAGGGCGAGGCTGGCGGGTCGGAGCTGGCGGGTGAGTGTGTAGAATGTGAGGCAGCTGTTGAGGTACTTCGGACCCTTGTCGTGGAGAGCCTTGTGTGCCTGGGTGAGGAGTCAGAACGTGATCCTCTTGTTGACGCGGAGCCAGTGCAGGTCTTTCAGGTGGGCAGAGATGTGGCTGTGGCGAGGGATGTCCAGGATGAGTCGTGCTGAGGCGTTCTGAATGCGCTGGAGTCTTTTCTGGAGTTTGGCTGTGGTTCCAGCGTAGAGGGTGTTCCCGTAGTCCAGACGGCTGGTGACGAGGGCCTGAGTGACCGTCTTCCTGGTTTCGGTGGGGATCCATCGGAAGATCTTGCGGAGCATGCGTAGGGTGTTGAAGCAGGATGATGAGACGGCGTTGACTTGCTTGGTTATCGTGAGGAAGGAGTCCAGGATGAAGCCCAGGTTGCCTGCGTGGTCCGTTGGCTTGGGTGCGGTGCCCAGGGCAGGGGGCCACCAGGAGTCGTCCCAGGCGGAGGGGGATGGTCCGAGGATGAGGACTTCCGTCTTGTCTGAGTTCAGTTTCAGATGGCTGATCTTCATCCATTCTGCGACGTCTTTCATTCCTTCCTGGAGGTTGGCTTTGGCCGTGGCAGGGTCGTTGGTGAGGGAGAGGATCAGCTGGGTGTCATCGCCTAGGAGATGATGTTGAGGTTGTGTTGGCGTGTGATGGCTGTGAGAGGGCTCATGTAGACGTTGAAGAGGGTGGGGCTGAGTGAGGATCCTTGCAGAACACCGCAGATGACTTCGGTGGCCGCGGATCGGAACGGGGGAGGCGGACTCTCTGGGTTCTTCCATTGAGCAACGAGATGATCCACTCCAGGGCCGCTCCTTGGATTCCGGTGTTGCTGAGGCGCTGTATCAGGGTGCGGTGGCATACGGTGTCGAAGGCTGCTGAGAGGTCCAGGAGGATGAGGGCAGCAGTTTCCCCGTTGTCGAGCAGGGACCTGATGTCGTCGGTGGCTGCGATGAGGGCGGTCTCGGTGCTGTGGTTTGCTCGGAAACCGGACTGAGAGGGGTCGGGGAATCCGTTGGATCTCGAGGAAGGCGGAGAGTTGTCTGTTGACGGTCTTCTCGATGACTTTGGCTGGAAAGGGGAGGAGCGAGATGGGGCAGGAGTTCTTCAGGTCCGTGGGGTTGTTGGGCACAAAAGAAATAAGGGGTTATCTAAAACTTTTGAATGTAAAGGTGAGGTTGTCACCAGAGTTCCGACCTTTCCCTATCTGGGGGTCCTTTTTGATCAAAGGGACACCTGGGGACCCCAGGTTAGAGCTAAGAGGTTGGCGGTGACTAGATCATCAGCAGCCCTTATGGGATTTGCAAACAGGTTGGGCGCTAGGCGGATGGAAGCCCTCCTAAAACTTTATAATAGTAAATCTGTTGCACTGGCATTGTATGGTTCACCCTGAACAACAAACAAACTTAGAGGTCTAAATCAGAAACCTGATCTGAATATCTTTCAAAATACCTTCATGTCTAAAAAGTACAACAAGATAAAGAAGTGGCTAACAGTTATGAACAACAGACCAGATCGCCAAAAAAAGGGCCGCCTGTAATTGCTAATCAAAACCCATTATGGATTCCCATCAATAACTTGTATGGATCAATGTTTTCATTTGTATGGTTCACCCCTATGGGGCTATGTAAACCTTGAACCGATACAGAAGGCGGAAAAAAGATTTTTACGCTCCCTTCTGTCCGTCCCACAGTCCACCCCGACTTTTTCCATACATATGGAGGTGGGCTTAGATTTCATCACTGATAGACTGAACATGGCACCCTTGATCTTTTGGCTAAAGACGTGGCTCAATGAAGAACTGTCCCTTAACCATAAGATCATGACTGATGTCATGTCTTTGGACCATTCCAAAAGGGTGCCATGGTTGGCCTACCTGATGAAATCCTTTTCAGATCTGGGACGCCCGGAACCCTTCACATCCCCCCTGGATATCAAGAAACAGGATGTAGACACTATCAAGAAGGAGTTCATGAGTAGGGCAAGAACCGAGCGCGAGGATAGGGAACTGCAGAAACCGGCAGTGAGGAATCACTACCTGCTTTTAAATTCCATTGCACTAGCACCTTACCTTGGTTTTGTTACGAAGCCATTTCATAGGTTTCTCCTGACAAAATTTAGGTTTAATTTGTTACATTTTTATTTGGGTAACTTCAAAACCTGGGAAAAACCAGAATTAGCCCCTCCTTGTTGTTGTGATAATTTTTCTGTTCAAGATACCATGCCTTTTGTTGTTTTGTGGTTTCTTCTTAGAGCCTAGGAAAAAATATCTGTTGCCTGTTTTAAAGGAGGCTGGTTTCACGCAGGTGAGACCAGCTCTGCTCTATTTTCAATCACTGAACGATATCCGAATTACATTTTGCATGGCAAATTTCTTGGTGGCAGCAGTTAGAACTAAAAAAAAATAAAATGCAACATAGTAATGGGCCCCCCTAAATGAGTTTTATTATTTTTAAACATTGTATAAAATGAATTAATTTGCCGTTTTTATATATAGCCCGGATTTGTACCCTATTGTATGCACTGACCTGTATGATATTGTAAATAGTCTTTATTTGTATATTAATGTTTTATCTCTTTGTATGATTTTTAACTAAATCGAATAAAGATTCTTGACTGACTGACTGAGGTCCGTGGGGTCTGCAGTGGGTTTCTTCAGGGGGGCACTCAGCTCGGCATGTTTCCAACTCTCCGGGAAGGTGGCGGATGCGAAGGAGCTGTTGATGATTTTCCGGAGTTGGGGTGCGATGATGAATTCGGCTTTGTTGAAGATGTGGTGTGGGCAGGGGCCGGTAGGGGCGCCGGAGTGGATGGTGTTCATCAGGCGGGTGGTGTCTTCGGTGCTGACAGGGGTCCAGGTGCAGAGGGTGGTGGTGGGGTGTGCTGGTTCGGTGGTTGGGTGCGTGGTCAGCGCGCCGAATCTGTTGTGTATGTCGGCGATCTTGCGGTGGAAGAACGAGGCGAGTGAGTCGCAGAGGTCTTGCGAGGGTGTGATGTCATTGTTGCAGGCGCTGGGGTTGGAGAGCTCTTTAACGATGCTTAAGAGTTCCTTGCTGTTGTGGGTGTTGTTGTCCAGTCGTTCTTCGAATGTTGTCTTCTTGGTGGTGCGGATCAGCTGGTGGTGTTTGCGGGTGGCGTTCTTGAGGGAGGTCATGTGTTCTGCTGTCTGGTCGTGGCGCCAGGCTTTCTCGAGGGTGTGGCAGGTTTTCTTGGAGATTTTGAGGTCGTTGGTAAACCACGAGGCTTTAATGCTACGGGCTCTGCTGGGAGGATTTTTCAGAGGTTTGAGTTCGTCGGCGCAGTTGGTGAGCTACTGTGTGAGGTTGTGGGCTGCTTCGTTGGGGTCCGTTGTGTTGGTGGGAGGGTTCTGGCTGAGGACGGAGGTGAGCTGGTCGGCGGTGATCTTGCTCCAGCTTCTGCTGGGAGCCTGTTCTGGGTGGTGGTGGGTCGCGGTTCTCCTGAAGTTGAAGTGGACGCAGCTGTGATCTGTCCAGTGTAGTCCGGTTGAGTGGCTGAAGGAGATGTGCTTGCTGGAGGAGAAGATGGGGTCGAGCGTGTGGCCGGCGTAGTGGGTGGGGGTGTTCACCTGTTGCTTGAGTCCGAGGTTGGCGAGGTTGTCCAGCAGGGCGGCGGTGTTGCAGTCCTTGTTGTTCTCCATGTAGAAGTTGAGGTCCCCTTGGAGGATTAGTCTGTGGAGGTGAGGGCGTAAGGACTGACGAAGTCTGCGATGGCTTTGCTGAATTGTGTGCGTGCTCCCGGGGGTCTGTTGATGAGGGTGCCTCTGAGGGTGGTCTTGGGGTCGGTGTGAATCTGGAAGTGGAGGTGCTCGGCGGCGGTGAGTGTGTCGTCGGAGTTGGTTGTGATCCGGATGGTGTTTCTGTGGACGGTGGCGATGCCTCCTCCGGTTTGGTTGATACGGTCCCTCCGGGTGATCTTGCAGCCCTCCGGGATGGCTATGGCAATGTCGGGGGCTGAGGAGGCGTTCATCCATGTTTCTGTGAGGAAGGCGACGTCTGGGGATGTTGTGTCGAGGAGGTTCCAGAGTTCGACGGCGTGCCTGTGGACGGAGCGGGTGTTGAGCAGGATGCACTTGAGGTGCTTGTTGCTGGAGCTCGGCTTGGCGGGTGCGGTGCAGTTTCGGAGGCTGGTGAATTTGCAGGTTTGGCAGGTGAAGGGTCCCTGGGTGCGTTTCGGGGTGGCTCGGTAGCAGGCAGGGTTCCGGCTGGCGTTGAGTGCGCGAAGGGTGGCGGCGTCGTAAGTTCGTCGGGTGCTTTGGCATTGTTGACGGGCTTACCTTTGGCGCACCTTTGCCGCACAATCGGCGCGCCCTCTGCGCGGTCGCTTCGTGGACTCCATAAGTAAGGAGCTGGGAGGGAGGAGCAGCTGGGTGGCGGGAGCGGGGCGGCGAATGGGCTGGAGGGGGGCGGGCCGCAGGGAGGCAGCGGCGGGAAGATCAGGCGGTGGGCGGCTCAGCGGCGGCTGGGTCGTCCAAGGCGGCAGCGGCAGCGGGATCAGCTGGGCGCGGAGGCAGGCTGGGAGACAGCAGCGCGTGGTGCCGACCTAGCCTAGAGGCAGGGTCAACGGTCGCTCCCTATGCCTGCACGCAGCCCCCTTAAGTAAGGAGCTGGGAGGGAGGAGCAGCTGGGTGGCGGGAGCGGGGCGGCGAATGGGATGGAGGGGGGCGGGGCCGCAGGGAGGCAGCGGCGGGAAGATCAGTCGGTGGGCGGCTCAGCGGCGGCTGGGTCATCCAAGGCGGCAGCGGTGGCGGGATCAGCTGGGCGAGGAGGCAGGCTGGGAGACAGCAGCGCGTGGGGGCGACCTAGCCTAGAGGCAGGGTCAACGGTCGCTCCCTATGCCTGCACACAGCCCCCTTAAAAAAGGAGCCGGGAGGGAGGAGCAGCTGGGTGGCGGGAGCGGGCGGCGAATGGGCTAGAGGGGGCGGGGCCGTAGGGAGGCAGCGGCGGGAAGATCAGGCAGTGGGCGGCTCAGTGGCGGCTGGGTCGTCCAAGGCGGCAGCGGCGGGGGGATCAGCTGGGCGAGGAGGCAGGCTGGGAGACAGCAGCGCTTGGGGGCGACCTAGCCTAGAGGCAGGGTCAACGGTCGCTAATTATTAATAATTGTTTTTTTAACGTTACAATTTGAATTGAAAATTGATTCATCATATTTTTACATTCTTTTTAAAACACTCCCCAACTTAATCCTTAAAAACCCAATATCCCAATTCTTAAACAAATTTTTAATTGCAATAAATTCATTTTAAAATTTCAAAATTTGATTTAAAACACTTCCCACCCTTATCCCATACAAACCCAACATCCCACTCTAAAACAAGATTTCATAATTTAAAATGTAAAAATTATTTTTATTTAAAATTTTGAAAAATACTCACCACCCTTATTCTCTAAAAACCCAACATCCCTCTCCTAAAACATTTCATAATTTTTAATTTCAAATATTTTAAATGTTCTAATTTTTTTTTTAATTATTTCAAAACACTCCCCACCCTTATCCCCTACAAACCCAACATCCTGCTCCTTAAACAACATTTCATAATTAAAAATGTCAAATATTTATAAATTAATTTTGAATGATTATTATTATTATTATTATTCTACCAAGATGGCCGCCGGATAGGAGCTCCCTGTAAGAGCTCCTGTGCTGGGGATCCAGTTTTCTGGCTTTTTATCCCCTTTAGCTCTGAGCTGCGCCATCTGGAGATACGATAAAGTAACTGGATTGACAAGTAACAGGATTTCATAAAGTAACTGGATTTCCTTACCTGCTGGACGTTGCCTGCTGAGGATCCCCGATCTGACTAAGGACTGGGACCGAGACACTCCCGCCTTCCCCCGCAGACTGTGGGCTCCCCGACCAACTTGCGGATGCCTGCTGCCTGGAGGCCGGTGATTGCCGGAGGGACGTCGCTGAAGTGGACCTGGACCGTCGCTGGTGCCTGGAGTGCGACGCTGCGGATGGGTGCTGCCCGCCGGTGACTGCTGCTGGGACCTCCATTGTCCTGCTGGGAGCTGGGCACCCTGTCTCGTCCGCTGGGCTCCGCGCCTGGCGGCTTGCTCTGCTTGCTTGGCTGGTCTGTCCCCTGCGCCTCACTGTGACGACACCTGGGGAGGTGAGCGCCCGATGGACGTGGAGCCGAAGGTGGCGAGGGTCGGGGTGGACTGACGGAGAGCGGGCGAGTCTGGGCTCCCCCGAGGCGATGGTCGGGGCGGACTGACGGAGAGTGGGCGAGTCTGGGCTCCCCCGCCTGGCTGATCTCCGCGGGCTGTGATCGGCGCGTCCCGGCCGGGTGAAGGGCAGCCCGTCCTCCGCCTGCAGCCGCCATCGTTCTAGGAGTGGGGGGAGAGGACTGAGGGGTCTGACACGGCTCTTCCTCACACCCCGAACACACCGAACATCCAACTTCTGGGGGCGAGCCAGGCAAGGAGGAATGACTTGCCCTGGGAATGGTCTACCCTGAACTGCTCGACCCTGTGCGCGCTCACATTTCTCCATGGGATATGCTGCACAGATGCAATAGTCGGGAGCAGAGACGGCCCCTTCGGCTCGAAGGTGAGCCTGTCGATCTGGGCACCACTGCAACCGGGATATGCAAACGCTGGCAAAAAAAGGTCGTATTTGCCCCGTCGGCTGGGTTTACAGCTCGCATGCTAAAGTGAAGGCTGATTAAGGTATTTACTGTGCCCCAATACTTTTTGCTGGATTAGCTACTTATTTTGCTCCACTCAATTTTCTTATTGACTCATTCTGTAAAAACCTCTCTTCTTCAAAATGGCCGGGGCCATAAACTGAACACTCAATCCCCGCCTGAACACACGAGGCCCCTCAGCAGCTCCTTTTTAGATAACAAATCTGAGATAAGACTCCCCTTGGTATGCAGGACCCTGAGCCAGCCGGAATTGAATGTGAAACTGCTCTGCCCTGCTATCAAAACAGTAACAACTAAAAGAGGACTAATGACTTCATCCTCCCTACTTGGTGGCCATTTTTATACTACTCTTGCTCTCTTTGGCGGCCATCATGGACTAGTCCTTCTGACTATTACTTACTATTGATACCAAAGACTCCACATAGCTCTGTATTTAAATCTTTGTGTTCTTATGTGTCTGCCTTTTATTGCGGTATTTTATTACTATTGTATTTTACACTTTATATAACCTGGTGCTCTTGATGTGCTTAAGTATCTGCCTTTTACTGCAGTATTATCTTACTATTGGTATCCTACATCTTATGTAATATACACCCATCTTCGCTTTTACTCACCGACAGTGCACTGATTGCTACCTCATATTCGAGTGTCTTATTTGTTACTGCATTAATTTGTTTGTACATATATTGGATTCAGTAATTCATTAGTAATTTAGCCCTATCTTTATACTGTATATGCGGTAAGCTGCACCTACCTCACCTTTATACCTATCATTCACTGTTCGCTACCTCATTTATTTGCTGGTTCTTCCGATGTAAGCTACTTCACGATGTTGCACTGATTATTACTACCTCATTCACTTCGCTCAGTCATGTAAGCTGCACCCAGCCACTTTCTACACCTAGACTACACTGCTGTTACCTCGTACATTCTGATGGGTAAATTTGATTCCACCTAACCGGTTCTACCGCTCATATTTTGTACATGGTGTAAGCTGACTGCTACCTCGCATATAGGATACATTAGGTAAGCTGCACCTACGCACTGTTTGTTCTTGGATTGCACTGACTTCTACCTCTTATACTTTTGGTCACTCACTAGTGTCATTCCTTGCCTTGTAACTAGTGGCTGACAGTTTTTATTGTCGTCCTATCTCCTACACCCAACATCACAGCCTGTCTAAAATGGAGCTTAACGGCAAGCACACTTTTAGAATTAACTACCCTTCCACACTCACCAAAAAAGCCACTAAACGTTTTAAACATAACTTCCTGAGGTCGCACCCTGAAACACCCTTTGCCGACACCTACTTCTCACCGGGCAATGGAGCCCTGAATACTGATATCATCTTCCACACCTCACGCAGAGCCCAATGGAGAAAAGCGTTCCTATCCCTACTCACCGTCTCCACCACCAGGAAAACAACTCATGGCCTAACTCTCTCTATCACACCTTCCCACCTCTTCCCTGGCAGGACTACCATTACTATCTACAATAACGGGATTGTCCTAATTCAATCCACTGACAAGAACCTGGAACTACTAGACAACCTGTTCCCCAAGTTCAAAGAGCACCTTTCCAAGCTGCAGACCCCCACCCAGAACTCCACCAGCACTATCAACCCTGACGTCGCAGCCCCCACCATCAACACCTCTACCCCCAGCCCCCGGTAAATGGCCCACCTGCTGTTAACGCCCCACACTCCCCAAGGACAGTCACAAATCTCTCCACCTCATATACTAGCCACCCCTCTTACATGACCCCTCTTATCCCCACTCATACCCCCTCCATCCCTCTCCCCCCTGACATAACAACTCCCACCCACAACACGCCACCATCTGAACACACCACCGCTCGGAGCTTATCCACCCCCCCTCCCATCCCCCCCACGGCAGACCCCTCTCCCTCCCCAGCTCCCTCCCCACTCCCACCCACGAGTCTCTCACACCTGACACAACAACTCTCACCCACAACACGCCACCATCTGAACACACCACCGTTCGGAGTTTATCCACCCCCCCATCCCATCCCCCTCACGGCGGACACCTCTACCTCCCCAGCTCCCTCCCCACTCCCACCCACGACACTCTCACCCTCCCAACTAAACAAACAGAACATACCGCCTCCCTTTCCTTAGCATCCCCCTCTCCCCAACCTCCTATTCTCAGCCCTCACTACCCTCCTGTCTCCCCCACTGTCTTTAGCCTTCACTCACTCTTCTACTCTCCGGCACCGTCTCCCACTGACGTCACTACCTATGCCTCCCACCCACTGCCTACTTCACCTACTTCACCCATACCCCTCGCCCACAAACACGCCCACACTTTGAATGCCATCCCACTCATTAGCACAGCAGAACCTTCCAACAACGCTAGTATATCCCCCCCCTCGATACCTTGCCCGCTTTCCAGCTCACTACTCAACCATTCACCAATGGCTCTCACCACCAACCCCATCCCCAATGCACCTCCTGACCTGACTTTATCCACCCTCCAACAAGTCAAAGAGGATATTCTACAAATCAAAAAAGATGTCCACGCAATCAAAGACCTTCTCTCCTCACAGCCCAGTCTACCTCCCACCATCCCTCTACCCCACAAACGACGCACCCTCCCTACATGCCCTCGCCCCCAACGACACCCGCGCTGGCTGACTATCCCCGTTCGCAATAACTCCCACCGCCCCCGTCGTGTCCTCAACCCATTGTCGGACTGCGACCTATGCTCTCTCCTACGCTCTTATGGCCCAGGTCCGGTAAAACACATATCCAACACACACATCCCCATACCCACAATTCTTACAAACCCTCTGAGGCTCCCAACACTCAACAACAGAGGTTCCGTCCCTAACAACCTCAGAAAAGTTCCCCTCACACTAGAAAGCTCGACCACCCTTCTCTCTCCCAAACTCAAATGCATCCTACTCAACTGCAGATCGGCCCAGAGACACTCCTCCGACATCGCTGATCTCGTCTCATCTATGGATCTGGACCTAGCCATTCTAACGGAAACGTGGCTTACTGAAGCCTCTACCCCGATTATGGACATACTAGTCCCCCCCAATTATCACATCATTAGGCTGGACAGGTCTCCTGGCAAGACGGGCGGGGGAATTGCATGCATTTTTAGGAGCAACCTCTCCGTCACTAAAGTCACCTCCCCCTCCCTTTCCTCCTGTGAACTCCTCTGCCTCGACATCACCAGCGAGGGCAAACAAGTTTGTGCTCTACATCTCATCTATCACCCGCCTGGTGACAATCTCATATTCACCCAACAACTCATGGACATGATCACTTCCAATGCCGGTCGGCAGACCACCCAAGTCTACCTAGGTGACTTCAATCTCCACTGGAACGATCAGAAAGACACAGTGGTGAATAGTCTCAAAACTTTCCTTAATGCGCTTGACCTCACCCAAATATGCGATAGACCAACACACGACAAAGGCTCGATACTCGATCTCATCATTGCCAAAGAGAACTCTACACAACTGGAGGCGATTCTACCCTGCGACTGGTCAGATCACCACATTATCACCTTCTTTATCAATGAGAAAGTTAAACCTAACCCGGCTCAACCAATCAAATCCAAAACATGGAAAAGGGACATGAAGAATCTTAACCCCTCTACCCTGCCTCCCCACATCGGCAATCTCCTCCTTCCCCCTTCAGGTGCCTCGGATGTTCAATCACTGACCGACCACTACCTTGACTCTATGAATACAATAGTCAATGAAGTCGCCACACTGAAACTGAAGAGAGTCTCCACCAAAATTTCTAACCCCTAATATGATGATAGACTCAATGACGACAGGCGTACTATGCGAATGGCAGAGCGCACCTGGAGATCGGACCCTTCAGCACTGCACCTCAAAAGGCTTAAGAACAAGAGAAATGCCTACTTCAAGAAAATAAAGCGCACAAAGTCAGACTTCTTTAGCCGCCAGTTGGACCAAGCAAAAAACAGGCCAAGAAAGCTGTTCGAACTAATAAAGACCCAAACAAAGACACAACCCTTACAATCAAACAGCACAACAAGCGACACCCCACACTGTGAAGCCTTCTCTGCTTTCTTTAAGCTAAAGACTGACAACATAAGAAATGACCTCATCATGGATGTAAGCCGATTCCCCAACCACACCAGAATGGCTAACACTCAACCTAAAAACAAGGCATCTTGGCTGTACTTCGATACCTACTCGGAAGAAGCAGTACACAAACTGCGCTGCACCTTGAAGCCCTCTAATCACCTCACAGACCCTCTACCTGCTAATGCTGTAAAAGACTTCATCCCCTTGCTCCTCCCTCTCTGGACCAAAATCATCAACAGCTCCCTGCAACAAGGCCTCATTCCAGACTCCCTCAAGGTGGGGCAAGTCACGCCTATACTCAAGAAACCTACAGCTGATCCGTCTGACCTAAACAATTACCGGCCCATCACCAATATCCCCACCCTAGCCAAACTGCTGGAGAAATGTGTCCAACTCCAACTAACAAAACACATTGACCAATTTGACCTCCTCAACCCTCATCAATCAGGCTTCCGAGCGAAACATAGCACGGAAACAGCTATGACACACATAATTGATGACGCCCTCCAAATTCTTGATCGCAATGAGTCCTGCCTCCTCATCCTTCTTGACCTCTCGTCAGCTTTTGACACGGTCAAACATGAGAACTTGCTGGAGCTGCTAAGCACTAGAATGGGTCTTTCGGGAACTGTTCTCAAATGGTTTTCGTCCTTCCTTCACAACCGGTCTCAGAAGTTCAAGATCGACAATGTGCTATCTACACCTGTGCCTGCAGATCTAGGTGTTCCACAAGGATCCTCCCTCTCCCCCACACTGTTCAACCTCGTCATGGAACCGCTCGCCACCTTACTCCAAGCTTCCAATGTCCAATTCCATATGTACGCCGACGACACACAACTTTACCTAAAGCTACAATCCCCTGAAGATATCAAACATCTGAACTCCACGCTTATTAACACTCAATCTTGGCTGGCCGATAATCACCTCAAACTAAATGCTCTGAAAACTGAGTTCCTACTCATCTCACCCCCGGCGAAAATTTCCACCACCCAAACCTGGCTCAATAACCTAACAGCACTCAATGTCCAACCTACCATCGTGGATTCGGCGAAATCCTTAGGCATCACACTCGACGCCAAGCTCAACATGCAGCAGCACGTTAGCAAAGCCACAAAAGCAGCTAATTTCCAAATTAACACACTGAGGAAAATTAAACCCTTCCTCCCTGCCGAAGTCTTCAAAACTGCTGTACAAGCTTTAGTCATCCCTCGAATAGACTACGGAATTGTGGCCCTCAGCGGACTCCCGCTATCCACAACAGCACCCTTAAGAGCCTCCCTGAACGCTGCCGCGAGACTCATTACTGGCTCAAGAAAACATTCGCATATATCCCCAGACTTAAAATCTCTAAAATGGCTACCTTTTGAAGCCAGAATACAGCTAAAATTTGCAGTTATGACACACGCGGCCGTGCACCACAATGCACCCAACTACCTTGCTCAAAAGTTGTCTATATCAGGAGGTTCGAGATCCAATAGAAGTACAAAAAATCTACTCCTGAAACCTCGTAGATTCCGGAAAGAGAAAACATACAAGCGCTCCTTCTCAGGAATGGCACCCAGGATCTGGAATGCGCTCCCTCCTGAAACCAGGCTTATCTCCTCCGCTGCACTCTTCAAGAAAGAGGTGAAAACCATCCTTCTGGCCAAGATCTCCTGAACCTTATAGGTACTGAATCAGAGACTCTGCATTGCTTTGTATCACTGTTCACCTTGTCCTTTGGCACTATACTTCTACTTGATGGGGACAATACTACGCTACTCTCTTACTACCGACCAATATATGATACACGTTGGTCTACTGATTCACTCTCCCGATGCCCCCACTCAGTGTTCTCTCTATACTAAAACATTGGTATAAGCCATCCACACACCCAAGGTGTACCTGAACACCTCTGTAGTGGGTTCAATGACTTGTGCCGTCTTATATTACTTGTTTACCTGATTGTATATTGATATGTTTTATGTATGTTATTATTATCCTACCATGTTAGTGACTATTATACTGCTCCCATTATCTCTGTTTCATTCCTACTGCCCCTACCCTGTCTTTGTGAAGCGCTCTGATATCTGTAAGGATCTTGTTTGCGCTATATAAAACTTTGAATAAATAAATAAATAAATAAATTATTATTATTGTTGTTATAAATTCCTTTATTCGGCATATAAAAATACCATAAAAGTAACAATTTATCCATAGGTTAAAGTACAGCATTCATTTCTTAAAAAGAGGAACAATATATCAATTTAAAATCTACATAGTACAAGTTAAATATATATAGCTAAAAAATAAACATCACATGTAACGTTTCTCTCATGAGGCAACCCCATCTATAGGTCTAGCTCACGCAACCCCTTATGGTCCTTAATCTAAAAGCAGTCTTTAACAGATTTGTAATACAGAAGAGTGTAAAGGCATCTGTGGCCAGTTTCAAAAACAAAAGTACCACCTGTGCTTGTTTAAATCTGGCTTTTTTTAAATACCCCTCAAAAATACTCTTCTTGGATGAAAATAAAATGGGCAGAATAAAACAAAGTGAAGGGTGACCTGTGGAGACCTGTGGTCGCAGCCACAGGGCCCCTTCAACTCTGAATGCGGTGTGAACTCTGCCGGTTCTGCTAAAATGTGGTACAAAAGGTTTAGCCTGAACCGAGTCATTAAAAATCTATCATGGGCATTACTTATACAAGACAGGCATGGTTCAATGCCCTCGGTGTATCTGGCTACTGAGTGTTCTCTCACCAACGGTTTAAGTGACTGTCTTCCCGGTTCAACATTACATTTATTTCCAAGGGGTTAGCGAATAAATCTTCACAGCCAATTTTCACGAGGGACTCCTTCACATATTTTAGCCAGGGAATTTTGAGTCCATGGTCCAGGGAAAGGCAATCTTCTAAAACCTACCTACTTAGTGCGGCCTCCTCATTTGACCAGATCTTTACCCATCAAACTAGGGGGTTGACAGCGCACCTATCCATAATATAACGGGTACCCAATTCCTCCTTGTACAATGTGGGCTGGCGTGCTCTGAGGGACTTTTAACAGACGCCTTAGGTACTTGTTCTCCTCTATTTGTAGTTGATTCGCCTCAATAAATCCCCACACCTCACTGCCATACAGCACTTTGGCGCAACACATAGAGCTGTGCAATTTCAGAATCTTCTCTGGGGACCACCGTCCTTACCTTTGGGCAAAATTCCTTATTGATCCATTACATTTGGCCATGGTGCAGCACTTCTTCTCTAGTAAACACCCATCAAATAAAATCCCCAGATACGAGAAGGACTGTACCTTGCCTAAACAATGAGAGCCAATTGTGTATTTGTATGATTTACCTGCCTTTTTGCCCACTTCCATGACATGAGATTTTGCCAAATTGGGATACAAGTCCAGGTTCTCCATAAAGGATACAAACCCATGTATTAGGATCAGCAGACCTTTGGGGGTGCGTGCAAGGAGTACTGCGTCCTCTGCATAAACCAGAACTGAAATTCCACGGGTACCTATCCTAGGAGTATCAGCATAAAGGGTGCTCAGTGCGCGATCTAGACCGTTTATGTATAGCGTAAACAGAAAGTGGGCCAATATGCAACCCTGTCTGACACCACTGGAGAACGTAAAGGGTTCGGTTTTATTTCCAGTCTGGCAGTATCTGACCATGGCAGTGGTGTTCAAGTGCAGAGTTTTTAAGTTGTTAATAAGCCCAGGATCCACGCCAAGTCTGCCCATTAATGCCCACAGTTTCCCCCTGTTGACTCTGTTGAAGGCGGCGGTTAAGTCCATAAATGCCAAATACATCATCCCTAGACTTACCACTGTGTATTTGGCCAAAATGATGTACAGATTGAGGCATTGGTCAGTAGTAGATTTCCCTGGCCTAAAACCAAATTGAACATCAGTTATAACTTGATGCTTATCAGCCCAGTCCATTAGCCTACTTAAAACCAGCCGCCCAAGTACATTTGCTGACACATCGATAAGGGAAATCAAGGGTCATCCTTGTTGCCCTTTTTAAAAATGGGAACGATCGTGGCTGTGGATCAGGATGCTGGCATTACTGTGTCCCCTGCTGCATTAATCACCCTAGTCAGGATTGGAGCCCAGAGATCCACATTATTTATAAAAAGATCAGGTGGGATCCCATCAGGGCTGGGAGCCATGTTCCTAGTTAGACCCTCAATTCCCTTCTTAACCTCACTCAATGAGAATCTCACCGGGGGTGTACCCTGTTCCCCATTACATTCCTGGGGTGGGTCAGTACTTGGATTGTGATTGTACAGCCCTTGAAAGTGCTCATACCATTGCTCAGGCAGGATGTTATCGCTCAGTTCGATTCATGAACACAAGAATTATTTATTACTCTCCAGAAAGCGATGGAGTGTTTTAGTGTTCTTGCCTCTGTCAGGTCATCCCAAGCTTGTTTTTGTAATTGGCATTTATGTCCCTTAACAGCTAACTTATAATTTTTACAGCAAATGGACACCCAGACCCTATCTCTTGGGGTGGTCTTTAGGGTATCTTTCAGCTCTCTGAGAGCGCATGAACAATGTGGGTCAAACCATCCCGGGCTATCTCTTTTGAAACTGGGCATAGGGGCTCTCAGAAAGAAGTCAACTATTTGGGCAACCAGTTTAAAAGCCTCCACTAAATCTGTCCCTTCCACATCAAGATCTAAACACCTTATAATGACATGTTCACCATCTTTTAACAGGGATTTATAAAAGGCCTCTCCGTTAACCTGTGTCCACCGCAGCTTCCTGCCCTGGTCTGTGGACTTGACCACCCCCCTCCCATGCCAGGAGACCTATGACGGTGGCAGACATCCGCCAAGGATAGGCAAGGGGGTTATGATCGCTAAACGCACTGTGACTGATGCTAAACCTGGAACACAGTTTCTACAAGAGATAGAAACAAAAATATAATCGGTAAAAGAAGCACACCCTCTGCCATTAAATGTAGGGTGAACCGATTTATCCTGTTGGACATCGATCATGCCCATCGTATGCATTAGCGCCTGCATGTTTAATAAGCTACCTAACTCCCTGCCCTTTGTATGTTCCAAGTGAGGGCCATCCTCAAGCATGCAGGTTTACCAACCACCACAAAAAGCTCTCAAATTTGGGCACAGATGGCAATTGAGATCACCCACTAAGACTAAATGAAGCCCCTTCTGCCCTAGCTCCTGTGCCTGCAAAAGTCTAGCATCCAGCTCATGCACGCTTGCGAGACCCTGACCATGTGACATGGAGTTGTACAAATTTGTAAAAAATAACCTGTAACCTTTAAGAAAGAAGAGCCCCTGTGCAACCTCAGAGTCCCAGGCCAAATCTATCCATCTACCCTGTATTGTAATATCAACATAAATGATCAACCCTCCCATGGCTCTCCCTGATGTGGCCTTTCACGCCGGGCAAAAGAATGTTTTATATCCCTCCAGGTGGAAGTTATTATTGACGGGTTCCCATGTTTCTTGCAGGCAAATAATCTGGTAGTCCCGTATATAAGACAGCCATTCTACATCCTTGAATTTGGTAGAAAGGCCTGCTATGTTCCATAAGAGGATTTTAATTTATTTCCTATTTGACCTTACTACACTATCAATTGCCTGGATGCTATTTGACATGTGAACATTCGTATTAAAGCCACTGTCAGCCTGGGCGTTTGTATGTGCGTACTCGTGAGAATAAATGCTGCGCAATGGTGTGCGCAGATGTATGGTGATTGGTGGAGAAATGCCACTTTTAGAAGTTAGTATATAACAGTGAGCAACCCGATGTACCCTTGAGGGCTTGGGTATGAATATGAAAGGGTAGGAGATGCCTCCAAGGGAATTTATTCAGTAAATATATTTTTGAATTACTTAAAAACGCTTTTAGAGGACAAATCAATGGTCCTGAAATCCAATGACTCACTAATCATATAGTTAATGAATAATACACATCAATGTTCAACAAAACCATACATCACACAAAAACAAGGAAAACAAAGAAAACAAAGAACAGGTGTATATGAAAAAATCTTGATTTTATCAAAGAGATTAAGGGGCACATGAAGTTGTAATACAAATATATAAATAAATAAATATATATGAACATGCCTGTTCATATATATTTATTTATTTATATATTTGTATTACAACTTCATGTGCCCCTTAATCTCTTTGATAAAATCAAGATTTAGGTCTGATCTTTTGCTTTGCTGCTTTTGCTGCGTGCGCAGCCAGCCCGGACATTCTGGACATCGGGCATTTGAGCCCCTGTGAGAGGCCAGTTGGCCAGGGGTCCATTTTAGTGGGTGTGCCCCCAGATGGGGTACATTGTGTTCATGCCTAATAGATTAAATGAATAATGCATTTTACTCCTAATGTGATGAATCATGTTTATCATGCCTAAAGTGCTTTACGCCTAATGTGATTATTATTGCATAGTGTGGATTACGTTGCAGGATCTAATGTTAAGGTCATTCTTTTACCAGTAGTTCCAGGTTGTGCTCTAGGTTTATTATTTGTGCTACATTTACAATTGGTGATTTGTGATGGTGGCACCAGTGGCCCTGTTGTGTGTGTATATAATCCCCTGTAGATACTGCCCAGTGCCAGTTGGCACAGTGTACATTGTGTGATTATGATCTAATGTGTTTATGGTAATACAACGGCTATTTATATATATAACCTTGTGTGGAGTTCCATTTGTGGTGTGCCTAGTGTGTTGCTGCTGTTGTGTGTGTGTTGCGCAAACGCTTTACACATTGCCTCCGGGATAGGCCTGACTGCTCGTGCCAAGCTACCAAGGGGGTGAGCAGAGGTTATCTCGGCGTGTAACTCCCTTGCCCTGACTAGAGTGGAGGTCTCTGCCTGGCTTTGGCGCAAGCCTTGGCCAACCAGAGATCCCATTTCTAACACTAGTGTTTTGAATAGGGTTACATTCACTGAAATTGATTAATAAAAGAAAGCTGTGAAATGGTATTGGTTAAGGTGAACATGTGTGCATGTTACTTTGATGAATAGGTAGATAAACAGGAGTTTGGAAAACATGTATGGGAGTTCGTTGTGGTGTGTAAAGTGTGGGGTGAGTAAGAGAGTGGAGGAAAAGAGTTTTTAATATAAAGATATATATATGTCTCACAATTTTTCAAGCCAAAAGAAAACTCATCTGTGTCAAACCCCATCCTACTAAGGAATCAATTGGTTTTTAACTATAGACATTGGACACTGCACCTACAAAGGCAATAACGAACTTTTCACCATTATGGACTACTTGTCCCAGCATTCCATCAGGCCTAGGTAGGCCACACCCACTAATGGTTTTTCACTGAATAAAGGATTCAAAATGGTGAAGTTTGCAGTGTATCCTTGTCAGCCCAAGAAGAAGGGGCGGAATGCCTCGAAACGCGTCGGCTTCAGTTGAACTGCTGGGAAATGACAGGCGAGTTGCAGCGAGGCTTTCACTAAAGAAAATGTCGTTGTGTGCCCTCCCGATGCTTCAGGGCACTTTGTGAGACATAAATGTGCGCGGCAGCCCGTGCCGCGGGGATTGAGCACCACTTCCATCAATTGGATGTAAAGGCTGTGATTGGGAACCCTTCCTAATCACGAAGCACGGCGTTTTCAAGCCAAAAGAAAACTCATCTGTGTCAAACCCCATCCTACTAAGGAATCAATTGGTTTTTAACTATAGACATTGGACACTGCACCTACAAAGGCAATAACGAACTTTTCACCATTATGGACTACTTGTCCCAGCATTCCATCAGGCCTAGGTAGGCCACACCCACTAATGGTTTTTCACTGAATAAAGGATTCAAAATGGCGAAGTTTGCAGTGTATCCTTGTCAGCCCAAGAAGAAGGGGCGGAATGCCTCGAAACGCGTCGGCTTCAGTTGAACTGCTGGGAAATGACAGGCGAGTTGCAGCGAGGCTTTCACTAAAGAAAATGTTGTTGTGTGCCCTCCCGATGCTTCAGGGCACTTTGTGAGACATAAAGATAGATATATATATATATATATATATATATATATATATATATATATATATATATATATATATAAATATATTCATGTAAGTAGAAATATAAAACACATACATATACCCACATGCAATAATACTTACATGGCCAGACATACATATATATGCAATGCATACTTAAACATAAATGTATATATATGTTAGTCTTTTTACTTTATTTTTTAATGTCTACATATATGTATATACTTGTGCAAGGAAACACAAACCCAAATCCCTGTATATACACACCTCTATATACACAACATCCTCTACATACCCACATTCATATTTATATCATGTTTAAATATACACAAAGTTGTATTAAATTGATATGCACTTATAATTCTTACATCCTTATGCAATGCACAAACTGATGTACATAGACAAATGTACATGCACATAGCCATATTTCCATACTTAGACATTCGTATCCGTTCAATGAATAAACATGCAATACGGTGTTTAAATCAATTTTGATGTACACGGGCATATGCACACAACAACAATTACACTTTCAGATATACACATATACATCTAATGCACAAATATACAAACATCAGACAGATTTTTTTTTCAAGATATAGGTAACTACATAAAGTGTTACTGGCTGACGGGAGTGAAACCCTACTCAAGCAGCAACCATAATCCTTGCCAGGCTGGGGCACAAGCAAACCCCAAATTAAACTGTGTTCAACCCTCTGGTAACGAGGCACAGAGCAGTCAGGCTTAACTTAAAGGTAATGTGTAAAGTATTATGCAGCACTTCAAACAGTAATAAAGTGAAAACACAACACAAGAGAAATCCCACACCAACCTAGATAAATAAAGTAAACTTTAATAAATATATCAAGACCGAAACAATAAAAATCCAATCAGTATAACCGGAGATATACAATTTTACAAATTTCCATGAAAATAGCACCAAAAAGCCTAGAGCACCAACTGTGTATATCTTTTCGCGCCGGACTGGGACAAAGTCACAAGTTCAGGCTGACAGCGATGGAGCGTAGGCCAGCTGCAGGAACCCATGTGGGCCCGCTGAATAAGCATGGGCTGAAAATTCGTTCCGCTCGCGGAATTTGCGGATTTTCTGCGATTTCGCGATCCGCGAATCTCGCGAAATCGCTGTAAAGTCCGCAAATCAGCGGGGCGAATTTTCAGCCAAACACTTACAGGGTTACAGCAGCAGGTGCAAAAGCTGAAGCTAATTTTTTGTAACCTTTTACAAAAGGGTTACAAAGAAATTAACTTCAACTTGGGCACCTGCTGCTGTAAGCCTGTAAGTGCTTCCTGGCGCCTCGTTGCCTACTTGCAACTATTCTCTGACCCTGTTACAAGTAGGCAATGAGGCGCCTTTCACGAAAATTAAACCTCAACAGGAAGCACTGACAGATATAAAAACAAGCATTTGCAATGCAATAGGTCTCGCATTAGGAAAGTTTGAGCTATTGGTCTTGTAAATGACAATTTTTTTTATTTATGAGTTGGTTTTGAAAATAGCTAAATTAATAGCTTTGTCATTTACAATGCCAATAGTTATAACTGTCGCATATGTGACACCTATAGCATTTGTAATGCAACATGTTTTGTATTTACGTGACTTAGCTGTATTGATATTACAAATTACAATGGCTGTTAACTTTTTCAAAATAATTAATACTTAAATAAAAGTGATTTTAATTTATAATGGCAATAGCTTAAACTTTTGTAAATAACTTTTGTGAAGATTATGTTCAGTGTATTTTATTGTGACGAAAATTCAAGAACAGAAGTGAAATATTAACAGTTTTTTGTGACATTTGTAATGAAGTTTGAAACATTGAGAGAACATATTTGAACCAGTTGTTGTTGAATGGTTGCGCAGATTGATGCGGGGGTGGCGCTGAGTGGTGCTGTTGTGGTGCTGAGTGGTGCTGTGGCGATGCTGATTGGTGCTGTGGTGGTGCTGAGTGATATTGGGATGGTGCTGAGTGATGCTGGGGTGGTGCTGAGTGGTGCTGTGGTGGTGCTGAGTGATGCTGTGGTGGTGCTGAGTAATGCTGTGGTGGTGCTGAGTGGTGCTGTGGTGGTGCTGAGCGATAATGTGGTGGTGCTGAGTGATGCTGTGGTGCTGCTGAGTGATGCTGTGGTGGCGCTGAGTGGTGCTGTGGTGGTGCTGATTGGTGCTGTAGTGGTGCTGAGTGATGCTGTTGTGGTGCTGAGTGATGCTGTGGTGGTGCTAAGTGGTGCTGTGGTGGTGCTGAGTGATAATGTGGTGGCGCTGAGTGATGTTGTGGTGGTGCTGAGTGATGCTGTGGTGGCGCTGAGTGGTGCTGTTGTGGTGCTGAGTGGTGCTGTGGTGGTGCTGAGTGATGCTGTGGTGGTGCTGAGTGGTGCTGTGGTGGTGCTGAGTGATGCTGTAGTGGTGCTGAGTGATGCTGTGGTGGTGCTGAGTGGTGCTGTGGTGGTGCTGAGTGATAATGTGGTGGTGCTGAGTGATGCTGTGGTGGTGCTGAGTGATGCTGTGGTGGCACTGAGTGGTGCTGTGGTGGTGCTGAGTGATGCTGTGGTGGTGCTGAGTGATGCTGTGGTGGTGCTGTGTGGTGCTGTGGTGGTGCTGAGTGATAATGTGGTGGTGCTGAGTGATAATGTGGTGCTGAGTGATAATGTGGTGGTGCTGAGTGATGCTGGAGTAGCGCTGAGTGACGATGTGGTGATGCAGAGGGCAGAAAGGCACAAAAAGCAGTCTAACAAAGGGCAGAAGGGCAGAAAAACAAGGGAAAAACAAGTCTAACAGAGGGATGAAGGGCACAAAAAACCAGTCTAACAGAGGACAGAAGGGCAGAAAAACAAAGGAAAAACGAGTCTAACAGAGGGCAGAAGGGCACAAAAACGAGTCTAACAGGGGGCAGAATGAATCCCGCCCTGCGTGTTTGTCCACGAAGATGCCACCTTTTTGTGCAATACCTCTACTCAACTGGAGTACTTTCTACTGACTAATAAGTAAGTGCTCCCTTGTTGGCTAAATGTACAGGGACAGATTTACAATAACTGGCGCATCCCCAGGGATGCGCCAGTTATTGTGCGCCGCAGCTCCGCCACCCATGGTGCGCCGCATTTACAATGCGGCGCACCATGTGGCAAAAACAGCACAGATGCGTCACGCATCTGTGCCGTAAAAGCAGCCCATTGCTGGAGCTGCGTTGCGCTTGCGACGCAGCTCCAGCAATGCTCTGGAGGGCCCTATCTCCCCAATGCTGCATCAAGCCTTGCGCCTGCTTCAAGCAGGCGCAGGGTTTTGACGCAGCATTTGCCTAAAAGTGACTGAGTGAAATCTTATAGATTTCACTCAGCCACTTTTAGGAGGCGTTCCTGCGCAGGAACGCCCGCCCCTGCGCCAGAACGCCTCCTGATGACGCAGGGCTTTACAACGTGACGCATCTCTCAGATGCGTCACGTTGTTAATACCCAGCACCATGGTGCATCTTTTGTGCTGCCGCTGCGTCACAAAAGGTCTCGGTAGAGGGAGGCAGTGGTGAACCAGAGAGTGGCAGTGATGAACCAGAGGGTGACAGTGATGAACCAGAGGGTGGAAGGGGTGAACCAGAGGGTGACAGTGCTGAACAAGAGGGTGGCAGGGCTGAACCAGAGGTTGGCAGGGGTGAACCAGAGGGTGGCAGGGGTGAACCAGAGGGTATCAGTGATGAACCAGATGGTGGCAGTGGTGAACCAGAGTGTGGCAGTGGTGAACCAGAGGGTGGCATGGGTGGACCAGAGGGTGGCAGTGGTGAACCAGAGGGTGGCAGTGTAGAACCAGAGGGTGACAGTGGTTAACAAGAGGGTGGCAGTGGTGAACCAGAGGTGCTGTGATGAACCAGAGGGTGGCAGTCGTGAGCCAGAGGGTGGCAGTGGTGAACCAGAGGGTGACAGCGCTGAACCAGATGGTGGCAGGGGTGAACCAGAGGGTGCTGTGATGAACCAGAGGGTGGCAGTGGTGGACCAGAGGGTGGCAGGGGTGAACCAGAGGGTGGCAGTGGTGAACCAGCGGGTGGCAGTACTGAACCAGAGGGTGACAGTGGTTAACCAGAGGGTGGCAGTGGTGAACCAGAGGTACTGTGATGAACCAGAGGGTGGCAGTCGTGAACCAGAGGGTGGCAGTGGTGAACCAGAGGGTGACAGTGGTTAACCAGAGGGTGGCAGTGGTGAACCAGAGGTGCTGTGATGAACCAGAGGGTGGCAGTCGTGAACCAGAGGGTGGCAATGGTGAACCAGAGGGTGACAGTGCTGAACCAGAGGGTGGCAGTCGTGAACCAGAGGGTGGCAGTGGTAAACCAGAGGGTGACAGTGCTGAACCAGATGGTGGCAGGGGTGAACCAGAGGGTGCTGTGATGAACCAGAGGGTGGCAGTGGTGAACCAGAGGGTGGCAGGGGTGAACCAGAGGGTGGCAGTGGTGAACCAGAGGGTGGCAGTGCTGAACCAGAGGGTGGCAGTGGTGAACGAGAGGGTGACAGTGCTGAACCAGAGGATGCTGTGCCCATACACGACCGCATGGGTAACTTCGCCATGCAAGCGGCCCGCGAACACGCAAAAAAACCAGCGAACACGCAAAAAAACAAACATCCGCAAATTCGCACGAATTCACGGATTTTGCGGATTGCGAACGCGAATTCGCACATTTCGCCCATACTTACCGCTGAACAAGAGTACCTTGAATCCTGATTGATGAGCGAGGTCCCGCATGGAGGATGTGTCGCGTAGCCGAGGTGATCCATATTTAGGGGTCCATTAGGATGTCGGGCGGTGGCACCACCGCGGTGCTAGCGGGGCGGAAAAATGCCTTTTTCCGCCCGCGAGCAACGTGAATCACGTCTGCCATATTAGTAAAGGAAAACATAGGTAATTTCCTGTCCGCCGCGGAGCGACCTGCACCGCCATCAAAGTGCGCCCGCCACCGCGGCGGTGTGAACCAATGGAAGCTCACCGCAATGCGGAATGACGTCTACCCCGCTCCACAAATTAGGATGGCCTAAACAAGCAGACGCACCACTGTGGAGACACCGCCTAACCTGACACGGCAGAAACTCGACAGCGGAGCACGAAGGCACAGACCCGGTCTTCTCCACCAGGTCATAAACGCCATGGACCCAGCCCTAAATGTGTTTCCGGTGCTGTTCCTGCTACACCACTATCATCAAATGGGCCAACGCGGACGTCGCCGCAGGTACGCAACTACACAAACACAACACACGGACTGACACAGGGTACAATTCCACCACAGACACCCTGCTGGCGGTCACAACATCCACAAGGGCACCCACACATGACCCACCTGCCAACAAGTCACCCCACTGCAGCCTGGACACACGTCGACAGCGAAATTTCAGCAACATCCCGGTCCCGGTCATGTCACCGCAGCGGTCAACACATGCGCACAATGCAGAAGGCAGGGCCACTCCAAGGCATGGGCAGGGCACAAAGACCACATGGACACACCACCCCCAACCACACATCGACACATACCATCAAGTCACAGGCCAGGTGCCCATCCTGTACACCCCCATGCACAGCAACAAGCAACAAGCACTGCAATAAGCAAGCCCTATACACACCCTGCACCACACATCACACAACCAGGGAGACAGCCACTGCAGGAGTGGCTGACAAGTAACACACAACACCAGTGCCACACACACAGAAGGCTGACAAAACTTGCCAGCACATACAAACACAAACAAAGACACACCCTGGGTTTAGCCACAACCAGGACACACACAGGGAAGCCTGAACAGATGCATGCACAAAAACAACACACAAACACCACAGGAACACACACACAACGCCAACAGAAACACACATACCCTGTCAGCCAAACTGTGGAAAGGCAATGGGAGCACAAACACAACATGAGTGCACAACCTCATCACTCGTGAACAAACCACACACAACAAAACACAAATCACACAAGAAATGCACCAGCGCATTACTACACCTCCACCTCAAACCAACCACAGATGCACATGAAATTGAAATCAACAAACACCTAAGGACATCAGGGGATGAACATCAGGAAAAGGCCAAGCCCACATACACACAGCACAGTATGCACAACAAGCAGTGTGTGCACACAAGCACAACAGCCACATAGAGACATGAATGACACAACCTCAACACACACACCACAAATCAGCACAGCACAAATACAACAGCACACCCAGGAAGTGAAGTAATACCACAGTCAACACACATACATCCAACACAACAACCTGATGCACCACGCTGGGATACAAGAGCACAACCATCTTCACCTGAGCACTGGGCAGCACACACAGCTGAAGTGCACATGACCAATCCAGAATGACTAATAGCACAAGAACAGCACACATAAACCATTGGGGCAATGTCCAGAGTGGGACATCACTCTTGGCCCAAGAACTGCACCACAAAGCCCAGTGTCACAAATAAAGTGATGGGGAGGCACACACACATGGAAACCAAGGGGACAGCTGACATCAAAGGGAACTGACTTGCATGTCAGTAGTAGACATGTAAGGGGTGTACCATACACAAATAGAGGGAGTGCAGACCCACAATGCGTAGGCATAAGTGGCACACAGAGGATGGCATTACACCACACACACCATGCCATACAGGAGGAGAAAAGGCACCATGTGCATGCAATGCATGAGAAACACAACTACAATGCCAGTATTGAGCAGCAGGGCCACACAGTCTACACAAACACACCCAAGACACATTGATGTTCAAACAAACACAACACAGATGTGCAACTCAAACACCTTGCACACTTCTAAGTGACCAAAACAACAAGGATGAGTCAGAAAGAACTGCATGGACACACCAACACACTGCACAGTGCACAACAGACAACTCACACATGTGCATACAATCCTTTAAACAGGGCAGGACAATCTAAACAACAGGCACACAACTCCTGGGTGACACATGTATTGCTATCACAATCCAGGGGCACACACACATCCACACCCACTACAAAGTCACACCCTACACACTGCACACCTCTTGACCACCCAAGACCACACATCTCATGTAGGCCATGGGACCAGGACTAAGGGCCAAGACAAGATGAACATACACATACACAGCTGGGTACACATAAAGGAATAACACACATACATCATGACATTGCCCAGCCTGCATGCAAACCTGTGCACAGCACCACACCCTGTGCTGGCAATGTCCCCCAACTTGGCATGGCAACAATGTTGCCAACAATAACAAACCACTAAAAAGAGAACTGCATGACAGGAACAATAAGTATCACAGATAACACCAGTATCAGTGTATGAATGGACTGAAGACCCTGTCACCCCTGTTTAAAAATGTGATGCAGGCAAAGATCTTGTTGAAGTGACACATAGAGCATGGTGCACAGGCAACCACATGCACACACTAAAATCACTTTAATCAGGGGCGTGGCCAACTGCCGAGCATGGCGGCAGCTTAACGAGGGAGCTCCGCAGGCACTAACGGCCTTCCCACATATCCGTAGTCCCATCCGTGACATCGCCCGCTCGAAGGAGCGACATCGGCTGGGGGTAACCAGCGGCACGCACCGACCCGCTCCCGGCAATCGTCAGAGGCCGAGAGGTGTTCCGATCAGGGGCGGACTGCTGCGGCCTTTCACTGCCCAGCAACACCGGGCTGACGTGCTAGGCGGACCCGGGCGGAAGTGCGCCCTGGGCGGCTGAGGCGCACTGACTTCACCCGGCACCTGCGGACACCCGGTGATGAGACTCGCGCCGGCGCTCCCTGCTGCCAACCTGCACCCCTTGGGAGAGCGACGTCGGCTGCCATACCCCGGACGGGCGGAACGCCCACACAAGAGAGGACATCCCTGCTCCTCAGCGGCGCCATCACTGGGGAAAGAGAAGGACTGACACCGCCGCCCCGTCTGAGAGGTGAGACGGCAGCGCGCCCACAGATCCGTGCTGAGGTCACCGGCTTCAGCCCACCTGGGGGGCTGGTGCTGAACATTGTCCCGTGGTCGGCGGACACTACCCTGGGCACTGCGGCTCAAAACGCAGCGAAATCCTGCCGCTATTTACAAGACGCCACCTGTCCTGGGGGCACAGAAGACACCACGAGGCACGGAAGGTACACGTGCTGTAGCGCGCAGAGGAGCAAAGTACACACGTGGGGAGCCGCACGGCACGGGCACAGGCACAGATCCTCTACGACTGCACCCCATCAGTCACAGTGAACTAGAAGCCTGTCACTAACGGTTCGAGGGACTGCAGACGGTGGGAATCCTGAAGGGCCGCACGTGGCGGTCTGCGTTGGACATTTTTAGGGGTCCGGGCCGCACGACAGAGAACGCGACGCCATGGCAGGCAAAGGCTTAAGGAATACGACGACGCAGGCAAAACTTGATAAATTTGCTTATGGTCAACAAAGCCATTCTCAGGGAGGCGGGCGCCACTCAACTGGTACTCCTCCGGACGCAGACGGGGCGAAGAAAGTAACTCTGGAGGACATTATGAAAACGCTCACTGATGTACAGGCGACGGTGGGCACTATTTCCTCCGAAGTAAATTTGCTGAGGGCGGACTTTAGGAAGATGTCTGAAAGAGTGTCCCAAGTGGAAGTGGTCACAAAATCTCTCATTGAAGACACTTCGGACCTGCAGGTGGCGATGGAGCGAATGGAAAAGGTCGCGAAGCAACTACAGGACAAGCTGGATGACCAGGAAGGGCGCTCCCGTAGAAACAACGTACGCATCCTGGGCCTTCCGGAGTCGGAAGGGAAAGGCGCCATGGACTTGTATGTAGAAGACCTTATCAAAAACAAGCTACAACCAAAGGGCCTGTCCAACTTTTTCTCTGTTGAGAGGGCGCACCGGGTCCCTGGAGGTACGGCCAAACCGGGAGCAACGCCGCGGCCTGTCCTGGCCAGGCTGTTTAACTTCAGAGATAGGGACGCCATCTTGCAGGCAGCGAGGGTCGCACCGCCTGTAAAAGTCCAGAACTCGACCCTGGCCTTCTTTCCGGACTATACGGCGGATGTGGCTAGGCGCAGAAAATCATTCACTGAAGTGAAAAAGACGCTACGCGATAGGGGCGTACCCTACTCGATGCTTTTCCCCGCCAAATTGCGGGTTGTGGCCGAGGGCAAGACATGGTTCTTCGACACACCGGAGGTGGCACGAGAATGGCTGGATGGATGGAGGCAGGTGGGCCAACCCCAACATCCACACAGGGACCGCCGGAACCAGCGTAACGAAGGGACGCCGGAACGCCGAACCACCAGCCCTACAACTGAAGAAGGAGCCGCGGGGCTGGATGCGGATCTAGAAAGAGACCCTCTCGGCTCGGGACAACCTGCTAGGGGCTGAATGACTGTGATACATTTGGATCAACAAATCTGCTGCCATTGGGACCTTGTGGCTGTTGGAGCTGAGTAGGGCGGGCATGGGCCGATGCCTGTGGGGGACTCACCGACCCCACGAGCAAGTAAGATAGTTAGGGATGGGACTAAGCACTCTGCCAAGTTGGGGATGCGGGCGGGTTATCGTCCGTGGAGCAGGGGAGCAGGGAGGGGTGGGGGGGGGAAATTGTACTGTTATTGTTATGGTTATCGTTATTGGTCATCACTACTTCCATGAAGAAAACGGTCACACTGTGGGCCATCCACATCGGGCACACAGGCCCACGTCATTCCTTACAGATAGCGCCACATAGCCGCACGTTGGGGTCACGGGCCTTCAACACGGATGGCAAGGCGAGCACAAAAGGCACCCACTGAGGGCGCTCCCGCTCTAACAATGGTGCCCCCACTGAAACTACTTACGTGGAACGTCCGGGGATTGGGTGATAAAATAAAAAGGGGTTTGGTAATGCACACCATCAAACGCCACGGGCCTGAGTTGGTTCTACTTCAAGAAACACACCTGACAGGGAATACATGCAAGGCTTTAAATAGACGTGGATACACCATGGCAGTTCACGCTCAATTTACTACGGGCTCCAGGGGCACTGGGATACTTATTAAGAAAAACTCGCCCTTTCTGGTCCGCAGCCATAAGGCAGACGACCAGGGACGCTTTGCGGCGATCTCTGGTCAATGGGAGGGGAGAACCTTTAATGTGGTGTCAGTATACATCCCCCCGGCGCTGCACTCTACTGCGCTGCCGGCACTGGGGCAGTTTCTTCTAGAACTTCCGGAGGGGGACATAATCATCGGGGGGGACTTCAATGCTATAACAGATCCCTTGCTAGACACTTTTCCGACACGGGACCGCCCGAGAGGGGCCTCTGCTCTTCCCAGCTTCCTGAACGCAATGGGCCTCACGGATGCATGGCGTCAACTCAATCCCACAGCACATCAATACACGCACTACTCCTCCTCACATAACAGCCTCTCACGTATTGATTTCTTCTTTCTTTTGGGGGTAGGTGTAGGCTCCATAGATAAGCTAGAGATTCTACCCAGGGGCATTTCAGATCACTCCCCGATATCACTACATCTTACCACCAAAGAGTCAAAGCGCGCCAGAATATACCCGATTTATCCCAACTATCTACAGGTCCCTGGGATCAGGAAGAAACTTAAGCTAGCCACGACACATTACTTTACCGAAAATGCAGGAACAGTCCGCTCACCCTCGGTACTCTGGGAGGCGTATAAAGCGGTTTTACGTGGAGCTGCCATAGCGGCCATCGCTGGGCATAAAAAGGACTCCAGAACAGAACTTACGAATTTAGAGCTGGCGCTTGGCGCGGCGAACAATGCTCACATGTCAGACCCCACCCCGGACACTACTCATACATTGCACCTCCGACAGCAGCAATACCAGGCTCACTTGACAACAATCACTAAGGGTCACTTAGCTCACACCGCCCACCGAATATACGATGTGGGAGACAAGGCCGGAAGGATGTTGGCATGGCTAGACAAACGGGGCGGCAGTAATAGAGGGATACAGAGACTATACGACAGTGAGGGCCAACTACAGACACACCCGGAACAAATAGTACGTGCCTTGGCACGCCACTTTCAGGGGATATACACCCCGGAGCGGTCCGTCACAGAACGGGAGGCGATGGCCTCGATTAGTCACATTGATATCCCAGAGCTTTCCAGCGAAACACAGCTAGAACTAGACGCAGACCTGACTGAGGACGAGATCCAGTTGGCAATACAGGCACTGCAGTCAGGCAAAGCGCTAGGACCCAACGGCATACCTGTAGAGTGGTATAAAGCGACGGCCTCAGTGCTGGCGAAACCCCTGTTAGATATGTACACTGAAAGCGTAGAGAAGGCGATGCTCCCGCTCGACCAGCGCACAGCCACGATCGTGGCCATTCCCAAACCAGCCAAGCCACCAACTGATTGTAGCTCTTACCGACCCATTTCCCTACTCAACATTGAAGCGAAGATACTAGCGAAACTCCTGGCCGGTCGCCTAACTCAACACCTACACACCTTGATACACCCAGACCAGTCGGGTTTCATGCCGCACCGTAGCACGGCGCTGAACCTACGGAGACTGCATGGGGTGATGGCACGGGCGCATCTTCTTACAGATCAGGCAGCGATAATTTCCCTGGATGCTAGGATGGCGTTCGACCTGGTTGAATGGGAATATTTATTCGCTGTACTGACCCGAATGGGCTTCGGCCCAAAATATCTTGCATGGGTACGGCTACTGTACACGTCGCCAGTCGCACAGGTGGTTGCGAATGGTCACATCTCACCGCCATTCCCACTGGGGCGGGGAACCAGACAAGGGTGCCCGCTATCGCCCCTTCTCTTTGCACTGGTGCTGGAACCTTTGGCAATTCTGCTCAGAGCGACGCCGCTGTTCCGGGGCATCTCCTGGGAGGGAGGATGGGAAGACAAAGTCTCCTTGTATGCAGACGACATGCTTATTTACATGATCAATCCTACCGAAGGAGTCCCTGCCCTATTGGCAATATGCGATGAACATGGCAAGGCGTCGGGCTACACCTTGAATTGGTCCAAATCCATCTTATACATACTCCGGGGCCCGGCCCCTTTGTTGCAAGACGACTGTCCCCTAAAGATAACGTCCACCTCTTTTAAGTACCTGGGAATCTTCATTACTGCTGATGCTAAGGGATTTTATACGGAGAACTTGCTGCCGCCTCTAGTTCGCCTGCGTGCGGACGTTAAATTCTGGGCTACACTGCCGCTGACCCTCCTTGGAAGGGCAGCGCTGTATAAGATGATGGCTCTCCCAAGGTTTCTATATGTGCTTTAGAATTCCCCCTATATCGTGGACCCACGCTACTTTACGCAAATCGCTGCACTGGTATCGGGCTTGTTGTGGAGTAATGGCCCAGCGCGGATAGCACAGGATAAACTGGTTAAGAGCTGGTATGAGGGAGGGATTGCATTGCCTAATCTTCAATTATATTATTGGGCGTCCCAGCTTAAAATAATTAACCACTGGATACACACTCCACGGGACGATCCCGCTTATAAGGCGGACTGGTCTCAGCTGGGCACAGCCGGCATGCTCGCGGTGTTATACAACTACTCGCAAGTTAAGACCCTACTAGGCCCGACATTTCACACAGCAACACTGTGGCACACAGCACAATCGCGTCTGGGCTGGAAGGGCAGACTTACCAGGTTAACACCGTTGTGGGACACTAAGGCGCTGGGAAACTTGAGGTCCTGTAAGGGATTCACACAGTGGGACAACATAGGGATCTCAGTGGTAGGGGACCTCTGGGAGGGGGGCACGGTGCTTCCGTTTTCCCAACTCCAACAACAATATGGATTAGGCCCCACGGAGACATTCAGGTATGTTCAGATCAGACACGCCCTCCTACGAGCGATTCCACCTGACACCACACTCCCAGACTCATCACCGCTGGAGGACAGGCTACTGACAGAATTTATGGAACAAAAGGCTACCTCTCTCACATATAAAAAACTAGTTAACAACTTCCCGGACCCCACACAGAAGCTCAAGGTGAAATGGGTTGGGGAGCTGGGCGAAATGGACGAGACGGAATGGAACGAGGCGCTTGCATCACCACGGGAGGTAGGCATATCGTCCAGGTTCCGCTTAATACAGCTCAAGATTCTACACCGCACATATTACACCAGACCGCTCCTCCATAGAATACAGCGGGCGCCACACCCATACTGCCTCAGGGGCTGCGGGGAGGAGGGTACTCTGCTCCACACACTGTGGGATTGCCCACGAATCCAGGAGGTGTGGAGGCAGGTTATGCGCACTGTCTCCCAGGCCATGGAAATATCAGTCCTGCCAGAACCCCGTCTGTGCCTGTTAAACATTTGGGAACCTACTGACCTGGACAGGTATGGGCGATTGTGGGTTACGTTGGCAATCACGGTGGCCAAACGGGATATTGCGCAAAAATGGGGTGCCCCGGAGCTGCCTACAGTAGCTGGGTGGATCAGGAATATGGACCTTTTAATGGTAAAAGAAAGGGCAGTATATCTAATGCGAGCTTGCCCCCGTAAGTGGAATAAGGTATGGTCACCGTGGAACAAATATAGGGGGGAACCATGTACACCATTGCCGGAGGGCCAGGACTCAGAGTCGGAGGAGGATGAAGACAAACAGGGTCAGTGTCCATGGCACAGGCGAGACTCCAACATAGCAGAGCAACAGGGCCAGTGTCCATGGCACAGGTGAGAGTACAACACAGCAGAGCAACAGGGCCAGTGGGCATGGCGAAGTGCAGAGTCAGGACATGTGAAGCTGCACAGTGAGTGTGTTTGACTGTACCCTTCCTTGGCCAGCAACACACTCAGGGTGGTAAACAATGGGCAGGACTAGCACACCTGTATGAGAGACAGATGTATGAGGGGGACAACCACTCACTCTTGTCTGTCAGGCGGACTTGGAGCTGGCTGTGTGTCCAGGACAGCAGGACCACTTGACTGGGGAGACAGAGGCCCGGGTGATGTAGGGCTATAAGTGTTTTGGCAAGCCGGAGGGCTGTTTGGACCAGGTGGTATAGTGGCACGTGGAGGTGGAGTCATGCAGACCTGTGACACAGTGTGGGTGAGAGAGGTTTGAGGGGTGCCCTTCCACTTTTTAGGAATACAAATGGCTCCCCTGTCTTGGGGTAAATGGGAACTGGTGATGACACAACAGGCATACACACCAATTGTCCCGCATCTGGTGCAGACACTGGCACTCACTCTGGTGACGTGCTGGATCCTGAGGAACGCTTTGTCTGGCTACGCCTCTCGACCACCTTCCCCTGTTTGCCAGGTGTCCCACCTACAGTGCCCTCCTTTGCCTCTTTGCCAGGTGCCCCACCTACAGTGCCCTCCTCTGCCTGTTTGCCAGGCTAGCCCCTACAGTGCCCACATCCACCTGCTTCACTGGGCTTGGAATTGGAGATGATGTGGTGGGGGGATGTAGCCCTGTGCCCTTCCTAGGTGTACCCTTGCCATACAACACCTCCTCAGTGGGCACAGACACTGCATACCTAGCTCTGTGTGTGGTTTTTGAGACAATTGAGTCCTTCGCTGGTGATGCCGCAGAGGCATGTGCGCCTGATGTCAGCCTCATTGCTTTTTCGGCCTTGCTCTTCCCTGACTGGCTCTTGTCTTTTCATTCTGGGGTCGCTCTGCTCTTCTGTGGGGATTGTGTCTGTGGGCGGGACCGCTTGGGTTGTGTCTGCTGTGTGCTCCTTGTGCTGTATTGTGTTTGTGACGCATGCGAACGGTGGTCACTGTCATCTGATGTGGCCACTGACTGGGGGGGTGGACAAAGGCACCTGAGCAGGAATGGGAGTATGTGCCTGTTGAAGGGCAGACGTCACTGTGGATGACAAAGCCTGGACTGTAGGGTGTAGGCCACCTACGTCAGAGTGTATACCCTCCATGTATGCAACCACCTGGCCTAATTTTTTGTCATGGTCACTGAAGGCATTGAGCAGGGCGGTTTGGCCCACACATAGCTGGTGCAGGAGCTCTATGGACTCAGCACTGAGGGCAGCAGGGGGGACAGGTGCAGGCTCAGCGGTGCCAGGTGTGAATGTGGCACGTACCCTCTTACTGACAGGGACACAGGCAGTACCAGAGGAAGTGGATGGGAGGGTGGCCACTGGCTGTGTGGTAGATGATGATTCAGACTCACCATCCCCTGTGCCTGCCAAAAAGGATGCATCATCGCTGGCATCAGATGATGTAGTACTCTGTGTCTCAGGCACGGATTCCTCCTGCATACTACGGTCCCCCTCAGATGCGCTGGTGAGCTCTGTGTCACTGGCCTCTGGTGCAGCTGTGGTGCAACTCTCACCACCACTGGTTTCCAGCTCCCATTCCTCCGTGTCCACTGGTGATTCTGCATGAGAGACAGATACAGGGTTGTGTTAGTGTCATCATCAGGACAAAGCAATCCAATCAATGCAGTACAGGAGATGCCCAAATCAACATGGTGTCCACCACACCCTGCAATCACATTGCAGCAACACACTACATAGACCACAACTGTGCCTGTAACACTGAATCTCTGCCATGACTGAGGCATGTTGAGGCCACACAGCACAATACCCTGCCCGTGCATGAAGTGTACCAGACACACAACTTGCCCAGCCCACACCTAGAGACATGATGTTGGGACAACACTTACTACCACTGACAGACCTTCTGGGAACAGGAGGGGACAACACATACACCTATTAGGACATGACAGTCCACAATGCCAAGTAGGCCATACCAAGCACCATGTGATACTCTGGGGCACCTTGTTGTCAGATGTGTGGGCCTCACAGATAATGGTGCATGCAAAGTAGGCATACATGAAGTCACACTCACATAGTGGACCCTGCTGTTCAACCCCAAATAGATTCCCCTCACTATCCCAATGCCGAATGACCATGTGGATCACAACACATCTGGATATGAGAAAGCATAGCAGGGAGGATCACCTTTGTAAGGCCAGTTTTGCACAATACATGACACTGGCACCCATCTCATCAGCCACTCACATGACCCAGCACAGCCTCACCACACAAACATCACATTGCCCACCGCTGCCACAGGACCTGTACACATGCATCCGCTCCCAGCCAAAGTCACCCTCCCCAAATACTCACCCCTGGCTTGCTGCCGATGCTCCTTCAGATGTGCATCCAGCTCAGGATGAGTCATTGCCAATATGCATCCCATCAGTGGTGTCATGTTGCGCCGTGCCAAACACCCAGTGCGCGGTAGCAGTCCCAATGTCATCTCTGCTACTGTTTTTGCCAGCCATCTGATGTCGTCCCACCTCTTGAGGCAGTGGGTGCGTCGTCGGTTGGATACCCCCAGGGCTCGCACCTTTGCTGCAATGGCCCTCCACACGGCCTTACGCTGGTGTACCTTGAGCTGCAGGTATGGGAGAAAAGAAGGGGAAATGATCAGTGACACAGTGTCATGTACCAACATCTATCAGTACATTAGCAAGGCACAGACTCATGACCAATTCTAATCTCCCTCCATCACAAACTGGGGGACACCTCACAAGGCCACTCTGATGGGCCAAACAGATGTGCTTGCATGCATTCATGAGGGCGTACAGGGTCCATGATAATCTCACACACATGCAGGATGACTGCACTGAACCCCCTCAGTGGCTTGAGCACATCTCCTGTCCCATGCATGTCTGGCCATTACATACATCACATATCTACCTGTGTCTGTGTGTAGAATCAATGTGTGCATGACTGTGCAGCATTCAATGAGCATGTCCTGTGACCATATGTGTATGTAATGTGTGTGGCATCGGGGCACATAGACTCACCAGCAAAATATCCATCTACACAAGTGTGTTTGTGTGCAAATATACAGGGCTGAGATGGTGCATATCTTCATTTCATTGTGAATGAACAGGAGTAAGGACCCAGTAAGTTCAGTGATGTGATCTCGTTTGGGTGGGCGGGCACTGGGTCTAATCTCTGGGTTCACACTGAGTCAGACAACAGGGGCACACAGACAATCATCCGAGCAATTACTGTCCTGGCACATGCATGTCCAACATCCTGTGGCTCTGTATGTCTGAGAATGTAACACACTCCACTCACACATACAACTGCAGGCAGGGAAACATTGACATTGGGACACACACACTCCCTCGCCCTGGAGACAGCTTGTTTGGCAGTGTATGACACAACCCCATGCCCCAGGCATATACTGCAGCAGCACAGCTGCCTCTGACACCCCCCGCCCTATACCTCCCTTCATGATGACTTACCACTACATTGGGGCCACCATACAGCCTTGGGTACTGTGCCAGTACCCCGTCCACAAGGACCTCCAGCTCCTCGCTTGTGAATGGACTGGCACCGATCTTCCCTGTCCTTGCCATCCCTGTGGACATGGAACACCTGCGGTGGAAGTGAGTGGTGAGGGGTTCCAGGCAGCAGGCACTTGAGGCAGCAGCAGGAGAGGGTCCCAGGCAGCAGGCACTTGAGGCAGCAGCAGGAGAGGGCCCCAGGCAGCAGGCACTTGAGGCAGCAGCAGGAGAGGTTCCCAGGCAGCAGTCACTTGAGGCAGCAGCAGGAGAGGTTCCCAGGCAGCAGACTTTGTGAGCAGTGGAAATGTGAGGCTCACTCGTCACAGATTTATAGACCCCTGGGGTCGTTTGTAAGGTGCAAAGCTGCAAAAATTGGTTGTCCAGGTCTGCCTCATTCAAAAGCATCCAATGTCCATCTCACGCCTTCCGCGATTTTCAAAACTGCATCATGCCACCGCAATCATCACTCCCATTGGCTGTAGGCAATGCTCTATGGCGGTGATGCACCACCGGGGCCAGGCGGTAGCTAACACGATTTGGGCGGCGGAGCATGCCCACCGCCATCTACACATGTATCCATGCCAATGGCTACCACACTTGTGAAGGGGGTGGTGCTGGTGTCAGACCGCCGGGGCCAGGCGGTAGCTACCGTGATTTGGCCGGAAGAGCATGCCCACCGCCATCTACACATGTCTCCATGCCAATGGCTACCACACTTGTGAAGGGGGTGGTGCTGGTTTCAGACCATCGGGCCAGGCAGTAGCTTCTGCAATTTGGGCGGCGGAGCATGCCCACCACCATCTACACATGTCTCCATGCCAATGGCTATGGCACTTGTGAAGGTTGTAGTGCTGGTGTCAGACCCCCGGGGCCAGGTGGTAGCTATGTGTTGTTTGTTTTGTGGCACTTGTATATTGTATATGTAGAGGTGTGCCCTCTGTTTGTCTCAGATGTCCAACCATGTAACCTGTTGTGCCACGCATTTCTCAGGGCAGTTTTTGTTTTTCCGTGACATCCTTAATGGTATGTGCTGTGGCCATCTCATGATGGTTGTCATTGACATGTGTCTATTTTCAACTCAACTAGGAGGAGGCCTAATCTCATACGTCACCTGACACTGCTGGAGGACATGGAGGATGTTGCAATCATTCGCAAATTCCGCCTCGACAGACCTACACTGAAGACCATTTGTGATCTGTTGGAGCCCCACCTGCAGCCTCGTAGCCCCTACCCAACAGCATTCACACCCACATAAAAAGTGATGGCAGCCCTCCACTTTTTTGCAACTGGTTCCTTCCCGGAGACCGTGGCCAGTGCTGCAGGGATGTCACAGCCCATGTTCAGCCTGGTGCTGAGGGATGTTCTTGCAGCCATGATGATATATAAGGATCGATACATACATTTCCCCAGGGGAGCAGAATTGGCCATTGTGAAGGGTGACTTATATCCCCTTGGGCACATCCCCCATGTCATTGGTGCCATTGATTGCACCCATGTCGGTCTGCTGCCACCACAGGCGAGTGAGCACCTTTTTCGGAATCGTAAACATTATCATTCGATGAACGTGCAGGTGGTGTGCCTTGCGGACATGACCATATCACATGTGTGTGCCAGATTCCCCTGGCTCAGCCTATGACTCGTACATCCTGAAGAACAGCATGGTGCCCCAGTTGATGGCAAATATCCTTCCTGAGCGTGCTTGGATTGTGGGTGAGTATGTTTAGTGAAATGGCGTGCCTTGTGTGTGACCTGCTGCTCTCTGCCCGTGCAACGTTGCAATGTGTGTTTGTCATTCGTAGGTGACTCTGCATATCCCACCCGTACATGGCTGCTGAGCCCACTACGGAATCCCAGGACCCTGGCTGACATCAGGTACAATGAGGCACATGGCAGGACCTGACGTGTCATTGAGCGGACTTTTGGCCTGCTCATGTCAAGATTCCGCTGCCTGGACAGGACAGGAGGTGCACTGTCCTACTCGCCTGGGAAGGTCTGCAAGATCATTGTGGCATGCTGTATGCTGCACAACATGGCGATTCACAAGGTAATTCCCCTGCTCCTGGACGATGGTGAGGACCCAAGGCCACCGCCTGCTCAAGGACCTGAGTCCAGTGATGAGGACAGTGGAGAGGAGGATGGAGTTGACATGCGTCAACAGCTCATCACCCGCTACTTCACTTGAAGGTGGGTGACAAGGTACATCTTGTACATTGTCCGGTGTGATTGCTGTTGTCGTGAAGGGCTATGTGCGGATGGTACAGACAGGCACATGAGGAGTCACCTGTGTGGGGAAATGTGGCAGTGACATTTCACCTGTGAACGTATATGGAACTCTGTCGACCCGTGCTGCACATTTTGTTGTCTGCCTGTTGACTTGTGTAGATGGTTGATGTAGTGTCTGTGATGCCACACTCACGCCGGTGACTATTGTTCTGTTGCTTCTGTTTAGGTACCTAAAATGTTTCCAGGCCTACGCACTGTACATCTTTTGGCATACATTATGGACATTTTGAACAGTGGAAATGTTGCACTAAAGACAAATCGACACCAATTGAAGTGTGTAAGGTATTTTATTTACGAAGTTAACATGTAAGGGATGCGGGCATATTCGCATGAAGGTGGTGATGGAGCAGTGAGTTGACAGTCATGGTAAATGAGATGTAGTAGTAGACACCACATGGATGTGGTGACCTAGTCCAACAGACAGGTGCCATTCACAAGGCAGTGTGGGGAAGGACAGTCCAAACAGTCAATGCAGTGGGGAAGAGGGTTGCCATCAGGGCTCGCTCCGTGACTGGCGTTTGGCTGGTGCTTTGCCACCAGAGACTCCCAGGATCTTCTTAGGATGGCCCCTTGCTCGCTTGGCCGGGGGGGGCCTGCTGCTGGGCCAACGGTGTTTGAGGACTCACCCCTCTCTGTGGCCGCAGGGGAGGATGATGCACTGTCATCCTGTAGCACAACAGAGGTGTCGGAGGTGTTTGGGACGCAGGCCTGTCCCTCTGTAACGCCACTTACTGGCCCATGAGGTCCACCATTTGTCCTGGACCTGTTCGTATGCACCGTTGACTCTGGTGAAGTGGTCCAGGGATGGTGTCCCAACCTCCTGTGGTCTGGGGGTGACCCTGGCCCTCCCATATGCCCTGCTGCCATGGACCTGTTGCCTCACCACTGTGGGTCCCCGCACACTCTCCCTGCCGTCCACAGTTGTTGGTGTGGGCTGGTCATCCCCTGGGACAGGGATGGTGCTGCAGGTGGCACTGGTGCTGGTGGTGTGGCAGATGTGGCGGCGGTGGAGGTACAGGCCGTAACTGCAGGGGTCTGCTGTGCAGTTGTTGTTGCAGCAGACGTGGTGGTGGTGGTGAGGAGGGGGGCTGGGACCTGTTTCTCCCTGGGACACCAAATGGGCCGGCCTGGAGCTCATCGTCCAGAGAATCCCGGGCGTCTACATCCGAGAGTCCATGTACCGGGGGTTGAGACTGGCTCTGCTAGTCGTTGTCGTGGTCCTCAGCAGTGAGTTCTTCGTCACCTGTGGATTAGATGGAGAATGGTCAGTGTTGTGCACTGTGCAAGAATTCTGTTAGCTGCTTGTTATCCACTGTCTGTACACTACACAATTGACTGATCTTCAATATTTTTGCTTAGCTCAATACTGTGCCTCATTACATGTTGCAGAGGTACATCAATTACTCGTACATGTCAGATATTGTTGCATTGCATGCACTTGGTGCTGTGTGTAGTGATGTAGGATTCCCACCCACAAATAGCCAGCCCAGAGAAGATGGCTATCTACCTGTAAGTTTGTTGGTGAGCAGTGCAATGGCTGACACATGCTCCTGGGTGGGGGAGTGCTCCATGCTGCTGAGGTGTGGGACAGGGGGCATGGTGGGAGTTGTGGTACAGGCCTCCCATCCCCAAACAGGCCTCGAAGGCAAGGTGGCTTCCTACCTGTTAGGTGAGGGTGAACAGTGCAGTGGCTGACATATGTTCCTGGGTAGGGGAGGGCTCTATCCTGCTCAAGTGTGGGACAGGGGGCATGGTGGGAGTAGTGGTACAGGCCTCCCACCCCCAAACAGGCCTCCCAAGCAAGATGGCTACCTACCTGTTAGGTAAGGGTGAACAGTGCAATGGCTGACACATGCTCCTGGGTGGGGGAGTGCTCCATGCTGCTGGGGTGTGGGACAGGGGGCATGGTGGGAGTCATGGTACAGGTCTCCCACCCCCAAACAGGCCTCCCAAGTAAGATGGCTACCTACCTGATAGGTGAGGGTGAACAGTGCAATGGCTGACACATGCTCATGGGTGGGTAGGACTCTGTCCTGCTCAGGTGTGGGACAGGGGGAATGGTGGGAGTCGTGGTACAGGCCTCCCACCCCCAAACAGGCCTCCCAAGCAAGATGGCTACCTACCTGTTAGGTGAGAGTGAACAGTGTAATGGCTGACACATGCTCCTGGGTAGGGGAGTGTTCTATGCTGCTGGGGTGTGGGACAGGAGACATGCTGGGAGTCGTGGTACAGGCCTCCCACCCCCAAACAAGCCTCCCAAGTAAGATGGCTACCTAATGATAGGTGAGGGTGAACAGTGCAATGGCTGACACATGCTCCTGGGTGGGGGAGTGCTCCATGGTGCTGGGGTGTGGGACAGGGGGCATGGTGGCAGTCATGGTACAGGCCTCCCACCCTCAAACAGGCCTCCAAGGAAGAATGGCTACCTACCTGTTAGGTGAGGGTGTGCAATACAATGGGGTTTTGGTTTTACAAGAAAGTACATATCAGTGAGTTGGTTAACATTTGTTTGTACTTACCAGCCTCCACTCCCCAGATACTCCTGTGAGACTCACAGAATGCAGTATGGCAGGCACCTTCTCCTCCCATGGTGTGAATGTTTTCGGTGGGATGGGAGGGCCACTGCCAGTCCTCTCAGCCAGCTCCCAGTTCTTGTTTCTCCTCTCTTTGACAACCCTCTTGAGATCATGCCACCACTTCATGATCTCCTTCTTGGATCGCGGGGTGGTTCTTACTGCATTGACCCTTTGTACTATCCTTTACCACATTTGTGTCCTTGTGACTAATGGTGTCTGTTGGACCAGGCTACCAAAGTGGAATCCACTAAGGAGGTGGAGGGGGTCCCTACTGTGGTGGGGAGCACACCGTGTTGTTTAAATACCCCTCACACACCAACAGGCCCCTTGGTGTCATGCTTCATCATCGGGGTCTTCGCACCCCTCTACGGGGTGCGGCGTGGTACAACTGATGACTACGTGGGAGCAAGATGGCGTCCGTTGCAGATGCGTGAGCCTGTATGGTAAAACGTCGTAGGGAGAGAGAGTCGACCTTCATTGCAGTTTTCCCAAATAATTCGGAGATTATTCCGGTTCAGTCTTACTTGGTGCCCAGAGAGCCGTCTTTGTACTCACCGTGGACTTTTGAGTGTAGCTCACCGTTGTTGTTTTGGTGCAGCCTCTGAGCCTTTGCCTTAACCTTTGCTGAGACACCAATGCTGGATCTGCTATCTACGGCCGCGGGGCGGTTACAGAGTAGACGCAGCCTGTGGGCATCATTGTTGGAAGGTATACGGCGTACTTGGGAGCCGCTACAGTATCTTGCCGGGAAGTTCAGGTTTTTGGCTGCAATGCCGCCCAAAGGCTCCAGCGGGAAGCCCCGCGCCCAGGTGGAGAGAGGCACAGAGACTGCAGAGAGCTTTGTAGCGGACCCACAGGTGAGGGGAAAAAATGCTAAGAGCAGCATTCTGGCTTCAAACAAGCCGGTGGAGACTATCCCTGCAGCAACAAGAGCAAAAAGTAATCAGGTCGAGAAACCAATACCTGCTCTTTTCTCCGCTTTTAAAAATAGAGATAAAAGGAAAGTGAAAACAGTTGAACTTCCAATGGAGGGTGCATAGATTGTAGTTAGAAAAGAAGGGGCACCCGGTAAAGCTAGTGGTGTCACTGTGGATGACTCAGTTAATACAGTCAATATAGATAAGGATAGCGTGGATAACATGGGCAATATGGATCATTTGCCTTTGGCCTCAGCTACTATTGTAACTACTGCTCTGGAAAGTGGTCTGGGAGATAATGTGGGGGGTCGTGCAGGCTCCTATTTAAATGCTGGCAGAAGCCTGGAGGTGACTGGCGAATGGATCATTCCCAGTGGCCCCACCGGGGAGGGTCAAGGGCAAGGGGCGCAAGGTCCTGAAGCAGATTCAGGTGATTTCTTTTCCCTCTCAGAACAATCTATGTCGTTTTGTGAGGATCTGGCAGTGCAATACTCCACTCAGCTTAGTATAGTGGACGGTAGTGATCGTAGCAGCTTATTTCTGGAAGAATCTGAAGAACAAGATGACTGTGAGGAAACTTGATCTACATGTAACCAAAGACACTCTGACAAAATCTTTGCGTCAAGGGGATCAAGTGGTAGCAGAGGGGGAAGACATTTCTTTATCAATGATATATCGATCCATTATGTCCCATCGGGATGAGACTCGAGAAGAGAGCCAAAGAGTTCAAAATTCTTGTCGCAAACTGCAGAATTCTGTTAGACGGCTGGTTAAATCGCATGCTGACTATCTAGGTTCAATGAAGCAGAATCCCGAATATCTTATTTAGAGGATGAACTTGCACAACATAAGACTGCTACTGAATTGATTCAGACGCTACCAAGGAAGATACTTCATGGAAATTAGCGGATATTGAAAACCGGGCACGTAGAAACAATCTGAGGGTCCTCCAGATTCCCGAGGGTAAGAAGGGGCAAGATCCACGGGGGTTTATTGTTGATTTGTTTAAAAAAGCTTTCCCTGATTTGACCCGGTGGGATTGGGATCGAGAAGTTGAACGTGCACATAGGTTTCCATTTAATATTCGTTTGAGACCTGGGCAGGACACTAAACCTAGAGCTTTCTTGGTATCTTTCAATAGTTTCCTAGCGTGAGAAGAAGTGTTCACACTAGCACGACCAGACAAGAAAAGAAGCGGGGGTGATGAGTTTTTTGTTCATCCAGATTTATGTCAACGCTCTTTGGAGCTCCGCTGGCAATTTTGCCAACTGATTTCTGAATTTCAGTCTAAAGGGGCTCAGGTGTATCTAATGTTTCCGGCTAAGTTGAAAGTAGTATTTTATGAACGCACTCGCTGTTTTACAAGCATGGCCCCCGCTAAAGAATTTCTAAGCTCCATTTAGCTTAGTTAAGTTCAGTTAGGTTGACTTTTGGTTGGTCCTTGTACTATAATATGTTTTCTTTTCACTCCCTCTGATTTTTTTCTTTTTGTGTAATAAGGCTGGTTGTTTTTGCTGCAGTTGGGGAGGGGGAGTTGCTTTCTCCTTTCCAAGCTGCAGGACCCACAGGGGAAGGCATGGGCATGGGGTTCATGGCGAGCTCACATCTACAGGAGTATGTTCTAAAGCCTCGTTAAAGGGGGAGGAGGGATGAGGTTGGGGGGATGGATGGGACACCCTAGGGTAGGGGGGTCTGGGGGGCTGGGTAGCACCGAGGTGGGGTAAAAGGGGTAAAAATTTCACAGCAGCAAGTAACTATTTAAATGTTAGGGGAAAAAATGAATAAAATGTTTTGGCTTCAAAGTGTAGATATATGTAGTAGGTGGCTTAAGTGTGTTAACAGTGGGTTATCTTTTCTATGGTTAGGAATGTGTGTTTAGGAAGGGGGCTTATATTATTACAATGACACATAAAGGGTTTAAAATTTGCTCATTAAATGTTTCTGGTCTTAATAATTGGGCAAAGCGACAGAGGGTGGCTGCGGAATTACGACATATGCAACCCAATTTAGTTTGTATTCAAGAGACCCATATACCCTGGGTTAAACGTAATATCTTAAAGGAGCTGGGGGTCTTAATTACTTTTGGCCTCCCAACAAACTAGTATGATCCGTGGTGTTGCTATCTTAGCTAAATCAAACTTATTTACCATTGGACGTATTTTAACCGACAAACATGGTTGTTGGGATATAACTGAATGTGGGCTTGGGGGATGTAAGATTACGGAAAGATTACGGTTTGCACTATTTATGGGTCTAACCTCGATGATCAAGAAAGCCTAGTGGAATTAAATATGGAATTGGCTATGTGGGAGCAGCCTTTGGTAATTTGTGGAGACATTAATATCAATTTGACTAATCAAGCGTTACATGAGGGCCCCCAGAAATATACAGGTCAGAAACCACAAGCTTTTAAAGCACTTTATAATTTAGTGTGTGATCATGGTTTAGTGGATGTTTGGGGTCAGTTAAAGAAATCTGACTTGGGCTTCACGTTTTATTCTTACCCCCATAAAAAGTTAGTTAGATTGGATTACTTTTTTGTGCCCCTTTCCTTGCTATCAGACACTTCTATTCAACTGTATCCGAGGATTTCCTCTGATCACGCTCCAATTGTGTTAGAATTCGGCATACCTATTAGGAAGACCCCATTCAATTATTTTATATTTGACCGGAAACATTGTCTAAATGATGAATTTAAAGAACATATGAATCGCTGGATGAAAGATTTCTTTATAAATAATAGTTTGTCGGCCCATATCACTATCATTTGGGACACTTTCAAAGCTTGTTTTCGGGGAGAAGTGCTTAGCTTTGGTTTGCACCAGCAAAAGAAATTAAAATTGTAATTATATCGGCATTATGAGGCTTTGAGAGAGGCGGAAGGTGCCCTAACTGTAGGGATTGCGTTGCATGAGAATGATATCCTAGAATTAGAAAATACAGTCGCTAAATGTCGGGCAAATATTCTGGGATTTTGGAGTGTGGAGAATGCCAGAAAATATCTAATATTTAGACAGCAAAATCACGAATATGGGGAAACTTTTGGCAGACGTTTTACTTTGCGACTGCGCATGAATAAATCTGCCCGAAATATTCACTCTTTGAAGGATCAGAGCGGGCGTATGCAGCATGACCCACAACAGATACGTTCCATCTTTCAGCAGTTCTATTCTGACCTATATATGCAGCAGGGAGGAAAGGGTGGGGAAGAAGATCTTTCTTTATTGAAGAGACTTGCACAGTTAGACCCTTTGGTGGCAGAGCAACTTGACACACCGATTACTATATTGGAATTGGAAAGTGCTGTCAATAGTTTTGCCTTAGGAAAACTGGCAGGTCCCGATCGGATTCTTGTGGAGGTTTAAAGGCTTTTTTTCCATCAAACAAAGGACGAGATGCTGAATGTGTTTCGTGCAGCATAATTGGGCCACCCGCCCAATTCTTGGGCAGAAGCCACTATTGTGGTTTTCTGCAAGAAGGATAAAGAATCAGATTTGGTGGTATCATACCGACTGATTTTGCTACTGAATTGCGACTGCAAGATTTACTCCAAGATCCTGGCAAATCGGGATATCTTTTTTTTTTTTTTTTACATGGCCAACCATTTACAAATCAATGATTCCATCTTCAAACATCGTCCCCCCCCCCCCCACCCTGGGTCCAAAAAGAAAAAATCACATATTTATGTTTACATACATTGAGGCATGAACTTATCAAAGAGAATATAAATCAACAACATAAGAGTGACCAAGGTGCTGTGATAACACTATCTTAATACACCCTACACCTAAAACTAACCAATTGGTGATAAGAAGAACGTGACACCTATGGGAAAGGACATTTTTTAATTTTTATAAAAAACCCTCACTCACCCTAATGGTGACATGCTTCATCATAGGGTTTTCACTGGGGAGACCGAATGTCCCCCCAGTGTGCTACAACGCCTGAATTACAGCGGAGCTGGTGTTATAAAGTGAAAAGTATATGTGCTCAAGTGTTGTGAGTGCAAAATTTAAAAGATCCGAGTTATACTATAAACAATGTTATTACATGGACATCTGGTCTCATTAAAATAAGTGATAAGGACTAAAACACGGTCTTTATTTGAACCACACAGTCCTAAGATAAGGTCGACATGTTTCAGCTGTATACTGCAAAATTTAGCTCAGCTTTCTTCAGGACCAAATAAATCCCCGGCGGTCCACGCTCGCTGAGGCGTGTCCTATCCGTGAGGATATATGTGTGAAAAAGTGTAAAAACTCACGGTTATACCCGTGTGGGCACACATAGAAAATCACCAGGGGCCAAAACCTGCAAGAAAATAAAAATAAGACCAGCAAACTTTGTTGGAAATATGCATGGATATTATAACAAGTACTTAGTGACATATCAGCCTTAATTATTCCTAAATACATTGTTTAAAAGTTATATTCCCAAGGAACACCTTAAGTCACGCCTATGTGATTGTATTCATTTATTAACAATCTGTAATGTTATCTCAACTGGCTATTATGCACAGGAGAAAAGTTTGTTTCTTTGAGACCAATAGTGTCCCATTGAAACCTCCAAACACATTGTGTCGGTAGAATCCAGAATTGTTTCAAAGCCCACAAGTTATGTAGTGGTGTGTGTAGTTATTTTAACCACAAAAAGTGCCATACTCCAATAAAAACACCTCCGCTCAAAAGAGGAAGTGCAAACTTAAAAACACACAAGATTCAGAAGGTTAAAAGTCCACTTACAATGCATGAAAATTGAATGCATGACATGGGCAAGCAGTGGGGGCAAAATCTTCACGTGCGCGTAATCTGAAAACACAAAGTAACAATGTCACTCGAGATGCGCTTTTACAAAAAAACAAAAAACCTTTCTTTTAAGTGAATCTCATGGAATTGAGCTTGCCAAATTAACTTACTTGCAGCACAACGACTCGCCGCCAAAAACCTACTCGGCACACTTCTGCTACCCGGAAGCTAACGGGCCGTATCTGACTGCGAAATTAAAGAAAACTCCAGTCAGTCACGTCGACGTCATATGCGTCATCGCGTTCGTTCAAGAGAACTAGAACGCAGATTGTATGGCCACTCGCATTAGTGATTCCTTCGTACTTCCGGTTTCGATGTGAGCCGAAGGTTATTAACAAATGTACATTTTTAAATAATAGCGACGTACCACATGCAGAAAAAGCTATTAACTGCTTTGCTAAGCCAAGGTAGATAACTACTATAGCTGGTTGCTTATTTGGGCTGCCCAAAAAATTCACATAACAGCAAGTGGAAAAGTCGAAATTAAGCCCACATTTACGATTCACAATTCATGCATACTATCATAATATTCAAATTGAATATTCCTGAATACACATGACTGAAAGAAGAATGTAGAATATAACAACCACACCTCCCTATTTTTATTCAAGTTGGAAGTTTATGCTATTCTCATCCTTTTTTATGAATCTCGTTATTTTTGTATGGTCCAACTTTATTGAGACTCCAAAGCCCTGTATCTGAAAACAGGCCTTAGAGAAAGACATAGAAGAGGAACGATGTCTACGAGATTCTAAACTCAATCCCATTTTGATAATGCCCCTTAATAAAATGATCAACCGACACAATGGATCAATATTTTGAGGCATATGTCGGAACGATCACTCTAAAAAAAGGGGGGGGGGTTGGGTTGGCTATGCTCATGGTCAGAATAGGTTACACCAAAGGTTCACATCAATTGTTTGACATTCAGGTAAGGAAAAAGGATAAAAATAATCCTATGTTGGTCAACGTCTCAGCACCGTGCCCCAAGGAATATCATCATTTAATCCTGACAAATGACTAGAGAGGCGATAGATCCACCTTTGTTCTTTTTCGAACAAACTATTATCTTTCTCTAAGGCCTGTTTTCAGGTTCAGGGCTTTGGAGTCTCAATAAAGTTGGACCATACAAAAATACCGAGATACATAAAAAAGGATGAGAATAGCATAAACTTCCAACTTGAATAAAAATAGGGAGGTGTGGTTGTTATATTCTACATTCTTCTTTCAGTCATGTGTATTCAGGAATATTCAATTTGAATATTATGATAGTATGCATGAATTGTGAATCGTAAATGTGGGCTTAATTTCGACTTTTCCACTTGCTGTTATGTGAATTTTTTGGGCAGCCGAAATAAGCAACCAACTATAGTAGTTATCTACCTTGGCTTAGCAAAGCAGTTAATAGCTTTTTCTGAATGTGGTACGTCGCTATTATTTAAAAATGTACATTTGTTAATAACCTTCGGCTCACATCGAAACCGGAAGTAAGAAGGAATCACTAATGCGAGTGGCCATGCAATCTGCGTTCTAGTTCTCTTGAACGAACGCGATGACGCATATGACGTCGACAAGACTGACTGGAGTTTTCTTTAATTTCGCAGTCAGATACGGCCCGATAGCTTCCGGGTAGCAGAAGTGTGCCGAGTAGGTTTTTGGCGGCAAGTCGTTGTGCTGCAAGTAAGTTAATTTGGCAAGCTCAATTCCATGAGATTCACTTAAAAGAAAGGTTTTTTGTTTTTTTGTAAAAGCGCATCTCGAGTGACATTGTTACTTTGTGTTTTCAGATTGCGCGCACGTGAAGATTTTGCCCCCACTGCTTGCCCATGTCATGCATTCAATTTTCATGCATTGTAAGTGGACTTTTAACCTTCTGAATCTTGTGTGTTTTTAAGTTTGCACTTCCTCTTTTGAGCGGAGGTGTTTTTATTGGAGTATGGCACTTTTTGTGGTTAAAATAACTACACACACGACTACATAACTTGTGGGCTTTGAAACAATTTTGGATTCTACTGACACAATGTGTTTGGAGGTTTCAATGGGACACTATTTCTCTCAAAGAAACAAACTTTTCTCCTGTGCATAATAGCCAGTTGTGTCAGACTCTAGACAGTTTTCTTCTACACAGGAACAGAGATGCTAATTCCCAAATCCACCCCAACAGCAACTTGGAGCTTGGTGTAACAAGTCTCCAAAGAGGCTATTATGGGGGAAGGGGGATATTGGATAAAATAACAAAAGAGAAAGAGAGAAGAGACGTTTCTGGTGGGTTTCTTCGGTAGTCCGTCCTGCAGACCTCTATGCCGAAGACCTGTGGACAAGGATTACATCAATATAAATCTACTTCAACTCTATTCTTCTATGGCTTCTAAAACTCTTATCTCTCACTACCTTACCCTATGACTTCCAGAACTCTGCTTCTCTTCAAGTTATGTGTGTGCGTTCTCAATGCGTGCTGTTATTCTAATGGCAGGAGATTTCTGTCTGCAATTACAAAGATAACACCTATTAGATGACCCTTTTTTCTTATCTGCCTCTTATTTCCTTCTTGACCTTTACTTACTTATCTATCTTTTCTTTGTGTCTCTCTTCTATATCTCTTGCCCTCAGCCTAAATCTTGTTATGTTCTTTTCTGGCACACCTGTAATATATTAATATTTATTAGTTACCTCACCTTCTTATTAATCCTGTTGTTTTAAATGTACTTCCCTATCTTTTGCTGTGCTTGCCTTGAGGCTTTTCTTATTAGTATTAATCCTTCTGTATTTCTTTTTATTTCTCTTTTCAGTACTTATTCAAATAATTGTTCATGAAGCTTGACTGAAAAAGATTACTTCTTGACTTTGGTAAGTATTTGTCTTGTTTTTAATTACTTTAGTTGATTTGCAAACAAACGTGTTCTTTTTTCTTTATTTTCTACCATTCCTCGTTTTCTCTCAGATTGTATTAGACTCCTCAATATGCAATCTTTTCCAAAAAGTGAATTGGTTCTCATGCAGTTCATTTACGCCTTCATTTAAATACTAGGTGCATACGATCCTCTGAATAAGACTATCTATTAGTCACTTAGCTCTGGTTCTCGTCACCCTCGACCTTTCTTCATGACAGCTGAGTGAAACGCTCGTGACTCGACATCGCCTCTTCAAAGACACAGACACGAGCTTTCTTCAAACGACCTTTCAGTCACGGAGTTTTGGTACTTCGAAATCCGCCTCTCTCCTGAATTGTTATTTTAAATAACTAGCTAGAACTCTCTGACTACAAATTACGGACACTTCGGTATTGCTTCGGTACATGGTCAAATCCTCGGTGAAGTGCGCAGTTCTCAAGCAGCGCGCGCGCCTCACCAGGATTCGCCAGCGTTCTCCGCAAAGACTAGAACGCTAATGACCACTCGATTCTGGCAGCTTACTCAGGCGCCATTTTCGAGTTAATTCAGTCCAGGTCCTATTCTTAGTATGGGAATCGTCATTCCCGAGTCTACCTTGCGTTAACGACTCTATCTGCAATTGGGGAGGCCTGACAGTACCCTCCAACAAGGTAGATTCTCCCCTCCGGGGTTTGGTTGGAAATTGTCGATGAAAGGCCTTTACTAATCTTGGAGCATGAACATCATCTTCTCGTTTCCAAGATCTTTCCTCAGGCCCATAACCTTTCCAGTCTATGAGGTAATACAATTCTCCTCTTAATTCTTTCGAGTCAAGGATCTCTTTGACTTCAAACTCGGTACCAGTCTCTAGTTGCAAGGGTCTCGGTGGTAAGTCTTTTCGCAAGTTCTCCGGTGCCTTTTTCAGTAAGGATATGTGGAAAACTGGATGGATCTTCAACTTGGATGGTAATTGAATTCGATAGGTCACCGGGTTTACTTTTTCTTCTACCTGATATGGACCTATAAACCTCGGTTGAAATTTTCGGTTCCCTTTTAATCTTAGATTTTTAGCACTTAACCATACCTTGTCTCCTACTTCCAACTGAGGTCCTACACGCCTCTTCCTGTCTGCATAGACCTTGTATTTTTCCTTAGCTTTTCTTAGATTTTCGATTGCACTCTTATGCACTCGCTCTAACTGTGTCACTACCTCCTCTACCGCTGGAACTGAGATTTCCACCTGTCTGAGAGTTGAGTTTGGGTGCCTACCATAATTCATGAAGAAAGGGGAAAACCCAGTGGAAACATTTCCTGCATTGTTATGAGCAAACTCTGCAGCCCAAAGGTATTCCGACCAGTTACCTCCTTGTTTCAAAAGAAACAATCTCAAATACTGTTCGAGTTCTTGGTTCACTCTCTCAGTTTGACCGTCCGTTTCTGGATGATAACTGGTGGAAAACCGGACTTCAGTACCCAATCCCTCCATGAATGATTTCCAAAAGTGGGAAATAAACTGGGGACCCCTGTCCGTTATCACTATTTTTGGGATTCCATGGATTCTCACTATCTGAGCGCTGAAATGAGCCCCCAATTGTTTAGCTGTCGGCACTCCTTTCAGGGCGGTAAAGTGAGCCATTTTAGAAAAAGAATCTACCACTACTAAAATGGTGTTATAACCCTGACTAAGTGGTAAGTCTGTGATGAGGTCCAGCGTGACAGTGTGCCAAAGATAAGGTGGAGCGGGCAGGGGTAGAAGCAAACCTTTTGGGGCCTGTCTTTCAGATTTTCCCTGAGCGCAAATCTCGCAAGTCTTAACATACTGCTCAATATCTCTAGACATTCCAGGCCACCAATAGTGTCGCTGGACCAGTTCCTTGGTCTTTGCCTCCCCTTTATGTCCAGCTAATTTTGCATCATGGCATTCTTTCATAATTTGTTGCTGTAACTCTTTGGTGGGAATATATAAGGCTCCTTGGTAGTATGGTAACTGATCACGAATCTCTCCTCCTTCCTTCCTTGCCCAATCTTCCATGGCCTTCTCATCCATTACTTCTGAGATACCTTGTTCTAGATCAACTGAAGTGATTGCTCCAATAATTTTTTCACTGGGAATAATTGACTGATCTCTTATTGGTGTTTTTTGATTTTCCGTATCGATTCGGGAGAGAGCGTCTGCCTTTCCATTTTGGGCTCCTGGTCGATAAGTAATGATAAAGTCATAATCAGCGAAATACAGTGACCATCGTAACTGTCTTGGAGTCAAGGTTCTTGCCGTTTTCAAAAATTTTAAATTTCTATGATCCGTGTACACCGTGACTTGATGCTGTGCTCCCATCAGGTGATGTCTCTAATCCTTGAATGCATCCTTTATGGCCAACAACTCTTTCTCTGTGATGGTGTAATTAACTTCTGCTGGGGTTAACTTCCTTGATCTATAAGCAACTGGATGTAGTTGCCCCGTTAACTTGTTTCGTTGAGATAAGACTCCTCCCACGGCTTGATCAGAGGCGTCCGTCTCCACATAGAAAGGTTCAGTTGGATCTGCGTGTTGTAGGATTGGAGCTGTGGTAAAACTTTCCTTTAGGGTTTTGAAAGCCTCTTCTGCATTAGTTGTCCATTCAAATGTAGTCCCTTTCTTCAACAGCCTGGTGAGAGGCAGAATCTTGTGTGAAAACTCACTAATGAATCTCCGGTAAAAATTGGCAAAGCCAATAAAACTTTGCACTTCCTTGACACTCTCTGGAGATTTCCAATTAGTCACAGCTTCGATCTTCTTTTGGTCCATCAATATGCCAGTGGGCGAGATTACAAAACCTAAAAATTCGACCTGAACCACCCCGAAGGCACATTTTTCTAGCTTTACAAACAGTTTGTTTTCTCTTAACTTTCGCAAAACTCCTCTGACCTGATCTCGATGCTTTTCTTCATCCATGGCATATATCAGGATGTCGTCGATGTATACGATGGCACACTGATCGATGAATTCCTTCAGTACATCGTTGATGAAATGCTGAAAGGCTGCGGGTGCGTTGCATAAACCATAGGGCATTACCTGATATTCAAATAGGCCGAATCTTGTTCTGAAGGCTGTTTTCCATTCATCTCCCTCTTTCATTCTCACTAGATGATATGCCCCTCTTAAGTCTAGTTTTGTGTAGATTTTCGCCCCTTTTACTTGGTCTAGCAACACTGATATCAAGGGCAATGGGTAACGATTCTTTTTGGTGATTTTATTGATCGCTCTGTAGTCGATGCAAGTCCTCAAATCTCCCTCCTTTTTTGGCACAAAAAACAGAGGCGAGGAGACTGGGGACTGCGAAGGCCGGATGAATCCATTTGCTAAATATTTGTCCAAATATTCCCTTAGATGGTGATGTTCTTTCTCTGTAAGGGCATATACTCGACTACAAGGCAAGTTTGAGCCTGGTTCCAACTCAATCTTACAGTCGTAAGGTCTGTGTGGTGGTAGTTGCTCAGCCTCCACCTCATTGAAGACATCTTCGAAATCCTGGTATTCTTCAGGTATTTCTTGTACATGGATCACACAAATGGACTCCCCGGTCTGACATAACAAGTGTGCAGGATTTACCTCTCGTTCTGTTTGTTGATCTCCAAAACTGTTTTCCAAACAGTAGCTCGATTCCATTTTAACTGTTCTTGTACTCCAGTTAATGTTCGGGTTATGCTCTGTGAGCCAGGGAAGTCCCAGAATTAATTGAAATTGGGTAGCATCTATTAAGTTAAACTGGATCTTTTCTTCATGTCCGTCATTAGAGATCAGATGTATTAACTCAGTGTGACTGACTATCGGACCCGAAGACAAATTGGTGCCATCCACTGCTCTGACTGGTTCACTTCTTAACTTCTTGATGGCCTTGATTCCCACTTTACTCGCAAATTTTAGATCGCAAAAATTTCCGGTGGCTCCTGAATCAACCATCACGGAAACTTCCATCAGCGTCACATGTCTGAATCTGATCTCCATAGACAAGGTTAAATGTGGAGCCGCGGATTGCAGGGTATTTGCCACTCTATGTTCTTTTGGAGTTTGGTCCAAGATCGCATCCACCTGTTCAACTCCTCCAACAGGTGGTGCTGCTAGTTTTCCTTCGGTTTGAAGTTCACCTTAGGTTTCTTCGGACAATTTCGCACGAAATGGCCTCCAGATCCACAATACATGTAAAGATTGCTGCCTCTTCTTTTTTCCTTTTCTTCTTTAGAGAGTGGGCCCCGTATTGTTCCGATCTGCATAGGTTCAACGCCCTGTGCCCCTTCATAACTTCGTCCTCCTTCCGATCTGACTCGATCAAATCTGGGAACTACCGATCTGAAGTCTTTTTTCCTTTCACCTTTTCTTTCCCCTTGACGGAAATCGATTTCCAATACCAAGTTGTAGGAGAGTAGGGTCTGCTATCCTATGGTCACCCCAAATTTTTGCGTTTTGCTTCACTGGTTTTCGACTACTGAGGCTGTGGGCCTGCTGATCAGACCCCCAGCCTGCTGTTCTCTCACTAAATTACTGATACATGTGCTATAGGCACATACCACAATTGGAAATGGACTCCTTGTCAGCCCCTGTATACTGCACTATAGGTGCCCAGGGCATAGGGGCCACCAAGGCCTACCAGGGGCTGCAGCATATCTTTTGCCACCACTGGCTGGTTCTTAAATTGACACAACTGGCTGATCACTCAGCTGGGGTAAGGTGGTGTAATCACCCCTTACTTAGATATAGTATACCTATATCTAAACCTATATCTGGACACATATAAACCTGTGAGCCACTCCTATGGAAGGCCTCATCAATCCTGGAGGCAGAGTGCGTGGTTTAATGTGAGATGGAGCTCTAGCGTGAGCTGAGCCTGTCTGCAGCTGTCGGGAACAACTCCCTAAGCTGTTTCAGGATAATGCCATACCATATACTCTTAAGTGCATTATAATCCTCGCGGTTATATAGCAACTTTGGTTTGTTTTATCAAAACATGTCGTGTAAGGTGTCATACGATTTGGAATACTATCCCCTCGCCAGTCCTGGCGACGGGGATAGCATTCCACCCCTCTAGAGGGGTAATACATGTTACTTTACTTAAATGCGGTTAATTTCTAAAAGGACCTTGGATCCACAAAATGGATGCCTCTGCCACAGACACAAGTCTGATCCCCTGAAGCTGACCGAAACTCAGCCAAAGGGGCCTGGACAAAGGGTTTCCTGTCGCAGGGAGGTGTTACACCCCCCCAGACAGGAGATAGTGGATTGTAGCAGGGAGGTTTGAAAGAAACCAGACACTGCATGGGGAGCACAAGGCTGCCCCTTGCATAATCCGGCCAAACCGGTTCTGGGGCACTCCAGCCCTCGTGCCAGGGCGGCCTGGATCAAAGGAAGGGGGTGTATCCACCCACTTCCTGGGTCCCACCCATAGGAGGGGACCTAGCAGGTAATCCAGCCCCCTAAATTAGTATAAGACTAGGAGCAGTGCCAAAGCACTTCAGATTATCCTGATGAAACATAAAAAACGAAACTCTGGACCCTTCGACATCCTACTCAACGTAGAAGACTGAAGAATCTCCCTTGTGGTCAAGGAGTGACCACCCTGTGCAAACAGGCACCATCCAGCCATCAACGTCTGCTTTGTCGCAGTTCTCGCCAGAACTCGAGCGACAGAGATCAATGAGATCAAGCTTGCCTGCCTTCTAATAGCCCGATCCACAGTCCCTGCAGAGCTGAGACCCGTGGAGGCGACCGGAAGCGTGGGGCATGCCATCTTGAAAAGACCACGAGACGCTGACCGTGCAGCCCACGAGTGACCCTTGAAGCTGTACACCGGGGTTTGAGAAGCCCCAACCCTGAGCCACTCTTGCACCGAAGTTCAGCCCTCCACACTCGACGAGTGCTGCGTGGGGCCCTTCTGCTTCTTTTGGCTCAATGCGTTGGCCCGGTCACTTGCCAGCTGGCTTGTGGCCCCTGTGCCGACGAAACTTGAAATTCGACTTGCGATTCTGGTTGCTCCAGATCTGCACCAGCTCCCCTGAAAAGGAGCCCCCACTCTGACCCTCCTGGTTTGAGTGAGAAGCAATCTCCCGGTTCCGCGTGGATTGCTTTTGCCAAGTGTTGTTTGCTCCAATCTTGAAGCCGACAGCGCTGACGGCGAGAACCTGCGTGGGACAGATCGTGACCCGCTCCTGGACGTCGTAGATGCCCCAGAGCCCACGTGACAGCGGAGAGAAGCTCCTCGACAACCACCTGATTGCGCCCGACATTGCCTGGTTCCGTCCTGGTTCCACCCTGGTCACTGCTGAGTGACCCAGACTCTGTCCCCTCTGCTTTCAGGTACTTTTCGACTTGAGTCCACCCTTGGACTCCACCGGACACTTCTCTTTCACCCTGCCTGCAGCCCTTTCAGCTCCAAGCACCAAGAGCCTGCGTGACAAAACCCGACTCAACTTCGACCCTGTGCACCCGCTTCCTGTGGGTGAGGTAACATTGCAACGCCGGTGTTTCCACACTGGTACACACCTCTAGGGTCTGTGTCTTAAGTTTTGTTCCTCTAGGTTCAGCGGAAGTGTCCTTAAACTTTAACTTTGTAACTTTTATGCACCAATGGTTAACATTGATGCATGCGTGCACTTTCTGCACTGCACCCGAATCCCGCTGGCTTTTCCCGACTTCAGCATTGCTTATCCCGACTGCTCCCAGCGATTCCCTAGGCCCTAGGCCTAACCACTGTTCGATTGGTATCTCTTATACCACTTGTTTAGTATATGGTCTGAGTGGCCCCTCGCCCTCATCCATATTTGTGCAACTTTGTATGTTATACTGTGCTTTTGATTTAACGCTTGTGCCCCTTTATTCATAAAGAATACTGGGGATTGTTTTTAGTAATAAATACATATATTTTTATAATATATACTTGTGTGGTGTCCTTTCATTTGATATTACAGGATTGTATGTGGTAAAACAGCTCGCTTAACACGACCTCTTAAGTTAAGCCTTTAGGCTGCTTAGTCCATGCTACCCCTAGGATAGCTTGTCTAATAAGGTTGACTTACAACCAGACACCATAAGGGATTGTTTGGTCTGATAACAGGTGGTTCCAGAATTGGAAACATCATCTATCAGGCCAACTTCTCACACAAGTCAACTAATGCAGAGATTTCTGTGGGTCTGTTTGGTATTCCCGCTAACACATCCTTCAGTTCGTCCTTCAAACCACGATAAAATACTGCTGCCCTCTTACTCTCTGGCCAGTTAGTTTCCACCACAAGCTTATTGAATTGAGCCAAATAAGAGACCACATCACGATTCCCCTGTTTCAAATCAAGCAACTCGTTGTCAACAGCCTGAGATATCCGCCTTCTGTCGAATATACGAAGAAACTCTTCCTTGAAATTCTCATAATTTCGCAATATTGGATCATTCTTTGTAATTAAAGGCAAAGACCAAGAGGCTGCGTCCCCACTTAAATACGATAGCACAAAAGCAACTCAAGACTGCGCATCTGGGAAAATGGAAGGACGGCACAGGAAATGCAAAGAACATTGAGTGATAAATATTTGGGCCTTTTGTGGATCCCCACTAAAACGCTCTGGTGCCGCTAAAGGAATGACGGGAGATAGGGGATGAATTACCTGAGTAGTCGTTCTATTTGTCCCTTCTAATAAAGGAGTGTGAGTGTCTGATCCAGACCCAAAAGGCTGTCTAACCCTTTGCGCTAATTCTGCAGTTTCTTTTCTTGAGTTTACTATCTCCATTCTAAGGTTCTGGTTTTCCTCCCGGACTGCACTCAACTCTTTTTGTATGGTATCTAATATGGTTCCTAACCCTTGGAAATCTATACCCTCTGCCATCTCTGTCCGGGTGTATGATGCAACTTAGGCACTTCACTCTGTCAGACTCTAGACAGTTTTCTTCTACACAGGAACAGAGATGCTAATTCCCAAATCCACCCCAACAGCAACTTGGAGCTTGGTGTAACAAGTCTCCAAAGAGGCTATTATGGGGGAAGGGGGATATTGGATAAAATAACAGAAGAGAAAGAGAGAAGAGACGTTTCTGGTGGGTTTCTTCGGTAGTCCGTCCTGCAGACCTCTATGCCGAAGACCTGTGGACAAGGATTACATCAATATAAATCTACTTCAACTCTATTCTTCTATGGCTTCTAAAACTCTTATCTCTCACTACCTTACCCTATGACTTCCAGAACTCTGCTTCTCTTCAAGTTATGTGTGTGCGTTCTCAATGTGTGCTGTTATTCTAATGGCAGGAGATTTCTGTCTGCAATTACAAAGATAACACCTATTAGATGACCCTTTATTTCTTATCTGCCTCGTATTTCCTTCTTGACCTTTACTTACTTATCTATCTTTTCTTTGTGTCTCTCTTCTATATCTCTTGCCCTCAGCCTAAATCTTGTTATGTTCTTTTCTGGCACACCTGTAATATATTAATATTTATTAGTTACCTCACCTTCTTATTAATCCTGTTGTTTTAAACGTACTTCCCTATCTTTTAACTTACTGTGCTTGCCTTGAGGCTTTTCTTATTAATATTAATCCTTCTGTATTTCTTTTTATTTCTCTTTTCAGTACTTATTCAAATTTATTGTTCATGAAGCTTGACTGAAAAAGATTACTTCTTGACTTTGGTAAGTATCTGTCTTGTTTTTATTACTTTAGTTGATTTGCAAACAAACGTGTTCTTTTTTCTTTATTTTCTACCATTCCTCGTTTTCTCTCAGATTGTATTAGACTCCTTAATATGCAATCTTTTCCAAAAAGTGAATTGGTTCTCATGCAGTTCATTTACGCCTTCATTTAAATACTAGGTGCATACGATCCTCTGAATCAGACTATCTATTAGTCACTTAGCTCTGGTTCTCGTCACCCTCGACCTTTCTTCATGACAGCTGAGTGAAACGCTCGTGACTCGACATCGCCTCTTCAAAGACACAGACACAAGCTTTCTTCAAACGACCTTTCAGTCACGGAGTTTTGGTACTTCGAAATCCTCCTCTCTCCTGAATTGTTATTTTAAATAACTAGCTAGAACTCTCTGACTACAAATTACGGACACTTCGGTATTGCTTCGGTACACGGTCAAATCCTCGGTGAAGTGCGCAGTTCTCAAGCAGCGCGCGCGCCTCACCAGGATTCGCCAGCGTTCTCCACAAAGACTAGAACGCTAATGACCACTCGATTCTGGCGGCTTACTCAGGCGCCATTTTCGAGTTAATTCAGTCCAGGTCCTATTCTTAGTATGGGAATCGTCATTCCCGAGTCTACCTTGCGTTAACGACCCTATCTGCAATTGAGGAGGCCTGACAAGTTGAGATAACATTACAGATTGTTAATAAATGAATACAATCACATAGGCGTGACTTAAGGTGTTCCTTGGGAATATAACTTTTAAACAATGTATTTAGGAATAACTAAGGCTGACATGTCACTAAGTACTCGTTATAATAACCATGCATATTTCCAACAAAGTTTGCTGGTCTTATTTTTATTTTCTTGCAAGTTTTGGCCCCTGGTGATTTTCTAGGTGTGCCCACATGGGTATAACCGTGAGTTTTTACACTTTTTCACACATATATCCTCACGGATAGGACACGCCTTAGCGAGTGTGGACCGCCGGGGATTTATTTGGTCCTGAAGAAAGCTGAGCTAAATTTTGCAATATACAGCTGAAACATGTCGACCTTATTTTAGGACTGAGCGGTTCAAATAAAGACCGCGTTTTAGTCCTTTTCACTTATTTTAATGAGACCAGTTGTCCATGTAATACAATTGTTTATAGTATAACTGGGATCTTTTAAATTTTGCACTCACAACACTTGAGCACATATACTTTTCACTTTATAACACCAGCTCCGCTGTAATTCAGGCGCTGTAGCACACTGGGGAGACATTCAGTCTCCCCAGTGAAAACCCTATGATGAAACATGTCACCATTAGGGTGAGTGAGGGTTTTTTATAAAAAATTAAAAATGTTCCTTTCCCATAGGTGTCACGTTCTTCTTATCACCAATTGGTTAGTTTTAGGTGTTGGGTGTATTAAGATAGTGTTATCACAGCACCTTGGTCACTCTTATGTTGTTGATATAGATTTAAAAGGTGTTGAAGAGTGGCTTATTGACCCTGACTCTCCTGTTGTTATGATATATGACTTATCAAAGAGAATACATAATTCCATCATCATCTATACAACAATCATCAGCAAAAAATAAAATGAGAGAGAAAAAAAAAAGAAAAAAAAGAGCCAAAGGAGCGAAAAATAATAATTAAGCATAGAAACAGACGGCACTAAAGGGGATCAGGAGGGGGCGAGGGAAGCGGCAGACGGAAAGCGGGGGAACTGACAGGGGGGCCGGGGAGGAGGGGGACATGAGCGGGGAGCAGAGGTGAAAAGTTCAAGAAACAATCCAAGAATCAACTTAAGAATTCAAAGTATAAAGCCATCTGGTTAGAGGGTCCCAAACCACCAAACCTCTTTTCTTTGCCCATCTGCCCTTTTTAGCATAAATCTCTCTCTCTAACCTATAAGTAGCTGTAATCTGGCTTGCCATTGCCCAAAGGATGGAGGGATCAAATCCTTCCAGTGCATAGCAATGCATATCCGCAAAATGGTCATTGCAACAAACACTAATGCACCCCCCTCCTTAAGATCCAGTCGATCGTAAAGCCCTAACATAATAGTGATTGGTGTAAGTTGGATATCTGACGAAAGTATTCTGCCCAAAAACCATTGTATCTCCTTCAGTAATGAGTCGACTTTTTGGCATGTAGCAAACATGTGCACTGAATCCGCACTAAATTCGTGCAACGTGGACAAAAGGTTCCATGGCTGGTTGCCCACTTGGCAGCCCTGTTGGGAGTTATATACAAAAAATAGCTCATCTTATAGAATTGTGCTTGTAGTTTAGGGGATAGTAGATATGTTTGTGCTAATCCCAAGGCAGAGCAAAAGGCATTGGGTGGGGTGTTTAGTTTAAGCTGCCATTTAGCATCTACCTTGTCTAAATCATCCGGTCTTTGTTCATTAAGGAGAAGGTAAATCCCTCCTATACTAGGAAGGTTAGTACCAAGTAAATTGTCTATAAGACCCACTGCTGAAAAATCAGCAGTGCCCCCAGTTTTATTTAGTAGAAAGCTAGCAATAGCGTGATACTGATATGTCTGATTATTATTTATATTGTAGTGAGTTTTCAATTCCTCGAGTGACAGAATATGGTTATTACTAAACAGATCTCCTATTCTGCTTATACCTCCCAAATACCACTGTTGGAGATATGTGGGCTTGAATATTAGCGGTAGGTTATCGTTCCTTCCAATAGGGGTATAATAGTTCAGTATGGCAATTCCAAACATTTCCCGAATTCTGCTGAAGACCCAACAAGCACTGCTCATTGTTTTAAATCTGACCCTCTTGCTATAGCTGTACTCCAGGTTATGCCAGAGACAACCCCTTACGTTTTCACCAAGAAGCAAGAGATAGGGGGAATGTAAGCCGGAAGGGCAGAGGATACAATCCTCCCTTAGTAGCTCACTACAGTGTTGTAGGGCGGCAGCCCAATAATATAGTTTTAGGTTAGGGAGCGCCCACCCACCACTTTCCCTAGGTAGAGAGAGAAAATTAAAGGCCCTTCTTGGCTGCGTATATGCCCAGATGAATTGAGAAAAATGTGTTAAAAAACTAGGAGTATGATTATTGAAAACGAGTGGAAGTGCCCGGAAATAGTAAAGTAATTTGGGGAAATATGTCATTTTTAATACATTACAACTGCCTACAATAGTTAAATGCAAATTATAGATCTTCCTAAGTGACCTTTTCATGTCAGTGGCCAGTGGAGCCAAATTATCTAAGTCTGAAACAATATTAACACCTAAATATTTTGTTTTCTTGGTCATTCTACTGTCTACCCAATCTATTTTCACATTAACCACAATCTGCGTTTTGGTTTTATTCAGGGCAGAGCCAGAGATGAATCTGAATTCTTGAGCCTCAAGTTCCAAAGTACTGATGGTTAGCTCGGGTTCTGGAGTAATTATAGCTACATCATCGGCATAAGCCATGATCTTTGTCTCTATGCCGAGCCTGTTCACTGGCGTAATTGCGGGGTTTAGTTCTACTTTTCTTATCAGGGGGTCGATATAAAGAGCAAAAAGTAAGGGCGAACAGGGACACCCCTGCCTCGTTCCTCGTAAAATCTTTATTTGTTCTGACAGGTGACCGTTAGTTAAAATTCTAGCTGTGGGGTCGTGATACAATGTTTGTATCGCCAGGATTATCCTTGGCCCACAATCAGCCCGCCGCATGATAGCCCAGAGAAATTGCCAGGAGAAAATATCAAACGCTTTTTCGGCGTCCCAAAAAATTAATGTGATTGGGTCTCCTGTCACCTCTGCAGCATCAAATAACGTGATAGTCCGGCGGATGTGTTCAGTTGTACCTTTTTTAGGAATAAAACCGTGTTGCCACCTAGAAACTAGTGACTCAATATTTAGAGACAATCTTGTGGCAATAAATTTAGAGAAGATCTTAGAATCAGTATTGATTAACGTCATGGGTCTATACGAGGTCATCTCCAGAGGTGATTTATCCTTCTTGGGAAATATCCCAATTTTAGCTAAGGACCAAGATTTCGGTGGTGGGGTTCCCTCAAAAATAGATGTTACTACATTAGAAAAAAGATCTTTTATTTGTTGCGAGAAGATTATAAAATTTGACTGGTATGTTGTCCATCCCGGGAGCTTTACCGTCAGGGAGACTGGTCAGTGCAGCTGCAATCTCCTCCCACTCTGGAGAAGTTTCCATTCCATCGCTTAGATCAATATTGATTTTATTTAAAGGAATTGTCTCTAAATATTCCCTAGTTCTTTTTTTAATGTCTTCGGCAGATCCTGTCATCTCCTCAAAATATAGATTTTCATAAAAATTCCAGAAAGGTTCCTCTATTTTGGGGGATTGGTGAATAACACTTCAGTTTCAGAGTTTATGGAAGAGATAGTGTTTGCGGTTACCTGCTGCCTAGTTGAAATGGCGAGTTGGTGACCAATGAGTTCACTCCACTCATAGCATTTTTCTCTTATTGCTGCCCATTTAGTAGCTATTCTCTCTGCTAGAACAGTCCCCATTTCTTATTAAGCGACCAAAACCATTTCCTGTGCTTCCTCTACTCCTGATCCTGCCTGAACTGCCTGAATTAGTTTTTTTTCTGCTTCTAACATCCGATCCTGTAATAGATTAATCTGTATCTTCTCCTTTTTTCTCCTGCGGATTGAAAAACGTAATGTCTCCCCCCTTATGCCGGCCTTTAAGGTATCCCATACGACCATTGTTGGTGCAGTCCCAATGTTAATATTAAAAAATTCCTGAATCCAGCCAGCCATATATTCTCGATAATGGTTATCATATAACAATGCCTTTTCGAATGTCCAATTCGAGCTTGGTCCTTGCGTAACCCAACCCTCCAGGTTTAAGATGAGCGGATTATGGTCTGACAATAACCGGGGGGCCACGTTAATAGAACAATCATGGATCAGAGTAGTAGAAACAAAAAAGTAGTCCAGTCTAGCTAGTGATAAATAAGGAGCAGAGAAAAAAGTAAAACCGTTCTGTTCGGGTTTGGAATGGGCCCAAACATCTTTTAAACCGTGAGTGTTAATTAAGTTAAGCAACGCCCGATAAACTTTGGGCTTCCTGCCTACATAGCTCCAGGGTTCAGCTATATCCCAAGTACTAGGCAGGTTTAGATTCAGGTCACCACATAAGATTACCAGAAGTGGCCAATGTACTAACTCTTCATTTAAATTATTTATCACCCCTGGATCATCTAAATTACTTGCATACACAGAACAGAACGTAAATATAAGGTTGGGAGACAATAAACACTTCGCTATTACCCAACTCCCTAATGGATCAGCTTTTACCTGATTCACTAGAAAAGGTAATGTTTTTCGCACCAGGATCCCAACACCCTTCACCCGAGCACCTTGAGATGTTGCCCCTATGATTTTAAATCCTAAAGAGTTCAGCAGAGATTTTTGGGTCCCTTCGATATGGGTCTCCTGGAGACATACTATGTCTGCCCCCATCAGTCGTAACGTCGGAGCAGTTTTCTGTCTCTTGTTGATTCATTCAAGCCACAAATATTTACGATACAATCCTAAGTTTATTTGGTGAGCTCATTTTTTCATTCTAAAGTTTGCCCTATGTAGAGACCCAAATGTGATTCTAGTTTTTCTTGTTGGATTTCCATATCCTTCCTTACCCCTCTGACAGTGTGAGGCCCTGGCCACCACCCCACACATATCTGTTAACCCATTAGTCATTAGAAGTAGATTAGCCTGTCTATCCGAAATGAGAAATACAATAGAAGAATAAAAAGTTATACAAAGTGAAGATAGTCCTATAAGTGTAAAAGGGGAAGGAAAAAGAGCAGGAAGAGCAGGAAGACAAAAAAAAGTCCACTTTCTCTGTTTCTTCTGTATTTAGATTTTATGACAGCCGATCAGGTCCTCCCACCGTGTTTCAGAGCTAAGTTTAAGAGGGTACCACCCAAAGTCATAGGCCTCATGTCGTAGATCTGCTTCTTCTTCCTACTAGTGATTTCTTTTAAATATTCTTCAGCTTTGACCTCCGATACAAAAACCCGAGTTGATCCTTCATGAATTACTTTCAGTCTCGCCGGGTTCATCCTATAGGCTTGTGCGCCCTGTTGATGCAGAGGAGTGTCATATAGATATGCTTTGTCTACACACTGTGTTAAGTTTGCATGAGCTTATTAGGAGTTTAAACGCCATTTTACCATTCAGCTGCTTCTATACACGACACATAATTGTTACTTTAGCTTTGAGCCTAGTGGAATGTTTTGCTTCACACAAGAATAATATGTTATTGCTCTGATATCAGCTTTGCTTGATGAGCTGTGTCTGTACAGTGAGTGCTGAAGCCTTTAAGGATATTGCAACACAGTGGTTGTTATGAGGTCTGATCTTCGCACGTTCCTAGACATAACATACATGCAGCTGCGGCCAAATTCTGGCTTTAGGCGCGTTTTATATTGCATTGCACAGAGCATACACACACACTTGATGGTGCTTCGCATGAAGAGAGCTGGTGGAAGATGATGTGATCCCTTACCACTAGGATCTGAGGTATGGGGCCACCCTGCTAAAACGCAAAGAGACCTTCTTAGATATAATGTAATATACTAGCAAGGGAGGGTGAGAATTAGGTGTCTTGTAGCCTTCTTCCCTCTAGCATTTTAATATGCTTTCACCATTTGTATTCTATGGGCTTGTAACTATGCTTATTACTTTGTTTCTTATAATATGTTTGCTTGTATTAGCTAAGATACTGCGCTTGAGAACACTGCATTAGAAAATAAACATTTCAAATGTGCACGCGTCTTCATTTACTCCTTGTTCTGGATTGAAATGATTGTATAACGAAAGAGAGTGTTCATGTGTTCCACGTTACTTGAGGTATTCTAAGTCCATGTTCTGGTTTGTCTAAACATTGGGAGTTTGTAATAACCAATGAGACACTGTAGCTAGTCTGGTAAGGGATTTTGGGTACTAAGGTGAGTTTTGGCACACCCTAATTCACTGAGGTTCCAAGTCTCTATGCACAGTTCTGTATGAGAACGGAATCCCTGCGACATGGCACCCAACCGTTGGTGGTCTTATTACATGACACTTGAGTAGTGCAATATTCAGTCCTTAACCCCTTCACTATTGTTTCCGGTTAATGGTGGTGTCGGACAAACCTACCTACATAGGTCTTTTCAAGCTTGATTCTTTCAAAACGGTTTCCTTGAATTACTACCCAGTTGTGCTACAGAGTTTAATTTGTACCTCTTTCTTTCTGTGTCACTATGGCCGCAGTGAACATTCCGCAACATAGTCGCATTGCGGTGCGCAATCATTTACAGACTTATAATGTTCCCTTGGAAGGCATGGCCGTAATAATGATGGTGAGTGCAGAGGTGGCTTACCCATACGAAATTTTTTACTTGTGGGTGACCTTCCCGTCTGTGAACGCAAATACTACTGTGTTCGACACGTACACTGCCACTGCTGTGCCGCAGGAACATGCTCCGTATAGGGCACAGGAAGATCCTATTGATGCTTGGCAGCACAGCGTTTGGTTTGATGGCGCCCTACCCCACTCTTTGACAGCTCCGAGGTTAGGTCCTTTGTCCATTCCAGGCGCGACTTGGCCTGTTTTGGCTGGATTTACACCTCATCCTCAGCACGGGGCGTGTACCGTTGTTGAGTTAAGATGACTACATGTAGTCACAATTAGCGTGATTAGGTCGTTAGTGCAATACATAACCCGTAATCTCCCGGGCGGGGCCCCAGGTGGTGTGGCGCTTCCTGCCGGACAGGGCGGAATGAAGCTTAGTCCTGTAATGGTCAACGCTGTGATGGGCAAGTGCCCCCAGGATAAGGATGATTTTCCTTTCTGGCTTGCCGAAAAGTTTGACCAGCTGGAAGCAGTATTTCCTAACACGACTCCTGGTGAAAAACACAGGATTCTGACAATTAGCATGCCAAAAGACTTGACCCCAGAATTGGTGACTGTGAGACATGGGGTAAGACCTTTGCGGCAGTATATGTGAGGTTCTATGGCACTCCGTCTATGACTGTCCTGCCGACGGTCCTTAAACGTGTTCAGGATGAGCATGGACCTGAGGCTGCGGTTGAATTGGGTATGCGCCTATGTGGCTCCTTTGAGGTAGTTTCCGATCTCATTCTTGCAAATGTCAAGGGAGATGCGGTTATCTTTCAGGTGTCCAATGCTTTGCAGGCGATTCCCAATGTCGAGAAACCCCGGCAGTTAGCAAGGATTATTGTGGCGGCTTATAAGACCGTGGGCCGCAATAGCGTGGGTCTACTAAAGAGAAAAAACAACCCCGAGGGCAGAAGTCAGAAACTGACGAACAGCCCAAAACCAAAAAACAAAATTGGCCAAAAAAACAGAAACAGGGTAAACAACAACAGCATAGACAGGAGTCTCGTCCTGCATCTCCATTGCCTGCGCCCCAGAATGTATTTATGACTTGCACGACCGCGCGACGATAAAATCACCTGATCGTTTTCAGGTTTCTGATCAATGCTCTCCTCGTTCTTTTCAGGACTCATCGGCCTCATCGACCGCTGGTGGAGGAGCGGCAGGGGTCGGGTGGCCAGCAGGGATGCGACTAGCCCCGCCCAAAAGACGGTAAAGGCAAGCAGGACGAATCTACACGAAAAGACCCCAGTTTGAGAAAAAGAAAGTCACCGCATTAACAGCGAGATATGCCACAGATAGTGAGAACGCAGCTTCGGAATCAGACATGGGCTCTGACCTTGCTGGACAGCCCGGCGGAGATTACCATAGTGCGAGAGGCCCTGCGTCCACTACTGAAGGTGACAGCGACTGACGGTTATGTTGCTGTGGAGACAGCTGACACTGTCGTAGCTCCCCCTGATAGACTTTATGAAATAGTCCTGTTCATTGAAGGTGACATACAACGTACCATAAAAGGGGTATTTTGGGAAAATCTTATGACTACCTATGACATTTTGTTAGCGGAGGCTGACTGGCCCCCACCTTTTGTTCTCGCGACTCCAAGAGGGGAGGAGGTAATCCTCCCAAGTTTCGCGCACACTGTCTTGAAGGAGCACTGTGGTTAGGATAAATTTTCCCCACACCGCGAGATTCCTTTGCGGTTTATGCCACAGCCTCAACCTCAATATCCCATTAGGCGCGAAGCTGAGGCTTCTGTTGTGGAAATCCTTGAGCAATTGGAATATCAAGGAGTGATTGAAACATGTGTGTCACAGATGAATAACCCTCTTTTTACTGTGACCAAGCCTGACGGATCATATCGTTTGGTATTGGATTACCCGCATTTGAACTTGCATTGCCGTACCTGTGCAGTACAGAATACACACGGCTCTGCCTTAGTGGATAGTCTTGTCCGAAAGCGGTTTAAAACCACGCTTGACATATCCAACGGTTTTTATGCACACCATTTGGATGGTCTAAGTTCCCAATGGACCAGTTTTACATGCGGCGGCGTAAAAAAACAGTTCAAACGTTTACCAATGGGCTATAAGAATAGTCCTGGGGTGTTTGCTGCCCGCATAGTCCCTCTCTTGGAGAGAGTAGACCCAGATGCTTGTTCGTATGTGGATGATATTTATCTCACGGACGACGAACATTGGGAGCATCTGTGTCGAGCTGACCGCTTAATTTGTTGCTATGCAGACTTCAGTTACAAATTCAACTTTGCAAAATCGCACATTGCAGAGTACACAGTGTTGTTCCTGGGCTACGAGCTCAACGATGAAGGTCGAGGATTTGCTCCTCACTTCTTGGAGAAATGCGCACAACTGCGTGCTCCGAAAACTCTGAAAAAGTTACAGTCTTTGCTGGGATTTTTTAATTTCGGGAGGACATACATTCCTGAATATGCCCAGTGTATCAAGCCTTTGTATGCTTTGATACAACCTACCTTTACCAAATCATGCTGGCTGCCTGAACACTCAGCCATTCTGCAATCTTTGCAGGCTGATCTGCTCGAATCTAAATACCTACTGACTCGTGATAACCACACCAACTTGGTGATAAGAATCATCCCTGGGGCGGTGGGTTTCACTTACCTTACTTTTAACGAAGGAGACACAGTACCTATTGCCTACAAGTCACACTTGTACACTTCGGCTGAAATGTGATTTTCCTCTGTGGAGAACGTTTTAACGGCAGTACAGATGACGATTCGTAAGGAACGTGCTCTGTCACAGGGAAAACGCATGTTGGTGATAACCCCGTTTCCTGCATTAGAAGCAGTTACAAAAGCTAGTGTACCAAATTCTAAAGCATTGCACCCTCGGTGGATACAATGGGCAGCATCATTGACATCTCCGGATGTCACCTTTATTTTTGATACCTCCTTAAAGTCGCAGGAGTTTTTGCACTATGAATTCGTTCATCCTGCACCTTTGGCTATGCGGCCTTTGGAGGATTTCCATTGCATCATATACACTGATGGTTCGGCGCAGGTTGCGCATGGGTCTAAACATGCATACGTTTCCGCATGGGCCTTTGTGGTAGGTGCCATGGTGAACGATGAGTTCAAGTCCAGGGTCGTGCACACGCAGACTCTAGGGGACTGCACCGCACAATTGGCAGAGCTTCGTGCTCTGATGCTTGCATTGGAGTACGCTGATCCTAGTGTGACGACGCTTATTGTAAGTGATTCTTACTACTGTGTCCAGTCTTACAATGAAAACTTGTTCTTTTGGATTCAAAATGATTTTCGTGATTCCAAGGGTAGCACAATAAGACATAAAATGATCTGGGTCAGAGTGGCTGAGCTTAAAGAGCAGTTGCCGCTCGTGTTTGTAATTCATTCTCTTGGTCATCAGCGCGTGGGAGTCCATGCTGTTGGCAATTCGCTTGCCGTTGTGGCAGCAAAATCAGCAGTATCGACATATTTAGTTGCAGCAGTTACGCGGTCCAAAAGTAAGATTGATGATGATATCTTGGCAGCTGTTGCTGCCACTGAGAAGGGAGGTAAATATCCTAAGGGGTTCCCTTCAAAGTATTCATACCACTTAAGTCCCGATAAGGTTCCTTATGTGAAAATACCTGACGTTGGGGAGAGATTGATTCCCAACTCGGATCGCAGAAATACATTGATCACAGCGGCCCATGAAGGAGTTGCGTCTGCGCATGCAGGCGTTTCAGCCACTATGGCTCAATTGCAACAGCGTTTTTGGTGACGGGGACTGTACAAACAGACACGTGAATATGTCCTTCAATGTGACATTTGCAAGCAGATTAAGCCTTCAACTGCTGCGCGTCCGCCCCAAACACAGTTGTTCATTTCTAATAAACCACTAGGTTGTGTTTATCTAGATCACTGCAGTCCTTTTTCTTCTGATACTGCATATAAGTACTTCTTAGTAGCAGTTGATTCATGCACACGCTTTGTATGGGTCTGGCCTCACCGCAGCACTGATTCACGGACTGTCATTAGAGATTTGCGTGTCTTTGTAGGGATTTTTGCCTGTGTTACCTTCCATTCGGATCAGGGTCCTGCTTTCGCCTCTAAGGTGTATAAGGATGCCATGGCTTCTTTGGGGGTCCAAGTCAAGTTTTCATCTCCATACAGACCTGAGGGTAATAGTGTTGTGGAACGAATGAACCGTAACTTTAAGCAATCATTGACAGCTCGAGTTATAGGCACCAGCAGGAACTGGCTGGCCCACCTCAAAGGCGTGCAGCGTGCTATGGGCGAATTTTGCGAATTCGCGATTCATGAATTTGCGTATTTACGAATTCGCAATCCGCAAAATTCGCGAACTTTCGCGAATTTGCAGGGTTTTTTTGTGTTCGCAAGGGTTTCTGCCAGTTTGTGAGGGTTTTTTACCAGTGCGCAAACGCGAACTTACTTGTCGGGTCGCAACGGTCGCGACCATGTTGTTTCTACGTCTGGTTCATCACAGCACCCTCTGTTTCACCACTGCCACCCTCTGGTTCACCCATGCCACCTCTGATTCATCAGTGCCACCCTCTGGTTCATCACTGTAGTTCATGGGGGGAAAAGCACACCTGCCCTGCCTCAACTGACTTGAATTAATTTGGGGCTGATTAATGTGTCACTGAATTTGAGCTGGCACCTCCTTCCTTAGCTGTAAGTGCTTCCTGATTAATGATGAGCTTGAACTTTTGCACCTGCTAAGTGCTTTCAGTTTTGCAAAATTCGTTAGCACACCTGCCCTGCCTCAACTGACATGAATGAATTAGGGGCTAATTAATGTGTCACTGAATTTGAACTTCCAGTCTGGCACCTGCTTCCTTATCTGTAACTGCTTTCTGTTGCAGTGTAATTTTTTTTTAACAGGACCTTTGTGGCTTACTTGTAGCTATTCTCTGAGCCTGCTGTGAGGGTCAGAGCAGGGTCATAGAATAGTTGTAAGTAGGCAACTGACCTCTGGAGGGACCCCTCAGGGAATGGTTACTAATGATGAGCTTGAACTTTTGCACCTGCTGAGTGCTTTCAGTTTTGCAAAAATTGTTTTTCTGCAATTTCGCGCGATTCGTGGGGCGCGAATTTGCGCGAGATCGAATTCGGAAGCCGCAAATTCGTGCGAATATGCGATTTGTTTTCTTGCGGCGTGTTAGTTCGCGTGGTTTTTTGTGTTTTCGCGAGCCGCTTGTAGCGCAACGACGCAAAGTTACCCTAGCGGTCGTACATGGGCGCGGCCATCTTGTTTGCGTGATGTATTTCCGTTTTTACGGGCGCTATGTGTAATCTCGCGAAGTGTGCGGCTCACTAGTACAAGTTTGCGTGTGATCGCGGGGGAAATCTCGCGCGAAGTTACCCACGCGGTCGTGAACGGGCGCGGCCATCTTGTTTTTCTATCATTGCTATGGTTCTGGGCACCCTTTCTGTATCCTCTCTCAATCTCTGCCATCCTTTGCTTGTTTAAAGTTTTTTTTGATCAATTTTACTTATTATCTATCCCTCTATTTTTCTAGCTCTATATTTTTGTGTTTTCTGCTACTTTTGGTTAATTTTAAACTACTTTTTTAAACTCTTTTCTTTTCTTCTTCCCTATTATATTTCTTATTTATTATTTACCTTCCTTTCTGCCCAGACCATGGTAAAGGGAGCCGGGAAGCAGCCCGAGAAGGGGAAGGGTCCTGCACCCATATGCGTCACGTTGTTAATATACGCCGCACCATGGCGCCTCTTTTGTTCTGTCGCTGCGTCACAAAAGTCACGCAACAACGGAGCAAAAGAGCCACAAGGGGCTTGTAAATCTGCCCCTACAGACTCAAATCCAGTCCTTCCTTTGTACACCTGGCAATAAGAAGAAATAGTGGTGGTGGATTGATAGTTTGAGTATTTTAATGACTTGTTAATGTAGTAGGAAACTTTTTAGTGTTGTCACTGATCTGCAATCACGATGGAGTTTGTCTGTCACTTCGCGTGCTGCGGACTGCTGCCTGCCAGTCCTAGGCAAACATTTTTAGTAGTTTGTTTAGTGAGTTACATAACTTTCCAAGTCGACGGTCCGCAAATCAAGCAATACTAATATCGTAGTAGACCACATGAGATAGGTCAATATATCCCGTGGAATAGTTGTCTATTTGCTATTTCGCCAAAATATTTTGTTATTGTTCTTTTGAAATGTTTGATTTGGTTGACAACAATCGTCCATGTTTTCAGGTCTTTCTTTCTTTCATGTTGTACATCAGCTCCCCCCGGGGCAAGAGGACAGAGGAGGAGGGGGTATCGGCTGCTGCTGCTGTAGAAGGCCAGGATCGGTCAGGCGAGGGCTCCTTTGCTGGCCCCGGTAAGTTTTCATTTTAATATAGAGTACCTATTTTTTCCTAGCGTTCCTCATTCGATTTTTTTTTAAATCGTCTTTGATCTTCTTGTAGACTGTATCTAAATTCTTATCCTGCCTCTACTATGACTCCCTGTGGTATTACTAGATTATTCTTATTAGTCTGTCTGTGTAGCTAACTAAGATTGCACAGTTGGCAAAAGGTGTTAAACGACACTCCCATTCTAGTCAGCAATAGCTCTATGCACTGAGTGCAGTCCTCTAGGATTGTCCATAATGTCTTTTCAAGTCTTCTAAATGTTTATGCTTTGACAATTCCCAACAATAAAATGTGAATGACCACCAAGAAAGAATAAGATACTACTTTACTTTTGGTTTGGATAGGAGGACAATCCATACTATTACTGTTGCAGGGACAAATCTGCACAAACAGAACTATGGACACTAAATAGTGCATTGTTTATCAATTATAATAGGCGCAGGTAGACTTTCCACATACCTCAGTGATAACAGACTTTGAAGAACCCCCAATCTCCTTACTGACTAGATAGTGTGGCAGAGTCATTTAGCTCCCGAATTCATCGATGATTGATCCCCAATGATGATTATCCAACGCAGGACAAGAGTACGGAGTCTGAGTCCAGAAGTGTCAGAGGCACGGACTCATGTTTGCAAATTGCAAAACCTTTTGCTCAGTCACTCTTGACCAAAAAACACAGAGTCTATTTAAGTTTTAAAGCTTTATTAAAAGTAAAAACATTTATTAAAATCAAGTTTGTCATAAAACATAAACGGTTGATTAAAAATGGAAAAGTGCTTAGTGATTTATTTCACACATTTATTGTGGGCGAGCCGAGCCCTCACCTGGTTTGAACTTTAATTTTTCTTTTTGGTGCTGAATCGTTGGTCACTCCGTCCTAGTGATGATGATCTGATCTTGCTCTTGTTCTTAGAAGTGAAGCTTCTGTCTGTTATGAGAAAAATGGTGCGTGTTAAAAAGCAAGCATTCATCAGTTGTGCCAAAAAGTGCAGCAAGACAACACCCTTCCCTGGAAAAAAGGACATTTTTACTTTAGAGTAGACAGTCACAAATTATTAGATTGGTTTCTGTATTCACATTTCTTCATTCCTAGACAAAATACTAGTGAGTGGTGTATGTCTATGACATCTAACATTCTTAAATGTACTTTGTAGGTGGAACATCTGGTGCCGGGGCCAGCGCGATGGTGGAGGAAGACATTCTGGGGAGGAGGCGGTGCAAGTGCCGGAGGAAACTGCTGTGAGGGTTGCCACGGTAGTGGCGGGCAGTGGTACGCTCTTATATTCCTTACTTATTGAGATTGCAGACTGCAGAGTGTGCTCTCTGCACGGGTGTAGTATATATGTTGTACAGTTAAGTTACTATACTGTTAAGAAGACTTTCAAATTTAGAACAAAGTTTTTATCAACCAGGTAGTAGCCTCCTCTAAATTTACTTCAACTCAGTGGTGAATTTTTTTTCGAGAATCCAAATCAGATCTGAGATGAACTTGATGGATGGGATGAACGAAAAGCGAAAGAAGGGTCTAAGTAAGTGTGGAAGGACGAGCAAGTTAAAAGTAATGATGACTGACAAAGAATAATAATACGTGTTTGATTGGTGCCCGAGGTGGCTGGGAAGGAATATGATGCATGGCTGGGTGAAGGATGAAGCAAGGATGGGTGGAAGGAGAACAGCCTGGGTGGGTAAAACAGAAACTGTATGTGTGCGCAATATATCCTTTGGTTGAAATTCAAATGCAAGTCAAGCACGGATGTATGGCTTGCGGTTTCCCAAATAAAATGAAAAGGTTGTTTTCCTGTGAGAAAACGTAAGGTTTGTCCAGATGAGAGACATGAAGAAGAATGATTGACATATAGTTTGAATGGATGGATGCCTGGATCATGGTACTATCTGACTCTTAGATAGCATATGTGTATCTAGAGAGAGTAGACGGTCACTGGATGACCTAAGTGTTACTTTGAAGAGCATGTAACACCGCACCCGCACGTCCGTTCCAGTGTAGGAAAGGCAAGGAAAAGAAGTTTTAATTTTGTCTGAATACTACCATGAATATTAGCAGTAGTTTGTATTGCAAGCACAGCATGTATCTGGCTATTACGATGGCCACTCACTACCTCTGTTAATAAGTTTAGTAGAACTCGGTCATTCATGTGTGGATGTATCACTGTTCACTCAATAAAAAGCAAAGCACCTAAAGTCATCCCATATGTAAGCAAATACATACCATGTGCAGTGATAGATAATCAGATTATTTATCTTCTTCATTTTCCTTTTCTAGTATTCATTGGCACTGTAGGGTGAAAGTTAAATTAATTAAGTAGTAGCCCTTGTAACAGAGTATTCTCAGTGCCACCGTAATAGAAAAGTAAGAGCATCACCACCTGCATGTACTGGACCGGCACAGTAACGCAAGTCTGTCTCACTCATCATGGCGGGCGTCTGTTTTTCTCGGTGCAAGTTGACTGCGCTGGCATTATGCCGGCTTGCAGAAGTTAACGTACCAATTTTGCTAAAAAAAAGAGAGAAGAAGAAGAATAAGACTGGTGTACTGTCATAGTCGACTCTAATGGAGTGAGTCCATAGTGCTCGTAGAATTGATTCCTTAAACTCCCACTAATGTTAGAACAAGGATGAAGAAGTGGGAGGTTAGATAGATACTGTCCACAATAGTTATGTACTGCGCTTGCAAGTTGTTAGTTCTACTGTGACACAACTTTCTGCTGAATCATTTTGTGTTAATCTTAAAGAGCATTGGCTACAGACTATGTCTTTCTTTCTTCATATAGATGCTACTTCCAAACCAACACGGAAGGAGCTGGCTAAAAGGGCCCGGCAACGGAGGCTGGAGGCGACTGTCGCCGAATATCGGCGGCTGGTGGCCTAGGAGGAGGGGGACACGCAGTCGACCACAACATCGACCGGGACAGCTGCATCCTCCTCTGCGCTCCCTGGGTCAGCCAGTCAGCGCAGCAGGTCTCCAGCGGTACGGAGCCGGGGTACCACAGCCACCCGCCACCGCCGAGCAGAAAAAAAATCAGCTGCCCCCCACAGCAGTACTAAAAAAGGTTGCACCGCCTTTCACTCAGGGTGTCCTACCTCGAGCAGGAGCTGTTGAACACCAAAACCCTGCTTGAGACCCTCCGCAAGGAGCATGCCGACCTGGCCCGAAAAGTGAACAGCAGCCAGCAGTAGGAGGAGACTGTCCCTTGCCCCTTTTTTAAAGACTTCTGGGGGGTGGGAATTGGGAGTTGGGTTTTTGGGACTTTTCACGGACATTCGTTGGGGTTCGGGAGGGGGGGTGGGTTGGGTCTTGCGGGAGATTATTTATGTTAGGGATATAAATATACTTTAAACTTTATCTTAGCATACGTGTTTTTTACTGCTTTTGAGGCTGGTGGGTGGGGGTTTAACAGTAAGTTTGTTTTCCTGAAACTTAAGTGGCATCTTGATTCAAGTTGTGTAAGTAATTGCCCAAATGTTTTCAAAACTAAGTGCCTCTCACAGAGTAAGTGAATTCAATAGTCCTAGGACTTTACTAGTACTACCGTCAGTCTCTCGTCTCTCCTAATACTCCATTATACTACCTCCCCCAAACGCTTATCTTACCTGTAATTTGTGTTTGGAAATAGGGCTAGGCACAGGGCTGGCTGCACGGGAAATGGCGATTAAGGTTGGCAATCCTGGACGGATGAAATGTCATCATTGCGGTGGTACTAGTGGTGTTACACAGTGGCAGTTGCAGCATATGAAAAAAAGAAAATGAAACCTTGTTTGTCCTTACCGTAGCATTAGAACGGTACGATAGAGAATATAGCAGATGACATTACACTAGAACAGTGCCACAATGTAGCCTAACAAATGGTAAAGTATTGAAAGTATAACTACTACTTAAGTTGAATTTCTTTGACATTGGCTTCTACTACAAGAAATAGTACTGAAGGTGAAGGACACAGCAGCGTAATCATTTGCCACGTCTAGGAGGAGGATGTTCTTGATGATCAATCAAGTGGATGGCGCACATGAAAATCTGCTTTCATTTGCCAATAGTCATGGGTCTGTGTCAAGCTGAGTAAGAATATATCCTCGGATTCCTTCACCAGCCTGTTGCTATGACCTTATCCTCCCCAGCAAGTATGTGGAATTATTGCTGTCATTTAGTCACACATCAATCAAAACCACACAGCCCGGGGGAAGAGGGTTAGGGTTTGGAAAATGGATGGGAATGGGGGTTTTTGGGAAAGTTTTGTTGATAGAAGAAAAAAAAAGCACAGCATGGACAAACAATAATTGAAGATAAACAAATCTTTGGGTACAAAACTATCCATAAATCTTTTAACATTTTTTGACATAAAGGAAGTGCATGCACTACTGCATGCATGGTTACTGAAAAGTAAGTAGTACTTTGGACAACCGTGAATGAAAGAATGCGACAGTACAGGGCTGGAGTAATTATGCGTTTTCACTTGCCAATCTCTGCACTCAGAGAAACACTTCGTACATTAAATTAGGTTTGAAAATTGCAGAAGTAAAACCTATACAATGACTGTAGGGATGAATTTAGAAGCAGAGATCAAAGAAATGCAGAGTCACACTCATAGATGTTCACAGCAGTAACATTACTTAAAAGATAATTAGAAAAGAACGGATACTGTATCTGTATGTTGTTGTAGTTGTCCTGTTGAATTTGGGAAGTTGCATGCATCCAACCATTCCTCTTATTAGCGGGACTCCTCCATTCCATCTGATGCTCCGTCCATCAATGTTGGTGACCAGAAGACACCCTGTCCACTGCCTGCCTGGCGGATGCTGAATTGCGGCTCGCTAATGTGAAGCCTGACTTCATCCTTTTTTTCCCATTGCACAGGCTGAAACCCGGCCTGTAATTATTGATGGAAAAACAGGAAGTGATATTAGAACACCACTGACAAATAAATATAAGGTGTGTACGCTGTGTAGTGGAAAAAGTCACACTTTGAGTTTCCTAATAGACAGTACAATATTTTTGAAAGTGCGTACTCTGTCTGAGTCTCCTTTTGAAGGATAAATAAGTATGGGCGAATTAATTTAGCGGATCTTTCCCCTCAAGCTAGGCGTACTGTAAACTGTGTTTTAGAACAAAATTAGACCTTCCCAGCAGTGCTCCCAGACCCTTACTAAACCTAGTCGCAAAAATGTAGAAGACCCCCAATCAGATCTCAAAAAACGTGCGATACTGCTACCTGTCAGAGGCCTAGTAGAAAATGGTGACAAAACGTACTTTGAAAGTAAAGTAGGCCCAAACCCCCCCTTATCCACCATGGATTGTATTCCAACCACTTGCAAGCAAGCAAAAGTATCCATACCCAGCATTGCTCCAAGACTCGCAAACCCCCCCACAAACACCAGGAACCCCCACAAACAGCCTCCCGAAAACAGTAGAGTGAGCGAAATCTCAGAAAATGCAAAATCTTTTTCCCCAGGTATTGTCTCCAAAACACTTTCTTTCAGGTATTAGACCTTCAGCAATGGCCCCAGAACTGTCAACCCGGGTGAAAACAAGTTCAACACCCCCAACAAGCCAAAAGGCAAAACCCGGGAAAAGCCACACTTAGAAAACTTTGGGCCTACCTGGAATTCAGTCCAAATGCGCTCTGCAGCTAGGCCCCAACTCTCCTTTTCCACCATGGATTTCCTGTAAAACAATTGCAATCAACATTAGAATGTGCCAGCAGTGCTTACAGACCTCAAAACCCACCCCCAACAACCTAAAAGCCCCCAAACAGCACCCCAAAGACAGGCAAGTGATCAAAAGCGCAAAAACTTTTTCTGCTCCAATTTTCTCCAAACCACTATTACACCTTCCAAGCAAGGCCCCCAGACCCGTGAATCCGGGGCAAAAACAAGTTTCACCCCCCCAAAAAGCCGAAAAGCAAAACCGGGAAAAGCCACACTTAGGAAACTTTGGGCCTACCTGGAATGCAGTCCAAATGAGCTCTGCAGCTAGGCCCTAACTCCCCTTTTCCACCACGGATTTTCTGAAAAACAAATGCAATCAACATTAGACTGTGGCAGCAGTACTCCCAGACCCCAAAACCCACCCCCAAAAACCTGGAAGCCCCCCAAACAGCACCCCAAAGACAGGCAAGTGAGCAAAAACGCAATATACTTTTTCACCTCCGATTTTCTCCAAACCACTTTTATCCGGTATTAGACCTTCACAGCAATGCCCCAGACCCATCAACTCAGCGGCAAAGAAGTAGAACAACCCCACAAGTGCAGAGTCTTTCTTCATTGGGCTTAATCCAGCCATCTGCTTTGAGGGAAAAAGAAGTCTGGAGGAGGAGGATAGAGGAGCATGTTCTTGTGAACTTGTGAACCTGAGGAATGCAGACTGCGGCACCTTCAAATCAATAAGCAAATAAGTGAAGACAGTTCTGCTGATGGCCTTGTTTTTGTGATTAGGTGATTAAAGTTTTTTTTATATAGATTTTGCAAAACAAAGAAAGACAGACACACAGGAATAAAAGTGAATAAGGACGAAAAAGAAAGTTAGTGATTCATTGACTCATTTTCAGGGCTCGGTGTCAGGGAAGAAGAGCTTGTCCTCAAACTCTGCGAATTCATACGGGAGTAGGTCAGTTAACAGAGAAGAACTGCCCTCATCTAAGTTGGTGTCTTCCTCGTCTTCTTCCTGCGTGCATTCTCGTATTTTGTAATCTGGTGGTATGAAGTGCTGATTCATCTTGATCATTGTTAACCTCTCCACATTTTTGGGCGAGAGGCGGGTCCTTTTGGAAGTTACAATGCTACCAGCAGCACTGAAAACACGTTCAGAAGACACGCTTGCGAGTGGGCAAGACAAGTAATTTATAGCCAGGTTGGTGATCTCTGGCCACACATCTCTTTTCCCATGCCAATACACCAATGGGTCATGATGAACATAGACCTCTGTTGAGTCATTCAGATAGGCTTGCACCATCGACTCAAGGTTCTCCAGGGTTCCTCCACTTTGCTTACTTTTTTCTGGGACCTTTTGAGAAGCAAACCCAAGCTGAGTTAGCCAATCCTCTTCTTCACACAATATTACTGTTGTGTCTGGTGCAGATGATACGGTTGCTGGTGTTGTTAACGGCTGAGAGGGAAAATCACTCACTTCTGCCACCGCCACAGATGCAGAAGTGGATTTTTTTGACTCCGGATGGCCTGCTGATGCTGATGTACTGCCTTTTCCTTCAATTTCCTACCGTTCTCTTTCAAACCGAGTGGCTGACACAGCTAGCCAATGTTTGTACTTTGTGACATCTGCGTCATCAAAAGGAAAGAATACTCTGCCTGCCACTGCCTTTTTGTACCGTGGATCCAGACTAGTAGCAGAAATATAATGCTGTTCTGTGTGGATCTTTTCAAGACGTTCATCGCGAAGTAGGCGCTGTAATAACTTCTCCGCCAACTCAAATGCTTCTTGCTTTCCATCTTTTTGAAACATAGAAGACACCGCCTTCAGTTGGTGCTCTAGCATGAGCAACAATGGGATAGCTTTTCCCAAATTACAGTCCTCCCTGCTGACTGCACGCGTGAAGACCTCAAAAGGACGAAGCATGTCTGTCAGGCTTTTAACTAGCTCCCATTTCTCCACCTGTATCCTCAGGTCTATCATTGGTGTACCCAGTTTAAAGAAATACTGATCGACTACCGCATACTGCTCATACAGACGCTCAAGCATGTAGAAGGTTGAGTTCCAATGTGTTACCACCTCCTGGATGAGTGCTTTCACTGGCACTTTACGTTCATGTTGCAGGCACCTCAGCTGCTTCCGAGCCTTAAAAGAATGGTTGAAATGTGTGCACATTCTTCGGCAGGTGGTCAGTAACTCGTAGACTGGACTTTCTTCACTCAAGAATTTTTTAACAACCAGGTTTATACAGTGCGTCAAACACGGCACTCTGAAATAGTTACCCTTATCCATGGCCTTAACTACATTGGCACCATTATTCGGGGAAACATAACCGATTATGCGTTTTCTTGGGGACAGCCATTGAAAGACCTTTGTGTTAAACTCATGCAAAATGTTTTCTCCTGTATGAGTTTTTTCCATGGCAAACATGGCTACTGTTGCATGTTTCCGAGCAGCTTTATAAACTTTGTCCGTGTCAACACCTGCGTTTAGCTTTGCTTTAACCCCAGAAAAAGAGACCCAGTGTGCAGTGATGCACATGTAATCAAGGGCTTGGCAACTGGTCCACATGTCTGTTGTCAGATGTATAGTGTGAACAGCACTCTTCTACAAAGCTGCCCCAATCACCTCCAGCACATCTTCATGTAGTGCTGGAACCGCACCTCTGGCAAAATAGAACCGGCTAGGAACCTTCCATTTAGGGCAGAGCGTTGCCACCATTTCAAGAAAACCCAACCCTTCCACAAAAGAAAAAGGGAGAAGGTCCAGCGCTGGCATTTTAGCCAGCTTAGTGTTATACAGACGCGCCGTTGGGTGGTTGCGTTCAAATGGCGCATCTGAAAACAACATGCTTCTAATGGTGGGCTGGACCATTTTACGGGATGATGATGATGACTCCTTCGACCCAGTTACGCTCAGTGATGATGATGAACTTTTTCGCATTGGTGTCTCACTCTCTCCCACACTCTTAGTGTGGCTCATATATCTTGCAGGGGGTGTGCTGCTGACAGGGGTACTGGGTGTAACTGAAGAAATGTTTGACGCTTCTTCCTCCTCGTCATCATCAGATGAAACATCAACGGATACAATTTGTTGACTTGCAATTCGGGCTGCCTTGATCTCCCTTAGGTGCGCATGCCATTTCACAGTGTGCTGTCTTTCAAGATGACCTCTCTGGCCTCCTGTACCATAGTTGGTACCAAGTAACCACGACTAACTCGAACCTTACAAATGGTACAAATGGCTATGTTTTCCCTTGTTGGGCTAACACTAAAGAAGTCCCAAACTGCGGACTTCAAATGTCTGTGGGGGCGTAGGAGGCGATACTGGGAATGCTAATGCCAGATGAAGTGGAGGATGTGTGTTGCCGAAATTTACTACGTTGTGCACTTACAGCACCACTAATTGAGGAAATGGGGGTCGAGGTGGATGGAGGTCCCTTCTGGCGATAAAATATGGAAGCTGTAGGTGGTGGTGTACTAGTTAACTGCATTGGTGGTGGTCCCATTGACACGTCGCCAACATCACGCTCAGCAGCATTTCTGGATAGGGTAAAAATGTCTGTTTGCTGCATGCCCGCTGAGGCTGGAGTGACGTCTATGATGACTGTGTCGTCGTCGTGAGAGTCTTCATCAGCAGGAGTATACGCCACTTCTTGTTCAGCGTCATCATCACACTCCATAACTATGACACTTTCGGGGACCTTCCTTTTACGCTTAGCTACCTTTGTCAGATCATGGTGTGCCTCACTCTCAGACAGCACTGGTGGTTCCCAATTTTCATCCATATCATCAGAAGGAAGGGGGCTTGAAGAAGATGTAGACACCATCCTTGATCTTTTCCTTGCTGGGGATCTGGAAAACAATGAATCATCAGGAGGAGTGGCTTCCTCAGATGATACCTCGGCTTGAATGTCGATTTCCTGATGTGCCCCTACTTCGGGAGGAACAACTATTGTGGGCACTTGTGCCGCTCCATGCACCTCTGCTTGCGCCTCTCCTTGCGCCGCCTCTCCTTCCACATGTACTTGGGCTTGTACTTGTACTTGTTGCGGCTGTGGTTGTTGAACACTCGTCAGATGAGTTACAACAACCTGTGTTGAGGGATGCTGCTACTTTCTTGCGATGAGCCAACATCACTGGTCGATGGTGATTGAACAACTATACTGGCTGCCTCTGCAGCACTCAAGGGCTTGGACCTAAGTTGGCTTGGTGGTGGTGGCACTGAGCCCAATGGAGCGGAGGTGCTGCTCCTTGCTTGGTCCCCAGCAGACCCCGCTGCTGCTGCAGGCGTACTTATTTTTCCCAAAAAATGTGGCGGTCGGCACACCAGTCTCCTTAGTAAGTGGCGCCACTTACTTCTTCTGCTCCTTACTGGCAACTTTCTTGCTAGAGGAGCTATGGGCACCTGTTTTTGGGGCCATCTTCTTCAGAAGTCAGAACAGCGGGCCGCAGTTGCACAAGTTGCAGAGTTGTCTGTGGCCACACATGACGTTGTGCTGCACACACCGCAGCAGGACTTCTTCCTGGCACTGATGAGGAACGATGAGGCTGATGATTCGTCTTTCTGCACCTAAAAGCAAACGAAGCCAGAGGAACACTAGTTAAATAAATGTTGCATATGTAGCGCTTCAATTAATAGTTTGCAAGTAAGCATTTTTATTATACCCACCCCCCAAAATGGAAAGACCAATAAAATGCACCACTGACAGAGTACCCCTGGGCATAATGGATGAAAGCATGGCAGACTGGGTGCAGGCCTATGGCACAACAAAGCACACTGCCTGGCTTCAAAATGGCCCCTAGACCCCAACCCACATGGCCAGGCCCTGGACCAGGCCTCAAAATGGCCCCCACCCACATGGACAGGCCCCAACACCACCCCAAAAAATCAAAAAACACACAAAAATCACCACAATCCAATGCCATCCATGCCCTCCATGATGTTTACATTAAAGAGACCCCACAGAAAGACTCAGTCCATGCACCACTGAGTACCCCTGGGCAAAAGGCCCCAACAACAGCCACAAAATCAAAAAACACACAAAAATCACCACCATCCAATGCCATCCATGCCCTCCATTATGTTTACATTAAAGAGACCCCACAGAAAGACTCAGTCCATGCACCACTGAGTACTCTTGGGCAAAAAGCCCCAACAACAGCCAAAAAATTGAAAAACACTCAAACATCACCACAATCCAATGCCATCCATGCCCTCCATGATGTTTACATTAAAGAGACCCCACAGAAAGACTCAGTCCATGCACCACTGAGTACCCCTGGGCAAAAGGCCCCAACAACAGCCCAAAAATAAAAAAAACACACAAAAATCACCACAATCCAATGCCATCCATGCCCTCCATGATGTGTACATTAAAGAGACCCCACAGAAAGACTCAGTCCATGCACCACTGAGTACCCCTGGGCAAAAGGCCCCAACAACAGCCAAAAAATTGTAAAACACACACAAATCACTACAATCCAATGCCATCCAAGCCCTCCATGATGTTTACATTAAAGAGACCCCACAGAAAGACTCAGTCCATGCACCACTGAGTACCCCTGGGCAACAGGCCCCAACAACAGACAAAAAATCGAAAAACACACAAAAATCACCACAATCCAATGCCATCCATGCCCTCAATCATGTTGAAATTCAAGACACCCCACAGAAAGACTCAGTCCATGCGCCAGTGAGTACCCCTGGGCATAATGGATGGAAGCATGGCAGACTGGGTGCAGGCCTATGGCACAACAAAGCACACTGCCTGGCTTCAAAATGGCCCCTAGACCCCCACCCACATGGCCAGGCCCTGCCTGGACCAGGCCTCAAAATGCCACCCACCCACATGGACAGGCCCCAACAACAGCCAAAAAATCGAAAAACACACAAAAATCACCACAATCCAATGCCATCCATGCCCTCCATGATGTTTACATTAAAGAGACCCCACAGAAAGACTCAGTCCATGCACCACTGAGTACCCCTGGGCAAAAGGCCCCAACAACAGCCAAAAAAATCGAAAAACACACAAAAATCACCACAATCTAATGAAATCCATGCCCTCCATGCTGTTTACATTAAAGAGACCCCACAGAAAGACTCAGTCCATGCACCACTGAGTACCCCTGGGCAAAAAGCCCCAACAACAGCCAAAAAATTGAAAAACACTCAAACATCACCACAATCCAATGCCATCCATGCCCTCCATGATGTTTACATTAAAGAGACCCCACAGAAAGACTCAGTCCATGCACCACTGAGTACCCCTGGGCAAAAGGCCCCAACAACAGCCCAAAAATAAAAAAAACACACAAAAATCACCACAATCCAATGCCATCCATGCCCTCCATGATGTGTACATTAAAGAGACCGCACAGAAAGACTCAGTCCATGCACCACTGAGTACCCCTGGGCAAAAGGCCCCAACAACAGCCAAAAAATTGTAAAACACACACAAATCACTACAATCCAATGCCATCCATGCCCTCCATGATGTTTACATTAAAGAGACCCCACAGAAAGACTCAGTCCATGCACCACTGAGTACCCCTGGGCAACAGGCCCCAACAACAGACAAAAAATCGAAAAACACACAAAAATCACCACAATCCAATGCCATCCATGCCCTCAATCATGTTGAAATTCAAGACACCCCACAGAAAGACTCAGTCCATGCGCCAGTGAGTACCCCTGGGCATAATGGATGGAAGCATGGCAGACTGGGTGCAGGCCTATGGCACAACAAAGCACACTGCCTGGCTTCAAAATGGCCCCTAGACCCCCACCCACATGGCCAGGCCCTGCCTGGACCAGGCCTCAAAATGCCACCCACCCACATGGACAGGCCCCAACAACAGCCAAAAAATCGAAAAACACACAAAAATCACCACAATCCAATGCCATCCATGCCCTCCATGATGTTTACATTAAAGAGACCCCACAGAAAGACTCAGTCCATGCACCACTGAGTACCCCTGGGCAAAAGGCCCCAACAACAGCCAAAAAAATCGAAAAACACACAAAAATCACCACAATCTAATGAAATCCATGCCCTCCATGCTGTTTACATTAAAGAGACCCCACAGAAAGACTCAGTCCATGCACCACTGAGTACCCCTGGGCAAAAGGCCCCAACAACAGCCAAAAAATCGAAAAACACACAAAAATCACCACAATCCAATGCCATCCATGCCCTCCATGATGTTTACATTAAAGAGACCCCACAGAAAGACTCGGTCCATGCACCACTGAGTACCCCTGGGCAAAAGGCCCCAACAACAGCCAATAAATCGAAAAACACACAAAAATCACCACAATCCAATGCCATCCATGCCCTCCATGATGTTTACATTAAAGACACATCAATTATGTCACCCCTGACGAAGGGCCCATCGAGGCCCGAAATGCATTGGGTTGTCAATAAACTGCTTTTTGGATGAAATCTGCTTCAGTACGCATTTTTGAAAAAAGAGGTTCGGATGGCCCATCAAAAATATGAGAAACACAGGAAATTGGCATTTCCTTGCATGCGGATTAAAAACTGTTGATCAACAAAAAGAACGAAAATGTGAAAATATGGAGTGAAAAGGTTTAAAATAGCTTATTATGAGTGATAAAATACTGCATAAGCAGCAGCTAATGTGCCATGGTTTTGGGGCACTACCCTGTGTCCCACAGTTGCGATGTTATGTACCACGTGCCACTGGGGCTGGGCACGATACCATTGAGCACACTTTGTGAAATTTACGATGAAAATGGATTACAGGATACAGATAAGGTGTGCAACCCATCTATAATTGATGTTTACAAGTACTGGCCCTATTGGGTTAGCACCCACATAGAATGGAATAGAAGGAATTAACGCTGAGGACGCTACGCACCACATGCAAGGTGGAACACCTGATTTCATGCAGCAAGTTTATTTTTAAGGAAAGCCAGCAGTAATCTGGGATCGTATCGTTTATAATGGGACAATGTTTGAAATTGTGCATCACAAGTTGAAGTGCTGAATTTCGGCGTTTTTTTAACAAAATGTATATTGAGACTTGAATCACGGTGCTGATTTTTCATCATTTACATGCATCCTGGGAATTGTAGTACGATAGTGAACGTGAAGTACTTCCGATGGTGATCACGTGGTATGAATGGGAGGGTGAAGATGGGAGGAGGGACGGCTGTTGTGTTTAAGAACAGGTGTGGAAGGTATACCGAATGATACTTTTCTTTGGAGACAGAGAGAGACGCACATAGATTTGTTAGCAGGTATGTGAGGAGTAATCGGGATGACACTGAGAAAGACAGGTTGAGAGCATATGTGCGGTGTTACTATGTTAGAATCATGTATTGCAGCGTTCTGAAACACTCCTAGCAGGAGGATGCGAAGCATAGGCAACACAGCAGAGCGTTTAAATAATGTCATAGGCACGACGTAATAAGGAAGGATGAAAGGGGGGCAGCCTGTTTTCAATCAATTTGATTTACTGAAAGTTCAGGGAAGAGCGTCACACTAGGAGGGTTGCACGGAACTTAGCATTTGGGCACAAATTGTGAAAAGCAGGGAGAGAACACAGCACTCGCATAGTTATGGGTTAAGAGGTGATTTGGTGAACGCTTTTGTTAATTCAAAAAATCTGTACCAAAAGCAAGCCGATAATGATAGGAACAGTTAATATATCCAGTTACAGCACCGCGCATTATTGCATTGTTCTATTATAATATTGAATGAGTAAATAACTTATGAACATGTAGAAATTAAATGTACAGTGGCGCAGTGTATTACAATACCTGTTTCATTGATTTTCCAGTTACCCCTGACGAAGGGCCCATCGAGGCCCGAAATGCATTGGGTTGTCAATAAACTGCTTTTTGGATGAAATCTGCTTCAGTACGCATTTTTGAAAGAAGAGGTTCGGATGGCCCATCAAAAATATGAGAAACACAGGAAATTGGCATTTCCTTGCATGCGGATTACAAACTGTTGATCAACAAAAAGAATGAAAATGTGATAATATGGAGTGAAAAGGTTTAAAATAGTTTATTATGAGTGATAAAAAACTGCATAAGCAGCAGCTAATGTGCCATGGTTTTGGGGCACTACCCTGTGTCCCACAGTTGCGATACATTAAAGAGACCCCACAGAAAGACTCAGTCCATGCACCACTGAGTACCCCTGGGCAAAAGGCCCCAACAACAGCCAAAAAATCGAAAAACACACAAAAATCACCACAATCCAATGCCATCCATGCCCTAAATGACGTTGAAATTCAACAAAACAGTTGTATCATGCACCCATAACTAACCCTGGTCCTACTGGATACTGTGGCTACCCACAATATATTTTATTTAATGTTCTGAAAAAGTTCCAAAATTGTAGTTGCAGCAACTGTAATGCCCCAAACAAACTTACTTGTGAAATTTCTAATCCAAAAGTGATCCGAAGAAAGTCAAAAAGACCTCAAATCCAAAAAGTTGGCAGGTACAAGTGTCGTGTATTTCTATAGGTTCTGAATCGATCCCCCTATTCCTGACCCTATTCTGGTTAAACTTACTAGCTAGTTAACTAACAGTCAGCCCATGAGGCAAGAAATCCCCCATGATGCAGATACCGTTATCTGACGCAGTCACACTACGGCACAGGAACGTGTTATCTGATTAGGTCATAACGCTTGAGATCTAATTAGACAAGCGATATTCCTCCAGCCCCTGATAAGGCATACGACGTTCTCATAACAAATCAAACCTATGACAACCTGGATAATCCGTGCGGCCATTGTTTTGATTTCACAGAGAACTTTAGTAAAGAATGTGCTAACGAGCAAGTCGTATGACATCTTTATTGACGTACCTATGTCCATCCTTACGTCAATCCCGGCACCTTTAAGGTATAAATATTGCCGACCTTGCCCTATGCAAACACACGCGTGGTGACAAGACGGAGCAGCCACCCTTGCCGAAGCCAAGAGCAGAAGCAGACCCCGCAGGCAGCAGCCCCGCCTTCCTGACGCGCTGAGAGACGCGCTGCTATCTCAAGCCGAGAGACCCAGCACCGGCGCTTCCGGGTAGCCCTCGCAGGCAGCCTGGAATATCGAGAGCAGAGAAAGAGATACCATTCCTCATTCATCCTAAATTCCAGGTACAGAACTGAATAACCCCTCCTAGAGAATTCTTTAGTTATTCACTTGGCAAAAACAAACTTAACTTAAACTGTAACTTTCTATTCCCGCCCACGCATTAGACTTAGGTCAGGTACACGGGGTAGGCGTAGTTAGAAACACCAGTTGAGTACGTTTAGTCAAATGTATATGTGTATGTAAATATATTTTAATCATTTTAAACATCATATGGCTCAGAAACCATATCAATGTTTTTACAGTATTATTTTATACTATTGCTTCTAATGTATGCACTTTACTTAACTATAAGTATCGCAATAATATCGATCCATTTCTCTTGTACGAGAAAAGAGACTGATCAATAAATAACACCTTTTATTGAACACGCCCGTCTCTTCCTTTTCTCTACATTCTGATGAGACTAAGAATGCACGTACTGACTGAGTAAAATAATTGCCTTGTGCTCACACGACTCTCGAGATTGACTCTTGATTAGGGGAGAGCAAAGTTGTCATGTTCTATGGTTGTCAGAAACTAAATCCCTTCTTGTCTAATCAGGGAAGTTAATCCTTCCTTGAACATTCGAGAAAGTTTCTAGCGAACTCTGAGCTTAGCTGGCAAACCCAAAAATTAAGTCTAGTATCGACAGTAGTAGACCTAGTTAACGTCTGGCCTAGGCCTTTACTGCTGTAGGTACTATTCCAATGCGCAGAGCCTATTGGGAAAATAGGAACTACACTACATGGCGCCCAACGCGTTTGGAAAGGGTGATAAAACTAACGTAAGACATTTAGAGTAACTCAGTCGTGCTTTCTCACTCAGACCCCTTTTCCCAAATACTCCAAAGACGTCTGGAGTGGGTGAAAGGTTATTATATCCTCCAAAACCTCGCAGGAGGGAACTCCTATGTACGGTTCTTGGTCTAGTCAACGTTGAAGGATAAAACAGTTCCAGAATATTGTGCATCTAATCTCTGTTTCCATAAAGAAACCTGATCTGCAAATAAAAATAATACCATCCTGTCAGTAAAATGGGAGACAGTGATGGAGAAAGAGAGGCAATTAGATTAGCTACTGAAATAGCAGATGCTGATGCTACCATGCAAGCAGCAGACCCGGATATAATACTCATCCAGGTCGCCAAAAGGAGATCTATAACCTTAAAACTTATACAAAATGGACTGACACCTAGAGGTGGCACAGTCATATTCGTAATTGAGGCACACGAATATCGGCAGACAGAGGTATACTATACATGGATACATTTTCCAGCAGCAAATGCTGTAACAAAGTACTTCCACTATTACAAAGTAGAGGAACCTCCTGAAACGTACACTCCTTTCGAGGAGGCGGAAGTACCACTCAAATTCCAAGAGCATTTGCTCTTATTTGATGGCGCCCTAAAACATAATAATCACATTACAAGGCTCGGTCCTTTAGGAAGACCAGGAGCAACGTGGCCGGTCTTAGCCGGATACACACCACATCCAGACATCGACGAGATGACTGCACCAGAGCTATTAATACAGCTAAAACAACTACTAAAAATTCACAGACAATTAGTTCAGTATGTAATGCGGACTTCTACAATTCATCCAGCGATTAAACTACCACAGCTGACCTCTCACCAGGGGAACACAAATAAAATTACACCACAGAACATCCAATCCTGCCTAGGTAAGGTTCCAGCTAAAAGGGAACAGATACCATTCTGGTTGGCACAGAAAATCACCCAAATAGAGGCGGTGTTTCCTGACACCACCCCGCTAGAGAAACACAGGATTCTGACTATATGTCTCCCAATGGGAATCGCACCACACATTGAGGACTGTGACACTTGGGGTACAGTCTTTGCTTCCATCTACACAAAAACGCACGGTGTTCCATCCATTTCGGTAATACCAGATGTGCTAAAACAAATTCAAGATGAATATGGTCCAGAACCTGCTTTAACTCTTGGTATGAAATTACTGAAAGACTTCAAGCAGGTCTCGGCTATATTACTAGCCAACATAAAGGGTGAAGCAGCAAACGTGGCGATCCGCCAGAGGTTAAAAGAGACAGATATAGCAGACCAACCAGCTGAAATTGCCAGAATCATAGAAAAATCCTATGAAGAACTAGGCAGAGATAGTCTAGGTGGAATACCAGTAAAACCGCAACTGACTACAAGTCCAGAAAAAATGTTTTTTAATAATAATAATAATTCACCAAAAAAGAACTGGGATGGGAACAAACAATCCAATCCTAAAGAAAAGAAATTCCAGTCCAGAGGAAGGTCTCCTAGGCGAAGAGAGAAATCTCCAAACCCGAGACAAAGGTCACCTCAGAGTGAACCCTCTGGGAATAGATATAACCTTAGAAATAGGGATAATATTAAAAAACCTGATAGATATCAAGACATTGATACACGTCCCTCTCAATCTTTTCAGACTTCCTCGCAGAAATCGGAAAGAAGAGGACGATCAGAAGAGCACGCCAAGTCCAAAGACAAGGAACCTGCTCAACTGAAAAAGAAATCACAATTTCCAAAAAAGAAGGTAGCCAGTATCAAGGTAGTTAACAATGCCGAGAATACTGAGGACACAATTGAAAAACGGAGAGTGGGCTCAGACAATGCTAGACAGTGCAGCAGAGGTGAGCATAGCTCGCAAAGTCCTTATGAATCATCTGGAGACAGTGGACACGAATGAATACCTTCAAGTGGAAACTGCAGATACCAGAGTTAGCAAGCCCCACAAAATATACGAGATAACATTACGTATAGAGGGAGATAAGACTAGGAAAATAAGGGGACTATTTTGGGATAACCTATCCAAGGGCTATGACATCCTTCTAGCTGAAAAAGACTGGCCACCGGAGTTTGTCAGGGAGTGCCCTCATGGCGAAGAAGTAATTATGCCTGCCTTCTCGAATCAAATACCGATTCATAAAAAATACACACTTGCTAGAAAGTGGGCAGTGGCCTTAGCACCTGCTTTATATAAAAATCACGTAGGATGGGATGAGGATTCTCCTCCTCACAAAGTCCAGCTAAAATCACAACCAACTGCACAAAGGCAGTACCCAATTAAGCAAGAAGCTAAAAAACAAGTAAATGAAATACTAGATCAGCTAGAATACCAAGGGGTGATTGAAACTTGCACCTCACAAATGAACAATCCTTTGTTTCCGGTCTCCAAACCAGACAATTCGTACTGTCTAGTTTTGGATTACCGACACCTTAACACATGTTGCAAAACCTTTGCAGTGCAAAACTCACACAGTGCTGCACTAATGAATAACATAGTGCGCAAAAAATACAAAACAACCTTGGACATCTCCAACGGATTCTTTTGTCAAAACATAGCACCAGAGAGCAGATATTTAACTGCATTCTCAGTAAATGGCACTCAAAAACAATTCTGTCGGTTAGCCCAGGGGTACAAGAATAGCCCGGGGGTATTCTCAGCGAGAGTAACAGAATTACTACAACAATATGATGATGAAGCATTATCTTATGTCGATGACATTTACTTAACAGATGATGACTTGGAGACTCACTTGAAAAGAGTGAACACCATAATACTTGGTTTCGCTGCAGAGGGTTACAAATTCAACTTCAAAAAGTCCAGAATTGCCCATCTGACGGTCCTATTCTTAGGATATGAGTTATCAAGTGAAGGCAAAAGCCTGGCAGACAATTTCCTAGAGAAATGTGCCGTAATCCAAGCTCCTAAAACACTAAAAAACCTACAGTCAATTCTAGGCTTCCTAAATTTCGGAAGAACTTACATTGCTAATTACGCAGAAAGGGTCAAGCCCCTTTACGATCTAATTAAACCAGACTTTAAAAGATCCAGTTGGACTCAAACTCACACAGAAATTTTGAGATCCTTACAAACAGACATGCTAATTAAAACAAAATTAGAAACCCGTGATAATACACGCAACCTTGTGATCCGAGTCATCCCAGGGAAATGCGGATACACATACCTGACCTCTAATGAGGGAGAAAAGGTACCAATTGCATTCAAATCACATTTGTACACAAAAGCTGAACAGAGATTCAGCAACAAAGGAAAAATGGTTCAAGCAGTTCAAACCGCAATAGCTAGAGAAAAAGACATAGCTGATGGTCGACATATCACAGTCAGAACAGCTGAATCAGCCTTCGAGGCATTAACAACACCGTGTAATTTACCAACAACAACATTGGATCCAGATTGGTTGCAATGGGTAAATTCAATCACAACGGACAAAGTATACTACTTCTTTGATCCAGAACTAGAAGAATTGAAAAATCTAAAATATGAAAAAACGTATCCTCTGCCAATCGACATTCTGCCTCTAAGACATTACGCCTGTGTAATCTATACAGACGGACATGCTCAACCCTCCGTTTGGGGAGAACATGCATACAATCCCACATGTGAGATTACAAAAGAAGTGTGGCACGGAGGTAAACTAAGACCTCTATTAACAAAATCACACTCAGTAGAAACTAATTCAGAACTGCAAACTGAAATATTAGCTTTGAAAATGGCGCTAGATAATGCGGATCGCGAATTCCCGACGCTTATAGTGTCAGATTCATATTTCTGCGTCAAAGCATATAACAAGGATTTGCATACATGGATTCAGAACGGTTACAAAGATGACACAGATGCACCAATAAAGCAGGGACTTCTCTGGGAACAAATAGCTCTTTTGAAGAAAGAACTACCAAAGACTCACGTGACTCACTCACTGAGTCATCAACGTGATGGCGTTCACGTTGTAGGGAATTCATTGGCTGAGACAGCCGCAGCGGCAGCCACTAAATCGGCTCCCGTAGATCGAAAAAAGCGTACATTAAAATACATTGACGGCGAAACATTGCTGGCGGTGAAAACGTCATCAAAAGGCGACTGCTCAGCGTTACCGATCAATTATCCACTCAATTATACATACATAATCGATGCAAACTCCGTCCCTTTTGCTCGAATCCCTGGAGTGGGGGATAGAGTGATTCCAAACATGGACAGGAGAAACTTGTTAATCGCAGACGCACACATGGGCGAGGGTCACAGACACCTTAAATTAAAAGATTCTCTGGAAGAATTACAATCACGGTACTGGTGGCCAGGCATGAGCCTGCACTACACCATGTTTGTAAAAAACTGCCCAAACTGCAACAGAGATCGCAGTGGGGAGAGAAGCAGTTTAATACCTCGTCGTATCAAGGCAGATAACATCTCCACTAAAAAGAATGGCTTGCGATTAACATATACAGGCTAGTTCCCACTTATAATGTAGATCCACAGCACTCGGCTGACGTCCGGACTGTTATACAAGATTTGCGAGTCTAAATGGCATATACGCTAAGAGCATGCTACGTTCGACCATTTTTTTTTCTTTTTCTCAGGCAATCCAGCCTGGGGGGGGAAAGAATGGCCAAATGAGCACAGCCCAGCGGGAATCTTCTCACTTCCTTCCTGAGGGTATGGGATGGTGTAAAGAAAAAACCAAGACAGAAAGCAATCTATAATAGAAAGGATATTAGGTTCAGGAGCTGGGTGGGTCAAACATCTAATAAGTGTCCAACGTAGTCTAAATAACTTGCCAAGAAATTCTCTGAAGGGATTCAGTCCGTACGAATTATTATTCGGAACTAGGATGTTGATCTCTGACCTTGATAGTCAGACTTCAGTGGTAATAGAAAAAACCTTTGATGTCAAAGACCGTTTGGCTATTTTGCAGGACTTAAACAAAACAAGAAAAGACCTGAGCAACATACAGTTGAAACAACAGCCAACAACCACTGAAGAATCACCACCTGTCCCAGCAAGACCTGTCTGGATTCCAAAAGTCGGGGATCTAGTCAGGGAAAAGATCGCGGTAAAGAAGGAATTTGGGCCTTCTTACAGAAAAGCAGTTCCTGTCTTGTCTGTCAACGGGACAAGATCAGTTGTACTACCGCCACTTGCTGGAAAAAAGGAGAACCGAGTTGTATCCATCGACCTGGTAAAACCACAACATGTGGCCGATAACAAACAGTAGGCCAAGTGGACTCCCAATAAGTAGCAGAACACCAAGGTTTGCTACCAGTACAGAGGTCCTATCAAAGAGGCTCATCACATTCGAAACGCCTACAGAAGAACAACAAGGACTATGCAACAATGCAATAGGACTTAGACCTCTGAAAACCCAAATAAAGACATTTAGTAGAGACACACCAATCTATACAGAAGTACCAAGTGAAAATGCAAGAAACAAAAATCCTGAACCAATTGGAACAATTGACAGAACTGCATCCGGTTACTTCATCAACTTCGATGATTCCTCTGACGGTTTCAGCGAACAAAAGACACAGCCATCATCAAAATCCTTTAAAGACAAAGCGAAGGTACTTTTGAAACAACTAAAAGAAACATATCTGATTTCTCCATGGATTGAATTTTGGGTGGGTTTTGGTGCATTTATCCTCATACTTTGGCTCATCATGGTATTTACTTTGGGACGCTTCATTGAGGGAAAATATGCTAAAATGGACACAGCAAGTCAGAACATCAACTTGGTCCTCAAACCACACACATCTTCACACGTCGAGAAACGAGAACTTTCTTCAGAACTTTCTTCAGCGAACTTCACAGCAATTCCAATACCTGGTGGGGTAGCCTGGGACAACACTGACTATGAAATTTATGGTCCGGTCGAGATCCTGAAATATCCACACCAAATCAAGATCTCTTTGAGTGACTTTGCAAAACCAAACTCATTTGCTGATGATTGGGACTTTGAAAGTATTAACAATATGATGTCTGACTTAGTAATGTCTGCTAAATTTACAAAACATGATTATTTGCAGGGTTCTACAAATTATGATAGTATGTATTGCTATAACCACTATGGTAACCATTTCTTGCATAAATCTGCACAACCTAGAAATGTTTTAAGTTATAATCAATGGGAACATTGTGCTACACCTCCAAAAGGGAGCTCTAGAACCATATATGACAAATATTCATATTTTTCAGGTTTTAACATAACTAATGCTGAAACATTTTATTACAAATTGTCAAACAAGACAGGGATGAAAACCATGATAACCAACACAAAATTGATATATTCGGATTCTTTCTTTGAAAAAATGAATACTTTTGGATTTGATTATTGGGACAAAAATGTTGATTTGAAAAGTGTTTGGGGTACAAAAGAATGGCAAGTACAGGGTATAGAAGCTTTGTTTAGAGCCTGCATGATCCCAGAACAAATGATATTTTTAAATGACACCGTCCAACAAACCACCTGTCTTGGCCTAGCCAAAATCAAAGATTTAAATAACCTATCTATTCCAAAGCCAACAATGTTTAGCAATAACTCTGATACAGATGAAGGAATAGACATAAACCATATACTTAACCAAAACAGAACACATCCTGATTGGAAACAATGGTTGATCTGGCCCACAGATACAAATAACTGTCAAGATAGATTCCTGAATAAAACACAGGGTTTCAAAATGACCAGGCCAGACCCTAGATATCCCCAAAGACATCACCCAGGGATAATAACAACCTACAGTGTGGGCAAATTATGCCTTCAATGGCTACAAACTTCCACACTGCCTGAAATTAAGCAACACCTAACTTTACTTACTAATGGTGCTGACTTGCGTGATTTCATACTGGGACCACGCAAACAGCGTCATAAGCGTTTCATAGCAGCCTCTGTATATGCAGCATACAATGAGGCCTGGAAGGTTACTCAAATTGAGACAGCAGAAAGAATACGGGAAATTGACCGGAATAATTTGGAAAAATCACTTTCTGTAGTGGACAATGGGTTAATGACTCTGTCCTCCAGAATTTTTTCATTGGACAGCATTGTGTCTTCAGCAATCGATATATTATCGCAAGACTTACTATTATTACAACATGGTCAGTCACAATTGCGTTCTATTGTACAGCTTGGCTGGACGTTACAAAATCTGCGTTCAGGCTATGTGCCTTGGCGTTTAATCAACACAACGTCACTATTCCAAATCTTTAACCTTACTGATAGACAAATCGGTATGGCGCAGAAGGGTGCTGATTATACAATCTTGAGCATTGAAAAACTAGAAAGATTACCAATGACAATGTCAGAACGACCTGTCAGTGAATGGATAATACACGGAATCATAAATATTCCAATCTCAACCTTCAGGTTTCAATACTGCCAAAAATATATACAGGCTGGCATGTACGAGAAATTGGGAAAAGGGTACCTTAAAACAACTTGGAACCTGCCCTATTCACATGCATGTGTCAGTAACAAAGGACAGAAAGTGTTTCTTAGTGGCAACAATTGTGCTATGTCACTGAGCGGCACGCTTCTGTGTAACGGTATTAGTTTGCACGGAGCCTGTGAAGGGAATTCATACAACCTTTCATGTCACCAGCAAGGCGCACCTGCAACTGAAATAGAACCATTCTTTCAAAGACTCTATAATGGGAGTTACATTCTTATTGTAGACCGCAGATGCTGTAGTCTTATGCCCGGGACTCCTTATCTCGTCACTACGACGGCGAAGGTCAAGTGCTGTGGACGTTCTTTGTTCCCCAGCTCCTTTCCAGACAGGGAGGCAAGGGCATGGCCCGGTCTGAAAATTACTTCTATTCGAATAGACACTTTAAGCAGAATGAAAACAGTGCTTCTTCAGACGCCTACAAGGCTCACGTCATCTAAAGAAACGTATGATCTACAAGTCGCAAGGACGACTGCGGAGATACATACATTATTATCAACCAATTCCCCCGTACATTTCGCGGAAATCCTGAGCGAAATCTTAAATATTTCTGATACCACAGGGGTCTCAAAGGTATTTAAGACAGTATTTTCGATGGCATTAACACCATTCAAAGCCATACTGGGTATTTTTCCAGATTTCGTCCATTCGATTTTTGGCGGACTTCCCCTGATCCTAGGACTAATTGCAGGAATCCTATTCCTAGTCCTTATTTTTCGTTATGGCAACCCATGTCACAGAACAAAATCTCACGACAATGGAAGATACGATCCTAGCCATTGGATACCGGGACCGGATATCAAAAATCCTGGGACTCTCCCGGCTTAGAGACCTAAACATGACTTGGTTTCTATCATTTCGACCAATGTGGCAAAGGTGTGTTTTACCTGTACTAAGGTGTCTGCTATGCGGAGAAGAATGCGTGTTAGACACCTGTCTGACGCTACAATCGGATGCGCCAGTGGATGCAGATACACTGTTGGTTCCTACCAAGGTTCACGCACTGTGCTGCCCTCAAAGGCTGCCAATTCTGATGACGGCATTCCTGGAATCTTCACCACTGCGATTGAAGAGTAGTGAAGTTCAAGATGAAAGCAGCATCGAACAGGTACGACCTTCTGTCAGCAATGCAAATCAGAATGTCAATGGAGACAATCATGCGCATGAATGCATGGTTACCCCTATTTCCGACTTAGTGGAACTTTCCCATGAAGCTGTTGACAGTTTTTTCGAAAGCCTGAATGATATGATGTTCTCTCCGGAACAGAAATAGAGACTTTTGAGTAAACTCGCACACGGCGTTCCCTGAATTCGGCCTTCAACTTTAAAAATAAAGTCACATGAACAATTACAATCCAGTTCACGGACAGCAACTTTTTTCAGCAAGCCCCTAAAATATTTTTCTATATATTTTTTCCCGGGACACTGATCTTCTGCTTAAAGTACGAAACTATTCCTAGAGAACTAAGATTTCTATTTTTTTAGATTCTTTATAGACTTTATATAGACTTTAGCTGCCCACTGGTATGTTCACAATATATTTTATGTGATGAAATGGTTTCGACTTTTTTTCTGTATAGCCATATTAAGAGCCATTTCATGTGTATTTCTCATATACCAACAAGCAATAATGCATAACAATGCGTGTTTACTTTTGCATTTAATTCATAGCTTAAGTGCATACAATATATATGACTGCAATTTTTCAGTATATTTGAAAATTTCAAAATGCATTTATGTATTTTGGGGTGGTAAGGTATACACTATACTCTATAGTATGTTGTACTATGTTATACTATGCATAGATTAGTAGATATGACCATAGTTAGCGTGGAGTGGGTGTCGTGTATTTCTATAGGTTCTGAATCGATCCCCCTATTCCTGACCCTATTCTGGTTAAACTTACTAGCTAGTTAACTAACAGTCAGCCCATGAGGCAAGAAATCCCCCATGATGCAGATACCGTTATCTGACGCAGTCACACTACGGCACAGGAACGTGTTATCTGATTAGGTCATAACGCTTGAGATCTAATTAGACAAGCGATATTCCTCCAGCCCCTGATAAGGCATACGACGTTCTCATAACAAATCAAACCTATGACAACCTGGATAATCCGTGCGGCCATTGTTTTGATTTCACAGAGAACTTTAGTAAAGAATGTGCTAACGAGCAAGTCGTATGACATCTTTATTGACGTACCTATGTCCATCCTTACGTCAATCCCGGCACCTTTAAGGTATAAATATTGCCGACCTTGCCCTATGCAAACACACGCGTGGTGACAAGACGGAGCAGCCACCCTTGCCGAAGCCAAGAGCAGAAGCAGACCCCGCAGGCAGCAGCCCCGCCTTCCTGACGCGCTGAGAGACGCGCTGCTATCTCAAGCCGAGAGACCCAGCACCGGCGCTTCCGGGTAGCCCTCGCAGGCAGCCTGGAATATCGAGAGCAGAGAAAGAGATACCATTCCTCATTCATCCTAAATTCCAGGTACAGAACTGAATAACCCCTCCTAGAGAATTCTTTAGTTATTCACTTGGCAAAAACAAACTTAACTTAAACTGTAACTTTCTATTCCCGCCCACGCATTAGACTTAGGTCAGGTACACGGGGTAGGCGTAGTTAGAAACACCAGTTGAGTACGTTTAGTCAAATGTATATGTGTATGTAAATATATTTTAATCATTTTAAACATCATATGGCTCAGAAACCATATCAATGTTTTTACAGTATTATTTTATACTATTGCTTCTAATGTATGCACTTTACTTAACTATAAGTATCGCAATAATATCGATCCATTTCTCTTGTACGAGAAAAGAGACTGATCAATAAATAACACCTTTTATTGAACACGCCCGTCTCTTCCTTTTCTCTACATTCTGATGAGACTAAGAATGCACGTACTGACTGAGTAAAATAATTGCCTTGTGCTCACACGACTCTCGAGATTGACTCTTGATTAGGGGAGAGCAAAGTTGTCATGTTCTATGGTTGTCAGAAACTAAATCCCTTCTTGTCTAATCAGGGAAGTTAATCCTTCCTTGAACATTCGAGAAAGTTTCTAGCGAACTCTGAGCTTAGCTGGCAAACCCAAAAATTAAGTCTAGTATCGACAGTAGTAGACCTAGTTAACGTCTGGCCTAGGCCTTTACTGCTGTAGGTACTATTCCAATGCGCAGAGCCTATTGGGAAAATAGGAACTACACTACACAAGGAACTGAGGCTTTGCACCGTGCATGTCTCATCCCGAATCATATGTTGTTTTTGAATTCTACCATTTCACAGACAACATGCTTTGGATTGGCTACTTCTAAAAAATTAAATACTCCTTCCTTCCCTGATTTGGAAGAATATTGAGGTTGGAGTAATACTACAAACTTTTTGATTAGAGAGTTGCAAACTCTGTTACTAAATTCGTCCTTCAACATATCCAGTTTGGATCCCAATGGCTGGTTGCTCTGGCACAGAAGTGCTGACTCGTGCCAACATCGTTTTCTGGGTTTAGCAGAAGGCTTTTGACAGGTCAGAGTCGATCCCCGTTTTGAGAGTGACCATTCTATGACTACCTATTCAGTAGGCAAATTATGTCAGAATTGGCTCAAACATTCTACCTTGGTGTGAGGTAAACTGCATTTATCTAAACTGACTGACGATGTTGATCTGAATGATTTCATAAAAGGCCCGGCTAGGGGTAGATCTAAAAGATGGATATATGCTGTTTATAACGAACTCTGGAAAACATCCCAGATTGAGGCGGCTACCCGTCTTAGGGCTATAGATCAGGCTAATTTAGAAAAAGTGCTTGCAGTGGTAGATACTAGCATTAACACGCTTTCTCCCCGCATTTACACATTGGATAATATTGTGTCATCTATTGTTGATATTGTGCAAGATGAAGTGTCTGTGTTATACCATGGTCAAAATCAATTGCATTCTGTTATGCAGTTTGCTTGAACCCTGCAGACACTCAAGGCCGGGAAGGTTCCATGGCATTACATGAATACATCTTCTCTATTTGCCCCGTTTAATTGAACTGATAAGCAACGTTTACTTTCACAAAAGGATGCTTCTTTTTCCATGTTACATATTGAACGTTTGGAATCTTTACCATTTTCTGTGACAGAGGCCACGACTGCAACGTGGCTTATCCACGGATTAATAACTCTACCAATTGCTCTTTTTGAATTTAAAAGTTGTATGAAGTATTTTGCCATTGGTAGATACGAGCCTCTTGCTAGCTCCTATCTCCATGAAGCCTGGTCGCTTCCTTTTACATACAGATGCCTTAGGGAGGGCAAGGAAGTTTATCTGAAAGGTGAAGAATGCTCTGAAACACCGGATCACTCATTAATGTGCAGACATATCCAATTACACGGCTCTTGTAATCAAAACGAGCCTAGTTTAGCCCGTGTTTTGAAAGGTACCCCCGTGCCTGATATCTTTCCCACAATCACATTACTGGCAAATGGGAGTTATTTACTATTAAACAATGAGGATTGCTGTGGGTTAATAAAAGGCATTGCTTATGTCGTTACCGTCAGTGAACTTGTGGTTTGCTGTAAAAATGTGATGTATCCACCCACGCATGGGAAACTGGATGTTTCCATCTGGCCGACGATTCCGATGTTGAAAGCAGAGTTCAACAGGATGAGTCGCATAAGAGCTCTATTGTCCCAAAAAGAAGTTGCCCTCACATCTGCTCGTGAAACATTTGTCCTTCACGTAGCTAACACCCGCACAGAGGTGCATGCTTTATTAAATACTGACCTACCATTGCATTTCGGTGAACTGATTCACACAATCTTCAATGCATCTCCACAACGGGGCTGGCGCACTTTTTTAAAGTAGTTAGCAGCGGTCTTGTGACTTCATTTCAACATATATTTGAGGTCATTCCTGCTTTCTTCCATTTGATTTTTTCCAGCTTATTTGGTGGATTTCCCATTTTACTGGCGCTACCTGCAGGTGTTCTTTTGCTGTTCTGTTTTATTCAAAATGGATGCACATCCTGTGTTCCAAGACGAGCTGTCACGGCTAGCACTGTTTCGCAACAGGATGCTTGAATACTATGGTGCGCTGCCGCTCGCCACCTTAAGTGCAGCTTATGGATTATCGTTTCGATTTTCCTATTTTACATGTGTCCAGCCTGTCTTTCATTGGCTGAGTTGCGATTTCGACTGGGCCCTGGATTTGTGTCTCTGCAATACAGTGTCTCCCGAGGTAGATTATAACCAGCTCATGAGCCCCTTAGTTGCTCATAAATTGCTTTGTTCTGACAGAGGGATTATGGCCTTTGCAGCGATGCATGGAATGCTTGGTTGTTGGAATATATTCGCAGCGGCGCAAGATTTCTTGGCACACAGCTTCATTGAGAACCCACCGAGTTGCCCTCTTATGGTGCTAGAGGCTCCGGTAATTGAAGAGCATGTATGTTCTTTCCCACTATTGAATTGGATGGCTGAATTATTTTCAGTAGAGGACAGTGACTTCCTTTTGGAAGCTGTTGCTGCTTATTTTGCATATTCTGTGCTAGGCTGAGGTCTGTCGATGCCTTTATAAACATTGAACATTTTTTATTATTTTTAGGAGCTATGGAAAACTTTTTGAGCCCCAGACCTATTGACTTTGATTCCGGCGAACACTAAACTGTCATGATTATGAGATTTTGGTTTTTTGAGTGACACATTTTTTTCTTCTGCATTACTCAAATTTGAACTGACTATCGTTCTTGAACTCTGCATTTCAAATATGTGCCCCTTATCTTATTTTATCTTATCAGTGCCCTGATCAAGGGAGGGTGTCATATAGATATGCTTTGCTTACACACAGTGTTAAGTTAGCATGAGCTTATTAGGAGTTTAAACGCCATTTTACCTTTCTGCTGCTTCTGCACACGACACATAATTGTTACTTTAGCTTTGAGCCTAGTAGAATGTTTTGCTTCACACGAGAAAAATATGTTATTGCTATGATATCAGCTTTGCTTGATGAGCTGTGTCTGTACAGTGAGTGCTGAAGCCTTCAAGGATATTTCGACACAGTGGTTGTTATGAGGTCTGATCTTCGCCCATTCCTAGACATAACATACATGCAGCTGCGGCCAAATTCTGGCTTTAGGCACAATTTATATTGCATTCCACAGAGCATACACACACCCTTGATGGTGCTTCGCATGCAGAGAGCTGGTGGAAGATGATGTGATCCCTTACCACTAGGGTCTGAGGTATGGGGCCGCCCTGCTACAACCCAAAGAGACCTTCTTAGATTTAATATAATATACTAGCAAGGGAGGGTGAGAATTAGGTGTCTTGTAGCCTTCTTCCCTCTAGCATTTTAATATGCTTTCACCATTTGTATTCTATGGACTTGTAACTATGCTTATTACTTTGTTTCTTATAATATGTTTGCTTGTATTAGCTAAGATACTGCGCTTGAGAACACTGCATTAGAAAATAAACATTTCAAATGTGCACACGTCCTCATTTACTCCTTGTTCTGGATTGAAATGATTGTATAACGAAAGAGTGTTCATGTGTTCCACGTTACCTGAGGTATTCTAAGTCCATGTTCTGGTTTGTCTAAACATTGGGAGTTTGTAATAACCAATGAGACACTGTAGCTAGTCTGGTAGGGGATTTTGGGTACTAAGGTGAGTTTTGGCACACCCTAATTCACTGAGGTTCCAAGTCTCTATGCACAGTTCTGTATGAGAATGGAATCCCTGCGACAGGAGTTATCAGTTGACGCAAACACCATCTTCGTTCAACGGTTGCATGGCCAAAATCTGGTTTAGAGAAAAAATGTGTTCCTTCCACTTCTTTCTGGGAGTTTGGCCTGGCCTGATCGAATACTATCTGCCTTAGAAGAAAGTTCCCAAAGAAGACCAGGAACACTCTAGGTTTCTCACTGTCAGATTGACTGCCATCCCGCCTTTGCTTCAAGTTAAAAGGAAAACTTCTTTTTCCCACCCTTCCGATTTACTGCTTTCTATAGAGCTTGATAGTTCGTTGTCTTGTCTGTGCCGGTTAAAGACCTGTCTGAGACAGAATTTTATTTTTTTCATTTGCAAGGTCTGGGGTCTGTGGATCTATTAACCGGGGGTTAATATCTTCAGAGCCATTTCTGTTGGGCTCTATATTCCCAGCAGGGGTCCCACTTGATGACTCACAGCCGAGGGCAGTCGCACTAGTAATACTTATAATGGCGGCAGTTGAGATAGTGTTGCCAGAAGCAGTGGGAGGAATAGCAATTATAGGAGTCTTATGTAGATCATGTACAATAGGCTCTCAAGCCCGCACTGTCCCATCTATAACAACCCCTCGAGCAGATTTGGTCATATCTGGTTTCCCTGTTTGCTCCTTTTCAATCTCAGGGAGAAGCTGTATTGTCTCTTGTTCTGAAAGCCCACCTGCTGAATTGACTGCCTCATTTAAGACAGAGGTTGGTGTTGACGGGTTCTTTAAGTTTGTAAAGTGTCGAGCGATAGAGCCAGAATCCTCTTTCAAGGGGTGCGTGCCTCCAAGCCCCCCACATTTTTTTTATTTACTCCAACATCCCTTTTACCTTTGGGAAGAGAGTCCATCTCCGTCTTGTCTTTTTCCCACGGCTTCGCGTGTGTCAAAATAGTCTTAGATTTAAGACTCTTCTGCCCGCGGGTAGTCATCTCGCCGCGGCTTCTGTGTTTCCAAATTCCAGCCGCTTTTCTGTCTCTCAGCAGCTCCAAACAACAAAGAGCCCCCTTCGAAAATGCGGCAAAAGCAGCGAAGACAGCGGGAGTTCGACCCTCGTTCCCAGCGGTCTCAACAGTGGCCGCGGAGCAGCTGAAGCGTAGCGTTGCAGAAACCCAGGTGTGCGGCTTCACGCCTCTGTCTGCTCCAGCGTGACCGGAGCTCATGGGTAATAAATGTCGAGGTTGTCCCGGACATTTGCTGGGTAAAAGACGGTGAAAGCCAGAGGGACACAGTGCGTTTTGTAGCTTAATTGAACCACATTGGACAGCCAGTTGTAAATCCCGTCAGTCGTAGCACCTTCGTGTAGCAAGTGGCGTGGGGCCAGGAAAGGAAGTGCTCACACTAGCGCCATCTGCTGTCCTCCTCTGGGCAAATCGGTTATCCAAAGTAATTACTATATTAGTCTCCTTAAATCAACATGGATTTATACCTCAGCGAGGCACTGTTACTCACGTGAATAAAGTTATAACATTATTTGACATTGCATGCATTGAAAAGAGGGACTTATGTTTGATTTTGACTATCTTTGGCGATTGATGTATCGAAGTGGGTTTGGTAACCCATTTATGACGGCCCTACAGGCGCTTTATATAACCCCTACTGCTAAAATTTCTGCCATGGGTTTATTATCTGATGTGGTGTCTATCACCAGGGGTACCAGGCAAGGTTGCCACTGCTCCCCCTTTTAATTGCCCTTTAAATCAATCCTTTTATAGTACAATTAGCTCATAATCCACGCGTATTACCCTTTGTAGTACACGATTACCAATTCTCTGTCTTTGTGGATGACATAGCCGTGACTACTGTGGACCCCTCTTCTGCCGTAGCAGAGATAGAACGACTAGCGACAATGTTTGGTCAATTATCTGGATACAAATTTAATTTGGCAAATGTACAAATTCTGTGCTCAAATAATATTGTATGGTCAGATGCTAGAGTAGTAAGGGAGATGACTTACCTGGCCATTAAAATACGATCTTCTACGTCCGAGGTGATGGACGTCAATTGGAATTCATTGCTACATAGTGTTAGAGAATCATTAGACAAATGGGGGGCGCTTACACTTTACGCTAATTGGACGCAGCAATATTATAAAAATGAATATTTTACCTAGGGTTCTATATTTATTTCGTTCAGTTCCTTTGGAAGTATCAACTGACAGGCTACAACTTCTTCAATCAATTTGCGGAAAGTTTATTTGGACTCCTGGTAGGCCCAGACGTGCAATGCGCTGTATGATGCTTCCAGTTGAGAGAGGGTAAGTACGTAAGTATTTATTAGCACAGTTAATTAAAACCAATGCAATACAAAAGCAGAATATATAAAAACAAGAATATAAAATGACATGTATTTTAAAACCCGACATAACATGGACGTTGCTGTTCTATTCGTGCTGGTAATAAGGTGTATTGTCTTTTCATTTTTCACGCAAAAAGTACTTTGGCAGTGGAATTAGTTTTTATTTTAAAAGCGGTTTAAAAATCGGTTCTGGGCATTTTTTTTCCCACTGCCTTTATAAATTTTACCAGGCTGCAGCTCAGCTGGGGGTCCTGAGATGAAAAACAGGTGAGAACTGCGCTCCTTCATGTGCGTGTCCCGTATCGAATGAAGTGGCGCTTCAGCAGGAGTTTCCACTCATCTAGCAGTTTCTCGCAGGAGCATAGCAAGTGTAGCATGTCCTCTTGCATAACGCCACATAGCCGGCATACCGTGCCTGCTTTCTCTTTTAACCAGAGTGGAAAATGCTGAATGCAGGGTAGCAAACCTAACCGGTACCTTAGGAAGCACATTTTGGTAGTTTTGGCATAGCCCAGACCAAGATAGTTCTGAGGAGCTATTGCCGAATACGAGTTCAGGATCATCCAGGCGTGCGTTCTTTTTGAGAAGTCAGCTTTGTCTTGAACCCATGACAGTTGTCTGATTGACTTCTTGACCAAATTTTTAAGCATTGCATGATTTGTGGAGGTGGCCCAGAGCTGTTCCAACCCAGTGTTTACAAGACTGTTTGCTAAATACTTGGCTGCTGGTGAGGTTGGATGCTGCTCTAACTCCTTCCATAGATAGTCGTACAGTGTTCCTTGTGCGGATTTCCTCACTTTGTCACAGGCCCCCTGTCTTGCCAGGAGCTGACGTTGGATGTAAAACTCCAGCCTAATCTGCGATGGAGAGGTTTGCTTGGGAAGACTGAAGATGATTCTATATGCAGCTATGATCGTGCTATCAAGTGTTGTTGCGTCTCTGCCTCGCTGCACCTCGCTCCCGTAGGTAATTGTTGGCAACAATTTGGCGCGGATAACTTGTACAAGAGGTATTAGAGAAGGGCCGGAAAGTTTGTTGTTCAGTGCTTTTAGAGAGATTGCCAGTGCGAGTCCTTTTCCTCTGATACTTGATCTTTGCGCACTGAATCGACCACCATCATCAATCTTCACGCCTAGGTATTTGTATGTCGACGTGTCTTTAATACGAAAGTTGTTCCAGAACCACGAAAGGGATTTCTTTTTACTTTTGCTAATCGTCATCGTTTGGGTTTTCTCAAGGTTTATTGTTAGGTCGTTTGACTTGGAGTAGCTCTGCGTCGTGTTCACAAGGTTTTGAAGCCCTACCTTGGTATGACTTATTAAGACTATATCGTCTGCGTATAAGAGACATGGTAGGTGCAGCCCTCCTAATTTGGGAGCATGAGAGTTACAGTTGTTCAAGATTGGTACCAGATCACCTAGGTACAGGTTGAACAGAGTGGGGGCCAGGACCCAGCCCTGCTTGAGGCCCTTGTTGGTCTGTATGCGCCTTGACAGTTGAGAGAGGGGAGTTAGCTATACCTGATTTTGCTCTATATTTTCATACTTGTTTTTTGTTAAAAATGCGGATGTTATTTACGGGGGAGGGAGCCATGAATAGAGCTGTGGCTCCAACAATTTTCAAAATACTTATGGGATCAATTGCTAGACAATGTCTATTTAGAAAAGTTGATGGGAGTTATTTTAAGCGCACACAGTTTAAAGTTTTGTACAGTGCGTATAAAGTATGGAAAATAATACAACATTTTAACTCACTGGGGAAAATATCATTATATTATATGCCCCTTAATGCTGTAAAGATCTTACCCTCTATATTTGGGGATAATATAGTTCATGGCTGGAGAAAGAAAGGTATCACTAAATTAGGGGATTTTTCCTCTGGGGGGTGTGTAAATCTTTTGATGAATTAGCAAAACAATATGATGTGTCCAAACAGCAGTTTTTTAAATTCCTTCAGAATAGGGACTTTTTAGTTCGGACAAAAGTTAACCCTGAACCCCATTCTCTTATAGAGATGGTCAGACGACAGGAGAAAATTGGGGCGCTATATCAGTTATTATTGTCATACAGACCAGATGATCTTGATAAATATAATGATCAATGGTCCAGGATATTGGGAGAACAAAACATTTCTATTGAGAAGGCCATAGCTAGTTCTAGGGAGATGTTAATGTCAGCCAACTTGAAGGTACAATTTTTCAAAACAATATTTGATTTATATTACACCCCCACACGAATGTCTAAATGGGAGTTGGGTTTGATGGGAAGTGCTTTCGATGCGGGGGAGACAATGCAGATAGTTTGCATATTTTTTTTAGCTGTTGTAAATTTAGATTTATTTCTGATATAGAGAAATTTCTGTCTACAGTTATGAATGCTCGGCTGACAATAACTCTCGTAAATATCACTGATACCCTTGATAAACTTGTCCCCTTTAAAAATGATAAGGAACAGAAGGAAACCGTCAGCCCCCTGGTTTAGTGAGGAGCTGAAATCATTACGTAATTAGTGTAGACAGACAGAAAGGAAGTGGCGAAAACTCTATTTAGAGTCTGATAAGAGACTGCTAAAGATAGTGGAGACTAAATATAAAGGGGCCATCGTCAAATCAAAGGCTCTTTTTTATGCCACCTCTATACTTCAATCACCGAACAGCTCAAAAACTCTCTTTAATATTATAAGGGACCTTTCCAACCCGGACTGCATGAGCAACAGGGTGGTTGCAACACAAAAGATATGTGACGAAATCGCTATCTTCTTTGAAGAAAAGATTGCCAAAATTGTGGGGGGGCTTGCTCGGGGTAAGGCCAGCAGTCAGGACGCACTCCTTCAGACTGCCGAGGACGAACCACAGGCAGCTTCATCCATTGAGAGTTTTTAACCTCTCACAGAAGAGCTTTTTAACAGCTTTGCTCTCAGTGTATCTTCTGATTCCCCCTTAGACCCCCTTCCTCATAAGATCTGGAAGGAGTATGGGCCAGAGCTATTTCCCTGGATGCAACTGATTTGCTGCCAGTCCCTGGAGGAAGGAGTAGAGCCGGAGGTATGGAAGCAGGCAATGGTAACTCCCCTACTCAAGAAACCCTCAATGGACCCAACTATCCCAGCTCATTTTAGGCCTATATCTCTCCTGCCCTACCCTATAAAAATCCTGGAAAAGGCTGTTTGCAGATCTTTGTCGAGCTATCTTGAAGATAACTGCTTACTGGATAGGGATCAGTTTGGGTTCCGTCCAGGCCATGGGACAGAAACTGCGCTGGCTACCACGCTGGACACACTGCGAATGTGAGCCGACAATGGTAATTCATCAGTACTAGTGCTGTTGGATATATCGGCCACATTCGACACGGTAAGCCACGCAGTCCTGTTAGGCAGACTGGAGAAACTGGGAGTGAAAGGCAAAGCTCTGAAATGGCTACTATCGTACCTGTCAGGTAGACAACAGGTAGTGACCATGACTCTGTATGTTTCTTCCAAGTCCCTGGTTCACCACGGAGTGCCACAGGGCTCGTCGATCAGCCCTATCCTTTTTAATATATATCTGCGGCCTCTGATCCCCATTATAAAATCTTATGGGATTGACCTGATCAATTACGCTGACGACACCAACTGGTGTTTTCCCTTGAAGGGAAACATGCAGTGTCTATGGACACATTCCAGGAATGCATGTGTCGGGTCTCTGGTTGGCTTAACGCTAACTACCTACAATTTAACGAGGGGAAAACAGAGGTAGTCTATTGCTCGACTGCAAAACTGAATCAGCAGCCACAGTGTGAGCTTAGGTTCTCCCCGGGGGCCGATCTCTGTGTCCCAGTTAAGACAGTGCGTAACCTGGGAGTACTGTTTGATGAAAATCTTCAAATGGTATGGCAAACTAACAAAACCATCAGTGTCTGCTTTGGTTTGCTAAAAGCACTCAGACAGATTCTCCCTCTTCTACCCGATGAGGCCAGGCCCCTGGTGGTAAGGAGTATAATCTTGTGCAGACTGGATTACTGCAATTCCCTATATTTAGGTGCCCCTTCATATATCTTGCAGGGGCTGCAGAGAGTCCAGTCTCTGGCAGCCAAGCTGACACTTAACAGACCACGCAGTTCCTCGACCACAATGGCTTTGAGAGATCTCCACTGGTTGCCCGTAAGGGACAGAGTCACATTTAAATCACTGTGCATCGTTTATAGAGCATTGCACAGTATGGGCCCCCTACCAATGCAGGAAAGATTTACATGGTACAAGCCCACTAGGCTTCTTCGCTCTTTCAGTCTGAGTCTAGCAACAACCACCAGATTCAAGAGAGCCAGGATGGGAGGCAGGGCTTTCTGCACAGCAGCGTCCCAGCTGTGGAATGAGCTGCCCCAGAACATCAGGCAAGCCGACTCCCTGATAGGTTTCAGAAGGAGCCTAAAGACATGGTTATTTGCCAAAATATGAGATTCCGGTGCCCACTATTCAGCCCTGCTATCTCCCGTTTCCATCTGATTAGGTTTTCTCTAAAAGCGCCAGGATACCCGTAGGGTGGCAGTCTGCGCTATATAAGAGCAACATACAATACAATACAATACAATTATGTTATTAGGGATGCTGCCTGCAAATCACTTGAATGTATTACTTAAGCACCAACAATTGATATTTTTTCCTATGTCTGTTGCTCGTCTCTGTATTTAGTGGCTTCATAAAGATCCCCCAGCATTTGAATTATGGCGGGCTAAAATGTATAATTTATATGAGCTGGAATGGAGTTTATTTTCTGTTAAAGGGTTTAAAAACGTCAAATCGTTCTCAGCATTTGGGGATCTTTTCGTGATCACTTTGAATCCTGAATCTGTTATATTTAAGTGTTGTGCTGTGTTTATTTCTGTTTTATTTTTATTTTTTATTCTTTCTACATGTGTTATTTTGCTGCTGTGGAGCTATAAAAAAAAAGCAAGTATGAGAAGTCTGGCAGCAGAGTTCTGAACTCTCTCTAAGTTTCACATGGCTGATGAAGGTTTGCAGTGATATAGACTATTAGCACAATTTCGTTTTTATAGGACAAGAGAAAGTTTAGCATTGGACTGTTTGGGCAAATCCTAGGTGTGGAGAATGTGTCAAACTGTTTTCATGGTAAGAAAGGTTGATCTGCATAGCTTATCCACTTATTATTGGACAGCTTGCATTCCATAGTAATTCCAAGATTCTTACCTCTTAGGATATTGTTGGTGATGTGCTAGATCATCAGGCCAGGTGCAGAGAGGTTCACAAGTTTTGTAGTTGTCACAGTAAGTATTTCAGTTTTGGAGGTGTTTAATTTGAGGTGGCTCCATTCAATCCACTGGTCAATGACCCAGAGGCAATTTTACATTTTTGAGTTTTCACTGTCTTCAGAAATCTCCAATTTGAGAAGTATCTGTAAATGGTCTGTGTATGGCCTGCTAAGTTATAGCTCGTGAGCTCAAAAACATTGATCAATTTTGGTAAGGATTTGATGTAAATGTTGAAAAGGAGGTGCACGATGACAGAGCATTGAGGGGCTCCTGCTTGTATGTTGTAGGTTTTTGTTGAGATCAATGTAGTATGGATCACCTTTGTTCTATTGTGTCGTTAAGGGGAGATCCAAGTAAGAGCTGTATCCTTTATGCTGGTTTCCTTAAGTCTTAGGATTGATGCATCATTACCAACTGTGTTGAAGGCAATGGAATTGTCTAAAAGAAGTAGTGCAGCAACTCCATTGTGGTCTACTTTTTTTAAGGTCATCACATATGGAGATTAGGGCTGAATCAGTACTTCTTCCTGGATGGAATCCTGTTTGAAAGTTGGAAAGCAGATGGTCATCGTCAATGACATCTGGGTGAAGGCTGCTCTCTGTAGAAGTGTGGCTCAATGGTTAGTTTGTATCGCTTTGTTCGCCCTAAGTGTGGCAGGGTATGCTCAGACGTGAGTCCCTTGCTCACTTGGCCACTGGATTCAAGATAGCCTGGCTGATGAGGATTATGAATCCGAAACCGGTCCCAGGATGCTTGTTTCTGGTCCAGGGAAGACATGGCTTGTTAGTTCGGGCTGGACTGTTCCCATGAGGCACAGGGTCAGACTGATTTGCATATGGCCATGTCCGAACTGGGGTGGCTGAGTGAGCTAAAGAATGGTGATGGATTAAACCCAGATCAGTTGACTGGGGGTGAGTGTTTGATTTGCTCAAACCCTCCGTCCATCATCCCCTTTTGTATCGCTCAATGGTTAGAGCGGCAGACCCTGATGCAGAAGTCTTGCCAGGGACCAGGGTTCAATTCCTGCCTCGGCGGGTCTTGGGCTCAATTTCCTCGGACCTGATAATTCTCGCCTCGGTGCCTATTCTAATCATGAGTGCAACTCTGGGCAATAGCTTGCTTAATCTCCACAACGGCCCCAACAAGGCTAGGATGCCTGGCTTCACCTTGGGGGTGCCCAGGAGTGGGCACTTCACAGGGAAAGGCCAGGAAGGGTTCCTCAGCGGTATTCGTACAAGCGCCGAGAGGCCTCCGGGTAGTCGTGCACTATACAAGTACCTCTACATTCATTTACATTCTTTCTATAAGTTTGCCTAAGAATGGTGCATTTACTTTTTGTCTCTAATTGTTGGGGTTTTGAGGGTGCAGGATATATGTATGCCTTTTTTAAGCCTTCTTAAAAAAAATCTGCTGCTACGGAGTTATTAATCAGTGTTTTGACAAGGATGGCTGCAGAAGTTGTTAGAAGAATGTTTTCAAAGACTTGTGGGGCCAAAAGGGGAAAACAACTACCCTGCCAACTTTAACAAGATCTTGAAATTGAATTGGTGATAGTTCTTTGAAATAGAGGATAGGCTGAATTAGCCTTCTACTGGAGGGTTTTGTTGGAAGTGGGTTAGTGGCGTTTGTTTTATGAATTACTTGCCAGTTTGTGTCAAGATTCCTGAGAAATGGGATGGCTTCCTATAGTGCATTTTGTATTGAGAAATGTTGTACATAAAAAAAATCTTTATTGGGGTATTTTGCTTTTTAGAGTCTGCTTAAGTAGTACTCTTTTGATAGCTTTTTGATAGATAAACAACTCACTAGAAGTGCTCTGAGAGGTACAAATCAATAAAGAATATCACATGGAAAAATTTAAGAAAATTAATAAAAGACTTTGGAAATGTGGATCTAAGAAATTATAAGGGCATGGAATTAACAGACGCGTATACTCTCAATGCGTGTAGATACGTGGAAGTATAGTCGAGAGATGTGCTATAAAACTTTTCACGAACAACACCTACATTAATGTAAATAAAAGATGGGGCGCGATGGGGCTGGGATGACCATATGCATTCATATTTGAAATATACATTGACATATGTGCCACTACAAATAATACTTGGCATAATAAGGCCTGTGGGTAAACTAAACTTGGGACAGTAAGATGGAGAGTCTAGAAATTGGAGAATGAGATGGAACTCATCAAGGAGGAAAATATGAACCAGGTAGGGGCACTGGTCAAAAGGAAAGATAGGATAAGTATATGAGATGAGGGCACTTAATAGCAAACAAAATCGTGTGATGACTAAATGAGTATGAAGACCTGCTATATTCTACACTGATACTTCTGTTTGTTTTTTTAACAGTTAAACTGAAATAATGTTATGCAATATATGCACAGAGGAAAGTGGAGTAGACCATTAAATCCACCTAACCGGCAGGATGATAGTTTTTTCTTATGCATTGATTGTTTTTGTGTATTGAATGTTGTTTTGTTTTAAACAAGAAAAATGATTGTGTTCATTTGATTCAAGGTTGTAAATGCAACTCTATCTACAATAAGAAGTTGCATATGTCAGTCGGTGAATTATGATAAAAACGTTTTTAAATTTGAAAGATAAATCTTATGATATGTGATTGATACTGTGCAAGATTCAGTGAAGAGATAAGGTTTTGATAAATAGACTAAAGTTATATCTTTCCGAAAAACAATGACAAAGGTGTTTGTAGTAAACAAAGCAGGTGAATTGGTATTACAAAAGGTGATATAAAGTTAAGCACACATGATATGGATGGCTGAAGGGAAACATATTCTGTGTATTTATGCCAGTGCCTAATTTGTGAAAGAAAGAGTGCGGGTACCTAAAACTCTGCGCAGAAGCCGGAAGCCGGTTCAATTCAACGGCAGTGTGCCGCATACCAAGGCTGTTAGTCTTTAATCCACTACCAGACACTTCGAGACCCTTTTTCTTGCTCTTGGAGGTTCATACTTTCTCCCTTTGTGACAGTTTTGCTGTATTTCGCTTCCTTCTTCTTTTCCGTTTGTGTGCTTTTCCCTCTCTTGCACTCGGAAAATATTGGATGCAGAAAAATAAGTGCAGGTCCCTAAAAATAAGTGTTGGTGCCCTCCAATGGCAACCACCGGCTACATTTAAGTACTGATTTATGCACCGCCTTTCCTTTTATTTTTATTTCTTCATAATTTCTCAGCAGGCATTTTGTTTTCAATTGTTCAGTCAAACCCTTGTGATTCTTTATATTGCTTCTCTGTTGTCCTGATTAAATGTCTTTCCTTTCAATGCACCCATCAAGACTTTTCACCAACTCTGATATTCGGGAAGTGTTGAGCCTTTATTTACATCCTCACGCTGATAGAGCGTACAGCAGTATTTAGGACCAGTGAAAAATACACCGTATTTCAGTCCGTCTTTCACCTAGGCCTATACATGTTCAGTCAGCTGTTAACATTTTATTTCAGTGTTAACTCTACACTATTGCCAGTGTGTTAAAATGCGAGCAGATCCTTGTGTTTTTCCCCCCGATGTTTACTCAGCTATGGGGCATATTCTCAAGAACGTGTGATAACCATCTTAAATTTATCCTAACACAACTGTGCATATCGCAGTCTATTGCGAGAAAATAACACCGTCCTAATGTCCAATTCTCAACCCGGTGGCACCATGCGATAGTAGCATGATAACGCGCCAAATGACTGCGCAAAATTCAACGTGACTAACAAAAAATGCAAAACATGAACGCCAAAAAAGTTGTGATGCCCCAAGCGCGATACTAAAATCATCGAAAACCAGCGACAGCCCTGCAAAACCCACGTGTCATGCGGTAAAACGCACTGTAAAAGCCAAAACAAAAAACCACACCAAAACCAATTCAAACTGCGTAGCACCATGGATGCACCCGGACCGAGTGCAGAGGGCAAGCCGAATCCCACAAGCCCCACGACGACCAGCATGGAACCCCGTCTTTGGGGAAGGGCAAAGAGAAGAGGAAGGCCTGGTTCAGTCTGCAGGAAGACCGGATCATCGTCACAGAGGTGATAGGACACTACCAACAACTGTTCATCACCTCCACTGCGGCACTGGCAACACCAATGAAAAAATGGCAGACCATCGTCACCAACGTCAATGCAGTTGGAGTGGCGAGGAGGTCAATGGAGGAGGTCAAGAGGCGCTGGCATGATGTGCAAAGGCAGACCAAACAAACTCGCCGCCAACAGGTTGGCAGCAATGGCGACTGGAGGTGGGCGTCCTGCGCCACAGGAGGAGCAGGATGAGCTGGGGGAAATGGTGGCCACAGTCACCAGTGTGGAGACGGTGGCAGGAGTGGGGCCTGGACACAGCACGATATGACCTGACCCAACAGCAACAGGGTGAGTGTCGACCAGGGACTAGGGGGACAGGGGGAGGTGGGCACAATGGCACACATGCACAATCATGTGTAGCACACCGCACATGCACAATGACAGTGGAGCATCTCCCTGATACCCTTGGCACACTGCAGCACACATACAAACACCAAGTAGGCCCCCGTCTACCATGTGCACATATGGGCCCCCTCCGAATAACCAACGACACCACCAATCCATGCACATGTGATGAATCCAGAAAAGCAGCGGCAGTGTGAGCCACACTGACTAAGCAAGTGACACTGCATGACCGTAGCATGGCAGCAGCCTAAATACATTAAATGGCGCACGAATGAACATGGAGGTGGCCCAGTGTGGATCCCATCCGTAAAGGAGCAGGTCACACTCTGACACATCCACGTGCACCTACAACCCATGCCGTCTAATACACGCAGCAGACAAACAATGCACAAGGCCACAAAATCTGTCCAAGAGCACAAAGAAGCACACACACATAGCAACCACAGAACATCACCAATGACGGCAATGTCGAACACCTACATCACAGGACAGAGGACACAACCGGTTTGCTTGTGCGTAGTTACTGGCTACTCACATCAGGCATTGCCTGACACTGTGAGATGACAATGTACGGGTACTACCACACAGCCGTCATGTACTCGGAAATCCCACTGTCTGCCATCAAATAGCCAGCTCCACCAAAAAAGACACAATGTGCATTGTCATGCAGTCTGCATGTAAACATCTGCAAAGCAGCAACATACATGGGAACCTCTGTTAACATGCATCTCCCCTTAACATTGCAGGGGGAAAAAACAACACTTACTGCAGAGCAGACCACAAATCCTTTCAGTAATGATGAAGAGGACAACGTGCACATCTGTTCAGACACCCTCCAATGGCTAATGGACAGCCTCTGCACCCCACCCCCAGGAGTAGGGCAGCCCAGCTGCCTTGAGGCAACCCCACCACCTGCACAGACCACACAGCAGGAAGCACACACCACCACGGCTGTCTCCCAGGACCCCCACGAACAGCATATGGAATTTCCACTCTGTGTGTTGGGTTGCCAGTGGAGTTGGCTGATCAGCTGAGGGTGGGTTTCGAGCTTGTGGCAGCCAAACTAGATGCCATACTTGAGTGTCTGAGTCCCATCAGGGACCACTTACATTCCCTAATGGACACACACTGTCAGCACCTTGCTCTCCGACAATCCTTGGCTGACATCACTGGGGCCATTACTCGAATAAAAGAACTGTCTAGTAAGACCGGCACGAGCGTAGACAGAACAGAGTTGGCACAGATGCACAGGACAATTGAGACCATGGAGCAGATGCAGGCTGGAAGTATGGCTGCCATGGCTGAACACCAGCGAGATGTAGCTGGGATCTTCCATGCCTTGCAGTTAATCCCTGCCATTGCTGCCACTGAGCTGGTCCCAGATGACTGCAGCGGGAACTGTTACACACACCTCTCCGGCCACTGATGTGTCAGTGGCACCCAGTGATGCAGCCCTATCACCATCACACCCTGATGTGTCAGTGGCACCCAGTGATTCAGCCATTACCCCGCCACACACACCAAACACTGAGGAAGTATCAGAGGACTGAGATGTGGATGGTAATTACTATGTGAGGAAGGAGGTAGTAGCATCCATCACCGCCATATGACCTGTCCCTGCCTGGTTCTGCCCTATGCATCATGCCCTGGGACAACACCTTCTACCGACCCCCAGAACACTCTGGGACATACACCTGGACCATGAAATGGACTGGCATATCTTCACGGGTTGACAATAATACAGCAATCCTGCTGCGGGCTGCACTCTCCCTCTCCCAAATCACTTTCCAATCCCCAGAGGTCTCTGGTTGGCCCACCACTGGGCTCCTATGTAATGTGGGCTTGGCATGGCCATGTACAGCTCCAGCTCCGAAATTCACCAGAATATGAATAAAACATTAAAAATCACACAGGTGTGTCCTGACAATGTTCACTCAAGTGCGAAAGTATGGATGGACAATGATTGCACAAAAAAGGTACACCCTTGTAAATGACATCAATGGGCATGTTGAACCCTGAGCTACATGGCCAGTTGGATGTCTGTGAAGGTGAGTACTAGCTGTGGCCTCGTTCCACTTTAATGACAATCTTGCAACCCCCAACGTAGGCACACATCGATGTATTGAATAGGGCTGTGTAGGAATGACCAAATAGTTAGCAGGCCAGAAGTGGTGTCCTACATCACGTGTGACACCAGAAGTTCACTTTGCATACCTACTCACACACATCTGTGTGGACACATTCTGTTTTGATTCATAGCATTGCTCCACATGGTCAGATGTTGGACACCATACTCACATTGCAGGAGACATGTAAGTGCACAGGCCTACCAGCAACTATCCCAAACACAGTGTTTAGCTCACAGAGGTAGAGCAGTCAAAAGGGGAAGCACCCCTTACATCGGATACCTCGCATCGCGCTGACATTGCAACGCGGCGATTACATCGTGGCCGTCATCACATCGCATGTCATCAGGACGCATGCAAGTGCATCGCATTTACATTTACATCACATGCAAGTGCATCGCATTTGCTAACGATGACATCGTGACAGCATTCAACTAAAGCGCGTTGCCTTTAATGTGTTTATGACAATGACATCGTGACAGCGAGCACAATTATTGAAGTAGCGCATATTCAACTAAAGCGAGTTGCCTTTACTGTGTTTATGACAATTTACATTAAATGGGAAGCAGCGCACAATGTTTATTTAAGTCATAAAATGGAAATTGTGTTTCTTTAACTAAACAAGCAAAGCAGCGCAAACGATGACATCGTGACATTATTGAAGTATTGCAATATGCGAGCACATGACAATTTACATAAAATGGGAAGCAGCGCATATGCGAGCACAATTCGAATTTGGAAGTATGTTTATAAAGCAGCGAATTGTACATTAGCGCATATGCGACTTCAACTAAAGCACGTTGCCTTTACTGTGTTTATGACAATTTACATAAAATGGGAACCAGCGCATATGCGAGCACAATTCGAATTTGGAAGTATGTTTATAAAGCAGCGAATTGTACATTAGCGCATATGCGACTTCAACTAAAGCACATTGCCTTTACTGTGTTTATGACAATTTACATAAAATGGAAAGCGCATATGCGAGCACAATGTTTATTTAAGTATTTAAGTCATAAAATGGGAATTGTATTTCTTTGACACTGTGTTTATGACAATTTACATAAAATGGGAAGCAGTGCATATGCGAGCATTATTTAAGTAATAAATTGGGAATGAAAATGGGAATTTAAAATTGAATAAAAACGCAATATAAAGCAGCGAAACATCAGCGTCAATCACTGCAACAACATGTGGTCTGACGGAAACATAGACAGACTTTGGTGCTGTCAGACAAGGCTCAAACCTCCTACCATCCACTCATAGCAAGAGCATATATATTTTATAATTAATCCGCTGCTAGCAGTTATCAATTCAGTCTGCTGATGGTAGTATGCGCATTGTGCATCTTCCATAGTGTGTCCCTACATGCCCTCCCAGCCCTGTCTGGCTTCGTTGTTGGTAAGCGATTGTGATGTGAGGACACTCCTGTAGTCTTAAAACCACGTGTGATGGGGCTTCAGTTTGAAGCATATTATGCAATGGGATTAGTACTGGTGGCTCCTCGGGGAAGCTAGGGGTAGTCGTTTTAAAGTCCTGTCTTAGCCATAGGTACATAATGATCTCAAGGGGAGTGGAGTTATTTTCAGTGAAAAATTCTTCCCTAATTTCGAATCTCCCCTCTACATACAGAGCCCACCAGGTGCGCAGATTGTGGCGTTATAGCATACGACGGCATTACGCTTCATGCGTTACCCGAAGATTGTATTGGTATTTCAATGGCAATGCCGGTGAATACACCATAAGGTGGCTGTAGCTTTTTTGCAATGCTTTTTCAGGCCTCATTCTTCCAAACAATGGTTGATTCCCTCCCTACAGCTGTCTGTCGTTCCTTCCTGAGAAAACCAGAAAGTGGCACAGGTGCCATGTACCCCAGGTCCACTGCCAGGTGTGGCAAGAAAGGATGAGGATTGTACCAATATGTTGCGTAATGTTATTGGCACTTAAATAATATAGTTCTGGCTCCAGAGGGTTTTTTGAGGGTATCCCACTTGCTTCTGGTTGCTTGCCCCCACAAGCCAGATGTATCAGTTGGGTACTCAGGCTCTTAAAGAACTGGCGTCTTGGGGTATGTGGTATGTTTATGTGATGCCTGGCTAAGTAGGCCAAGAGATCCCTTCTCTTGCGCTGAGCTTTCAGCCCCGTACGTTCCATGTCACCAAATTCAGGCCCGTCTGTTGCCTGTTACCTTTCATCTGTTCACGATCTACTAATGAAAGCTGGGTCCTTGCCCCTCCAGGGGCTGGTTTTCCTTGGTCTGAGTGTGTATCTCAATTCAAATGCTGCTCTACTCGGTGTTCATTGTGAAGCTTGTTGCCCCTTACATCGGCTTCCCCAACATGCAATGTACTATTCATCCCGCCCTCCCTGTCCCTCTAACGGTCCAAAATGCCTAAGTAACAAACAAGCAGCTTGGTACGGCAAGATTATGGGTACTCCGATCTCCTCCATGTTTGATTGCTGTACTGCCATGTCTACTCGAGAGTTCGGAGTTTCAACATTTTTAATATTAGTGAGATTGCTGCATTTGGAATAGAAAAGTATAACCCAGATTAAAACATAATGCTTTCGGAGGAGCAAAACAGTTGCCCTGTCCATGTTCTTAGGTGAGAGAATTCCTGCTGGGGCATGACACCAAGGGGGCATAGCTGAAGCTCCTCCCAGCTGTAGCTACATGGGTGGAGGGTGTCCAGGACATGTGGGAAGCACCCCTTACATCGCGTTGTCATGTCGCGTGATGTAATGTCGCCAATGTGATGCGCGATCCTAGGCTACGGCCGCATTTGCGTCGCAACGACGTGCGATGACAAAATGGCCGATGTAAGTGGCATTGCGATGTATTGGCCGCGATGCGAACGGCTGCGAGGAGTTTGAATACGATGGATCGTCATACAACCAGTCAAAAGGGACCCACCTCCATTGTACATGTGTCACTCAGTCCCTCCCTGTGTAGGAACGATGCTCATTGTGGCACACGATTCATACATCTAATCAACACTCATCACAGTTCGACCGTAGTGAAGTTGCGGAGACTTTATTGGCATGTGCGGGCAAGGGCAAAACATGCAGGGAAATGTTTGAGACACTTACACGCGGCATGGGAACATGTCGAGGTACAAGACATGGTGGTGCAAAAATTTACACAGATCATTACGGATGGCAACGGTCTCAGACCACCTTGCCTTGCTGGACGAGTTATGAAATGCTTGGAGTCTGCCCATTGCCCTGTGTGAGGGGACACGACTCACAGCACTTGGGGCCTACATAGTGCCATGCCACCGGACTGCGTCGACTGTCTCCTCTGCTGACAGTGATCAGGTGTAAGGTCACATGTCTTGCTACATTGCCATGTGTGTACTCCCCGCCTCACAGCAGTATGTCCGATTTGGGAACGTTGCCAAACGACGCTGTGCTGCTCCGACCATGGAAGTGCCTCACCTTGCACATGTGTGTACACGCGCGTAGTTCCAAGCGCATGCATTCTGAGTCCAAACGAAGGCAGACATTTCAACTGTTGTAGTGGGATATGTGAGCATTCCCCACGACGCGACAAGTTGTTGGGACCTGTGCTGTGGGTGACAATCCGATGTGGCTGCAGGAAAGTAGTTACTCGTCCATGAATGCCAGCGCAGCTTCAGGGGCATTGTCGGGTTCAAGGAACACCAGGGTGACCCAATCCATTAACTGGTCCGGGCAGATGTGCTCAGTCCACTTCTTTTCCCCAATCCGCAACACAGCCCAATAGGGTAGTGCCTTTATGTGGTCACTGCACACGAGGAGTTGTGCAATCTCCCATGCACAACTGCCAGCACATACGCCAAAGATCAGTGCATCCCATGCACAGGTATCCCGGTGACACTCCTGTTCGTGGGCCAACAGGGGATGCACTGTCAGTCATAATCCAATTCAGCTACCGTTGCGTTGGATAGGCGCACCTCCATGGGTCACTTGAATGTGCATGATCGACAGTGGAACCAGGGCTGGACGCAGGTGACGTAGACAAGACGGAAACTTGTTACTGATTCGCAACACTGCCGTTGGCCCAGATTCCAACAGATGCAGCATTCATGCACAGTACAGTTCCATGTGACAGGGATTGTGCATGTGTCCGGGAATGCCTGTCATTGCATTTGTTGATCTCGTAGCACCAGCACTCCTTAGACCTGTGGCAGTTCTGTGTACGATATGCCGCAGTTCAGGGCAATGAGTCGTATGTGTGTGCAACATTTGGACGTATGGGTAGTTTTTGACCAATGTGTAAGGGCATCCCTTGCAGGTGTAGGTTATGCAGGGACAAGTGTGTGTGGAGTGTTTGCATGTTGTTTTTTCATTAGTGCTGTTCGTGGTGTGAGAGTTGTTGGAGGCTGGTTTGGTATCTTGCACAGGGTGTGCCAGCCGCACTCAGGACCAAGGTCGGAGGGTCGGTTGGCCTTCCGCCTTGTGTGTAGAGACAAAGGAGCTTTCATTCCTAATTTTAGTCTGACTACTGCTTACCTTTATGAGATGTGATGTGGCCTTCGCACTGACTTTGATGCCAGGCCTGTGATTTGGTGTGCACGAATTTAGAGACACACGCAGCTGTTGGCATGTTTGCATGAAACAAGGGCATGATTGTCATTGCACTCCTTTTTCAGTCTCTCTTTCTCTCTCTTTCGTTCTCTCGCTCCCTGTCCTTTGAGTGCCTGACACACCTTCTTATCTTGGATATTGTCTTGCAGGCTGTGACTCACAGATTGTCCAGGAATGCCCCGCCATGACTCTTCACAATAGTTGTTTGGAGACTAATTAGTATATGACATTTTGTATGGTCTTTCAATGGTGCATGAATGACTCAAGATTTCTGTACTCACATGTGTATTGATTACTGCAATTGTGCGACGTCAGACAAGTGTTTTTTTCATGTTTTCGGGCCGTTGATGTGCAGTGTTTTGTTCCGGTGGTGGTGGGGTGTGCCAGGGTTGGGGTCCAGGGGGTGGGGGGAGGTGTTTCTGGGGGTGGTGGCGGTGGGTGTTGTGGCCCTCTTGGGTGTCTGGCTTGCATGATCAGTGGCTCCATGGCATCTGTTGTTCTTCAGGTTTGGGTCTGGGCTGGGTTCCCTTTTGTGGTTCAGGCTGTCGTCAGACTTTGCACCAGGTCAGAGCAGGTGTTAGTTTTCTGCTGCTATCGCATGTTTTGTTTTCTTATCTCGATCTGGCTGGTCGTTGAGAATTTTGCGGAGTGGTGTTGTCGCAGCTTTTTGCATGGGAACGCCTACTCTGCATCTCATTAACTATAGTTGCCAGGGTCGTCTGTGGCGATGTTTTTTGCGGCTGCTATCACGGGTAAACTGGTGCTATGGGCTGTTAGCACCAGCTTGTGAATGCGGTGATAAATTTATCGTGACTTTGGCTGCAATAAAGTGCCATGAACTCAGTGATAACTCCTCTGTGTTTTACTATTACATTGGCTCAGCAAAGATGTCTGTCATTCCGTTCCTTTACCTTGATTTTCTCTGTTGTGGTCTCTTTTGTAATACATGAAACTGCTCCTTCTTGTTGAGGAGCAGCAGGAGGTCAGTAGCAAATGATGTGAAATGCTTGGCGGACAGGGTGAGTTGTAGGATTTTTGGGCCCCTGGGTAGAAGTAACATCGCAGGAAATTACATCACTGGAGGTTACATCAATTGGCAATTAATCCTCTGGCATCAGTTGAAGCAACTATACAAGAAGGTAACAGCGTTGATATTAATGCTAATAAAATAAGCGCATTTATTTCAATGCTTTTAAGTGGAAATGCTTTATATTAGTCACACCACCGTGGTTCTTCAGCTAAGGCACAGGAACCTAAGCGCACTTAGCATTTCTCCCCCTGTTCTTGTTACCCCCAGGCTCCCAGGCACTGTCTGAGCGTCCAAACAGATCGTTCAGACCAATCACAACATGCTGTCATGCTGGTAACAGCAGCATCGTGATTGGCTTAAGGGAGTCTCGAAGCCTGTGTTACTGGGATCCAGGAATTGAGGGAGGAGAGGAGAGGTGGCCTATCCGCCCACCACTACTTTTCCCTAGCAGCCGCCACTGAGTCACACTGGGTGGAAAAGCTAGGCCCGGGTATTTTCAAATCTGACATCTACTTAAAAATGTTATCTAATTGTTTTCATTTTAGGGCGTTGATTAAATGACAAAACAGACTGTTTTAGACAATATTGGATTAAGATGCTTTCTCAGATACCAAGTGCAAGATAATGTACGCAGAGCAGAAATCTTAAAGCCAGAAAGATATGAAAGCAAACAAAACAGTTTAAAATACCTTGACTTCTGTTAAAGGCATCACTCAAGTCACTGTACAATTGAGCAACTGGATATAGTGAGATAAATCTGATGCATTTATCTTATTATTTTCAATTATATTTTTAGCATTATAAAGCACAGGCTAAACCTAGGAAGAGGGCAGCTGATTGTTATACTAAGAAAGTATTATAATTTATGGCTTTGGCTAACTATCATATCCTTTCTCAAATTTCAGCCCCCATCAACACCCTCTGCAGCATATACAATTACTAAATTATTAGTATACATTGAGGTGATTCCAGGGCGCATTTCATTGTGTAAGTTAGCATTATTCAGATTCAGTTTTTAGTTTTGAGGTGTATGTCCTTTCACTTGCATACAGTGACTTTTTCCCAGTTATGCAAGACACCTGGAAAAGACACACCCAGATCAATGTAATGATATTTCAAGCGTGGCTCACTATTTGGCCCTTTTGCCTGGGTCTCATGGCACTAGACCATGGCTGTGAGACACGGGAAAGGGAGTCCCACCCACTAGGGTTGCCACAAAGCCAGTATTTTTACCAGCATGGGCAGTATTTTCATGTACCATCCAGGGAAAAAATTGGAAAAAGCAGCTAAAACCCTTCTTTTTTTTTCATCAGGGCTGATTTGTATCTGGTTGGTCCTCTTCATTAGCACTCTGAGCAAAACAGTGATGGACTGGAATGCATACTATAGTAACCAACCAGTGGCTGAAACTAATACACATATTCTGCCCTTTATCTTTGTCTTCTTCAAAGTGAAACTCTCAAAGTGTGCTGTGTATGCCCAGATGTGGGCCTCGTGGCTCACTGGGACATATGACGTAATCAGCACCTGACATAGCAAAACTTAAAACTGTCTAGGGTTGCTTGCCTTTCCCCTGAGAGGGTATATGACTTGGCAGCATGGGCTAGAATGTTCCTCGCTGAGCTGGATCAAGACTGATTTGCATTAAGTTGCTCCCTGGCAGCAGTGAGACAGACAACAAAATACATGACCTGGAATTCAACCCTAGTAATTATAAGTAGCTGAGATTAATTGAATCATTCGTCCCATCACTTTTTGTTTTTCTCAGTAAAGCAAAATCTCAAAAGAAATTAGTGAGCAATGTAGTTCCTGATGTGCACATTTCAAAAAGTCCCAAGTGTAATGAAAGTGACATGCCATTGTGCAACAAATTGTTGGAGGGATTTTAGGCAGGGATGGACTGCGATCTAGAGACATCAATACCAGTTTACTAAAAGGTAAGGTCCTGAAAACAATTATTCTTTGAACTTCAGACGTAAACAAAGGCAACTCTATGGCCCCATTTCCTGAACCTTACCTTCCAGCTTGACCATGTCTGAGAGTTTTCGGGAAAGGGGACCCTTGCCTTGCTCTTGCGGCTTTGAGCCATGTGTGCGAGAAGCAAGAGGGGTGGGGCTGCGTCATTAAGTTCTAAGAACGTAATACAGGCTCCACAGCTCACTCACTCAATCCATAACGTCCCCTCCCCTGAGTGCATTTTGGGGTTTCATCCCAGAGCGCTTACTCTGGATCAGGCTTCTCTTTAACAGTTAAAAGAAACCTGCTGAGTTTATTTCGGGAGTTTCATCCCATAATACTGTCATTCAAATCAGACCCCTTGCCTCTTTACAGATAGGAAATTGTGCTCTAGTGGGAAAGTTATGGGCTTGAACAAAGCAGGCCTTGTATCACAATCTTGGTTCTTATTCCGAACCATATATTGTTTGATCTTTGCAAATCATGTTCTATTGTGTTTATCTCCCCTCATCTGCTATTAACTGATTATGTGACTGTAATTATATGAATTTAAAGGTTTTCGGATGGTCGCCCGCTGTTTCAGTGCTGTTTCATTGTCAGGTTTTACATTGCTTCTTATTAGCGGCTATTAAGGTAAAAGTTTTACTAAAGTGACCTAACAAGGTCACCTTATCAACTGAAAGTCCTTCTATGAGTTACTATTTTAACGAACAATGGTCTCTTATCTCAATAAAGTGGCTGTTTCCAGTACCAGAGCAGAGACATCCCACAGTTCTTGGCTGCAGGAGGCTTCGTATATATTTTCCTTGTTTTACATCCCCTTTTAGGTCCAGCCTAGAGCAGCGCAGCTGCTTGCTCGACTTTTAGTAAGGGGGTTTTTGAAACTGCTACCAGAGGCTTGCTGGCCTCAAGCTTGCATGCACGTGCATGTGCAGGCGCGCAGCCGCCATGTGTTTCTGTCAAGGCTCATTAAGCCTTGCGTGCCTCACTCCGCCTTGCAATTCCCCCCCTACACCTCATTAGCTTTCTGTTCCCTTTGTTACTATTTTTTTTAGAACCATTTAGATTCATTTTCATGTAATTCGAGACAGTTTATTCATAGTTACCGGGTAGCGCTTTTATCAAAGTAAAGCGTCACGTGGCCCATTAGCTCAAAAACAATTCCATAATAGACAGCTAATGAGAACGACTTTGTGCCTCTGACCGTCCCCTCCTCCTCCCGCTCTGCCTTTCAACTCCTGCTCTTCCGTCCTCCTGCCTGCCTCTCTCCATCTTCTAACCCCCTTGCCATTACTGCCTTCCCCATCCACTTCTTCCCCTACTTTCTGCTCCCTGTTGCTCTCCCTTGCTTTTTCCTTTCTTTCCCTTGCCCTCAGTCCAGCCCCTTCCCTTACTTAGTCTGTACTAGATCATTTATTTTGTACAAAGCGCGCATACACTCCGAGGAGTTTCATGGCGCTGGAACCAAAAAGTAAACGGAGAAAAGGTTAGTGAGGGTCGGCACTGTTATCAGAAACATGCTTTACAGTGTCCTACCCCCTGATACCTGAGTACCCCCTCCCCCATCCTAGCAGCACTCTCTTCCCTTCTTCCAGGGCTCGAGTCGGGGGTACACGCGGGTGGACGGCTTCCCTCCACTCTTTTCACAGGGTGGATGCCTTCTCCCCTGCCAAGAAGCTGGGCCCCACAGAAATAAGCTGAACGTGTCCCTGTGTAATTTACAGTTACCGGGACACGTCGAGCATGTGACCTCATGAGGTAATTTGCATATTGTCAGTCCCCCCACTTCTTTTTATAGGACTTGTGCCCTGCCTTCTTCTACATCTTTCTCTCCCTCCTGCCCTCATTTGCCACCTGCCCTCCCCTTACTTTCTGTACTCTCCTTCTCTCTCTACGCCAGGTTTACTGTTGGTGCTGTGCTATGTTACGCAAACAAGAACGCATTGTATAGCGCCAAGCCTACAGCAGTGCCTCTTGAATTCTGGGGCTGGGGAGGGTCACATTTTGTGGATGGTTGAGTAAATTATGCGGCGCCATGCGGGACATTCTGTAAAGGTATTACTTCATTATGTTACCATTATTTAACTTGTTAACACTGCCTGGTCATTGGTTACACCTCATTAGCACCTGTTTAATATCCAAGTACAGCAATGAGCAACAGAAAGGAGGCCAGTCAACCCTTGCAACGGGTCTTCCACTGCGCTGCAACACGTCACTACATTTTAGTAAGTTGTGAACCGGTTGAGCTGGAAACAGAATGTGTTTTTGCTCAAATCTGCAGATTATGCTGCGGATAACGGATTATGTCACAAGTCCTTAATTATGCAAAAAGCGCTGTGGCCGCTTATTTGCAGTGGCCCTGGCTACAGTCACAGGCTGCGATGGCTCAAATAATGTCAGTTCAGTATGCTTCGGTTTAAAGGAAGGCAGTGGGGATCGGCTTCAGACAAGTACTTTTTACTACAAATATCTACATGAGGACAAGCAGCAAGGCAGGGCAGGCTATTTTAGGTGATTCCCTCCGTGTCCAAACCTAGGACCTCATATGTTCTCTTTCCATATATTAGTTAGCGGTTGGTATTGGATGCATCATTGCACTTTATTTTATTATTATTTTAGCCATGCTGCACAGCAACCATGCTTCTATGCAGCATAGCTTCAAATCAATGCCAAGGTTGGCAATGCCCATGCTGTACAAGATGAACAAAAGGCAGTGGCAGAGGCAATAGTCTGCAAGGCGTAACCTATTGGCTTTTTCAATGCGTGTTAGGTCTCGACACAAGACCCCCGTGATTCTGAGCAAATCAGTTAATCTTCCCATCCGTCAAAAAGAGAAAAAATATGCAATTTCGCAAAAGATCCCATCACATAAAGCAATCAAATTGTAAATTGTAAATTGATACTTGTATAGCGCACTACTCACCCGCAAGGGTCTCAACGCGCTTGTACGAATACCGCTGTGGAACCCATCCTGGCTTTCCCTGTGAGGTGTCCACTCCTGGGCACCCCTAAGGTGGAGGCCAGGTATCCTTAGCGTTGTGGGGGCCGTTGTGGAGATTAAGCAAGCTATTGCCCAGAGTTGCAGAGTGGGACTCCATGATTGGAATAGGCACCGAGGCGAGAATTATCAGGTCCTTGGAATTTTGAGCCCAAGACCCGCCGAGGCGGGTAATTGAACCCTGGTCACGGGCTAGACCTCTGCATCAGGGTCTGCCGCTCTAACCATTGAGCCACACTTCTCCACTAATTGGCAAAGCCAATAGGTCTCACTTTTGGGACCTTATAAGTAGTTAGTTTTGCAGCACAATATCCTTTATGCAACAACATCAGCTGTTGCATGCTAAATCTCGTACCTTATAAGTGTTTAGCCATGCAACAGTTGATGTTGTTGCACCAACGATATTGTGCTGCATAGATAAATACTTATAAGTGCGACACCCATTGGCAATGCCAATGCTTGTTTGATTAGCCTGCAAGCCTGCATTGATCCTATAGCAAGAAAAAGGAGGACATTTGGTATTCCAAAGTAGGTTACGGCAGAATTATTAATATTATTAATAATATTATTATTATTATTATTATTATTATTATTATTATTATTATTATTATTATCATTAATATTAATAATAATATTATTATTATGACCTTGTAAAGCGCACAGCTACCGGCACTGGACGGATAGGTAACAGCCGCAATGGCATCTAACAACAACCCTTGTAGAGCAGTGTCTTCAGGTTCTTACCAAAGATAAGCAGGGGGGGGAAAGTCCTAGGAGAGAATTCCAGAGTTTCGGACCCAGGTAGCCACCCTTCATGCAAGCAAGGCGAAACCTGGGCTCTGTGAACAATGAGAAGCTAGATTATCTCATCTGCCGGATGAGCACATAGGGTCTCACCAAGCTTTGAATGTAGGGGGGAACATTCGTGGCTAAACCTACCTTACTCTGGGCAACGCCGCCACCGCCAGAAGTCACTGAGAGCCTAACGCCGCCACCGCCAGTAGTCACTGGGTGTCAAAGCCGCACCGCCGCCCTGGGACTACAATTTCCGGCTGCCTTAGAGGCGGCGCGTTCTAACGACGACGCGCCAGCGCCTGGAGGCGCATTTAAACAACGCTGAGACCCGCTTCGCAGGACGCGCGCAGGACGAGCCAGGCGAAGCCCGGGCCAAGGGCGGGCCCATTTTAGCCCGTTCAAGACCGGACAAGGACGGGACGGGTAACCCCATTAACATCTGTTCCAGCCACCCAAGGTCAGTGCACAAAGTATTGGTGTGATATATCCTGCAAGTCAAAAGTGTAAAGTAGCAACCCCTCTCCAGCAAGTATGGCTACTTCACCGATTGCAGGTTTAAATGGCAGGAAGTTCACTGGAGGTACATTACTGGGCACATTAGATAACTTTCTTATCAGGGTATCGTCAGCCTTGGCCAAGGATATTGAACTTACAGAAAATAGACTATCCCTGGACACTACCTTTGATAAGAGATCTTCTCTGGGAAATCTGGCAAGGGCTAGATCGCCATTAAATAAACAGGCTGATTCCCAGGGTACGCTTCCTTCTTCTGGGGTGGAGGAGAGAAGTCTATCTCCACAACCAGTGTTTATCCTCGATTCTAGTGCGAACTCCCCTAGGGGCACGGCCATTCATAGTGTTCCAAGAAGAGTCCCCTCCCCCAACATTAAGACTCGTTCAGCTTGCCATGCAAAATCGGGATTTGCCCAGTAGGAGGTGGGGGGCCAGCAAAGAGAAAACGCCCTGGGGCACCAATGTAAGCTGGGGGGAGGAAATCAAAAATCGCCAAAAACGTTGCATCCATTGAGGATCCAGTGGTTACGTCACTTAATAGCCCTACTCGAACTGTACCACTCGACAAAGAAGGGCATAGTGGTCATCAAGTGGGGGAGAAAGCACACTTTGACTTGGGTCCATTGTTTTGGAAAAAACTGAAGGGCACTTTCAAGAAGTTATGTCATCCAATATATGATCAGCTGGACTCTATTGAAAATAGACTGGTATGCCTCGAACTTTCGCTTGCATCAGTCCAGAAGCAGGTGGGATCCTGGTCTAGTGCACTAATCGGTCAGCAGAAAACTACTATAACCCAAAGTCCAACCGCATCTAGTAATGATGGCGCTGTAGCGGGGGGGACAGTTCCACTCAGTCAGCCACCATGATGTCTACCGTGGTACTCCCGCCTCCTACTTTGGTAGAGGCAGAGAATATAGCTATGGGCAATAGGATGCACCAGGTAGCTGGGAGCAGACCGGTTGCCACACAGCAAAAATTGTCTTCGATGCCTATGCCATGCAGTGTAGCCACCTTACCTAACATTGATCTCCCTCCTGAATCAGCCCCCTTTGTGGTAGTCTTGGTGGGGGTTCCCCTCATTGGCTCAGGAGAAGCGGGAGCCATATGCTGATCTTAAAAATAAGTGCACCTTCTGGCTTAATAAGTATCGACCACTGCCGACTAATATACATGCAGAAATTTTGTTTGCCAGGAGGGTGAACTGGCTAGGAAGGAGCTGTAAGTCGGCGGCGGGGGATTGTTCACCAGCAGTGAACCAGAGGAGACCGGTTCTTATCGGAAAAAATGTGCTCTCTCGATCTTGGAGTCATAGCAAAACGCTTGGCCAGCTGCTTGTTGTGTTCTTGGTACGAGATGGTACATGAATCCAATGAGAACTGTAGGCGGAGTTAGCTAGAAACTTCGATGGAGAGCTGCATTCTATATTAGAGAAAGGGGGTCCGAGAGAAGGTGAGATGCTGGTCTGGTGGTTTGGCGGTCTGGTGATACATCACGGTGCAGACGTGCAGTCGTGTTTCTGGAACAGAGAGTCCTGACCCAACCAGAGAGGAAAAGAGAGCCGGACCCTTCTTCAGATGCCAAGATGGTGAGGTGTTCCATGTATACTTATTGTATCTAACTATGTCTTTTATTTTCAGGCTCTATGTATATGTATGTGTCGGTGATTGCTACAAATTTCTATTGTGATGTCTAGTTATTTCTTTCTTTTGTCATCCTATTATCATGTAATAAAGAACTCTTGGAGAATATAATTTGTCTTTATTTCTTGTGAAGGAAGGTCAGGCCCCTTTTTTACCATGTACTTACAGAGGGATGGGCGATTCCCCTCTAATGGGTAATTGTTGATACGGAAGGGAAATTGGCTCCTAGCAGGGATGCCTACATTTTAATTATTCTATCCAATACATTGCTAGGAGGAGCATGCATTGTGTACCCTCCCAGATGGGGAGGTGTTGTTATTTGCTGCGTACCCTCTCGGATGGGGAGGTGTTGTGACTTGTTGGTATTTGCGAGCTCCTCTGCAATGGTCTTATATGTTGTCAGTGTTTATTCCTTTCTTGGGTAAGTATTGTGAAATGTGGTGTCTTTCTGGATCCTGAGAAAGGATGTGGTAAGTAATGGCCTGGTGACTGACAGAAGCACCAAAACATACAGAGAAGTAGGTCATTACACTCATGAAAGGGCTCTTTGGCAGAGATCTTTTAAAGTAAAAAACACCGTAATGGTGAGTGCAAGTGTATGACGCTGGTGAGTAAGAGGGTTAAAAATACCACAGTGGTACCCAATAAAAAGTGTTTTTCATTTTTGGGTTTACTGGATAAAGTAAAAACAGACACCACACTCTTACTTTCCAATAATGAGGAAATCTAGTTTGGTCAAGAGTGCCGGTGAAGTGTATTTGGTCGACATGTTTCACATCTTATTGGTTCAGAAGGGATCCTTGGCATTTTATCTGGACTGAATATTGTGTGAAAGACCAAAAAGGGGGAAAATGATCCCTGCCCAGAATTTGGAGAGGGAAATGTAGGTAGTGGGTGTCAATAGATTACCCTTCTGTGTCTTAGTCGGGGAGAGACTAGTATGTTAGGTGCACGAGAAAAACATTGATGAACAGTCACCTAAAAAGTTATCCAACCTGAAAGAGAGAGGGAAAATATAAGGTGAGAATAAATGTGCCACAGGGAAAGTTCAATGGCTGGATTGCATCACATAGTGGCTTGGTGCAAACAATCAACATAAAACAATTCAAATGCAGTCTTAACAACGTCCTTTCAATTACTGTGCAAGCTGTCTCAGTACAAGATATGTACACACAAAGTGTGTGTATATGTGTGTGTCTTTAACTGCACATCACAACTTTGAAATGTCCAAAAGAAGATTACATGGTGAAGATACCTGTAATAGATTAAAACAAAAGATGAGTAAAGAAACATAAGAAAATTGACACATCACAAAGTCATCTTTTTGATGATTCATTTTCTAATACACAATTAGAGATAAACAATCAAAATAAACATAAAAGTCAATCTGTTGACAGGGCGTGGCTTGGGCAGCCAGTATGGCGGATGCTGACTAGCTGAGCTCCGTGCTCCCACGCTGTTAATCCTGCATAATCTTGCTATAAATCCTGCCCAGTGCAGCTAACCAGAGGATGCACTGATCAAGCCTTAGCCCCACATTTGTGAGCTGCGGACCGGAGTGACCGTCGCTGGCTGTACATCCTATGCTGCAGCTCCTGGGCACCTGGTGCAGACCGGGCCTGATGCTGCTGGCCTACCTCTCCCCCTGTTGAGGTGCTGCTGGGAGCAGGGGGGTCGGCTCAGGCCCCCGAGGTGAGGTGCATTATCCGGCGGGGGCTGTGGTATTTGTTCTGCTGGTGGGGCTTGCTCCCAGGACCCCCTCGCTTGCTGGCTGTCGTGGCATTTGGTGCTTTGCCCCGGCCAGGGCCTTGATTGTGGGACAGCTCCCAGCCAGATCAGGCTGCTCCATCTTTGGTGACGGGCCCCTGATCTGGGTGCAGACCGGTGGTGGTGGACTCCGGCTGGGGCCCACATGAAGATTGAGTGGCGCTGTACGCTGGTCCTACGGGCCCTCTACCCCTCCATTTCCAAGAGGGATTCTCCCCACCCGAGGGATATGACAGGGCTGGAACCTTAATCAGAGGGTGAATCAGTAACCAGCCGAGTGGGGAGAGGTGGCACTGTCCCTTTGTTTCTAATATTACATGGATGGGCTGTCGCACTCGTGCTGAAGTGATCTCTGTGGAGTGATGGTGAAAGAGGTGGGTGATGCAAGAAGGTAAATGCTCCTGAGTGTGAGGATATTTGATATCCAAAGTCAATAGCGCGATCCTCGAAATTGAGGGGCATCCCCCACTTGCACTTAAAAGACACTGTGTTCGAATATTCCCTAGTTTGTCAATAATGTTTGTTTTACATTTCAACTTATTTGTCAATCTTATTGTCAGTTCATAATTTCTTCATTATGATAATTGATTCTTTATTCTTTGATATTTTCTTCATTCTCATAGTCGTATATACAACAGCCCAATGCATTTCGGGCACTAGCCCTTCATCAGGGGCATATTCATTGGGTAAATTCATGTATAGCACCGAATGGATGTGCTTGGAATTAGAACAGCCGGTTTCGCATCATAAACAATAGCGTATGTTTAGATACTCAATAGGCGGCGTGTAGGCGAATTCAACCGATTGTGTGTTCCATTAACGGTGGGCCTTGGGGCACATTGTGGGATCTTGCGCTGGGGAGCGGCGGTCGGCAGACGCCCCCCTCTCCGCCTTCATTGGGACACCATCACAGCCGCTGTAGACCGCACTGGAAGTACATTACTGGAACCACTGCTGGGCCTATACTGCACTACGGGCTGTGGGGGGAGCCACACCCTGGGATTGTTTCAGAGGCACAGCCTGGTCTGCAGACGGTGGTGCTGAGTACGCAACAGGCTGGTGGTCCAGAGAGTCTGGTCACGATAGGGAGGCCTACTTGGCTGGCTGTCACTGGCTGTGGAAGCTGCTGGGCCAGGCTCAGTGTGGCTTAGGGAGGGCCTGTTTCCGTGACTACCGGCCGCGGTGCCCCCCCTGGGTCCCCCTGATGGATCCATGATGCACCTTGGCCTCTGTCATTATCTTTGGGGTACAGGGAGCCCCCCACTGAGGACCGCTTAAATTCCCCGATAGACCGTCCCACGGCTCAATGATGGGGAAAGACAAACCTGGTGGGACAGGTACAAATCAAAGTACTCTCAACCACTATGCCACGACGACGAGCGGGAGGGCTGCAGGCAGAGCCATCCCAGACAATGTGCTGCTCTTGGTAGCCATCACAAAGGCTAGGGACACCGTGGATATCAAAATTTGTGCATTGGGATCCGAGGTCTCCTTCCTTCATCAGGACCTACAAAAGGCAGTGGATCGCATCACTGAAGCGGAGACAAGGGGACTCATCTGTGGAAGATACGGTGATCACCCTCTAACAGTGCATCAATAAACTAACAGTGATTTCACAGGAGCTGGCCTCTCGGATTGAAGATGCGGAGGGCCGCGCTAGGTGCAACAACCTCTCTTTTGTTTTTTTTGCAGAGGTTTGTGAGGCCGCCATGAACTGTTTTCTTACCCAGAGGCTCAAAGATCTCCTTCCAGATGATATGTTATCCTCCTGCTTTGTGGTCGAAAGAGCTCAAACCTCCTCCTGGGGAACACTCACGTCCGGTCATTGCCAAATTGCTTAATTATTAAGTATGGCCGAAATTTGCGAATTCGCGGTCCGCGAATTCGCGTGAAATCGAGTTCGCGATTCAAAGAATTTGCAAATTTGCGGATTTTCTTTTTTGCGAGTTCACGGGGTTTTTTGCGTATTCGCGAGCCGGCAGGATCGTTAGCGGGTACAGGCTCTGGGAGTGTCGGAAGCTGTGGGAGAAGGTGTGCCGGGCCATGCATAAACACTCTCGGGTCCGGCGCACCTACAGCCAGGCCACGCACCGGTGGTCCGACCTCCTGGACCGTGAACACGACCTGCTCGACCTGCTAGGCGTCGAGATCCCCGGGCTTGGTGAGTAGTAGTAGCTATTTAATCACTACTCTGTTTTCTCCTGCTCTATGTGTTATCATATTGCAAATTTTGGGTTTTTTCCGAAGAGCAATAATGCTGCCGATTACACTGTAGGTAAATTATGCTTCAAAATCTTTTGTGATTGCATTTCAGGTGCACTGCTCTCCTGCTCAGTGGCGCTGCTACTATGCTTATTTGTTTTCGATTTTGTGCTCATTTCATTGGCCTGAGTAATTATGTATGAGTGTACTTTACAGAACTGCGTAATGCTAGACAGTAAGGGGCAGATTTACAATTACTGGCGCATCCCTGCAAATTAGCAGGGATGCGCCAGTATTTGTGCGCCACGCCTCCACCACCCATGGTGCGCCGCATTTACAATGCGGCGCACCATGGGGCAAAAACGGCACAGAAGCGTCACGCATCTGTGCCCTAAAGGCGGCGCATTGCTGGAGTTGCGTCGCAACCACGACGCAGCTCCAGCAATGCTCTGGGGTGCCCTATCTCCCCAATGCTGCATCAAGCCGTACGTCTGCTTCAAGCAGGCGCAGGGTTTTGAGTGACGCAGCATTGGCCTAAAAGTGACTGAGTGAAATCTCGTAGATTTCACTCAGACACTTTTAGGATGCGTTCCTGCGCAGGAACGCCCTCCCTTGCGCCGGAACGCCCCCTGATGGCGCAGGGCTTTACAACGTGATGCTTCTCCCAGATGCGTCATGTTGTTAATATACCCCGCACCATGGCACCTCTTTTGCGCTGCCGCTGCGTCACAAAAGTCACGCAACGACGGAGCAAAAGAGCCGCAAGGGGCTTGTAAATCTGCCCCTAGAGATTCAAGTCCAGTCCTTCCTTTCTACACCTGCCACTAAGAAGAGATAGTGGTGGTGGATTGATAGTTTGAGTATTTTAATGACTGGTTATGTAGTAGGAAACTTACTTTTTAGTGTTCTCACTGGTCTGCAATCACAATGGACTTTGTCACTTCGCGTGCTGCGGAGTGCTGCCTGTCAGTCCTAGTCGAACCTTTTTGTAGTTGGTTTAGTGAGTTACATAACTTTCCAAGTCGACGGTCCGCGAATCCAGCAATACTAATATCCTAGTAGACCACATCAGATAGGTCAATAAATGTAGTGCAATTGTTGTCTATTTGCTATTTCCCCGAAATAATTTGTTATTGTTCTTTTGAAATGTTTGATTTGGTTGACAACAATCATCCATGTTTGGGTCTTTCTTTCATGTTGTACATCAGCTCCCCCCAGGGGCAAGAGGACAGAGGAGGAGGTAGCGGTGCCGGCGGAGCAGGAACAGGAAGGCCAGGATCGGTCTGGCGAGGGCTCCTCTGCTGGCCCCAGTAAGTTTTCATGTTAATATTAATAATTATACTTCCCTATCTTTTAGAGTACCTATTTTTACTAACGTTCCTCATTCGATTTTTTCTAAATCGTCTTTGATCTTCTTGTAGACTGTTTCTAAATTCTTATCCTGCCTCTACTATGACTCCCTGTGGTAGTACTAGATTATTATTATTAGTCTGTCTGTGTAGCTAACTAAGCTTGCACAGTTGGCAAAAGGTGTTAAACGAAACGCCCATTCTATTCAGCAATAGCTCTATGCACTGAGTGCAGTCCTCTGGGTTGTCCATAATGTCTTTTGAAGTCTTCTAAAAGTTTATGCTTTGACAATTCCCAACAATAAAATGTCAATGACCACCAAGAAAGAATAAGATACTAGTTTACTTTTTGATTGGATTGGAGGACAATCCATACTACTATTGTTGCAGGGACAATTCTGCACAAACAGAACTATGGACACTAAATAGTGCATTGTTTATCAATTATGATAGGCGCAGTTAGACTTTCCACATACCTCAGTCGTAACAGAATTTTGAACCCCCAATCTCCTTACTGACTAGCTAGTGTGGCAGAGTCATTTAGCTCCCTAATTCATCGATGATTGATCCCCAATGATGATTATCCAACCCAGGACATAAGACTACGGAGTCAGAGTCCAGTACTGTCAGAGCCACGGACTCATGCTTGCAAATTGCAAACCCTTTCGCTTACTCACTCATGACCAAAAACCACAGAGTCTATGTAAGTTTTAAAGCTTTATTAAAAGTAAAAACATTTATTAAAATCAAGTTCATCATACAACATAAACGGTGGATTGAAAATGGAAAAGTGCTTAGTGATTTCACACATTAATTATGGGCGAGCCCTCACCTGGTTGGAACTTCAAATCTTCTTTGTGGTGCTGAATCGTTGCTGACTCCGTCCTAGTGATGATGATCTGATCTTGCTCTTGTTATAGAAGGGAACCTTCTGTCTGTTATGAGAAAAATGGTGCGTGTTAAAAAGCAAGCATTTATCAGTTGTGCCAAAAAGTGTAGCAAGACAACACCCTTCCCTGAAAAAAGGGCAATTTTTAGTTTTGACTAGACAGTCACAAATTATTAAATTTGTTTTTGTAGTCGTAGTGTAATTTTTTCATTCCTAGACAAAATACTAGGGAGTGGTGTATATGGCATCTAAGAATCTGAAATGTATTTTCTAGGTGGAACATCGGCACAACCATCCACTGGTGCCGGGGCCAGCGCGGAGGTGGGCACTCCTGGGGCGGAGGCGGTGCAACAGCCAGCGGAAACTGCTGTGGGGGATGCCACGGTAGTGGCGGACAGTGGTGAGCTATTATATTCCTTACTTATTGAGATTGCAGTCTGCAGAGTGTGCTCTCTGCACGGGTAAATATGTTGTACAGTACAAGTATACTATACTCTTAAGAAGACTTACAAATTTAGAACTAAGTTTTTATCAACCAGGTAGTAGCCTCCTCTAAATTGACTTCAACTCAGCTGTGAAAGTTGTTTCGAGAATCCAAGTCAGATCAGAGATGAACTTGATGGATGGGATGAACGAAAAGGGAAAGAAGGGTGTAAGTAAGTGTGGAAGGACGAGCGAGTTAAAAGTAATGATGACTGGCAAAGAATGATACGTGTTTGATTGCTGCCCGAGGTGGCTGGGAATATGATGCATGGCCGGTTGAAGGATGAAGCAAGGATGGGTGGAAGGAGAAAGGGAAGAGGACTGCCTGGGTGGGTGAAACCGAAACTGTATGTGTGCGCAATATATCCTTTGTTTGAAATTCAAATGCAAGTCAAGCACGGATGCATGGCTTGCGGTTTCCAAAATAAAATGAAAATGTTGTTTTCCCGTGAGAAAAAGTAAGGTTTGTCCAGTTGAGACATTAAGAAGAATGATTGACATTTACTTTGAATGGATGGATGCCTGGATCATGGTACTATCTGACTCATAGATAGCATATGTGTATGTAGAGAGAGTAGATGGTCACTGGATGAACTAAGTGTTACTTTGAAGAGCATGTAACACCGCACCTGCACGTCCGTTCCAGTGTAGGAAAGGCAAGGAAAAGAAGTTGTAATTTTTCCAAATACTACCATGAATGGTAGCAGTAGTTTGTATTGCAAGCACAGCATATATCCGGCGATTACGGGGGCCACTCAGTACCTCTGTTAATAATTTTAGTACAACTCTGTCATTCATGTGTGGCCTATCAGTGTTCACTCAATATCAAATCAAATCAAATCAAAAACCACTTTATTCGATTAGTAAAAATCATAAAAGTATACTATACATAATACAAAATAGTGTCAGAGTTTGATGAATTCTCATTAAAAAACAATTTAAAAACAATTACACAGAAAAATCAGTTTGTCTGTAATCTATACAAACAAAGGTAATACCAGAATTTCATAGCTTTGCGGCAAATAAGAAAACGATTTTACAAATAAATCAGTTTATCCCTTTCAATGTAATTCAATGTGTAAGGTGATCCGGCACCATTTGGACTGCCAATCTATTTTTCCTACTTCGAATAGATGCAACAAGGAAGCTTGCAACACCAAACATGACTACCGGGAATTCCATTAATTGTAAATAAAGTAGTGCTGGTTTAACCTGCAAAAATCCCTTGTCTTTTAACAATGGAAAAATAAACTTTAGCCTACCCCCAATATAAAAGGGCAAAAAACATGAAATGTATCGTGTCTTGGAGTGAGTGGTCATCACACTTACAAGGTGCAGCATCCTCCGGCCTACTCCACCCCTTAAGATCACTTAATAACAAATGAATCTGATTAAATCGGAATTTCGTTAGCAGCCATCGGTGAAAGGGAATTGTTACAATAGTAAGATATGGTTGAATGGATAGTGACAAAATAAGCAGGTAATGGGCCCTTACCATCGGTTTTCTTAATTCTACCGCTTCCAGCTCCAGCTCTCTAATCTTTATGAAATTAGTTTTAACCCAGTTTAGGTCAGCTTTTATCAAACCCTCTGGGTTTGTATAAATCTCTGGACGCCCCAGGATCCTAGATGTTATTTTAATAAAGGACAACCATTGGATTTCCTTAGCTTTCTCTAATTTCATACAGTCCCTAAAGATCTTATGGTTCAGGGTAAGATTGGGGTTCAACCAAGTTCTAATCCATAATAAGATAGGGGCCATGTTTATTATGTCTGAAATATAGCCCTTACCCAACTCAAGATGGACCGCAAAGGTGGCCGTTGATTGGGGAAGAGCTAAAAGGGCACGGAGGAATTTATTTTCCTCTCTCTGGATGGAATCAGGTTGTTTATAGCCCCATACCTTGCAATTGTGATAGTTTTTGCTTTGTATATGGATAAAATCGCTTCACACGGTTTCCCCCCAGCCTCTTAGCGAAGCCTAGTATTGCAGCGGACGATCTTCTCACAGCTGTAACTTTAGTGGAAAGTTGAGGGACCCAAGACCCTTTGTCGTCAAACACGACCCCCAGGTACGTAAAGACTTTCACTCTGGAGATTGCAGAATCATTACAGTAAAATGTTTTAATACTGTTCTTTCTTGAGCCCAGTGACATAACATGCGATTTCCTGTTGTTAATCACTAAGTCCAATGATTTCATAAAATCACCAAAGGAATTAAGTAGTCTTTGTAACCCTAATGGGGTCCGTGCTAATAAAACGGCATCATCCGCGTATAGGAGTACTGGGATGGGCGTTCCTCCCGTACACGGAATGTCTGCTGTCGCCATTGCCAAATTATCTTCCAGGGAGTTAATGTAAATAACATTGGGGCCAATATGCACCCTTGGCGCACCCCCCTTCCTGATTTAAACCCTGCCGTACATTTCCCCTCCTGTGTCATCCTTATAGATGCAGTCAGATCCCTATGTAACTCGGCCAGAAAATACACCAATGCCCGATCAAGGCCTAGATCCAGAAGCATGGTCCACAGCCTCGACCTATTAACTAGGTCAAAGGCCATGGACAGATCCATGAAGCCCAAGAAAATTGAGCCCTTAGCAGCGACCGTATATTTATTTATTATTAAATGTAAATTAAGACATTGGTCCTCCGTGCCTCTGCCAGCTCTAAAGCCATACTGCGCGTTTGATAGGATGTCTTTCTCAGAGGCCCAGGCTGTTATTTTGGCTAAAATTACTTTCCCTAGTATTTTAATCGAAGAATCTAATAAAGATATTGGCCTGTAGCACCTAGGATCCCCCCTTTGGCCCTTTTTAAACACGGAGATACTAATGGAACGTGACCATGATGCCGGAAACCCATTTGCAGCAGATGAATTAAAAACATTAGTTAAAATGATGGCCCAGTATTTGGGGTTGGCCTTATACATATCAGAGGGCACGCCATCAGGGCCGGGGGCTTTATGTCCAGCCGTACCCTCTATCGCTTTCCCCACTTCCTCTATAGTGAATCTCAAAGGTATCAATGAAGACTCAGTGATAGGGGGCTCAAATATTTCTAGCTCTAAGTTGCTCCCATAGATCTTTTTGAAGTGACTTAGCCAGTCCTTCTCTGCAATGTTAACTTCTAGCAATGCGTTCTCGGTGCCAGTGAACAGCGGATTGTTGACAATTGCCCAAAACTTAGAGCAATCTCTCATTGTGGCCTTGTCCATTAATGCTACCGAGCATCTTTTTTAATTTCTTTTTTTGCGTGCCTGCACAATGGATTTATACTCTTTCCTGATCAGAGGTACTTGATGTTTATCCCTAGGTTTCTTTTTAAGGGCCTTCATGAGCTGGTTGTGAGCTCTAGTGCAATTGTGATCAAACCAGCCCTTTTCTGGATGTGCTTTAGGTTGGGTCTTTACTGTGAGTTCATTTGCCACCTGGAGACAAATCGCTTCATAAGAGGCAATTACATCCCCTCCATACTTAAGTGGATCAGCACATGTATTTAATTCAGCCCGACCTTCATACTAATCGTATTAAAAAAATCTTTGGGAGTGACTTTGTTCCATTTTAGCCTCCTCCCTTGATCTTTAGCTTTAACCTCAATTAAGATTTCTGAGATGGCCGTTATATTAAGAAAAGAGATTTTATTATCGAGTTCTAACACTACTGGATTATGGTCACTAAAAGTTGAATGTATGGCATTATAAAAAAGTACAAAACTTAAGAGTCCAGGAGATATAAACATGTAATCTATAATTGATTCACTGTCCCTGGCTCTGTACGTTACAACACGGTCACTCCTATCAAAAAACCCTACCTCGAATAGATCAGTATTTGAAAGGAGATCTTCCAGAGCTTCCCCCTTAGTGTTATGTTCAAAATGTTGGGGGGTTGAGTAGTCGGGATCATTGTGATCTCTATACTGGCAGTTTAAATTGCATAAATGAACGTTAAAATCACCCATCAAGATATAATGAAGAAAAGTGGTTTGATTTTCCTTATATAATATTAAAAAGTTGGTCAATGAGTGGAGATGCTCATTTGGGGACTCTACTTGCATTGAGTTATAACAATTAATCAGTAATACTTTGGTGTTATTTGTCAGACTTACTTCCACTATTAGGTAACTAGGGGAAAGGGAGTCGAGCACCTTAGCTATGCCTGCTATATTGACTGAAATCAAAAACATAAGTCCCCCTCTGTCTCTCCCAGCCGTCGAGCTGCGGGCAGCTGTAAAGTACGAAGTGTACCCATTTACCCAGAAATTACACTCCCTATCCCAGGTCTCCTGTAACGCAACTACATCATACTGTTTCACAAAATTTAACCAGACATTATCGTCCCTTTTTGTGCGTAGTCCTGCAACATTCCAACTTAATATTTTTACCGTCTCCCCCGTCCCCTCTATGTTGTTTGCAATATATGTTGTGTATTTTGGGTTCCCCGTAACAAATTGTGGCGAGTCTTGGAGGAGCTAGGGATGGCCCCTGAGTTGTTGAGTTTGATCGTCCGCTTACATGAGGACACATTCGCTCGGGTTCGGTGGGGGCGCCAGGGAGAGGTTACGGAACCCTTCCCTGTTGAGCGGGGAGTTAGGCAAGGTTGCGTTATGGCGTCAACCTTGTTCTCGCTCTTCATGAATGGGGTGGCGGATTTCCTCGCCTTGGTCCCGACCGATGTCCCTGCGATGTCTGGTGAGCGAGTCCCGATCCTCATGTTCGCGGACGACACCTTGATAATCTCAAAAACGCCAAGTGGGCTTCAATGTGCCTTAAGGCGCTTTGAGGCTTTTTGCATGGACCGGGACCTTGAAATAAATACAGCAAAAACAAAGTTTATGGTCCTTACTGACCGTAAGCCCCTTAGGTCTGCTAAACCCTTTAGAGGGAAGATATACTTCAATAATTCCCCGCTAGAGCGGGTTGACACCTTTACTTATCTGGGGGTTACCCTCCAGAGAGATTTGGATGGACTAGCCAAATAGACCTAGCAGTCCTAAAACATCACCAGCAGGCAGGTATTCGTCTCAAAAGGTTTAATTGCTCAGTATCAAAACCCATTAGCCCACTATTAGAGATATATGGAATGAAGGTGCTAAGTTCTGCACTTTATGGAGCAGAACTTTGGGGGTTCGAAAATCTAAGAAATTTGACGCTAGCAAAAAATGAATTTCTGAGAAAAGCCACTAGCGTTCCGTTAAGTACCCTGTTGACACCATTAATGTGGGACCTTGGAAAAAAATCTGTCCAAGATCTTGCTTCCCTACGTCAGCTACTTTACTGGCGTAGGATATGGACCACAGAAGAATTACAGCATTATGCGGGGGGTCTAAAGGAAATAATTGCCAAAGATTCCTCCCACAAAATACACTGGCTGAAGGCCATTAGGTCCTTGTTGTCCAGCCTGGGAATGGGAGAACTTTGGGACGACCCTGCAAATGCTGTATTCCCCTCCCAAAAAATTCTGAAGGCAAAGTATTGGGAGATGGTTAATTTAAAAGCATGTACAAAGGGTCTTTCTTTACACCTAACAGGTCGTTTTCTGGAACTTAAGGCTCAACCGAAGCTGGAATTATATTGGGATGCCAAAGAGAAGCAGCATGACCGCAAACTCTATTTCCAACTTAGAGTAGGCACCCTTCCAACAAGGTAATTTACAGCTAAATGGGCAGGAGAAAATGACAATGATGAATGCCCTAGGTGCACGGACGAACAAGAGTCAATTAGCCATCTTTTCTTTTTTTTTATCCCCTTATGTTGCTCCTAGATCGAAGTGGGTGAAACCTATTTGTAAAATAATTGGCACCCGCAGACATGAAGAGGCATTAAGAATTTTATGTACAGACCCCAGTGGAGAAGTGTGGCTCAGTGGTTAGAGGCAGCAGACCCAGAAGCTGAGATCGGTCCTGGACCAGGGTTCAATTCCCCGCCTTGGCGGGTCTTGGGCTAAAAATTCCACGGACTTGATAATTCTCGCCCCGGTGCCTCCTCGACTTACGGGTTCACACTCTGCGACTCTGGGCAATAGCTTGCTTAATCTCCACAACGGCCCCTCGCGGCGGGATGCCTGACTTTCACCTTGTGGATACCCTGCTATCTCACAGGGGAATACCAGGACGGGTTCCCTAAGCAAGCGCCGGGAAACCCACTGCGGGTAGCTGTGCGCTATATAAGCTCAACTACATTTACATTTACATTTACCCCAGCACCCAATTGCTATAGCTGTGGCCAAATTTCTAAAATGGGCATGGGTAATTCGGGCAAAAACAATTACGGCGGTGAAATGAGAATCTAATATTTGTCTACCTAATATAGCTGTAAATATTGGGGATGTATCAGTTAAATGAGCTTTGTGTAATATCCCCCTGGACTGTATATATGATAAGTTTTATGGATTTTATGAATTTAGGTATATATGATATTCGACAAAAGTCTATTGTAGTTTAATCACCTTTTTAATATTTATTGTATACATTTTAATGGTATTTTATATATTGGGAAATTTATTTTATGTTTTGCTTTTATGACTTAATTGTCGAATAAAGTTTAAGATTGGATTGGAATGTAAGATGGGGTCAAGCCATGTCTGGCCTGGAACATATAACATAAGATCTCAAATTCAATGCGCTTGTCAACCCTGAGCCAGTGTAGTTTATGAAGCTGAGGCATATCTAGGCAGCCGAAAAAGAAGGTGAGCGGCTGCGTTCTGAATGTGCTGTAAGCGATGCATGAGAATTTGTCTGCACTCAGGTATAGTATATTTCCATAGTCCAATCTGGATGTCAACAAAGCCTGCATCACTGTTCTCTGGGCGGTCAGAAGAATTAGCTGAGAGAAGTTGGCCTGGCATATGCCGTCCACTAGTTATAGTGGGCACCTTGCATCAGTTCAAACAACCCTTATTGATAATAGGTTTAACCCCTTCGCTGCTCATGACGAGCTCAGCTCGTCATGAGGCACGGTTGAGCTGTGCTCATGACGAGCTGACCTTGTCATGAACAATGGTAAATCAGGGAATGCAGCACAGGAGGAAAATATCTCTAGCAGCCAAGGTGTTAAAGACAACCTTCATTGAAAGCTATCCTAGTGGTAGCTATGGAGAGCAGCCTTTAGGCTAAGTCTTGAAGGAGTGTAAAGCAGCTTGATTTACCAGATTGTAATCTCTTGAAAGTCTAAATGAACGGAGAACCACACAAGGTATATATAAAATACATGTATTTAATACTAAACACTCTCTAGTAATCTCTTTATGAGATTACAGAGCCAGGTACAAAATGTAAACACAATAGAACTTCAGTAAAAAGCACAATATACACTGGGCCCCAGGGGGGGACCAAACCATATATTAAGAAAGTGGTATAAAAACCACGACTTGATTAAACACAGTGCCTAGAGCACGTAGAATCGCTGGGACCCCAAGTTTTCATCCAAGATAGTGACACAGGGGACCCACGGGGGACGCATGTGTGGGAACACAGCCGCGTGCGCCGTTAGCTTTTATGGGGAAAGTCACAGTTGGAATTTTAAAGTTTAAGGACATTTAGGAGAGGACTTTGAGCAAACCCCTTTAGACTTTAGGGGTTCTAGGGCCAACACCCATGAGAGCACCGGAGTACTCGAGTTACCTCACCCAGGGAAGCTGGGTGCATAGGTGTCAAATGGTGTCGGGAATCATCGTCGTTTTCAATGGTGACCTGCTGCAAAGTGCTGCTGCCGTGAAGGAGAAAAGTGTCCGGTGTGATCCAAGCCTGGATCGAGGATGTGAAGAACCTGAAAGCAGAGGGCACTGAGTCTGGGTCACTTGCCAGTGACCAGGGGCAGGGTAGACGAATGCCCACCGATGTTGGGTGCTTCAGGTGCAAAGAGGTGAAGCTTGACTCTGCAGCCACGAGAACCAGGAGGCGTTGACAACAACCAGGAGCTGGATTCGAGCTGTCCCACAAAGGATGTTGAGTGCTGCGGTGTTGGAGCTCAGATTGAACAGAACAAGCCTTGGCAACAGCAACCCATGCAGGAAGAGATAAGATGCTTGGGTGTGGACCAGCAAGGTCCTGGAGACTCCCCAAGCAATGGAGAGTCAGGGCACATCTGGAGCAACTAGGGAAGCCCAAGGAGAGTTAAAGTTGCCTTCTCAGGGACCCACCAGTCGATAGACCAGGGATCGCGAAGGTACCTCAAGAGAAAAAACAAAGGGCCGGCTCACGGAACACTTGTGGAGTGTAGGCCAGCAATATTTGGTGGAAATGCAGGCGAGGTCTGGGCTACAAGTAACCCAATGCACAGCCTCAAGGATTGTCAAGAAGCATATGCACTTGCAAATGAGCAGGGTGTTCAGGGGTTCCGGTTCTATGGTACCCATGAGGGCTACAGGTCTCAGCTATGCTGGGGACTAAGGTCGGCCTCTGGGAAGTCTGGGAACCCACCTCCTGTGTTGCAAATTCTTCAGAGTCTGGCTGGAGCTTCGGAGATGCAAACCGGTCAGATGCATCTTTGGTGTCTGCCACACAGGGGAGAAACTCCTTTACTCCAAGGGAGATCCTTCAGTCATCTGGCGCCTTGTAGATCGTCGAAGTTCCAGGATTCAGTATCAGAGTTTTGTCCAAGTAAATCTAAAGTCCTATAGTCAGGGGTTCCTATTTAATACCCAAGGAAGGGGTGGGACAAACTCTGGGGGACCCACCTGTGGGAGAGTTTGGAAAGAGGGGTGGCTACACCCATTTCCTTTGTCCAGTTTCACACCGGAGCAGGGGCTGGTAGCCCATGCAACCGGTTTGAACTGGGCTATGCACAGAGACACCAAATGTATCGCCAGTGCTGACTTCAAAGCACTCTTGGAGTGCACCCACCCAGCCCTAATACACTAAAGCCTGTTTGGGAGGTGGTGACACCTCCCTGTGACAGGAAACCTATTGTCCAGACCTCCCCTGCCAAGGTTTCATCCAGCAGCAGGAGGCCAGACTTGTGTCTCTGGCTGCAGCATCCATTTTGTGAGGCCAGTGTTCTGTTAAGCTGGTCCCGGGTTTACTGGTATGGCAATGTTTCTCCCTCTAGGAGGGTGGAATGACACCTCCGCCGCCAGTACATGCGGGGAGGTATGATTCCAAGGTGTTTGACACAACATGTTTCCTTGCAGACAACTGAATACTCTGACCTCCTGAGGCGGAAGCCGGGAGAGTCGTTCCTCGATTTTTGAAAACTGTTATACTGTGATTTTAAGACTGCTTTTATTATATTGTTGAATGTGATTTGTGATTTTAAAACAAACTACCTCTCTCTTCTGGGCACTCCCGCGCAGCTGCTGGAACGCTGCCGCGGGCTACTTCCTGGTGTTGGCGCCACCCCCGTGGGACACTCAGGCCACGCCCACCACCAGCTATGCCACGCTTCTTCCTCGAGTGAATAAAAGCGCAACACAGCTTAACGCGAGGCTGAATACTCTGACCTCCTGAGGCGGAAGCCGGGAGAGTCGTTCCTCGATTTTTAAAAACTGTTATACTGTGATTTTAAGACTGCTTTTATTATATTGTTGTGTGTGATTTGTGATTTTAAAACAAACTACCTCTCTCTTCTGGGCACTCCCGCGCAGCTGCTGGAACGCTGCCGCGGGCTACTTCCTGGTGTTGCCGCCACCCCCGTGGGACACTCAGGCCATGCCCACCACCAGCTAGGCCACGCCCCTTCCTCGAGTGAATAAAAGCGCGACACAGCTTAACGCGAGGCTGAATACTCTGACCTCCTGAGGCGGAAGCCGGGAGAGTCGTTCCTCGATTTTTAAAAACTGTTATATTGTGATTTTAAGACTGCTTTTATTATATTGTTGAGTGTGATTTGTGATTTTAAAACAAACTACCTCTCTCTTCTGGGCACTCCCGCGCAGCTGCTGGAACGCTGCCGTGGGCTACTTCCTGGTGTTGCCGCCACCCCCGTGGGACACTCAGGCCACGCCCACCACCAGCTAGGCCACGCCCCTTCCTCTACCTCCTACTTAATATGTGCCTACATCGGAAGCGCAGCGGACGAGCGCAGCGGGCGCGCCTAAGGCAAGCCCGTCTGCGCCCAACCGCGACCTGTCCACGACCAGGGCCGGTTATGCTGCAGGTAAGGGGGTGTGCAGTGGAAGGATTGTGTGGTCTAGGGAGGCCCTATGGGCTTTTAATAATACTTCTGAGTGTAGCACTCATGATCTAAATCCTCAGACCATCACCCCCCCTCCGATCTGTGGGACTTGTGGGGTATCCCTCGGTCTTAGTGATTTGATGAGGCCACCCATACCCAGGCCACTTATCATTAAAGAGCTCAGAGCAGGCCTACTGAACTGCAGATCCCTAGTCAAACACACAGACGATATCTGGCTACTTTTAGAAGAGCAGGAGTGGGATATTCTGTTTCTAACAGAAACTTGGATCAAGGAGGATAACATGACCGCCATTGCACTAGCAGTCCCTCCTGGATTTAAAATTAGCCTCTCCAATCGCTTAGGAGACAAGAGAGGTGGCGGCGTGGCTGTTATCTTTAAGGAACAGCTAGTACTAACCTCCTCGATCCCCACCATAATTCAGGGTATTGAGGGCCTTCACTTTTGTTTTCAGGTGAGCCCCCAGTTATCCTTAGCAGGTTTAGTGATCTACCGCCCTCCGGGCGGTGAGGATCCCAATTTATTCACTCTGCTGGATACGATTGTTCAGAGCTCCCTCCTCCATCCTCAATTTATTGTGGTTGGTGATTTCAACATTCATATGGACAAAGCGGACTGCGCTACTACAGAACTGCCCAGATCCACACTTTTTACGGCCAAGCTGAGACTGATTAATGATGGCCATACCCATAGGGCGGGTCACATGCTCGATCTCATCTTTTCCAATATTGAGGAGGTGATATCAGAAGCATCGTTACCTCTGACGTGGACAGACCACTCACTGATCCCATTTACATTGAAAAGGGTACTTGCTAGTCCTTCTTCAAGTAAACGCTTTTTTGTGAAGAGACAGTGGAAAAAACTAGTCCCCGATACAATGGGCCCTGTCTTGGCACAGACTATCCCTACTCTCACTTCCAACGCCAACAGAGATGCACAGCTACTCAATGACTGGGTCGGGAATATGGTCTCTTCCATTTCACCAGCCTCACGAGCCTTATCTAAGAGTGACTCCCCCTCCGCCCCCTGGTTCTCTCAGGAACTCAGAACGCAGAAAGCAGCATGTAAGAAGCTGGAGAGACTGTGGAGAGCGAACTACGGGCTCACAGAAAAGACCAAGTATAAGGAAGCATCTAAAAAACTTCAGAAAGCTATTAGAAAAACAAAAAAACAGTTCTATGCGGACTCGATCCTACAGGCAGAGCAGTCGAGCAAGCAGATCTTTAAAGTGGTCCAGTCCTTTTTTAAACCCAAATGCATCGAGAGGGAGATCCCCCCGTCCACCACCCTATGCGAAAACATCTCGGAGTTCTTTGACCAAAAAATCAAATTAGTCTATGAATCTTTCAAACCAGAAACTCCTATGTTGAAAACGGACCTGGCCATGAATAATGTAGGGGGAGAGACCCTTACTCAATTTCAGAGAATTCCACTGAGTGTGGTGAGACAGGAACTTATTCGTTGTAAATCCGGCGCACCGGACGACCCATGTCCACCCTGGCTGTGGGGAACCATAGCTGATTTTGTGGCCCCCACAATACAACAAATCTGGAACTCGTCCACCGCTTCCGGGGTTTTCCAGAACATCTGGAAACATGCAACCCTTCTCCCACTGAAAAAAAAACCTAATGGGGACCCAGAAGACCTCAGTAACCTTCGGCCAATCTCCTTGTTAGCCGCTACAGGGAAAATGCTCGAGAAAATATTACAGCGTCAGCTGAGTGAATTCATCGAAGTAAATAAGATACTTCATGAGACGCAATCGGGCTTCCGGCCAGGCTTCAGCACGGAGACAGCACTTATTGAGGTGGCAGAGTCAGTAAGGTGGTCGATGGATGCAGGAGACTCATGTATGCTGGTGCTCCTGGATCTGTCGGCTGCCTTCGACACGGTCGATCATGCTAGACTCTTGATGCGACTAGCTGACATAGGTATTTGTGACAAAGCACTGGGATGGATACACTCTTATCTAACCTAGAGAACACAGAAGGTGGCTCTAGGGACTGTCTCTTCAACACCCAAAGTCCTTAGCTGCGGAGTTCCACAGGGGTCAGCACTCAGCCCCCTCCTGTTCAATATCTATCTTGCCCCTCTCTTTACATTGATTGCCAACTGGGGTGTCAAGGCAATTTCTTATGCCGATGACACCCAGTTGGTATTTCCGTACTCAGAGGTATCACAGGAGTCCTTCTCGAACTTTAGGGACTGTCTCCAGGATGTGGCATGTTGGATGAACACGAACAAATTAAAACTAAACGCCAACAAAACTGAAGTAATCTTTTTTGGAAAAGGCCCCCCCCCTCCCTCAGAGCTATGGTGGCCGGCGGAGATGGGATTAGCCCCTCACCTAGCCTCTCGGCGAAAAATCTTGGAGTGCGGTGGGATGACAGTTTGTCCTTTTCATCGCATATTCAACAGGTAGTCGTTGCTGTTTGGGCAAGCTGAGGAATCTCCGTAAGATCCTCAGACTTCTCCCGGAGAGCTGTCGGGAAACTGTAATCCATGCCACAGTAACATCTCGGCTGGATTACGCCAACGGACTCTATCTGGGCTTACCTAAATATCTGATCCACAGGCTTTAGCTGGTCCAGAATGCGGCTGCGAGACTGCTACTGCGAATTCCTTTTAAGCATTCAGTCTCTCCGCATCTGCGATCATTGCACTGGCTACCAGTCGCCAGCAGAATCAAATTTAAGGCTCTCACGTTGGCCTTTAGATCTCTGTTTGGCACCTGCCCGAAATATCTTAAAACCCGTCTCCCGAGATATTCCCAGGCCCGTGCGCTCCGTTCCAATAGCTGCGTTTAACTTGTTGTGCCACGAGCTAAAAAGGCTCGACTGGGAGGTCGTACTTTTTCGGCAAACGTTGCAACGCTATGGAACTCCCTGCCCCCAGCAATCCAGCAAGCACCCTCTGAACCTTGCTTTAGGAGGCTGTTAAAGACCTGGCTCTTTACCGAACCATGATAATTTCCCCCATTCCTACCCTCTGGGTCAGCTGTGTTCGCACTAGCGCCGGGACACCTCCATCGCGAGGTAGCTGTCGCGCTTTACAAAATGCTGTATTATTATTATTATTATTATTATTATTCCAAAGTTAGCATTTACCCCGAGGTTATAATGCACTTAGGAGTATATGCTCTGGCTGCATCAAAGAACAACCCCGGAGAATAGATTTCGAAGGCTGCAGAGGGGTCCTGCTCATGCATGGGCACCGTCTCACACAAAACCCCGCCACCAGCCTTCAGGATTGATAAGGCCTGCCATAGGGGTGACTGATAGGTTTATATATAGGGAACATATATCTAAGTAAGGGGTGCATACACCACCTTACACAGGCTGCTGTAGCAGACCTGTTGTGTCATTTTGGAAGGCTGCCCAGGAGTGGCAAAATACATGCTTCAGCCCCTGATAGGCCTCTGGGCTACCAATGCCCTGGATACCTAGTGTACCATATACTGGGGACTCATAAGGGTATCCCAGTAACCAAACTGGAGTGTACCTAAAGTACAAGGAATCATTTTAGAGAAGAAGCAGCTAGGTTAGGTTCCTGGATGGGAATCAGTCATTGGCCAGACTCCCTGGGACCACCGCCTCAGCAAGTAACTAAGGTTAATAATCTCAGCTTCATAATTTACTATAACCTCTCCGACAAGCCTAAGGTATACAGTTTATTCTTCTCAAATGGCTCAAGAATATCATCTGGCTAATGTGGGAGAGTAGGATCTGCTTCTTATAGTTACCCCCCCTTTTTTGCTGATGTTTCACTGTTATCTGTTATTTCCCAGAACCAGGACTTACGTTTTATTGCGATTAAGGTACAGTACATTTCTGCTCATTCAGATGGAGACATTTCTCAGACCAAGCTGGGGTAACGAGGGATCTTGATGCTGTGCAGCAGATAATGAGAAGACTATCTAGGTATCATCAGCGTATGAGAAGAGGGTGAGTCCAATCTTCCCAATTACGTCTGCCAGAGGACAAACGTAGATATTGAAGAGCAGGGGTCTCAGAATGGATCACTGAGGAACACCAGAGGTCAGAGCTAAGGTCTTGGATCTTAAATTGGCAGAGGTAACTTGAAAGGGGCCATCTTTTAAAAAATAGGTTACCCACTTCAAGGCCCAGCCTTCAACGACCAAAGCCTAAAATCTGTCTATCAGTATGGGATTGAACACTGTATAAAATGCTGCACTTAAGTAAAGCAGGATGAGAGAAGCTGTACCACCAGAATTTAGCTGTTGCCTAAGACATTCTGTGACCCCGAATAGAGTAGATTTGGTGCTATGACCAGCCCTACAACCGGACTGTGACTGGTGCAGCCACTTAGGTATCACAACAAATGAGGAGAGTTGGGTATTAACATGTCTTTCCAGGATCTTTGAAGGGAGATAGGACGAAAATTTGGCCAATAGCGAGGTTCAAGATCATCCTTTACCAAGGGGAGGACAGGAGAGTGTTTCCAGTTCTGAGGTGCGTACCCTGCACTCAAGGACATATTAAGAAGATTAAGAATCACAGTTAGGGCAGCGTCATTTAAAAGTCTGAGTTTTGAAGGCGGAAGGGGATCAAGCGGGGAGCCAGACTTGATAGAACCTAGTACCAATTGCAATGTCGCCAGGTCCAGAGGGGACCATAGCCTAATTTTGGGAGATTCCTCAGGCTTATTATCCGAGGGGTTTATTGCCTGGTGTACAACTGCTTGTGTTACAGAAAACACCAGACTCACTAATTTAGTAGCATCAGTGGCTAATTGACGGTGCATTAACTCCACTTTGCTTTGGAAAAATTTAACAAGCTCGTCACACTGAAGTTGGGAAAAAGAAGGGGGTGGCAGAATGGTACAAGCTGCTGAGAGTTCATAGACAACTTTAAAAAGAGTCTTCTGGCAATGTTGGGAGTTAGTGATCTTCTCCATGAAATACATTGCATGACCAGATCTGTGGCCTCTAAGAATGCCTCAACAAGGCACAGAAAAAGGTACAGTAATCAGAGAGAAAGATCGGTGATATCCAGCACCTCAGCCCAGACAGAAGCAAATCATGTTCATTATCTTACAACATGCCTATGGATCAAGTGCTCCCCCACTTTTGGGCAGACATCTGACAATGATGTTATTCATCTTCGTGTGTGCTGCATCATACCTATGTTTCGTTGGTGTCTGAGGCTTTAGATATGGTATTCTAATCCATTGAAGTAGGGAATACACACTGTAATCCTAAAACACATAGTTTAGTAATTTTTCACATTAAAATGTAGGTACAAATATGTTATTTTGTATTATGACATAGGAAGTAGCCAAACGTCTCCAAGATCTGAGTAGCAAAACATTTAGGAGTTATGTCTGCTGTCAGGGTACTGGGATACTGTATGTGTTATTATGCACATATCATGGCAAACCACATGCATGTTAACTGAGTAATACATGTTCCTGTTCCTACAGATATTCACTTCTCGGACGAGGGCCACAGTAGGACATGGCTGCCAAATATACAAGTTGTAACATGTAGACAATAGGCTTTGGCATAAAATTGCATTGTTGTGCATTTTGTAACTCTGTAAACATATTGGCAACTTTTATATGCAAATGTAATATTGACAGCATGACATCAAGAAATGTATTTAACAGTCTTGATAGCGTGCTCTGTGATGTGCCACTAGCAATGCTACAAAACCCTAAGTATAGCATTGCATGTCTTTGTTGAACGTGCCTGCCTAGCATGAGTTGCAGTTTGTCTATCACTGCCAGTTGGTGCATCCTTCTTGCTACTGCACAGATGGCGGTCATTCTGAAAGTTTGGATTGCATGTTGGTTCTCTTTTTGATAATTTGCACTTGGGGTGTTATTTATGGGCCCTTGTGTCACTTTTGCGTCGCCGGTGTGTCACTGTTTGTGACGCACCAGCGGCATAATAAATGCACCATATTTACAAACTGACACATCTAGGTAGATGCGTCACTTTGTAAACCCCTGCGCCACATTATACCTGCGCCAGGTATAATGTATGCACGGGCGTTCTGACGTAAGAAAGGGTCGTAGAAGTGACTCAGTGAAATTTAAAAGATTTCACTGCACGACTTCTAGGATGCAAATGTGTCAATATCTTACACTTGCCTCGTGGCAGGCATAAGACTGACGCTGACACATTTAACATGGGATTTGCTGCTGAGTAATGACCCATTGCTGGAGCTGTGTCACTTTTGTGACACACTCCAGCAATGACGTTAGATAAGAAATGAAATAAATTTGCACTTGTAAAGCGCACTTATACCCCAACTGGGGTTTCCTGGCGCTGTACGCATACCGCTGTGGAACCCTTCCTGGCTTTTCCCTGTGGAATGTCCACTCCTGGGCACCCCCAAGGTGAAGCCAGGCATCCCAGCGCTGTTGGGGCCGTTGTGGAGATTAAGCAAGCTATTGCCCAGAGTTGCAGAGTGGGACCCATGATTAGAATAGGTACCGAGGCGAGAATTATCAGGTCCGAGGAAATTGAGCCCAAGACCCACCGAGGCGGGAATTGAACCCTGGTCCCAGGCCAGACCTATGCATCAGGGTCTGCAACTCTAACCATTGAGCCACACTTCTCCAGATAGTTTGGGGGTGCACACCGGGTTCCTCCTGCTGTTCTTATTTATTGAACTTAACACTCTCTGTTTAATGGTGCTGCAATGCTGCATATGCTGTCAATACATGTGCTTATGAATGATCAGTTTTTAACAAGTGCGGTGACTTTGGTGCGCTGCGCACTGTTCACACAATTTCTTTACTCAAAATGTAACCACCTCTAGTAGTAATTCCATTAGAAAATTTACTTTCATTCAAACATATTGTTTTCAAACATATTTTATATTACAATTACTGCTCCAACATGCACAGTGTATGTGCCAATATTACCAATATCATATGTTATAACATAAGTTTGAATTCAATACATAAAAATGTCAAACATAATACAATATAGAATCTTGTATTGACATTCAATGTTGTGCTCGATGCATTTCGGGACACAAGTGTCCCTTCCTCGGGGCAAATCTAGAATTTTCAAAGAAAATAAACAATTATAACTCCACATTTTCTTATGCATAGAGAAGCTCAATCACCCGAATTTACTCTTATCAATGTTGATGTCCTCATGGACCCATAAGATCCTATGTGAAACATTAATGCATGCTCATGACAATCATAGTGCTGTTGCCTGTTAGAAAACTTGCTGAGTGAATTATATATGCAATCAATCAATCAATCAATCAATCAAATCATTTGGATAGCGCACTACTCACCCGGAGGGTCTCAAGGCGCTAGGGGGGGGGGGTCCGCTACTGCTCGAACAGCCAGGTCTTGAGCTGCTTCCTGAAGGCCAGGTGGTCTTGGGTCAGGCGGAGGTGGGTCGGAAGGGAGTTCCAAGTCTTGGCGGCCAGGTAGGAGAAGGACCTTCCTCCCGTGGTGGCTCTTCGGATGCGGGGGACGGCGGCGAGGGCGTGGCTGGTCGATCGAAGCTGGCGTTTGGGAGCGTAGAAGTTGAGGCGGCTGTTGAGGTATCCAGGGCCTTGGTTGTGTAGGGCTTTGTGTGCGTGGGTGAGGAGCCGGAAGGTGATTCTCTTGTTGACCGGGAGCCAGTGCAGGTCTCTCAGGTGTCCGGAGATGTGGCTGCGGCGGGGGATGTCCAGGATGAGTCGTGCTGAGGTGTTCTGGATCCGCTGGAGTCTCTTCTGGAGTTTGGCGGTGGTTCCGGCGTAGAGGGAGTTGCCGTAGTCCAGACGGCTGGTGACGAGGGCCTGGGTGACCGTCTTCCTGGTCTCGGTGGGGATCCATCGGAAGATCTTACGTAGCATGCGCAGGATGTTGAAGCACGACGAGGAGACGGCGTTGACTTGTCTGGTCATGGAGAGGGAGGAGTCCAGGATGAAGCCCAGGTTGCGTGCGTTGTGTGGCATGAGGACTAATTGAGATCACTGACTTGCAGCACTGGGTGTATATACAGAGAGTTTATTGCATATATAATTCGCTCAGCAAGTTTTCTAATTAAATCACTCAGTTAACAGGCAATAGCACTATGATTGCTATGAGCATGCATTAATGTTTCACATAGGATCTTAAGAGTCCATGAGGACGTCAACATTGATAAGGTGATTGAGCTTCTCTATGCTTAAGGAAATGTGGAGTTATAATTGTTTATTTTCTTTTAAACTTCTAGATTTAACTATCCGTCATATCCCTGCTCTTATCGGCGCGGTTCCGGCCCTGACACCGGCGGTGAGCTCAGGTGGTGCCCGACTGTCCACCACATCAAATTGGTGGAATTCGGAGAAGGTGGCCCACGAGTGCTCCGAGGGCTGGGGCATTGCGTCATTTGGGGCATCACGGCCGGCTGGGGTGTACTGCAGAGCCACCTGAAGACCAAGCAAGGCCGTGGCTGTAGCCTGAAATGGCAAAGTTCCTGAAGGCGTGACCGGAAGCCTCCGAGTCGCGAGACAAGCTGATGGACCCCTCCCGGCACTTACAGACACTGCCACCACTGCTCCAGTGAGTGACGGGGACCGGATTGTAGCAATAGCGGCCCCCGCTGAGAGCGCAACCACCGGCCACGGTTTAACTGACAACATAGGCCTCAGGTGGCCTGGAGATCCACGCCCGGCACCGGGGAGAGAGGAAGGAGAGGCCCACATTAATTTGGTAGGACACACTGGAGGCCCGAGACCAGTTGGGGCCCATTGCGACGCAGATTTGGCATTGGAACATTGGGCAGAGGAGTATCCTGAGTGCACAGAAGGGTGTTTGCGGATGGAAGCAGAGTTTTGGCGGGCCACTGCAGAGGAATTGGAAGGGCACAAAACTCGGTCAGAGCGAGGGAGCTAACTCTGGCCCTTGAACTGGACTGACTTGCTGTTGCCCGGGGCCCCCACTGTTTAGAACTGTATAAAGCATCTGGGTTTTGGGGCTGACTACAACTGCTGAGGCTTGCTCGCAGACCCATAGTATTGATACCACAACCTCACTGGGGTAGAACTGGAGACACCTGCCTTAGTGGATGAAGAGGTGCTGGCCATCAAAGGGGCACAGGGAGCGAACGAGTGCCGCGGTCGGACCCCTAGGAAGGTGCACAGTTTGGAGCTGCACTAGATAGACTACTCCTGCCTTGATGTAGTGAGGGTGCGGTTCCTCTGAGGTGCCCGACACGTGGTGAGTCTCTTGGCACTACAACTACGGAAGAATCTCTGCGGCGGCTGGAGTTGTGCTCCGACCTTGGTCGGCCGTCCGCCGAGTGTGCATTGATCCTCCTGCTGTGTGGGCCACGGGGCTGTCCCGGTTCGAAACCTGTCTGTACGGGGTGCTTCCAGCAAAAACCGGCAGGCCGAGGGACGGTGCTCACTGCAGGCGGCGAGGAGTAGCGGCTGTGCACTTACAAGTGGAGGTGTACCCGCGACAAAATGGCATCAGGCCATAGCAATCGGACGGCGGCACAGGCCAAGTTAGAGAAGTTTGCCTGGCAGAAGCTGCAGACCGAAGATCGGAATGACGTGGTGGCACCTGGGGAAGTCGCGAAACCTTCAAATAAGGACCTACTCGAGCCGATCGCAGCGATACGTACCTCCCTAGAGGTGCGGATTGACACTGTGGCCACGGACATGGCACTGATCCGTGAGAACATGAAGAAGATGGCGGACAGGGTAGGGACAGTAGAGAACCCTGCCAAAGAACTGGTGTCTGACACCACCCTGCTCAAGAAACACATACAGACCTCCGTTCGTCTCACGAAGCGATGGCCCTGCAACTGGAAAACTACGAAGGTCGAATGTGACAAAACAATGTCCGCATTATTGGAGTTCCAGAACACGCAGAGGAGCAGGCGGCAGACCTGTTTGTGGATGAGTTGGTGCTGAAACACCTGCAGTCTTTTGAACACCTGTACAAGAGTTCTCAATGCAATGTCCTTACTGCTGCTTTGTTTCTAATAAAAATTGTTTTTAAAAAAACTTCTAGATTTGACCCTGAGGAAGGGACACTTACGTCCCAAAATGCATCGGGCACAACATTGAATGTCAATACAACATTGTATATTGTATTATGTTAGGCATTTTTATGTATTGAATAAAATAAGATAGTGGTCATTTTGGCAGATACACTGTGCATGTTGGAGCAGTAATTGTAACTTAAAATATGTTTAAAAAAATATGGTAAATAAGAAAAAATGTTCTAATGGAATTACTACTTGAGGTTGTTACACTTTGAGTAAAGAAATTGTGTGAACAGTGTACAGCCACCCAAGTCATCGCACTTGTTAACATTTGAAAAATCCAGCAATGAGTCATTTTTGCACCTAAAGATACATCAGAAATACTGACGTATCTGTAACTCCTTGCAACATGATGCATCATACTGTAAATATGACACATCTTTGGTGTCGCAAGGAGGACGCAATGAAAAGTGAAAGAAGGCTGTTTTCTCGCAGCGATTAGTCACTTTTAATAAATGAGGCCTGTTAGATTTGGGGGTCTCTAGTTGGCAGGAGTAGGTACCTTTGACAAATAGGGACCCTTGTGTCTTGTCAGGGTACGGGGGTACACTGCTAAAGTAACCTCTGCTCACCCCCTTGGGAGTGTGGCATGTGCAGACAGGCTTATTTCAGAGGCAGTGTGTAGAGCATTTGTGAACACATACAGTAACCAAGTGACAACACTACAAATGGACACCACTCAAATTGTAGTATAAAAATAAGTATTTTTATATAGACTTAACACAAGACCACACACAACAAAAATCCACAATACTGTACTTTAAAAATGGTAGAATTAGCTTAGTTCTCTTTAGATGGTAAATGTGATACTTTAAGTTCAATGTACCTTTGGATGCGTAACTCTATACAACAAAAGTGTTTCAGGGAAGGTGATGCATTGGTTCCTTACATGCAAGAACAGTAATGCTTCGGGTCCCTACTGATGCATAGGGGATGCGTCGGTTCTTCTCGGCGTGGGGAGGTGATGCATTGGTTTCTTACTGCGCTTCCTTGGCGATGCGACCAGCAGCGCCGTGATGCGATGAATATCCAGTGCAATGAAACAAAAATGGCGTCTTCTCATTGATGCGACACGATGCGTGCATGCCCAACGGCTGTGCAGCAACTCAACAATTCTTCTGGGCCGCGACAGGCACTGCAACACGCTTCTCCGGTGATGTGGTACAAAAGGGGGTGGTGATGGACGGAGCATCTGAACCAATCAAACACTCACGCCCAGTCAACAGATCTGGGTTTAATCCATCACCGTTCTTTAGCCCACTCTGCCACCCCAGTTCAGACATGGCCATATGCAAATCAGTCTGACCCTGTGCCTCATGGGAACAGTCCAGCCCGAACTGCCAAGCCATGCCTTCCCTGGACCGGAAACAAGCTTCCTAGGACCTGGTTACGGCTTAGTACCTGTGCTGGTTTTGATAAGTGGGATATGATAGGGATCTCCACGGTGAGCGATTTATGGGTAAAGGGAAAGAAGGCATCGTTCTACGATCTCCAAACTAAGTACCAGTTAGCGCAGACAGAGACATTTTGCTACCTTCAGATCAGCCACGCCATTGACTATGCCCTTCCTAAAGATACTCACCTCTCAGACTATTCTCCCCTGGAGGACACGCTCTTGCTGGATCCTATGCCCTGTAAGGCCATATCTCTCACATACAAGAAGTTGATTAATAACCGTGCCGATCCAATGTTGAGAATCAGGGCGTCCTGGGAGGCTGAGCCGGGGGAGCTACCCGATGAAGATTGGCTGGAGGCGCTGCCTTCACCCCGGGATGTGGCCATCCCGATGCGGCTTCGCCTGGTGCAGCTTAAAATTCTCCATCAAGTATATTTTGACGCCACACTGCTACACAAACTAGGCAGACAAACTGCTGATCACTGCCTCCGGCACTGTAACCAAACAGGAACGTTCCTACATATCATATGGGACTGCCCACACATACAACAATACTGGACTGATGTCACCAGACAGTTGACTAGAACCTGTGATAAAACTATACTCTCAACCCCTACTCTGGTTCTCCTCAATATCTGGTATGCAACGGACCTCACACAAGCCTAACAGTGGTGGGTCACGATGAAATGGAGTATTGCGAAACGAAATATTGCTCAGAAATGGGGTGTAGATACCGTACCACCTCTAAGAGATTGGGCTAAAGATATGGACCATGCCATGGGCCGAAAAACTGTATATGAAGGATGGGGGTGCCCATGCAAATGGGACCACAAGTGGGGGCGCTGGAACAAATATAGAGGGGAGATATGTGTTTTGCCGACGGTAGAACTGAGGAGGGAAAGACTCCTGAGACTAGGAGAAGATTTTGATGAGATATTAGCGCAAGCAGAAGATAACTAGAGGTAGATGTGTATAGCTGAAGTTTCCTGCCCCGATAGCATGTAAGTGGCCCACCAGTAGTTTATTCTGTTATTATTGGAATGTACTGTCCTGGACCTCTGCCGAATTGATGATGGGAACATAATATTGTAATCTTTTGAACACCTGTACAAGAGTTCTCAATGCAATGTCCTTACTGCTGCTTTGTTTCTAATAAAACTTGTTTTTATAAAAACTTCTAGATTTGACCCTGAGGAAGGGACACTTACGTCCCAAAATGCATCGGGCACAACATTGAATGTCAATACAACATTGTATATTGTATTATGTTAGGCATTTTTATGTATTGAATAAAATAAGATAATGGTAATTTTGGCAGATACACTGTGCATGTTGGAGCAGTAATTGTAACATAAAATATGTTTAAAAAAATATGGTTGAATAAGAAAAAAAATTCTAATGGAATTACTACTTGAGGTTGTTACACTTTGAGTAAAGAAATTGTGTGAACAGTGTGCAGCCACCCAAGTCATTGCACTTGTTAAAATTTGAAAACTCCAGCAATGAGTCTTTTTTGCACCTAAAGATACATCAGAAATACTGACGTATCTGTAACTCCTTGCAACATGATGCATCATACTGTAAATATGACACATCTTTGGTGTTGCAAGGAGGGCGCAATGAAAAGTGAAAGAAGGCTGTTTTCTCGCAGCGATTAGTCACTTTTCATAAATGATGCCTGTTAGATTTGGGGGTCTCTAGTTGGCAGAGGTAGGTACCTTTGACAAATAGGGACCCTTGTGTCTTGTCAGGGTACGGGGGTACACTGCTAAAGTAACCTCTGCTCACCCCCTTGGTAGTGTGGCATGTGCAGACAGGGTTATTTCAGAGGCAGTGTGTAGGGCATTTGTGAACACATACAGTAACCAAGTGACAACACTACAAATGGACACCACACAAGTTGTAGTATAACAATAAGTATTTTTATATAGACTTAACACAAGACCACAAACAACAAAAATCCACAATACTGTACTTTAAAAATGGTAGAATTAGCTTAGTTCTCTTTAGATGGTAAATGTGATACTTTAAGTTCAATGTACCTTTGGATGCGTAACTCTATACAACAAAAGTGTTTCAGGGAAGGTGATGCATTGGTTCCTTACATGCAAGAACAGTAATGCGTTGGGTCCCTACTGATGAATAGGGGATGCGTCGGTTCTTCTCGGCGTGGGGAGGTGATGCGTCGGTTTCTTACTGCGCTTCCTTGGCGATGCGAACAGCAGCACCGTGATGCGATGAAGATCTAGTGCAATGAAACAAAAATGGCATCTTCTCGTTGATGCTACACGATGTGTGCATGCCCAACAGCTGTGCGGCAACTCAACAATTCTTCTGGGCCGCGACATGCACTGCAACACGCTTCTCCGGTGATGTGGTACAAAAGGGGGTGGTGATTGACGGAGCATCTGAGCCAATCAAACACTCATGCCCAGTCAACAGATCTGGGTTTAATCCATCACCGTTCTTTAGCCCACTCTGCCACCCCAGTTCAGACATGGCCATATGCAAATCAGTCTGACTCTGTGACTCATGGGAACAGTCCAGCCCGAACTGCCAAGCCATGCCTTCCCTGGACCGGAAACAAGCTTCCTAGGACCTGTTTCTGGCATTTCAGCCGTCTTCAGCCAGGCTTGCTTGAATCCAGTGGCAAAGTGAGCAAGGGACTCACGTCTGAGCATACCCTGCCAACTTATGGCGAACAAAGCGGTACAAAAGGGGGTGGTGATGGACGGAGCATCTGAACCAATCAAACTCTCCGCTGATGTAGCGACGTTTGATGCTACGGTGACACTCTTCTCTGGTGATGGAAGACGCTTCCGCGATGCAATGCGACAGCTGCAGCGGCGACAACCTTATTCAGTGATGCGACAACAGCGCAGGCTGCGGTGACACGCTTCTCGATGATGCAACGGCATTTGATGCAACGGCGACACTCTTCTCCGGCGATATGAGGCGCTTCTGCGAGGCGAAGCGACAGCTGCGACACCCTTTTTCAGTGATGCACGACAGCAGCTGCGGCGGCGTCAAGTTTCTTCTTCGTGAGTCGCACTTCCAGCTCCTTGCGACACGCAGTCTCTCAGCAAGCCCAACACAACTGCAGTCTCTGAAAAAGAACTCTTAGGGAGCTGGTGGGTGAAGTCTTTTGTCCCTGAGACTTCAGCAGGAGGCAAACTCTATCTCAAACCCTTGGAGATCCTTCACAAGTTGAATAAAAGTAGCACAAAGTATTTTCTCCTTTCTTTGGCAGTCAGGCAACCACTGCAGGCCAATCCCCCAGACAGCACTCAGCTTAGGGATATTCTCTTCCTCAGTTCCTCCGGTTCCTTTTCTCAGCAAAGGTTTGTTCTTGTTTCCCAAAAGTGATCTAAAGTTCTGGGGTCTGTGCCCCCATATTTATACTAGTAAATTATTTGTATCTGGAGGCAGAGGGTGTATGTGCCTAGTCCAAACCAGTTCTGTGCAGTCCTGGAGCACTTTGTTGACAGGAGTCCTCCTTTCCTTTGACAGTGTGGGCCAAAGACATCAGACACACCACAAGGGGTGGAGCCAGCATTGTGGAAGGCAGGCTCAGCCATATTTAGGTCCCAGGTGCAACTCCTCCCACCCATCTACATGCAGATAGCTCTATTCAGCCCTGTGCGGACTCACCCTGTCTCCTGGAATCCCCCAGCCCCTGTGACTCAAACTATAGACAATGAATGCACAACCTAGCAGAGGCAGGCTTGGATAGTTAGGTAAGAAAATACCTACTTTCTAAAAGTGGTATTTTCAAACACAGAATGTTAAAACCAACTTCACTAAAAGTTGTATTTTATCATTCTGAGTTCAGGCATACTAAACTCGAAGTTCTACCTAGTTCCCTGAGTCAGTTAGGATTATAAGATGTTATAATCAGACTGCCCATTTTGGCCTATGGGTGTCAGGGCTGTCAATAGCTCCAAGTATGAGGTGTGCCACTAACCTTTGAAAGCAGTCAGCAGGAACGATGTCGTGAAGAATATCCTCCCTTCTACCCTGAACACTAGCACTTCCCCACTGCGTGACTACAATGAAAGAAGTGAGAGTACCCAAGGGAAAAGGGAAGAGGGACAAAATAATAAACAGAGATCCTGTTTCTTCACAGGTCAGGACTGGAGCGCCTAGGCTGGTGTTCTGTATGGATAGAGAAGGCAGAAGTAAGTAAGAAACACAGAGAACACACATGCACTCAAATAGTACCTTGCATGCATAACACTCACTTGTTTAGGGAAAAGGGCATAGTCTATGGCAAGATCCACGGTTTAGCATCTGCACAAAACCAACCTCCCTTTCATCACCAGTAATATAGTTGTAGCGCTATGGAACCCTATTCCTTCATAGGTTAACAGTGAGTCACGGTAGTTCAGTTAGTGTACTTTATAACTCCAAGAAACAATAAAAGGAACAACTCGCAAATGGTTCGGAAATTAGAATGTCACTATGGGCGAGTTATAGAATTGTCATCTAGCTCCCGCAGTAGCATTACACTCATGCCACTGCGATCGGAAGCTAGCACACAAGGATCGCGGAGAAGCGTTCAGAACACGGCAGGCTCTTCTCACATGCTACCCTAGAGGAGAGAACTCAGGGATTAGGCAATGTTTGCGCCAAGCGCTGGTCGAGAGGAGAGCTCCTCCGGGAGCCGTCTTCCACTCTCGTCCAGCAGCCGCTTTACCTGGAGTACTTGATTCCGTGATCCGGGTCCCGGCTGCTTGCAAACTAGGAACGCCCTATTTCGCGCGTCAAGAGGAGAGCTCCTCCGGGAGCGGTCTTCCACTCTCCAGACGCCGAAATCCAATCCGGGGAAACTGCAGCAGCAACCAGATACCTCAGCTGCAAGAGACGTCTCGGGATACGGGCTGAGACACAAAAAGGCAATTGAGAACTCCACTCGAGCACTCCGGGAAATTGATTCTCAGGGTCAGTTTGTCAAGCACCATTTTCTTTCAGGGGAGGGGTTAAGTACTGCCAGGCTGCTCACCTGACATTGCTCTCATTCATGGTCCCCCTTGGACTTCTGGGACTTGTAGTGCCGTGTGAGTGAAACATTCAAAACAGGGAAACGTGGTGAGTATCGATTCCCTGACTTAGCCCATTTTCGACCTAGACGGCTCATGATCGCGACAGAACCCCCTCTCGAGGACCGCCGACTCGTTGGTCGTCCTGGCTTCCCAGGGTGCAGTGTGTGGAACAGTTCTAATAACTCGGGACAATGGAGGTTGGATACAGGTTCCCACGTTCTATCTTCCACCCCAAAATCCTTCCAGTCTACGAGGTATTGAACAGCGCCTCTAACTAGCCTGGAATCAAGGATCGACTGCACTTCGTATTCCTCCTGGCCCTCAATCTCAACGGGGAGGGGACGTACTGGAAGTCTCACATCCGGGAGGCAGGGTTGTAACAGGGAAACATGAAACACTGGGTGAAGACGCCATACTGGAGGCAAGGACAGCCTCAAGGCCACAGGGTTAACGACTTCTTCAATCCCATAGGGACCTATGTATCTAGGTTTCAGTTTATTCATCCCTTTCAGATGTATGTTCTTGGTCGCCAACCATACTTTGTCCCCTACTTGGTATTGGGGTTCAGGCGACCTTCTTTGATCCGCATATCAATCAATCAATCAATCAAGGACATTTATAGAGCGCACTACTCACCCGGAGGGTCTCAAGGCGCTGGGGGTGGGGGGGGTGCTGCTACTGCTCGTGCTTCTGAGTCAGTTGTGCTGCCTGTAGCTGTCTCCGTGCTCCCAATAGTACCGCCTTGAGGTGAGCATGATGTTCTTTTATACTCGGAAGGCGGGATTGGATCGGCCACTCAAACTGAAGCATGTTCGGATGAAAACCGTTGACACAAAAGAAGGGGGAGCATCCTAGGGTTGAATGTACAGTGTTATTGTATGTGAACTCAGCCGTCCATAGCAACAGATACCAATCCGTCGGGTTTTGAAGAGTGAAACAACGAAGGTACTGCTCTAGCGTCTGATTTAAGCGTTCTGTTTTCCCATCTGTTTGGAGATGGTAGCGACTTGAAAGTCTAGCGTCAACACCCATGGATTGGCACAAGGCCTTCCAGAATCTAGAAACGAATTGTGATCCTCGATCAGTGATAAGGATGTTAGGTATTCCATGTAATCGGATCACGTTCTGCAGGAACACCAGGGCCAGCTCAGCTGAAGTTGGTAACCTTTTCAGAGGTATAAAGTGACCCATCTTGGATAGATGATCAACCATCACAAGCACCGTTGTATACCCATCACATGGTGGCATTTCCACTATAAAATCCATGGATAGCATATGCCATGGTTTTGGGGGAATGTAAATGTAAATGTACAGGAATTTATATAGCGCAAATCACCAAGCGGTTTCTAAGCGCTTGCTTAGGGAACCCGTCCTGGTATTCCCCTGTGAGATAACCCTGGCAGGGTATCCGCAAGGTGAAAGCCAGGCATCCCGCCGCGAGGGGCCGTTGTGGAGATTAAGCAAGCTATTGCCCAGAGTCGCAGAGTGTGAACCCGTGAATCGAGTAGGCACCGGAGCGAGAATTGTCAAGTCCATGGACATTTTAGGACTCAAGACCCCGCCGAGCCGGGAATTGAACCCTGGTCCCGGGCTGACCTCTGCTTCCAGGTCTGCCTCCTCTAACCAGTGAGCCACACTTCTCCACAATAGGTAACGGCTGGAGAAGTCCTGTTGGTCTGGTGTGGTGGGATTTACCTTGTGCAAATACAGCACAGGTCTGGATATACGTAGTGACGTCTTTCCTCAAGGAAGGCCACCAAAAGCACCGCTCAATGTTGGCAATGGTTTTATACCTTCCCGTATGTCCTCCTAAAGTGGAGTCATGTGCCCAGGTCAAGGCCCGTTTTTGTAGCTCTTTGTCAGGGAGGTACAACGCGTGGTGGTGATACAGCAAGTCATCTTTTGAGGTCCGTACTTCTGGTTGTTCCTGTATCCAGGCTGGACCGTCTGTATCAGCGAGAGACACTTTCAAATCCTCCAAGAAATCAGGTGACGAAATCAGGGCCACCGTAGAGGTAGGAAAACAAGTCTCGGGGAGGATAGAAGGGGGTTTCGGTTCTTCCGATGCAGACCTCTCTTCCTGTTCAGAGATGCGGGGCAGCGCATCTGCCTTCCCGTTCTGTGGCCCCAGTCTGTATTTGATGACAAAATCATAGTCGGAGGAGAACAGTGTCCATCTCAGTTGCCGGGGCGTCAAGGCTTTCGCTGTTTTCAGGAACAACAAATTTCTGTGATCAGTGTAGATCTCTAATTCATGACGTGCTCCCAGTAAATAATGTCGCCATTCCTCACACCCTCTCTTTATAGCTAGGAGTTCTTTATCCGTGATGGAGTAATTCACTTCGCAGGGGGAGAGTTTCTTCGAATAAAAAGCTACAGGATGTATTTGTCCTGTCGTGGGATGACGTTGAGACAGCACTCCTCCAAGAGCATGCTGTGAGGCATCAGTTTCTAATATGAAGGGGAGAAGTGGATCCGGGTGACGCAGTATAGGGGCCTGCGTAAAACCTTCCTTGAGAATCTTGAATGATTCCGCTGCTTCTTCCCCCCAATGGAATGGGGTGTTTTTCCGTAACAGGCGAGAGATGGGGTGGATGATCTTGGAGAAATCCTTAATGAAGTGCCGTTAATAATTGGTGAACCCCAGGAAGCTTTGGATAGATTTCACGCTGTGAGGTGTTTTCCATTGAGTAATCTCCTCCACCTTGCTTGTTTCCATCTGGAACCCCTGAGCATTTGTGACATAGCCTAAGAAGGCCACTTCCTGGACGTGGAACAGACATTTTTCCAGTTTGGCATAGAGACGGTGTAAACGTAATCGTTCTAGGACCGTCTTGACATGCAGGACATGTTCTTGGGGGTTCGAAGAATAGACGAGGATATTGTCTATGTAAACGATGCAAAGCGTCTCCAGAAGGCCTCTCAATACTTCGTCTATAAAGTACTGAAACGCCGCACGGGCATTGCGGAGCCCAAAGGGCATTACTCGATACTCGAATAGGCCGAACTTCGTTCGGAAAGCGGTTTTCTATTCATCCCCGCTCTTTACTCTTACTAAGTGGTATGCACCTCGTAGGTCGAGTTTCGTGAAATAACGGGCCCCTTTTAGTTGGTCAAGTAGAACAGGAATTGAAGGCAAAGGATACCGGTTTTTAAAAGTTACCCTATTGATTGCGCGGTAGTCAATGCAGGTACGCAATTCATCACAGTCTTTCTTCGTGATGAAGAAGAGGGGCGAGGAGGCAGGTGAGGAGGAAGGTCTTATAAAACCTGAAGCCAGATTCTCATCAAGGTAGTTCCTCAGATAACGTGTTTCAGGTTCCGTCAAGGCGTAGACTCTGCTGCATGGTATGTCTGCTCCGGGTAGTAGATCAATGCGGCAGTCATAGACTCGGTGAGGAGGAAGGTGGGTAGCCTCTTGTTTGTCGAAAATACTCTGATATTCTGCATATTCGTTGGGTAGTGATAGGGCACAGCAATATTCAGGAGGTAGACAAGCGGTTGCAAGCAGGCTGGCTTGAGACTCTGAAGGTATGGTCTGATTTCTCTCCTGGTTGACGCAATGTTCTCGGCAATATGTCGAATTCATCACCACAGTTCGGGCCGCCCAACCCACGGTAGGGTCATGCAACGTAAGCCATGGCATACCCAGAATAAGGCGGAACTGCGGGGCATCTATTATGTCGAACTGAATCTGTTCGACATGCTTTTCTCCCAATTGCATTATCAGAGGAACCGTGTGGTACCATACAGGCCCAGAGGTCAACGTGGTTCCGTCTACTGCACAGACCTTTGTCTGGGTCGTTTTCTTTTCCCAAGCAATCCCTATGTTCTTGGAATACTGCAGATCCATGAAGTTGCCTGTTGCCCCGGAGTCCAAGAGGGCCATCACTGTTATGGATTGAGGATCACCCACCTGTAGGTGGACGCTCACCGACATATGCGCTACCGATGGTTGCATGGTGTTGGCAATCATGGATGAGATCGTGTTGTGTGTGCCCGTTGAACCAGAGATCCCGTTCTGATTCAGGCCTCTTAGTTTTCCGACGGTTCTGGTCCTCGAACTGCTGCTTGTTCCCGAGCGGAACTGGCTCTGTTGGGTAATTGAGCTTGAGCACGACATTCTCTAATGAAGTGACCCCCTTTTCCGCAATACAGGCATAACTTCATTTTCCTCCTTTTTTCCTTTTCTTCAGTCGTAAGTGGTCCTCTGTTTCCGCCGATTTGCATGGGCTCCGGCTTATCGGGTTGTCGGGTTGTGTCTTCTGAGGGAAGCTTGCTTCGAGAAAGGAAATAACGGGGCTCTCCCTTGGCGCGATTACCCTTCCGTTCCTGAATGCGGTGATCGAGCTGTACCATTAAATCAATCAATTCTTTACACGTTCGTGGTAGTTGGACCACTTGAGACAGAACGTCCTTCAGCTCATTTCTCAACCCTTGATAAAAAAGAGAAGATCGTTTTTCCTGGGGCCACTCAGTCTCAACGACTAGACGGTTGAAGGAAGTGATATACGTGAGAAGGTCCTGGGTTCCTTGTCGCAGTGTTATCAACTCGCGGTCCAAGGTTAACATGTGGGACTTACGGACAAAGAGCTTCCTCATTTCTAAGCAGAAGTCAACAAAATTATGCAACACTTGATCGTTCCGCTCCATTAACGGGATAGTCCAGCTCGCTGCGTTGCCTCCCATATAGGACATCATGAACGCGGTTTTTGCAGCATCGTCCTGGAATACGGCAGGTTTGCAATGAAAATGCAAGCGATATTGATTCAGATAGGTCTCAAATTTCTTAGGGTCCCCATAGAACCTTACAGGTGGAGCTAACGGTATTCCCGTATTTTGGATGACATGGACCGTTGGAACGTTCTCTGTGGGGGCTGCAGGTGCAGCGGCAAAGCACCCCCCAGTATGTGTTGCGGAATGGGGAGGTATGGAAGAAGGAGGAGGGGGTAGGGTAGCCTCTCTGATATAGGATCCCCTGCTCTGACGTGTCATCCCTGCCACTTCCCTGCCTAAGGTTCCCATCTCCTTTCTCAAATCTTGATTCTCTACGCGAGTGGTATGGACTTCCTGCTGCAGAGCGTTCAGGCTTTCCAACAAAGAGGCCAAACCTCGTTCGTATCAATCGCTCAGGCTGACGTCGTACGTGGGCTTGACAATCTGTCAGGGCTGTCAATAGCTCCAAGTATGAGGTGTGCCACTAACCTTTGAAAGCAGTCAGCAGGAACGATGTTGTGAAGAATATCCTCCCTCCTACCCTGAACACTAGCACTTCCCCACTGCGTGACTACAATGAAAGAAGTGAGAGTACCCAAGGGAAAAGGGAAGAGGGACAAAATATTAAACAGGGATCCTGTTTCTTCACAGGTCAGGACTGGAGTGCCTAGGCTGGTGTTCTGTATGGATAGAGAAGGCAGAAGTAAGTAAGAAACACAGAGAACACACATGCACTCAAATAGTACCTTGCATGCATAACACTCACTTGTTTAGGGAAGAGGGCATAGTCTATGGCAAGATCCACGGTTTAGCATCTGCACAAAACCAACCTCCCTTTCATCACCAGTAATATAGTTGTAGCGCTATGGAACCCTATTCCTTCATAGGTTAACAGTGAGTCACGGTAGTTCAGTTAGTGTAGTTTATAACTCCAAGAAACAATAAAAGGAACAACTCGCAAATGGTTCGGAAATTAGAATGTCACTATGGGCGAGTTATAGAATTGTCATCTAGCTCCCGCAGTAGCATTACACTCATGCCACCGCGATCTCAAGCTAGCACACAAGGATCGTGGAGAAGCGTTCAGAGCACGGCAGGCTCGTCTCACACGCTATCCTAGAGGAGAGAACTCTGGGATTAGGCAATGTTTGCGCCAAGCGCTGGTCGAGAAGAGAGCTCCTCCGGGAGCCGTCTTCCACTCTCGTCCAGCAGCCGCTTTACCTGGAGTACTTGCTTCCGTGATCCGGGTCCCGGCTGCTTGCAAACTAGGAACGCCCTATTTCGCGCGTCGAGAGGAGAGCTCCTCCGGGAGCGGTCTTCCACTCTCCAGACGCCGAAATCCAATCCGGGGAAACTGCAGCAGCAACCAGATACCTCAGCTGCAAGAGACGTCTCGGGATACGGGCTGAGACACAAAAAGGCAATTGAGAACTCCACTCGAGCACTCCGGGAAATTGATTCTCAGGGTCAGTTTGTCAAGCACCATCTTCTTTCAGGGGAGGGTTTAAGTACTGCCAGGCTGCTCACCTGACATTGCTCTCATTCATGGTCCCCCTTGGACTTCTGGGACTTGTAGTGCTGTGTGAGTGAAACATTCAAAACAGGGAAACATGGTGAGTATCGGTTCCCTGACTTAGCCCATTTTCGACCTAGGCGGCGCACGATCGCGACAATGGGAAACAGGTAGCCTTGCAATAGTGAACAGCAAAAATGGCTGTAATTCGCTATTAGGACATGCCACACACACCAGGGCATGTCCTACCTTTTACCTACAATGCACCCTGCCCTTGGGCCTACCATAGGGGTGACTAATATGCAGAAAATGGAAGATTTAGGGACTGGCAAGTAGGTGCACTTGCCCAGTCAATGGGTCAGAGATAATTGAAGCTAACTAAGAAACTGTACATTTGTCGGGATACAATCTAGGAATCCATGGTATTCGTGGTGAAAAAAGTGTGTTCCCATCAGATACCCATCCTGTTCCGCCCTACATCATTTGGGATCCTTCACCCGAAGGAAGTGGAAACATGTCCACTGTGGATTAGGTAGATTGTAGCCTAATCTTCTCGGAGGATACTGAGATATGATGAAGGGAAAATGGTATCAGGGGGTAAGTGACTAGCAGTGCAAAGGAAAAAATGTGCCGAGTTCAAAGGAACTAAGTGAATGGTTTAATATTGGGTTGCAGGAGTGGAAAAAAACTTTTAATAGGATCCTACCCACACCCAAAGGATAAAAACAGTGCAAAGTAGTATAACAAATGACTACTTAGATGTTACGAGGTCGACATGTTTCTGCAGTGTGATAGGGTCATGTGATCCCTGTCTGCTTCTTCAGGACCTTTACAATAAATGCTACTGCTGGTGTGCTAGACAAAAAATAATTTTTAAATAAAAATTCATATCACCTGAGATCGCCCATGGAGATGATCCAGTTGGTCATGTGATCATATGGAACAAAAGCACACAAATGAATATATACAGTTAGTGACGATAGCTTCAAAGGAAAACACAAGTGTGTATATAAAAATATGTCAAATAGTATTGATCAACAGTTGCTTAATGGTCAACTTAGTTGCTACAGAGCAATATGAATATATGGCCAGGATAACACTGTACCCACTCACCCAATGTTTGGGGAATGAACTCACCACCTCACCCGGCTACAGCTCAGGTAGAAATGGAGCACCGCTCTATTGAGAAAAACAGAAGAAATACTATAGAAAGAGGAAGAACCGAAGAGACAATAACTAGACATGATCAACTGTGATCTTTTACAGCCATCATCTGCGCTTGATCGGCGCTGTTTACAAAATGCAACAGTTGAAAAAGAAAAAGAATTAGCATATGTAGAAGTGGTTACATACATACCTCTCTAAGACTCGTTGTCTTACATTTACTCGCGTTGTACGTTGTTATTCCTTTAGAAACACTCGCGCTGAGCTGGCAGGCCATGCAAGAGGATTAACCCCACAATTATCAACATGGTTACCGACTTATTAGGGAAACCCGCTAGTTCACGGGCAAAAGTTAGATGCCTCCGTGACCGGCGCTCCTGCTCTATGTATAACTCACATGGCCAAGGTCGACAAAGCCCCCGCCTTCTGCGCGCTGCTTACGCAGTAAAGAAAAAGTCAAAAGCAAAAAGCAAAAAAGTGCCGAACACCGTCCCCTTCTCGTACGCTTACCTGTCCGTCGGTACTCCTGACATCCGTCTAGGCTGTCAAGTGGGAGGTACCAGAACGGACAGGAAGCGGGGTTTTGAACTGTGTTCACGCGCTACTGTGTAGGTCAGGTGACCGCTGGTAGTGGTAGATTTCTGGGAATTAGAGTCTATCGTCATAGACACTAAAAAAGGACTAGGCAAGTATTTTACCCATTAACTAGTTTGATATTAGACCATCGGACATGTCCAAAACATCTAATTCGGTTGATTATGAAACGAAAACCGAATACATGTAATCGAATGCAATATTTGTAACACTAACTTCTAGTTAAAATATGCCTGAGTCCTGTGGTTGAGCGTGGTACATACCAGACGGGACTCTTAGGAAATGTAGTTTTTAAATATGTGGAAATATAGCGCGATGTATGCGGGTGAACTACTAGATGGTTGACAACAGACCCTCTTGATTGTCAACCTAGCATATGATCTACGGTGACTTTATTTAATCATGCTTCGCATACATAGTCTATTGAAAATCGATTTTATGGAGATGCTGATTAGTAGGGAGACCCGCTTGTTAGCGGTCTATCCGCTGTCATTACACTCGAGTAGGTCGTTATGGGATTCTTGAACAGTGCGTATATTTTGCAAGACTACTCGTGAATATGATGAGGATAATTAACATTGATGTTTTACGGAGCATTGGTAATCATTGTTGTAACTGAAGTCTTTTCTAGACCGACATTCTTAATGGATTTTACTTATTTAGAGGCCACTATGCAGCTCAACTGAAACGGTCCGATTTATATACCCATACTTATCAGGGGCAATCTGCAATACTAGGTCTTAATACCATCCATTATTGAGGCAATCACTACCACGGAGGGGTTATAGCGACATCCAAGGGATGTCTTCATTCAATCCCATTTTATCTGTTTTTAGTCTATACACCCATTTTTGTTCTCTTCTGTGTAGAAAGGTACTGACATTAGAGATATGTTTGGGTATGACTGGTTGTTCCAACACCGTCCAGCGTAAATCGGTTGGAGAGTGTTGGGCTGATAAAAAATGATTGGTTAATCTCGTGGCCTGCTTGTTACAACGTATCGAGCTCTTATGCTCTGATATTCTTATCTTTATTTTTCTCGTGGTCATGCCCACATACCTTTTTTCACAAGGGCAAGTGATGAGGTAGATTAGGTTTGAACTATTACAGTTCGTAAACCTTCGTTGTTCCCATGGTCGTTCTGTTCCAATGTTAATCATGGTAGATTTAGAGGTTTGGGGGCACGCCGCACATTGTCCACACGGATGGTGGCCGGTAACTGCAGGCATATCCCAAAGGGTTCCTACTACTCTCGGAGTGTCCGTCTTTGGTCTAGTGTGGACCAGTTTATCTTTAAAATTTTGACCCCTCTTAAAGGCAAAAAGGGGGACTGGCAAAGTGTCCTTACCGGTGTTGAGTATCCCCCAGTGTTTTTTAATGATTTTGGAAATCTGGTTGGATGATGTGCCAAACGTAGTCACACATGTCATCCGTGTTGGTTTCTCTTTGGGAGGTAGTATATCAAGTAGGCTGGCTCTGTTATTATTCGCCGCTCGTTTTTTAGACTGATAGACAGAATTGTTTAAGTTGTCGACGTTTCGATCCCCTGGCTCCTAATGAACCGGGATCATCTTCAGGACTGTGTAAATAGTTGCCTGGCAGACGAAGTGCGTTTTCCATAATTTCTGTTAACTAAGAGAGTTGACTGACTGTCTCCCTTTTCTGCCCCTACCCCCACAGGCTCATCAAACCTTAAACAGGCAACTATTTACACAGTCCTGAAGATGATCCCGGTTCATTAGGAGCCAGGGGATCGAAACGTCGACAACTTAAACAATTCTGCAATATATCCATTGTGTGCACTGTGCTTGCATGAATTGTTTGTCCTAACTTGCTTATTAGTTATTTATTGCAAGGGACATGTGGCTCCTACGTTTTCTTGCCTGATATTGCTTTCTCTCCCTCTCTACCTTTTTCTTATGTTTTCCGGTCTTATTCTAGATAGGTGCAGGCTTGTACCCTATCAAATGTTGAAATTTACCCTCCCTGTGGTAACTCAATTTTTTGTATAACGCAAATAAATTCCTGACCCGGCTGGGTACAGGATAAACAGATATAGTACTGATTCTAGTCTATATATTCATTTTTTGTATTATCGAACTTAGTCTTAGGACCTTTGTTTTTGTAATAGAAAGCCCACCAGCAGCATTTGGTTTACAAACCCTGGGCACACTCAGTGCACTGTACTAAGGTCTGACAAGTAAACCAAAACAGCCAATCATGGAATCCCTAATCCGTACATCAATTTACCATAGGGGGAGCATATGCACTTTAGCACTGATCAGCAGTGGTAAAGTGCCCAGAGTCATAAAACAGCCAACAACAGGTCAGAAAAAATATAGGAGGAATGCAAAAAGTTCAGGGATGACCCTGCAAAAAGGGCCAAGTCCAACAATGCCCTTGATATTTTGGGAATGTAATTTTCCAATTTGCTACCATTCGCAATTTGCAAATGCATTGTAGTCAAGATCTGAAAATTGGTAATTGGTAGTTACTTTTTAGAAATCGCTATTTTCATGTCTCTGAATTGAGATTCCGATTTATTCGCAACACATTTTAGAAGGATTAGGCTACTACATCGTTATGTGCTGATTCAGCGTTCGCAAATCGATTTGTGACTGGTTTTTGAATTGCTAACACTTCATACAACTGACCCTTCCCACTTTATTTCAACTTCTTCTTTAGAAAAGAGGTGTAACCAACCATTGTGTATTGCAGGTTGTCTGCCTTAAAGCAATCCAGCCATGCTTTTGATGACAAAAATCAATTCTGCGCAAATGCACCCAAACATGCACACAAACACACGTGTATGCATATACACACACATAACTCAAATTCCAGTCACAACACACACATGCATGGGTACACAAATGCCCAGACACACCTAGACAAACCCACAAACACAACATCCAATTACAACCTACGCCCAGCCTCGTCCCCCTCGCATACATGAACAAAAACACCAATACAAGCACACAGTTACTTATGCTACTTGAGCAGTGTCTCAGTGAAAGCATAATGAGCTCTGGGATCTGTGCCATCACACTAAACCTGCTTTAATCTCACACTAAGCACGAGACGCTCCTAACAACCTTGTCTCCCAGTTGTGTTCTAAGATTCCCTTTACAGCTCTGCTCCAATTTCTTAGCAGTTGATTAACCTTTTTCCCAAGCTGAGGGGAAAATCAATGTCAAAATAGTCTTACGAAATCCAATGCTATCTGCAAACTCTCCTTTAGGCTCCGAGGAGAGAGAGAGAGCACAGCTGCTCACCCGGTGTCATTAGCTTTAGGGCTGATCTGCAGAGGGCTTCGTCCCAGCAGCCCGTGCCACGGGCTTTGTTTTTCAGTTATGCATGTAATTATTCCTTTTCCTTCTCGTGCAGAACTGTAACTTCAAGGTCTTCAGTAATTAACGGAGGCTGCAGATTAAATTCTCTAGTTTAAATACGGACTACGTTGGCAATTTACATGCTTGCTATCCTCATTAAAAGTTTGGAAAAAGTTGGAACTTCAGTGGCTGCCTTTAATTTGTTTTATTTAGCGTTGTGCAAGAAACATAATGTTCAAAGAGACATGGGAGTGTGATTTGGGACACGTAAGCTTTTACGAAAGATTATATTATTTTTTTCACACGCATATTTTATCCAATTGTTTTCTGTGATGTTGCTGTAGTCCTGCTTAATAGCGGTCTCCTAAAATGTCTATATTGTTGCTATGGTTATTTAACATTAAAATAATTTGTTTTTACATATCATTCGCCGCTTCGAGGTTTTTATTTCGTAGCTTTATACGTAACATGTGTTGCAGTAAAAACCAAATGCACCCTTCAATGCAATTGTATAGAAACAAAAATTTGACTGGGTTTTTGGGCGAAATGCTTGCTAATCGGAAATCGTAATGAGTTATTTACAGTGGCGGCTGGTGACATTTGAAAGTGGTAGGGCGTAAGTGTTGGGTTTAAGTGTTATTTCGTGTTTGGGGAGAAAACCTTCAAGAAACCAGTGGCAAATGGTACATTTTAAAGAAAATTTGAGAAAGAGAGGTTTATTTAGCAATTGTGAAAGTGCAGTGCTGAAATATTTAAATACATCAAAACCTGCTCCATATCTTACTGCCTGAAATATATTAAACAGTTACTGTAGTGAGCCACTTGTACGATTGGACTTAAGTACTGTGCAAATGAAACGATAAATGTGTTGCACATAAGCAATATGAAGACTCAGCAGCTATAAATAATGAGATCACCATAGTGCAATATATGCCATTGAGAGCAGCTATGCCCCTGCAAAGAATGATTAACAATTAGTTATGGCCAGTGTCCAGGGAATTGAGTTCATTATTGTTGTTGAGTAATAAATGTGGAGTAGTCCTGCAGGAGTGTGTCGGCTGAGTGGAAGTAAACATATACAATGAAACACAGCCCTGAAAAATGAAAATCTGGTCTTAAATATTAGATGGTGACATTTACATTAGAAATAATTACATTTGAGTTCTTTAGGATTATAATTGTCAATTAACAATTAAAAACGCACAAAAAGAAACCCAATTTGCTTCATATGTAAATTGTCACCATGTAAAATTTAGATCAGCTTTCCGTCTTTTTTTATTTTCACTCTTCATGCTTCAGCAGGATGCAGTCACCAGACCAACACATTCCTGCTCACAATTAATGATGTCTACAGTCTTGCCCTTTCATTATCAGAAATGATAACTCGGTTACCAGTTCAAGCACATTTTGTCTAGAAGTGAAAGCATACCGGGGGTAACGGTGAAAACTCACTTCTGGCATGAAACGTCAGCTACCGCCTTAAAACAAACATTCAAGGAAAGGCGCAAGGCATTTTTACCAAGGACAAAAGTAATGCCCCGGTTACTTACCGGTAATCTTCATTACTCCGAGTCCATGTCTTCCTCGCCACAGTAATTACCCATGAGCTTCAGGCTCCACACAGAACTCCAAGTCTAAAAAAAGCGCTCTAGTTTCCCTCTCCCTCCACCAAGATGGCCCCCAGTGGCTTCAGCCAATCCCATAAAGGGACACAGAACACATAGCACGACCTGAGAAACCAAGCCGCAGACATGAAGCCACCACCAGGGCCGGGAGGGAAGGGAAACTATACTGTGGCGAGGAAGACATGGACTCGGAGTCATGAAGATTACCGGTAAGTAACCGGGGCATTACCTCCTCGTCCTGTCTTCCTCGCCACAGTAATTACCCATGAGCCGATACCAAAGCAATCAGCTTCATGCAAGGAAAACACTCCACAGAAATCATGCAGAGAAACATATTTCAATCACAATAGGCACAAAAATTCCACAGAAACATATACCTCAAGGAATCCCAGCTGACAGTACAGAAGAGTCAAAGGAAAACAGAGCCCCCACCCCCAATCTGAAGGCGATAATGGGACATGAAAGAATGCGGGGACGACCAAGTGGCAGCCCGGCAAACATCCTCCACGGACACCCCCTAAAAAGCGGCCCACGATACAGAAACAGATCAGGCGGACCGACTCTGAACAGGAAGAGGGTGAAGTTCAGAAACAGAACCATAAGCCAACAGTATGGACTCCTTAATCCAACGACTGACAGTGGACAGGGAGGGCTTCAGGCCCTGACGAGACAAACCAAAATCGACAAATTGTCAACCTTACAAAAGGAAGAAGTGCGTGATAAATAAACCAACAATGCACGATGCACATCCAACAGGTGGAGAAGGCAATCCTCAGCCGAGGAAGGATCAGGACAAAGAATAGGAAGAACCACATCAGCAGAACGGTGAAAAGAAGAATCCACCCCAGGAATAAAAGTAGGATGAGGGCGCAAAACCACATGATCATAGAATGACCAAATCGGAGCAGACCGCAGGAAGGCACCCAGCACACCAATACGCCTGGCAGATGCAATAGCCACAAGAAACACCACTTTGAGTGTCAAGAACTGTAGGCCCACCGACCCCAAAGGCTCGAAAGGAGCCGACTGCAAGGAACGCAACACCAGAGGAAGGTCCCAAGGAGAACATAAGAGAGGACGGGGATGTTGCAAAGAAAGCGGCTCAAAAAGACGAGCCACCAAGGAGAATCCGAACTAAAGGAAGGACATGGAATGCCCGAACGGCGGCCCATTGAGCCCTGAGAGTGGAAACGGCCAAGCCCAAAAGGAAACCATCATGTAAAAATACCAGAAAAACGAGCAGGGACCAAAGAATCCAACGACAGCTCGTGACACACACACCATGAGGCAAAGTTATCCCAAGGCAAAGTGTAGGACGTAAGAGTAGAAGGCCTTCGAGATTGCGGAATGACGCCAGCAACCGCAAAGAACAGCCTGCCCGCATCAGTGATCCCCTCACAAGAGCCAGGCCCGCAGACCCAGGGACCGGAACACAGGCAGAGGTAGAAGATGACCCAACAGAGGATAAGGCACGAACTGTAACGTCCAGCCTGGAGATACAGCCAATCCCAGCAATAGGGGACACCAAGGGCGACGTATCCAACCAGGAGCAATCAGAAGGACAACTCCCTCCTGATCATCTGCAAGACTTCGGAATCAGGGGAACAGGGGGAAAGGCACACAACAGACCCTCTGGCCAAAGGAACGACAGAACGTCCGCCCACCAGGCATCCCGGCAAAGCATAACCGTGCAAAAGCAGCGGAACTTGGCATTGTACCGGGAAGCAAACAGGTCCACAATCGGAGAACCAAACATCCTCCGTAACCTCCCGAACATTAATCGTGTGAGGGACAAAGACCCCATGGAAGGAAAACACCCGGCTCAGACAATCCGCCACAGAGTGCACCGGACCCGGCAGGGAAATCGTAGACAGGGATGCCAGGATCAACCCTGCTCAACAACAAAAAACGACGGCCGAGGCAACTGAGGGAACGAACCCTGCACCCCCCATGATGGTCGACATAGGACAACACCACCTGAGTGTCTGTCCGGACTCGCACACGGCGAACCAGAAGAAGAACTGAGAAGGCCAACAGACCCAAAGGATGGCCATTAGCCCCTTGTAGTTGGAAGAACAAGACAATACAGACCGAGGCCAAACCCCCTGAGTCGTTGAATCCCCCAGAGTAGCCCCCACCCCAGCAGGCTGGCAACGGTAGCGAGAATCCGGGTGGGAACAACCAGAAACGGGCGGTCCCTGGACAGATGACCATCGCCCGACCAACAATCCAGGACCACTCGAACATCCGCGGACACAGGAATCAAAACACACATATCCAGGGAACAGGGGTCCCAAGCAACAAATTGAGGGACACCACCGGATACATGCGAAGGCGAGCCCATGGTACGGCCAACAAGGATGCAGACATCAGCCCCTGAACCCGTAACCACATGCTCACAGGATGAGAAGGCCCTGAAAACATGGACTGCACAGCAGACAACAGTGACAGAATCCGAGCAGGGGGCAGGAACACCATACCCAACGGAGTCATGAACAGAGCCCCAATGAAAGCCAAGTCCCACGCAGGAACCAGGGAGGACTTCGGAACAGTCACCAGGAAGCCGTGATGCGTCAGGACAAGGCACACCCTCCGGACATGCAACTCAGCCCCGAAGAGAAGAAGCAGAAAAGCAAAAAAAAACTTCCAGAAAAGGAAAAACACCAACACCCTCCCCATGTAAATGTCCAATAAGAGGAGCCATAACCGCAGTAAAAATTCTGGGCGAAGAGCAGAGGCCAAAAGGCAAAACCTGGAACAGATATCGATGACCCAGGATGCAGAAACGGAGAAACCTCCGAGAATCCGGGTGAACAGGCATATGCAGAAAGCACCATTCAAGCCTATGGAGGCCAGAAAATCCCCAGGAGAACTGAGAACCTCAGTGCGATGTGTCATCAGGAAGAGGAAGGAATAAACCCCCAACCCCAACAGATCCATGGGTACGGGAATCAAGGCAGTCCACAGAACAAGGGACTAGACACCCTCCTAAAGAGCCACCCGCCTCAGAGTGTCCCTGGGACAAGGAGTGGACCTGAAACAGACAGGTCAGGGTAAATACAAGACGCACACCTCCGGACACCAGCTGTAGCACCCACAGAACTGACACAGTCACGCGCCGAGAGACCATGAAGCAATCGAGGCGACCCCCAACCGGAACCACTCCATAAGCGAAACAGTCAGGAGTTCGAAGCGGGAGCGGAGGAGGCAGAAGCAACGGAGAACCGGGAGTAGACAAAGGAAGGATCACCCCGGCCACGCCCCCTCCCACGAAAGGGCCGACCAGCACGGCCCCCACGAAAATGACAAAAAAAGCCCTCTGGTTACCAAAGGCTCGGAAGCGACCGGCACGTGCAGGAGCAAGGAGCCTACGGTCTTCCGCCGTCATCATCACCATGTCCCCCAAAGGGGACCCAAACAACTAGACCCCAGAAAAACGGGATCACCATCAGGAGACCCTTCTGTGCCGCAACAGTCTTCCAGGAGCGGAGCCACAATAGACGTCTCGCAGCAATCGAAGACCCAGCCGCAGAGGCCGCTGCCCCCAATGAATCAAAAGAGACATCAGAAAGCAGACGAACCCGCTGCTCCATCCTCGACAAAGCAGCAGATACATCCACCCCTCGGGCCAACAATCCAGCTAACGACTGAAAATACGTAAGCAAGGAGTGGAATGCGTAAGAAGAATAGGCAGCATCCCTGATAGAAAAAGAAGCAGCCGAAAAAGTGCGCCGAACCGCATCATCCACCTTACGAACCACAGGATCCGTAGGAGAGGAATCCCCAGAAACAACAGTCCCCTGAGAGGACAAACTGGCCATAAAGGAATCAACCCCAACCGAGGACGGGAATTCCACAGCAAAGGTCAGCAGAGGACAGCGTTCAAACCAAAAATGCGGAAAAAGAGCCCTTGTGCACATCATCCCATTCAATATCCAATTCCCATAAAACAGAAGAATGGAAAGTCAAAGAATCAGGCTCAGGACGCCGATACTGTGAAAACAGATCGTCCACCAGAGGTACAACAGAAGGAAACACCAAGTAATTGCGAATGTGACCCAGCACCTCCCTCAGGAAGGCACCTTGCACAAAGCGACCCCGGACATCAACGCCCTCTACATTGACAGAACCAGCAACAGCAGCGTCATCAATCCTCGCCTTATTATCAGGATGAACAGGCACCTGACCCTGCAAAGCTGCAGCCTCAGCAGAATCAAACATCTGCTGTAAAAACTCCATAGAAGAAATCGCCACCCCTGAACCAGAAGCCACCTCCAAGTCATCAGGAGCAGGAAGCAGGAATCACCGGAGAACCACGTTCCAACACAGCCATGGAGTGAACGAGCATAAAACACAGGCAATGAACAGGACAACATGCCCGGGAGAAAAAGGTCCCGAGGTTGCCAGGTAACCATGTAAACCAACCCACTTCCGACTCCAAATAACATAAATGCCACTTGGAGAACCGCGCGCACGCGCAAAGACAGCCATAGACCGTCGTGGGTGGCATGAGGAAAGGAGACCTGAAGGCGCTCCAACCGCATCAATAGAATGCCCAGAACCGGCAGCAGGTAAGAAAGCGACCGGGAGCCACCGGCCCCCACAGCAAGCGCACCCGGCCTCGGTACCAGGGGAGGAAAAGCGACCGGGAGCCTCAGGCCCCCAGAGCAAGCATACCCGGCCGCGCTACGTCCGCACAGCAGGACACGCGGTCGGAAAGCATCAGAATCCAACCGGCAGAGCAGGACTCCAGGCGTCCTGCATAACGAGGTATCAAAGGACCTCAGCCGAAAAGAAACGCCACGGAAGTCCGCTAAAGCAGGACAAGAGGCGTGGAGGCAGAAGAAGGGGGAAAAAAACATTTTAAATCCCACAAAACAAAAACCATGTAAAACATGAAGTAAACATATACACAACAACTACTTCCCCCAACTCGATACCCAAGGACACAAGAGGACCGCTCAAGCAGGACCCCAGCCCCACTCACCTGACCAGCAGGTAACACAGCACTCGGAGTAGTGCAGAAAAAAAGAACAGGTCGTGCTGTGTGTTCTGTGACCCTTTATGGGATTGGCTGAAGCCACTGGGGGCTATCTTGGTGGAGCGAGAGCGAGACTAGAGGGCTTTTTTAGACTTGGAGTTCTGTGTGGAGCCGGAGGCTCATGGGTAATTACTGTGTTGAGGAAGACAGGACGAGGAGGTAATGTGCAAGGGCAGGAGTGCAAATAATAAATATGACGTGAAGACGGATGGTGGCAAAACACCAACACGGCAGCAATGAAACCAAGCGTAGTTGCCAGTGTATATAAGCAGAGCCGTGCAGGACGATATGACTTGGCACACGGCGAAATCCGTATCGCCTCAAAAGAGAGATAAAGATAGCTCCTGACAGAGAAAATATTTATACATCTGCCTTGAGCCGAACTAGTGTTCTAGGAAAAAAAACACTAAGTGCTGTACAAGTCTCGGCGCCCGGCTCCAGTATATCCTGTGATTCTGTGCAAATCACTTATATTGCTGGTGCTTTAAACACATCTGATCTTGATTAATGTAGCCCGGGTACTCATGCAATGTGCACCAATATATTTGGTTCGCGTTTGCTAACTACAAACTCCTGCGTGAACACCATATGGATGCTTAACTGCACGTAAAAATTCCATAAAAAGGTATGTATATTAATGACAGCTTAAAGGGAAAATGGGCACCTACCAGCCTGTATTCTTTTGTGCCTACGCTGTAACAACGCCAATGAAACATGGCTCACCTTCGGCTCCACAACACTTTCAAAAGTGAAAGCACACCACACACGAGAAAAGGAAGGAACCTCTCCTACTGCCCGGCCCCTCTCGTGATGACCTGTAATTGTTGCCACCCACTACCTTGTTCTACCTCTCAGCCTGCCTGCCCCCTGCCATTGAAACAAAGGGAGTTCTGCAAACTCCTCCCAGGCAATTTTGTAAAGCGCCCTAAAAGCAGATTTATCCACGGAATTTTAACGCGGCACACCCCCTGCAATGATGTCATTACTGTAGCTTGTGACTACAGGTCGAAAGATGACCTCGCCCTGGCAGGCACATTTGCAGCAGGACATCTGCAGTTTCTTACAGCTGCAGCATTGAAATTACTAAAGCAGCCAGCAGGTAATATTTTCTTTTCATTTGCTTGGCTTTTTAAATTCTTTTGTTGACTCGCCTCTCAGAATGGTAGGGCAATGCCCCTTTTGTCCACTAACACCAGCCGCCCCTGGTTATTTATTCCACGACGCCGTTCTACAACTATTACCAAATATTAAGGAGTAGGTAAGCAAATCCGACCATTCACATCAGTCAAATATGAATTCAAAGTGTAGAGGTTTCCTTTTTGGTTTTTTAGGTCTCCGCCTGCGAAAGACTGAGCACATGCGCAGTCTGGCTGGCTAGACTAAATGGGATAGAGAGAACATCACTAGCGAGGTTAAGCCTCGCCCCTCTTCTCCATTGGCTGGCCTCCCAAACTGTGGCCAGCCATTGGAGAAGAGGTCCTAGTGACGTTCTTCTTTCTATCTAAGCCCCGTCCTTTTCAGACTGGGGGGCGTGTTTTTGACTTTGTTTCTTACATTCTTTGATGTTTTTAGGTCTACGCCTACGAAAGACTACGCACATGCGCAGTAAAGCTGGCGAAGACCTAAAAACATCAAAGGATGTAAACAACAGTCAAAACCGCTGTGACGGGTGAATGCTGTTTTGTAGCTGTGAAAACAGGTGTTGCCCTTACTTGGCTCCATGAAGCTTATATTATCGACCTAGGAGTAGTAAAAGGCTAGATCGGCTCAGCCCGCCTTCGAAACTAGCAACGCCAGGTTTACACAAATCACAGGCTGTCGCCAAACACTGGGTCCACCTGCGGTGCCCCATTCCGTTTAACGTGGTCGGAGTTCCCACAACCATCCTCCCGGCCGGCACCTATGTAACATATGTTTCCCTAGTTTGTGCTGTGCCACCGCCTAAAACTGCCCCCACCTCCGCCCTCACCCTTCCACTATTAACTTCCGTGACCCTCCCCCTCCGTCTACCCCTTTATTCTCTACATTGTCCGCCCCACCGTGTGTCTTCATTCCCCCGGGGTCAGCTTCAATGCAATACGCTGACCTCACCCATTCAGCCCCAGTGCCCCAATGTTTTACATTGTCCCCCGGCCCAGCCCCATGTGCCCACAGCTCTTGCTATGGTCCGCTCCCTGTGCCCTTTGTTTTTATTAGCTGGACTGTGCCCCGTTGCTTACAGTGAGCCCTGGCACACCCCTTGCCATGGTCTGCTCCATGTGCCTGCCTCATCCTTACAGTGCACATGCCTCTGCCCGCCGAGCCCTGCCGCTGCTTACCCTAGCCTCCGCCGGGGAGCCGCGCACAGCTGCCATGCCGAGGGGATGAAGGAGTCTTAATGAGGGGTCTGGGTGATGGTGGGCAGAGCTGAGAGAACCTGCCTCAGGGGGAGGAAGAGCGGGGCTATGAGAACAGGGGGGGGCTGGAGTGGAGGTGGGAGGGGAACCAATCAGCCCTGTGGTTGCAGCTGTCCCCGGCTGCCGTTCCTGCAGCCCCCGGGCATCCACAGGCCTCTGAAGTTTACCAGTGACGGTGGTCTCTGCAGTGAGGGTCGGTGGGGGCGGCAGGGGGGCAGGGAGGTGGAGTTAGAATGGAGGGGGTCCTGGGAACAGCCAGCGCACTGAACAGTGCCTAATCCCAGATTACAAGATACCACGAGGCGCTCGATAGAGTGTGCCAAAAACTGCACGGAGAGCCGTGCATGGATTTGGGAAAGAGGGTTAGCTTGAGGGGGTCGCGGAAAGGGTTGCAGTGTGGGGAGCGAGAGGACAAGAGGCTTTATAACACCAAGGGAAGCGGGACCCTTACCAGCACTAGGCCCCTAACAGGAAGCAGGCCAATGCCAAAAATGTAGTGGGTAAAAGTCCCCACTATCAATGTCTAGACCCCCCCTTGCTGCAGCTGTTTATAGCCTCTACCAGCTAGTTAAGGAACTAGTGACTCTCTCTTACCACATTCCTACCAGTAAGAGCCAGGTACACTCAAAGGGACCCCGGCAGCTTGTCTCAGGTCACTGGATCAGTTGTGAAATTATACATCATTTGTTTCCTTGGAAATGCCATCATTCTCTTACAGCGCCTCGGTCCCTTTGTGCGCTGACTGAAAGCAGCCATGCTCGCTGAATCTAAGGCCACGAAGGCGGGGCGATGAAAGCATTTGTTACATTAGGGCTGTGAAGTTACTGCCGCCATCAGCCCCGAGTCGCTGGCAGACGCCTTTTTGTTGTGAACTACAAAACATGCAACATGAGATTATGTTAAGAGGCAAAGAACCAGATCAGTCAAGCAACACTCCAGAGTGGGGGGGGGGCGAGGCGGGGGGTATTCTGATATCACTGAGCTGTCACTGTCGTGTCACTCCGCAGCCACCAGCGCCACCAGCGTTCAGCACCAGCAGAGTCGCACGAGTATTCAGGGCGCTGAACCACAGCATATTAAGCAAAATTTCCAAAACTGTGTGCCTGAGCTTTCAAATCAAACGCTTCTTTGAAACACTCAACCAATAAATCGATTTGCACACCACTGACAATAAGTACACACTTGTTGTTATTCTTTTATTTCACCTCATGCCTTTGTCGTACACCACTCTGCACTCCCTTATACACGAACCCCACAAACATCACACTCCCTCACACACGAACCCCAGGGGTGTGACAGTGCACTCTACCCGTGTCTGTCTGTCTGACGTCGCTCTCTCCTGGCTGTCTGCTTCACTCCCTGCCTGCCAGCCTGTCTTAACAGCTAGTTGGACAGACAGACAGAGCACAGAGCGGGATGTTGAAGTACACATCACCTTATGGGCACTCCATAACTGCAGAGGTGTGTTGCAGGAATACAAATGACAGGTCATACTCTGTGTGTGTGGCTCTGTGTGTGTGTGTGGCTCTGTGTGTGTGTGTGTGTGGCTCTGTGTGTGTGTGTGTGTGTGTGTGTGGCTCTGTGTGTGTGTGTGTGGCTCTGTGTGTGTGTGGCTCTGTGTGTGTGTGGCTGTGTGTGTGTGGCTGTGTGTGTGTGGGTCTGTGTGTGTATGGCTTTGAGTGTGTGTGTGTGTCTCTGTGTGTGTGTGTGGCTCTGTGTGTGTGTGGCTCTATGTGTGTGTGTGTGTGGCTCTGTGTGTGTGTGGCTGTGTGTGTGTGTGTGGCTGTGTGTGTGTGTGTGTGTGTGTGTGGCTCTGTGTGTTTGTAGCTCTGTGTGTGTGGCTCTGTGTGCGTGTGCGTGTGTGTGTGTGTGTGTCTGTGGGTCTCTGTGTGTGGCTCTGTGTGTGTGTGTGTCTGTGTGTGTGTGTGTATGGCTCTCTGTGTGTGTGGGTGCAAATGCAGTAGGTCTCGCTTGTAAATGACAATGCCATGTATTTCTCTGTTTTCAAAACCAACACATAAATAAAAATGTTGTAATTTACAATGCCAATAGCTCTAACTTTTGCAAAGGCGAGACCGTTGCATTGTAAATGCTTGTCTTTATATAGTGCTGCTACCAACTTCAAAGAAAAGTCCAGAGTCTTCGAGGTGAATGGGAACCATGGGCCTTGTTACTAGTTCCTAGTGAACCTAGCCAAAAGGAGAATCGTGCACGGTGAAAGACAATGCTCTGGTGCGGGCATCCCGCTGTGCCGGAATCCCTAATTTCAACCCCCTCCCAAAAAAAGATTACATGTTATTTTCCCTGAAATGGCCAATAAGATGTGGACATTTTTGGAATTAGTGGTAAATAAATTGAGGGCGGAGGGGGGTGGATTATTTTACACAGTGATCTGGATGCCAGTGTAGGGGCAGCGCAGTTGAGGAGAGAGCTGGGTGAAAAAATATGCACATTCCTTCTTTGCAGAGGAGAAAAGCGGAGGGTGGGGGGTGTCATGATGCTGCAGTTAATGAAATCCCTGAACTTCTGAACACTGGTCCAGCCCTAGTACTCTGGTACTTAGGTGCCCGAGACACATGCAAAGCTGGAATGGAATGGCCTGGGCCACAATAACCGTAGGGACCCCACTCCGGTCTACTTGTAATGGGGGGGGAAGCCGCGGTCGCTGCAGGTAAGAGCGGTGGGGTGAAGGGGCTGACTGGAAGGATTTCGAAAGACCACAAGGGAAAAATATTACTTATTTAATTTTCCCTTCTGGACGTCTCTCAAAATCCCCCACAGCCAGCCCCACTGTTCTTCCCTGCAGCGGCTGCAGGGGGGGTGGGGTTGGCTGTGTAACACAACAGTTTAGAAGACGATGTTGATCACAAAGCATATGACTTCATCAGGCTCAACATGAATGGAAGAATGTCTCCTTATAACTGTCTTTATCTACGAGGTGTTCCTTCTCCGCAAATTCTCTCTCTGGCTTACATATCGTGTTCCGGGGGAGAATCATTCTTTCAATCCCTTCCAAAAACAAATACTAGGCCCTAGGTGTACAACGAGGACAAACATCAACCCCAAGTCACCGAAGGAAAGCAGCTCTTTCCATCGGTTTCTCTAATTATGATCAACATATGTCTTCACCATAGGTCTTGATTGGAACACTAGATGGGGTTGCTGCCCCCTTTGTCATATATTGTTAACCACCTGAGGATAGCACGTTTTAGTGTTAGTGTAGAATCATGTGGATTTATTGATCAGCGCTCTCATATGGTTTCTTAATTCCATATTTCCGTTGCATGCTTGTTGTTTGATAGTGCTCAGTTGTGAGTATTTTAGGGGCCGATTCTGATCTCGGTTGGAAGGGCACCGAATCGGGTTCGGCATTAGTGGATCGGATTCGGAGGCTGAATTTCCGTCTGGTTCACACACGGGTCTGGACATCGAAGTACGATGCGAACAAGCGCAAAATCTCCGTCCGAATTGTTTACGGGCCCGAACCGCTCCGTACGTTTTGGCCGTAAGCTAATCGTGGCACGCAATAGAGGCGAATTCCGACCGAGCCAGTACGATGCTCGATTCAGACAGCCGGATCGAGTCGGAGCTTCCAGCTCATAATAGCTCCCAAAGTTGGGCTTTGGGGGTCCGCATCGGACCCCCTGGTACCCACAGCCTTACGACTCGGACACAGGGGGAGACCCATGGGTCTCCCCAACACAGGCAGATATGGTTCGGATGGCACCAACGCGTACCCACTGTAGGGGGCGTACTTGTCCGCAACGTACCCATTAAGTCAATGGGAGCCCATGTATGCATCGTACGATCGGCTCTCATTGACTTCTATGGGAGTCCGACCGAACCAAGTCCGACAGCATACGACTGCATCGTACCCGCTCGGTCGGACTGCAGGAGTCTGGATCGGTCGGAAAACACCCCGGATACGGCCCGGTCGGAGGGCTTTCGAACCGAAATCGGAATCGGCCCCTTAGTAGAGAAAAGGGGCCTCATTTAGAGTTTGGAGTGAAATGAGAATCGGAATAGATTCCACCTGCTGAATTTCCTTCACGATAATATTCTTATGGTTGAGAAAATTCAGCCAGTAGATTCTACACCGTATTTATTTTCCCCACGGAAATTAAAGGATTTTCTGCTCACTCCAAATTCTAAATGAGGACTAACGTTTTTAATCTAACATTGATTGATTGGTGTTAATTAATTACAAAGCAAAATTAATTGAAGAAAACATATCTGTAGCGTTTTATGTGAACCAGCTGACATGCCATAGGACTCTTCTGGTTTGAATGCTATGCACATTTTTCTTATGACAGGTACTGCAATGAATGCATTCAGTTAAGGGTCAGTGCTGTGCAATTGATGGGGAGTCATATTTGAACTGGTTTCATATGAGTGTTTCTAAGATGTAGGTTGTGTGGGCCTGAAAACAGTGCAGTTTCGTTGCAATATGTGGCTTTTTGTTATGATGCGCTCAGGAAGACGTACGCAATTTGACTAGTACATTCAAAAAGAGAAAGGGCAAATACCTGTATGTGAGTTGAACAATAGGGTGCAGTGGTATATTCTGAAGGGAACTACTGTTCGAAATATGCTGATACTTTTACATCTTCTAGCCTGGCTCCTGCCCTGGGCAGGATAAGGTGTGCTTTATTAAGCACTATGCCATAACTCCAAACCACTTGAACACAGTTGTGAAGAGAGGTTGAGTAATATGCGGGGATCTTGCAAAACCATCAACATCTTCTGGGGCACTGTAAATATATGAGAAGGGTTGTGAAGCTAGAGGCTCCACAGTCAATTTGTGGCTGGTTTGCTGGATCATCAAGACATTTTGAAAGAATTTTGGAAGGAAATATTAGCCCAAAAAAAAAGAAAGACTGTTATACCTGGCACCATTGGCGTGGGTCTCCCTTCCATTTCTGCTGTTGCCTCATGTGTTTTTCTGGTGTTAGATGCTTTGGGCACTGTGCCACTGCTGTCCAGTGCCACAGTGCGAGTGCTCCCTACTGTAAATTGATGTATTGATTAGTGGTTCCATGATTGGATATTTGGTTTACTTGTCAGACCCTAGTACAGTGCACTGAGTGTGCCCAGGGCGTGTACATCCAAATGCTGCTAGTGGGCTTGAAGCACTGGTTGTGCCATCCACAGAAGCAACCTTGTAAAATGTGTCTAAAGTTTGCCATTGCAGAGCCTGCGTGCAGTCTGGTACGGTCATGCTGACTGGGTAAGAGCACCCACTTGCCAGTCCCTAAACCTTCCTTTGTCTTCATATTAGTCACCCATATGGTAGGCCCAAGGGCAGGGTGCATTGTAAGTATAAGGTAGGACAAGCCCTGATGTGTGTGGCATGTCCTAATAGTGAATTATAGCCATTGTCGTTTTTCACTATTGCAAGGCTACCTGTTCCCCATAGGATAGAATGGGCTGCTGGATTGTTACGATTTCGATTCGATTCAAAATCTTTATTCGGATTTCAACAAATCCATAAAAGCAGTACTTTTAAAATATGAGGAATTAGAATACATTTCAAAGGCTATATACTACAAAATAGTGCATACAAACTCAAGTACAAAGATTCCATATAAAATCAATTATTAAAATGCAGAATATTTGGGCAGCTGTAGTACAAATAATCAAGGGCATTCCATAGTTTTACGTGTAAAAAAGATGACTTTCAGAAAGGTACTTACACGAAATATCAATTCATCAGTCTCTAGTTTTAGGAGCATTAAATAGGATTGGTTCAGGGAAAGTGGTCTGTGTTTTTTAAAATATGGGGCTAAAAACCATTTAATATATTTCATGTAAAATTTGCAATTCAAAAAGAAATGTAGATCATTTTGCCTGCTAACTCCATCGCATGGGCAAGGCATATTTCCAGAATTCATCATACTACTATAGCCCAAAGGAAAACAGAGTGAGAATTTTACAGTCCCGGCTCTCATGTGAAATAATAACGATCTTTCCCAATTAGTCATTGGCAGTGTCAGGTATAATGGGAGTTGTTGTAAAAATAGATCATTATTTACATTATTCACATAGGACTCAACAGTTTGTTTTCGCATTTCTTCATCCAACCTCTTTTTCCTATAAAGGGCATAAAGTCCAGATTGTACTTCCTTTTTGTCAGTGTTCTTAATCTGGAAAGGGTCATCAAAAAGGTGGCCTTTGCCTACACTGGTCAAGCTTTCCTGCGTTGCTCGGAGCCATGGAATACACATCCCTTTCTCGCAAGTCAAGCACTCCTTCAGAATGTCCTGTGTTAAAGTAGCACAGTCATTGACCCAGATAGCCAGCCAGAACAAAGCAGGCCTTGCTGCGATGAAATCAGTTATGTAGGGCAAATTTAATTCAGCATGGCAGATATACCCAGATGAAGAAATTGGGGCTCCCAGTAGTTTCCTACACAGCCGATGTTCTTCTGTTTGCAGACTGGGGGTTTTCACTACCCCCCAAATCTCAGCGCCGTAGGTTGCTACCGGAGCACACTGCAATCTATATATTTTTAAAATCGCTTTAGTTGCTCCGGTCCTCTTTGGCCGTGGGAGAGAAAGAATTGAATTTATGGCTTTTGAGAACTTGCCTGTGGCGTGGGCAAGGTGCCCACTCCACAGGCCGTTCGCAGCAAAAACCATACCTAAGTAGGGGAATGTTTTTGTTGAATGCAACTTGTCCTGCCCTACTGTAATAAAATTAAGTTGTCTAGACCCCGGCCCACAGGACATAATAAAAGATTTTTTTAAATTTACTTTAAGATCAAGGTTCCCCATATAGTATGCAAAGTTCTTAACTAGGGCACGTAGGGCATTTGGTGTTAATCCCATAAGCCCCGCATCATCGGCATACAAGAGCGCGGGTAGCAGTCCCCCTTTAATTTTGGGGACATCAGTCGTCACCCTCTTCAGAGAGTCGCTCAATCCATTTATATAGATGATGAACAACAGGGGTGCTAAAACGCACCCCTGCCTCACACCTCTTTCGACCTTTATCGCTCCAGAGATGGCGCCCTCCATGTCAATCCGCACCTGCGCTTTTGTGTCTGTGTGTAAATAGGCCAGAAAGTGCACTAAGGGCTCATCCAGACCATAAGACAGAAGGGTAGACCACAGTTTGCACCTATTTACCAGGTCAAATGCGGATGATAAGTCCATAAATGCTAAGTAAATAGGCGATCCCCTAGCTATATTATATTTGCTAATTATAAGGTTTAAGTTCAGGCATTGTTCATTAGTCCCGAGCTTACTTCTAAAACCCATTTGGCAACGGTCCAGCACTCGCATTTCCTCAGCCCAATCGTTCACTCTATTATACAGTACCCGGCCCAAAATTTTCAAGGTGTTATCCAGAAGCGAGATGGGCCTATAGTTTACAGGGTCAGATCTTTCGCCCTTTTTATAAATAGGCACTATTATGCTTGTGGACCAAGTATCAGGGATTGGCACCAGCGGGAAACTATTAAAAACATTTACAAGGATTGGTCCCCAAAATTCCGGCTTATATTTAATTATATCTATTGGGAAGCCGTCAGGCCCAGACACCTTGTTGCCAAGGCTCTGATTAATAGCCGCGGTGACCTCCCCCATAGTAATGTCTAGTGGTTGCACATTTCCGGGGCTATAATCTTCTGTGGTAGTGCCCGGATTTGCATATATTGTAGAGAAATGTTGTTCCCACTGCTGGCTGGAAATGGTGCAACTTATTGGGGATAACTGCTTACCCATATCCCGCATCTTTCTTACAGCAGGCCAGAAAGTAGCACCATTCCCCACAGCAGCGGAGACAGTTAATTCCTCCCAGTGCTCTGTCAATATAGCAGCCTTCCTTGCCCCCATGGCTGTTTTATAATTTTGTCTAGCAGACCGTACCTCTGTTTGACATCTGGGTTTAGAGTTTAGCGCCCTACGGAGAGCCTTATTTGCTGCTGAACAGCGACTGTCGAACCACCTTGGCTCATGATTAATCCTTTTGTTTGGGACACTTAAAAGGGTCTTTATGATATTGCAGAGATTGACAAAATCTTTAACTATCCTCTGATGATTCCCATCAGAGAGTAAACAGGAATCAACCATGAGTCGATGGTTGCTTGTAATTGCATTTATAATGCAACCACTGTCCACCCCCCTCCATTTCAACCTTAAATTATTAGATGAGGGCACGATATCCCTGGCTCCAGGGGTGCAAACAAAGGCATTGAGGGATCCTAATCTAATGGTCACCTCCAAGGCATTATGATCTCCGAAGGCGGTTTCTAGAACTCTAGCCATAGTGACTCTATCTATTAATTCTGCTGACATAAAAATATAGTCCACTGTACTGGAAAAATCTCTGCCTCTGAAAGTTGGGATGTACGTAGATACACTAGTCTTGCTTACATCCATTATATCCATTAAGATATGTTCATTAATAAAACTTTCTAGTTCCTTGCCCCGTTTAGTGGCCCTATCCTTTTGTGTGTGGCCCTCTTTGGCGTTGGGAAACTTCGCGTTAAAATCCCCGGCTAAAATAATCCTATTGCTCGCACAGTTATTAGAAGATTCAACTATTTTTGATAGGCTACCAAATAATTCTATATAATTCTTATTCGGAATGGAATGGAAATCATTATTATAGAAATTAATCAGGAAATAAGGAAACCTATGTGTGAACTCAATTATTTGAATATTTGGACTTTTAGTGGGTATTAATTTAATAGACCCACCCTATAGTTATCCTGAACCCGATCAATAAGCCTCCAATCGGGCGGCCAAAGACAGGCTTTTGAGCATTGATGCTATCACAATGGAAGCCCTCTATATCTACAGCAGAAGTAGCCCATGTCTCTTGCAGCAATATTATGTCTTTTTCGGATAGGATGCTTAACCATTCCAAATCCGAGACCCGCTGTTGGAGTCCTGCGACATTCCAACTAAGGATCCTGAGCTCATTGTTGGGTTGCTTTTTTAAATGTTCGTTCCCAGAATTCGTATGCTTATCGCAAACTTTTTGTGGACTGCTAGGGTCCTGGGACCCAAATACCTCAGCCTCCTTAGTGGTACCACCTACTAACTCTTCCCTAATCAGTGCCATCCTTTGGCTAATTGGACCTGGGACTGTATTAGGAACCTCCTCATCACAAGCGTTTTTAATCTTCATCACCTTACTCTCACTACCCCATTTGTCTCCCTCCAATATGATGCTTTGCAGCCCAGTCGATGGTAGAAGTCAATCGACCATCTCTAGGCTGCTAAATCTATTAAAGGTTGGGGTCCCCCAATGAACATCCCTTCCTATTATACTTCTTTGGGTATTTCTGTGGCAGTTTCTCCCCCACTGTCCCCAGTTGTTTCCTGGGTCCCTCTGCCCCACCCGGCACCAGTCTCCATCAGAGCCATGGTCATAATAATCTGGCCTAGCGTAACTCCTAGATGGGTAGAAGAAGGAGAGGTGCCTTGTCTCAATACCTTCACTATACCCCTCACTTCTCCATGAGCAGATGTAGTCTACCGTGCGTGGGTCTTCGAAATTAATAATCACACAGTCCCCCTGTGTTTTCTTTGTTGCGTGGCCCAGATTTTACTTGTACAATGTGGGAGTAGGGGCCTGTTGTTATTTAGCCAGTGGTTGACCTTATTTAATAGGGACCAGGTGGGTTCATCTATATTGTCTAGTGTCTCAGGGACCCCTGTCATCACAACTACAAAGGGACCTGAACCTGGGGGCAAATTAGCGACGAATCTCTCCTTATATCCTTTGTTCCCATCCTTATTAGAGCTTACGCCCTGCGGTTTAGGTGGACTCCCTTGCGATTTTGTATTTACGGTTGGAGGGGATGGTTTATTTACCACATCCTTGGTCGCCAGTAATGGCTTGGGTTTGGTGTTTGAAGCTGCCACAGCTTTCTTTACAGATTGGGCAAGTGGTTGTGGGGTGCGAGATTTTGCAGCCTCTGCTATGGGAGCTGCTGTTTTAAGGGGACTTCTGACCAAAATACTTAGTTCAGTTAATTGTTTTTCTATGTTCCCCAATCTTGCGTCTATGGTTGCCAGATGGACACTTATAAGTTCCTCAACTTTCATTATTAGTTGGCTATTTGAGGAACAATCTTTACATGTTATCCCCAAAGTGGGCAAATCCCCTGTGTATACCGAGCCTGTGTTTACTTTCTTATTGCCCTTCTTTGAAGTGTTAGGTAGGCCTTTCCTCTCATTTCTCTGTGGCAGAGGGTTCCCCTTGGGTATAGATGTACTTGGGCCTTTAGGCTGTTTCTGTATGGCTCCCTCCCTTTGTCCTCTCAGCACTCTTGGGCTTAGACTTGGAGTTGGCTCCTCTAGGATGTGAGTAATAGCTGGGTCTATTGCAGAGATGGAATTCACAGCCACCAAATCCGAGTCTGCAATCAGGATCGAATCGGTAGCAGAGGCACGTGTGATATCTGTCATAATGCTAGGTGGTGGCTCAGTCTCTAGAATAGAAATAGAAACCTGAGCCGGGCTCACAACTGGAATTGAATTGGTGACCAAAATTAGTTCTGTGTCAAAATTATCAGACAAAGCTAAATTTGGAGATTTTTCCAGACTTAACTGCGAATCAGAGAGTGACTGTGTTGCTGACAAATCAACTATATTGGGCATACTGTGGATTTCCACTCTCACTCCGGGCATAGTACTAGTGTCAGTATCCCCGTTAGGAGTAATGGCTGAGGCGATAAGGCCCAATTATGAGCGTTTTGCCTGCGCCAAATCTAACGAAACTCTACGTTCCAAGAGGGAAATTCCATGATCTATAGCCTCGTTAGCCCTTGTAATAAAGTTATCGATTGGGCCAGTAACCTTGGCTCCTCCTGCCGCAGTCTTACTCCGGCTGGCCCTTGTTGACATAATGGCCAATATAAAGGGCAATCACCCACTGGTAACAAATTGTGCAAGGCAGGTACTTATCTTGAATCTTGGAGTTCCTGTTTTAGATAACCGGAAACAGGGGTTTGGAGTTATAAGGGGGAGTGGGCCGTCCCGTCCTCCGTCGTCCCCGGACGGCCACAGACGGCCCGCCCTTTGCCCGGGCTTAGCCCCGGGCGCTCCCGCGACACGGGTGCAGACGATGATTTTATGCGCCTCCTGGCGCGCGTTGGCAGGGACTGCACCGCAAGGGAGCTTGGGAGTTGTGGTATCCCGGCTCCCCTCGGTCTTCCCACACAGCGGCCGTGCAGCAGTGGTAACGCAACGGCGGCGGAGAAGGACCAGCCGATGACAGCACTACTGCAGTTGGTTGTCCGCCTCCTCCTCCCTGGTGCACACGGTCAGCTCCTCACACGGGTCACAGAGCGATGCTGGATTTTAGTAAGTCTCCCCGCTCCCCCGGCGCAGACGATGATTTTATGCGCCTCCTGGCGCGTGTTGGCAGGGACTGCACCGTAAGGGAGCTTGGGAGTTGTGGTATCCCGGCTCCCCTCGGTCCTCCCACACAGCGGCCGTGCAGCAGTGGTAACGCAACGGCGGCGGAGAAGGACCGGCCGATGACAGCACTACTGCAGTTGGTTGTCCGCCTCCTCCTCCCTGGTGCACACGGTCAGCTCCTCACACGGGTCACAGAGCGATGCTGGATTTTAGTTACATGTTTATAATCCTAGCAGACTCAGAGAACATGGTAGAAATTCGAGTTTAGTGCGCCTGGACTCGGAATAAAAAAATACATATTTTAGTAAAGTTTATTTTAATATTCTGTGTTTGAAAATACCACTTTTAGAAAGTAGGTATTTGCTTGCCTAACCATTTGAGCCCACCTCTGCTAGGTTGTGGATTTCTTGTCTGGGTTCGTGTGTGACAGGACTGGGGAATTCCAGGAGAAAGGCTGGGGCTGCCCGGTGGTAAATAGGGAGATCTGCATCCAAGATGGGAGGGAGGAGTTGTACCTGGGACCTGAATAGGGCTGGGCCTTCCCTCTACAATGCTAGCTCCACCTCCTGTGGTGTGTCTGATGTCTCTGCCCTGCACACTGAAAGAAGAGAAGGAAGACTGTCAACAAAGTGCTCCTGGCCTGTACTTGCCTTCCACAATGCTGGCTCCACCTCCTGTGGGGCATCTAATGTGCCTTCCCTGTGCTGTGTAAGGAAAGGAGAAGTCTGGTAAACAGAGTGCTTCAGAACTGGCTTGAACTGGGCACAGGCCCCTCTCACCTCCGAGAACAAAGGATGTTGGGGTATAAGTATTGGGACCCTGAACCCATGAAATTAGATCACTCCTGACAAGAAGAACCCTCTGCTGAGAAGGAACCTGAAGAAACTGAGGAGTGACTATTCCCAAGCTGAAGTGCTGCTTGGGGGATTGGCCTGCAGTGGTTGCCTGGCTGCCTAGAGAGGAGAAAGGACTTTGTGGATTTTACCTTTGCTTTTCAACTTGAGCTAAAAAGATCTCCAAGGGTTTGGAAGAGAGCTTGCCCCCTGACCGAAGTCCAAGGACCAGTTGACTTCACCAGCCTTTGTGAATTGCTACTATTCCAGTGGCTACAGAGGCGAGGAGCTTTGACCGAATCTGACGACCGGCCCGGTGTCCTGTTGGCACCGCACTGAGCAACGTCCGCCTCGAACAACGCAAGCTCTGCGCACACCAACTCCGTCTCGACCCCGTCAACGAGCCATAGCCTGCACCGCGACTGGAATGACACCGCAACGTGCAACGCCTCGCTACACCGAATCAAACTGGTCTGACCGACGCGGTCAATGCTGCTGACTTCAAGTCCTGGGACTGCGAGTTAGGCACCGCCTCGCACACTTCGCGACGCACCGCCCGACTCGCACTGCTGTCCGGACTGACCAACGCCAGCTCCCGAACTCCGGCTCGAACGCCACACCGTAAAGCTGGAAGCACCGCAACGAGCAACGTCCACCCCGAACAACGCAAGCTCTGAGCTCACCGACGCCGGCAACGAGCCGTAGCCTGCACCGCAACAGAAGGGATACCGTGACCTGCAACACGTTCTTTTCCTGCACCGTGACGATCACAGGAACCAGCTTCTACATCCGTGCCGGCCGCCCCAAGGAAAAGGTACTGTGTTTGAGTCTGTCGACATTTGAGTGGGCCCAGACCGCCGCGGTCCGCGGGATTTGTTAGACTCTGTGTTCATTCTGCACGCTGTAGCCGGACAAGGCAACCGACTCGCACAGAACTTTAATTTACACAGTTTTAACCAGAGCCCTTGAAATGTGATAGTACTGTGGATTCTTTTTGTCGTTTACTGGTCTTGTGGTAACTCTACATAAAGTATAACTTATTTTTGATACAAAACCTTGTCTGGTGTCCATTTGTAGTGGTGTCACTGGGTTACTGTATGTAGTCACAAATGCTTAACTTACATTGCCTCTGAACTAGCCTTGACTGCTCGCGCCACGCCGCCTCGAGGGTGAGCAGGGGTTATTTTAACTAGACTAGAGGAGAGGGTCCCTGCTTGGCACAAGTACCTACCTGCGCCAACCAGAGACCCCCAATTCTAACAAAGACCAAGGTTTGAAATATGACTTTCTCCTTCCAAACTGCTTTCGGGAACACCTAATAATAATAATAATATAATAATAATAATAATAATGATAACAATAATAATAATAATCTTTTTTCAGCGGCAATCACAGCCATAAAAGAGACACTATTTAAAATCAACATCCAGTACATTGGTTAGCCACATATCACCTAAATGTGCAAGAATCGCAAATGATCTTTATAAACATCAAACACATCTCAAATTTCTTGGCCTAAGTACAATTCTTAAAAACTTAAAAACAAAAAAAACATACAATCATTTGGCTGGGATTACAAGTACAATATGGGAACACATACATACCATAGTCAGAACTCTAAAAGAGCCCACAAGTAAAGTTATCATCAAACTCATTGGTAAGAGCGTGTCCCAAGAAATGTTCAAAATCGCAGGTACCCTTATGTTCTTTAATTACCTCGGATTTTCTTGACATTAGTGCTGCTCTTAAAAAATTATTAACACAAAAAAGCGTACGAGCATTGGGCAGAAGCGGCAGATACAATAGAGCTACAAGGGCATGCTTCAGCCTCAGATCTTTTAAAAGCAATTTAAGAAACAGTCGCCTAGGGTGCGTAAAATATTTACAAAGGAAAAGGAAGTATAGGGTATCCTGTGGAGAACAATTGTCGCAGCCACAGGGACTTTTTTCTTCAGTATGTGGCTCAAAGCCAGGGAGAGATGCCAATAGGTGATGAAACAGATTCAATCTAAAACAGGTAATTAAAAATCTATCCTGAGCGTTAGTTAAAATCACTAAAAAAGGCCCCATGCCTGGCCTGGCCTCACTAGAACATGTTCTCTTATCATGGTGTTTGTAAGCTCCTTCTCCTCCTTGGAAGCCATGGCATGTTTAAAAAAGTAATTATTTGACAATATTATTATCCTGTGGCTTAACTGTGTCACATCTCATAAAATTATCTGCTCTATCTAAAGCTGTGAGGGTTTCCTTAACATACCTTAACAATGGGATTTTTAATGCGTGGTCGAGTGAGAGGCAGTCCCGAATTACTAATCAGTTAAAACCTGCTCTTTTTTGACCAGACCAAATCTTCACCCAACATAACAGAGGCTCAACCGCAACCAAATCCAATACGTACTACATTCCTAATTCTTTGTGTACCGAATACGAGGGGTACTCTATGGTACTTTCAGAATTCATCTAAAATATTTATTTTGTGTGGTCTGTAATTTATTGGGCGCGGAATAACCCCATACCTTGCTTCCATATAAAGCCTTAGAGATACAGAAGGATTATACAACTTTAAAATTACCCCGGGTGACCATGTGCCTAGTCTGTGGGCATAATTTGCAATTGCTCCCATTGATTTTTTCAAGGCCTGTATCTTCCCCTCCATCAAGTGTCTGAAGTTAAGTTTCTTGTCAAATAAAATGCTTAAATAGGAGAAGGCCGGTATCTTCGCTAAGCTATGTGTGCCTACTCTGTAAGTATTATATCTAGTGGCCTGCTTCCCAAATTCCATGATATACGATTTAGTCAATTTCGGTGACAGGTCCATACCGTTCATGAAGGCCCTAAAACCATCAAGCAAAACCTGCAAACCCCGAGAAGTTTGCACGAACAATACAGCGTGATGTTCCCTTCCTGAGTGTATCTAACAACTGCAGTAGTGTTAAGATGTAGGGTCATTAAAACATTTATAATTGCAGAGTCAACCCCAGGGGCACCAAGTAGAGGCCACAGCTTGCTACGGTTCACCTGGTCAAATGCCGCAGTAAGATTTATAAAGCCCAGTAAGAGAGCTCTAGCTGTGGCTATCGTGTATTTTGAGATTAATAGATGGAGATTTAGGCACTGATCTATTGTTAACTTTCCTATGCGAAACCCATATTGCACCTCCAAAATAATTAGATTAGTATATACCCAATCAGAAAGCCTAGTTAATAAAACCTGACCAAGAACTTTGACAGTAGCATCAATAAGCGATATGGGCCAATAACAATGAGGGTTGTCCCTGTCCGCTATCTTGAAGATCAGGATGATAGTAGCCGTAGACCGTGAGCGAGGCATTACTGTCATAACTGTGGTATTTAATACCCTGGTCAAAACTGGGGCCCAGACATCTAGATTGTTACGAAAGAGGCCCGGAGGAATCCCATCGGGGCTGGGAAACGTTTTCCGCAACAAGCCCTCAATACCCATTCTAACCTTGTCAGGGGTAAAGGTAATGGATCCAGCACTAAGGGGGGGGGACTTAGGTCCTTGATGGATTGCTCACTATGTCCATGATTATAAACACCCTCAAAGTGGGTGTTCAATTACTCTGGAGTGATGTTATGACCTAGGCCCGGTTTATCCAGTTCTGATAAACAGGGGCTGTGAATACCTCTCCAAAAAAGGGTACAGGCCTTTTGTTCGCGTGCTTCTGTTATCTCCTCCCATGCTTGTTTTTGTAGCAAGCACTTCTGGCCCATGATAGCCCCCTTATAGTTACTACGACAGATTGCCACCCAAGATCTGTCCCGTGGGGTCTGTTTCCCAGCCATCTTAATTGCAGCAGAGCCCGGGAGAACCATCTTGGGGAGGCAATTCAAGGGGTAACTACCGGGATTGTTAATAAACTAGTGATTGATTGTGCAATTGCAATGAATGCGTGTATGGTTTCTTCTCCAGAAGCTAAAAAGTCTAGAAACTATACAATCTCCTGTTGTCTCAATCTAAACAGAGTATGGTTAAAAACAGTAATATCCAACGGTAACTTCCCTTGGTCAGTTGCAGAGAGGGTGCCCAAATTTACCCTATGAGGCACAGTCTGGTTTCCCGGCACTTCAAGCCCCAAGATCAGAGGATTGTGGTCACTAGAAGGACTGTGTTGGATATTAAAAAACAATATAAAACACCTCAAAAGAAGAGAAACAAAAATTAAATCAATATTTGTTGAGCATCCATTGCCTTTATAGGTCAGCAGCAAAGGGGTATCAGGGGAATTTGCAACCAAATTCAGGGTATGTATTAAACCATGGATGTTTAGAAGAGCCTTCAAATCATAAGGAGGGCTCCATATGAACTCCAACTTTAATCGTACATGTGGACCAATCTTGCACATTCAATATTAGGTCTGGGCATAGATGACAATTAAAGTGTCCTAAAAAAATTAGATGTGCCTGCGATAGGCCATCACCCTACATTAACTCAAGGGGACCACTTAACTCTGCAAGGCTTGAGGGCCCCTAAATCTTTTGTTCCGCGATATATAAATTAATTAATGTAAAGCAAAGAGATTTACCAACCGCTAATGTGAGATCTTGTGCTACTTTGGAATCCCAGTTCAAGTGCTTTACCATTCCACAGATGGTGTGGTCTATGAAAATAATGAGGCCACCTCTTGCTCTTCCCGTTCTTGAACCCTCTGCAGGACAGAAAAATGTTTTATCATCCTGAAGAAAATAGTTATTTTTGGTCTCCCATGTCTCCTGGATACAAACAATATTAAAACATCAGATGACGTGGAGCCACTTATTATCAACAAACTTTGCAGCTAGACATGCCACATTCCAGGAAATAAGATTTAAATGTTAACCTCTGCCCTGGGTATGGTTTTTTAAAAATGGTACAATGGAGCCCGAACTTTGACTACTAAGCCGTGTGCTACTTAAACAATTGAAAGAATGGCCTACAATTACACCAGACTGTATCTCCCTAATTGCCTATTTCTGTGCCGGTGATTCCGCAAGCATGACAATGGCTTTACTGTTACTCTCATACTCTCGCAGTCAATCTGAGACGTTAAGGTCCCTTAGGGACTATATGGGTTAACCGTTGTCTGCATAGCCCCAACGGAGAGAGAGCCTCTCTCCTGCATTGAGGGATAGTTACTAGTTATGAAATTATGAGCGGTCCTATGAAAGAAACTCAGTGGTAGTGACTTAATACCAGATTTGATGAAAAAGAGGCTGGGGTGTCCCTCCCAAGATGTTTCATGCTAATTCTGGGAATCTAAATATGACTATCACACTCAAATGTTTTCCCTGACCGCCCTATCCAAGAAACCCTCCTAGCCATCAGGATATGCCTATGGTCTTCCACTTTAAATCTAGTGTGTTTGCTTAACCAGTGTGTTACTTTGTTAATCAATTGGACGGTGGGTTCAACCCTTTGAGGTTCCAGACCTGGCATGCCTACCAAGACCACAGTATAAAGGCAACATGCTGGAGGGAGGTCAATTACTGGTAAACCTGGACTATTGGAGGCAAGTGAGCTGTCTGTTACTGCTCTGCTTTGTTGTAACGGAGGGCGCTGGTAGGTCTGGTCCAAGCTGCGTGAGTGGAAGTTAAGAGATCGGGGCTGGGTACCCATGAGCTCGGTTCCACAGTTCGTCCTCCCACTGTCCTAGAATTAGAAATATGAGGATGACTGGTGCTTGGGTTATCTAGAGGGGGGACTCCAATTTGTTCTGTCTTTTGCTGTGAGATAGCAGTCGGAGTGTGGAAATTTGGCAGAGATCGCTGTTAGCATTTAGCTGAAGTCATCTTGTCTAACCATGTGCTCGCCATGTGCTCTTTCCTTCTTCACTGTTGCTTGCCCTTGTGCTTTGCTCAAGAACTGGCTATACTTAGCCTCTGCTACTCTGCACATGCTCAGAAGAGTCTGTAGCTTCCCATGCACCTGCTTAGGTTTGTTACTGTCAGGATATTTTTACTAAAGTCAGCAACTGTTGGCTCCTCCTTCTTTATTGACTGTGCATTCTCTGTATGACCATCCATGTATGTAACTTCCTATGTGTGCTTGTACCGCCTTCATTTTGAGCTCCTATGTGGGTATAAAAGACCCATGGTTCTTCTATTCCTTGTGCTACTTCATACACTACCGAAGGGTGTTGTATGAATGTAGTTCCACCTCATGAGGTTTAATACATTGTTTTCTTGACATTTCAGTTTCCGTGCCAACTTCTATTTGCTGGTCTGAGGACTTGTGTGCAGAGAAGGGTGAACCCCTAGCACTGCTAGGCCTTGCTGAGGTCTACTTCTACAAATTGGCGCCAAACCAGTGGGGCTCATCGGCGGCTCGGATGCCCGACGGAGTGGCCTTGACGGAGGATTGGAATCTCGCTATGAATGATCGCTGCCTGAGGAGGCTCGTGTCTTGGCAGCCACAGTGTTTTTCTACTCTTCCAGATCTGACTCTCCAGGTGGTGCCGGTCCTCGACTGAGATCCCTTTTGGTGTTCGCCGTGCAGAGACCATTTGGTCGATTCAGAACTTGGCACTTGGAATCTTGAGACTCTTGCTTGGTAAGGTCGTTCGATGCGACACTTCTTGCATGTAATTGGCCAATATCTTGGAACTTGCTTGGATATATATAAATTGCAATTTATATAGACAGGTAATGAGGAGATTTTTCTCTAACTTTTTTTAAAACTTAAACAGCACACATTGTGTTGAGTGCCTCTTTGCGTACAATATTGCATATGCTGCGATATTCTTGGCATGCCTGTTCTTAGCACACTTTGTAGAATGTGTTACTTTCTTGGAGGTACCAATATCGAACTTGAACGGAATCAGACGGCTTCCCCATAGGGGACACCAAATAGGGACATGTATATTAAAAATGGTATTTCTTCTATAATGAACAACATATTATGGAATAAATATACTAGTAAGGATCCTGAGTTGCGATGGCCTATAAATGGGTCATTTGACCTTCGAAAAATTCGGTATGTGGAACAATGTATGTTTAAGCGCAAAAGTAGACAAGATATGTTTGACTGTGTACGAATGTGGGAGAAAGAAGCGCGTGAATGAGTGAGAAGAGAGCAAGCTTTGGTAGAAAAAGAACAATGCAAAAATATCCATGCGAAAGTGCTGGAACTAAAAATTAACGAAATGAAGGAAATCAAAAAGACAGAGGATAGGGAGCATCCTTTACAGGTAAATGGCCAATACCCTGTCCGGAACCCCCTTTACCCTCTACTTAATAAACCACAGGATGATTCCATTTTGTTGGATTGCTCCCCGCCTCCATATACTTTTCCCTCTGACCCTACCCTTGTTTCTGATGATGATACTTCTCCTTTAGATCAGGATCAGTTAGGATCAGATGCTCCGTGACAGACTCACTCTTTTCTGGCGGCTGATCGTGCAGCCACTCTTAGATCTGCTGCTTGCAAAGCAGCCGGTGATAACATTTCTGCTTCAGATCTTACAGCCGATGTCCAACAATGGCAGGATAGAGAGCAGTAATATTTTGTAGAAATGTTTACCACCGAAGTAATTGCATGGTTTAGAAAGCATTCCACAGAATTATAGCCTGTTGATATAGCAAAAGAATATAAACAATTGCGTGATGGTCTTTTTCTCCCCTCCCAGGTGGCTGACTTAATTAGACGAGTGGTTAAACTATGAGCTGATGCACTCTGTTTGTGAGAGGAGAAAAAGGCAGCTTCTGCAGCTGAAGAAGCAGTTCAGACATCCATGCCACAGGATGACGCTCCAGGGACAGAGAAGAATATTGTGGTTCATGGGAAACCCATGCGGGAAGCCACGCCTTTTGTATGTCCCTCCTGGGGGTGCGGGAACAAATGATAATAAAGATTCCACTGATGCAAAGGGGTATTTTATTTATAATTGGGTTTATACTCCCTGAAGTAGAGCGGATGTCATGGAGCTTAAAGCTGCTTTACCTGACCCACAGAAAAATCTGGCCCCTTTTTATGTAGAAGTTGAAGGAGCCATTAGTTCTTGTACCATGACTTTATCTAATATTGATATGTTTTTTGGGCTTATTCTACCCCCCTGATATGTGGAGGTCTATTCGTAAAGTCGATGATAATGCAACTCTACAGGAGGGTTTGCTACACCAACTGCACCGTTTAAAGTTTTACAAATGGATTACATCCAGCTTGAACGCTGTCATAATCTGAAATATGTACTAGTAATGGTATGTGCCTTCAGTAAGTGGATAGAGGCGTACCCTACGAAAGATAATACAGCTCTTACTACAGCAAAGGTGCTTCTAAAATAATTTTCTCCCAGATTTGGTGTCTGCAAACTTTTGTGGAGTGACAACGGACCCCATTTTATTGGGCAAGTTGTTAAGTACGTCCTGAAAGGATTTGGGATTTAGCAGAAATTTCATGCTGCCTTCCACCCACAATCAGCAGGGCTAGTGGAGAGATACAATGCTACCCTTAAGCTTAAACTAGCTAAGAATCAGGCTTCTACATCCTTGAAATGGCCTGACGCACTACCGTTGGCATTGTTGTCTATTAGATCAGTGCCACATTCATGATCTGGCCTTACACCATATGAGGTGGTATTCGGAAGGCCTATTATTTAAGAATTCCTAAGCCACACCCCATACATGATGTACCTGGTGTCTTGACGAGTGACTACTTATCACAGTTGACTGACAGCTTGATTTCTATTCATCAACAGGTTTGAGAAGCTCTCCCTGACAGGTCATAGTGTCGTAATTGGCAGCACCTGAGTTAGCGTTTAGCTCAGCTACATGACCTTTTCTGTTAACTTGACTTAAGTGTACGGGGGCCATTTTGTATTTGGTGGCTTCCATTTTGTATGAACATGCGGCCTCGTGGTCAGCGTGCCCTTTCGTCCTTCCTTCATGTCAATGAACCTTCCACTTTGCCCAGCAACAGGCTATTCTTAGCGATGGTCAATTTCACGCATGCACACACACGATCTCCGGACTAAGAGAGTGGTCACTCTTTAGGAATGTTCCCCTAACGGACCAGTGGTATTAAGCTCCTCCCACATGCTGGCTGTGCGCCAAAAATGTCCTTATATGTACCTAAAACTGTTCAAATGTGTACCGCCTATCTTTTTATTACCTTTAAACTGTATAAAAGAGGTCGCGCACCGATGTTCGGGGTGATACTTCTTGCATTACCGAAGGGTGCTGTAGGAGTGTACCACCACCCCATGGGGTCCTAATAAACTTGTCTCTTTACATTTTCAGTTTCCGTGCCAATTTCTATCTATGGTGTTTGAGTGTTTTTGCAGAGTATGTAGGCCTGACAGAACCCGATACCACAATTGGCGACCACGAAGGGACTCATCGGCGACTCGGATGCCCGAAGGAGAGGTCACAACGAAGGATTGGAAACTCGCCATGGACGCGTACGCTGCCACTGAGTGACCCGAGTCTCGGCACCCACGGTGTTTTTCCCTTCCTTCTGATCTGACCTTCCAGGTGGCGCCGGTCTTCTACTGAGATCCTGATCGGTTGGTTTGTCGTGTAGTGCCCGTTTTGGCTGATTCGGCTACGGAACTTGGCAGTTGGAAATCTGGACACTTTTGAAGATATTTGGTAAGCTTATGTTTGGTAAGGTAGTCTACTGACACTTACTGTGGCTTTTTGAATCTGAATTTGAATTTGAATTTGTATGAGTTAGCTAACGTTTGAACCTATGATTTGAATTATATGTGGAGTGCACCTCACATAGGCAGGCATGTAGGGATATTTCTCTGATTTTGAATTTGTTTGAACGGCACATCATGAGTAAGTACTTTTTAAGTGCCATTTGTTGTAATATCGCGTTTCCGTGATATTTTTGAACATGCCTGTTCTCAGCACACTCCGAGGAATGTGCTGTTTTGGAAATGGTACCAGTTATCGATTAAATAAATCTCAGCCGGCTCCCCCAGAGGGGACTCCTAACCATGAAATGTACATTAAATTTGGCCTTCCTCCCATAATGTATAGTATGTTATGGCATAAATATACAAAATCTGATCGTGAATTGCAGTGGCCACTACATGGGTCATTCGATTTGCGAAAAGTCCAGTATGTGGAGCAGTGTTTGTTCCAGCGCAGGTCTAGGCAGGACATGTTTGATTGTGTGCGTATGTGGGAGAAAGCGGTGCGTGAACTAATGAAGCGTGAAGAAGCCTTGGCGGACAAAGAGCAGCGCAAGGCTGCTCGGGATAAAGCTTTGCAGCTACAGGAGAAGGAATTGCAGGAACCAAAAGAGAAAGATAGTCGAGAGCGTAATTTACAAGTTAATGGTCAGTTTCCTCTTCGGCGTCCTCTCTATCCTGTCCTTACTAATGAATTAGATGATTTTTCATTGTTAGATCGTTGCCCGCCTCCGTATGTTCAGCCTACGGCTCCGGATGTGGAATCGGACGAGGATAATCAGGACAAACAACGTACCAGATTACATGCCGAGCGTATGACGGAATTGCGTTCGGTTGCCCGTAAACTTAATGTAAATTCTATAACTGTTTCAGAGGTTGATGATTTTATGAGTAAGTGGTCTGACAAGGAACGATTGTATTTTTTAGATCATTTTGCAGGCGAAGTTGTTGAGCGGTTAAGAAAACAATCTCCCGAGTTTGAACCTAAGGATATATCAGTTGGTCGTGAGAATTTTCGTAAAGGTGTTTTTGCTCTTTCAGATGCAGAGGAATTTTTCCGACGGTTGATTTGGTTACGGGATGAGGCGACACGATTGCGAGCGGTGAAAAAGGCATCGAATCCATCGGCGTCTGAATCGACAGAAACTTCTCGAGTGTGCCCTATCTATGGATCAGATAAGAGTGTTGCGATTAATGTTTTGCCTATGCGGGAAGCCGCACCTTTGTAAGTCCCTCCCAAAGGGGACGGTACTGATGATGATAAGACGTCTAAAGATTCAAGGGGCTATTTTGTGTACAATTGGGTTTATACGCCATGGAATAGAGCAGATGTTATGGCACTTAAGAATGCTTTGCCTGACCCCCGTAAAAATCCAGCAGCTTTCTATGAAGGTGTGGAGGGCGCTATTTCTTCGTGTATTATGACGTTAGTTGATATTGATCTTTTTTTTCGATTGATATTGCCTCCTGATATGTGGAGGACGATTCGTAAGTTTGACGATCGAACGATATTAGGTGCGGATTGGAAGGACATAGTGAGAGCTGATTTAGATAGGGAACCTGCATGTAAGCCGTGTCAGTTGATTTTAGATTTACCAAGGGCTATCTTGAATAAATTAAAAACGCTTGTCCCCCCCAAGAAAATAGATTGGACAGTATTGGCATCTTGTAAGCAAAAGTTAGATGAATCAGTTTTTGACTTCTTTTCACGTTTTGAGGAAGCATTCCATGATTATAGTGGTCAATCATTAACAGAGGACACAGGCAGGCATTTGTTTGTAGACAAGTATGTGGCTAATCTCCTACCGGAGATTGCAAAACGATTAAAGGCTAGTGAAAGTTCGTGGACTACTGCACCGCCCGCTTCTTTATTAACAATGGCTCAGTATTATGAACGACAGGAATTAGAGGCGAAAGAGAGTAATGATAAGAAAGTAAAAGACTTAAAGACGAAGGTAATGTTGGCACAAGTTCATGTTACTCAATCGAGAGGGAATGATAGGGGCAGACGAGGATCGTACGTTACGCCCCCCCTCGTTCCGACATTTCTGAGGATCAGTGTGCATACTGTAAGCAGTTTGGGCATTGGCTTGCAGATTGTCCGGTACTTCGTGAACAGCGTAGTCCGAGGGGTCGAGGAAGTGGAAGGTCACGGAATAGCTATTCAGGACCGAGAGGTGGAGCGAATGACCGTGGTAGGTTTGAAGAGAGGGGTCGTGGTCAGGTTGAGCATAATACTTTTGTTCGACGGAATCAATATCAGGTAGCTGAAGGAGAACATATTGAGTCACAGGATAATAGACATGCATAGGATTGCGTAGGATGGGGTGTGGAATCGGTTGAGGTACCTGTCGATCAGAGGGGTCCATATATATCAGCACATGTTTTGCATTCTACTGATCAGTTTCTGGTTGACACAGGAGCTACTCGTAGCGCTCTGTCCAAACAATTGGTTCCAAGGGCTCCCCTGTCTGGCGAAATAATTACAGCAATAGGGTTTGATGGAACACCTTCTCTAAGCCCACTGTCTCAACCTCTTACCTTTCATGTTGACAAATTCACTGCCCCATGTCATTTTCTATTATCCCCAAATACACCAGATAATATTATGGGACTTGATATGCTAAAGCATTTTTGTGCAACAATACGCTGTGCCCCTGAAGGGGTGCGGGTTATTTTGAATGAAAACTACCCAGAAATTGAGAGATTGTGCCTCATGCAAGAGTCCGATGCATTAGCTTCCCTTCCAAGTACGTTATGGGCCATTTCTGATACTGATGTGGGTAAAATGATTATTCCACCTGTGCACATTACTGTGAAGGAGGGAGCGATATTACCTCGTGTTCCTCAGTACAAGATCTCTAGAGAAGGCGAACTGGCTTAGACACATATTGTGAATGATTTGATAACGGCAGGGGTGGTGGAGGAAGTTCCCTACAATGTTTGCAACAGTCCAATTTTGCCGATTCTAAAGAAAGATACAGACTCCAAGGTTTATCGTTTCATTATTGATTTGAGAGAAATTAATAAGATAGTTGTACCCCAGTACCCAGTAGTATCAGATATCACCACGTTACTTACTCTGGTTCCACCCACAGCTACTACATTTACGGTGATCGATTTGAAAAACGCTTTCTTTTCGATTCCCATTCATCCTGATAGCCGATATTTGTTCGGTTTTACATTAAATAATAAATCTTATAGATTTTGTAGAGTTCCTCAAGGTTACACAGAAAGTCCCAGCATTTACAGCCAGGCTTTGAAAAGACAGCTTGATTCTTTTGATTTGCAGTCTGGGGTGGCGCTTATACAATATGTTGATGACATCTTGCTTGCAGCAGATACACAGGAGCAATGCGAGGAGAGTACGCTCTCCCTGCTTTCTTTTCTTGCTAAACATAATCACAAGGTTTCACGGAAAAAGCTGCAATACTGTAGACCAAAGGTGACATATATTGGTCATCTTTTGTCTAAGGAGGGACGTGCATTAACATCAGACCGAATTCAAGCAGTCTTAGATACCCCAGTCCCTTGCACACAGAAGGATGTTCGTGCTTTCATAGGTTTGACGTCCTTCTGTAGGCAATGGATACTAGGATTTTCGTACATTGTAAAACCTTTGTTAGCATTGCTGTCCAAAACTGCATTAACCCCCCTCGAATGAATGGATGAATGTCAAAATGCTTTTGAACAATTGAGACAAGCTCTTTGTTCTGCACCAGTGTTAGGTACACCAGATTATACAAAGCTTTTTACATTGTATGTACATGAGAAGGATGGGTGCGCATTGTCAGTCTTAGTACAGTTACACGGAGACAAACAGAGGCCTTGTGCATACTTTTCAGCAGTACTCAACCCTGTGGCTCGAGGACTGCCTGGATGCCTTCGAGCAGTTGCAGCAACAGCAGTAGCTATACAGCAGAGTGAGGGAATAGTTTTGTCACACAAATTGCTGGTGTTAGTCCCCCATGCAGTAGATGCGCTATTGAACCAAACGAAAACGCAGCATCTAACCAGTGCCCGTTTAACAGGATACGAGTTAACGCTGCTGGCGCCACACATTACATTGAAGAGGTGCGCCACTCTGATCCCCGCCACTTTATTGCCATATCCTGTTACTGAGACCCAGGAAGAAGAACAACATGATTGTGTTTTTCTGACTGATGAACAAACAAAGGGTCGTGTCGATTTACAGGACACGCCATTTCCTGATGTAGATGGGGAACTGTGGGTTGATGGATCGTGTGTGAGATTGCCAGATGGTACAGCTTCCGCGGCCTATGCGATCACGACACTTAAGACGGTGGTAGAAACAGCACAGATACCGCAGAAATCGGCTCAAGCAGCTGAATTAATAGCCTTAACGAAAGCATGTGAGCTAAGTGCTGGATTATGTGTGAATATCTATACCGATAGTCGTTACGCCTTTGGAGTAGCGCACGATTTTGGCCTACTCTGGAGGGAACGAGGGTTTATGACTCACATGGAACACACATTATGTACGGAGAGTTGGTATGCGACCTCCTGAACGCACTATTATGTCCAAAGAAGGTGGCGATAATAAAATGTAGTGCACATAAAAAGGTGACCGACAAAATAGGGCAAGGAAACGCTTTTGCAGACCGCATAGCGAGAGAGACTGCCATGTTGCACAATGACTCCCCTATGTATGTGGTGAGATCGCAAGCCGAGCGATGGCATGATGCTAGAGAGGAAGTTTTAGACATACAGAAATCAGCGTCTGAAGCGGAGCTTGCAGCATGGGCAATAGAGGGAGTGTTGGATGATGAGGGTTGCTGGAGAAGCAAAGACATGAAGAAATGGAAATTACCTGCTTCTTACTTGCAAGCAATGGCTCAGATGGCACATGGGATGGCACATATTGGAGCTCTTGCAATTACTAAATTGCTTACACGAGTTTGGGAGCATCCTGAGATTACCAGCACGGCTAGGAGAATAGTACAGACCTGTCTGATATGCCTACAGTACAATCCTGCTAAAGGGACCTCTACTCCTAAAGGAGGGTTCGTTCCACCTACTGCACCATTCGAAGTACTGCAAATGGATTACATCCAGCTGGAGCGCTGTAATAACCTCAAGTATGTCCTAGTGGTGGTGTGTGCTTTCAGTAAATGGGTTGAAGCCTACCCCACGAAGGATAATACAGCATTAACAACAGCTAAGGTGTTACTGAAAGAGTACTTCCCACGTTATGGTGTTTGTAAGTTTTTGTGGAATGATAATGGTCCTCATTTCGTTGGGAAAATAGTGGAGCATGTCCTGAAAGGATTGGGAATACGACAAAAGTTCCACGCTGTATTTCACCCGCAGTCAGCAGGTCTAGTAGAAAGGTATAATGCGACTCTGAAGCTGAAGGTAGCAAAGATCGTGGCATCCACGTCTTTGAAATGGCCGGACGCTTTTCCATTGGCATTATTGTCTATTAGATCAGTGCCACACTCTCGAACTGGCCTCACACCCTATGAGGTGGTGTTTGGAAGGCCGATGAATATTTGGGGAGTTCCAAAGCCTCGTTTGATACATGATGTGCCTTGCATAATGATGAACGATTATTTGGCACGATTAACAAATGATTTATCTTCTATTCATCAACAGGTTCGAGAAGCGCTCCCCGACAATTCCATTGGAGAGGCTCACGATCTTCATCCTGGCGACTTCGTGATGATTAAGGTGTTTGAGAGATCCAGCAGCTTGGAGCCGAGGTGGCGTGGCCCTGAGCAAGTGCTGCTGGCAACGTGGACGGCTGTGCGTGTCACGAATAGGAAGCGGTGGATACATTCAACGCACTGCTGACGTGTCTCTCCAGATCTGGTGAACACTACTGTGCTGTCCGACTACAGAGACATCTTGGACACGGAGAAGAGCCCAGCTGTTACGCCTCACGAGTCGGAGGGAGCCTTCCCGGACCACACTGTTTCTGGTGGAGTGAAGTACAATCTGCGGCCGAGGAAATAATTTTTTTTGTATTTTTCATGACTGGTTGGTAACCGTTCCGAGGTTTGTGAAACGGAAGCCGGGAATATCAAGGGGGGGGGGATCAGTTCTGGCCAGTGTAGCGACACCCGTCTTGAATCTCGGAGAAAAACTCAACGGCAGCCTCAGTTCTCAGCACCATATTTTTATTTTTTAGTTTGCTTTCTCTAGACTTCTGTTCATTGTACCATGGCACCTATGACACTGAGAAACAGAAGACTTTTGGGTGCGGTTCTTTTTGTTGCGACAATAGTGGTGATAGCAGTAATAGCTTAGACTACAGAAAGACTATTTCCTGCACGGGACTATTTACTGCCTACCACTCCAATTCCATCTGAACATTTTCATTTTACTTTGCCCTATCATGAAGAAAGACATAGACAGACTTATTTGAATAATAGTTTCATTCAGATATTGCATCACACGCACAATATGACCAACACGTCCAACTGTTGGGTATGTGGGATGTTACCCGGGCATCAGAAGAAGGGAGGAACCCCACTTATTCCTCTTCCTTTCTCTCATAATGGGTCATGCAATGCTTGGTATACTCTCCTCTTTACTTTAAGATGGCAACCAAAAGGTGGACTACTTTTTCGACTGAACAAGGTCAGCTATAATGATCGAGATGGCTATCCACAAGCAGAAGGAACTAAATTCGATTGGGAAGAATATCGGCCGGACAATGTATCTGCACCTCGCATCTTCACTAATCAGAGACTTACAAATATGTCCAGTTTACATGTAATTACTGTCATTGATACGAAATCAGATCTCTGTATTAGGAATAAGGGAACCGTTCCGGTGGGGAGAAGTGAATGCAATATTACTCTTGCTTTTGATACTCCCAACGGTATTTCATTTGTGGCCTCACGAAACACTTATTTTATCTGTGGTAATAAAGGTTATCATCGTCTTCCTCTTGGATGGTTAGGCACATGTTACATATCCTTTGTATTACCCCCTGTGTTTATTGCCCCACCTATGTATCATAATGATTTTGTATTATATCATGATTTTATTTTGAATAGAGTTAAGAGGACATTGGACATTGATGGGGTTGATCAAACCGACACCTCCCTACAACAATATGTGGATTTTAATTTAGGGTTTTTTTCTTTTGTGGGCGCTGCTCTAAATAGCAGGAAAATTAGGCGGCTAACACGTGTTGTGGAGGCAGTTGCTAATGAAACTGTTTCTGCTTTAGGAAATATAACTGAAGAGCTGCAGATTACTAGAATTGTTACACTTCAGAACCGAATGGTTCTGGATGTAGTATTAGCTGATCGTGGGGGTGCATGTCGTATCATCGGAAGTAGTTGTTGCGTCTATGTCCCTGACAATTCGCCTTCTGTGTATGATGCCATTTCTAAATTGCACAAAATTGCCTCTGAAATTCACACTGATAATGGTACCTGGACTTTTTCAGGTTGGTTTTGGACTATGCTCAGTACATAGGGCTGGAAACTGCTAACGATTCTATGTGCAATTATTGGAATATTCTTCTTTTGCTGTTTATGTATTCAATGTAGTCCTGCTCTATGTTCCGTATGTATTACCGCCTGTATCCCATCCAAACGAGCTATTGCTAAAAATGTACAAATGAGTAATGTTGAAGTGAGGCGGATCATGATGATAGATGTCGAGGATGAACATCCGGATTATTTCCATTATGAGGTAGCTTCAGCTAAACGCTAAAAGGGTCGTCTGTCGTAATTGGCAGCACCTGAGTTAGCGTTTAGCTCAGCTACACGACCTTTTCTGTTAACTTGACTTAAGTGTACGGGGACCATTTTGTATTTGGTGGCTTCCATTTTGTATGAACATGCGGCCTCGTGGTCAGCGTGCCCTTTCGTCCTTCCTTCATGTCAATGAACCTTCCACTTTGCCCAGCAACAGGCTATTCTTAGCGATGGTCAATTTCACGCATGCGCACACTCGATCTCCGGACTAAGAGAGTGGTCACTCTTTAGGAATGTTCCGCTAACTGACCAGTGGTATTAAGCTCCTCCCACATGCTGGCTGTGCGCCAAAAATGTCCTTATATGTACCTAAAACTGTTCAAATGTGTACCGCCTATCTTTTTATTACCTTTAAACTGTATAAAAGAGGTCGCGCACCGATGTTCGGGGTGATACTTCTTGCATTACCGAAGGGTGCTGTAGGAGTGTACCACCACCCCATGGGGTCCTAATAAACTTGTCTCTTTACATTTTCAGTTTCCGTGCCAATTTCTATCTATGGTGTTTGAGTGTTTTTGCAGAGTATGTAGGCCTGACATAACCCGATACCACAATAGGGTGAAGGCCACGAACTACGGCCCGGTGATCATGTGATGATCCGGTCCTTCCAGAGATCGAGCAGCTTGGAACCTAGGTGGCGAGGCCCAGAGCAGGTCCTCCTTGCAATGAGAAATGCAATTCGAGTGACGAACAGGAGGAACTGTGTCAGAACCCCAAAACAGATTGTGGCAGTAACTGGTTCTGGTTGGAGGCCAGTGAGTGAAGGGTTGCCGCGGAACAACTCTTGGACTGAGCATATTCGAAATCGGTGTGCCAAGATGGCCGCGGATTCCGAGAATTGAGTCAGCAGTCTAGTTCCCATGGTGCAGCTGTCGGGTGATCCAGGTGAAGAGCGAGCGCGATTAGAACTGCGCACTTCACCGAGATCGTGACCGGAGAAGCAGCGTTTCTTGAGAGCTCATAGTTTATTGTCAAATAACAGTGTAGGAATAGGAGAGTAGCTATAGAGAATTCTAGCATAGTTTATTCAACGAAAACTCACCGTCAGGAAAAGAACGACAAACTCGTTTTCGGACATACACAGTAACGAGTCTTCCGAAAATCTCCAGCGCTACGTCTCCTCAGAATTCAACGAGGTGTCAGAAGACGATATCCTGACACGCCAGAATTGCCGACATGACCAGAGTGACAGAAAACGGAAAAGGAGAACAGAAGCTAAGTGACAATAATTGTTTAAAGACTTACAATTGAAAATACGATAATACTAAAACCTTAACTTAGCGAATACTTACCGTCCATAGGAATGTGTGTGTTATTTCCTTGAGAAACTGAAAAAACATATTAGAGAAATTCAGAAGCTGTAAATATTATAGATACAACGTTACAGATAGAAGAAGGAAATACCATATAATGCTACCAACAGATTAAATAGACAATTAGAAGTTAATAACAACATAGATGAGAACAACAGAGAAAAAGAACACAGAAAAATATAGAAAAGGCGTCTAATAGTGAAGTAAGTAGTATATAGTAATAGGACTACTTGAGATAGTTTGATACAATAAACACACGTTAAATAGGTTGATTTATAATTCCAGGTTCAACTAAATTAGATGAGAGCAGCAACAATAACTAGAGAAAGAAACCAGAAAAGATCAGAAGAGAGGCTTAGTTCTTGGGCAATACTGGTAGGTGGAAAATATTCAGAGAGAGAGTAGGGAAAGATAGTCAGAATCTGGCAATAAATTGTGTTGCCCTTTCCTCAGGTTCATACACGAATAGAGGTCTGCAGGATGGACTAAGGACAAGAAGAACCAGCCAGGACCAGTCTTTTCTCTTATGTTATTTTATCCAATTCCCCCTTCCCCCATTGAAATAATCTAGAGGCTCAGTACAAGTGACCTTTGGATTGTTGCCTAGTGGGATTTGGGATCAAGCATCTCTGTTCCTGTGCAAGCTAAAGGTATGAATTATATAGTCATTAGACAATATAGAAGAGTCTGACAGAGTGAAGTGCCCAAGTTGCACATTGCACCCGAACGGAGATGGCGGAGGGAATAAATTTACAGACCTTAGGACCAGTTTTAGATACAATACAGAAAGAATTGGTCGCAGTCAGAGAGGAGAATCAGAGCCTTAGACAAGAAATAGTAAATTCAAGAAAAGAAACCGCAGAACTACCACAGAGGTTGAGGCAGCCGCTTAGTTCAGGACAAGATACCTTAGACCCCACATTGGAAGGTACAAATAGAATGACCACTCAAGTGATCCATTCCTTGTCCCCAGTTATCCCGTTACCTCCTCCAGAATGATTTAGTGGGGACCTGTAAAAGTCGCAGATATTCATCACACTATGTTCTTTACATTTCATGTGCCGCCCTTCTATTTTCCCCGACGTGCAATCTAGAGTGGCTTTTGTGTTGTCATATTTGAGAGGAGACGCAGCATCATGGTCTATGCCTCTGGTTACTAGGGATGATCCTCTGTTGCGAAATTACAAAGAATTTAAACAGGAATTCCTTCGGATTTTTGATCGACAAAGAATCTCCCAAGAAGTCGACAACGAACTACTTGATTTACGGCAAGGAAATCGAGATCTAGTGTCTTATTTGGCTCAGTTCAATAAACTGGTGGTGGAGTCGGACTGGCCCGAGAGTAAGAGAGCTGCAATTTCTTATCGCGGATTAAGAGATGAACTTACGGATGTGTTAGCCCAGATACTGAATAGACCCACAGAGATTTCAGCATTTGGTGGATTTAGTACTGGAGATCGATTTCCGACAAGGGGAAAGGAAAGGTAAAAAAAGAAAAGAATTTAGACCAGTAGTTCCAAGATTTAATAGAGTTCGACCCGACAGTAGTAGGAATAATGATGGGCAACAAGGTGCGGAGCCTATGCAGATAGGAACAATAAGAGGCCCCTTGTCGAAAGAAGAAAAAGAGAAAAGAAGGACAAGCAATTTGTGCATGTACTGCGGTTCTGGAGGACATTTTGTTAGGAATTGTCCGAAGAAGCCAAAGACCACTTTCAAGCCGTAGGAAAACTAGTTGCACCACCTGTGGAAGGAGTTGAACAGGTGGGTGCGAATGAAAAGACAACTCCAGGAGAACATAGAGTAGCCAACACCTTAAAGTCTTCTGCTCCACATTTAATTGTGTCCATGATGGTCAAATTTTGACACACTACACTGACAGAGGTTTCAGTAATGATAGATTCCGGAGCAACAGGAAATTTTTGCGATTTGAAATTCGCGGAAAAGGTGGGACTCCAAGCAATAAAGAAGTTTAAGAGTGAGCCGTTTCGGGCCGTCAATGGTACAAATCTATCTTCCGGGCCTACTGTGAGTCATACAGAACAAATACAATTAATTTCTAATGACGGGCACGAAGAAAAGATTCAGTTCAATTTAATTGAAGCTCCTCAGTTTCAGTTAATACTTGGTCTTCCATTGCTCACAGAGCACAATCCAACAATCAATTGGAGCTCCCAAACAATTGTGATGGATTCCAATTACTGCCAAGAAAACTGCTTCGGAGAAAGGGTAAAGCCTCCAGAGTTTAATCCAGCTCATTCTTTGTGTTCGGCTGGAGTTTCAGTGTGTGTCATCAATGCCCAAGAAATACCTGAGGATTACAGAGATTTTGAAGATGTGTTCAACGAGGTGGAAGCTGAACAACTCCCGCCTCATTGAGTATATGATTGCAAAATAGATATAGAACCTGACTCAAATTTACCATGCAGTCGAGTTTACGCCTTAACGGAAAAAGAGCACGATCATTTGAAAGAATATTTGGATAAATACTTAGCCAATGGTTTCATTCGACCCCCACAGTCCCCCGTATCCTCGCCTCTGTTCTTTGTGCCCAAAAAGGAAGGGGATTTGCGGACATTTATCGATTATAGAGCAATTAACAAGATCACCAAGAAGAATCGGTATCCGCTACCCCTTATTTCAGTCCTCTTAGATCATGTAAAAGGGGCAAAAATCTACACCAAACTAGACTTGAGAGGGGCATATCACCTAGTTCGAATGCGCGAAGGCGAGGAATGGAAAACAGCTTGTAGAACAAGGTTCGGATTATTCGAATACCAAATTATGCCTTACAGATTATTCAATGCTCCCGCTGCCTTCCAGCACTTCATCAATGACATCTTGAAAGAATTCATAGATCAATGTGCAATTGTGTACATTGATGACATTCTCATTTATTCCTCCGATAAGAGTAAACATCAAGGACAAGTGAGAGGGGTCTTACAGAAATTAAGAGACAACCGGTTATTTGTGAAACTGGAAAAATGTGCGTTCAATGTCTCCCAGGTGGAGTTTTTGGGGTTTGTTCTTTCCCCAACTGAAATCCTCATAGATAAACGGAAAATTGAGGCAGTAATCAACTGGAAGTCCCCTACAAGTGTGAAGGAAGTCCAAAGCTTCATTGGATTTGCAAATTTCTATTGAAGGTTTATTAGTGAATTCTCTCGGAAGATCCTTCCGCTCACACGACTGCTCAAGAAAGGGATTCGTTTTGAGTGGTCAGAAGAATCTGAAGAAGCCTTTAAATCCTTGAAGAAGGATTTCACCTCAGCACCAATCCTTCAACATGCTGATCCATCGGAACCATTTTATGTAGAAACTGATGCTTCGGATCAAGCTGTAGGAGGGGTACTATCACAACAAAATAAAGTAACTGGTCAGTTACATCCAGTCGCTTACAGGTCAAGGAAGCTGACTCCTGCCGAAGTGAATTACACAATCACGGAAAAAGAATTGTTAGCCATCAAGGATGCATTCAAGGAGTGGCAACACCATCTTATGGGGGCTCAACACTAAGTAACTGTGTTCACTGACCATCGCAATTTAAAATTCTTAAAGACAGCCAGAACGCTTACGCCACGACAATTGTGATGGTCGCTGTATTTTGCTGATTACGACTTCGTGATCACCTATCGGCCAGGAGTGCAAAACGGAAAGGCTGATGCTTTATCCAGAATAGGCAAAGAAAATCAGAAGACCCACATGGAAAATCAGACTATAGAAAGCACACATTTCAGAAGTCATGAGTCCAGAGGCTATGCAAAATTGGGTCGAGGAAGAAGTTGGCAGCAAAATCATCCGTCAACTACCCTATTTTAAGGAGGCCTTGTATATACCCACCAAAGAGCTACAACAACAAGTAATGCATGAATGTCATGATGGCATGTTGGCAGGTCACAAGGGAGAAGCTAAAACAGAGGAACTCATCAAAAGGCATTATTGGTGGCCAAATATGACCAAGGATATTGAGATGTTCGTGAAAACCTGTGAGATTTGCGCTCAGGGAAAATCCGAACGGTAGGCTCCAAAAGGTTTACTTCGACCTTTACCCACTCCACCTTATCGATGGCACTCAGTCACCCTAGATCTGATCACAGATTTGCCTCTCAGTCAGGGTTTTAACACCATTTTAGTGGTTGTGGATACATTCTCGAAAAAGTCACATTTCACGGCCTTAAAAGGGGTCCAACTGCTAAACAAATAGCTACTCAATTCAGTACAGAAATAGTGAAGATTCATGGAATTCCTAAGATAGTGATCTCAGACAGAGGCTCACAATTCATATCCCAATTTTTGGAAAGCTTTTATGGAAGGTCTAGGGACGGAGGTTAGGTTCTCCACCAGTTACCACCCAGAAACAGATGGTCAGACAGAGAGGGTCAACCAGGAGATAGAACAATACTTAAGACTATTTCTTTTGAAGCGAGATTGAAACTGGTCAGATTATCTGTGGGCAGCTGAATTTGCCCACAATAATGCAAAAAATGTTTCTACTGGTTACTCCCCATTTTATATGAACTATGGTAGACATCCAAATTCAACGATTAGACAAACTGATCTTACTGTCCCAGCAGTCAAAGAGGTAGTCTCCCATTTAAAACAAGTCCATCAAAGTGCAATTGAGAATTTATAATTGGCAAAGAAAAGGTATAAGAGCTATGCAGATAAAAAAAGACGAGAATGCCCTCCTTTAGAAAAAGGAGATCATGTTTGGCTAAGTACTAAGAACCTAAGGTTAAAAGGAAACAGGAAATTCCAACCCAGGTTTATTGGGCCATATAAAATTGAGGAAAGAATCAACCAAGTCACTTATCGAATAAAGTTACCAGCCAAACTAAAGATTCATCCTGTCTTTCATATTTCATTGTTAAAGAAGGCTTCCACTGAATTGCGAACAAAATTGCCTCCGAAACCCATTCACTTAGAGACAGTAACAGAATTTGATGTCAAAGAGATTTTAGATTCAAAAAGATCGAAAGGAAAACTATACTATTTGGTGGACTGGAAAGGATATGGACCGGAGGAACGATCTTGGGAGTTGGACATTGATGTTCATGCTCCAAGGTTGGTTAAGTCCTGTCATCAGCGATTCCCTGCAAAACCAAGGGGGAGAGAATCTCCCTTGTTGGGGGGGGGGTACTGTCGGAACCCCAAAACAGATTGTGGCAGTAACAGGTTCTGGTTGGAGGCCAGTGAGTGAAGGGTTCCCGCGGAACAACTCTTGGACTGAGCATATTCAAAATCGGCGTGCTAAGATGGACGCCGATTCCAAGAATTGAGTCAGCAGTCTAGTTCCCATGGCGCAGCTGTCGGGTGATCCAGGTGAAGAGCGAGCGCGATTAGAACTGCGCACTTCACCGAGATCGTGACCGGAGAAGCAGCGTTTCTTGAGAGCTCATAGTTTATTGTCAAATCACAGTGTAGGAATAGGAGAGTAGCTATAGAGAATTCTAGCATAGTTTATTCAACGAAAACTCACCGTCAGGAAAAGAACGACAAACTCGTTTTCGGACATACACAGTAACGAGTTTTCCGAAAATCTCCAGCGCTGAGTCTCCTCAGAATTCAACGAGGTGTCAGAAGACGATATCCTGACGCACCAGAATTGCCGACCCGACCAGAGTGACAGAAAACGGAAAAGGAGAACAGAAGCTAAGTGACAATAATTGTTTAAAGACTTACAAATGAAAATACGATAATACTAAAACCTTAACTTAGCGAATGCTTACCGTCCAAAGGAATGTGTGTATTATTTCCTTGAGAAACTGAAAAAACATTTTAGAGAAATTCAGAAGCTGTAAATATTATAGATACAACGTTACAGATAGAAGAAGGAAATACAAGATAATTCTACCAACAGATTAAATAGACAATTAGAAGTTAATAACAACATAGATGAGAACAACAGATAAAAAGAGAACAGAAAAATATAGAAAAAGGTGTCTAATAGTGAAGTAAGTAGTATATAGTAATAGGACTACTTGAGATAGTTTGATAAAATAAACACACGTTAAATAGGTTGATTTATAATTCCAGGTTCAACTAAATTAGATGAGAGCAGCAACAATAACTAGAGAAAGAAACCAGAAAAGATCAGAAGAGAGGCTTAGTTCTTGGACAATACTGGTAGGTGGAAAATAATCAGAGAGAGAGTAGGGAAAGATAGTCAGAATCTGGTAATAAATTGTGTTGCCCTTTCCTCAGGTTCGTACACGAATAGAGGTCTGCAGAACGGACTAAGGATAAGAAGAACCAGCCAGGACCAGTCTTTTCTCTTTTGTTATTTTATCCAATTCACCATTCCCCTACGGAAATAATCTAGAGGCTCAGTACAAGTGACCTTTGGATTGTTGCCTAGTGGGATTTGGGATCAAGCATCTCTGTTCCTGTGCAAGCTAAAGGTACGAATTATATAGTCATTAGACAATATAGAAGAGTCTGACAGACTGGGTGCATTCTACCCACTGCAAGAAGGTGCTGTCTACCCTGATAGACCATCGAGATATACTGGACACAGAGAGAGGCCAAACCATATCACCTAAGGAACATGAGGAAGTCTTCCCGGGCCATACGATCCCTGGTGTATCTCTATATCAACTGCGGCTCGGAAAGAAACTTCATTGTTGAAAAAGACTGGTTGAGCAATCGTCCTGGGTTAGTGAGAAACTGAGCTGAAGAGGGCGGGGATCTTTTTGTGTAGTGACACCCGTCTTAACCCTCAGTGAAGAAACCAACGGCTGCCCGGGACTTTAGAGCTCCAACGGTTTTGTTACTTCCCTATGGGGAAAACATCAATTGATGCGAGGATTTGCGACAAGAGGATTATGTGTATTGTTGGGTTTGCTGTTTCTATGATCACTATGGCAGTGATAACTTGGGTTGTAGAGGAAGTGGCTCCTGCTCGACAAACGTTGACTGCCACTACTCCAGCTCCCATTGAACACCACTATTTTACTCTCCCTTATCATAAGCAGAAGCATAGACAGTCCTATTTAAACAACATGTTCATCTAGATATTGCACCAGACGCACAATGCTACAAACATTACTAACTGTTGGGTGTGCGGAATGATGCCAGCTCATCAGAAAAAGGGAGGAACACCTTTTATTACTCTTCCCTTTTCTCATAATGGTTCTTGTCATGCCTGGTTTGCACTTTTATTGGCTTCTGGAATGGCTAATATTACTGATATGGGTGTAGGGAGATTAAATTACTATCTTAATAAAATGTATTATCTTTCTGAAGACAGTGACCCACAAGCTAAAGGGACTTAATGGGAGATGGAGGAGTACCGATGAGGAAATGCTTCTACACATTATGTTTACCCAAATACTCGAGCTGCAAAGGGTAATGGACCATTTGTTATAGCTGTCACTAGAGCCCAAGCAGATTTATGTGTGAGTCGTGTTGGGAAAATTCCAGTGGGCAGAAGCGAATGTACTCTGGTTTTGAACATTGCTGGCACCAACAACAGTAGTTTCACGTCTTCACATAACACCTATTTTATATGTGGAAATAAGGGATACTACCATCTACCTGTTGGATGGTCTGGAATTTGCTATGTGTCCTTTTTGTTACCTCCTGTGTTTCTGGCACCTGCAACATATCACAAGGACTATCAACTGTTTAATGACATTTCCAAGAACAGATACAAAAGAACAATAAGTAATGATGAGGTGGATCATACTGACACCGCACTACAGCAATATGTTGATTTTAATTTGGGGCTGTTCTTTTTTGTTGGTGCTGCCTTGAACAGTAGGAAAATCAGATGTTTGACTCGTGTCGTAGAGGCTGTGACCAACCAGACAGCTATGGCACTCAGAAACATCACAGAAGAACTGCAAATTGTGAGTATTGTGGTGCTCCAAAACCGTGTGGTCCTGGATGTAGTCCTGGTTGATCAAGGTGGTGCATGTCGCATCATCGGAAGTAGTTGCTGCGTGTATATTCCAGATCATGCCCCTTCAGATTTTGATGCGATCTCTAAACTATATAAGATTGCTGCTGAGATTCACCCTGATACTGGAACATGGACTTTAACCGGTTGGCTATAGACATTGTTCGTCACTTGGGGCTGGAAACTGTCAACAGTACTGTGTATATTACTTGCAATCCTACTGATATGCTGCCTATGAATACAATCTGGTCAAATATTTTGCTCCATCTGTATCACTGCTTGTACACCTACCAGACGTAATGCTAAGCAAATGAATGCCCAACGTAGACTAGACAAAGAAGTTGATGAAATGATGCAGATTGATGTACATGATATATACTTAGACTCCTCTAGATTATAAATGTCTTCAGCTAATGCTAAAAGGGTAGTCTATGGAGATTTGGTCGCTGTTAGCATTTAGCTGAAGCCATCTTCTCTAACCATGTGCTCTCCATGTGCTCTTTCCTTCTTCACTGTTGCTTACCCTTGTGTTTTGCTCAAGGACTGACTATACTTAGCCTCTGCTACTCTGCACATGCTCAGAAGAGTCTGTAGCTGCCCATGCACCTGAATAGGTTTGTTACTGTCGGGATGTTTTTACTAAAGTCTGCAACTGTTGGCTCCTCCTTCTTTGTTGACTGTGCATTCTCTGTATGACCATCTATGTATGTAACTCTTCCTATGTGTGCTTGTACTGCCTTCTTTTTGAGCGCCTGAGTGGGTATAAAAGACCCATGGTTCTTCTACTCCTTACGCTACTTCATACACTACTGAAGGGTGTTGTGTGAATGTAGTTCCACCTCATGAGGTTTAATAAATTGTTTTCTGACATTTCAGTTTCCGTTCCAACTAAGGGCGAACCCATAGCACCGGTAAGCCTTGCTGAGGTCGACTTCTACAGGAGGTGTTTTGTTAATAGAATCCAGTACATGTTCAACTCTGCCTAATGTATCTCTAGAATCTGACATTACTTTAGTAATGTCAGTGCAGAACTTGGTCAATAAATTGGTCAGAACTTCAGTAATTTTTGTTTCAAAGGAGCCTAGAGCTCTTCTATACCCCTCAGATCGATATATGCAGTTCCCTCATCTTTCTTAACAGTCTCAGACTTCTTGGTGACTCGCCGCAACCTCTTAGGTGCCAGAAGGTCCCCCAAGTCCACTCCTTGCTCAGAGGCAGTAGTCACCTTACTGTTTTTATTAGATCCAAGGGTAGGGTTGCTGGAGCTAAGGCAAATGGCATCAGAAACCACCATAACTGCCTCCGGAACTCCTTCTGGGGTATTTGGGTGCCCATGTCTGTGGGTTCGCCCAGCCAAGTGGCAGTGAGGCCACCCAAATCCAAGGAAAGCCTCCTTTCCGTCCTATTTCTTTTGAAATGGCCCCCACTGTTTTCGCCAGAAAAATGTCAATGGTTGCATGTTTCACGCCAGATGGGGAACTCACATGGGCTGCTTTCCTCTTCCCAATTGTGCCCATTTTGTAAGGCCCATTAAATATCAAAAAGCACAACAGGGACTAGATCAGCCGCAATAATCAGGTGCCCAATGATCAAGTACTCACTGTAAGTGCTTCCGCCACAAACTGCTCCTCACATGGCACCCCATTAATTAACCAGGCTCTTCCAATGATAATTAATTGCCTGAATCCATATGCGCTAACCAAAGACCCAAAGGACCAAGGGACCAGGCCTAGCCCAGCCTCTGTCAGCCACGGATAGGCACACACAGCCTGCCCTGGACCCAGGCACACTTGGGCACGTCCCGTGCTGCGGGAGCCCAGAGCTGCAGGTGAAGCACCCCCCGGCTCGTGAGTGATGCTGATTTTGTGCAAGCAATGCTGGGACTTAGAGTCTCCTACCCCTCTTCCTGCCGATACCGGGAACACCAAAGAAAAGGACCATTATCCATTCACCTCGTTGGCCGGTAAATGTTTGACACACAACTTCTAACAGTCAGGCCAATAATCACACAAACCTAGAAGTTGCTGACTCCTGTTCCAATAGCAACGTAGCGGGCTAAGCTCTGGTTAATATATACATTCAAAAAACAAATGCAAATGATCTTGGAGGTAATAAGTGAGAAACAATGGGTGCCATTTTGAACTTTGTTTAGCGCTCCGGAAGCTAACACAGTGTTTTGGGTTAGATATCAGAGTATTGGAGAGATCGGGTGTATGCCATGAGTAGTGCTTATGGAACGTCCTGGGATGCTGACTGCATAATTTGATGCACGCCTTGCTAAATGCAGCCCACATTTTTTGTTTACCACTTTGATTCTGGTCTAAAGTTGAAGGTTACTTTCTTGACACTAATTTAATAGTTGGAAATGCACCATCTTGACAAAGTCGCAGCTGCTGCAGGTAAGAGCGGTAGGGCAGTGGGGCCTGCTAGGGGGGAGTTCGAGAGACAACCACAAGGGACCCCTCTGACGGCGAAACTGACCTGGGCGCTGCTGGGACCTTGAAAACGCGGAATCATACTGCCACACAGCCTCCCCTTATCCCAGGAGGGATCCGCCGACTTCGCCACTCTGCCAAGTGCTTGCAGCACCCGCTTCGCGGGTGCCGCTGCGCGGCTTGTGGCGAGGGGTAGAGGCTGTTAGGGCGTTTGCTGACTGCAGGTGCGAGGAGGGAGATCTGGGATCCAGCCGAGGGAGCGCGCCAGCAGGGACTCACAAGACCAGGAGTCCCTGCGCTGCACAGGTGTGCACGGCCACGCCCCCAGCGAGACACGCCCCCCCGCCTGTCCAGGACTTATAGGCGGGAGCCTTCCTTGCAACAAGCGGGACCCCTCTGACGGCGAAACTGACCTGGGCGCTGCTGGGACCTTGAAAACGCGGAATCATACTGCCACACAGCCTCCCCTTATCCCAGGAGGGATCCGCCGCCTTCGCCGCTCTGCCAACTGCTTGCAGCACCCGCTTCGCGGGTGCCGCTGCGCGGCTTGTGGCGAGGGGTAGAGGCTGTTAGGGCGTTTGCTGACTGCAGGTGCGAGGAGGGAGATCTGGGATCCAGCCGAGGTAGCGCGCCAGCAGGGACTCACAAGACCAGGAGTCCCTGCGCTGCACAGGTGTGCACGGCCGCGCCCCCAGCGAGACACGCCCCCCCGCCTGTCCAGGACTTATAGGCGGGAGCCTTCCTTGCAACAAGCGGGACCCCTCTGACGGCGAAACTGACCTGTGCGCTGCTGGGACCTTGAAAACGCGGAATTATACTGCCACACAGCCTCCCCTTATCCCAGGAGGGATCCACCGCCTTCGCCGCTCTGCCAACTGCTTGCAGCACCCGCTTCGCGGGTGCCGCTGCGCGGCTTGTGGCGAGGGGTAGAGGCTGTTAGGGCAATTGCTGACTGCAGGTGCGAGGAGGGAGATCTGGGATCCAGCCGAGGGAGCGCGCCAGCAGGGACTCACAAGACCAGGAGTCCCTGCGCTGCACAGGTGTGCACGGCCGCGCCCCCAGGGAGACACGCCCCCCGCCTGCAACGCCCCCTATTTAACCACCGGACCGTCTCCTAGCGGGACGCGAGCAGGACGCCGAGCGAAGCCCGAGCAAAGGGCGGGCAGTCTGTGGCAGTCCGGGGCTGTTAGAGGCTAGGCTGGGCCACCCCCCTTCCATCCACCGCTTCTGGTCCAAGAACTTGGAGTTTCCCTGTGGGTACAGAGGCCCACATGTCTACCCGCTCTGGCAAAGCACTGAGGGGTGGGGGTGAAGGTCTCACGGGGAGCTCAATGATAGGCACAATGGACAAATTTATCACAAGAGTAGCAGTGGTCATCGAAAAGGAGATCGTGATGACGGAACGTCGCCTCTCACAAGACTCGTTCCCTTCTAAACGCTCCTCATTAGGACCTATTGCACATGCCCTGTCTCCTATCTCCACCTACCCTGCCTCCCCTCTTCCTGGGAACCTGTCCGAGCAGCCTCGTATTGTAGCTATGGGGGCAAGTATTGACAGGTTGGAAAGTCTGATAACAGATCCCTTGCCCTCCAGCCCTAGCTTAGTGGCTACACTTCGTCGACCCGTCACACACACAAGTACTTCCACTGGCCACAATTCTCAACCGTCCCTTCAGGCCTCTCCACCTGCTAACAATCCGTTGCCCTTGGCAGGAGCTTGCTTGGTCCGTAACAAGAGAAAAAGGGTTATTAGTATACGGAAGGGGAGTCGTGCTTCACTCCACAAGCGAACGAGGAAGCACGCCCCCAGAGGCTCTACTCCTCTCAATGGTGGAGGGCCTGAACCTTCTGGGGGAAATGCTCCTCCGGCGCCTGTGGCCGAGGCTCCTTCCCCCGAGCTCATTGAGAAATTGGTTAAGTCCCTGGTGGTCCCGCTTATTGACCAAGTTAAGAGTCTGGGGGACAGGCTAGATAGATTTGAACAGACCACCCGGGACAACTTCTTCTCCCTGAAAAGTCTCATCAAACTACAGTCTAAACTTAGGGAGGACACTGCGGTTGGGAATGATGGGAAAGGGGACTTAGGGGGTTCAATACCGGGAACATCATCGCCAATGTCTGCTCCTGCACTAGTTATAGGGAAGGCTTTGACATCTGTGCACCCTGCTAGTGTAAAGCCGGCACTTACTACCCATGTTGCCCAAGTCCATGCTAGTACCCCCCCAGTAGTGAGGATCGCAAAGCCCAAGACTGACCAAAAGAAGCTGCTCGAGGGAGGGGCCGGCTCTATGTTAAAAAGACCGGCCGTTCCATCCATTGATGCCAGGGGAGTAGCCCCGGTATCAAAGGCAAAAACAGTCACTAGCCAACCTGCAAACCATAGCCCTGTGGTTATACCACAGAAGGTGGCTCGAAAGTGTCCCCCAGTTAATCTCCCCCCTGAGTGTCAACCATACGTTGTCGTCCTCATCAAGGTTCACGCCTTGAGGGACGCTCAGCAGGAAACCCATCAGGTACTAAAGAATAAAGTCATCCACTGGTTGAAAGCCAACAGACCCCTTCCTTTGGGAGTGGATGGCTTGATTCTTGGCGTGCGGAGGGTGGGATGGATTGGACAGGGGAAAAAACTGTTCGAGGGTGACTGTGTGGTGGTCAACTTCCAAGACGCGAGAGCTGCCCATTCAATATGCAGTTTGGGGCAGGCCATGGCTGGTCCTGGTGTTGAAGCGATTGATCTAACATACTTTTACCCGCGGCCGGTCATGAACTGCTCAGGCCAGCCCCCCGTGTACACCTCCCAAAATAGGGCCTGCGGCCAAAGGCATTTAGCAACAACTCTAGCCCAGCCGCATGCGGTAGGGCCAATGTCGAGCTGGGGTTCTAGGGGGTACTGACTCCTTGACTCCCGTTTGGAGGCTCAGGTGGTCTGAATACCTGATGAACAGCCCTATCCTTCTGTAAAGTGGACTGACCCCCTGACTCTTCTAGGGGAGCAGGTTGCCCTAGTAGACACACGGGAAACAGGTGAGGGGAGGGACCTAATCGAGCCTGCCACTGTCTATCCTCCCTTGGTAGAGGTGGACCCGGATGGCGCCGCCGGGCCTAGTAGCATTGCAGCTGTGACGGACACATCGATTAGGGTTCTCAGCTGGAATGTGGCTGGTCTGGACAGGAAGCTGGCCTTGCCCGATTGGAATGCACTTGTGGAGGAGCACTCCATATGTTTGTTTCAGGAAACCTGGAATAGGGAGCCCGCACATAAGGTAGGGTACTCATCCCATCATATACCCGCTGTCTACTCAGAGACTGGCAGGGGACGTCCCTCGGGGGGCCTTCTTGTTTGGGTAGCTTCCTCGCTTAATTGTAGGGTGGAGGAGAACCAAACAAAATGCCCGGACCTTCTTAACATCATCTTAAAAAATACCAAGGGACGTGTCATTCTTAACATCTTTAATATTTATGCACAAGGTACGAAGGGGGGTAGAGAATCCCCCACTATAGCCCGTCTTGAGGGTCTGCTTCGATCCTCCCCCTATAGGTCTTGTACCCTGGTAGCGGGCGACCTCAACTGTACGTTTGGGCCCCTTGGCTCAGAGGTCGCCCAAGACCAGGAGGATGAGGACTTTAGGAGGGGGATACCGGCTCTAGAGCTTAGCCCTATTAAGAGATGGACGGAAGTGGCACTCCAGATTAATTCCCTAACAATGGAGTTTGATCTGAGGGCCCTCAATGGCAGGACAAATTCTGATAAAGTGGGAGCACATACATACAATAGGCCCAACCACACGTCAAGAATTGACTACATTCTGCTTGACGCCCACCTATGGAGCTCGGTTAAAGATATGGAGATTATACCTTCCGCTGAGAGCGATCACAATCTGCTCTCGCTTGCCTTGTCTCCTTGGTGGCTAGAAGGTTTAGGGGGCCGGCCCCCATGTGCTACTCTCCCGGACCAGTCATCTGTTTCAAACTGTGGTAGACAGCTAAAATGGGCCAAGCTGACGCTATCAGTTGAGAAAATAGCCTCCATAACGCAGCTCCTAGCCGTAGCCTTAGATAATCTTGACTCTCCTGAGGGTGGGGTGAAGGTGTTCGACAGGTTTTGTAATTTAACCCAGGCTTTAAGTAACCTTTTTATTGTCCCATCTAGTCTCAACGGGAAGAAGTTACGTCCCCGGGCCAGACAGGGCTGGTTTAACCATAAATGTAGGGAAGCAAAGACATTGCTCGTTGAAGCAGTAAAATCTAAGTCACAAATTAGGACTAGGGAAGCCAGAAGGTTATACTCACATTGCTTGAAAACTGCCAAAAAGGAATGGGAGGATAACTTTTGGCAGGACCTCCTGGCCGCAAGTCGAGGGAGAGACGCCAAAGGTTTCTGGGACCTAGTGGGCAGTAGAAATCGTCCAGATGACACCTTGAGGACCTGCTCTATTACGGCCCAGGCGTGGTTTAACCATTTTAAAGCCCTTTATTCTGCCGTAGAAGGTATACTTAATGACCCATTCCCCTTTCCCCCATTCTCTTTGGACAGAGGTACTGATCTCTTTTCTGCACGGGAGGTTACGAACCTGATCAAATCTTTAACACCACTAAAAGCTGCTGGTCCGGATGGGTTGCCAGGGGATCTTCTTCGAGCCTATCCGGGCGAATGGGGGGTGTTAATTTACGCCCTTCTTAATGCTATTATAGAGGGAGGTTCTGTCCCTGAGACTTGGAAAGGGGCAGAGGTAGTCCCAATTTTTAAAAAGGGCTGTCGGGATCAACTGGGGAATTATAGGCCAATAAGCCTCATTGACTCAACCCAGAAGGTGGCGGGAAAAGCAATTTTAGGGAGGATTCTCCAGTGGGTGAACGAAAACCACATACTGTCCGACCTGCAAGCAGGCTTTCGTTCCGGTACAGGAACTATTGAGCAAGTCTTCAGACTCCTGCTACTTTACTGGAAGGTGGTGGAGCTGGGCAAAGGCAGTCTTTACTTGGCCTTTATAGACCTGAAGACTGCCTTTGACCTGGTTCCCAGGGAGGAACTCTGGAGGGTCTTGTATGGTCTTGGGATGCCTCCCTACATCTTAATGCTCCTCATCAAACTACACAATGCCAACTATGCCCAGGTGCGATGGGGACAGAATGGGGAAAAGACCGACAGGATCCCGGTTGTCAGGGGCGTCCGGCAGGGTTGTGTATTAGCTCCCACCCTATTCTCCCTGTACGTGAATGGGGTGGTAGAGCACCTGCTTGGTGAACCAGCAGATGCTCCCTCATTGGGGGGTGTAAGGATTCCAACCATGTTGTTTGCCGACGACACCCTCCTTATCTCCAAGACTCCCCAGGGCCTCCAGAAGCTCCTGAACCGCTTCCAGGACTTTTGCACAAAGAGAGGACTTGTCATCAATGTGGACAAAACCAAATATTTAACCATGCATCCCCCCCGTAAGCCTGGCTGCCCTCCTATACTGAACTCTATTCCCCTCGAAAGAGTATCAGAATTTGACTATTTGGGGATTCGTATTAGCGATGTCATGAGCTGGACTCCGCATATCAACAAAATGACCATCAGTCACAAAAGGGTGGGGGGAGCCTTGTTGAAGGAGTACAACAATTCATCCAAACAATGCGTAGCTCCAATAATTGACATTTACAAAGCCAGAGCTGTAACGGCATCTCTCTACGGGGCTGAGCTATGGGGCCTTGGTAACATGGAGGTTTTGACCAAGGCTGAGAACAAATTCTTGAAGGACCTCCTGGCCATCCCGACGAGCACCCCAAGAGTTCCGGTGCTTCTGGATGCGGGCTGTAAAGCAATCAAGGACCAGGCTCGCCTCCGGCCTCTTCTCCTCTGGACTCGTCTCTGGAGAGTTCCTGAACTAAAAACTTATGCTGACGGGTTGTCAGAGGTGATGGGATTGGGTGGCTGGCACAAGATTAAATGGCTTAGGGACATTAAAAATCTCCTGGAGGACCTAGGTCTGGGGTCTTGCTGGTCCACACACTCTGCCCCGCCGAAGGCGACCCTAAAAAAACTATTCTGGGAATGGGTCTCTGCCAAACTCATTAGCAACCCGCGCCACTGCAATTCCACCGCAGCTTACCTGAAAATAAAAGACGTTGTTGCTTTTGAGCCTTACCTGGACATAATTACAATCTCTGTGGACCGGGCACTTTATATCAAACTTAGACTAGGCACTTTACCTTTAGCTGACCTCCTTTCAAGATGGAATATGCCCACGCAGGCATCACGCTTCTGCGCCCTATGTACAACCAGGCCCGAAACCGTGGCCCACTTCCTTTTTGAATGTCCTGATTACGCCCGTCCAAGATCCCATTGGCTTAAACCCCTATGTAGACAATTGGGTACTCGCCAGCATATGGTGGCCTTACGGATTTTATTAACCGATACATCCTCTCCCATAGTTTGTGCTGTGTCCAAATTTTTTAAATGGGCATGGTTGATTCGCTTAAAAAGACTGTCCATATCAATTTAATTCATTTTTTATTAACTTATTTCAGACTAAATTGTCAGTTTTTATCTGCCTTGTCTTTTTATTGTACAGTCTTCAACGATGTGCTGTTTTTATATACCTTTTTGTAATGCTTTTATGATATCTGCATATCGAAATAAAGCTATCAACCAACCAACCATAAATAATTAATTTCCCCTCGTCGTTGTCTCTCGAAATACCCCTCAGCCGGCCCACCGCTCTTACCTGCAGCGGCTGCGGCTGCCCATATATACAATAATGTTCTAATGACAATGTTTAATCACTGGACCAAATTAATGCAAAATAAAATTGATAAAAAAAACAAAAAAAACACCTCATATTCTTTTAATATATGTAAGCAAAATAATGGAATTGGGTCTCTCTAAACCTACAAGGGGAATAGACACGCAATTATAAAAAATATATAGAGAAAACACTTTTGCCTCATACCACTCACTTAATGAAACCCAAAAAATCAGTTACTGCATCAGAGCAATTCAATTGCAATTTTAGTGATATTTAATCATCAAGTATTTTGAGACAAATAGGACAGAAACTGCATCTCTAATAAGTATATCCCAGCTTGTAATAAAATCATTAACATATTCCCTTTAATGAAGGACGTGAACCAGCCCCTCATGTAAAAAATATCATCCATTTTCATAAAAGCTTTCTAAAGCAATTCAAGCAATGTAACATCCAACCTTAATAGTTGCAGTACACATTGTACCCTTTCTTGGGGATATTTAATAGATCAATTTGATGTTGGAAGTGGGGCTATGATATCCCATTTCTCCTTCCAACAGAATCCTTTCAACAAATTCTGGAACATAGTCGCTCCTGTCAACAGATTCTGGAACATAGTCGTTTCTGACTCAATGTTGATGCATTTCAACCTTATGAGTTATTGAAAATATTACAAACTGCAATTTCTACAGTGCAATGGGAAACTTATGTCAATAAGCGACCAATGTGCAGACCCCCCCCCCCCCTTTGTATTGTTTAGGGTCCTACATAAGTGACTAGACTGACAAGCCTTGTGAAGCACTACCACGCTTTGGAGTGGTACTTAACCTGGCAAACTCAAGGCAGGGATTTAAGATCGCAAGTCAGAACTGCATGAACATGGTGAAGCTATTCAACCACCCAGAAATACTGTCTAATAACAGTCAGAAATAAGCACTGGCTGTATCAAATGATGGTTAAAACGTCCTTAGTTGTGAGTTACTGAAAATATTATGAACTGCCATTACCACAATGCAATGAGGAACTTGTGCTGATATGCCAGTAATGTGACACCATGCCCCAATTATTTTTAAGGCTCTTTCGGGCAAGACTAGGCTGAGGAGCCATTGTTTGCACCTGCCTACTTTGAAGCGGTGCTTCACCTAAAGCAGGATTTCAGTCTCCCAAATTTGACCTGATACTTCTTGTTGAAGATGGTTCACTCAGAAACAGGTGTCCAGAAGTAACAGCACTGGCTGAACCAACTCTCGGTGATCACTTTCTTACTCGTGAAGTTATTACAATATTATAAACTGCAATTACCTCAATGCAGTGGGCAACTTATGCAGAAATGCCAGAAGTGGGCTCCTCCAACTATTGTTAAGACTCCTCCAGGAGGGATTTAGCTGATGAGACTTGGATTGCACCTGTGTTCTTTGGAGCGGTGCATGAGATAATGAAACACATGCAGCACTTCCAACACCCTGAACCTTTACTGCTATTTTCCTTGGCAGATGCGTAATAACTCCAAAAGATGTGCACCACATCCCAAAAGGATATTTTAAACCCACCTAACTCCTGCAAGAAACAGAGATTCCGGGATCGGAAGATTAACAGCAACGGTGGAGCCATAAATCGAAGGAGGAAATTGACGTTAGCACCCAAAATCAACCCAAGCAAACTCCGGGACCTGACAATCAAAATGGCGCCGGCGGCTTGCTAAATCGGTGCGATCAGCGCCGAGAGTAGAGCTCCTGCACAGGATCGGGCTCCAGAGGGGCCGACAGGTACAAACAATCTTGGGACTAAAGGGCGATCCCTTTATGCGCATACCGCCGGAGCCTGAGTCATTGTGTGTGGCTCCGTGACCGGACTAAAATGAGACACCCCGCCAGTGTCCTCAGGTATGACCCGCCCGCTGCCTCAGCGGACACGCCAGCTAGTCTGCCCAGAGGCTCCGGTTGCTGAAGAGCGAGGTGAGCGACCTCCTCCTCCCCCCACCCTTGCGTGAGGCAAAATGGTGGCCCCTACTGTTAAGGGAGATGTGTCCCAGCGCACCTACAGGGCTGGGCGCCCAGGGACGCCAGGGGTGATCTTTATTGCCTGTTTTACCAACTAATGGGCACCTCCTCCCAGCAAAGCTCCGCCACACTCGACACACTTGATATGGAACAGGGTCCAAGGATGCCTGACCGCATCATGGCCGACAATGATGACTTCTATCCCCCCTTGCTGAACCTCGACTTACTCTACCCGTCCAGGACTGCGCCTGCCCTCATGAGAACATCTGCAATTCTTTCGGACCATGGCTCCCCGACCACCCCCACCCCGGCCACTCTTCTGACTATTATGTCCGACGCCCGGTGGAGCTGCTCTGTTCAGCTAATGAGGAGATGGGCCTTGGCTCACCCCCTGACCATCAACTGCCCAGCCGGGCCTTGGGCACAGTTGCTCCCCTTCTCCCTGTCTCGCCCACCCTCCCCTACGTTTTTCCTACGCTCGCCCTTTGCCCCATCTCCTTTCTAACCTCCTTTCTGACCGATGCCCGTTGGAGCTTCCTTTGAGAGCTATAGGGGAGACTGGCTCTGGACTACCTCACTGTCCGTCACTTATCCATCTGTCATTGGGCTGACTTTCCCTTTGTCTCCTATTCCATCTTCCCCGTCATCCTCTCCTTTCTCACCCCCCTCTCTCCTTTCCCTCTATACTTGTCTCTCCTTTTTTCCCGTTATTGTGTCTCATTTTGTTGTTGTAAAATGAAGTTGTTACTATCCTGACAGCGGAGTCCGATCATTATGTCCGACTCCCGGTGGACCTGCTCTGTTCAGCTAATGAGGAGATCGGCCTTGGCTCACCCCCTGACCATCACCGGCCCAGCCGGACCTTGGGCACCGTTTATCCCCTTCTCCCTGTCTCGCCCATCCCCCCTCTACGTTTTTCCTGTGCTCTGCCTTTGCCCTGTCTCCTTCTATCCTCCTTTCTGACCGATGCCCTTTGGAGCTTCCTTTGAGAGCTATAGGGGACTGGCTCTGGACTACCTCCCTGGCCGTCACCTACCCATCCGTCATTGGACTGACTTTCCCTTTGTCTCCTATTCCGTCTTCCCCCTCACCTCATCCTCTCCCTTATCACCCCCCGCTCTCCGTTCCCTCTATACTTCTCTCTCCTTTTTCCGTGTTATTGTGCCCCATTTTGCTCATGTAACTTGAATTTGCTATTATTGTTGTAACTTTGCTGACCTTATGGAAAGCGCTCTGATACCGTCGGGTCTAGCCAGCGCTATATAAAACTGATTAAATAAAATAAATAATCAACAGTTCATACTTCTAAGGTTTTTATTTTGTTGTATTTTCTCCAAATTTCTTTATTGTGGTTTTCAAGGTTCACTTCACATGACAGTACAGTGATACTTTTACAGACAACTCCGGTCAGCAAACGTTACGATCCCTGTACATCCGCAAGTAGTCCAATTTGAATCGCCTTTGAAGCTTATACCGAACCAACAACTAGTATAAACTTTGGCAGCATCAACCATATGAACTTTTAAATGAGTCCTCTCTACCACCCCCCTCCTCCCCTACCGGACCCACCCATCCAAAGGATTCACCGACAACATTTCAATCATGGGTATCCCCCATTCCTCTCCCCGACTAGGGGATGCGGTCCCCATATGACTAGCCTCAGATGACAATATCTGTGTAGTATCCGGGGAGCTCCTCCCCTTCTCCTGGACCATTAGCCCCCATGCCTGCAACACTTCCGAGAGTTTGGCATCCGTCCTAGTGCTTCGTATGTGTCCCTCCTCCGCTATTGCCCATTCCCTCAGCTCCGCTTTCCAGTTCGTTACCACTACCCCATTCTGTGTCAGCCAGTAAGTTGCTATTCGTCGTCTGGCTGTAACAAGTCCTAATATCAGGAATTTCCTGCTGGTTTTACGTTTCGGGTCCTGTGGAATCAGTCCAAGGAGACACGTACGTATCTCCAGGGCCACTCTCCATCCCGTTATTCTATGTAAGTCCTCTAGGACCGCTGTCCAGTACATCTGTATCATTGGGCACGACCAAACCATATGTGGGAAATCTGCTTGTGCATAGTTGCATCTGGGGCACCTATGACCCCTCGAGCTATCTATGAAATGGAGGCGTTTGGGTGAGAGATAAGTCATGTTGTATTGTATCGTTTAAATCTGTTGGAAACTGCCACTTTACGTACCCCCGTGAATCTTTTCCCAGTCTCGTTGTGTTATCTCTTGAGGGTTCACCTCCTGCCATCTATTTTCTATTTTGAGAGATGCGCATTTTCTGTCCTCCCGCAACGTCCTGTGTACTAGAGTATGTGTGTTGTCAGGGGCGTCCGGAAATGTAGGCCATAGTTGTCGCGCCGTTGCCGCTATTTCGGCATATTGCAAGAATTGCCCCTGTCCCAGCTCGAAAGAGTCTACTGCTTCTTGGTATGTTATGAACCACTGTTCGGAATACAGGTCCGCCAACATAAGAAAGCCTCCCTCCTTCCACTTGTCAGTAGACATGACCTGGTCAATGAGCGCAAAAGGCTTCCGGGGCAAACGGTCCTTACCTGTATAAGCCGTCTAACCACCCTAGCCCAGATGGCAGCCAGTAGTCGGCCCAGTGGAGGACACTGGACTCGCCGCTCCTTCATATGCCAAAGAAGCGCACCCAGCTGTTGATCCCCATATGTGTCCGCCAGGAGCGACCGTTCCCACGAGGGGTCCGTATCAAGCCAGGCCACCGCGTGCTGTAATTGGGACGCAAAATAATAAAGTTCAAGGTCAGGGATTTCTAGACTGCCTCTACCCCAGGTACGTTTCATTACTTCTAGGCTCACCTGACACCGTCTACCGTTCCACAGTAGTTGAACCAGCATAGCATCAAAGTCCCGAAAGACCTGGTGCGGGATTTCAAATAAATAGCCCTGCATTGTGTAAAGACAGCGAGGCAGCACCACAATTTTAATCAAGGCGATCTTCCCCATCAACGAGAGCCGGAGTTTGTTCCAGAAGTCAATACTGCTGAAGAGACCCTCATACTTGTAAGTTACTTAAAATATAAGAAAATAGTGGCATCCTTGAGCATTAAGACAAGGGGTGTACTAGTGTTCGTGGATGTAAGAGTAGTATTCCAAGAATGTGGGAAGTAAGGTTCTAGAGAAGGAGTTGGAAGGCTGAGGAATTAACAGGCAGCTGAGGCATTTCCTTAACATCCTAATAGACCATTTATCTGGATAACATTGGATCCTGTAGTAATTCAAAGTAGTAACAAGCTTGAATCAACGCCTGAGATCAACACCTCAACACCGCGAGGGGAACAAGACTCAGGAATCACAAGTGTGGAATTTGACGGTGCTGACAGTCTATCATGACATTGAGGCATCCTCGTATGTTTGTGCTTGTTAGTACATACTTTAATCTGAGGATGGGTCACATGCAGTGAGAGGTTTTATTTTTGCGTTTGAGCACTCTTGCCCCCAATTATCTTTTGTTGAAGGTCTTGCGCCCACATTAATTGCTTGTCGGGTGCCTCACGTGTGGTCAGGAGCATAACGTCGAACTTGCTGTTTATCGAGTTCAGTCCTCTCACTGAGCCTCAAGTCTGTTCTCTTTGTATTGTGCAATAACCACACTCCAAGCTGATATTTGAAGCATAAAAGGCCATTTTATTACGACAAGGTTGCAACAGTTATACTTTATTAACAATGCATCACTGCAAACAGATAACTTTATCATAACCATACCTCTTATTCTCCCTAGCCATTCTCAAACCATCTCACCTGTTTCACTCTGTTACCACTCAAGGTCTTGCCACCCTCTTCCTTTGTATGTATTATTATTCCTTCCTTGGTACTGTCCCTTTAATAAACGTTCTCCTTCCTCATTGGGCTCAGAGTCGCCATGTGATGGGGGGCGTTCCTATCTCTAATGCACCTAAAGCAACATTGAATTGCTTGGCTTTGAAGATACGTGTTTCAGGATTCCTTGCTGGAGTAGCTCACTATTTCCCACTGTCTCTGAACTTTCTTCTATTCAGCTCAATGTACGCCCGCTGCCGAGAGCATCTCCATGCCCAAAACTGCAGAAGCAGTTTTCCTTGACTTCCTCTCTCATTGTGGTGTACGGCTGCCACTGTAAATACCGCCATGCCCAAATACTGCAGGAACAATTTCTTTTTTTTCCTCTGTCATCGAAGTGCTCTGCTGCTGCCTTGAACACCGCAACAACAGTTACGGCAGGAGCGGTTAACTTCGTTCTCTCCCATTTCGGTGTACGGCCCTTGCTGCAAACACCGCAACACATCCTACAGGGCCTCAGGAGCGGTTCCTTTTGGTTTTTTTCCCTTCTCGGTGTACCACCCCAGCCATAAACACCACAACGCATAATCAGGGACTGCTGGAGCAGTTCCTTTTATTTCCTCTCCTTCCTGGTGCCCGGCCCGTGCAGGTTCCTTGACAACACTTGACACTCATACCACAGGAGTGGTTCTCTTTTATTTTTCAAGTTTCTCCTCAACACCCAGTCTTTGCAATACTGCTCTGCCTAACAGGAAGTGTTTTCCTACTACCTGAGGTATTTCCTTTTCCTTTGCCTTATCCCGTTCGCTGCGGGGGTTAATTTCCCGCTGTGCTGGGGGGAGGGGGGCGCGCACGGCTCCCTTATGCTCATGATGAGCTGAGCTCGAAGGTGCATTACCTGCCGTGGAACGCTCAGCACAGCAGGGGAATTATCCCCGCGTGTGAGCGTTCCACGCTCAGCTCGTCATGAACATGGAAGAGGTTAAATATATTGGGTTCAGTGCACTGGCTCACTGGACTTTTAGGCCGTTTTTTTTCCCTTTACCACTGTTGAAACAACTCTTCCAAGGCTATCCTCATTGGGATCTTTAAAAGATTCACCTGTGGTGAGTGAATGATATATTTTTCTTCTGAACACAACGTAGTGAAGGTCCTCTTTACCTGTTGTATACACTACCCCTGAAGCAATATAAAGTCGATACTATATAATGTTGTCGTAATATATCCAATATATCACTGCTACTTTGATAGAACCCCTTTGTAAATATACTCGACCCATGTAGATTCTCAGTATCGGGCCTGAACTGAACAAACACCATCTTGGTTTCATTTCCCAGGGCCTCTTTCGTTAGTTAGGAAAACACGTGACATGCTGCTGAGAGGAGAGCCTGAAAGGTCGGCCTGGGCTATGTACACACCATTGATTCTAACTTAGGGAACTCAAGGTCGCATCTGTCTTTCTTGAAGGAGGAGCAAATTCTTGCAGGCGCCATGCCTGTACTCCTGTGCACCAGAATGAAAGGGAGGCACCTTTACTGACCTACCCCCGGAATAACTTGAGCTGAGTTTCGAATCAATCAGTTGTGCCTTATATGGGTTTTCCTGTTGGTTTCTCATGAACTGGTACTTTTCCATGTACGGGGTTTCTATGAGGTATGCCGAAAGTATATATACACTGTTTTGAATGTAATCCAGCAGTCTCCTCTGCACACTTTTGAGAGCTGTGGCGTGAGGGAGGCTCCCCTATATAGGGCGCTTTTGTAAAATAAACGATTGAACCTTCTCCATTGCCGGCTAACTTATTCTTGGTAACTATTGTATATGGGCTATTGGTAAGTATAGCTCTATGGTATATTTTTTAGTACTTCAGTTGGCGACTCTGCCGGGACTCCGCGATAGGGTTGTCCCCTCCTGTAAGCAGGAGAAGAGGGACGGGGAGGGGTTCTGGTCAAGGGGGTGGACTGCAAAAGGATCCTAATTGCAAAACCAGTTTGTGGTAGAAAAGGAAAATTCCACTCTTCGGCCCAGTGACCTTCCCAGCTGCTAAATAACCCTTCGCCGGAGTCCTTCGGGCTTAACCCGGGAACAGCTGACCGTGTTGGTCTATAAAAGAAGTTGGCAGTGGAGAACACGCAATCAGACCTGAGTGCACCAAGTGAGTGAATTGTATTGTGAGTCCTTTGTTGACTTTGGAATGAGTACTTTTGAGAAGTGGCTCAGAAGAACAGTTAACTGAGTATGGAATGTAGTGGTTAGTGAACCACAGGGAATCTGGGGGTCTGACGTGGCAGAGGTGTGACTGCACGGGCAGATGCCTCACAGACTTGTTCGGTGATTAGTTGGGACAACATCGGACACCTTAGTGTTCCACGGGGTGTGCTCACTCGGCCGAATCCTCTTCGGAAAAGCCCGTAGGAGCAACTGGGTAAGAGCGGGGTCTGGGGTTGCACCCATAACGCCCGACCCAACCAGCACAGGACTGCGGGATAGTCTGTAAGAGGGTTCGTGGTACGCCTGTCTGATGATCCCAGGGCAGTCTTTGGACTGTCTCTTTTGTGAATTCTTTTTGTGGTCTGGAATCCAGGGTGATCGATTCCCCGAACAGGAGTCGACGGGCTCTGTTGGAGTATAAGACATGTCGTATGGAATTGTGAATTCATGACCGGAGTATTTTTATCGATCGAAACTTATGCACTTTATGTATGTTATGTAAATGGAATTGTTTGAGTTGAAAAGTGAAAGAGTATGTGGTGAAGTGGACGCGTCCTTGAGTGTAACTTCAGTTGGAATGGTATGATTTGTTAAATTCATAAAAATGTCGTGTTTCAGTAAATTGTGCTTTGGATGCTGCCGTCGGCGAAGTGGGCGACTGGAAGAAAGGCAGCCTGCTCCTCCGGAAGGCAGTCCTAGTTTTGATATGTATGTTAAACATAGTATTTCTCCCATTTTGTTTAATGCACTGTGGAATAAATATACTAAAGACAATGCAGAATTACAATGGCCTTTAACTGGGTCTTTTGATGAAAGAAAAATTAATTACTTACAGAATAAATTGTTTTTAAGAAGGAGCCGTCAGACTATGTTTGACTCCTTGACCTTATGGTTAAAGGAGGCGAAGCGACGGCGAATACGAGAAGAAAAATTGGGAAAGATTAAAACAGGACAGACTGTAACCCAAAAAGCGGTGGCGTATGAAAAGGAAAAAGTAGAGAAGAATATTGAGCAATTGGATAGACAGTTTCGATTACAAACAGATAAAAGTTATGTGACCCGAATCGAGGCAGAAGATTAAATAGAGGAACTATTAGAGGTTCGCCCTCCGCCTCCATATGCCCCCTAAGGTTTGTACCCGGCGGTCCCAGTGGACCGGACAGAAAGGGTGGGAGCAGCGGTACCTGTAGTCGCTACCGCACCGGTAGCCGTACACCCTCCGGATCCGTTGTCCGCCCCTCCTACCCTTAGTTCAACTACCTCAGATCTAATTACTTTGTTACCTGGGTCAGGTGTTGTCTCTCCCTTGTCCCCAGTATTTTTAACGCCCCCAGCTAGAGGGGCAACGGCCATCCCTATGGGCCTTATCGGATATCACGCCACGACGCCCTATGGGAGGGATGGAAGGTCGACAAGTTTTTACTCGATCATCCTTAGGAATCGAAGAAAAACGGGCAATAGTGATTCAGGCGTCCCAATGGATTTATACTCTGGAAGACATTTGGAGTACTATGAAAGATTTTGAACCAGTTACGCTGCAATTAGCATTAAAACACATGGCAATAAGACTGATTTCCTTATGGGAGCAATGTATTCAGGAAGGGCTAGCCCCCCAGATATTATGTGATATCAAGGATCGAGCTTTTAAATTAGAATTACAGGTCGAAGAAGTATTTCAAAATGTTGAAACTTTGATACAGTATCGGGACCGAATGAATAGGAAATGTCCAGATGTAGGGGCACCACATCCTATGAGAGAAGTGCACCCTCTTTTTCACCCAGAGATTCCTGAAGTGTTAGATGGAGGGGGCCAAGTGACCAGACCACGCGTAGAGGCACTATTCCAAAAGCAGTGGGTTTATACCCCTTGGAAGCGGAGTGAGGTTCTTACCTTAAAAGCCCAACTTCCTGACCCTAGGAAGAATCCCACAGCTTATTATAAAGAATTGACAGAAGCCGCAAATTCGGCTGTTATACTTTAGCTGACATCGAGTTGTTTTTCGGTCTTCTAATCCCGGTAGATATATGGAGACAGGTGCATGATTCAGATCATGCAGCCGAGCTAGGTGGGACCTGGGATCAGATTAAGACATGGGACAAAGATCGAAAACCGGGTGACAAGCCTAAGGATGAGATTTTAGCTATACCCGCTCCAATTATTACATATATGCAAACCCTTGTTCCCCCACGAAAAGTGGATTGGGATAAACTAACAGCCTGCAACCAAAAGAAGGATGAAAATGTGTCTGATTTCTTCACTCGGTTTGAGAAAGTATTGATTGACTTGAGTGGACAAGACTTGTCCACTGAAGGTGGCATACGGCTATTTGTAAATAGATTTGTCACTAATTTGTTACCAGAAATAAAAACACGTTTACAGGCTGCTGAAAGTACTTGGACCACTTCGACCCCCCCCCAGTCATTCTTAGCATGGCCCAGTATTATGAACATCGAGAAAACGAGAGCAAGGATAAGTAAGATAAAAAGGTTAAGGAATTGAAAACCCGAGTACTGCTGCAGCAAGTCAGCAGAGGGCAAAACGGTAGAAGGGGAGGAAGGGGCTCCTTCCCAAGAGGCGCAATGATGAGAGGAGGAGGAGGTCAGGGTTCTAATATAGGAATAAACCACTGTTCCAATTGCAGACAGGAGGGGCACTGGAGAGCTCAGTGTCCATTATTATACGGATGGGGTGGTTTTAACCGAGGACGAGGAAGAGGAGGTACTGATCGGAATAGTATGAGACGTGGTGACAGGTCCGGCGATGAGTCGGGAAAGAACTATTTCGATGATTTTCAGGGAAGGCAAAACTATAATGAGGATTACCGGGAAGATAGCTATGACGGAAACAATTATGCATGAGACAGCCACGGACAGAGCAGGGGCCATATATCAGTACCAGTCGACCAACAGGGGCCTTATGTACAGGGGCAATTGATGGGGACATCTGAGAAGTTTTTGGTGGATACTGGAGCAATGAATAGTTCTGTTGCTCATACATTGGTCCCAGGGGCTGCTCTGTGTGGGTAAAATAATGTATCAGTGGGATTTTCAGGAATCCCCGTGGTAAGCCCCGTCTCAAAGCCACTTCCCTTTACTATTGGCACTGTCACTGTGGACTCACCATTCTTGCTTACTTCTAGTTGTGGCGAAAACTTGCTAGGATTGGATATACTAAAGAAGTTGCATGCTCGTATTTATTGTTCCCCTGATGGTGTGTATCTAACATTGCAGGCTCCTATTGAACGTATGTCCCAATGTTTGGTTAAAAATGCACCTCTCCCTCCTGAGTTTTCAGACATACCCCACACTCTTTGGGCAAAGGGGGACAAGGATGTAGGATTGTTGAAAAAATACCCCCTGTACCCATCAAGTTAAAACCTAACGCGCATCTACCACGTATTCCCCAATATCGAATTTCCCCAGAAGGTGAACAGGCTTTATTGCATGTCATTCGTGATTTAATTAAGAAAGGAGTGGTAGAAGAAACGGCTTCAAACATTTGTAATAGCCCCATTTTACCGATTTTAAAGAAGGCGCCTCTAGATGGTGACCCTGATTATAAAGATACTTATCGTTTTGTAATTGACCTTAGAGAAGTTAATAAAATAGTGATTCCTCAATACCCTGTGGTTCCTGACATCACTGCAATCCTGACTATGATTCCCCCTACTGCACAGTATTTCTCAGTGATTGATTTGAAGAACGCTTTCTTCAGTATCCCAATACATCCTGACAGCCGTCATATTTTCGGATTCTCATTATCTGGCCGCAGCTTCAGATTCTGCCACGCACCTCAAGGCTATACTGAGAGCCCTAGTATTTATAGCCAAGCCCTGAAAGCAGTATTAGATGAATTAGTCCTACCTCCTGGTAATGTTCTCGTCCAAAATGTGGATGACATCTTAGTGGCATCTGATACAGCAGATGGTTGTAAGGAGGCCACAGTTAAATTGTTGCACCATTTGGCAGCTAATGGTAATAAAGTGTCCTTATCCAAATTTCAGTATTGTCGACAGGAAGTGACCTACCTTGGTAATTTACTGTCGAAAGCGGGGAGAAGATTAACTTCTGAATGGATAACTGTTATTACTAACATGTCTGTGCCCCGTACTCAACGTGATGTTCGTGCTTTTCTAGGCATAACCTCTTACTGTCGCCAATGGATTCCTAATTTTTCTCTTCTGGCTAAACCTATGGTGCATTTGGTTACCAAAGATGTGCATGAACCCTTGCCCTGGACAGATGAATGTCAAAGATGCTTTTAATTCTTTGAAATCTTCTCTCTGCTCTGCACCCGTCTTGGGTACTCCGGACTACCGAAAACCTTTTGTACTCTACGTGCATGAAGTGGACGGTTGTTCTCTTTCAGTGTTAACCCAGGGTTTTGGCGGAAAGCAACAACCTTGTGCTTATTTTTCGGCAGTATTGGATAATGTTGCCAGGGCCCTTCCTAGCTGTTTAAGGGCCACTGCTGCTGTGGCGGTGGCCATTCAACAGTCAGAGGGGATTGTTTTAAATACTGATCTCACAGTGATGGTACCGCATGCTGTGGACATATTATTGAATCGAACAAAAACTCAGCACCTTACGAGTGCACGATTGACTGGTTATGAATTAACTCTATTTGCACCCCACATTATAATTAAAAGATGTGCCACTCTGAATCCAATCAAAAGTTGTGTATGCATAAGAAATGCTAATACATCCCCACAAACGGCACACCAGATGAAGGAATACTTCAAATTATTCATCCAATATGTTTTATTTGTTGAATGAAGTTAATCCTCAAAACGGATTTGATATTGTGTTCATATCAATCAAAAGTTCATATATATTTCCAAATGAGGAACAATCAAAATTGGCAACTCCGATGCATTTCGGGCAGTGCCCTTTCTCAAGGAGTTCTGCAAAGAAGAGAGGATAAAGTAAAGATCGAGCGTTGTTGACAAAAAACGATAAGTATATTTAAAAAACGGGAGTAAAAAAAGCGTGGGATGTCCTGGAGTCGATTAAAAGTAAATTAAAGTGCCGATCAATAGATGGAAGCGTGAGAAACTAAAAGAAACAGTGCAACATCGTGTGTGGCAGTGTTTAGGAGAAGGTCTGTGCTCATACCAATAAGAGCGTGATTAACGGGATGGAAAACGGGATGAAAAAGCGGGATAAACAAATGCGCTGGGTGGCTTACTTGGAGTTCGGTGTAACGCGGCGCGTTACTGACGGGTTCTGGGGCATACCAAGAACGCTACAGGAAAGTGTCCGCCATAACGATAGATAAAGTGAAGGGTAGAAGAGATGGAGAAGGGACTAAGTCAGAAGGTGGGACAAGGTGTACCGGTGGAGGCGCCATATTGGAGTGGTGGAATAGAAGATGGAATAAGCCAAGATTAAAGGGAAAATGTATAATGAAAAACTAGAAAAAGAGTAAATGAAGATAAAAGGGTTGGAAAAAAGGGTTGAAAAAAAAGGAAAAAAGAAGAAGGTTAATCAGAAAACAAACGCAAACTCTGAGAGACAATGTAACATGATAAATACAGTTGTGGAGACTATAGTGTTATAAGTAACAACTATATTCAAAACGATCGTTTAGACCAAAGGGCTTGTAGGTCTGCAGACGGAATATCCATTCCAATTCTCTTTTGAGAAGATGTTTGTTATTGTCAATGCCTTCTCTCTTGTTGACGGTCTCAAGGATGATGAATTGCAATTGTGCGATTGAGCTTCATGAAAATGCTGTGCAATGTTGGATTTTTCGTTTTTGAGACGGATGTTAGATTTGTGCTCATTCAAGCGAATCTTAATTTTTCTCTCGGTTTTGCCCACATATAGTTTGCCGCAAGGGCATTTTAAAGCGTATATCAGATTAGCAGAGTCGCAAGTAGCATTTACTTGGAGTTTGATGACGTTGCCTTTCATGGGATGACAGATAGACTTGCCTTTGATGACAGAGTTGCAGTGGCTACAATTGAGACAGGGCTGTGTGCCTTTATACTGTACGGTTGTGATGCTAGGACTGGATAATATTTCTTTGATGTTTTTGCTTCTGGTGTGTGCGAACAGGGGTGAAGGTTTGAACATATCACCGAAATCTGGTTCGATTTGAAGGATCGGCCAATGCTTGAGTATAATCTTTTTATAGGTGTTGCTCGCTGTGGAATACTTGGAAACAAGAACAATGCGATGTTGGTCAGTGGTAGATTTCTTAATGAGGGTATCTTGTCTGGTTATTTGTGCCACTCGAGATTGTGCCTCGGTGAGAATGTGTACCGGATAGCCTCTGTCTAAGAATCGATTCTGCATTTCATCCATGCGCGTTTCCATGATATGTTCATCTGAAACAATGCGTTTGACTCTTAAAAGTTGAGAAAAGGGCAAGTGTTTTTTTAAAGATTCTTGATGATGGCTGTTGTAATGCAAGGTATTGTTGCGATCGGTGCTCTTTCTGTGTAAATCAGTCGTGAAACCATTAGGGGTGATCTTAATGTTGACGTCCAGAAATGAAATTTCAGAATCACTGGTCTGCCATGTCAATTTTATTCGATCATCCTTGGAGTTGAGCTGGTGAAGAAATAGTTCTAGAGATTCTTTGGCGTCCGTCCAAATGAAAAACAGATCGTCAATATATCTGACGTACATTTTTATTTTTTCTTGAAGGTTGGTGTCGCTGTATATGTGTGCTCTTTCAAAATTTTCCATATAGATGTTGGCATATGAAGGGGCAGCACAATTTCCCATAGCCATTCCGGAAAGCTGTAAGAACCACTCGTTGTTAACTTGAAAATAACTATGGTATAGGGTGTACACCATTAGTTCCATAAGAAAAGCCTGCATGGAAACGTCAATATCACTGTTTAGTAAGGCGGCTTCAATAGCTTCGATCCCTCCCTGATGGGGGATGGATGTGTATAAGGAGGCAACATCGGCAGTGCACAATATGTAATGCTGATGGTCATCAATTTGAATGTCGGCCAACTTGGTCAAAAATTCAGTAGTATCCTTGATGTAACTGTGAGCTTTGGTGACAATAGGTTGCAAGTATCTGTCAATCAGTTTTCCTGAAGATTCATGAATTGAACCCTTAGTCGACACTATGGGCCCTTGTTATTCTTGACACCTCCATGTACACACAGCGACTACAAGAACACATACGCGACACTACCCTGTACATGCAACTTGAGAACAACCCAACAAGGGAATTTTACAACATACTTCAAGATATTGTTATGAGAGCTTTTCAAGATGAGGTCATTCAAGAGCGTACGAAGAATTTCCTTTTACCACAACACCAGAGGAGTCCAACCATCCACATGAGCCCCAAGATACACAAAGACATCAATAATCCACCTTTTCGGCCCATAGTGTCGACTAAGGGTTCAATTCATGAATCTTCAGGAAAACTGATTGACAGATACTTGCAACCTATTGTCACCAAAGCTCACAGTTACATCAAGGATACTACTGAATTTTTGACCAAGTTGGCCGACATTCAAATTGATGACCATCAGCATTACATATTGTGCACTGCCGATGTTGCCTCCTTATACACATCCATCCCCCATCAGGGAGGGATCGAAGCTATTGAAGCCGCCTTACTAAACAGTGATATTGACGTTTCCATGCAGGCTTTTCTTATGGAACTAATGGTGTACACCCTATACCATAGTTATTTTCAAGTTAACAACGAGTGGTTCTTACAGCTTTCCGGAATGGCTATGGGAAATTGTGCTGCCCCTTCATATGCCAACATCTATATGGAAAATTTTGAAAGAGCACACATATACAGCGACACCAACCTTCAAGAAAAAATAAAAATGTACGTCAGATATATTGACGATCTGTTTTTCATTTGGACGGACGCCAAAGAATCTCTAGAACTATTTCTTCACCAGCTCAACTCCAAGGATGATCGTATAAAATTGACATGGCAGACCAGTGATTCTGAAATTTCATTTCTGGACGTCAACATTAAGATCACCCCTAATGGTTTCACGACTGATTTACACAGAAAGAGCACCGATCGCAACAATACCTTGCATTACAACAGCCATCATCAAGAATCTTTAAAAAAACACTTGCCCTTTTCTCAACTTTTAAGAGTCAAACGCATTGTTTCAGATGAACATATCATGGAAACGCGCATGGATGAAATGCAGAATCGATTCTTAGACAGAGGCTATCCGGTACACATTCTCACCGAGGCACAATCTCGAGTGGCACAAATAACCAGACAAGATACCCTCATTAAGAAATCTACCACTGACCAACATCGCATTGTTCTTGTTTCCAAGTATTCCACAGCGAGCAACACCTATAAAAAGATTATACTCAAGCATTGGCCGATCCTTCAAATCGAACCAGATTTCGGTGATATGTTCAAACCTTCACCCCTGTTCGCACACACCAGAAGCAAAAACATCAAAGAAATATTATCCAGTCCTAGCATCACAACCGTACAGTATAAAGGCACACAGCCCTGTCTCAATTGTAGCCACTGCAACTCTGTCATCAAAGGCAAGTCTATCTGTCATCCCATGAAAGGCAACGTCATCAAACTCCAAGTAAATGCTACTTGCGACTCTGCTAATCTGATATACGCTTTAAAATGCCCTTGCGGCAAACTATATGTGGGCAAAACCGAGAGAAAAATTAAGATTCGCTTGAATGAGCACAAATCTAACATCCGTCTCAAAAACGAAAAATCCAACATTGCACAGCATTTTCATGAAGCTCGCCATTCAATCGCACAATTGCAATTCATCATCCTTGAGACCGTCAACAAGAGAGAAGGCATTGACAATAACAAACATCTTCTCAAAAGAGAATTGGAATGGATATTCCGTCTGCAGACCTACAAGCCCTTTGGTCTAAACGATCGTTTTGAATATAGTTGTTACTTATAACACTATAGTCTCCACAACTGTATTTATCATGTTACATTGTCTCTCAGAGTTTGCGTTTGTTTTCTGATTAACCTTCTTCTTTTTTCCAACCCTTTTTTCCAACCCTTTTATCTTCATTTACTCTTTTTCTAGTTTTTCATTATACATTTTCCCTTTAATCTTGGCTTATTCCATCTTCTATTCCACCACTCCAATATGGCGCCTCCACCGGTACACCTTGTCCCACCTTCTGACTTAGTCCCTTCTCCATCTCTTCTACCCTTCACTTTATCTATCGTTATGGCGGACACTTTCCTGTAGCGTTCTTGGTATGCCCCAGAACCCGTCAGTAACGCGCCGCGTTACACCGAACTCCAAGTAAGCCACCCAGCGCATTTGTTTATCCCGCTTTTTCATCCCGTTTTCCATCCCGTTAATCACGCTCTTATTGGTATGAGCACAGACCTTCTCCTAAACACTGCCACACACGATGTTGCACTGTTTCTTTTAGTTTCTCACGCTTCCATCTATTGATCGGCACTTTAATTTACTTTTAATCGACTCCAGGACATCCCACGCTTTTTTTACTCCCGTTTTTTAAATATACTTATCGTTTTTTGTCAACAACGCTCGATCTTTACTTTATCCTGTCTTCTTTGCAGAACTCCTTGAGAAAGGGCACTGCCCGAAATGCATCGGAGTTGCCAATTTTGATTGTTCCTCATTTGGAAATATATATGAACTTTTGATTGATATGAACACAATATCAAATCCGTTTTGAGGATTAACTTCATTCAACAAATAAAACATATTGGATGAATAATTTGAAGTATTCCTTCATCTGGTGTGCCGTTTGTGGGGATGTATTAGCATTTCTTATGCATACACAACTTTTGATCAGTTTCATGTGTGTTTCGGACGGAGACACAACCCACGAGTGCACCCAATATACTTTCTAACCTAATCGATAACTGCTGTGAAACATTGCTGTACATCACCTGTTACCACATCGATTATCCACTCTGAATCCAGCCACGTTACTACCCCTCCCTTCGAGTGATCAAAAGGACGATGTCCATGATTGTATATTTCGGACTGAAGAAGAAACGAAGGGACGTGTAGACCTCACTGACTCCCCTTTATCTGACCCGCAAGGGGAGTTGTATGTGGATGGCTCTTGTTTTAAGTTACCAGATGGCACGACAACAGCTGCTTATGCTATAACTACCCTTAGAACAGTAGTAGAGACCGCTCGGGTTTCTCAGCATTCAGCGCAAGCAGCTGAACTAATAGCATTATTAGGAGCATGTGAACTGAGCGAAGGTTTAAGAGTAAATATTTTTACAGATAGCCAATACGCCTTTGGCGTGGCCCATAGTTTCGGGCGGCTGTGGAGGGAACGAGGATTTCTTACCTCCCATGGTCAAAGAATACAATATGGCCCTTTGATTGAAAGATTGTTAAATGCTTTAACCTTACCAGATCAGGTGGCTATTATCAAGTGTAGTGCCCACAAGAGAATCATTGACACTACAGGAGAGGGAAATGCCTTTGCAGATCAAGTCGCGAAAGAAACAGCACAAACTAAAACGTCCACGGTGTTTCCTAGTGTAGCAGCCCGATGGGTGGCAGAGACCACAGTATTTGATAATACTATAGAAAGTGTTAGAGAACTACAGAAAGAAGTCACTACCGACGAATTATTGAAATGGGAACAGGAAATAGGACGATTAGATAAAAACGATTGTTGGACTGACTTGACTGACAGACAGAGATGGCTATTGCCTAATGCCCTGGTGCATGCAGAAGTAGTGATGGCCCTTGGCACTGCCCACATAGGAGCAAAAGGTATTTGTGCATTATTGGACCCAGTGTGGAATAACTTGAATATCCCCAAGACTGCTGCCCATGTGGTTAAATACTGCATGGTCTGTTTACAGCATAATCCCGGTGGGAGAGAGGCCGTTCTTAATGGAAATTTTGCGCCCCCTTCTTTGCCGTTTGAAGTGCTACAAATGGATTATATTCAATTTGACAGGGTGAACAATCTTAAGTATGTGCTGGTGGTGGTTTGTGCATTTAGCAAATGGGTTGAAGCATACCCCACCAAAGACAATACTGCCTTGGCCACTGCAAAAGCCCTGATTAAAGAGTTTCGGCCACGATTTGGTTCCCCCGAATTATATGGACAGACAATGAGGTACATTTCAAAGCAGAACTCGTTAAATACATTTGTAATGGACTACAGATAAAACAGAAATTTCATGCAGCACGACACCCGCAATCTGCAGGACTGGTTGAGAAATATAATGGCATATTGAAATTAAAGATGGCAAAGATACAGAAAAGCACGGGTTTGAGTTGGCCTGATGCGTTGCCCCTAGCGTTAATGTCAATAACAGTAACCCCCCATTCTCGGGCTGGACTGTCACCTTATGAGGTTGTTTTTGGCCGACCAGCCAATGTGTGGGGTGTCCCAAGGCCTGGATCCTTCCGTGATCTTGATTATCCTATGATGACAGACTATTTGTACGCCTTAACTAAAGATCTGCGTTCCATTCATCAACAGGTGTCAGCAGTACTGCAGCCACTGCCGGAGGGTCCCGGACATCACTTGGAACCAGGACAGTGGGTCCTCGTGCGAAATTACCAACGGAAATCGAGTCTGGAACCCAGGTGGAGCCGTCCTTACCAGATCCTCTTGTCCACTCGAACAGCAGTGAAAGTAGATGGGAAGAAACATTGGATACACGTTTCGCATATAAAGAAACTACCCCTGCCGCTTCCTTCTGACCAGCAGAATCGAGACGGAGTTCTGACACAAGAAGGAGAGCAGAGGTTGAGCTTTGTGCCTTTCTCGGATGCCATTGAAATTGGGCAAGAGGAAGGATTGTTGACGCCACAAGGAGACGAATCAGCATCAGTTTCTGAAACTCGTGATAAGGCTGATCCCCCTCAGGCTCTTGAAAAACGTGTTGTACCAAATGTCCCTGCTGCTGTGTTGTTCCATGATCAGGAGCAACCTGGCCATCTTCGATACAATTTACTGCCCCGAAAACAGCGCGATACCCCAGTCCTGGATTGCAGGAGATAGGGAAAGACTTGAGCTGTAGGGCTGAAAATTGCTTTTTACTGGGGTTTTGAGCAAAACACTGGACTGAACCCGTTGAGAGCACGGAACTGTTATATTGCTCTGTTCAGAAAGAAAGACTGTGTTATGTTAAGGGCCTAAATTGTAACGTCAAAAGTACAGTGAAGATTGTTTTTGTGGATGGATAATAAGAGCTTGCCTGTGAGGCTCTAGACGGACACAGGGAGAAGAAACCCTCTGGCAGTTGGCTTGCATCTCATTCCCGAGTTTAGTTTGGACTTTTTAGTTAGAATATATCCCTTTGCCCGGTTTGCCCTTGAAGACGAAAGACCTCTTGCTCCCAGACCTTTCCTAGAGAATGTCCCCATGTTTTCCAGAGTGAAGATAGCCTTTGTAATAATTATTGCAGTAATTATGATAATATTGATGAGTGTGTTTATGTATTTGGAATTTCAATACCCTATGCATAAGGTATTAGGTACCACCACAGGCCCACCTGAGCATTTCTTTTACACCTTGCCTCCTCACAAAGAAAGACATCGAGAAACGTATGCTAAAAATGTGTTCATAGAAATGTTGCATGAAGCTCATAGCACTACGAATAAGACAAACAGTTGGGTATGTGGCCTTTTGCCATCTGTAATGCATCACCATGATTTATTCATTTCTTTGCCATAATCACACTTAGCGAGCTGTGCAACCTGGTTTCAGTCTCTACATCTCTTATGTATTTGCATTATGTTGCTGATCCCAAAAGATACACGGAAAAGGATTATGAAGCTGTGTTAAAGTATATAGAACAACATCAGGGATTCGATGCCCAGGGGAACCAAGGGAAGGGATCTTTAGATCCAGATGCCTGTATGAATATGTATACCACTTATGAAAATGCTACCTGGCTAAAAGAAGAAATGTTAGATTTTGAACAATTTATTTCCAAGCAATATTTCCAACACTTCCAAGACCGAACTGTTACTGATGATAAGGCAATGCCAGTTCCTATCCTAAATAGTACTGCTTCTTTTTGTATACAAGGACATGGTCATGTTAAAGTAGGAGATAGTAGATGTAACTACACCTACACTTTGCATACCAACAGCACCCCGCCTTTAATAACCCCGCCTAATGTATATTTTGTATGTGGGGAGAACGCTTATACTTGGCTCCTCAGAGGTTGGACAGGGCGATGTTACTTGTCCTTCCTTTACCCCCCCGGTGTATATAGCCCGTTCTAATTATCACAAGACACACCAGCTGACTAAACGAAGTTCAGACCCTTACTGAGTTAGCAGAAGTATCGATACTGAAGGCACTGATCAGACTGATACTGCTTCTCAACAGTTTGTAGATATAGCAAAGGGCCTCTTTCCTATCTGGGGTCCTATTTTTACTAGTAGGGATGTTAGACGTCTCTCTAGAGTGGTGGAAAATGTAGTTCAAACCACTACTGGGATTTTGACTAACCTAACTGTAGAGCTTCAGGCTACGAGGCTTGTATCGCTTCAAAATCGGATGGTGCTTGACGTCATCCTAGCTGATCGAGGAGGAGCATGCCGCGTGTTCGGCAGCTCCTGCTGTGTATATATTCCAGATTCTGCCCAAACCATACATTTGGCCATTCAGAAATTACACCGCTTAGCTGCAGAAGTCCATGCGGACACTGGTACTTGGTCTTTGACCGGGTGGTTCTGGGACCTCCTCTCTACTTGGGGCTGGAAAATTTTCATGATTCTGGCTGGAGCACTTGGAGTGGTATTTGTTTGTTGTCTGTGCCTTCATTGTGGACCAGCATGCTGCTCCTATTGTGCTGCCAAGCTCACTTCCTCATTGACCGTTTCACGACAGGCGAAAATTGAAAAGCAGTTAGTGCAGAAGGAGGTTACCGGCCTCATGCAAATTGATGAAGGTGTGTTCTTGGATTAAGAAGACCTGTTATATTATATATTGGCTATATCACGCCAAAAGGGCGGTCTGAAGGAATATAAAGTCGATACTATATAATGTTGTCGTAATATATCCAATATATCACTGCTACTTTGATAGAACCCCTTTGTAAATATACTCGACCCATGTAGATTCTCAGTATCGGGCCTGAACTGAACAAACACCATCTTGGTTTCATTTCCCGGGGCCTCTTTCGTTAGGTAGGAAAACACGTGACATGCTTCTGAGAGGAGAGCCTGAAAGGTCGGCCTGGGCTATGAATAGACCATTGATTCTAACTTAGGGAACGCAAGGTCGCATCTGTTTTTCTTAAAGGAGGAGCACATTCTTGCAGGCGCCATGCCTGTACTCCCGTGCACCAGAATGAAAGGGAGGCACCTTTACTGACCTACCCTCGGAATAACTTGAGCTGAGTTTCGAATCAATCAGTTGTGCCTTATATGGGTTTTCCGGTTGGTTTCTCATGAACTGGTACTTTTCCATGTACTGGGTTTCTATGAGGTATGCCGAAAGTATATATGCACTGTTTTGCATGTAATCCAGCAGTCTCCTCTGCACACCTTTGAGAGCTGTGGCGAGAGGGAGGCTCCCCTATATAGGGCGCTTTTGCAAAATAAACGATTGAACCTTCTCCATTGCCAGCTGACTTATTCTTGGTAACTATTGTATATGGGCTATTGGTAAGTATAGCTCTATGGTATATTTTTTAGTACTTCAACCCCATTGTTTCTTGATTCTCAAATCTCCTTCTTTTGTATTTTCCAGACAATGGTCCTCCCTTGCAACACCAAGATTCTACCAAAGCAGATTTCACCCTCAACCATCCTCAACAGTAAACTCTGTTACCCTCAGGCATTGTCCTCTTCTTCCCCAGGCCTTTTGGGTTTATCCGCTTCCCTTTCCCCTTGTGATCAATCGCCCATCCTGCTACCATCAGTGTGGAGGGTTGGTCTAGAGTGAGAGGGGGGGCTTTCTCTGTTTCTGCGGTTCTGCTGTTCAGGTGAGTGAGATTGTGACACACTTCTCCCCTTTCAATCTGCGACCTCCTTCATATCCTCATTTTCCCCTGTCACTTGCCCTCCAAACAACCTCTCATGAATTTCTTCCGTGCTAATAGCATCCTGCGCCCTGCCATCAATCACCTGTGTACCCTTCCCCCCGAGGAGTGAATCCACCCTTATGTGACTTTCCACCCCTCCAAAGTATTGCCACCCAGGTAACCCCTGTAGGATGGTTAACTGCCCCGCCCCCACAGTTCCTCTGCACCTTTCACCACCTTCAGTACTCCCTCCGACACCAAATAGACCAATTCCATAGCTTACGAATCACATCTCCATAATGTTGTATGCGTTTCCCACCCGCGAAAGGTGCACCCCATCATCGCTGAACAATAATGGCTCCTCCAACCTAGGACCCACGTGGGCAATCACCTTAATGTCCTTTGTCTGGCAAAAAACCCTCATCCCCCTATTCAACTTTCTGCTGGCCTTATTAATGGCTGCATGCTTGACAGCCCCCCTCCATACTTTGTGAGGTACAAACTCAGTCCATATTAGGCATGTCCCAGCAAAAATCCTCTTTAACGCTTTCGAATCCCTCTGCAAGTGCTGTAGTAGTGACAGTCCTGACTAACAAACTAGATTGTTCTCTCCCAGGGGTATCACCAGCATGTCTGGGCAGCCCCTCGATGGTACCATTCTCGTCAACCAAGGCAATAAAGCCCTCCATTGCATTCCCCCATTTCCCCACCAATAGACTTTGTGGTGACTGCTCTTCAAACCCAGGCTGGGTCCATACACCTGCTGGTCCACATATTTTGGCTGCCAGTGGATGATCCAGGTAACCGTCTTGGATCCCGGGCCATTCACCACTGAGGAATGCAATACCCAAGAGTTGTCTTCTACAATGAAATCATTTACGAACCCCGCTTCTGGCCAAGATAAGTGGTGAATCATTCTGAACTCCCCGGGCTGTTTTTTAGGCACCACCCTAAAGGCGAGATGATAAAGTACTCCATGGGCCATTCTGTGAATGGGCCAGCAATCTTGCCTTGCTCAACTTCCTTTCTCAATTTTGCTGCTACCACCTGTGGCAATTCCTTAGCTGATTTCAAATTGTCCGCACATATACGCCCCCATGGACCCTGGTATCCTACCCGGAGGCCCTCGATAAATCTCCACTGTATCCTTAGCACCTCGTCCTAGTTGGGGTAAATCGAGAGCCAGGGGGCCATGGCCTCAATCCTAACTGGGGTAAAGGCCCTTTGGTCCAGACTGCCCCAATCCTTTAGTGGCCCTCCAATGTTCCGCTGGGGTGACTAGAATGAAACACTGTGCCAGTGGATGTCGTGCTGAAACTTACATGGGTTCCTGGAACAAAATCTTTTATTACAGACAGACGACGAAAGTTCCAACATGCCCCCGTGGTGGCCTCTGCCTATTATGTTGTCAAACCTGACCCTCCAGGCCCAAATCTTGACCTTCCTGCTCCATGCTGTGCAGGACGCCCCCTGAAAGGACCGATACGTTACTGCCAGGCCACTGGCTGTATACGTGAATGTCGAGGATTGTGTAGAGGACACCCACTGCATCCATAGCTCCTGATCTACCTCTCCCCAAGGATTATCGGGGTTGATGCTGACCCCGGCCCTGAATTTTTCATCATAACTCAGCCAGGCAGAACCCCCAAAGTGCCTTATGGATAATATCCATGTATTTCAGTTAGGCAATCGCCCTATCCTGGTGCTTCTCACAGTAGATATTGGCATATATCCGGAAAGCTGCGGTCTACTTTTCCATGCTAATAGGCACTCTTGGTCTTCTTGTCAACTCCCACTCTTCTTTTGAGCCCTCCTTCACCTGTATCTCTCTATATAATAATTTGAAAATGTACACATTTGTGCATCCATGTGCTACTTTTAGTTTTTTCTGATAAATGTGATCCTAATGGCATCGCCATCCACACGTATGGCAATTTCTTGTGGTGCTTATCGTCAGTTTTCTCCTCCTTCCTCTCATTCCCTTCTACCTTGGTGCCTAGACACTGGTGCCTACTAAACCCTGTTCCCATGAGGCACAGGGTCAGACTGATTTGCATATGGCCATGTCTGAACTGGGGTGGCAGAGTGGGCAAAAGAACGGTGATGGATTAAACCCAGATCTGTTGACTGGGTGTGAGTGTCTGATTGGTTCAGATGCTCCGTCCATCACCCCCCCTTTTGTACCACTTTGTTTGCCATAAGTTGGCAGGGTATGCTCAGACGTGAGTCCCTTGCTCACTTTGCCACTGGATTCAAGCAAGCCGGGCTGAAGACGGCTGAAATGCCAGAAACCGGTCCTCGGAAGCTTGTTTCCGGTCCAGGGAAGGCATGGCTTGGCAGTTCGGGCTGGACTGTTCCCATGAGGCACAGGGTCAGACTGATTTGCATATGGCCATGTCTGAACTGGGGTGGCAGAGTGGGCTAAAGAACGGTGATGGATTAAACCCAGATCTGTTGACTGGGTGTGAGTATCTGATTGGTTCAGATGCTTCGTCCATCACCACCCCCTTTTGTACCACTTTGTTCGCCATAAGTTGGCAGGGTATGCTCAGATGTGAGTCTCTTGCTCACTTTGCCACTGGATTCAAGCAAGCCGGGCTGAAGACGGCTGAAATGCCAGAAACCGGCCTTCGGAAGCTTGTTTCCGGTCCAGGGAAGGCATGGCTTGGCAGTTCGGGCTGGACTGTTCCCATGAGGCACAGGGTCAGTCTGATTTGCATATGGCCATGTCTGAACTGGGGTGGCAGAGTGGGCTAAAGAACGGTGATGGATTAAACCCAGATCGGTTGACTGGGTGTGAGTGTCTGATTGGTTCAGATGCTCCGTCCATCACCACCCCCTTTTGTACCACTTTGTTCGCCATAAGTTGGCAGGGTATGCTCAGACGTGAGTCCCTTGCTCACTTTGCCACTGGATTCAAGCAAGCCGGGCTGAAGACGGCTGAAATGCCAGAAACCGGTCCTCGGAAGCTTGTTTCCGGTCCAGGGAAGGCATGGCTTGGCAGTTCGGGCTGGACTGTTCCCATGAGGCACAGGGTCAGACTGATTTGCATATGGCCATGTCTGAACTGGGGTGGCAGAGTGGGCTAAAGAACGGTGATGGATTAAACCCAGATCTGTTGACTGGGTGTGAGTATCTGATTGGTTCAGATGCTTCGTCCATCACCACCCCCTTTTGTACCACTTTGTTCGCCATAAGTTGGCAGGGTATGCTCAGATGTGAGTCTCTTGCTCACTTTGCCACTGGATTCAAGCAAGCCGGGCTGAAGACGGCTGAAATGCCAGAAACCGGCCTTCGGAAGCTTGTTTCCGGTCCAGGGAAGGCATGGCTTGGCAGTTCGGGCTGGACTGTTCCCATGAGGCACAGGGTCAGTCTGATTTGCATATGGCCATGTCTGAACTGGGGTGGCAGAGTGGGCTAAAGAACGGTGATGGATTAAACCCAGATCGGTTGACTGGGTGTGAGTGTCTGATTGGTTCAGATGCTCCGTCCATCACCACCCCCTTTTGTACCACTTTGTTCGCCATAAGTTGGCAGGGTATGCTCATACGTGAGTCCCTTGCTCAGTTTGCCACTGGATTCAAGAAAGCCGGGCTGAAGACAGCTGAAATGCCAGAAACCGGTCCTCGGAAGCTTGTATCCGGTCCAGGGAAGGCATGGCTTGGCAGTTCGGGCTGGACTGTTCCCATGAGGCACAGGGTCAGACTGATTTGCATATGGCCTGTCTGAACTGGGGTGGCAGAGTGGGCTAAAGAACGGTGATGGATTAAACCCAGATCTGTTGACTGGGTGTGAGTGTCTGATTGGTTCAGATGCTCCGTCCATCACCACCCCCTTTTGTACTACTAAACACTTAGCACAACTTTCTTCCCTGTCCAGTACAGGCGCTGCAGCTTCACCTGTATGTACTGGCAAATCCCTCGCTGTCCCGTTACCCACTCTAACTGACCTGCAGGATTTCCCCTTTGCCTCCTTGTCACACCGATCTAATTCTGTCCACCAATCCCCTATACCAGATAGTCCGCCTTGGACCTCCACGTCCTTGTCCCATCTGCTGCATTTGTTCTGCAACACGGTGTTTGACTTGTCCTTAGCCACAATTGACTCCTGTAAAACACCAATCTTCCTGGTTGACTTCTCCGTTTCCCCAGAGCCTCCCAGCCTCATCAAGCACTTCTCCTTCTTCCCATTCATAGCTCTCATGCCCGCAATCCAGCACTGTTAGAATTGGGGGTCTCTAGTTGGCACAGGTAGGTACCTGTGACAAATAGGGACCCTCTCCTCTAGTCAGAGTAAGGGGGATTACACTCCTAAAATACCCCCTGCTCACCCTCTAGGTAGTGTGGCGCGAGCAGTCAAGACTTATTTCAGAGGTGGTGTAAGTTAAGCATTTGTGACCACACACAGTAACCAAGTAACAACACTACAAATGGACACCACACAAGGTTTTATATCAAAAATAAGTATATTTTATATAGAGTTACCAATAAATGACAAAAATAATTCACAGTACTATTAGGTTTCAAGAGTTCTGATTAAAAGGCTTAAATCAAGGTTCTGTGCGAGTCGGTAGCCTTGTCCGTCTACAGCGTTGTTGAAATAACACAGAGTCTAACAAATCCAGCGGACCGTGTCGGTCCGGGCCCACTCAAATCTCTCTGCTACCTTTCCTGGGGAAAGTTATAGAAAAATATGTTAACAAGCACTTGTCCAGCCACATCGAACAAGTACAAGCCCTTGATGAATCCCAATCAGGATTCCGCCCCAGATATAGCACTGAATCCACCTTGCTGTCTGTCACCGATGACCTCCACGCCTATCAGGACAAGGGTTTCTCTGTCATACTTGTTCTGTTAGATCTATCGGCAGCGTTCGACACCGTGTCACATTCCATCTTGACTCAACGGTTGTCGAACGCTGGCCTAAAGAACAAAGCCCTAGATTGGATAAGGAGTTTCCTAACAGATCGCACCCAGACAGTCACCATGGGGGCATTTCGCTCAGCGGAAACCGAGATCTCTAAGGGGGTGCCACAGGGCTCATGCTTGAGCCCGACGCTCTTCAATATCTATGTGGCACCCCTGGCAGGAGTGCTGCGTAGATACGGGTTTGTTCCCGTGTCTTACGCAGATGACACACAGCTCCTGTTTCCTTTTAGAACTCTTTCCGCTGAGGTTAGGAACTCCTTCTCATCTGGCATGGAGGAAGTGGCCAATTGGATGTCCAACAACTACCTCCAATGTAACGTCAGCAAGACGGAGATCATGCTATTTGGGGAAGCTAAGATACTTTGGACTCCTGATTGGTGGCCAACAGAGCTGGGAGCAGTCCCTGAACCCAAACAGGTCGTGAAGAATCTTGGAATTCGACTTGATCACGACCTGTCCTTAAAACAACATGTCACCTATATTTCAGGGATATGCTTCCACACCATTGGTTTACTCCGGAAAATTTTTCCACTCTTACCCAACTCAACAAGAAAGATCCTGGTTCAGGCACTTATCCTGAGCCGGATTGATTACTGTAATGGGTTGTTACTCTCAGTCAATGAAGGGCTATTGGATAAATTGCAGGTTGTGCAGAACACGGCGGCTCGCCTGGTCCTGAATGCCCCCCCAAGAACTGCATCCAAACCCCTCTTTAAGCAATTACATTGGCTTAATGTTAGACAAAGGGCTAAATTCAAGATATGCTGCCTAATCCACAAATGCTTGAACGGACTAGGACCCGCCTACCTGGAAAGGAAATTTAGACCATACGTCCCTTTACGGTCCCTTAGATCAAGCAACAACTTTCTTCTTGTGGTGCCGCATATCAAAAAAGTTAGACATGGAGGAAGAGCCCTGTCAACTATGGGTCCCAAGATGTGGAACAAGCTTCCGCTGGCCTTAAGGCTATGCAAAGAGCATTTAACCTTCCGAAAACAGCTAAAAACTATTATGTTTAAAAACGAAATCTAATTCCCTTCCACTGTGTAGTTACTAATTTTATTGGGCATGAAGCGCAGAGATACTCCTTACGGAGTGATTCTAGCGCTATATAAACTAATAAATAAATAAATAAATAAATAAATAAATGTCAACAGACTCAGTCACAGTACCTTTTACTTGGGGCGGCCGGCACGGATGTGCGAGCCGGTTCCGGTGATTGTCGCGGTGCAGAAAGGAAGCGTTGCAGGACGCGGTGTCCCTTCGATGTGGTGCAGGCAGTGGCCCGTTGACAGTCAGTGGATCCAAGGCATGCGTTGCAGGGCGAGATGGTGCTTCGATGCGGTGCTTGCAGCTTGCGGTGCGGCGAAAAAGTCGGAGTTCGGTAGCTGGCGTCGATCAGTACGGACTGCGGTGCAAGTCGGGCAGTGCGTCGCGAAGCGTGCGAGGCGGTGCCCAACTCCGGTGCGGTCACAGGACTCGAAATCAGCAGCAGTGACCGCGTCGGTCAGACCAGTTTGATTCGGTGTAGCGAGGCGTTGCACGTCGTGGCATCCTTTCAGTCGCGGTGCAGGCTACAGCTCGGTGACGGCGTCAGGATGGAGTCGGTGAGCGCAGAGTTTGCGTTGTTCGTGGTGAACTTTGCTTGATACGGTGCCTACAGGACTCCGGCCGGTCGTGAGAGTCGGTCACAGCTCCCTGCCTCTGTAGCCACTTGTTTCTAGCAGCAATTCACAAACGCTGGTGAAGTCCACTAGTCCTGGGACTTCGGTCAGGGGGCAAGCTCTCTTCCAAGCCCTTGGAGATCTTTGCACAAGTTAAAAGTAAAGTCCACAAAGTCTTTTCTCCTCTCTTTGGCAGTCAGGCAACCACTGCAGGCCAATCCCCCAGGCAGTACTTCAGCTTGGGAATAGTCTCTCCTCAGTCTTCTTCAGGTTCCTTCTCCTCAGCAGAGGTTGTGTCTTGTAAGTCCAGAAGTGATCTAATTTATTGGGATTAGGGTCCCAATACTTATACCCCACAATCCTTTGTTCTCCCAGGGGAGAGCGGCCTGTGCCCAGTTCAAGCCAGTCCTGAAGTACTCTGTTTACCGGGCTTCTCCTTTCCTTTCACAGTGCAGGGCAGGAGCATCAGACGCCCCACAGGAGGTGGAGCCAGCATTGTGGAAGGCAAGTACAGTCCTGGAGCACTTTGTTGACAGTCTTCCTTCTCTTCTTTCAGTGTGCAGTGCAGAGACATCAGGCACACCACAGGGGGTGGAGCCGGCATTGTAGAGGGAAGGCTCAGCCCTATGCAGGTCCCAGGTTCAACTCCTCCCTCCCATATGGATGCAGATCTCTCTATTCACCACCAGGTGGCCCCAGCCTGTTTGCTGGAATCCCCCAGCCCTGTCACTTACAAACCCAGACAAAGTAATACACAACCTAGCAGAGGCGGGCTGAAATGGTTAGGCAAGCAAATACCTACTTTCTAAAAGTAGTAGTTGCAAACACAGAATATTAAAATAAACTTCACTAAAAGATGTATTTTATTATTCTGAGTTCATGAATACTAAACTCGAATTTCTATCATGTTCTCCGAGCCTGTTAGGATTATAAAGTGTAACAATTCTAACAGCCCATTCTGGCCTATGGAGAACAGGTAGCCTTGCAATAGTGAAATTCGAAAATGGCTGTAATTCACTATTAGGACATGCCACACACATCAGGGCTTGTCCTACCTTATACTTACAAAGCACCCTGCCATTGGGCCTACCATAGGGGTGACTGATATGAAGAAAAGGGAAGGTTTAGGGACTGGCAAGAGGGTGCACTTGCCCAGTCAGCATGACAATACCAGACTGCACACAGGCTCTGCAATGGCAGACCTTAGACACATTTTACAAGGCTGTTTCTGTGGGTGGCACAACCAGTGCTGCAAGCCCACTAGCAGCATTTGAATTTACACGCCCTGGGCACACTCAGTGCACTGTACTAGGGTCTGACAAGTAAACCAAATATCCAATCATGGAACCACTAATCAATACATCAATTTACAGTAGAGAGCACTCGCACTCTGGCACTGGACAGCAGTGGTACAGTGCCCAAGGCATCTAATACCAGCAAAAACACATGAGGCAACAGCAAAAAAATGGAAGCGAGACCAACACCAATGGTGCCAGGTCTAACAAGCACTAACTCTAACTCACTCTCCATCGCCACAAAATCTCATCATATGCCACTTTGTTTTGTCCTTTCATTCTCATGCCACTCTTTCTGGCATAATCCTTTACTGTCGAGCTCACAGCATGCTCCCTCGTTGGAGGGCAGGCTGCTGCAGACCCCCTGGTTGCCCAAAGCATCTAACACCAGCAAAAACACATGAGGCAACAGCAAACAAAATGGAAGGGCGACCCACGCCAATGGTGCCAGGTCTAACACGTGTCCCCTCCAGCTGAAATGTGGGGAGAGCTACCCTACCTCCAGGGAGTTCTCATCACTAAGGCGGAAAATCCTGGACCGACCATCAGCTTTGGCGTGTTCTGTATCAGGGGAGGTGTTCCACCGTAAAATCCATACCCTGTAGGGAAATGGACCACCTCAACAGCTTTGGATTCTCACCCCTCATCTGCATCAACCATCTGAGGGGCCTGTGGTCTGTCTGAACCCGGAAGTGAGTCCAAAACAGGTATGGTTTCAGTTTCTTCAGTGCCCAGACCACAGCAAATGCCTCACGCTCAATAGCACTCCACCTCTGTTCCCGTGGAAGTAACCTTCTACTGGTAAAGGCAACAGGTTGATCTAGGCCCTCCTCATTCATCTGTGCCAGAACAGCCCCCACACCATGCTCTGAAGTGTCTTTTTGAACGATGAACTCTTTGGAGAAGTTGGGTGCCAGGAGCATGGGTGCAGTACACATGGCAGCTTTCAGGGCCTCAAAAGCTTTCTGACAGGTCTCAGTCCAAATCAATTTCTTGGGCTGCTTCCTGGAAGTCAGCTCTGTCAAGGGTGCAACAATGTTGCCATCCCCCTTGACAAACCTCCTGTAGTACCCTGTGAGCCCTAAAAAGGCCCTCACCTCTGTCTGGGTTTAGGGGGGTTCCCAAGCCAGGATGGTTTCAATCTTGGGTTGTAGGGGCGCCACCTGGCCGCTCCCCACTTGGTATACGAAGTACACCACAGAACTGTGCCCGATCTGGCACTTACTCGCCTTGATCGTGATGCCTGCCTTCCGCAGTGCCAACAACACTTCCCCGAGGTGGTGCAGATGTTCCTCCCAAGTGACACTGAACACTGCGATGTCATCCAGGTAGGTGGCACTGAACTCATCCAGTCCAACCAACACCTGGTTGACCAACCTCTGAAAGGTGGCAGGGGCATTCTTCATCCCAAAGGGCATAACACGTAACTGGAAATGCCCATCTGGTGTGGAGAATGCTGACCTCTCCTTTGCCCCATCAGTCAAGGCGATCTGCCAGTACCCAGGCGTCAAGTCAAACGTGCTGAGGTACCGTGCAGCCCCTAACCGATCAATGAGCTCATCAGCTCTGGATATGGGGTGCGCGTCGGTCTTCGTGACCGAATTGAGCCCTCGGTAGTCCACAAAAAAACGGAGTTCAGGTGTGGCACCCGGTGATGCTGCCTTTGGGAGCAAGACCATTGGGCTGGCCCAAGGACTGCTGGAGGACTCGATCACCTCTAGTGCAAGCATCTTTGAGACCTCCTCTTTGATGCAACCCCTTACCCTGTCAGTTACCCTGTAAGACTTGTGCACCACAGGTAAGCTGTCTCCTGTATCCACATCATGGACGCACCAATCTGTGATACTAGGAACCAGGGAGAACAGATCAGAAAACTGTCCCAGCAACTGGCGGCAGTCATTCTGTTGCTCAGGGGTCAGGGTGGAAGAGAGGCTAACACCATCCAATGACCCATCTTGCTCTGAGGCTGACAGGAGGTCAGGAAGAGGCTCAGTCTCCTCTTCCATTCCTGCATCTGTCGCCAATAGCATGCCCACTTCAGACCTCTCTAAGTGGGACTTAAGGCGGTTGACATGCAGGACCCTCAAGGGGTTCCTGGGAGACCACAAGTCCACCAAATAGGTAACTGGGCTCTTGCGCTCCACAACTTCAAATGGTCCAGTCCACTTATCTTGGAGCGCACAGGGCTCCACTGGGGCCATGACCCACACTTTCTGACCAGGTTGAAGCTCTACCAGAGTGGCATTCTGGTCATACCACCGCTTCATCTCCTCCTGGCTGGCTTCCAGATTCGCTTCAGCGAGTTGCCTGAAACACCTAGTCTGGTTCCTGAAGGCCAGCATGTAGCTATATACATCCTGGGGAGGTGTCCTGGGAGATTTCTCCCAGCCTTCCTTGACCAGACTCAGAGGTCCTCTGACCAGACTCAGAGGTCCTCTGACCTGCAAGTTAAAAGTTCATAATTTTTTTAAAACCTAACAGTCTTTTTTTGCAACATTTTCTTGAACATTTAATGGCATGTGCAGGTTAAAAGTTCACGATTGTTTTAAATTTGAACAGTGCCTTCCAAATGCAAGTAGCAGGTGTGGTTGAGTTGAGCACATTTTATCCTATGATATGTACGCCACGTTTAAACTGCTTTTTCTTAACCATTCACATAGATGCATTTTCCACGAAACAAATGTGCACCTTACTTTTCAAAAACAATGCTTTTCATCTCCCAATCAGTTATAGTTTTGTATGGGAAAAAAGTAGTTCCCCATCTTAAAACATATCTCTTATTTTACGAACGGACTGCATGAGCTACAGACATCTTTCCATACCTCCCAGCCATACCTTTTAAAAGAGACTGAAATTATAGGTGCTAATAAGGAGTTCATAGTCCAATGTGTATCTATGGTGCTCCTAAATAATATTTTTCTTTTCAAAAAAGTTCTGTATATCCAGCGTAAGGGGACCAGTATGGGCGCAACCTGCGCCCCGAGTCTAGCCTGTATTTATGTCAGTGTATTTGAAGAAAAACACATCTATAATGATGTCAGCCCCTTTTACGAGAACATCCGTAACTGGGTGAGATTTATAGATGATATTTTCTTCATCTGGTCTGGGACAGAAGAGATCCTTAAGGAATTTTTAACTTGGATAAACCTAGGAGATAACAATCTTAAATGTACGGCCTCCTATAGTAAAAAAAAGTGGACTTTTTGGATATCAGCATAAAAAATGAAAATAACCAACTTGCGGTTGAATTATTTAAAAAAGAGACTGACCGCAATACGGTATTGCACTATAAAAGTTATCACCCTAAAAGCCAACGTGATAACATACCTTTCGGAGAATTCCTCCGATTAAGAAGGAATTGCACGTCAGTAGATGACTTTTATAAACATGCAGAGGAGACAAAGCTGAAGTTTAAAGAAAGAGGTTATCCTAAAAAATTAATTAATGATTCTCTCAAGCGGGCCTGCTATTATGATAGAGATTGCCTTCTGGAGAAGAAGGAAAGGAATTCAACAATGGGTAAAATTGTCATGGTAAGCCAATTCTCAGGCATTGCAAACCAGATAGAAAATGTGATCAATCACAATTGGAAGATCCTCAATGAGGGATCTGACATCACACTTCCCAGGCCTCTATATGCTTATAGAAAAAATAAAAATGTACGCTCCACCCTAGTACATACGTATAGGGATGATGTTATAGATGCCCAACGTACCCTCACAGGAGAAAGAGCGATAGGAAACCACAAGTGCGGAACCTGCAGCGTTTGTGATCAGTGTCTGGTTACTAAAGAAATTTGTGTCAACTCTGTAAAGCATAGGATCAGTACATTAAACAATTGCAGGAGTAAAAATTTGGTGTATCTGATCCTGTGCCCCTGTGATCAAGGATATATAGGAGAAACAGGAAGGGAATTGACAGTAAGAATAGGGGAGCATAAATCGGCGATCAGATTAAACAAAGAAAATGCCCCTCTGGTGAGCCACTGGAAAGAAAAGAATCATAGCGATAAGGATATAAGATGGGTAATAGTGGAAAAAATCAGAGAGCAGACCAGGATGGGAGATAGTAGAAAGATAAGGAAACAACAAGAGCAGTGGTATATGATTAAGTTCAATACCATCAAATGTGGGTTAAACACTAGGGAGGACTGGGACACCCTGATATAATAGAAAAATAGAAAATCGATCTTCTGAAAACCATGACAAGATACAGGGTACCCCGTCCGCTGCTTAAAAATAATCACGGAAGGGTGGTGGTCACCCATAGACGGCCCATCACTGGACAATATTACGAATAGATGGGGCAAATTCCATTTATAATAACTTAGAGATGTCGGTAGATTAATATGAAAGAGTCAGCCGAGAGCGTAACTACGGGCAGATACACAGAGGTACTATCCCTCTAAAATTAAAATAAAAATTCAAATCTCAGTTAGAAGGCGAGTACATGTACCGCTAACAATATAGATCTACATTATTCTATTATTCTCCAAATCTATATGAATTTAGTAATTAATTGGAGCATTAGAACCCGTAGTTTGCGAAGTAAGGATGAGACCACCCTGTTCCAAGATGGCTGCGCTGGTATTACCCACAGTGGTGACAGGTACGCATGAGCGATAGTATAGCGTGTACTGAAAGCCAAGGGAACGACACCTGACACAAATTAGTTTTTGGTAAAAAGGTGAGCGTCGGGTCCGAACTCGAATGATCAAACATCGAGAAAGACCCGAGGCTACGACGATAGCGGGCAGTCATAAGGTATGTTATGGGGAGTATTTGTCAAATGCGGTAAGGTCGGCCGGTTGCAAGAAAGGGAGACGGTAGTAGACCGTAAGCGGGTGACAGCTTTAAATAACGTGCTGATCACATCAGGGCTCCCCGGGAGAGATAAAGTAAGATATAGGGGTGACGAGAGGTTAAGAGTAAAAGTCTAAAAGATGTAACATCGTCTGATACTACTGACCGCATTGAAAGTATGGTGAGGAAGTGCGCCATAGGTGTTCCTGTAGAATAACAGATAAGGGGATTGAAATATGCAGGCATAGATAGAGTAACTTACTGGGAGATTTAAACCAGTTAGTGCGAAGGAAAGAATAAAGCACGATTACAACGGCAATAAAATTAAATAAAAAACAGTCCCACAGAGGAGGAAGGGGGCAATGCGGTAGAAACATGGGGAAAACCCAATGTATAACTAAAGAAGTGTGAATATAGCTTTGCAAAAAAATCAAATATGATAAAGTAAAGGCATGTTATTTCCCCCATAGAACATATCCAGTTCTAGAAGCCCGCTGATTAATTCACCATATAGCCTCCACGACTATTGAAAACTTTGGAGATAGTAACATTATTCACGATAGAAGGTAAGGAAAACCGACTAGAATCTTAAGAAGATAGGGCCATTACGTAAAATGCACAGCTAAATAACGAGTAAACATATGATGTGTATCCCTTTAAAAACAGACATTCGTACACCAAAGAAAAGATAATGGACATCTAAGAGGAGAGGGAACCACTAACACAGATAGAATGACTAAGAGAGAGGAACTAAATATACAGACCTCGTAAAAGGTAAGAAACAATCCGGTCGTGAATCCGAAATAATAGGGGGACCAACAGGGAGTAGAGGATTGGATACTAATGGGTTTCTGCTGAAATCCCTAATAGATTCAAGATACAAGAACACGACCCTCGAACGAAGGGGTGCCACAGTTTACATCCGGCAAGATCAGTCACATAGGACATCTAAGCTTACGCCTACACTGACATGAATAATTAAGGTTGGTAGTAGAATAGAAATAGGACGATATAAAATCTTGACTGAAGTTTAGTTCTAATGTGGAAACCAATGAGTTTTTTGCTGAAATCTCCCTCAGACTCAAGACATTAAATCACGAACCGTATATGAGTTGGGGGTGAGGCAAATGATGACATCTGGTGAGATCAACTATATATGACATCTGAGTTCTCCACTACACCGACACTAATAATTAGGGTTGGTAGTTGAATAGAAATAGAATCATGCAGAAGCCTGAGTTATGTTAGTTCCCACGAGGCCAATAACTAAAATGCAACGGAGGGCCCTGGGAACGAGGATAGGATATGAAATCCACAAGGCGAACCATGATGAACTAAAACAGATGTGTAAATTTATATTTATAGATTGCATTTATTGTTTGAAGTGTAAGATGCTCTAGGCTACACAAAAGATAAACCGATGGTTATATCAAGTAACTGTATACTAAAGGCTTGTGTAATGAGCCAGATTTAGAGTTTTTAAGTCAAGAAATCAAAAGTTAAAATTTAATGATGCCCATGAACTGGTATGCGTTGCTTGTTGTATAGAGATATTATCTTGTACTGACGGATATCTTTCTAATATACAGAAGGATACCAATTACATGAAATTGATGACCCCACTTAAATCTGTCCTGAGGAAGGTGTGACCATATCTACGGCATAAACACCGAAACGCGTCGACGCACTGTGCAATAGAGAGTCCAAGTAAAGCCTAGAGGGCACCAGTTATATGCCAATTTAGGAACTCTGGTGGGAACACACTAATTGTTTAAAGGCTATTGGATCCTATTAATTTGTAGAAATATCATTCGAGCTATCTGAATACAGGGGGTTTATGTTTGTTTTTTATTATTGTTGGAAATGAATGTGTTGTGAAATGTACTTACCATATTAGGGTGTTCTTTTATGCATCGCACTTATTAGATTTTTATGTATTTTATTTAAATGTATGAGATGTCTTTACATTGTATGCTTTCAGACTACTTGTTTTTTCTGAAATTTTAACCAAGAATAATCAGATTATATTTTAATAAAAGAGTGTAAATGTTACATTTTAGTTCTTGGCCTGTTTCCAAAGAGTACATGTATGGATGAGGTGTGATCAAAGTGAAATTACCTTATAAACTGTTGTCCAAAAGTCAGTCCAGGGATACTCCTTAGACTTGCATACCTTCAAAATGCTACTGTGGATCGTAGGACATGGCTATGTTTTCTGGTGCAAGAGGTATGCAGAACAGATACATCTTGACTTAGACCTAGGTTTACAAAATCTGGACGTTAAATGGTTTGCACAGAGAGGATTGAAGTGGCACCAATTGTTGCCTTTGGTTAAAAACTGTTTGCTTCTCCAACACCCTGACCTCATGATTGTGCACTGTGGTGGAAACGACCTAGGCACATTGACTGGCGTAGGTTTGGAAATGCTTATGAAAGACACATTTAGACAACTGATGTTGCTTTTCCGTCAAACTGTCTTTTTATATTCCAATATATGCCAAAGACAGAAGTGGAAATGGTCAAACAAATTTTGCCCTCAGATTGCAAAATCTTGGAAGAATGTCAACAAAGCTGTGTCTGCATACCTCAGAGACCATAGAATGGGGTCCATCTACAACAACAACATACATTTTGATATGGCTGATATCTACAGAAGTGATGGAGTACACTTCAGAGATCTGGGAAATTGAGTATTTCTGAATAACCTAAAGCTGTGCATCCGCACTTATATGTAGCTCCAACTAATAAACACAAGGGTTCTTTTTAGAGCCACCTTATATTCCCAATATCAGTTCACAGAGTGACAGCTGCAATCCGGCTAGCACAGGGAGACCTGCGGGCTGTCGGGCAAGCTCGCAGAAGGAGAACTGCGGCCCGTCAGCTCGGCCCAGCTCGCACAGAGAGAGCTACGGGCCGTTGACTCGCAAATGCATAGCAGCATGCTGGCGTGTAGAGGGAGAGCTCAAGTCTAACTCGCAAAGGGATACCAACGGGCCAACGGCCCTGCTAGCAGAAATGCACCCATGACCTAACAGACTGGCTCGCACATATACAGCTTGTGACACGACGGCTCACAGACCAGCGAGCCCACGAACTGGTACTGTTTTATGCTTTAGGGTGGTACAGTGGTGTTTGTGTACTGTACGGGGTTGTACTGCGTGTACTGTTTTAGGATTTATAGTAGTGCAGTGTGTTTGTGTAGTGTTTGGAGGTACGTGCTGAAAAAAAGTGTTTTATTGTTTAGAGTAGCGCAGTGGTGTTTATGTTGTGTAGGAGGTCATGCTAGGAGTAGTGTTTTAGGATTTACGGTAGCACAGTGGTGTTTCTATAGTGTAGGGGGTCACGATGGGAGTAGTAATTTAGGGTTTAGGGTAGTACAGTGGTGTTTGGGTACTGTAAAGGGTCGTGCGGGAGTAGTCTTTTAAGATTTAAGATACTACAATGGTGTTCATGTACTTTAGGGGGTCGTGGTGGCGTTAGTGTGTTAGGGTTCACTGTACCGCAGTGGTGTTTGTGTAGTGTAGGAGGTCGTGCTGGGGGTAGTCTTTTAGGATTTAGGGTAGTGCAGTGGTATTTGGGTAATGTAGGGGATTGTGCTGGGGGTAGTGTTTTAAAGTTTACGACAGTTCAGTGGTGTTTCAGTAGTCTTTAGGTACTGTAGGGCATCGTACCGACAGACAAACTCACAGAGCCCCAAGCCGACGGACGGGCTTCTAAAGGCATAGGGGCGACCTGGTGATATGAGGAGAGGCAGCGTAAAAGGGGTATTTCACACAGACACAGATGCCAGTGTTGCCTCGCAAAGGTAAAACTACTGACCCGATGGCTTGTTGAGGAAGAGATGCCAACAATTACTGGTTTCAACAGTTCACAGCCAATGAGCCTCAATCCCCTGCTCGTAACCCCTCAGCCAATCAGATGTCAGAATTCTCAAATATTGATTTCATAAATATGATATTTCACAAAAACTACTGAATGCATTTACACCATTTAAACAAAAGCATGCTTTCTGGACCATCACCTTTCTCCCTGCGAAATTTGGCATAATTCTGTTCAGCAGTTTCACCTGTAGTCTTCTGTAAACTTTCATATCGAAATTGCATGGAGAAAACACGTTTTGGGACCCTCTTTTTTCTCAGCCCCTCCTACACCATTCACCCCAAAACTTTCAATATAGGATCTAATTAAAAAAAGAGAAACTGTTTGTATAATTTCATAAAGATTTGACAAACAACGACAAAGTTATGAGCACATAGAGGGCTCCAGGACGGGGGTCGCACAACCCCCTCCCAACTTGAGGGAAGCCCCGGGGCTGCGCAGACCCCAGCGGACCCCCGCAACCCCTGCTATTATTTTTTAAGAAATACCCCCGGAACCTAGCCCACCCAAGGGCCTCATTAAAATAAAATGCGAGAACCCACGACCCCAGCGCGAAATTTTTGCTGATTTTATATTTATTTTGTTAATTATTTTTTGGGCCTGGTGGTCCTTCTGGGACCCCCTGAGTAGACCTAGTGGGTCCGGGTTTTTCTACCCTGCCCCCTTTTCTTGCTTTATACCTTTGTGTCTCTGTTTTCGGGTGACTTGCTTCTACCGAGCCACAAGATGGCTACCAACACTTCCTGGTTTGGAGTGCTAGCAGCCAATCACAGTGAAGCTCGCGCATGCGCCTTAGGCTCCGCCCTGATATCAAAACTTTTATTTTTCTAATTTCTCAGCAACTACTAAACGGATTTACACCATTTAATAAAGAGGTCGCTTTCTGACCCACGCACTATTGTCATGCCAAATTTGGGGTAATTCCGTTCAGTAGTTTCAGCTGTAGCTTTGCACAAAATTTCCTATGGGAAAATTATTTTTTACTCCTATTTTTTGAATTTCTCAAAAACTACGGAACGGATTTACACCATTTAAAATAAGATTGCTTTCTGAACCAAGCTCTACCTTTCTGCCAAATTTGGAGTAATTCCGTTCAGCAGTTCGAGCCGTAGCTCGTCGCAAAATCTCCTATGGAAATTAACATGGGGATAACGTGTTTTGGGACCCCCCTTTTTTTTCAGCCCCCACTTGACAAATCACCCCCAAACTTTCAGGATAGGAGATGACCTGGATAGACTTCGTTTTCGGAGAATTTCAGAAAGATGTGCTAAACGACACCAAAGTTATTAGCAAATCAAGAAATTATTTTCCTATGGAAACTAGGTTCTAACTATAAGTATCCACTGGTGACCGCCAGTAGGTAATATATATATATATATATATATATATACATATACATATATGTGTGTGTGTGTGTGTGTTTGTGTGTAAATAAATATACATTCATTGGAAAAAGGGGTATTATAGTTAGATTAAAAGGTCAGTTGAAATATACTAGTCACTGAAATTAACTAGTTATAGTTATTAAAAGTCTCTATAACTTGTGCCCTAAAGTAACTATAACTCACAAACTCACAGCCTCACAATGCACTGTCCATATATATATATATATATATATATATATATATATCAGTTTTCAGTTTTTAACGTCTTTATTTCGAATTTTCTTCATAAAAGACATGCATACTAATACAAGACATACAGCAAGAATATACATATACAAATTTTAAACAGACAAAGAATTTGTTTAAAAATCTCAATTAAATGTACATAAGAAGACGTCCATAAAAGGATTAAAACAAGTATATAAAAACAACCATTTCATTTGTCCCAAGTAAGATAGATAGACTATGGCAAGCTATTTTAATTTTAATTATTCAGTTTAAAGTGCTACAAGCGTCCCTAGTTCTAATTAGCCAGGCCCACCCGAGGAATTTTGCCAGCCCTATGGATAGCCATTCGGATGACTGGCTGGGTTAAAATGTAAGCTTGACCCTTTATAAAAACTTCTCAAACATTGCTGTATTTGTAGAATAAATCAAATCTATGGGGGACAGGTGAGCTAATACCACCCCTTTCTAGCAAATGATTATATACTGCTGTGGGTCTTGGTAAGGGGGTGTGAGGGGTACACGGATAGAAATCATACAAATCCCAAATCGTGATGGGACCGTCACCTTCGTGAGGCTGGGAGGATCTTAAATAGGGGACGATGTTCCTATTCCTAAATTTAACAAGAATTAAGTCCCCGGGAATGTCCTTAGGTAATGACCCTAGCCAATCCACCCTTCTAACACTCAGGATACCACCATCTTTATTGGGTGGCAGGGGTCTGTTTTTAGCTAACCAGAAGATGACCTTGTGTAATAGGTCCTGATAACTCTCGGGTTTCCTGTGGGCGGGAGTCGGTACACCTGAAAGAACAAGCACAAAGGGTGCGGCTGCCGGAGGTAAGTCTATACATGCAGCTCTATTTGTCTCTGCTCTAACAGCAGAGTAATTGGTTAACACAGGATTTGGGGCATTTTTAGTGACCAGTGGGGGTTGACTCTTGGGAGGCTGTCTTTCAATCGGGAAATTTTTTCTCGTATTAGACAAAGATTTGCGGGCGGTTTTGGTAGCAGTTAGAGGTAGCATGATGGGAAATTGACTTACAATTGGAACAGTTTTTGTTGTGTCAATTACCATAGGCAATTCAGGTACAGTTTGTGGGATAGAACAATTAGGTATCGCCATCTTTATAATAGTTGAAGAGTTGGCTTTAATAGCTGTCTCTATGCTTGTCAGCCTATCCCCTAAAACAGTAATTTGTTCTAACAAGGGTGCTATTACAGATCTTAACAATAGTTCAAGCTGAGGTAGTAATTGCATTTGAGGCGATGATACTTTGTCCTCCAAACTTTCAGCAACCCCCCTGGGTGTGATGGAGATTGTGGCAGGCGATGGGGAATCAATACAAAGTTTTTGTGTTTCGGGTTGGATTTCATAATCGTTTACCCCGTCGTGTTTCCTTTTTGCACTTTGTCCCAGCGACAGTGCAATTGCCTGGATGTTGTCCTCATGGGGTGGTATAGAAGGTTCATGAGGTCTGTCAGCGGGAGTGTTAATACTAAGGCCTTTTTCGGGGGAAGAGGATGTTACTGGAATAAAGTTAGTCCCGCACAAAGCGTTTAGTTCCTCCCAGTAGGACACAATTTGCGAATTTTTAGGGGTATATGACGGGGATTGCATTGTATCGAGGGGTTGGCGGCGGGCATCTATATCGCAGATAGTGGTAGGTGATGCATAGCTCTGAATAAGCTTTTCCATTGTCTAGCTGTAATGTAGGAATTCAGAGGTATGTTCAAAAATAGTGTCTTTGATGGTGAAGCCAAGAAGACCATGGGTAATCAGTAAATGGAGAAAATAAAAAACTATACCTTCTTTTGCTGGGGAGCAAGGGGAGGTGGTCCGTCCCGGCCTCCTTGTGCCTCTGAGGGCCACAGAGGGCCCGCCCTTTGCCCGGGCTTAGCCCGGCGGTCCCGCGCGTGTCCCGCGGGGACAGGAGGTGTTCCGCTGTTTGTAGGCGCCTCCTGGCGCAGTCAGTGACGTCCCAGGTGCACCTCTGCCACCGGGGCACCTGGGGATTGTGGTCTGGGTCTTTTTGCCGTTTCCCTCACGGCGCTCGGTGGGGGCTGTGTTCCAGGAAAGCAAAGGAAAGGAGAAAGTGCTTTGGGACTCTGCCGGCCCCCCTTCCGTTCAGGCGCAGGTTGAAGTGACCCCCACGGAGCTGTCGGTGCTCCGCTGTTTGTAGGCGCCCCCTGGCGCAGTCAGTGACGTCCCAGGTGCACCTCTGCCACCGGGGCACCTGGGGATTGTGGTCTGGGTCTGTTTGCCGTTTCCCTCACGGCGCTCGGTGGGGGCTGTGTTCCAGGAAAGCAATGGAAAGGAGAAAGTGCTTTGGGACTCTGCCGGCCCCCCTCCCGTTCAGGCGCAGGTTGAAGTGACCCCCACGGAGCTGTCGGTGCTCCGCTGTTTGTAGGCGCCTCCTGGCGCAGTCAGTGACGTCCCAGGTGCACCTCTGCCACCGGGGCACCTGGGGATTGTGGTCTGGGTCTGTTTGCCGTTTCCCTCACGGCGCTCGGTGGGGGCTGTGTTCCAGGAAAGCAATGGAAAGGAGAAAGTGCTTTGGGACTCTGCCGGCCCCCCTCCCGTTGAGGCGCAGGTTGAAGTGACCCCCACGGAGCTGTCGGTGCTCCGCTGTTTGTAGGCGCCTCCTGGCGCAGTCAGTGACGTCCCAGGTGCACCTCTGCCACCGGGGCACCTGGGGATTGTGGTCTGGGTCTGTTTGCCGTTTCCCTCACGGCGCTCGGTGGGGGCTGTGTTCCAGGAAAGCAAAGGAAAGGAGAAAGTGCTTTGGGACTCTGCCGGCCCCCCTCCCGTTCAGGCGCAGGTTGAAGTGACCCCCACGGAGCTGTCGGTGCTCCGCTGTTTGTAGGCGCCTCCTGGCGCAGTCAGTGACGTCCCAGGTGCACCTCTGCCACCGGGGCACCTAGGGATTGTGGTCTGGGTCTGTTTGCCGTTTCCCTCACGGCGCTCGGTGGGGGCTGTGTTCCAGGAAAGCAAAGGAAAGGAGAAAGTGCTTTGGGACTCTGCCGGCCCCCCTCCCGTTCAGGCGCAGGTTGAAGTGACCCCCACGGAGCTGTCGGTGCTCCGCTGTTTGTAGGCGCCTCCTGGCGCAGTCAGTGACGTCCCAGGTGCACCTCTGCCACCGGGGCACCTGGGGATTGTGGTCTGGGTCTGTTTGCCGTTTCCCTCACGGCGCTCGGTGGGGGTTGTGTTCCAGGAAAGCAAAGGAAAGGAGAAAGTGCTTTGGGACTCTGCCGGCCCCCCCTCCCGTTCAGGCGCAGGTTGTATATATTTATATAATGTTTTTTAATCTTATTTTCTCAAAAACTACAGAACAGATTTACATCAAATCACAAAAGGCATGCGTTTTGGATCAAGATCTAGCTTTCTGGTAAATTTGGTGTTATTTCGTTCCTTCTTTTTCATGCGCTATTGCTGTTCGATTTCCCTAAGGAAAAATGAATGGGGAAATTGCATTTGGGTCCCCCCTTTTTTCTTGGCGCCTATTTGATGGATCACCCCAAAACTTTCCAGGAAAGAGTAGAGGCAAATTAACTTATTTTTGGAAAGTTTTTTGAAGATTGATCATACGGCACAAAAGTTATTAACAAACCAAAAAATCAATTTGCTATGGTGAATAGGTGTTAACTATAATGACTGTACTCTTAGGAATTCACTGATTAATTACATATACCTATATATGTTAAATGCATAAAATGTGTACCAATGCTAGTAAATGCTTCAGCATTCAGTTGTTACTGCACACATGTTCTTTCATTGGATGTCATAGAAAAAGGTCTAAGATGGAAATAGTGAGAGCAGAAAAGCAGAGCATACAATATATCCTCTTTGTCAATCTGGGATAGCAGACAGCCTAGGTGTGGACCTACATATTTCCACCCTCTCGAGTGAGGTGGTTGGAGCCTCCTACAACAAAATTTATAAGTGTAAATATAATACTAGTGGAAATCTCTGTCACCAGAGTGGAGATCTCTCTATGGAAAAGTATAGGGAAATGTAGACATATTAATATTGTGCTGTTTAGTATACATGTAAGTTAATTTAAAATATGTATTATTATTCACAAAAAAACATACGTTTGTGTAGTGCATTACTTCATCACATTCAATGTGTACTGAATAATAAAATAAGTATAAGTATAAAGTAAAATTTGAACTATAAACTAATTTAATTAATTTAATATTTTTTCAAAGGGGGGGTGTTAGTTTCATGCCCTGCTCCCTCTTTTCAATCGGAGCATATTGTAGAACTAGTGGTCACCCATGTGTGGTGCTTGACTTATTCCACAACTGGCTACACATTTGTTTTACTTTTTTGGGGGGTGGGTTTTGTATTATCATGAATTCCCCAAACTCCTCCTAGAATATCCTTAAGTCCTTCAATTTAGTGCTAATTATTCCCTATTTTCCTGGCACTCCTAATGGTTTCTGGCACAGTTACTACTAATTTGCATATTGACGTGTGCGGAATTCTTCACCACCATTTTTTAAAGATGTTTTTATTGGTTTTCAATTAATAACATAGACGTGCACAGTACAACATATCAACTGCCCCTGATATAGGGGGTAAACAGCATTTGTGGAACACAAAGGGGGTGATACAGAGGTGAAGGAGACATGTCATCGGATGTCTAAGTACATAAGGCTCATGGCCCCGTGCTGCGCTGCAGATCAATTGAGCGCTGAGTGTGTGGCCGTACCCTTGTGTTGGTTGTGTGAGTGTCTCCCTTGTTTTTAAATTGCACTTTGCACTTTGCCGCTTTTAAAACTCCTACTACCTCCTGGAATCAAGGACCCAAGTCTTGACGCCGTACACCTCCCGCTCCGACCCCATTCCACCGCAGCTGAGGGCTGTTTGAGTGGAGGGCGGACCGGGGAGAGAGCGAGACACGCCCCCCTGACGCTGCAACCTACATAAGGCTCATAGCCCCGCGCCGCGCTGCAGATCAATTGAGCGCTGAGTGTGTGGCCGTACCCTTGTGTTGGTCGTGTGTGTGTCTCTCTTGTTTTTAAATTGCACTTTGCAGTTTGCCGCTTTTAAAACCCCTACTACCTCCTGGAATCAAGGACCCAAGTCTTGACGCCGCACCTCCCGCTCCGACCCCGTTCCACCGCAGCTGAGGGCTGTTTGAGTGGAGGGCGGACCAGGGAGAGAGCGATTATATTCTTCCAATGGCAAGGCCGCGCAGCGGGCGCGCCGCCGGGGCGCCGAACGGTACAAAAGGGGGTGGTACCGAAGGCGCACCAAAGGCAAGCCCGTCTGCGCCCGTCCGCGGCCGACCGGGGCCAGGGGCCATACCCCCTACATCTTGGGCACCAGAAAGAAAGATCTACACCGCAAGCGATCTCCATGAACTTATAGGTAAATCCTCCACTTCATGTGATCACCTCTGGCATCCGGCCGTCCCTCAAACCATCTGTTCATTGTGCGGCTTTCAGTTTAAGCCTACTCCTACTAGTAACACCCCCCTGGACAAATACAAGATGTTCCTCTTAAACTGTAGATCCCTTGTGTATCACTCCCTAGAAATCCACCTTCTCATTCAGGATCTCGACCCAGACGCCGTTTTCCTGACCGGATCTTGGCTCACTGATGAGTCTGAAGCAGATCTGGTTCAGGCCATCCCACAGGGATACCAAGTGGTTCATGAGGATTGCAAAAAAGGGAAGGGCGGGGGACTAGCCATTATTTTTAGAGATTTGTTCCAATGTCGGATCTCCCACTCCCCTATTCCGGGCTGTGAAAGCTTAATATTTGCTCTAGATCTCTCCCCCATCAATACGTTATCTGGGATCCTCTTATATCGCCCACCTGGAACGATGGCAAATTTTATTGACTTACTTCCCCCCTCAGTCGCTAGCCTAGCGACCACGCCAGCCAAATTTACCCTCCTCGGGGACCTCAATATTAATTTGGACGATACCTCCAACCCTACTGCCCTTCATCTCATTGCCAGCTTAGGGGCCTTACAACTCACTCAGCGAGTAGCTAGCTCCACCCATATAAAAGGCCATCTTCTTGACCCTATTTTTAGCAACTGCCCGGGGGTGGAAGTACGTACGCCCTCCCCTATTCCATGGTCTGATCACCATCTTATTTCCTTTACTTGGACTATCCCCAACCTCCATCAGCCGCAACAAATAAATTTACCTCTACAGAGAAATTGGCCCAAGCTCCCTGTGCAGGATTGGCGAACAACCCTGGACAACACCAGACCCCCTATTAACCCGGATCCCACCACAGCAAACGAGGATTTTAACAGGTGGATCACTAATTCACTCGACTCTGTACTTCCTCTGAGGAGGATGGAGGTGAAGCGGAACTCTAAGACTGCCCCCTGGTACTCCCCTGAACTGCACGAACTAAAAAGTTAAGTGCAGATGTCTCGAAAGGAAATGGAGACTGGATTTCTCCCCCACCAGGAAAGCCATCTACAGAGAAATGATTACGACCTACAAAAGGGAGATTAAGTCTGCTCAGTCAGTAATTTTTGCAGAGGAAATCAATTCAGCAGCTTCCAAACCGAAAGAAATTTATCGGATCGCAAAGACCCTTTTAAAATGACGTGAACAGCCCCCTGACCCCTACAATGCACAAGCTTGCTGTAACAAGTTAGCTGACTACTTTGCGGAAAAAATTCAAATTATCTACTCCTCTACCCAAATAGCGATTATCCCTACCACTGAGACTCATCCCACCCCTCCCCTGCAATCCTTTCCCCTGATTACTCCCGCTACACTTAACTCTATGGTCCTACAGGTAAAATCAGGTTCTCCCAATGACCCGGCCCCGCCACGTACACTGGAAATGGTAAATGATAATATTCTCTCAACTGTACTGAACCTACTTAACTCCTCCTTAATCTCAGGATCAGTCCCACTTCCCAGGAAGCGGGCCATGGCCAAGGCCCTTCTAAAAAGAAAAAACTTGGACCAGGCAGACCCAAAAAACTATCGGCCAATCTCCCTTCTCCCTTGGTTGAGCAAAATACTTGAAAAACACATCAACACCGCACTAGTAGAGTTCATCGAATCTAGCCATCTGCTCGATGACTCACAAACTGGATTCCGGCCCAAACATGGGACCGAAACCGAGCTATTGGCAGTGACGGAGGAGGCACGGATGATCTTGGACCAGGGGGGCTCAGCAGTCATTATTCTCCTGGACCTAAGTGCCGCCTTCGACACTGTCAACCATAGCACACTACTCCTGCGGCTTGCAACCATCGGGGTTTCAGGTAAGGCTAGGTCCTGGTTAGTATCCTTCCTGTCCGACCGCTCCTTTCAAGTGTTCTTGGGCAACACTACATTTCTGAGTAAACCCCTTGCCTGCGGCATCCCCCAGGGCTCTTCCCTGAGCCCGACGTTGTTTAATGTTTATATGGCACCATTAGCTGAGGTTGTCCTTCCATTCGGAGTAAAAATCATCACGTATGCGGACGACACCCAGCTAGTGGTGTCCCTCAACCAACTGGAATCCAACCCTGACAATCTCAGAACCTGCCTGGAAGAGGTCTCCAATTGGATGACCGTGTCATACCTCAAATTGAATAGCGAAAAAAACGAGGTAATGTTCCTAGGCAACCCCTCTCCTACAGCTCTTAAGCTACTCTGGCCCCCCTCACTTGGCACTCCCCCTTTACCTAAAGACAAAATTAAGAGCCTAGGCATCTGGCTCGACAAAGCCCTTAATTTCAACGCTCAAGCCACCAAGCTATCGGCAACTTGTTTTGGCTTGCTTAGGCTACTACGGAAGATTCTCCCTGTATTGCCTTTTGATGCCAGAAAAATAATGATTCAGGGACTCATTCTTTCCAGATTGGATTTTGGAAATGCCCTGTATTTAGGTGCCCCCCAGTCTACCCTGAACACGCTACAGATCGTACAGAATTGTGCAGCCCGCACTTTACTCCAAAATTCCCCGTCACACTTCAGCTAAGGCCGGACTGTGGAGCTTACACTGGCTACCAGTTAGATGGAGAATTGAATTTAAGACCCTATGCACTACCCACCGAGCCTATTGGAAAACGGGTCAGTCTATCAACCATCTCTTGATCGTCCCATACCTCCCCGCAAGACAGCTTAGATCAATGACCTCCTTTCTAGTGACAGTCCCTAAGGTCAAAAAGGCCAGATGTGGAGGCCGAGCCTACTCATACAACGCCTCTAGGCTTTGGAACTCCCTCCCCCTCCACCTACGTGCATAACCCAACTTATTATCCTTCCGTAAGCACCTAAAGACCTTACTCTTTTCATATTTCGAATAGCCCTCTGACTACACCTCCTGCTCATAATTCTGTTAGCGCTAGGACGCCTCAGGGTAGCTACCACGCTCTATAAATCTTCTTTCTATTCTATTCTATTCTATTCTAAGTACAGCAACATGTAGAGGAGGGCCATATGAACAAAGAATCATATCACAGTTGACTACAAAAGGAGATAACAACTTGGGGCCTGCAGGTACACCTCAATAGTGATTTCAATAAGCGTCCACTGTGTAATAGTCTATGAAGAGGGGAGGCGGAGTATAACAAACTGAGACAAAGTAAACATAATATAGGATTAGTGTATAAGGGTGGAGCACATTTGCTGCCCTCCCAGGCCGCCCTCCTTCCTGACCCGCACATGCACTGTCCGTACGAGTGGTTCAGCCTTTACTCAGAGATCTGCTCAGTAGCAGTCAAGTATATATGCCCACGGTGGCATTGTACAGCAGTTACAGCATAAGTTGCATCAGTCCATTTATACACGTTAGTGGCAGCCCTATGTCCCAAACCTGGCTCATCCATGTCAGCATTGTGTATGTTTTGTAATTCTGCCATTATTGTGTCCCGGCTAGTGGCAACAGGGAGTCTGTGAATGCCCAATGTGTCCTCCCAATGCAGGGCAATGCTCTCTGCTTTATCCCATATCAGAAGGGAGCGTCTCCAAGCTGGGGCATGTAAGGCACTGGGAGGCCTTCCATCTCTTAGTTATCAATCTTTTAGCAGCTGCCAGTCCTAGGTCTAGAAAACGGGATGTTACTTTATGCCTCTTACTTCTGCTATAAAGGTGTAAGATGTAAGTCTCCCATTTAAAAGGGATGTCGTGCTCTGTGCACTGGTAGAGGGCATCCACTATCGTGATCCAGTATCCCTGGAGGGAGTGGCATTCCCATAGCATGTGTAAAAGGTCTTCATCAACTAGGTGGCAATGAGGGCAGCAGTATAAGTATGATAGAAATAGGTATTGATTTTAGCTAAGGTGAGGTATGCTCTGTGCATAATATAATACTGAATCTGATGGAAGCACAGGTATCGGAGGCCATGCGTAGGGCTCTCTAGTACCACCGCCCATTCAAGGTCAGTGAGCGGGCAGTCTACATTCTCTTTCCAATGGAGCCTTAGTAGTTCCAATGTAATCTCAGTGTGTTGTCTAAGGGAAGTGGAAAACCATTGTGTTAGGTGTTCACCGTTCCCCATAACATGCAAGTATTGAAATGTTAAGGTTCATTAGTCATATCTTTCCATCTCGTTGTGAGGGCTGCCAGGAGTGAACAGTATAGTAATAATTGGCCAGGGTGTAACCCTTCTTCTTCAGCTTATGGGCGTATGGTATCAGAGCCCCATCCCGAAAAAGTCTCCTATGCCATGGATACCTGCTTCACCCCAGTTGTGTAGTTTGGCTGCTGTAGTCACCATGTCGCCCCTAGGTGTTCCTTAAAGCGTTAAAGGTTAAAGTGCAGTAGGTTTCATACATGGGTGGAATAAGTGGAGTAGAAGGGCAAGCGACAGGGTTGGGTGCATAGTTGCTATGTCACAAAGTTGGCAGGAGGCCAGCCATCTGGCTACCCACTGTAGCTGCCCCGCGAGATAGTAATGCTCCATATTAGGTGCCGCAAGGCCGCCATGGCCTGCAGACAGATAAAGTTTTTTAAGGGTCACACAGTGGCAAGAGTTGCCCAGAATAAAATCCCCGAGTGTCTTCTTGAGTGTTTTAGAAAATGGTGGGGAGATGAAGAGGGGCACATCTGAAAAGTAATATAAGAAATGTGGAAGCATTACCATTTTTGTGAGGCTAATCCTACCGGTGACAGACAGAGGGAGTGTGCCCCTGGAGGAAAATCGGATGTGTATGGCAGTCAACTCTCCATCAATGTTGCTGTCTAACAGGTCTGCCTTTTGGTAAATGTGGATTCCAAGGTAGCGGAAAGTGTTGGCATTCCATTGTACACATGGTCCCCATTGAGGACATATGCGGGGTCCTGACAGGAATCGTTGAAGGGATATAGGCAGGATTTTACCACATTAACCCTTAGCCCAGATAGATCAACAAATCCCCTTATGATATGTACTAGTGAGAATGGGATAGAATGGATGTCTCTCATGTACATCAGGATGTCATCCACGTACAGTGAGATCATGTGCTTCCCGTCCCCGAGACGGATTCCAACATCCACCTTAGTGCGAATGACCTCTGCTAATGGCTCTATAGCAAGGGAATAGAGAAACTGGGATAAAGGGCAACCCTGTCTTGTTCCCCAGTCCACTGAGATAGGCTCAGAGATGTCTTGGCCTATCTTCAATCGGACAGTTGGGCATTTGTAAAGCAATTTAATCGTACTGATGAATGTGGTCCCAAGGCCATATTTGACCAAAGTCGCAAACAGGTACTCCCATTCAAGTGAGTTAAAGGCTTTCTCTAGGTCTAATATTAAGCATCCCTAGTGCGGCCAGTGATATATCACATATGTACAGCCCCAAAGAACTACTGGAGATTGAGGGAAGTGCTACTGGAGGGACAAACCCATTTTGATCCAAGCGAACTAGGGTGTGGATGAGGGGTGCCAAATAGTCCACAAGGATTTTCGTCAGGACTTTGTAGTCCACCTTCACTATGGCCAGTGGTCTATAGGAGCCCAGATTTGTGGGGTCTCTATCAGGTTTAAACAGGGCTACTAAGCTGACTTTGCGCATCAATGCAAGCAGAACTGAATCTTCTAATACAGCGGTGTAGAGGGTGTGGAAGTTTGGGATCAGTGTGGTGGCATACGCCTTATAATACTCCTCTGGGAACCCATCAGGTCCAGATGTCTTACCTGTCGCCAATGTAGTAATCGTGTTGCGCATTTCATTAGAGATAATTAGGGACTCAAGTGCTGTAAATTGGTCAAGTTGTTATTGTGGGCAGGTCCACTGAGTCTAGAAAGGCTGTCAGCCATCTGTGGTCTCTGTGACCTGATATTTATAAAGCACTGCGTAGTGTTGTGTTATAGCGCGTGAATGTCATGATGCATGTACAGCATGTGCCCCATGCCATCTCGCATGGTGTGTATAGGCCGGTGGGGTTGCTCTTGGCTCAGCAGCCAAGCTAACAGTCTACCTGCCCTGTCTGATGTGGCACGTGTACACGCAGAGTGTGCCAGATAGTTATGACACTGTAGTCTGCTTGTAATGCCACATGATTTCTGCATAGTTTATCTTAACATCTGGTGTTCACATGTTGTGTGGCAGAGTGTGTTTCATGTTGGAGGAGCTGGCGTTCTATGGCACTAAGTGAATCATTTAGCTGTTTATGAATGTTCCTTGTGAGGCCAAGGCAGTGCCCTCTAGTAGTCACCTTGAACGCTTCCCATTGTAGTAGCAGGGAGCCAGTGGATTCATTATTAATGTTGAAGTATTCTGCGGTCGGGCCCCCAGGAACCCCTGGAATGCCTGATCTTTCAACACCACCAGCTGAAGACGCCAGTTAAGCTGCAAAAGTTATGGTTTGATCCCTTTGATCAGGGGAAGCAGGGAAGGAGACCCCGACATGCGATCTAATAGTACATGGAGTCCATGTACTGAGGAGTAGTAGGAGTATATGCATGTGTTGGGGTTGCAGTCACGCCATATGTTGATCAGGGACCAATGTGTGATCCATGCTGTTAATGTTTGTGCGTTGGAGGTGGTTGAAGTGCGTGACAGAGGCTGGAAGAAGCGGTCCAGTGACACACCCAGAATTGAATTGAAGTTGCCACCTATTAGCCAGGGGACACCACTCCAGTACACTAGTACCATGGATAACTTGTGAAGAAATGCACTTGGTTACACATTAGGATCGTATATAGAGACGATGAGGAGGGTATGGTCATTCAGCCTGCCCCTACTGAACACGTGTATACTCTATATATCAGCCTCTACCTTCTCTACTTTGTAAGGAACTGCTGCCTTCACCCATATCAGGGTTCCTCAAGCTGGAGAGGAATAGTTAGTGCTGTATACCTGCCCTCTTCAGTGGCAGCGGAGACAATCTGCCTCCAGGTGGGTTAGGTAAGTTTGCTGGTGTAGAGCAAGACTAGTAGACCTGCATTGCATATAGGAGTAGATAGAGTATCTGCGCGCTGGGGAGTGTATGCCTCTCACATTCCATGTGATAACATTTGTGCTCAACATGTTAGGTAATAGCATTGTCTGTGGCTGACTAGTGATATGAATATGCTGATGCGAGTAGTGCTCCATGGGGAAGTGAAAGTAAAATGGTGGTGAAGAATATGTAGTAGGTAACATCACAAGAGCGAACTAGAGCACCTAACAATGGCAACAATTGAGTATATCAACGTATGACTGTGGAAGTGGTGCACTGTGTAGCATTGCTGTTTATCCTCCCCTTTATTTGCATGGATAAGTATCAAAGGGACTCTGCAATGCAACTGAACTAGGTGTGCATTAGGCAGCTGATTAGTATCAAGATGGATTCCCTACATATTCCAGCCTTCCCAGGAGAGCGGCCCTGCACCTCTCAACCTTACAACAGGTAAGGGTCCGGCTGTCAGTCACCCCTTAGGAGTCACATAAGGGTGTGCTGCAGGACTGGTAATTGATGGACGATATGTTACAATTTTTAGATTATTTCGTCGGACGTTTGGGGAGTGACAGCCAGCGGGCGGGTGAGTTTAGGTCCCCAGACCATGTAGGCGCAGAGTCATCCTCGCTGAGTGACTTGGCCACCTGTCGCTCCATAAGGATTTGTTCCTGGTCAGGTGCTGCTATCGACAGGGTATGATTGTCTGATCCTGCCCCTCTGCCCCTGCATCAGCCCCTCTTGTTCCATTTCAGTGCCGGTGGGCCACTGGGTGATCAGGGCCTGGTCGCCAAGCCCGTTCCCTCCAAACAATCCCTTGCATCCAAGGGTGTATCGAAGAAACCAAGGATTACTGCATGTTAAGGTCACAGAGTTGACGCTGCACAGCACCAAAAGAAATCTGACGTTTCTGTACCTGGGCATTATAGTCTGGAAATAGCATAACTGGAGCATTTTGAACTTTGAGGTCGAGGAGTTTGCGAGCTTCTCTCAAGATAGCGTCTCTTTCTCTAAAGTTCAATAGCCTGAATAATAACGGTAGCGGGATAGCTCCAGGGGGGGCATGTGGGCTGGCAAACTCTGTGCATGCTCTACTACAAATTGAGGTAATAGTATCCCTGCGAGGAGAAGTTCTGCCAGCCAGCACTCAACGCAGGCAACTGGGTCCTGCCCCTCCGCACCCTCCGGTAGGCCAACCACTCTCACATTGTTGGGGTAAGAACGACACTCTGCGTCTTAAAGCGTGTTCTCCAAAGTGCACACACGGTCCAATAGGTCTTGTAGCGTTGCTGTGTGGGTGTGTGTCGTAGGCTGTAGATCGGAGAGAGTGAGTTCATTGGCTCTGACTTTCTCTGCACGCTTCTGGTGGTCAACCTTCAAGAGCATGAAATCTGATTCTACTTTGTCTATTTTTAACTCCAGTAATGTGCGCATTTGGTTTAATGCTGCAGCGATTTTCTCAACAGCTGCCAACACAGTGTCCAGCTTGGTAGTCAGTGTTAGGTGATGGGGCTCCTGAGATCTGTCACCATGTGGTTGTGAAGTGTCCCCTGGCTCAGGTTGCACCGCAGTATGAGGGTTGTTAGATCATAGGTGGCCCATGGTGAGTTTTTGAGTGGAGGGCATGTGCAAGTGAGGAAGCGATGTTCTTTGGAACACCAGAAGGCACTGTAGGTGGTATGGTTCAATACACAGCGAAGATCCCTCTAATTAGTAGGGATGCCAGCGGTGGTTAAAGAGTTGTATGTGGCCCTTGCTACGTCGTAGTAAAGAGTGAGCCAGGCAGTGAGCTAGGCAGAAGGGTGATTAGGAATGGAGTACTACAGAGGAGTGGAGTCTAGTAGGGCCCCAGTGCATGCCATGGGCCAAGAGACTTTGGCTCTCTCTGGTTATTGCAGGCACAGTATTGGGAGGGTGCATATTATCCCAGGAGGCTGTTGCAGAGGGAGGGAGGAAAAGGAATGAGGCGAGCAGAGAGAGGGGTATTCTAGGTCAATGGAAAGGATGGCCTGGGCCAACACCACCTCCAGGTCACCTCCTACCCAACCAGAGTCCACGTTCAGTGGTGTTGCAGGTCTCTGTTGCCTAAAGTAAGGGCTGGTGCTGGATGGGCCACGCAACTCCAAGCGCTGGCAATAGAGGACCCTGTTGGCGCAACGGTGATAAGCAACACCATTCGGTGGGCAGAGGCATCAGCCCGAAATGACCTCCGGACCCCTGCCCTCTACCTCCTGGCCTCAGACAGGAGCCATACAGTAATTGACTCACCTCAGAGCAATAGCAGGGCGTCTGGGCCAAGATTCCTCTGCAGGAGACAGCGCCGCCTCCGCTATAGGCCTCCTCTGGCAGCAAGCCGGGATCACCAATTTGGCCTGGGAGCACTTAGGGTGAGTCTCAGGTGTAGTCCCTGGGTGCACTGCAGCTGTGCACCCTGGCCCGCCAATCACCGAAGAGTAAGTCTGCATGGCACTCTCAGCCACCTCGCGAGGCCCAAGAGCGGCCCCTAGCATTCAAGCACTACAGGCTCTCGATCACAGTGTGGCCACGGCTCCCCAGGTTCCAGATCACATTGAGGAGGTAAGCCCCCAGAGGTGCAATGAGGTCATCGTCCGTCTGTATAAGCACCGACACACGGGGCCGCGCTTCACCACAGCACCTGGGCCCAATCAGCACGAGGGATTGGCACCGCCGCAATCCCAGGCCCTGGTGCAGGTACAAGCCAAAGTTTCCTCTCCGGAAACTCTGTCTCAGGTGGAACTGCACATGATGTCCACCAAGGTTCCGAGGCCTGTAGCGTTGGGGTAACACCCACCGCGGCTGATGGTCTGGCCGTATCATGGTTCAGGGGGAGTATACAGGATAAGCAGAGTAAGGATGCGTAGCTGAGTTAATTTGTGTCCGCCGTCTTGGATGGTTAGTCACGCCACCCGAATTCTTCACCACCATGGCGAAGATGTGCATTTTGAAGTACATGAGTAGTACTTCTGTAGTACCAATTTAATTACAACAAAATTAAGTTTGTGAATTGGACCCTAAGAGTGGTGATGTGGCAAATTCTCATGTGGAGCTGAAGGCCACAAGAGCAAGCAAACAGTATGTGTCTGTAAGTCTTAGGTTGGTTGTGGTTTTAGGAACACCTGCCACAGCCATCATCAGTGAGAATGTTCTGCTGTTGAAGGAAATATCACCCAGCAGCATTGATCGAAATGTAGTAACTTAGTGCACGCTTGTAAAATGTAATTCAAGTTGGTTTATTCAAGTAGATAAACATGAAGGTTAGATCCAGTTAAAGTCTGTATAGCAGCCCCACCAGGAGCAGCCTGCTAGCTGCTCAGCCCCATCCACCAACTGTCATCACTCACACCAGTCACTCAAACATTCCTCTAATAGCCCACACACCAACATTCCACATAGAACACTCACACAGGCTGAGCAGCTAAGAACAAGATAACATAGGCCATTAAAATACAACATGAGAATACTACATGATCTCTTTCCTATAGAACAGAAGAATAATGAAACCCAACTAAGAAAACTATAAACATCAAAGTACAAGATAAGACAATAGTTGGTAACCCAGGGATGACGGCGAAACCAACATCACGAGAGTGTTAGGAACTACACAAGGAGGACAGATAGATACCCATCCCCCTCCTTTAATAAAAGAAAGGAAATTAAATTCAATGAGTATGCTTCCCATGTGAGGAGAAAAGTGATGTGGAAAAAAGGACTGAAACCCAATTTCCTCCCCTTAGTTCAAGGGACAATGTGTATACCTCCCTGTGGGGAGAAAGACCAAGTAAAAATGTGAAAATGAGGAAAAGGGGACTAAAATCCAAATTCCTGCCCCCCCCTCAAAAAAGGGACAACGTGTATAGTCCCCATGTGAGTAGAAAAGTCATATGGAAAAAGGGACTAAAAGCCCATTGCCTGCCCCAAAGTAAGGGACCCAAGGGATGAAAAAACAGAGAAATATAGTGAAAAACACTCACTACAACAAAATAAATGTACGGCACATGGTGGCTTACGCACACAAGGTGTAGAACCCTTTCAACAAGTGAAACTGAAACCCATTGTTTGTGTTTTGAACGTGCGGCACATGGTGCGTTACGCACAGAAGGAACAAAAAACGCTGCAACAAAATTGAACATGTGGCACATGGTGGCTTACGCACACAAGGAAAATAACACCTTGCAACAAGACAAAAGGGGGAAAAAACCTTAGAGCCAACCCTCATGGAAGGGTACAGCGTCAAGTAGTGTAGATATGGGACTATAACCCATTAATCAATGGGGCTAAAACCCATTCATGTGCGAAAGGGGGAAAAAAGTTAAGGCAACCCACTTGTAAGGACACTAAGTTAAAAAGTGTAGGAATGTGACTAATACACTTACATGTAAAATTTCTCCACCATAAACTGTAAACAAAAAGTATAGGTATGTGACTAATACACATACATGTAAAATGTCTCCAGCATTAACTGTAAACACTGCAAATGCTATATGAATTGGAATAACCATGACTAGCAAAACATCAGAAACATCTACTGTAGAAATTTGTAACAAGTGAATCAATTGCAGACACACGGAACACAGAAGCTACATTGTTGTTGTAATACTTTATTCGATAACAAAGTATCATAAAGTAAATACAATTTCATCATGAAAGGTAAAATTAGATAAGAACAAATTTCGAAGTACAGAAGCGAAGCAACAAGTTAAAAAACGAGTTAAAATACATATCAGTAATAAAAACAAGTCCAGTCTGGTTTGTTCCAGGGCTAGAAAGTGCTAATTAATAAAGTGCTAGTTGATATAATAACACAGCTATACCGCTTGGTGTCCTACCCCATTCGCAGTTGAGCAAGCTTTGATCGTATTTGCCATGCTTTCCCCAGGAATTTTGCAACTCCGCAAATTACCATCATGGATGTAGTATCTGTTGTTAAAATGCTGAGAGCCACTGAATATTACCTTGTTCCAAGTTCTCTACAAACTGGTCTTAACCATCTTCTCCTGGGCCCCCTGTACGCCCTGCAGGCAAACAAGAAGTGAGCTAAGGACTCCGTAGGATAAGCACACCCCGGGCAGGTAGCTTGATGGTGAGAGAAGTCTCTCCAGCTTCTAGTAAAGGCATTCAGGGGTAGGGTTCCATACCTCACTTTAAAAAACAATGTTCTGTTTCTCGGGTTTCTAATGAAATCAAGAAAGGGTTCTAGCTTCCTCTCTGGCTTGTGGTCCAAGAACTGGTCGGTTAAAAGGCCCCCCTTTAGATTTTTCAAGTCTCTTGCTTGAATCCACTCCCAGTAAAGTTTCTTGATGGTTTCTTTCGGGGGTGGTGACTGTGAGATCCACTCTTCACTTAGCCCCAAATTGATCGCCAGGTCCCTCAATTTTTTCAGCCAGCCAATCTTCATTGGAGAGTTCAGGGTGATGAGATCATCAAGGACAGCAGCATAGTTGGCAAGCTCCGGCGTCCTTCTAAGGCGTACCCAATAAAGTAAAGGCCGAAGGCCAACCATGTCTTTAAAAGAGCGGCGGCCCATATCATGGAGTAATGGTTTTAAGGGAGTGGAAATAGGGAGACCCACTAGCTCTCTCAGAAACGTATTCTCTGCTTTAACTAGATCTGGGACTCTGTCGAAGCCCCACAGTTGTGACCCATAAGTTGCAGCATCCAAGGCCTTACCATCGTAGACTGCTAAAGCAGGGCTAATGGGTCTACTAGAGGTCGCACGATGATCTCTAGAGATAGCTCCCTCCACTCTTTCGAGGCTTTAAAGCATTTTAGCTATGTGGGAGTCCCACTTCATTTTACGGTTTATCCTGACTCCCAAGTAGTCAAAGGCATCCACTTCCTCTAATAAAATGCAATTGAGGGAAACATTAATCCTCCTGACTTTCTTGCGGCTAGACAGCACCATCAGTTTAGTTTGGGTGGTGTTAATTGTGAGCCCACGTTCCTCACAAAAGGCACTGAACCTATTTAAAAGTTTCTGGAGACCAGAGGGGGTTTTGGATATTAGGAGGGTGTCATCTGCAAAGAGGAGGGTCGGTTTCTTTTCACCCGCCAGGGTGGGGCCATCCACTGAGTTCTCCCTCAAATGGTCTGCCACCCCATTTATAAAGAGGGAGAACAGGGTGGGAGCCATCACACATCCCTGGCAGACCCCTCTCTGTACTGGTATTCTCTCAGTCAATTGTCCTGCACACCCCCATCTGATTCTCGCATAGGTGCCATCGTGCAATCTTTTGATTAACTCAAGGAGATATCGCGGTAGGCCCATGTCATGCAGCACCTGCCACAATTTGGCACGCGGTACAAGGTCGAAAGCAGTTTTAAGGTCAATAAAGGCCAAATACAACGACCCCTTACCAATGGACACAGTCTTCCAATATGTAGCTGTAAATCTGAATACTTGGTCCATTGTGCCTATTGTCTGCCTAAATCCTGCTTGTAGGTGCGTTAATATGTCTCCCTCCTCTAACCAAGCCACCATTCTGGAGATCTGAACCCTACCAACCACCTTTTGGGTTACATCAATTAAACTTATTGGTCTGTAGTTGGCAGGATCCTCTCTCGCCCCCTTCTTGTGTATTGCGACCACTTCCGCTCCTTTCCAGGGACCTAGGACTGAATGGCCCTGTAACAGGAGATTCATCAAGTGTAAAATAAAATTGGCCCAAACAATGGGGTCATGGAAAATTAAATCACCAGGCAAACCATCCGGGCCAGCAGCCTTTCCAGGGGCTATGCTATTAATGGCTGCCTGAACCCCAGGGAGTGAAATGGGGTCAACTGATTCAAGATTCGTGCTCTCTGGCTCGGGGTCTAGTTGGACAGCCGGTATTTGCTCCGAACCAACCTCACAACTGTAAAGATTTAAAAAATGGGAAAACCATTGTTGTTAGGTTATATTATTTGGGTTGGAGTCAGTTCCCCTTCTAGTTAGTTTATTTATTAGATTCCAAAAGAGAGTTGGGTCTTTTAAAAAGGCCGCCTTCCTGAGTTTCTGCCAGTGATCCTCCTCCCATGCCCGTTTTGCAGATACCATGATATTTCTATATTCCCGTCTCGCTAACGTTACGGCCACAGGATCTTTTTTCCATAGAGCTATAGAGATGGCTTTTCTCCTTTCTCTGCATTCTGCGGTAAACCAGGGATTGCCACTTTTATATACAAGATTTTTCCAACCTCTGGTCCCCACAATTTTAAAATGGGAGCCTATGATATCTATAAAGACCTTGTAAGATTCACTATGATAAAAGCTAGGCATAGGATTAAGCATGGGATTAAAAAGGGAGAGTTCCACTGTTTTAGATGACACCTGGAAAGCTATACTAGACAGTGTTTCCTCCTGACATGCCACCTTGTGCCATTTTAACCTGCGATTGCAGTTAGATGGAACTACTGCTTTTGAGGAGAGGTAAGGGTTTGTGAGCTTCCCTTTATCTTCCCATCTGATGCCAGCGCAAAGTGGGTTGTGGTCACTATCGGACATCTGTTTGACCTCCATATCTACTACGTTCCCCCATAATCTTAAATCTAAGATGATATAATCAATGCGTAAGGGGCCATTCAGCCTGTTAAATGTCATAGCCCTATTGGGGTCCGAGGTTGTTCTCCCGTTAAGTGCCCGCAGGTTACATTCCAGTGTCAGAGCATTAATCTGTAAGGCCCTGACCGTCCATCTCTTAATGGGACTCAGGTTTAATACAGGGATGGAGTATTTCGTGTCTTGCTCACTAGTCCCCAGTAGATCTTCCTTACTTAGGGGTTTGTACGTGCAATTTAAATCACCTCCTAAGATGATATTGGATCGTGGAGGGATACCTGCTAAAGCCGTTTCCAGGGATAAAACTGTGGCCGAGTTTTGATTGCTTGGGCTTCCTCTAGCGTATACATTAAAAAGGTCAACTCTATTGCCATTCAGGGGTCCTTTAAAGGATAAGTGTAAGATATCCCACTGAATTTGCATTATGGACAGAAATATCCAAATTCATTGTTACCTTAACCCATATATGTAGGCCCCCCGATGGGCGACCCAAGCCTTGAGTTACGGCAGGGACAAAGAAGGTGGAATAACCAGACTTATACAAGGGTACCAAGCTCCACGTCTCCTGGAACATGCAAATCTCGTATTTATCAATTAATTCATGCCAATCTGGAATATCCAGTTTCTTTTTAAGATCTGCAATGTTCCAGGAGAGGATACGAATTATGCCTGATTTATCCTCCCCAGCCCCATTCGGTTCAGTATCAATTGTGGAGGGCTGAACAATAGTTTCCTCTTCTGTAATGCCCTTCCACTCAGTAAGGGTCCTGCTGCTTGTTAGGTGTGAACTAGATAATAGTGAGCTCATAGGAACGTTCAGTGTATTCGCTACTCTTGTTCCACTTAGGGCCGTAGGTGGTGCGTTGGTGAGTCAATCAAACTCATCCAACCCTGCAAAGGGGGTACATCTATTTGAAGTTTGGATATTAAAAACTGTCCCTCCCAAGGTGTTGTGATAATGTGGCTTGCTTATCCTTGGTTGCCGGGGTATTAGTGACCTAGGATAAAAATAGCTCAAGTCGTGTATCCTTATCCCCTCTCCACCGGTCTCAGACTCCTGGTACCAATCATTTAGGTACGAAATGACCCTTCGCTCCCTGAAATTAATGATTATTGCATCTCCCTGAGTGTCTTTAGACCTCTGACCTACCCACCCAAGCCTTCTCACGTTTATGATTTCCCCATTGATGTTGGGAGGTAGTGGTCTATTATTCACTAACCAGTAAATCACTTTGTTTTTTAGGTCAGTGTACCCTTCCTTTATCCCTGGTTTCAATTCTGGGACCCTTGTCAATATTGCCACGTATGGGACGGCTTCTGGGGGCAAGTCAATCTGTACATTCGAGCCTTTGGAATTCCTGGGATCTATCATCCCCCCACTACTTTCTCCACCCATGTCTGCTGTTTTACTTGGGGGTGCTTCGGATTCCTTCACCCTAGATGTTTTAGATGTTTGTAGGTCGGTGTTAGTCTTAGACGGGGCCTGTGTTTTTTCCGATACCTGGGGTGTTAGTTTTGCAATTTTATTCCCTTTGCTTAAAGGTGTCAGTTTAGGGATATTTTCCCCTAAACTTGTGTTGTCTATTCCAGATTTCTTTCTATTATCTGCTAGCAAACCTTTTAATAGAGTTGTATTTGAGGTGATAGCTACTTCTAAGGACTCCAACTGAGTTGCTAGCCTTTTAGTTCTTTCCACAATGGGTAATAATAAGGATCTTATCAGGAGCTCTATGTTCCCTATTAGATCTTGATGTGGGGAGGGGTGAGCCGGTGTCTGAGCTGGAATTGTGTTCTCAGTTCCTATCTTCCTTGTCATTGGGGGATTCCGGGCGATATTAGGTAATTTTGCTCGCCTACCCTTGTGGGTATTTCCCCCCTCTTTCTCTTTAATGTGGGCTTATTGGTTGATGGTGGAGGTATGGGTTGCAGATTATTCTCTGGATTAGACATTAAGGGATGAAGTATCAAGGATTCCTCAGGGATAATTTCTAGTGAGGGGTCTATGCTGGAATTCCTATTACTATGAGGTGTACTAGTCTCCGATAGTGTGGTAGCGTCGCAAAAAATAGAGGGGATACTGATGTCACTGTTAGCAGGTATTTTCTTCCTACTATTCAAGTCAGGGGTTGTGGCTAATTGGATTGGCCCTAGCGAAGAGCGTCTATTCTGGAGCTCTGTTGATAGACGGCGCTCAGCCATTTCAATCTCCTGCCCAAGCGCCGAAGCAGCTTTTGTAAGATACTGCTCAATCGTACCCCTTAGCGACCCTCCCTCTAAGGATATCGTACCCTTATCTGCCTTTGCACCCTTTGTAGACATTGTTCATGGACGCTGGTGTACTAATGTACTAGGTTGCTTATACTACGAGATTGCACAGTGATGTGGTAATCGAGGCAAACAGGGAAATATATGATGTTAAAACAAACGGATAGTTGCAGCCCAGTTCGGAGTTGTAGTTTGTAGGGGCGCTGGTTTTCCCGGGGCGTAGATGTTAATAATATGGCCCGACCCGGCCTCTGAGGGCCACAGAGGGCCCGCCCTTGTCCCGGGCTTAGCCCGGCGCGTCCCGCGCGCGTCCAGCGACGCGGAGGAAGCCGCGGTGTTTTGTGTGCCTCCAGGCGGGTGAAAGGGCGTAGATGGGCGCAGCTGGCCCAGCCAGGAATTGTGGGGCCTGTAGTCCCCCCGCTCGGCGGCCGCGTCCGATGTGATGAGCGGCGGCGGGGGGGACCAGCAGGTCAAGGCAGCAGTGCTCTCAGTAGCGCGGACCCCAGCAGTGAAGCTCCCTCTGTCCCAGCAAACAGGCAGCAGTTTTAGCGAAAATAGGAACAGGTTGCGCCAGGTAGGTGATGCGGTCTCCCAGAAGCTACATGTAGCACGACACATAAGCATGTAATATTGCCTGTACTGTGTAAATATATGCTGATATGACTGAGTTCCACAAGAGTCAGACCGCAGACAGTCAAAGAAGCTTTCCCTGTCTGAATCATCAATGCTGAACACCTCCCTGGAAGAAATCGCTGTAAATACACCACGTGTTCAACAGACTGGCACCGTTGCTCATCGACTGCATGCAAACGTAGTATTGAGGACATGCACATGATGTAGCCATCCAAGAAAAATCTGTAAAAGCGGGCGTCAACAAGAATTCAACAACTTCTTTGGTCTAACTTGACGTTTAATTATCACTGTAAAAATTACCTCTGACATGCCTGAAATGGCCCACTCCACCAATGGAATCCGACATCAACAATTCCTTACCTTCCAGCCATGAAACACCATGTGATGTCCCCCAGACTCCATCTGGTTATACTGAAACTTTATTACGGCAGGCAAAAAGGCAGCTTGGTTGGCAGAAAAAGCCAGCAAACAAGGAAGAACACCACCAAACACAAGATGGCGGCACGTTGCAGACGTCCTGCGGATAGCTTACGGTCCGTCTGTGCATGCAGCATCCAGAGATAGCAAAACACTGGGAACATGGAGGACATCACAAAGATCTATGGATAGACCACAAGACTGAAGGTGCAGGTAAGGCTGAGCGCGCTATGGAGAGCACGCGGCTCGCTTTGTTTCAAACTTCATAAACTGCGGTTACTAACGCCCATTGACATGAAGTCTCAACTTACGAAACAAATGAAAGACAATTAGTGTCTCACCTCTCATGGCCCCCATGAGCTGCCGATACAGACAGCAACTGCAACAACAGAAAAGTGGTCCACGATGGTGCTTTCAGACACGGTGACAAAGTAGACCTGCAATAAAGTCCATGTGAATCTGTATGTGCACCTTCATGTGTGTCTTTTTTTTAAAGTCTCAGTGTGTAGGGACCTCTGCTCCAGTACAGGCAGAAATCAGGTTGTAAACATCAAGGGCAGAGGCGTAGCTAGAGCTTGTGGTGCCCAGGGCTATCCTTCAGATTGCCGCCCCCTGGGGGAGTGCTGGGGAAAAGGGACCGCAAGCACCTGAAAGAGGTCCGAAAGACACACAGTAACCCCGCTAATAGTCAGGTGAAGCTCACAACTTCTCCTCCACAGGCAGCCCGCTGCTAAGATGAGCTCTGGAATCGGGTGTGAATTAACTTACTTAGGACGAAACAAGCAAAAATAAATCACTTTCTGTGCTCGTCCTTGAAAAATGTACAGTAGCTTGAGGCATGTTACCTACCTATGCCTTCCAAAGCTAGAAATGGAAAAATTGAAGAGCAGGCACCCTGTACCAGAGTACCTGCTTGTTTCTGAGAAGTGCCGGTACTCTGTAATTAAACGTACTACATCACTCTTGAGAAGTGCCGGTACTCTCCAGTTAAACGTATTACGTCACTCTTGAGAAGTGCTGGTACTCTCCAATTAAACATATTATGTCACTCTTGAGAAGTGCATGTACTCTCCGTCTCAAAATAAAAAAGTTCCGGTACTCAGTACCTGCCCATTTAAAGCACTGATGCCTTCCTCAAACACAAGTACTTAGCAAAGTGGGTACACTCAGGTCTACTTTAGTCTTCACTATCCATCGAATAGCAGCTCAGCTGCTTTGTTAGTCTGTCCTAAGTGGGGAGGAGTGGCAGACGCCTTATAAGCCTGACATGGCTTTATTCTGCTGTTTGTGGAGTAGCTGTTGTCCCTTTTATTGTCTGGACTTGTCAAGCGAAATGCCAATAAAATTGTGTTACAAAAAAATAACTTAATCTGCAGAATCTTTGAGTTTCTATCGAACTTGTTCTGTTGACTTGCACCCTAGCCTGTTGGCAGGCTCCTACACAGACCAAGCTCCATGTTGAGGCCTGCACACGTCAGTGCGCATCTGCATCAGTGAGTGCCTACCCGTGTGCTGGACAGGAAGGAGCACAGGTCAAGGTCAGGTGGGCTCACGCCAACGTCAGAGCAGATGTCGGAACATGCAGACTGGTGGCATGGCATGCATGCTGCTTACCGGCACAGGGGAAAGACGTGTGCCCATAGAGAAAATGAATTTGGGCAAAAACATTCATGCATGCGCCACCAGGGGATTCAACATAAAGAGGGGTGCGCGTGCCATGTCAGGGTGATTTCTGTTATATCTCAATCCTTTTTGTGCTGAATATCCCACTGCTTTCAAAGGGATTCCGCATTTGGCAGCTAAGAGAAATGAGGCAAGAGACTTGGCCACGATTACTCAAGTTACAGCCATAACCCAGTAATAACTGCCTTCCAACCGCACCACCAACGCTGAGGTACGTTGCGCACCGTGGTGTGTGCGCTGCAGGCAGCATTTTTTGCTTTTAGTTTTGGCAAGCAGGTGCGCAGTGCTTGCACTTCCAGCGACGGCCTCGTGGCACTGTCCCTTTGTGGCGGCCTTTATCATTTATTTGGGTACACTGGCTGACAGTAGTGCCAGTGAGTGTACCCAAATAAATTATAAAGGCCGCCGCAACGGGCCAGTGCCACACGGCTGCAGCCCTCAAATTAGTGCCGCCAGGGGCGGTTTGCCCCCACCTCCCCACCCTAGCTACGCCGCTGATAAAGGGTCTCAACGTGCAGGTTGCCAGGAGCACGCAAAGTTTGTAAGGCTTGTGGTGGATATAATGTACATGTGAAATACACTATGCTCAGCGTCCATGAAATAAGTGTAGAGGCTTACTTTAGTTGAAAGCGCAGACCTTGTTGATGTGGCCACGCGAGAGGGAGTACAGCATGCTTGATCTGGGAATGTCAGATGTGATGGACACTGGTGGGGCTTCAAGGTCTGCTGTGTCACATGTTGCTTCATGTGTTTCAAAACGTCTTTCTGGAAAACAACTTGCGCTGTGAGAGTGTCCTGTTGTGACACCAACTTGTTGCTAATGTGGGTTGTCTGTGCATGTGGATTGTTGCTCCTGTGTCTTGTTTGCGCTTGTAGAGTGAAGAACTTCTTCCCATCATGTTGAGTAAAGCTTAAAGTCATCTTCAGTGTCCTTCAGATCAACAGTAGAGTGTGAGGACGTCTCCAACCCGTCGCCAAAATAAATGTGGTAACTTAGTCCACGCTTGTAAGATGTAAGTTAAGTTGGTTTATTCAAGTAGATAAGCATGTAGGTTAGATCCAGTTTAAGTCTGTATAGCAGCCCCACCAGGAGCAGCCTGCTAGCTGCTCAGCCCCATCCACCAACTGTCATCACTCACACCAGTCACTCAAACATTCCACTCATAGCCCACACACCAAGATTCCACACAGAACACTCACACAGGCTGAGCAGCTAGGAACAAGAAAACATAGGACATTAAAATACAACACGAGAATACTACAGTCTAGATGGACATAAGCTCAGAGAAATGTATTTTGGTCATTTAACTTTTGCGCAATATCTTGTTTCATATTTTATTTTTGTGTGACATATCCTTGTCATCTGTTAGTCACTTGTCTACTTTGAAAATTTGTAAAAGCGTCCGTATTGTAACAAAAACGTATTGAGATGTACATATGTGCAATTCATGGTAGAAATTTCCTTCACCAACTACAAATAGTTTCTAGTGGCCCCACTTGCTGGCATAGGTGTTTGGGGCATCTTTTGAACCTGTGTGAAGAAGCTTCTAGTTGAATCCATTGGCATCCTAGAACTGGATACGTGTGTCTTCAGTTTTCAATTTGCATTTTCAGTAGAATAACTCAATCACGGTGTTGGTGCAATCACAGTGTTGGTGTAACCACCCTTTCTAGGATGGAAAGGTGAATGAATGAAGCACCTGCAAATTTGGGGTGGGGTGTAAGGGAAGAGGCTTTTTCCATTGGAAAACTATTTTCACTTCAGAATAAAATCATGTGCATCTGTAGAGGGAACACTTTTTTCCATGCTCAAAGTTATTTGCTACAAATTCAGTACAGTGGAATGGCATCCTGACTGTAAAATCACATGACTTTAAAGGAATCCGTAAGGAGACCGGCACTTGGGGCATCTTTCCGTGCAAATCTCCAGAAATCCTGCTGAGTTAAAAAAAAGTAGGTAATCTTCACTTAAACGTAGATGTAAATCTGGGAGTGTAGAGATACTATTGTTTTGTGAATCTGTCACATTTAGTCCAATGAGAGCCATATTCCATAAGTAAATGTAATCTCGTAGTAGTCAATTGTAACTTGGTAAATAGAATTTCCTAACGCATTTTCATTAAGGTTATATTGAAATTTTGTGGGGGGGTTTTTAGGGCTCGCCTTTACCATTCCAAAGGAATGGGAAATGGCGAGAATTCAAGTGCTCGAACTGATTGTCAAACCACCGCTTTTTTTCGTGGCGTTTTCTTTGAGTGCCCGTACAGGCACGCGCTTTTGGCCCATACACTTTCCTGGCCATCTGTTCCTGTTCCTCAATGTCCCTCCCACCCTTCGTTTGATCTTGCCGCGAGTTCAGGCTAATGGCCCTCCCCCCTCCCCCAGCACAGAGCGCGCATCGCGGCCGCACAGCACATCAAAGGGCTTCTCCCAGCGTGTGCTGTGCGGCTTCTCCTCCCCTAATTATGTGGCCGGCCGTACTTGTGTTTCCCGGCCGCTTCCCGGCCGCTCTTGTATTTAATTAGCAGCAGCAGCATTTCTCCTGCGCCAGGCCACATCAAAGGCTCTGTGCCACTTTCACCCACACAGCAACACTTACAGACACGCAACGCCACTCACACCCACGCAAGCCCACTATCATCCACGCAACACCACACTCACCCACGCAACGCCACTCACCCAAGCAACACCACTCACACACGCAACCCCACTCATCCACGCAACCCCACTCATCCACGCAACCCCACTCATCCACGCAACCCCACTCATCCACGCAACCCCACTCATCCACGCAACGCCACTCATCCACGCAACGCCACTCACACATGCAACGCCACTCACACATGCAACGCCACTCACCCACGCAACGCCACTCACCCACGCAACACCACTCACCCACGCAACCCCACCCATCCACGCAATGCCACTCATCCACGCAACGCCACTCACACATGCAACGCCACTCACCCACGCAACACCACTCACCCACGCAACACCACTCACCCACGCAACACCACTCACACATGCAATGCCACTCACCCACGCAACGCCACTCACTCACGCAACGCCACTCACACACGCAACGCCACTCACACACGCAACGCCACTCACACACGCAACGCCACTCACACATGCAACGCCACTCACACACGCAACGCCACTCACACACGCAACGCCACTCACAGGCGCAACGCCACTCACACGCGCAACGCCACTCACACACGCAACACCACTCACACACGCAACGCCACTCACACGCGCAACACCACTCACACGCGCAACGCCACTCACACGCACAACGCCACTTGCACGCGCAATGCCACTCGCACACGCAACGCCACTCACACACGCAACGGCACTCACACACGCAACGCCACTCACACACGCAACGCCACTCACACACGCAACGCCACTCACACACGCAACGCCACTCACACATGCAACGCCACTCACACACGCAACACCACTGACACATGCAACGCCACTGACACACGCAACGCCACTCACACACGCAACGCTACTCACACAGGCAACGCCACTCACACACACAACGCCACTCACACATGCAACGCCACTCACACACGCAATGCCACTCACACACGCAACGCCACTCACACACGCAACGCCACTCACACACGCAACGCCACTCACACACGCAACGCCACTCACACACGCAACGCCACTCACACGCGCAACGTGACTCACACGTGCAACGCCACTCACACGCGCAATGCCACTCACACGCGCAACGCCACTCACACGCGCAATGCCACTCACACGCGCAACGCCACTCACACACGCAACGCCACTCACACGCGCAACGCCACTCACACGCGCAACGCCACTCACACGTGCAACGCCACTCACACACGCAACGCCACTCACACGCGCAACGCCACTCACACGCGCAACGCCACTCACACACGCAACGCCACTCACACACACAACACCACTCACACGCGCAACGCCACTCACACGCGCAACACGACTCACACGTGCAACTCCACTCGCACGCGCAACGCCACTCGCACGTGCAACGCCACTCACACGCGCAACGCCACTCACACACGCAACGCCACTCATACGCGCAACGCCACTCACACGCGCAACGCCACTCACACGCGCAACGCCACTCACACGCGCAACGCCACTCACACGCGCAACGCCACTCACACACGCAACGCCACTCACACGCGCAACACCACTCACACACGCAATGCCACTCACACACGCAATGCCACTCACACACACAACGCCACTCACACACGCAACACCACTGACACACGCAACGCCACTCACACACGCAACGCCACTGACACACGCAACGCCACTCACACAGGCAACGCCACTCACACACACAATGCCACTCACACACGCAACGCCACTCACACACGCAACGCCACTCACACACGCAACGCCACTCACACATTGTGGGTGCAGATTGTGGGTGCAGATTGTGGGTGCAGATTGTGGGTGCAGAATGTGGGTGCAGATTCAGAGAAAACTCAGCAGCACCACCACCATTGCAATGCAATAGGTCTCGTTTTAACGCAAATTTAAGCTATAGGCCTTGTAAATGGCAAAGCCTTTTATTTATGTTCCAAAAACCAGAACACAAAAATAAAGGGCATAATCATTTACAATGCTAATAGTTCAGACTCGCGTTATTGCGAGACCTATTGCATTTTCAATGCTTGTTCTCATAGTTATCCAATGCCTATCATTGGTAATACCAAATGAGGTCTTGCTAAACTGTGTTCATCTGCATGGAAACTTTAGCTTCATCACTGCCTGTGAGATCAGCTGTACCCAACAATAATTTGAAAAGTTTATGGCTAATCCTGAAGATTTTGTGGATTTTAATCAGCAGCTGTCATTAAACTACAACAATTTCTTTCAGCTATGTGTCAATACAGATGCCAGGAGCATTCCTCTGCAATGCCCTATTAATCACTAGGTTTGTTGTTCACTTTGGTGTTTTAATTATTGTTAATTTGTTTTATATGGTGCATGATACTTCTTTCCTTTCTCAACATGCAAGAAGTCAGGCCACTATATGTTTTACCAAGTCAAACATCACAATAGTTACAGTAGCTATAAACAAAAGAAGACTGTTTTTGTATTTCGGAGTACAAGTCAGAGTTCAATTGGGACGTCACAGAACTACTGTCCGAATTGCAGGGAAAGGAAAGACCATTCTTATGGAAGAGGAAGCCTCACGCACATATTTGTGTCATGCCTCATCATTGGCAACCGCTCTCCACCCCGGTAGAACAATGCCACCAGGGCAGACTGAACCTCCCAATGGACTCAAACAAGGAGGGAGTTCATAGTGAAAAAGTTACTGATCAAAGAATGGATCAACGTCAACTTTAATTAAAAATACCTTGTGGTTCCTCGGTGTTTCACCTTTAATAGATGAGGACCTCAGGTATCTCTTAAAACCGAGGCAAGATGGAATGTTGAGGACAATGGCTAAAATTGTTTCTCTTAGGCCAACCTGTTTTCACGCTACTGTTTAGCCCTATTGGGTCTTTGTCATTCTTCAGGGCCAAGGATCCCTAAATACCTTAATGCTGCCAAGTCCCCCAACTTTATAAAGCTAAAACAACACAAACCCACATGAGTCCTATCCGACTGGAGGTATGGGTATATTAATTCTAGTTTATGGCTGGAAAACCAAACAAAAGTTATTAGAATAAGTTTCTCTTTTATTTTGAGCCCCTCTGGGATAGACAATGCTTAAGTTAGAGACCACTGCATAAGAGAAATCCTGCAAGTGGCAAAGTCTATGGGGTCAGCTAAGATAAAGAGTAACAAAAGTGTCTCATCCAAACATGTCTACACCATGCACAGAACGGGACTGTCAATGTGGTTTAAAATAACCAAACACCCATTTCGGGAATGTTTCACAAGAATGAAAGCTCATGCCTAAGGACAACATGATATATCTCGTGTTGCAGTCACCCAGGCCAGTGGAACCTAATACAAATATGTTTGCAAACAAACATTTAATAAACAAATAAAATGGCATAAACCTAACCTGATGTGTGCCTATTGGTTTGTGACCCAAAACATTATAAAGCACCAATTCTTCAACTAAATACAATAAGAGGTAGTACAGATTAAGAGTGGGCTTGGGGTCAGCTCCCTCAAGTCTCTGGATTTAGATGGAGAGGATACTGTCTTGAAAGGTTTCTTTAGAGCAATCAGGAGTTGTCTATCACCTGCTGGTCGAGTGTCAGCCATCTTATTGTCATACGCCTTAATGCATGTTACCGCACAGAATTTGGGATTGTCACTAAAAGCACCTAGAAATGGTAAAAATAACACCCACCTGTATGAAAACGGTAGTGGAGAGGTCCAATGCTCTCACATCCGACACTCTCTTGCTTGAAATCAAGCATAGCAAGGTAGCCAACTTCATAAAAAGCTCTTCTCTGGACTGATACTGATTACCCTGCCAACTCATAAGGAGTCTTAGGACTACATCCCTGTCCCATAGGACAGAATATATTGTTCCAGCGGTTTAGTGAGTCTAATCCCTTTCATCAGCTTACATACCCCGGATTGTTCTCCTTCCGTAATGTTGTCAATGGTACTGTGGCCCGCAGATATAGCTGACCTGAAAGAATTCACCATGCAATAGGTCAGGCCCAATTGTGTCAATTTTTCCCCAAAAATTAGAATATGAGCAATCTTTGACCCCATGGGGTCCAGATGCCTCTCCATACATCAACAAGCCCATATTGTCCATGCCAATCGGTACCTCTTAATGGTTCACTTAGCCCATGATTGTTGGATAACGTTTGCAGCGTCTTCTAAAAGGTAGTTGTCTTTCCAGCATCACCAGCTATCCTCCATGCCATGAGATTGAGGTGGACCTGCAATACTAGCAGATGGTGCCATCGTCTGGGATCCCAGAGGATTGAAGAGAAGAAGGGCAACTCTATCGGGGGTCCCAAGAAAGTTCCATCAGTGTCTGGAACTATGCCTACAACTTCCAAATCGGTGTCAATAACACCAGTGATGCTTTCTGTCAGCTGACTTGAGCCACTGTCAAGTCAAGTCAATTGAGCTTCATTTCGATTTAGAGTATAAATCATAAAAAGCGAACGATCATATAACAATACATTTCATAATAAAATCAGTATGTACAAATAAAACTCATCATGACAAGTCTTCCACGTACAGAACTCGGTTAAAAAATAATACAATTATAACATGCTAAGAAAGCAAGACTAAACGTGAGAATTCTCGCTTTTAAGTTTTAAAAATTATTTGATACTTTTAAAAGTTCGCCAAAAGTTCAATAAATGACTCGTCATTAAAAAATAAGAGGTAAATAACAAATGTTTAACTTAAAAACGCACTATGTCTGACCGTGCATTTCAGAAAATTCACAACAAAATAGGTAGTCCTTTCACCATCCAACTGCTGGAGAAATAAAAAAGCTACGCGGCATTGTCTAAGACCAGTCTGTTTTAGTAGTGGGATCAACCACATTTTCCTGAAATCGTGGAAAAATTTGCAGAAGAGGATGGTGTGCATGGTCGTTTGAGGGGATATGTCATCACATGGACACAATGGAAGGTCTTTGGCCCAATTATTTCTTGTAGGGAATGTGACCAATCGGTGGAACAAGTTCAACCTAAACCGTACCAGGAGATACCTCTCGTAACCTGAAATGTTTAATATGAGGTATGGTTGAATGGAGGTGGTCATTTGTATTTGTAGTGAGCATACTACTGAAGGTTTTAATGCCTCTGTTGCTAGTCTCAATTCCTCTAAATGGGATAAACATTTCATTTTTAATTCTTTTCTTGAGACTTCAGACATTAAAGAGGGATCGTAATAGTACCTTACCCACCCTAGATCTTGCAAAAACTTTTTAATATAGCACAGCCACCTGGAGTTGTGAGCCTTGTCCAGTGCTAAGCAGTCTGTTAAAATGGACTGGGTAAGAGTTGCTTTCTCATTCCTCCAGATTCTATGCCATAATAATATTGGTTCAGCTATTGCTAAATCAGTAACATGTGGCAGACCCAACTCTATGTGGCATGCCATAGTACCCGTGCTTCTCAGGACCGCCAAAAGGTATCTCAAGAAGGAGTTTTCCACTTTCTGAATCCCATCTATCGGTACAACCCCCACAGGCCGGCACCATAAAGAGCCACTGATAGGCATTTGGCTTGGTAAATCTTTATAAGTTCACAAGGGGGTCTTTTCCCTAGCTTTCTAGAAAAGTTTGCCAGGGCTGCTGTAGTTCTTAGGAAAAGTAATTTTCTAGTTTCTACGGCTGTGTTCCAAGCTAATTTATTGTCTATCGCTACGCCCAAATAGGAATAGTTTTGGGTGATCTCTAATTTTTGCCCGTATAATCTAATGTCCCTCATTTTTCGTTTGTGTCCTGTGCCTGCCCTCATGACAAAAGTTTTACTTGTGTTAATTTTCATATCGAGCCCAGCCATAAAAGCCGAGTATCTGTCCACACTCTTTTGCAGGGGGGTTCGCGCTAAGATGACAGCGTCATCCGCGTAAAGGAGCACTGGTATAGATCGACCATTCACAATCGGAAGGTCTTGGGCTCCCCCACTCATTGCAACCTCCAGACCATTGGTGTAGAGAGTGAAGAGGAGGGGAGCCAAGACACATCCTTGCCTAACTCCCTTTTCCACGGAAAATTCCCTTGTTAATTCCCCCTGCACCCCATAGCGTACTCTAGCTGTGGCGTTAGAATAGAGTTCCCTTAGAATCTCAAGCAAGTTTTGTGGAATACCCATGTCCCTCAGTAGAATCCAGAGTTTCGAGTGGGAGGTCCACATAGGGCATGTACATGTCGCCCCTTTTGACATGAACGTATTTGTCTATTAATAGGGTCAAATTCAGTGCCTGCTCTATGGTCCCCAGGCCCTGGCGAAAGCCATACTGTAAGTCCAAAATAATCCTGCCATCGTCCACCCACACCTGTAATTGTTCGAGTATTAGTCGTCCTGCCACCTTTCCCATCGAATCCAGGAGTGAGATAGGACGATAGCAGGTTACCGACCCCCTGTCTCCCTTTTTAAAAATGGGGACTAATATTGATTTTGACCAAGAAGGCAGGAGGCCTACGGAACATGTTGCGTTAAACACTCTGGTTAAAAGTGGGGTCCAGATGTCCATGTGTGCTTTAAAGAGATCAATTGGCACACCACTGCTCTGGGAATCATCATGAAAGGTGGTAAAAGCATAGGGTTGGCGTTTTGACCAAAACTTCCACCTCTGCCGCTTCCAGATCCGAGTGTCAGCTCACGTACAGAAGTAACTGAAAATTCATACTGGATGCAAACAGATCTAAGTTGCATGCACCCCATCTATCCATCAAGGCCAGGAAGGCAACAAGCTAGGGAAGATGGCTTGAATTGCCAATGATAGAAGTTCCACAATCCTGGACAAGTAGCGGAGAGAGGTTCTGTCTTGCCTTTAGACTTTCATGAGTTCCTTCCGAATCTTGGAGATCTTCGGTTCTGGGAAGCTCAGGAAGCTGAGGTTGAGTCTCCAAGACACCCCAGGAGGGTCTGCATTTGTGATGGGTTTCATTCCAATTTCTTGCCATTGATGACAAATCCCAACTCCCGCACAAGCGCATTAGTCATGTTCAAATTTTGCATAAGTTAAATGTCGTCCAAGTATTTGTCCAACCAGATTCCTCTTGTTCGGAGAACCTTCATTGCCAGACAAAGGAGCTAGGTGAAGCACCATGGAGATGATGAGAGGTCGAAAGAAGGGGCCCAGAACCCAAAAATCTGTCCCCTCTAACCGAATTTAAGGAATCATTGGTGAGGCAGATAAATTAGGACTGTGAGGTACGCATCCTTGAAATCTAGTACCACCATCCAGTCCCCCGTCCGGAGGACAACTCATAAAAAATGGATACCTTCAATACTCTGCCAACCCCATCCGTGGGGCCAGAATCTTCATCTAGAGAATCAGATGCATTAGATTCCAGGTGCCTTGGTCTGCCTGATTTTCGCTCCTCATCTGGGAGACGTCCCCCTCAGAATCATTCTCCCATTTATCAGGGGACCCAGTATGAGGGTCATACATTTGTATGACTATGTCGCAGTTTCCCCGGGAATCTCTTACTCCCAGAGTGGTGCCTGCGTCAATGTCTGCGCACTCTTACGGAAGACTTTTTGCAATCTATTGAAGCCTTTCAGGTGCCCCGTGCCTCATTTAGAAGCCTTTTTTAGCCCAAGAAGAAGAAAGTTTACTAGGACCTGCGCCTAATGCCTTAGGATCGCTAAATACACCTGGGATCTAGGCTGACAGTTGATCAATGTGGTCCTGTAGGGGGGTGTGACCCTTACTTATCATCCTGGTCAGCATCATATACATCCCAGTCGGTAGGCATTGACCCTGAGAGGGCCATTCCTCTTCAGCCTCAAAAAATGAATAATATTAATGATCCTTGAAGGACTTCAAAATGCTGGGAGTGAGAGCATATTAACAATAAAAGTGCAATATGAAAAGGGCAGCCCCCTCACCGGTCCTCTAACTGTCACTATCCCAGGAAAAGGGTGCACTTACCCACAATCGTCACCAGATGGCATTGCCAGCCTGTCAGGTGATTAAATCACAGTACGAGAGTTGGGGGGATTAGACTGCAATAGTGGTGTAGGAAGCAGCGAGGGTCGGCAGGAAAGCCCAGAGGGAATCCCACAGAGAAAACCTCAACTGTTCTTTCCCAACATGTGCGCGAGCACTGGAGAGGGCAACAAGCTGCTCTGACAGGCTGTGACGCGCCTGACAGATTGCTTTGGCGGTGCGGAATAGAGCCACCTCAGGGGCATAACATAGGCCCCCGCAGACCCCGCGTTGGGGGGGACCCAAGCTCCAAGGGGCCCCCTCAGCACAGCAATCTGGCTGCAGAGCTCCTGATTGAGCCCAGATGGGGCCCCTCCAAGTGTCTTGCAGGGAGGCCCCCTCGAGTTTCGTTATGCCCCTGAGCCACCTAAGGGACCTGAGCAGTGTGGAGGGAGCGCACTCAGGCTGAATGCCTACTGAGTGGGGAAATACATAAAAAACAGTAAATCACACCACTCTAAACAAATGGTGAAATACACTATGTATCACGAGAATGAAAACAGTTAAGAAGCCAATGGCTTAACTGATGAGCAGTGGAGAAAGAGGAACAGGAAGAGACGTCACACATTTATATACACAATGGACTGTTACGTGATTGGACAATGGTTGATATGGACACATAGTCCCTAGTGGTTCATGGAAAACTTAGTTAATAATGTTTTTTAAGATGTTCTTTGAAGGATGCTTGAATCATAAAGTTGAAGAAAGATATGCAAAATCCTCAACTCAGGCCATGACATAGAATCCCAGTAACACCAGCTGGTGTAAGTGTGCTTATCACAACTGTGTATGCATTTTTAAATATGTCATCCACCACTTAAAAAATTATACTTCCAAGTGGAATGCTTTGCTTCTCCTAGATGTCTCACAGTTACACGAAACTTCCGAAAATGCTCCATCCATTCTTGTTACAACAAGAGAAAAGAAAAACAGAAAAATATGTAAAGGCTTTGTCTGCAAAGACAAATAGTAAACCTGTTCCCAGATGGCCCCCTATACATTCAGTACATTTTTTTCGATGGGCAGTAGAGCGTGTTTCAATAGTTGAATCTGTTCCAAGATGGCCGCCCATACATATGTTATATTTTCTATGGGCAATAGAGCTTGTCTCAATAAGTGAGCATGTTCTAAGATGGCTGCCCATACATTTGTTATTCTTTCTATGGGCAGCTGAGCTTGTCTAAATAAGTGAGTGTTAGACCAGGCACCATTGGCGTGGGTCTCCCTTCCAATTTTTGCTGTTGCCTCCTGTGTTTTTGCTTTATGTTTTGCTGGTCTAGATGCTTTGGTCACTGTGCCACTGCTATTCAGTGCCACAGTGCAAGTGCTCCCTATGTTAAACTGATGTAATGGATTAGTGACTCCAAGATTGGCTTATTTGGTTTACTTACCAGATCCTAGTACAGTGCAACGTGTGTGTCCAGGGCTTGTAAATCAAATGCTTCTGATGGGCTTGCAGCACTGATTGTTCCACCCACCGGAGCAGCTTGTAACATATGGCTCAGGCCTGCCATTGCACAGCCTGTGTGCAGCCTAGTGCTGCCATGTTGACTTAGTAAGCGCACCCACTTACCAGTCCCCACTAACCTTCCCTTTTCTACATGTTAGCAACTCCTACGTTTGGCCCTAGGGCAGGGTGCATTGTATGTGAAAGCTAGGACATACCCTGATGTGTGTGGCATAGTGAATTACAGCCATTTTCGTTTGTTTCACTATTGCAAGGCTACCTGTCCCCATAAGCCAGAATGGCTAGTTTGATTATATCACCTTATAATCCTAACTGACCAGGAAACATGGTAGAAAAACAAATTTAGTACGCCTGAACTCAGAATGATAAAAACATCTTTTAGTAAAGTTGGTTTTAACATTCTGTGTTTGAAAATACCACTTTTAGAAAGTAGGTATTTTCTTACCTAACCATCCAAGCCTGCCTCTGCTAGGTTGTGTATTCCATGTCTGGTTTGTGAGTAACAGGGGTTGGGGTCGCTCCAGGAGACAGGGTGAGTCAGCACAAGGCTGAATAGACCTATCTGCATTGGGAGTGGTGGGAGGAGTAGCGCCTGGGCCTGAATAGGACTGTGCCTGCCTTCCACCATGCTGGTTCCACCTCGTGTGATGCGTCTGATGACCCTGGCCGACACTGACAAAGGAAGAAGTTGTGCACTGGCAGAATGCACCCAGAACTGGTGTGGACTAGGTACAGACACTCTCTACCTTCAGGGACAAAGGATTTGTGGGTATAAAAAGGGGGACCCAGACCCCAGAACTTTAGATCACTTCTGGGAATCAAAACAAACCTCTGCTAAAGAGAAGAACCAGGAAGCTGAAGGAGGAGACTACCCCTGGGCTGTGTGTTTGGGGGTTGACCTGCAGTGGTTGCTTCATTGCCAAAGAAAGGAGAAGTGGACTGAGTGTGCTTTTCATCATCTTGTAGAACATCTCCCCATTGCTTGAACTTTGACCTTGCCTCCTGCCTGAAGTCTTAGGGATACAAGACTTCACCACCAGCTCTACCCTGAATTCCCTTGCTGGGAATTGAAGTGCCTGCTGTTGTGCTGAGCCTTCTGAGAGACTGTGTGTCGCAGGGAGCTGGAAGTGCGACTCTACGACGAGAAGCGCGTCACATCTGCGGCAGTTGCCGTCGTATCGCTGAGTAAAGGTGCCGCCGCTGCCGCTGTCACCATGGCATCGCCAAAGTGCGTTGCATCACCGGAGAAGCGTGCCGCTGCCGCAGAGGTCACCGTCACATCACCGGAGAAGCGTGTTGCAGGGCCTGTCATTGCTCAGAAGATCACCGATCCGCCGCTTGGCCTTCGGGAGTGCACCCATCGCATATACATTGTCGCTCCTAACCAAGATGCCATTTTGTTGCATCGCATTGGATCATCGCACCACATCGAGGCACCATCTTGTCGCATATTACCGGAGAGCAGTAATAAACTGACGCATCACCTCCCAACACAGTAAGGAAGTGGCGCAGCAGTAAGGAACTGGCGCATCCACTCCCCTGAGTGTAAGGAACCAACGCATCACCTTCCCTGCGACCCTTTTGTTTGTTTTGCATTACCCATCCAAGGTTCTTTGAGAGTAAAATGTTGCATTTGCTATCTAAAGTGAACCCAGCTATTTCCTACCATTTTAACCCCTTTGGCGCTGCGCACATTTTCGCACTGTGCGGGCAACTTAAATCGTGGCTGGGATTCAGACAGCCCCCAGCCGTCCTCCACACATGCCCACCGTGACGCATGACGGCCGGGGGCCGTCATGCGCACCGAAGGGGTTAAAGTCTATTTTTTATTAGAGTATTGTAGATTTTTGTTGTTTGGTCTTGTGTTAAGTCTAGTAAAGATTACTTATTTTTCTAAACCTGTGTGGTGTCCATTTGTAGTGTTTTCACTGTATGGGTTCACAAATGCTTTACACACTGCCTCTGAGAAAAGCCTGCCTGCTCGTGCCAAGCTACCAAGGGGGTGAGCAGGGGTTATTTTAGGAGTGTAGTCCCTTATGCTGACTAGATGCAAGGGTCCCTATTTGGACAACGGTGCAAACCATTGCCATCTAGAGACTCCCAAATCTAACTGTGAGCCTGACCCAAGATGGCTGCACTCATCACTGAGACGTATTTCTAAATGAAGGAGCTGTAGTCACTGCACTAGGCCGCCTCTGCTGAGGTGGAAATTGAACTTTAATTGTAGGAGGGCATAATAATCACACGAGTAGAGTGCACATGCATATAATCCTTTGTTGTATTAAATTGAAGTGTTCGAATTTCAAAATGTTATCACATTAAATGTGATTTATTTAGGCCATTTAACAGTAACATGGAGAATAAACGTAGAAAGTGAATGTAACTAGCAGCAACATTATCGTTCAGAGTTTGTGTTGTGCAACTGACAGTCATTCATTTATTAAATGTGTTTATTAATTTTTTCGTTTACATGTAGGTAAAAACATTAATTGAATGCGCCTTATATTTGTATGCAAAGTCCTAAAGCTCATATGCCATTTATTATGTTATCTAAATCTTGTAGGCCTTAAATACATTCTAACTGGAAGCTCTTGCTTTGGAGCTAACAAGCTGAATTTCTTGGGTGCTGTGGAATTTGTTCTTTCTCACTTTTTGTGTTGCAGGTGAAAGAAGCGCCTTTGTTAGCTGGAGTAATGTCTTTGTTTATTAGTCAGGCAAGGGGAGTAAAAGTTAAATTGCATGGTTTGAATCGATAAGGGAAAGCTGCCGCACTACCACAGGAGAAGGCTTGGGAACCAAGGACAAAATGTATTGAGAAGAAGAACACCGTTGTCGCGTTTGAAGTTTTAAAGTTTAAGGACCCTTTTAAGTGGACTTTGAAGAAACCCCGCAAAAGTTAGTCACCCTCCCCATGTGGATACCGTAGTACCAGAGTTACCTATCCAAGGGAAGCCGGGTGCATAGGTCTGAAGTAGCGTCGGAAACCGCTGTTGATCTCTATGAGGAACTTCAAAGAGGAGCCACTGCTGAGAAGAAGAAAAGTGGCCATTGGAATCCAAAGGTGGATTCTTGGTGAAGAGTACCTGAAAGCAGAGGGGACAGAGTCTGAATCACTCAGGGGTGACCAGGGGCTTTGGAGACGAATGCCCAACAATGCTGAGTGCTTCAGGTGCATTGAGGGGGTTCTTTACTCTGCAGACACTGGGACCAGGTGACATCGAGGACAACTAGGAGCCGGATACGAGCTTTCCCACAAAGGGCGTCAAGTACTGAGGGTTTGGAGTCAGGCTGGAGCAACACCAAGACTTGGCAATGACAACCCACACTGAAGGTCAAAGAAGGTTACGGTTCAGACCAGCAAGATCTAGGCACCTCACCAAACACAGGGGAGTTATGGCAGGCCTGGGGTAATCAGGAGAGCCCAAGAAAAGCAGTGTTGACCCTCAAGAGGACCCGCAGACCGGAGGCACAGGAGTCGCAAGGAGACCTCAAGCAGTTTCGCAAAGCAACAGCCCACGTGGCACTCTGTGGAAGGAGGCCAGAGTTCTTTGGTGGAAAAGGTGCCAGAGGTTGGGGCTACTTGGAGCACAGTGCACTTGTTTTGGAAATGTAAACAAGCATATGCACTTGCATAAGTACCAAGTGCACAGGAATACGGGTATTGCAGCCCCCAAGGGATTCTGGCCTCAAACTTAGTAAGTGGGAAGCCCAGACCTTGCGGAGCTTGGAAACCTACCTCCGGTGTTGCTGGAGCCTTCGGGGTCCATAGGAACTCACGAGCAGCAGACTGGTCAGTTGAGATGTGGTGCCTGCGATTGCAGGGGTGTGGCTCCTTCATTTCAAGGTAGATATCTTCAGTTGTCCTTGATGCTCCACAGGTCCTGCACAGAGCCTGTATGGTGCACGGGCATAGACGATGCTTTGGACGGAGAGGGAGACTAAGTCGGCCCCAAACAAATTCCAGCAAAGTCCAGAGTGTCCAGACGGTCGAGGGTCAGTGGTTTCTTGATCAAAAACATGTCCACATCGAATCTAGGGTGATACAGCCAGGTAAGCCCTTAAGTACCCACGGGAGAGGGTTGGACAGATTCAAGGGACCCTCCCAGGGGAGGGTCTGGATAGTGGGAATGTTACTCCCATTTCCTTTGTCCAGTTTCACACCAGAGTAGGAGCCAACGACTTCCATGACTGGTTTGAACTGGACTATGCACAGGGACAACAAATGTGCCCCTCATGCACTTTCGGTCTCTGGCAGGCGCTCCCACCCAGGCCTAATACATTCAATCCTGTCTGGTAGGTGGTCACACCTCCTTGTGACAGGATGCCTATTGTTCTGCCTTCCCCAGCTGGAGCTTGGCTCAGCAGCAAGAGGGCAGAAATGTGTCTCGGGTCAGCAGCAACCATTTTGGGCTACCCGGGACTAGAAGGCTGCTACTGGGAACACCTGGGACCTCACAAAGCTCGTTTCTGAGGATTGGAATCATACCACCGACACTAGTTACCGGTGTGGGGGTATGATTCCACAATGTTTGACACCAAACAAAATAGGGTTACTTTCAGCCATTTTAGAGTTGGTCATTACGAAGTCGCATAATGCCAATTTATTTGTTGTACATGGCAGCAGCACTAACAACCCAGGAGAATGGACTCCGTAGGCTGCAGGGGTGTCCTGCTTATGCAGTGGCACCCTCTCACTGAGAACCAACCACCCTGGCTTCAGGGTTGTCAAGGCCTGCTATAGGGGTGACTTATAGGTTTTAATTGTAGTGACCCTTAGATATAGTAAAACATATATCTTAAGTAAGTGGTGCATGCACCAACTTACACAGGCTGCAATGGAAGGCCTGTAGTTTCATTTGTCACGGCCTCTCATGGGTGGCATAATACATGCTTCAGCCCAGGGGAGGCCTCTGGGGTACCTATGCCCTGGTTACATGGGTACCATATACTAGGGACTTACAAGTTCACGAGCAGTACGTGAACTAGTAAGTACGGCATAGCCGTGTTAGGGAGCCTTATGCCTAGACTTTCAACACCTGCTACCATGACCTTACTCTAAACCATGGCATGCCCCACTTATACTTTACCAACAGATGGAAGTTCCATGTACCCCTCTTCCAGACCGGCTCATGGGGCACTGACTCCTAATAATTCCAGTATGTATTTAGTCCTTAGTCTTTTAATTTAACAGCTCACCCTGGACTTGTACAGAACTTCACGACATAGAGAGTGTGTTTTATGTTAAGTGTTGGTTTTGTCTTGTAGTGTTTTTCCTTCCACCTACAGGTCACAGCACCTAAGTGTATTTTACCGGCAATCGCAAAGTCACCATATATGTCACCATGCCTTTCCTTCCACAGGTGATATATGAACGCGCACTGGGACACGCAGTAAATACTTACGTGCTCTTACTTTATCTTTGCAGGCCCACGACTCAGAAATACTGACAGGGCTATAACTGTTCAAAATTGAATGCCATATTGCAGTTGTATTATAATCTATATTCTATTCACTTGCATATACACATAGCACACATTGTTGCCAACCTTAGTGAGTGACAGAGGGATCTGACCCCATCTTGACGAAGAGGCAGTCAGTCTCGAAACATGTTGACAACACCAGGAGAACTAGCCCATTGTTAATCCAGATTGTCTCCGCCACACTGTTTTTAACGATACCAGCCTATGACTAATAAATAATTTTTTGCTTTCATAAGGCCAGGTATTCTTTTAAATCTCACTTTTCCATATTACTCCTGACCCTACTCACACTCACTCAATACACTTCATATAGCACTTACAATATCTAAGTGCTCCAGCGTAGTCGCTAGTCGTAGCACGCCCCGTCCCGCAGCGGGGCGGGAAGACCCAGATGATGAAGCATGACACCAAGGGCCCTTTTGGTGTGTGAGGGGTATTTAAACAAATACTGTGTATGCCTGATATACTCTGGTTCACAGGAAACCTTCTAGAGGTGGACCTTGTTGTTTATTTACACTTTGGGCTCAGCCAGAGTATTCTGCGTGTGGCGGTCAGACCACCACAGGACCACCGCCTCTGCTGGGATCCAGTATCCTGCGGTGGTGGAGCAGCGGTCAGGAGCAGTAACATGCTGGATCCCCAAGCATATTAGGAGTTACCTGTCGACTGCCCATTTCAGGGCCGCACGCCCACATGAAAAGGGTAGCAGAGAGACAACTAAGAGGGCCATAACAGGGTCCATTGCCTCTACTGGGCCTTGGGGTGCATGCAGGGTGGCACATGTTGTGCCCCCTGGATTGCCCCCCCGATTCCATCACCCTATGGTATGCACGACATAGTGCATGCCACACCGTGCTGCGGACGCTGTCAAGGCGGCAGTCTGCTGTTAAGGCTCTCCTATGAGACTTAACCAGCTGCCACCATGGGACTGCCGCAGCACCGCCAGCCTGACCTGGAATCAACTCTAAATCTGGCAGGCGGGCGCACCGTGGTCTTGGCGATCCTGCGGCAGACGGAGCAGTTGTGATGCTGCAGGAGAAGTGCCAAAGCCGTAATAAGGCTCTAAGTATGGGTGAACACTGAAGAAGGGAAATATTTATGTAAGATTAAGATCCTAGCAGTCTTATAGTTTGAAGTCTTTGTTTTAGCAAAAGATGTTGTTCCTATCTTTGATTGTACATTGAAAGTGTCTTACATGTTTTGCACAGGATTTAATGGATGTGTAGTAATAAATATTGCCATTTTATTATTAATTAAATGAATGGAATTTTAATTTTACATGTTTTCGTTTTAATTTTAACCAGGAAAATACTTCAGCCAGCACTTTAAATATGAATGTTCATTACTGAAGGAAACAAAAGATCATCTTTGCTACATACACAATATATATAAAGTATTTATAACTTAAAGAAATATTTTAATAAATTAAATGCATATAATATATATATAATATATACATATAAATAATACAATAAACATTATTCTTTTTACAGTTTCACCATGTATTTAGATATGTAGTCCGTCAATTTCAAAACATCATTTACATGAGCCGAATGCAGTACCTTTAACAATATCAATCTATTTTGAGACCAAATCCCATAGGGATAAATTAATGTTGAGTCTTCGAAAAATGTTTCCGTTGCTTACTCTCAGCAAAATCTTTGCATTTTTTCTGTCACCAATGTGGGTTATTTTTCAGGGTAACCAATGAAATACATTCTTCTACCAGATCAAACAGTGTTTCAAGCACTGTTGTGGTCAATATCTTAAAATAATTGAGTTATGAAAATAATCTGATGCTTTACAGTTGGATTGATGGTCGAGTAAAGGTCCTCAGACATGCAAAAGCACAAAGTGGGAGGCGTATGCACAAATGTCATAAATTGCATCTGCCAAAATCCCGTGCACAAATCAGTCCATGTTCCACCATCAAATGTTTATGATGCAACCTTTGGATGCACCTTGTTTATGTCCTCAAAACCAGACACTCATTTGTGTGGTGTGAGCACAAACTCCACTCAAGGCTCATCCCATTTCAGCTCCAATGTACAGAAATATTTGGTGTTAGTTCAAACTCTCAACAGATGAAAAGCACAGCCATGTGTGAAAGGAAGACAAAACTCTGTCTTTAGTGCAGAGTGTCCATCTTATTCTTCTGTTGGTCACCTGAGAAGGATAATTATCTGACCGTTCATAAAATATTGAACTGATAGTCTGAAACTCCACTATGCTTCTACCAAGATCTGAAGGCTTCTGGGATAGCCTAATGGTGTAGCTGAAGAACAAGTGGTTATGGTTGTGCTGTTTTAGCAGTTTACTTTTATGATGGAGTTCCATCTGTGATTTTGTTGCAATGTTTCGTACCATGTCCCACGTTGATGTTCATTGTGATATTGAGATTCACTGGTCTTGACCACATTGGTGTAGATGCCTCCGTGAGCAGCATGTTGTGTTCTCTGCTGATACCCATGTTTCTGAGACTGCTGAGACACCAATAAACACTCCTGGTCTTTTTTTTCACCCCATGTGAATGCAATATTGAGATATTTAAGAATGATAAAATGTCATCCACTTCATACAAATCTGCTTTTGCCAGTTCAACCCATATTTAATGCCCATGACTTGAGGTCTCATGTTGCCTCTATTATTGTCTTCCACAGTGGATGAAGAGTCAATAGGGCAAGTACTCCCCCATATATATACACAGAGGTCAGTCAGTCAGAAAAGTTTTATTCAGCACAAATTGTCTGGGCCATAAAAGCACAAAATATGACAATATTTTACTAAAGTGTAATTAAAAACACGAGTCTCCCAAAACCAAAATTCACATGGTGCCAAGACAGTTAAAAGAAAACAGAATTAAATACAAACGTCATGCATAAATACATCAAAGCAAATTATAACCATATGGTTAAAATTGAGTTCTACGGACACGGTTTACATTTAACCATGAAGCCCTAATAAAACAAAACAAGGAATTAGAATTTTGCACATTAACCCATATTAAGCTTTCGGGTTTCCTGAAACATCTAAGAAAGCTCTAATGTGGATTACTCTGGAAAGAAACAAGGCAACCATATAGCATAGGTTTGTGTCCCCTAGTTCAGACGGAAATTTAAAAGCCACCTGGTGATAAATAATCATTATAGGACTGTCAAGAGCTTCCTCAGTGTCTCCTACTTCTGGCAAAGGCGATCTTGATTGGAAATCTGCAATTCTATTCTACTTGCCGGGCACATGCTCTATCTTGAAATTGTAATGTTAGAGTCCTAGAATCCATCTGCTGATGCGCGGGGTGCAATTCTCGAGACCTTTCACAGAGAATATAAACGTGAGAGGCTTGTGATCAGTCCGTATCGTGAACCTCAAACCCCGTAGAAAATACTTGAAATGCCTGACCGCCCAAAAGAACGCCAAGGCTTCCCGTTCAATTACGGAATAGTTCTTCTCACGTTTAGAGAGACTCCTGGAAGTGTAGGCAATATTCTTCTCATCATTTCCATCCTTTTGGAAGAGGGTGACACTCAACCCATTGTTTGAGGCGTCAGTTGCAAATATGGTTTTCTTGGATGGGTCAAATGTTCCCAGGGCTGGGGAGTTGATTAGATCCTCCTTTAAGGCATTCGCCACCACCTCCTGCTCTTCATTCCACACAAACTCTTTGTTTTTCTTCAAGATTTCTCTCATGGGTTCGCACTTAGCAGCAAAATTGTCAACATACTATAGTCCCAAGAAAGACTTGAGTTCCTCTTTGTTCCTCGGATTGGGAGCTTCTTTTACAGCTCGGATCAAGCTGCTCTTAGGTCTAAATCCATCTTCTGAGATTGAATGTCCCAGGTATTCGACCTGTTGTACTTTTATCTTACATTTTTATTTCTTTACTGTTAGGCCAGCATCCATGAGTCTTTTAAAAACTTGTCTTAATACACCATCGTGTTCTTCGGAATTCTAGCCATAGACCAAGATATCGTCTTGGAAACACATTGTCCGTTCTACACCTTCCAAGATCTTCTGCATTGCTTTTTGAAAAATAGCCGCAGCTGACGCAAGGCCAAAAGGCATCCTTTTGAACATAAATGCTCCGAAAGGTGTAATGAACGCCGTGAGTTGTTTTGAATCCGGATGAAGCTCAATATGGTGGTATGCCATGGATAGATCTATCACACTGAAATACTTTGCCGGGCCCACTGTGCTAAACATTTCATTGATTATCGGCAACGGATGTCTTTCCACCCAGATACAGTCATTGAGACTGCTCAAATCAACACAGAGGCGGATCCCTTCTCCATTGGACTTGGCTGCGATAACTATCGGAGCCAACCACTCTGAACAGTTTATGGGTTGAATTATATCCAATTCACATAGCTTGCGCAGCTCATTTTCAAGAGGCTCTTTTAGTTTAAGAGGCACTGTACGCAAACTGTGCACCACAGGTTTTGCATTGTATTTTAGCTTGATTTAATGTTGAAAATTGTGCAAACATCCTAGTTCCTCTTTGAATAGCTGTTTGAATTCTTCACAAATGTTGTCCCCCTTATGGAACCTCTCTGTGAGCAGGACTTGTTCAGCACTATTGGGGTCTAAGATTATTCCCAGCTCTCTCTGGTGTACCCATCCTAAAAGATTAGAACCTGACTTTACTACATATGCCGTTCCATAGGTTTCCTGTCCTTGAACTGCAGCTGCACATTCTTCATACCCAAAAGGGGAATGGTTCCCTTGTTGTATCCTGTGGGAGAAATATCTGGGGTTTTTAACTCACTAATCTTATTGTTGCCCAGGGAAACGTAATCATCCTTATTCAGTAGTGTGAACGGGGATCAGGAATCCGCAAACATTTCTACACATTCATCATCAATTAACACTTCACATTTAGGGTAAATAGAATTTACTGTGTCACTGACATCTTTTACTTGCAAAATAAACGTATCCATTTTTATGCTCAATACATTTCACTTCTTTACTTGTGGCCTTCTCTGTGTTCCTATCCTGATCTCTTGTGTGTAGTTCACCATCCCGACACACCCTTGCAAAATTCCCCCTCCTATTGCATTTTTTACAAGTGACATATCTGGCAGGGCATTGGAAAAAAGTAGCAAAGTGGTTGTTGCTACCACACCGGTAACACTTGGGACCTCTCTCTCTGTAATCTACTCTGGTGTTGGCATTCTCCCTAAACTTCATCTTATACACGTCACTTCTGTCCTCTACATCATTAATGGTTGCCACAACCTCCCCGTCTGGTTTCATTTCCTTTACGCACCTTGCTGTGTGTTCCACTGACTTGGCTATTTCAATAGCTTCCCTTAGTCCTGGATTCTTAGCCAATAATTTCTCTTGGATGCACGGATTATTAGTGCACCTCACAAGTTGGTCTCTTATTAATGAATCTGTGAGGTTGCCAAACTCACATAGCTGTGTAAGGCCCCACAAAGCTGCGATATAATTCTGCACTGACTCCTGTTTGCCCGGACTCCTTTTAAAAAACTTGTGGCGTTCTAGAACTACATTGACTCTATCTCCAAAGTGTTTTTCCAGTTTACTCATGGTTTGCTCATACACATCTACTTCTCCAACTGCATTCCCCTCCTGTTCTGGCACTGGTAATGATTCATATACCTTGCGCCCTTGCACACCCAAATTGTGGAGTAAAATATGCTGTTTCCTTATTGAATTAAACCTCTGTCCTTCAATGGCTATGAGATAAGATTCAAATAGTTTCACCCATTCCTTCCAACTTATTTCTGGTTCCCCAATATCATTCAGGAAAGGCGGGGTTGATTCATGCTGGCTGCTGCCATTTTTACTAGGAGAGTGTGTGTGTACCAGAAGGGCTATGGTGAGTATGATAGGGGTTAATGAGGTGAGGACTTAGAAGTCAAAACACAACACAACCTAGAAATATATATAACTTTTCTTAAATTCAGCATATACCCCAATAGGCCCAAAATCTCTAACAAACTATTGTGATCTGCCAGGAACACCCCAGAGTCAAGTGTTCAGGTAGAGATGAAATGATGCTAGGATGCGATGAATCGCGGACCATGGAGCCAAACTGACAGCCAATTAACTCACCCACAGGCTATCAGACATAAATATCCATATATCCTCCTTAACTTCACCTTGTAAGTCCTTAAGTTGCAGTTTTCCTTTAACTTTATTTCAACAATCCCGTCTGACAGGAACTGACGGCCCTTTGCTCCTGATGCGTCGGCCGATTTACATTTTTCCGGAATACTGCTCAACTTCCCCAGATGCCGTCGACAGGGACTGACGGCCCTTAATACCTGATGCGCCGGCTGTCAAAAAGCCAAATCTACGTCGTTCCTTACCTTGAGCTGGGACTGAAGATCTTGAACGACGTAGAAGTTTTTTCGCAGAGACGCAAGGGACCAACTTCCCAGAAATCTAACTATAAACTTGCTGTCTTAAGATTACTCACAGCTAGATTAAACTTAGACTTTAGGGAGGAGGGCCGGTACTGGACGAGATGGGATGGTGAAGGGGCTTTCACTGTCGACCTGTGGAATAACGAGTAAATTACATTTACTATGGGTCTTCCAATTAGTTATCCTGGTTCCCTCCTAAATCCCTCCTATTGCCCTAATGCGCTAGTTCCCCTGTCTTTCTAGTATCCTACCTGCGATCAGTGCCAACTGTCCTTCGTCCAGTATTTCTTGTCGTGGGTGGAGTGGTTGTCGAGGAGTCGAGGAGTGGAGTAGAGGAAGTCCTTTGAAGGGGCGTTGACGTCACGCTCTCAGGAACTAAAGAAAACAAGAGATGAAATTACTAGATGTCTATAACTTAATTAGTCTAAATTCCCCTTTCTCGACTCAAACTTACTTGACTTATTTGAAAGATGTGAATTGAAGGTGCTATCCTCTTTCTTTTGTGTTCAAACCTGTTGCAACACATAAAAGATGCACCTACACTCTACCAATTTACTCCCCAAACACTAGAGCACTAATGTATTATAAACATTGACCTTCAAAGAAATACTTAGTACAATGTACACATTGACCTTCTAAGAAAGACTCAGAACGTTGTACACATTTGCAAAAGTAACAGACTAGAAACACCATCTGAATAAACCAACTGGTCAATTCTCACAAATAAGAAATATAAAACGAAAATTATTCATCCAAAATCCTGAATTGCAAGTAGTCTCTGTTTTTTCCTAGAAATAAGTTCCCAAGTCTTTGCTTGTTCTTTCTTTCGTTGGGCGCCTAAATTAGAAGAATCGAAAATAACACTTAACTTGTGTCTTGTCTTTCTTTCAGGCTTGGTCCGTGGAATTCCTTTGAAGTCCGATGACTCAGGATGACTCAGGGCGTGGCTGGTGGCGAAATCCCTGAAGACGCGATGAAACCAGCAGCGCGATCCTTCCGGGAAGCGAGCAGGAGGCAAAGCGCTTCAGAAAACTTGGGTGCGGTTTAAATAGGCAACCGCACCCAAAGATGACGTGCGCACGCACGTGTCTGCTTTCCGAAAGCCGAACGCGGCTTTCAGGAACAGAGTCTTTCCCTCGCGTGCGCTCACTAACAGCAGAGGCTGCATTCCGAGGGCTGAACGCGGCTCTCAGAAACCTGGCTCACTCTTCTGCAAGCCTTACGCTCTTCTGGGTTTAAGGAAGGAAAGTTTATTTAGCGTGAACAATAAAGACAAAATATACATAAAAAACACGGAATGCATTCAGTTGAATTCACACCTGAAAGTACACTGTAATCATACTGACATTGACCTTGAGGTGCTGGTGCACGGGACAGGGGTGGGTTTTATGAAAACAAAAACAAATAAGCCCCTCATAAGCCCCTGATAGACCTAATCAGGAGGCACCTAATCAGGAGGTCGGGGTGAATCATGACAGTACTCCCTCCTCAAGATCCCCCCCAAAACGAGTGGGATAGGTTTTGGTTTATCTGGATGACGAACATGGAATGATCTCACAATCCTAGGGGCGTTTTTCAGATTCTCCAAAGGTTCCCATGACCTCTCTTCAGGACCGTATCCCTTCCAATCCACCAGATAAAACAATCTTCCCCGAATTCTCTTTGAGTCTAAGATTGATTTCACCTCGAATTCCGTGTCTCCATCGATTATTAAAGAGGATGGGGGCTGAATTATTCGAGTCTTTGGATTGAAGGGCTTGACTAAAGACACATGAAATACAGGATGGATTCTATATTTTGTGGGAAGAATCAGTTTGACACATACAGGATTTATAACCTTTTCTATAACAAAAGGGCCAATAAATTTTGGGTTAAACTTTCGATTCCCCTTAATCCTTAGATTTTTGGTGCTTAACCAAACCTTATCTCCAGAAGCATAAGTTGGTTGTACAGTTCTGTGTTTGTCTGCGGATTTTTTCTGAGATTCTTTTGCTTGTGCAAGTTTGAACGCTGCTAATTCTTGGATTGAGGATAATTTAGAAACATAACTGGTCATGGCTGGTACTGTATCTAGTGTCTTTATCTCCTCAGGGAAACTCTTGGGATGGTAACCATAATTACAAAAGAATGGGGACATCCCTAGAGAAGAATGATTTACATTATTGTATGCAAATTCCAATTGACTGAGTAAATCTGACCATTCTTCCTCTGCACTTGTTAACATACAGCGAATAAACTGTTCAATGGTCTGATTAGTGCGTTCAGTTAAACCATCCGTTTGAGGGTGGTAACTTGAAGATAGGCGGACCTCCATGTTTAAAAGAGTACTCAAATTCTGCCAAACTCGAGATACAAACTGAGATCCTCTGTCAGAAATGACCACCGAAGGAATACCATGTAAACGAATCACGTTTGTCATTACCAATTGAGCTAGTTCAAAAGCAGTAGGTAATTTCTTTAAGGGAACAAAATGGGCCATACGTGAAAATTGGTCAACTACGGTCAAGATTGTGGAGAATCCCTTTTTGGTAATAGGAAGTTCCACAATAAAATCCAAAGAAATAGTGTGCCAAGGTTGAGGTGGAATTGGGAGTGGGGTTAACAGTCCACTAGGAGCTTGATGTAAGGGTTTGTTTTGAATACAGACACTACAAGTTTCAACAAAATCTTGTACATCCTTAAACATGGAAGGCCACCAAAAGGTTCTTTTGATTAATTCGTATGTTTTCATCGCACTAGGATGAGCAGTCAAAGAAGTATCATGGTGGAAATGAAATATCTCTTCCCTGATCTTTTCAGTGGGAACAAAAACGAGATCTTGCATGAATATCAGATCGTCTCTTTGCTGAAGAAGAGGGTACTTCTTTTTCCATTCTTCAAGTCCTTTAGAAGTCAGTTCCCTTTTGATATCAGAAATCACTGGACAACAAGATATACTAGCTTGAAAGCGAGAGTTAGGAATTACAGGTTGACTTTCCTGAGAAGATTCAGTTACATTGTACCCAATTCTAGATAAAGCATCTGCCTTCAAATTTTCTTTTCCTGGACGGTACATGATCACGAAATCATAATCATTAAAAAACATTGACCACCTCAACTGTCTAGCGGATAAGGCTTTTACTGATCTTAATGCTTGAAGATTCCTATGATCTGTGTATATTGTGACTGGGTGTCGAGCACCGAGCAGGTAATGACGCCATTCTTCAAAAACTGCTTTTATGGCTAAAAGCTCTTTATCAGCTATGGCATAGTTCAATTCAGCTTCGGAGAGCTTCCTGGAGTAGAAGGCTATGGGATGCATTTGGCCAGTGTCAGTATGTCTTTGTGATAAGATTCCCCCAAGCGCCAACTGCGAGGCATCAGCTTCAACAATGAAAGGTTGACTGGGGTCTGGGTGACTTAGGATGGGAGCGGAGGTGAATCTTTTCTTCAATTCAATGAAGGCCAATTCAGCCTGATCTGTCCAGACGAATTTTGCTCCTTTACGCAATAATTTGGTGATAGGAGTAATGACCTGGGAGAAATCTTGGATGAAACGGCGGTAGAAATTTGCAAAGCCCAAAAAGCTCTGAACCTGTTTCACTGAAGAAGGGCTAGGCCAAGAATTTACCGCCTCTACCTTCTTGGGGTCCATTTCAATACCGTTAGGGCTGATGATATACCCAAGAAAATCCACTCTAGAAACGTGAAACAGGCTCTTCTCCAATTTTATGAACAAAGAGTTGGAAAGCAATTTTTGAAGAATAGCCCGAACCTGCTGTACATGTTCTTCTTCTGAGTTGGAAAAAATCAAGATGTCATCTATGTAGACAACACAACAAACGTCTAAGAACTCATGTAGGACTTCATTTATAAAAAATTGGAAAGCAGCAGGGGCATTACAAAGTCCGAAAGGCATCACCTGGTATTCAAACAGGCCGAATTTGGTTCTGAATGCTGTTTTCCATTCGTCACCTTTTCTGACTCTAACAAGGTGATAAGCCCCGCGTAGATCCAATTTAGTATAAATAGTGGCCTTTTTAACTTGATCTAGTAATGTAGGAATCAGAGGTAAGGGGTACCTGTTCTTAATGGTCACATTATTCAGAGCCCTATAATCGATGCACGTGCGCAACTCCCCCCCTTTTTTAGGAATAAAAAAGAGAGCAGAAGACACAGGCGACTTGGAGTGTCGGATGAACCCATTAGCCAAGAATTCATCAAGGTATTCCCTAAGGTGTACATTCTCTTTCTCCGTCAACGCGTAAATCCTACTACAGGGCAAGGTTGCTCCTGGTACTAGGTCTATCCTGCAATCAAAATCCCTGTGAGGAGGAAGAGTGTTAGCCTTCTTTTTGTCAAAGACGTCGGAAAGGTCGGAATAAACAGAGGGAACCCCTTCCAACATTAAAACACTAGTGGATTCAGTGCAAAAGTCATGTCCTTGAATAACGTCCTCATCTTTCTTTAAAAGAAAGCATTGATCTAGGCACTTAGAGGATTTGAAAGTCAAAGTCTTGGCTTCCCAGTCTATCTGAGGATTGTGTGATACCAACCAAGGAATTCCCAATATCAGTCTGAATTGAGGTGCATCGATTAAGTCAAAAGTTATTCTTTCTCTATGGATTGCAGAACAATCCATTTCTAAAACCTCAGATTGTTTACTGATGGGCCCGGATGTTAACTCTTTCCCATCTACTGCTCTCACTATCTCAGGATGATCCTTTAGGACGGATTTGAAACCTAACTGGGAGAAGAAATGAGAGTCTATAAAATTTCCTGTTGCTCCTGAATCAATGACTGCTTCAACTCTTTTTCCAAGAGAGGGGGAAAATAAACTCTTTAATTCTACTATGATACAGAAGTGTTTACAACTAAATAGCGGAGCAATAGAGGCCAAATTAACAACAGAACTCGACAAACTGACCTCTTCATTAGTCGAGTTTTCTAGTTTTCCGAAGGCTGCTGAACTGCCGCAATGTCAGAGGTTTTAATTTTACTTTTAACAGGTCGAGTAGGACAATCTTTAACAAAATGACCAGATTTCCCACAGTACAAGCATTGATTCATCTTTCGTCTCTTATCTTTTTCTTCCTTAGAAAGGGGACCCCTAACTGTTCCTATCTGCATAGGTTCTGCCGCCTCAATTCTAGAAGAAACCTCACGAGGCGCAGAACCTCTATCCTTGATGAATATCAGTTTGTTGTCGCTTTTTCCTTTTTCTCCTTTTCTTTCAATTATTCGGCTATTCAGTTTTACCACTAAATCTATAAAATCAGTAATATCGTCGGGGGGTTCCAGGATTTGAGTGACCATATCTTTCAAATCGTCCCTCAAGCCTCTGTAAAAAATAGAAACCCTCTTATCATAAGGCCATCTTGCCTCAAGAACTAGACGATTAAACTGAGAAATATAATGGAGTAAATCTGAAGATCCTTGTTTCAAACCTAACAACTCGTTATCAGCAGATTGAACAAAAACGTGTTTTGCGAAGATCTTTTTTAGAGCTCGTTCAAAATTAGCCAAATTGTAGAGAATCGGGTCATCACCCTCTACCAAGGGAATGGACCAAAGGGCCGCATCTCCTCCAAAATAAGATAACATAAAAGCTATCTTGGAAGAATCATCCGGAAAGGCAGTCTTCTTAGCCATAAAGTGTAGATGGCATTGTTGAAGAAATATCGAAAACTTATTACAATCTCCAGTAAACCTTTCCGGAGGTGCCAATGGAGTGGGCACGGGGGTTACCACCTGGATTTGAGTGGATGTTCCGGATTCGGAAACAGGGCTTTGAAAAGTTGCGGGTGACAAAACGGGCTTCCGTTGAATGGTCTCCTGTAAAACTGACATATCCCTACGTAAGGACGTGTTCTCATCTCTAAGATCCTTCAAAATAGCTGCAATATCCTGCAAAGTTATTTGGTCCATTGCGTCTGGGCGAAAATGTGTTCGTGGGCTTTGCCTTCTGTCAAAAAGCCAAATCTACGTCGTTCCTTACCTTGAGCTGGGACTGAAGATCTTGAACGACGTAGAAGTTTTTTCGCAGAGACGCAAGGGACCAACTTCCCAGAAATCTAACTATAAACTTGCTGTCTTAAGATTACTCACAGCTAGATTAAACTTAGACTTTAGGGAGGAGGGCCGGTACTGGACGAGATGGGATGGTGAAGGGGCTTTCACTGTCGACCTGTGGAATAACGAGTAAATTACATTTACTATGGGTCTTCCAATTAGTTATCCTGGTTCCCTCCTAAATCCCTCCTATTGCCCTAATGCGCTAGTTCCCCTGTCTTTCTAGTATCCTACCTGCGATCAGTGCCAACTGTCCTTCGTCCAGTATTTCTTGTCGTGGGTGGAGTGGTTGTCGAGGAGTCGAGGAGTGGAGTAGAGGAAGTCCTTTGAAGGGGCGTTGACGTCACGCTCTCAGGAACTAAAGAAAACAAGAGATGAAATTACTAGATGTCTATAACTTAATTAGTCTAAATTCCCCTTTCTCGACTCAAACTTACTTGACTTATTTGAAAGATGTGAATTGAAGGTGCTATCCTCTTTCTTTTGTGTTCAAACCTGTTGCAACACATAAAAGATGCACCTACACTCTACCAATTTACTCCCCAAACACTAGAGCACTAATGTATTATAAACATTGACCTTCAAAGAAATACTTAGTACAATGTACACATTGACCTTCTAAGAAAGACTCAGAACGTTGTACACATTTGCAAAAGTAACAGACTAGAAACACCATCTGAATAAACCAACTGGTCAATTCTCACAAATAAGAAATATAAAACGAAAATTATTCATCCAAAATCCTGAATTGCAAGTAGTCTCTGTTTTTTCCTAGAAATAAGTTCCCAAGTCTTTGCTTGTTCTTTCTTTCGTTGGGCGCCTAAATTAGAAGAATCGAAAATAACACTTAACTTGTGTCTTGTCTTTCTTTCAGGCTTGGTCCGTGGAATTCCTTTGAAGTCCGATGACTCAGGATGACTCAGGGCGTGGCTGGTGGCGAAATCCCTGAAGACGCGATGAAACCAGCAGCGCGATCCTTCCGGGAAGCGAGCAGGAGGCAAAGCGCTTCAGAAAACTTGGGTGCGGTTTAAATAGGCAACCGCACCCAAAGATGACGTGCGCACGCACGTGTCTGCTTTCCGAAAGCCGAACGCGGCTTTCAGGAACAGAGTCTTTCCCTCGCGTGCGCTCACTAACAGCAGAGGCTGCATTCCGAGGGCTGAACGCGGCTCTCAGAAACCTGGCTCACTCTTCTGCAAGCCTTACGCTCTTCTGGGTTTAAGGAAGGAAAGTTTATTTAGCGTGAACAATAAAGACAAAATATACATAAAAAACACGGAATGCATTCAGTTGAATTCACACCTGAAAGTACACTGTAATCATACTGACATTGACCTTGAGGTGCTGGTGCACGGGACAGGGGTGGGTTTTATGAAAACAAAAACAAATAAGCCCCTCATAAGCCCCTGATAGACCTAATCAGGAGGCACCTAATCAGGAGGTCGGGGTGAATCATGACACCGGCAAAATTCTCTAGTTACAGGAAACCGCTCACGTAGTTGGCAGGTCCGGTCCTCACAGCTGACTGATAACACTTATGGGCAGGCGCCTCAGCAAGGAAACACCCTGTCAGAAACTGACTGGATTTCTGACTCCATACGCCGTGCGTTCGCCTTTCGTGTCCTGACACAGACGCGGGTCCCGCTTCGCCGGCTGCCGTCGAGCTCAACAAGCCTCACAGTACTCCGCACCTCAGTCAACCGAAGACTCTCCTCTACAGCGCCAAGTAAGTGACGACTGTGAATCACCTCTGCCCGCTTTCTTTTTTTCGATCGTTCTGTCCGCTCCTTCAGATTTTGCAAATCCACTCTCCGCTCACACTCTTCGAGAATCCGACTTCCTGCACATTGTGATACCGATACCACCAAAATGACTGTCTTTCTGCAGATACGCAGCAGTTCAGGCTGTCACCCAGACACATATACAGTTATTTTCCTACCAATCTGCAACACGGCTTTCAGCATACACTGTCTAGCCCCACGCTGCTTTACTTGACTCGGATAGGCATCACATGTACCTTACAATACGCTGGCACATCCTCGTTGAACAGTTCATTTCCAGACAACTTCTTGATGAAATCTTTAATTCCTCCTATTATTCCTTCCTCACGTGTAGAGAGAGCACTCAAAGGGGAGATGGTCAATACTGCCCCCTGCGCAGTTCCGTCACCAGTGTTAGAATTCCTGAAGGATGACAGGACTCAGATGATAAGTAAAGATGCTGTTTATTGACCATCTACTCTCCTCACTGGAGAGCACACCAACATTCCAAAGGGAGCTTCAGGGTGGGAGAAAACAACTAGGGCAGAAAGGTATGGGTGGACAGACTATACCAACAGGACTGATTGCAACAATGACGTTTTGTTGATTAGACGCCATGGCATGTAACCTGAACGCAGATTTTGCAAGGTCCAGCCTAACTGTACAATAGGACGTAGTTGGGACTGGCCATGTTGTAACATTGGCATATCCTGTTCTATTATATCAATAGCAGATGATACAATGCTGTCCAGTGAATAAATTCAGGAGGACAGAGTCGTTAACCCATTGTCCCCTACAGATAGTGATTTTTCCAAATTAATACGATCAATTTCTCGTATTTTTCAGCAGTTTCAATTTACATTACTTTCCAAGCTTCGTTGTAAGCAGCGTATATACTGGCGTATATGAAACGTTTTTGGCGCTGTTTGCGAGGTCCCAATATGAAATCTCGCAAGTCAGCACCTTCTTTAAGTAAAGTTAAGTGTTGCTTAATTTCAGGCAGTGTGGATCTCTGTAGCCATTCGAGGCATAGTTTCCCTACACTGTATGTTGTAATTATCCCTGGATGTTGTCTCTGGGAATATCTTGGGTCTGGCCTGTTCTGTTTGAACCCCTGTCTTTTATTCAGGAATCTATCTTGACAGTTATTAGTGTCCATGGGCCAGATCAACCATTTTCTCCAATCAGGATTTGTTCTGTTTTGGTGTAAAATATGGGATAAGTCTATCCCCACATCTGTAGTACTGGTACTATCAGGCATTGGTTTTGGAATAGACGGTTTGTTTAAGTCTTTTATCTTGGCTAGGCCAAGACAGGTTGTTTGTTAAATGGTGTCATTCAGGAACATTATTTGTTCTGGGATCATGCAGGCTCTAAATAATGATTCTAGACCTTGTACCTGCCAATCTTTTGTACCCCAAATGGTTTTTGTTTCAATGTTGTTTTTCCAAAATTCAAAACCAAATGTAGACATTTTTTCATAATATTTTGTGAAATATATCAATTTAGTGTTTGTCAACATGTTTTTCATTCCTGTCTTATTTAACATTTTAAAATAAAACGTTTCTGGATCAGTGATATTAAACCCTGAGAAGTATTGGAATTTCTCATAAAAACGTTTTCGAACTGCCTTTTGGCGGTGTTGGACAATGTTTCGATTGATTATAAGTAAAAACATTTCTAGGATTAGCAGATTTATGCAAATAGTAATGCCAATAATGGATAAAACAATACATTTCTTCATAGTTTGATGAGCCTTCTAAATAATCATGTTCTGTAAATTTTGCTGACATTTCTAAATCTGACAACATATTATTAATATTTTCAAAGTCCCAATCCTCAGAGAAAGTACTTGGTGATAAAAAGACACTTAATGAAACCTTGAACTGATGTGGATATTTCAAGAGTACAACCGGGCCATAGATTTCGTAATCAGTAGCATCCCATGCTACACCACCAGGTATAGGAATGGCTGTGATGTTCACCGATGATAGTTCTCTTTTTTCAATGTGAGAAGATCTGTGAGGCTTTAGGACCAAGTTGATGTTCTGACTTGCTGTGTCCATTGTACTATATTTTCCTTCAATAAATTTTCCCAAAATTAAAACAAAAATGAGCCAGAGTAGTAGGAAAAGTACACCTAACACAATCCATAATTCAATCCATGGTGAAATCAGATATATTTCTTTGAGTTGATGAAATAGTTCAGTCATTTTTTCTTTGAAAGTTTTAGTTGCTGGCGTTTCTTCATGTTCACTTGGATCATCAGAAAAGTTATAGAAATTGATGAAGTAGCCAGATGCAGTTCTGTCAATTGTTGGAATTGCTTCCGGATTTTCATTTATCTTTGGATATGTATGTTCAGATGCTACATCATTGTAGACAGGTGTTTCGTGACGAACTGTTGCAATTTAGGTTTTAAGAGGCACACGTTCCATGACTTTGTTGCATAGTCCTTTTTTATTCACTGCAGGTTTATCAAACGTGATTAGTCTCTCAGTTTGAACCTCTTGGATTGTAGCAAGGTTTGGTATTCTGCTACTTCTTGGGAAATCCACTGGGCCTACTACTTATTATTGGCCACATGATTGTGGTTTTACCAGGTCGATTGATACAACTCTGTTCTCCTTTTTACCAGCAAGGGGCGGTAGTACTACTGATCTTGTTCTGCTGACAGCTAAGACAGGTACTGCTTTTCTGTAAGTAGGCCCAAATTCCTTCTTCACCGCGATCTTTTCTCTGTCCAGATCCCCAATTTTTGGAATCCAGACAGGTCTTGCTGGGACAGGTGGTTTTTCTTCAGTGGCCGTTGGCTTTAGCTTTATGTTACTTAGACTTCTTCTTTGATCTTTGATATCAAAGGTTTTTTTGTTCTACCACTGAAGTCTGACAATCGAGGGCAATTTGCGCGCGTTTGCAGTTTTGTTTTAGTTAACATATCTGTTTATATTGATCTTAAATTTTTTGTGTGTTTCTGAGTTCAATTGATTGGTTTGAAATCAGGTTTTATTAATTCATAGAGAGGTTTAACCCTCTCTGCATAATTTAGAATGTATGTTCTTCCGAAATTCAGGAAACCTAGAAGTGATTGTAAGTTTTTCAGCGTTTTTGGAGCTTGGAGTACTGCACACTTCTCTAAGAAGTTGTCTGCTAGGCTTTTGCCTTCACTTGATAATTCATATCCTAAAAATAGGACAGTTAGGTGAGCAATTCGTGACTTTTTAAAGTTGAATTTGTACCCTTCAGCTGCGAACCCAAGTATAATGGTGTTCACTCTTTTCAAGTGTGTCTCAAGGTCATCGTCTGTAAGATAGATGTCATCGACATAGGATAATGCCTCATCATCATACATTTGTAGTAATTCTGTTACCCTGGCTGAAAATAATCCTGGGCTGTTCTTGAATCCCTGTGGGAGTCGACAAAATTGCTTTTGGGCCCCCATACAGGAGAAAGCGGTCAAATACCTGCTTTCTGGTGCTATGTTTTGACAAAAGAAAGCATTTGAGATATCTAATGTCGTTTTATATTTTTTGCGCACAGTGTTATTCATTAGTGCTGCACTGTGTGAGTTTTGTACTGCAAATGTTTTGCAGCAGGAGTTTAGGTGTCTGTAGTCCAAAACTAGACAATATAAAATGTCTGGCTTGGAGACAGGAAACAAAGGATTGTTCATTTGTGAGGTGCATGTTTCAATCACCCCCTGACATTCAAGTTGATCTAAGATCTCCCTGACTTGTTTTTTAGCTTCTTGCTTAACAGGATACTGCCTTTGTGCAGTAGGATATCATAGCCTTTAGATAGGTTATCCCAAAAGAGACCTCTTATTTTCCTAGTTTTGTCCCCTTCTATACGTAATGTTATTTCATATAATTTATGGGGCACACTAACTCTGCTGTCTGCAGTTTCCACCTGAATGTATTCATTCGTGTCCACTATCTCCAGAAGATTCATCAGGATCTTGCGAGTTATGGTCACTTCTGCTGCGCTGTCTTGCATTGTCTGGGCCCATTCTCCGTTTTTCAGTTGTGTCCTCAGAATCCTCGGCATGTTTTATTTTAATACTGGCTACCTTCTTTTTTGGAAATTGTAATTTTTTACTTTGATGAGCAGGTTGCTGGTCTTTGGACTTGACGCGCTCTTCTTTATGTTCTGACCGTCCTCTTCTTTCCGATTTCTGTGAGGAAGTCTGAAAAGATCGAGAGGGACGTGTATCAGCATCTTGATATCTGTCAGGTTTTCTTAAATTATCCCTATTTCTAAGGTTGTATCTTTTTTCAGAGGGCTCCTGTTGTGGAAACCTGCCCCCCCCTTTCTGGAGATCTATTTCTCTGTTGGGGAGACCTTCCTCTGGACTGAATTGTTTTCTCTGGGAGTAGTCTGTTTATTACCCTCCCACCTCTTTTTTGGAGTATTGAGATTATTCTTAATAAAGGTTTTTTTCAGGATTTTCAGTTAGTTCTGGTTTTAGTGGTTTCCCACCCAAACTATCTCTACCTAATTCTTCATAGGATTTTTCAATTATTCTGGCAAGTTCATAAGGTTGTTCTGCTATATCTGTTTCTTTCAATTTCTGGCGGCAGTTTGTACCATCAATTGTCAATTGAACTAATTCTCTATATGCTTTTGTCAATTCTTTTAGCTTAACTAAAAGTTCTTGGTCTGACATTTTTTTGATGTCAGAATGTGGTGCATAGCCGGCTAGAACCGGCCATGTGGCTCCTGGTCTATGTAGTGGACCGAGCATGGTGAAGTGATTATGATGTTTTAGGGCGCCATTAAACCAGAGCTGGTGCTCTTGGTATGTTAGTGGAATCTCAATGTCCTCGAAAGGAACGTTTTCCATTGGAGAGTTCTCTATTTTGTAGTAGTGGAACTCGCGTGTCACAGCATGTGCTGCTGGAAAATATATCCAGGAATAGAATACCTCTGTCTGCCGATATTCATGGGCCTCTGAGATAGGCTCAGAGATGTCTTGGCCTATCTTAAATCGGACAGTTGGGCATTTGTAAAGCAATTTAATCATACCGATGAATGTGGTCCCAAGGCCATATTTGACCGAAGTCGCAAACAGGTACTCCCATTCAAGGAAGTTAAAGGCTTTCTCTAGGTCTAATATTAAGCATCCCTAGTGTGGCCAGTGATATATCACATATGTACAGCCCCAGAGAACTACTGGAGATTGAGGGACGTGCTACTGGAGGGACAAACCCATTTTGATCCAAGTGAACTAGGGTGTGGATGAGGGGTGCCAAATAGTCCACAAGATTTTCGGCAGGACTTTGTAGTCCACCTTCACTATGGCCAGTGGTCTATAGGAGCCCAGAATTGTGGGGTCTTTATCAGGTATAAACAGGGCTACTAAGCTGACTTTGCGCATCGATGCAAGCAGAACTGATTCTTCTAATACAGCGGTGTAGAGGGTGTAGAAGTTTGGGATCAGTGTGGTGGCATAGGCCTTATAATACTCCTCTGGGAATCCATCAGGTCCTTGGTGTCTAACCTGTCGCCAATGTAGTAATCGTGTTGCGCATTTCATCAGAGATAATTAGGGACTCAAGTGCTGTAAATTGGTCAAGTTGTTATTGTGGGCAGGTCCACTGAGTCTAGAAAGGCTGTCAGACATCTGTGGTCTCTGTGACCTGATATTTATAAAGCACTGCGTAGTGTTGTGTTATAGCCACGTGAATGTCATGATGCATGTACGGCATGTGCCCCATGCCGTCTCGCATGGTGTGTATAGGCCGGTGGGGTTGCTCTTGGCTCAGCAGCCAAGCTAACAGTCTACCTGCCCTGTCTGATGTGGCACGTGTACACGCAGAGTGTGCCAGATAGTTATGACACTGTAGTCTGTCTTGTAATGCCACATGATTTCTGCATAGTTTATCTTAACATCTGGTGTTCACATGATGTGTGGCAGAGTGTGTTTCATGTTGGAGGAGCTCGCGTTCTATGGCACTAAGTGAATCATTTAGCTGTTTATGAATGTTCCTTGTGAGGCCAAGGCAGTGCCCTCTAATAGTCACCTTGAACGCTTCCCATTGTAGTAGCAGGGAGCCAGTGGATTCATTATTAATGTTGAAGTATTTTGCGGTCGGGCCCCCAGGGACCCCAGGAATGCCTGATCTTCCAACACCACCAGCTGAAGACGCCAGTTAAGCTGCAAAAGTTATGGTTTGATCCCTTTAATCAGGGGAAGCAGGGAAGGAGACCCCGCCATGCGATCTAATAGTACATGGAGTCCATGTACTGAGGAGTAGTAGGAGTACATGCATGTGTTGGGGTTGCGGTCACACCATATGTTGATTAGGGACCAATGTGTGAGCCAAGCTGTTAATGTTTGTGCGTTGGAGGTGGTTGAAGTGCGTGACAGAGGCAGGAAGGAGCGGTCCAGTGACACACCTAGAATTGAATAGAATTTGCCACCTATTAGCCAGGGGACACCACTCCAGTACACTAGTACCATGGATAACTTGTGAAGAAATGCACTTGGTTACACATTAGGATCGTAAATAGAGCTGATGAGGATAGTATGGTCATTCAGCCTGCCCTTACTGAACACGTATATACCCTACATATCAGCCTCTACCTTCTCTACTGTGTAAGGAACTGCTGCTTTCACCCATATCAGGGTTCCTCCAGCTGGAGAGGAATAGTTAGTGCTGTATACCTGCCCTCTTCAGTGGCAGCGGAGACAATCTGCCTCTAGGTGGGTTAGGTAAGTTTGCTGGTGTAGAGCAAGGCTAGTAGACCTGCATTGCAGATAGGAGTAGATAGAGTATCTGCGCGCTGGGGAGTGTATGCCCCTCACATTCCATGTGATAACATTTGTGCTCAACATGTTAGGTAATAGCACCCCTTAGGAGTCACATAAGGGTGTGCTGCAGGACTGGTAATTGATGGACGATATGTTACAATTTTTAGATTATTTCGTCGGACGTTTGGGGAGTGACAGCCAGCAGGCGGGTGAATTTAGGTCCCCAGACCATGTAGGCGCACAGTCATCCTCGCTGAGTGACTTGGCCACCTGTCGCTCCATAAGGATTTGTTCCTGGCCAGGTGCTGCTATCGACAGGGTACAATTGTCTGATCCTCCCCCTCTGCCCCTGCATCAGCCCCTCTTGTTCCATTTCAGTGCTGGTGGGCAACTGGGTGATCAGGGCCTGGTCGCCAAGCCCGTTCCCTCCAAACAATCCCTTGCATCCAAGGGTGTATCGAAGAAACCAGGGATTACTGCATGTTAAGGTCACAGAGCTGACGCTGCACAGCACCAAAAGAACTCTGATGTTTCTGTACCTGGGCAGTATAGTCTGGAAATAGCATAACTGGAGCATTTTGAGCTTTGAGGTCGAGGAGTTTGTGAGCTTCTCTCAGGATAGCATCTCTTTCTCTAAAGTTCAATAGCCTGAATAATAACGGTAGCGGGATAGCTCCAGGGGGGGCATGTGGGCTGGCACCCTCTGTGCATGCTCTACTACAAATTGAGGTAATAGTATCCCTGCGAGGAGAAGTTCTGCCAGCCAGCGCTCAACGCAGGCAACTGGCTCCTGCCCCTCCGCACCCTCCGGTAGGCCAACCATTCTCACATTGTTGGGGTAAGAACGACCCTCTGCGTCTTACAGCGTGTTCTCCAAAGTGCACACATGGTCCAATAGGTCTTGTAGCGTTGCTGTGTGGGTGTGTGGCGTAGGCTGTAGATCGAAGAGAGTGAGTTCATTGGCTCTGACTTTCTCGGCAAGTTTCTGGTGGTCAACCTTTAAGAGCATGAAATCTGATGCTACTTTGTCTATTTTTGACTCCAGTAATGTGCGCATTTGGTTTAATGCTGCAGCGAATTTGTCAACAGCTGCCAACAGTGTCCAGCTTGGAAGTCAGTGTTAAGTGATGGGGCTCCTGAGATCTGTCACCATGTGGTTGTGAAGTGTCCCCTGGCTCAGGGTACACCGCAGTATGAGGGTTGTTAGATCATAGGTGGCCCATGGTGAGTTTTTGAGTGGAGGGCATGTGCAAGTGAGCAAGTGGTGTTCTTTGGAACACCAGAAGGCACTGTAGGTGGTCACGTTCAATACACAGCGAAGATCCCTCTAATTAGTAGGGATGCCAGCGGTGGTTAAAGAGTTGTATGTGGCCCTTGCTACGTTGTAGTAAAGAGTGAGCCAGGCAGTGAGCTAGGCAGAAGGGCGATTAGGAATGGAGTACTACAGAGGAGTGGAGTCTAGTAGGGCCCCAGTGCATGCCATGGGCCAAGAGACTTTGGCTCTCTCTGGGTATGGCATGCACAGTATTGGGAGGGTGCATATTATCCCAGGAGGATGTTGCAGAGGGAGGGAGGAAAAGGAGTGAGGTGAGCAGAGAGAGTGGTATTCTAGGTCAATGGAGAGGATGGCCTGGGCCAACACCACCTCCAGGTCACCTCCTACCCGACCAGAGTCCACGTACAGTGGTGTTTCAGGACTCTGTTGCCTAAAGTAAGGGCTGGTGCTGGATGGACCACGCAACTCCAATCGCTGGCAATAGAGGACCCTGTTGGCGCAACGGTGATAAGCAACACCATTCGGTTGGCAGAGGCATCAGCCCGAAATGACCTCCGGACCCCTGCCCTCTACCTACAGGCCTCAGACAGGAGCCATGCAGTAATTGACTCACCTCAGGGCAATAGCAGGGCGTCTGGGCCAAGATTCCTCTGCAGGAGACAGCGCCGCCTCCGCTGTAGGCCTCCTCTGGCAGCAAGCCGGGATCACCAATTTGGCCTGGGAGCACTTAGGGTGAGCCCGGCTAAGTCTCTTGTGTAGTCCCTGGGTGCACTGCAGCTGTGCACCCTGGCCCGCCAATCACCGAAGAGTAAGTCTGCATGGCGCTCTCAGCCACCTCGCGAGGCCCAAGAGCGGCCCCTAGCATTCAAGCACGACAGGCTCTCGATCACACTGTGGCCACAGCTCCCCAGGTTCCAGATCACATCGAGGAGGTAAGCCCCCTGAAGTGCAATGAGGTCATCGTCCGTCTGTAGAAGCACCGGCACACAGGGCCGTGCTTCACCACAGCACCTGGGCCCAATCAGCACGAGGGATTGGCACCGCCGCAATCCCATGCCCTGGCGCAGGTACAGGCTGAAGTTTCCACTCCGGAAACTCCGTCTCAGGTGGAACTGCACATGATGTCCACCAATGTTACGAGGCCTGTAGCGTTGGGGTAACACCCACCGCTGCTGATGGTCTGGCCGTATCATGGTTCAGGGGGAGTATACAGGATAAGCAGGGTAAGGATGCGGAGCTCAGTTAATTTGTGTCCGCCGTCTTGGATGGTTAGTCACGCCCCCGAATTCTTCACCACCATGGCGAAGATGTGCATTTTGAAGTACATGAGTAGTACTTCTGTATTACCAATTTATTTACAACTAAATTAAGTTTGTGAATAGGACCCTAAGAGTGGTGATGTGGCAAATTCTCATGTGGAGCTGAAGGCCGCAAGAGCAAGCAAACAGTATGTATCTGTGTATGTGAGTCTTAGGTTGGTTGTGGTTTTAGGAACACCTGCCACAGCCATCATCAGTGAGAATGTTCTGCTGTTGAAAGAAATATCACCCAGCAGCATTGATCTAAATGTGGTAACTTAGTGCACGCTTGTAAGATGTAATTTAAGTTGGTTTATTCAAGTAGATAAACATGAAGGTTAGATCCAGTTAAAGTCTGTATAGCAGCCCCACCAGGAGCAGCCTGCTAGCTGCTCAGCCCCATCCACCAACTGTCATCACTCACACCAGTCACTCAAACCTTCCTCTAATAGCCCACACACCAACATTCCACATAGAACACTCACACAGGCTGAGCAGCTAGGAACAAGATAACATAGGACATTAAAATACAACATGAGAATACTACATGATCTCTTTCCTATAGAACAAAAGAATAATGAAACCCAACTGAGAAAACTATAAACATCAAAGTACAAGATAAGACAATAGTTGATAACCCAGGGATGACGGCAAAACCAACATCACGAGAGTGTTAGGAACTACACAAGGAGGACTGATAGATACCCATCCCCCTCCTTTAATAAAAGAAAGAAAATTAAAATCAATGAGTATGCTCCCCATGTGAGGAGAAAAGTGCTGTGGAAAAAAGGACTGAAACCCAATTTCCTCACCTTAGATCAAGGGACAATGTGTATACTACCCTGTAGGGAGAAAGACCAAGTAAAAATGTGAAAATGAGGAAAAGGGGACTAAAATCCAAATTCCTGCCCCCCCCCTCCCTCAAAAAAGGGACAACGTGTATAGTCCCCATGTGAGTAGAAAAGTCATATAGAAAAAGGGACTAACAGCCCATTGCCTGCCCCAAAGTAAGGGACCCAAGGGATGAAAACACAGAGAAATATAGTGAACAACACTCACTACAACAAAATAAATGTACGGCACATGGTGGCTTACGCACACAAGGTGTAGAACCCTTGCAACATGTGAAACTGAAACCCATTCTTTGTGTTTTGAACGTGCGGCACATGGTGCGTTACGCACAGAAGGAACCAAAAACGCTGCAACAAAATTGAACGTATGGCACATCGTGGCTTACGCACACAAGGAAAATAACACCTTGCAACAAGACAAAAGGGGAAAAAACCCTTAGAGCCTACCCTCATGTAAGGGTACAGCATCAAGTAGTGTAGATATGGGACTATAACCCATTAATCAATGGGGCTAAAACCCATTCATGTGCGAAAGGGGGAAAAAAACTTAAGGCAACACACTTGTAAGGGCACTAAGTCAAAAAGTGTAGGAATGTGACTAATACACCTACATGTAAAATTTCTCCACCATAAACTGTAAACAAAAAGTATAGGTATGTGACTAATACACATACATGTAAAATGTCTCCAGTATAAACTGTAAACACTGCAAATGCTATATGTATTGGAATAACCATAAGTAAATATGCTACGTAGACTGGCAAAACATCAGAAACATCTACTGTAGAAATTTGTAACAAGTGAATCAATTGCAGACACAAGGAACACAGAAGCTACATGTAGCACGACACATAAGCATGTAATATTGCCTGTACTGTGTAAATATATGCTGTTATGACTGAGTTCCACAAGAGTCAGACCGCAGACAGTCAAAGAAGCTTTCCCTGTCTGAATCATCAATGCTGAACACCTCCGTGGAAGAAATCTCTATAAATACACCACGTGTTCAACAGACTGGCACCGTCGCTCATCGACTGCATGCAAACCTAGTATTGAGGACATGCACACGATGTAGCCATCCAAGAAAAATCTGTAAAAGCGGGAGTCAACAAGAATCCAACAACTTCTGTGGTCTAACTTGACGTTTAATTATCACTGTAAAAATTACCTCTGACATGCCTGAAACAGCCCACTCCACTAAAGGAATCCGACATCAACAATTCCTCACCTTCCAGCCATGAAACACCATGTGATGTCCCCCAGACTCCATCTGGTTATGCTGAAACTTTATTACGTGAAAGGAAATGGGTAACCCAATATACCCTTGTAGGCTTGGGCAGTGAGCAATTGAGGTAAAGGGTGGCTACAAGTGATTTAGTTTGTCTATTGACTTGTGATCGATATGTGAGTTAGTTAGCAGAAATCTAACTCTAATGTATCCATAGGATAACAACAAAGCTTTTCTTTGCTGAAAACAATCAATGATAAGTGAGAAATAAGGGAAAAAGCACACGGAAAAGTGATTTTATCTGGAAAATATTGTATTGAATCAATCAACAAATAAATATATATGCGGGGATATAATGAACAAATCAAGTAAAATCAAAAAGTGTTATGGACATAAGTATGCACAAATCAACAACTCAGTTCATAACAGTTCATCAGCTCCTGTAAATTATAGGCAATAACCAAGTCTAACACTGTACGATGGTTAATTCTTGGTGCAGATAAATTGCTTATGGAAATTGTTGGACCTGGCCCTTTTCTGGCAGGTTCACCCCAAAACTTTTTGCTTTTTCCTAGCCTGTTTCTGGTACCTGGTGTTAGTGATTTTAGGCCTCTGCGCACTTTTTCACTGAGGTACAGTGTAAAGTGCGTGAGCTCTCTGTGTATGTGTGGTGAGTGACCTGCCCTCCCATAGGAATGAATGGGGAATATGTATGCCCATGGTAGTTCCTGATGTGTGGAGAGTGCAGGGTCGAGTTTGGTATGTGCGAACTCGTGAGATTGAATGCTGCGTAATAATGTATGTGGCATGAATGTGTCTAGTGTGGAAGTGCCACTTCTAGACATGGGTGTGCATGTGTAGTGAGTCTGCTGGCACGTGATTGGCTGGAGCCTGGCTCCAGGAGTGTGCCTGGGCCTGCTTGTGGATTGACTGTCTGGTTTGAGGGTGACAGGGGCTGGGGAGCACCCAGGAGGTTGTCTGAGTCAGCCCTTGGTTGAATGACTGCATCTGCAACTAGAGTGGTGGGAGGAGATAGCACCTGGGAGTGAATAGGGCTGTGCCTGCCTGCCACAATGCTGGCTCCACCTCCTGCTGGGCGGCTGTCGCCTCTGCCCCTCACACTGAAAGGAGTTCCCTATAACCAGTTGTAGCTGGTTCTCACACTGCCTGCACCCTGCTAGACAAAGGATTTTATAGTATAAAAAGTGGCCGTGTCCCCTTACAAAATGTTCTTGTTTCTGACTTGAATCCTGCCAGGGGCGTGCTGCTGCTTGGGCCCAGGGGAAGGCTTGCCTCCCTGGGCCCTGCCCAGCCCCTGGATACCTGATGGACCTGGATGCCTGGAGGATCCCTGTTTACATGGGGTCCCCTTTGCTTCACTTTGCCTCCAGAACCTTTTTTTTCTTTTGAATCCTGAGCTGGCTGTGACCCTTCTTGATGCATGGGGTCACCTCTTGGGACTTGTGGGGCTGTCAGTGTCCCCAGCGCGCTGTGAGCGCTTTATTTTTGGGCAGAGCGCTGTTGTTTTCCCTCGGAGGGAAGCGCTCCTGCCCTTTGTGCCCCCGAGTGAGCAGGTGCCACCCTGCCTTCTGCCTGACTATTTATGGTTTGGTAAAAATGGGTGCCACCCCGGTTATAGCATCCCAGCAGGAGCCCACCCTGCATTATGGCCATGTGCTTTATATTTTATGCTCGAGGGTGCTCACCCCTCATTGTGTGCAAAGAAAATCGCCGCCGCGGCCCTTGCGCCGCACACAGGAAGTCAGGCACCGTAGTGCCTGACTCAGGGCGGGACTTCCGGCTTTGGAGGGAAGGCCCGCCCGCAACCGCGCTCTGATTGGGTGAGTGCGGGAAGGCAGAGACCAGTGCGAGTCGTCGCGGGGCTCCCATGTTGAAGGGAGAGCCCCGCAGTGAGAGTCAAGAGCCCCGGGTCCCAGGAGGAGGCCCGGGGGAATCTGGAGGAGCGGCCGAGGCTGCCAGAGGCAGTGCGGGGCTCCCGGAGTCCAGAGGAGCCCTGCTGGAGAAGTACCGCCGCCGCCCGGGATGCCTCTGGGAAACTCCGGTAAGTGGGGCTCGTGTGTGTTGCCGAAGTCCGGCCCGGGGACTGGGGTGCATTTAGGGCGGCCCTGGATGGCAGTGGGCCGCCCCAACGCTTTTAAGAGGATCTTAGAGCCTCGATGGCTCCGTGGGGCACAGGTACAATGTTCAGAGCCCATGATGGCTCCAACATGCCGGCTCGTGACCCAGACGGTTAGCATTTAGAGCGGCCTGAGTTGCAGCGGGCCGCTCCAACTGCAGTGGCAAGTTCCCCCACCCTGGGGGCCTGTTTTGTTTCGTGTGCCACAGTGTTTAGGGGGTCCAGAGGAGCCCAGTTTCCTTTTTCAGCCCCAGTGCGTGGGGACAGGTGTTATTCCAGAGCGCTAGTGCGCTCCACCAGGGGCATGGTGGATTTTAGAGCCTAGAGGGCTCCTATGCTGTGCGCAGTTGATCCTAGAGCCTAGAGGGCTCCAACGTTGCGCAGTCTGGGTATTTAAGGAGCCAGAGTGCTCCAGAGGGCATGTGGTTATTGCTAGAGCCAGAGGGCTCCAACCCTTTGCACATTTGTGCGCAGACTTTGTCCTAGGGCCAGTGAGGGCCCTGTCGCAGTTTTGTCTCCAGCTGCCCAGCAATTAGTGGGCAGCTGCACCGTTTAGGTGCAATTGGAGAGAGAGTCCCTGGGTGGGACAGAGATGGCACAGAGGTGCCAGGCCTTCTACAGCTACGCAGCACTTAGTGTCAGCTGCAACATTTAGGCCTTGTGATTGTTCCCAGGTGCCCAGCAAGTAGTGGGCAGCTGCAACGTTTAAGTTTGCGCCGGTGGCGCACCCCTGACTGGCGCTGCGTGGCAGCGCACCCTGACATTCTGGACACAGGGCTTTTTGAGTCCCCATGTTGGATGGCCAGTTGGCCAGGGTTGGTATGTGATTTCTGCGCATTGTGATTTCTATGTTTTTGATAGTAATTGCTAAGGTGATGTTTGCGCAATGTGGTTACCTGCTATGTTTATGATGGTAATTGCCTAATGTGAGTTTTGCGCAATGTGATGTGGTGCTAGGAAATGTAATGCATTTAATATGATTACGCACCTTGATCTTACACCTCTGAATGTTTTAGGCATCATGTGTTTCTGCGCTATTGAGTTGTGTTCTGGCACCTCTGAATGTTTTTAGGCATCATGTGTCTTCCTTGTTCCTACACCTCTGAATGTTTTTATGCATCATGTGTTTTCTTTCCTTACACCTCTGAAAGTGTTGTTTATACATCATGTGTTTTGTTCTTGCCTACACCCCTAAATGTATTTTATTCTTAGGTGGTTGTTCTTTCCAGTACAGGTGGTCCTAGTGAGGTCCTGGTTCCCTGCGTGACAGTCTCCTAAGGTGGTTAGGGTTGCGTAGGTGGTGCCTACCTTTACCAGTAGTTACTGGTTGTGTGCTATACTTGCTAATTTTTGCTACAGTGATTTTATATCTTATATCCTATGTTCTAGAAGTGCTATTTCCACTAAGTGATGATTCTGACAGTGGCCCATGTGGCCCTGTCTTGTACATAATCCCTTGTGAATATTGCCCGTGCCAGTTGGCACAATGTACATGTGTGATTTCTATCTGATGTGTTTTGACAATACAGAAGTTATTTTTATATAACCTTGTGTGGAGTTCCTTTTGTGGTGTGCCTAGGATGTTGCTGCTGTTGTGTGCTTGAGCAAATGCTTTACACATTGCCTCCGGGATAAGCCTGTCTGCTCGTGCCAAGCTACCAAGGGGGTGAGCAGGGGTTATCTTGGCGTGTGACTCCCTTGCCCCGACTAGAATGGTGGGTTCTGCCTGGCTTTGGCGTCAGCCTTAGCCTACCAGAAATAGCCAGTTTTAGATGATGAAGAGGTTGACGTTTCGGTCTTGGTTGCAGATGTCTAAAAGACCATCATCGGGACAGAAATGTTTTTGCAATGAGTGCCCCTCTGTGATATGGCGAAAGATACTCGAATGGATGAGTCACTGAGGATGGATCGCAATAACGCTCTGGTCTGTGGCATACAGTTGCCCAGATGCAATGTTGGAATCTGTGACTGGTAAAATTGTCAGGTCAGAGGAAGGCGCGATCTATGATTCGGCAAGCGCTTGTACGAGGCAGCGTGTTTCGTGTAAGAGCTCGATAACATCGGTCCGTGTTTGCCTTGGTTATTGCCTACAATTTACAGGAGCTGATGAACTGTTATGAACTGACTTGTTGATTTGTGTATACTTCTGTCTGAAACTTTATTACGGCAGGCAAAAAGGCAGCTTGGTTGGCAGAAAAATCCAGCAAACAAGGAAGAACACCACCAAACACAAGATGGCGGCACGTTGCAGACGTCGTGCGGATGGCTTACGGTCCGCCTGTGCATGCAGCGTCCAGAGATAGCAAAACACTGGGAACATGGAGGACATCACAAAGATCTATGGAGAGACCACAAGACTGAAGGTGCAGGTAAGGCTGTGCGCGCTATGGAGAGCACGCGGCTCACTTTGTTTCAAACTTCAAAAACTGCGGTTACTAACGCCCATTGACACGAAGTCTCTACTTACGAAACAAATGAAAGACAATTAGTGTCTCACCTCTCATGGCCCCCATGAGCTGCCGATACAGAAAGCAACTGCAACAACAGAAAAGTGGTCCACTATGGTGCTTTCATACACGGTGACAAAGTACACCTGCAATAAAGTCCATGTGAATCTGTAAGTGCACCTTCATGCGTGTCTTTTTTTGAAAGTCTCAGTCTGTAGGGACCTCTGCTCCAGTACAGGCAGAAATCAGGTTGTAAACATCGAGGGCAGAGGCGTAGCTAGAGCTTGTGGTGCCCGGGGCTATCCTTCAGATTGCCGCCCCCTGGGGGGGTGCTGGGGAAAAAGGACCACAAGCACCTGAAAGAGGTTCGAGAAACACACAGTAACCCCGCTAATAGTCAGGTGAAGCTCACAACTTCTCCTCCACAGGCAGCCCGCTGCTAAGATGAGCTCTGGAATTGGGTGTGAATGAACTTACTTAGGACGAAACAAGCAAAAACAAATCACTTTCTGTGCTCGTCCTTGAAAAATCTACAGTAGCTTGAGGCATGTTACCTAGCTATGCCTTCCAAAGCTAGAAATGGAAAAATTGAAGAGCAGGCACCCTGTACCAGAGTACCTGCTTGTTTCTGAGAAGTGCCGGTACTCTGCAATTAAACGTACTACATCACTCTTGAGAAGTGCCGGTACTCTCCAATTAAACGTATTACGTCACTCTTGAGAAGTGCTGGTACTCTCCAATTAAACGTATTACATCACTCTTGAGAAGTGCATGTACTCTCCGTCTCAAAATAAAAAAAGTTCCGGTACTCAGTACCTGCCCATTTAAAGCACTGATGCCTTCCTAAAACACAAGTGTTAAGAAAGGGGGTACACTCAGGTCTACTTTAGTCTTCACTATCCATCGAATAGCAGCTCAGCTGCTTTGTTAGTCTGTCCTAAGTGGGGTGGAGTGGGAGATGCCATAAGCCTGGCATGGCTTTATTCTGCTGTTTGTGGAGTAGCTGTTGTCCCTTTTATTGTCTGGACTTGTCAAGCGAAATGCCAAGAAAATTGTGTTACAAAAAAAGAACTTAATCTGTAGAATCTTTGAGTTTCTATCGAACTTGTGCTGTTGACTTGCGCCCTAGCCTGTGGCAGGCTCCTACACAGACCAAGCTCAATGTTGAGGCCTGCACACGTCAGTGCGCATCTGCGTCAGTGAGTGCCTACCCGTGTGCTGGACAGGAAGGAGCACAGGTCAAGGTCAGGTGGGCTCACGCCGACGTCAGAGTAGATGTCTTCATATCGGAACAAGCAGACTGGTGGCATGGCATGCATGCTGCTTCCTGGCACAGGGGAAAGACGTGTGCCCATAGAGAAAATGAATTTGGGCAAAAACATTCATGCATGCGCCCCCAGGGGATTCAACATAAAGAGGGGTGCGCGTGCCATGTCAGGGTGATTTGTGTTATATCTCAATCCTTTTTGTGCTGAAAAGCCCACTGCGTTCAAAGGGATTCCGCATTTGGCAGCTAGGAGAAATGAGGCAAGAGACTTGGCCATGATTACTCAAGTTACAGCCATAACCCAGTAATAACTGCCTTCCAACCGCACCACCAACGCTGAGGTACGTTGCACCCCGTGGTGTGTGCGCTGGAGGCAGCATTTTTTGCTTTTAGTTTTGGCAAGCAGGTGCGCATCGCTTGCACTTCCAGCGACGGCCTCGTGGCACTGCCCTTTGCGGCGGCTTTTATCATTTATTTGGGTACACTGACTGACAACTGTAAACACTGCAAATGCTATATGTATTGGAATAACCATAAGTAAATATGCTACGTAGACTGGCAAAACATCAGAAACATCTACTGTAGAAATTTGTAACAAGTGAATCAATTGCAGACACAAGGAACACAGAAGCTACATGTAGCACGACACATAAGCATGTAATATTGCCTGTACTGTGTAAATATATGCTGTTATGACTGAGTTCCACAAGAGTCAGACCGCAGACAGTCAAAGAAGCTTTCCCTGTCTGAATCATCAATGCTGAACACCTCCGTGGAAGAAATCTCTGTAAATACACCACGTGTTCAACAGACTGGCACCGTCGCTCATCGACTGCATGCAAACCTAGTATTGAGGACATGCACACGATGTAGCCATCCAAGAAAAATCTGTAAAAGCGGGAGTCAACAAGAATCCAACAACTTCTGTGGTCTAACTTGACGTTTAATTATCACTGTAAAAATTACCTCTGACATGCCTGAAACAGCCCACTCCACTAAAGGAATCCGACATCAACAATTCCTCACCTTCCAGCCATGAAACACCATGTGATGTCCCCCAGACTCCATCTGGTTATGCTGAAACTTTATTACGTGAAAGGAAATGGGTAACCCAATATACCCTTGTAGGCTTGGGCAGTGAGCAATTGAGGTAAAGGGTGGCTACAAGTGATTTAGTTTGTCTATTGACTTGTGATCGATATGTGAGTTAGTTAGCAGAAATCTAACTCTAATGTATCCATAGGATAACAACAAAGCTTTTCTTTGATGAAAACAATCAATGATAAGTGAGAAATAAGGGAAAAAGCACACGGAAAAGTGATTTTATCTGGAAAATATTGTATTGAATCAATCAACAAATAAATATATATGCGGGGATATAATGAACAAATCAAGTAAAATCAAAAAGTGTTATGGACAGAAGTATGCACAAATCAACAAGTCAGTTCATAACAGTTCATCAGCTCCTGTGAATTATAGGCAATAACCAAGTCTAACACTGTACAATGGTTAATTCTTGGTGCAGATAAATTGCTTATGGAAATTGTTGGACCTGGCCCTTTTCTGGCAGGTTCACCCCGAAAATTTTTGCTTTTTCCTAGCCTGTTTCTGGTACCTGGTGTTGGTGATTTTAGGCCTCTGCGCACTTTTTCACTGCGGTACAGTGTAAAGTGCGTGAGCTCTCTGTGTATGTGTGGTGAGTGACCTGCCCTCCCATAGGAATGAATGGGGAATATGTATGCCCATGGTAGTTCCTGATGTGTGGGGAGTGCAGGGTCGAGTTTTGTATGTGCGAACTCGTGAGATTGAATGCTGCGTAATAATGTATGTGGCATGAATGTGTCTAGTGTGGAAGTGCCACTTCTAGACATGGGTGTGCGTGTGTAGTGAGTCTGCTGGCACGTGATTGGCTGGAGCCTGGCTCCAGGAGTGTGCCTGGGCCTGCTTGTGGATTGACTGTCTGGTTTGAGGGTGACAGGGGCTGGGGAGCACCAGGAGGTTGTCTGAGTCAGCCCTTGGTTGAATGACTGCATCTGCAACTAGAGTGGTGGGAGGAGATAGCACCTGGGAGTGAATAGGGCTGTGCCTGCCTGCCACAATGCTGGCTCCACCTCCTGCTGGGCGGCTGTCGCCTCTGCCCCTCACACTGAAAGGAGTTCCCTATAACCAGTTGTAGCTGGTTCTCACACTGCCTGCACCCTGCTAGACAAAGGATTTTATAGTATAAAAAGTGGCCGTGTCCCCTTACAAAATGTTCTTGTTTCTGACTTGAATCCTGCCAGGGGCGTGCTGCTGCTTGGGCCCAGGGGAAGGCTTGCCTCCCTGGGCCCTGCCCAGCCCCTGGATACCTGATGGACCTGGATGCCTGGAGGATCCCTGTTTGCATGGGGTCCCCTTTACTTCACTTTGCCTCCAGGACCTTTTTTTTCTTTTGAATCCTGAGCTGCCTGTGACCCTTCTTGATGCAGGGGTCACCTCTTGGGACTTGTGGGGCTGTCACTGTCCCCAGCGCGCTGTGAGCGCTTTATTTTTGGGCAGAGCGCTGTTGTTTTCCCTCGGAGGGAAGCGCTCCTGCCCTTTGTGCCCCCGAGTGAGCAGGTGCCACCCTGCCTTCTGCCTGACTATTTATGGTTTGGTAAAAATGGGTGCCACCCCGGTTATAGCATCCCAGCAGGAGCCCACCCTGCATTATGGCCGTGCGCTTTATATTTTATGCTCGAGGGTGCTCACCCCTCATTGTGTGCAAAGAAAATCGCCGCCGTGGCCCTTGCGCCGCACACGTGAAGTCAGGCACCGTAGTGCCTGACTCAGGGCGGGACTTCCGGCTTTGGAGGGAAGGCCCGCCCGCAACCGCGCTCTGATTGGGTGAGCGCGGGAAGGCAGAGACCAGTGCAAGTCGTCGCGGGGCTCCCATGTTGAAGGGAGAGCCCCGCAGTGAGAGTCAAGAGCCCCAGGTCCCAGGAGGGGGCCCGGGGGAATCTGGAGGAGCGGCCGAGGCTGCCAGAGGCAGTGCGGGGCTCCCGGAGTCCAGAGGAGCCCCGCTGGAGAAGTACCGCCGCCGCCCGGGATGCCTCTGGGAAACTCCGGTAAGTGGGGCTCGTGTGTGTTGCCGAAGTCCGGCCCGGGGACTGGGGTGCATTTAGGGCGGCCCTGGATGGCAGTGGGCCGCCCCAACGCTTTTAAGAGGATCTTAGAGCCTCGATGGCTCCGTGGGGCACAGGTACAATGTTCAGAGCCCATGATGGCGCCAACATGCCGGCTCGTGACCCAGACGGTTAGAATTTAGAGCGGCCCGAGTTGCAGCGGGCCGCTCCAACTGCAGTGGCAAGTTCCCCCACCCTGGGGGCCTGTTTTGTTTTGTGTGCCACAGTGTTTAGGGGGTCCAGAGGAGCCCAGTTTCCTTTTTCAGCCCCAGTGCGTGGTGACACGTGTTATTCCAGAGCGCTAGTGCGCTCCACCAGGGGCATGGTGGATTTTAGAGCCTAGAGGGCTCCTATGTTGTGCGCAGTTGATCCTAGAGCCTAGAGGGCTCCAATGTTGCGCAGTCTGGGTATTTAAGGAGCCAGAGTGCTCCAGAGGACATGTTGTTATTGCTAGAGCCAGAGGGCTCCAACACTTTGCACATTTGTGTGCAGACTTTGTCCTAGGGCCAGTGAGGGCCCTGTCGCAGTTTTGTCTCCAGCTGCCCAGCAATTAGTGGGCAGCTGCACCGTTTAGGTGCAATTGGAGAGAGAGTCCCTGGGTGGGACAGAGATGGCACAGAGGTGCCAGGCCTTCTACAGCTGCGCAGCACTTAGTGTCAGCTGCAACATTTAGGCCTTGTGATTGTTCCCAGGTGCCCAGCAAGTAGTGGGCAGCTGCAACGTTTAGGTTTGCGCCGGTGGCGCACCCCTGACTGGCGCTGCGTGGCAGCGCGCCCTGACATTCTGGACACAGGGCTTTTTGAGTCCCCTTGTTGGATGGCCAGTTGGCCAGGGTTGGTATGTGATTTCTGCGCATTGTGATTTCTATGTTTTTTATAGTAATTGCTAAGGTGATGTTTGCGCAATGTGGTTACCTGCTATGTTTATGATGGTAATTGCCTAATGTGAGTTTTGCGCAATGTGATGTGGTGCTAGGAAATGTAATGCATTTAATATGATTACGCACCTTGATCTTACACCTCTGAATGTTTTTAGGCATCATGTGTTTCTGCGCTATTGAGTTGTGTTCTGGCACCTCTGAATGTTTTTAGGCATCATGTGTCTTCCTTGTTCCTACACCTCTGAATGTTTTTATGCATCATGTGTTTTCTTTCCTTACACCTCTGAAAGTGTTGTTTATACATCATGTGTTTTGTTCTTGCCTACACCCCTAAATGTATTTTATTCTTAGGTGGTTGTTCTTTCCAGTACAGGTGGTCCTAGTGAGGTCCTGGTTCCCTGTGTGACAGTCTCCTAAGGTGGTTAGGGTTGCGTAGGTGGTGCCTACCTTTACCAGTAGTTACTGGTTGTGTGCTATACTTGCTAATTTTTGCTACAGTGATTTTATATCTTATATCCTATGTTCTAGAAGTGCTATTTCTACTAAGTGATGATTCTGACAGTGGCCCATGTGGCCCTGTCTTGTACATAATCCCTTGTGAATATTGCCCGTGCCAGTTGGCACAATGTACATGTGTGATTTCTATCTGATGTGTTTTGACAATACAGAAGTTATTTTTATATAACCTTGTGTGGAGTTCCTTTTGTGGTGTGCCTAGGATGTTGCTGCTGTTGTGTGCTTGCGCAAATGCTTTACACATTGCCTCCGGAATAAGCCTGTCTGCTCGTGCCAAGCTACCAAGGGGGTGAGCAGGGGTTATCTTGGCGTGTGACTCCCTTGCCCTGACTAGAATGGTGGGTTCTGCCTAGCTTTGGCGTCAGCCTTAGCCTACCAGAAATAGCCAGTTTTAGATGATGAAGAGGTTGACTTTTCGGTCTTGGTTGCAGATGTCTAAAAGACCATCATCGGGACAGAAATGTTTTTGCAATGAGTGCCCCTCTGTGATATGGCGAAAGATACTCGAATGGATGAGTCACTGAGGATGGATCGCAATAACGCTCTGGTCTGTGGCATACAGTTGCCCAGATGCAATGTTGGAATCTGTGACTGGCAAAATTGTCAGGTCAGAGGAAGGCGCGATCTATGATTCGGCAAGCGCTTGTACGAGGCAGCGTGTTTCGTGTAAGAGCTCGATAACATCGGTCCGTGTTTGACTTGGTTATTGCCTATAATTTACAGGAGCTGATGAACTGTTATGAACTGACTTGTTGATTTGTGTATACTTCTGTCTGAAACTTTATTACGGCAGGCAAAAAGGCAGCTTGGTAGGCAGAAAAAGCCAGCAAACAAGGAAGAACACCACCAAACACAAGATGGCGGCACGTTGCAGACGTCCTGCGGATGGCTTACGGTTCGCCTGTGCATGCAGCGTCCAGAGATAGCAAAACACTGGGAACATGGAGGACATCACAAAGATCTATGGAGAGACCACAAGACTGAAGGTGCAGGTAAGGCTGCGCGCGCTATGGAGAGCACGCGGCTCGCTTTGTTTCAAACTTCAAAAACTGCGGTTACTAACGCCCATTGACACGAAGTCTCTACTTACGAAACAAATGAAAGACAATTAGTGTCTCACCTCTCATGGCCCCCATGAGCTGCCGATACAGACAGCAACTGCAACAACAGAAAAGTGGTCCACTATGGTGCTTTCATACACGGTGACAAAGTAGACCTGCAATAAAGTCCATGTGAATCTGTAAGTGCACCTTCATGCGTGTCTTTTTTTGAAAGTCTCAGTCTGTAGGGACCTCTGCTCCAGTACAGGCAGAAATCAGGTTGTAAACATCGAGGGCAGAGGCGTAGCTAGAGCTTTTTTGGTGCCCGGGGCTATCCTTCAGATTGCCGCCCCCTGGGGGGGTGCTGGGGAAAAAGGACCACAAGCACCTGAAAAAGGTTCGAGAGACACACAGTAACCCCGCTAATAGTCAGGTGAAGCTCACAACTTCTCCTCCACAGGCAGCCCGCTGCTAAGATGAGCTCTGGAATTGGGTGTGAATTAACTTACTTAGGACGAAACAAGCAAAAACAAATCACTTTCTGTGCTCGTCCTTGAAAAATCTACAGTAGCTTGAGGCATGTTACCTACCTATGCCTTCCAAAGCTAGAAATGGAAAAATTGAAGAGCAGTCACCCTGTACCAGAGTACCTGCTTGTTTCTGAGAAGTGCCGGTACTCTGCAATTAAACGTACTACATCACTCTTGAGAAGTGCCGGTACTCTCCAATTAAATGTATTACGTCACTCTTGAGAAGTGCTGGTACTCTCCAATTAAACGTATTACATCACTCTTGAGAAGTGCATGTACTCTCCGTCTCAAAATAAAAAAAGTTCCGGTACTCAGTACCTGCCCATTTAAAGCACTGATGCCTTCCTAAAACACAAGTGCTAAGAAAGGGGGTACACTCAGGTCTACTTTAGTCTTCACTATCCATCGAATAGCAGCTCAGCTGCTTTGTTAGTCTGTCCTAAGTGGGGAGGCTTGGGAGATGCCATAAGCCTGGCATGGCTTTATTCTGCTGTTTGTGGAGTAGCTGTTGTCCCTTTTATTGTCTGGACTTGTCAAACGAAATGCCAATAAAATTGTGTTACAAAAAAAGAACTTAATCTGTAGAATCTTTGAGTTTCTATCGAACTTGTGCTGTTGACTTGCACCCTAGCCTGTGGCAGGCTCCTACACAGACCAAGCTCAATGTTGAGGCCTGCACACGTCAGTGCGCATCTGCGTCAGTGAGTGCCTACCCGTGTGCTGGACAGGAAGGAGCACAGGTCAAGGTCAGGTGGGCTCACGCCGACGTCAGAGCAGATGTCTTCATATCGGAACAAGCAGACTGGTGGCATGGCATGCATGCTGCTTCCTGGCACAGGGGAAAGACGCGTGCCCATAGAGAAAATGAATTTGGGCAAAAACATTCATGCATGCGCCCCCAGGGGAGCGCGTGCCATGTCAGGGTGATTTGTGTTATATCTCAATCCTTTTTGTGCTCAAAAGCCCACTGCGTTCAAAGGGATTCCGCATTTGGCAGCTAGGAGAAATGAGGCAAGAGACTTGGCCACGATTACTCAAGTTACAGCCATAACCCAGTAATAACTGCCTTCCAACCGCACCACCAACGCTGAGGTACGTTGCGCCCCGTGGTGTGTGCGCTGGAGGCAGCATTTTTTGCTTTTAGTTTTGGCAAGCAGGTGCGCAGCGCTTGCACTTCCAGCGACGGCCTCGTGGCACTGCCCTTTGCGGCGGCTTTTATCATTTATTTGGGTACACTGACTGACAGTTGTGTCAGTGAGTGTACCCAAATAAATTATAAAGGCTGCCGCAACGGGCCAGTGCCGCGCGGCGTCAGCCCTCAAATTAGTGCCGCCAGGGGCGGACCGCCCCCACCTCCCCACCCTAGCTACGCCACTGATAAAGGGTCTCCAGGTGCAGGTTGCCAGGAGCACGCAAAGTTTGAAAGGCTTGTTGTGGATATAATGTACATGTGAAATACACTATGCGCAGCGTCCATGAAATAAGTGTAGAGGCTTTCTTTAGTTGAAAGCACAGACCTTGTTGATGTGGCCACGCGAGAGGGAGTACAGCACGCTTGATCTGGGAATGTCAGATGTGATGGACACTGGTGGGGCTTTAAGGTCTGCTGTTTCCCATGTTGCTTCATGTGTTTCAAAACGTCTTTCTGGAAAACAACTTGCGCTGTGAGAGTGTCCTGTTGTGACACCAACTTGTTGCTAATGTGGGTTGTCTGCGCATGTGGATTGTTGCTCCTGTGTCTTGTTTGCGCTTGTAGAGTGAAGAACTTCTTCCCATCATGTTGAGTAAAGCTTAAAGTCATCTTCAGTGTCCTTCAGATCAACAGTAGAGTGTGAGGACTTCTCCAACCTGTCGCCAAAATAAAGGTGGTAACTTAGTCCACGCTTGTAAGATGTAATTTAAGTTGGTTTATTCAAGTAGATAAGCATGTAGGTTAGATCCAGTTTAAGTCTGTATTGCAGCCTCACCAGGAGCAGCATGCTAGCTGCTCAGCCCCATCCACCAACTGTCATCACTCACACCAGTCACTCATATGTATCATTGAAATTCGCATTCGCAAAGGCCGAAATTCACAGAATTTCGGCCTTTGCGAATGCGAATTCGCAAAATGGTATGTATGAAAGAATTTGGGTGCAAAATAAGGAATTGCAAAATTTGCGATTCCTTATTTTGCGATTGCATTTAAGGAATCACAAATTTTGCGATTCCTTAAATGCGATGTATCAAGCAAAAAAAATTCCAAAATGCCCTTAAAGAATCGCAAATTACCACCAACTTCTAGTTGGTGGTAAGTTGCGATTTCCTTGAAAAATGCACATTTCAGCATTTTTCAAAGTGCCATGTGACGCACATACATGCCCTTGTGCACCACATGTGCACCTATGCTTATTTCAGGGGTGCAACAGGGTGTCCTTTGGGCACCCCTTCCCCCCTTGAAATTATTCTCAATTTGCGATTCGCAAATTGCGAATCACAAATTGAGAAAAAATTCCCATTCCTTCCTATGGGCCTCCTGGCCTCTAGAAATGAATGGGAAATTATTCCTTAATTGCGAATTCGCAAATTCGCAATTAAGGAATATCAAGAAATCGCTAAAAAATTGTGTTTTTCTTGATACATACCATTTTGCGATTCTGGAATAGCGATTTCTTAAAAATCGCTATTACAGAATCGCAAAATGGTTCCTTGATACATATGGCCCCTCGATTCCACACAGAACACTCACACAGGCTGAGCAGCTAGGAACAAGAAAACATAGGACATTAAAATACAACACGAGAATGCTACAGTTTAGATGGACATAAGCTCAGAGAAATGTATTTTGGTCATTTACCTTTTGCATGATATCTTGTTTCATATTTTATTTTTGTGTGACATATCCTTGTCATCTGTTAGTCACTTGTCTACTTTGAAAATTTGTAAAAGCGTCCGTATTGTAACAAAAACGTATTGAGATGTACATATGTGCAATTCATGGTAGAAATGTATTTAACCAACTACAAATCGTTTCTAGTGGCCCCACTTAATGGCATAGGTGTTTGGGGCATCTTTTGAATCTGTGCGAAGAAACTTCTAGTTGAATCCATTGGCATCCTAGAACTGGATACGTGTGTCTTCAGTTTTCAATTTGCATTTTCAGTAGAATTTCTCTTTTTTCCTGCTGGACACATTATGGCCTATTCTGGAAGTACATTTTACCTTATGTACACCTGCAAGGAATTCACATAGGGATACCTACAAGAGATCTCATTCTCAGCAATGTATGTAGAGTTCTCCGTACCTGTAAATCTCAGTTAAGTGGTGGGAATGTGGGCACTAGCCATATAAACGTGTGAATGCCCACAGACACTTCTGTTTGTGGGCATTCATGAATTCTTATGATTCTCTTTTCCAACTTGGAAATGGACTGATTTTCACTCAATCACAGTGTTGGTGCAATCACAGTGTTGGTGTAACCACCCTTTCTAGGATGGAAAGGTGAATGAAGCACCTACAAATTTGGGGTGGGGTGTAATGGAAGAGGCTTTTTCCATTGGAAAACTATTTTCACTTCAGAATAAAATCATGTGCATCTGTAGAGGGAACACTTTTTTCCATGCTCAAAGTTAGTTGCTACATATTCAGTACAGTGGAATGGCAACCTGACTATAAAATCACATGACTTTAAAGGAATCCGTAAGGAAATCGGCACTTGGGGCATCTTTCCGTGCACATTTCCAGAAATCCTTCTGAGTTCAAAAATGTACTTAATCTTTACTTAAACGTAGATGTAAATCTGGGAGTGTAGAGATACTATTGTTTTGTGAATCTGTCACATTTAGTCCAATGAGAGCCATATTCCATAAGGAAATGTAATCTCGTAGTAGTCAATTGTAACTTGGTAAATAGAATTTCCTAACGCATTTTCATTAAGGTTGTAATGAAATGTGTTTTTTTTTTCTCATAGTTATCCAATGCCTACCTTTGGTAATACCAAATGAGGGCTTGCTAAACTGTGTTAATCACTAGGTTTGTTGTTCACTTTGGTGTTTTAATTATTGTTAATTTGTTTTATATGGTGCATGATACTTCTTTCCTTTCTCAACATGCAAGAAGTCAGGCCACTATACGTTTTACCTAGTCAACCATCACAATAGTTACAGTAGCTATAAACAAAAGAAGACTGTTTTTGTATTTCGGAGTACAAGTCAGAGTTCAACTGGGACGTCACAGAACTACTGTCCGAATTGCAGGGAAAGGAAAGACCATTCTTATGGAAGAGGAAGCCTCACGCACATATTTGTGTCATGCCTCATCATTGGCATCCGCTCTCCACCCCGGTAGAACAATGTCACCAGGGCAGACTGAACCTCCCAATGGACTCAAACAAGGAGGGAGTTCTTAGTGAAAAAGTTACTGATCAAAGAATGGATCCACATCAACGTAAATTAAAAATAACTTGTGGTTCCCGGGTGTTTCACCTTTAATAGATGAGGACCTCAGGTATCTCTAAAAACCGAGGCAAGATGGAATGTTGAGGGCAATGGCTAAAATAGTTTCTCTTAGGCCAACCTGTTTCCACGCTACTGTTTAGCCCTATTGGGTCTTTATCATTCTTCAGGGCCAAGGATCCCTAAATACCTTATTGCTGCCAAGTCCCCCAACTTTATAAAGCTAAAATAACGCAAACCCAGAGGAGTCCTACCTGAATGGAGGTGTGGGTATATTAATTCTAGTTTATGGCTGGAAAACCAAACAAAGGTTATTAGAATAAGTTTCTCTTTTATTTTGAGCCCCTCTGGGACAGAGAATGCTTAAGTTAGAGACCACTGCATAAGAGAAATCCTGCAAGTGGCCAAGTCTATACGGTCAGCTAAGATAAAGAGTAACAAAAGTGCCTCATCCAAACATGTCTACACCATGCACAGAACGGGACTGTCAATGTGGTTTAAAATAACCAAACACCCATTTAGGGAATGTTTCACAAGAATGAAAGCTCATGCCTAAGGACAACACGATATAGCTCGTGTTGCAGTCACCAAGGCCAGTGGAATCCAATACAAATATGCTTGCAAACAAACATTTAATAAACAGATGAAATGGCATACACCTAACCTGATGTGTGCCTATTGGTTTGTGACCCAAAAAATTGTAAAACAGCAATTCTTCAACTAAATACAATAAGAGGTAGTACAGATTAAGAGTGGGCTTGGGGTCAGCTCCCTCAAGTCTATGGATTTAGATGGAGAGGATACTGTCTTGAAAGGTTTCTTTAGAGCTATCAGGAGTTGTCTATCACCTGCTGGTCGACTGTCAGCCATCTTATTGTCATACGCCTTAATGCATCTTACCACACACAATTTGGGATTGTCACTAAAAGCACCTAGAAATGGTAAAAATAACACCCTCCTGTATGAAAACGTTAGTGGAGAGGTCGAATGCTCTCACATCCGACACTTTCTTTCATGAAATCAAGCATAGCAAGGTAGCCAGCTTCATAAAAAGCTCTTCTCTGGACTGATACTGATTACCCTGCCAACTCATAAGGAGTCTTAATACTACATCCCTGTCCCATAGGAAAGAATATATTGTTCCAGCGGTTTAGTGAGTCTAATCCCTTTCATCAGCTTACATACCCCGGTATGTTCTCCTTCCGTAATGTTGTCAATGGTACCGTGGCCCGCTGATATAGCTGACCTGAAAGAATTCACCATGCAATAGGCCAGGCCCAATTGAGCCAATTTTTCCCCAAAAATTAGGATATGAGAGATGGTGACATCGTCTGGGATCCCAGAGGATTGAAGAGAAGAAGGGCAACTCTATCGGGGGTCCCAAGAAAGTTCCATCAGTGTCTGGAACTATGCCTGCAACTTCCAAATCTGTGTCAATAACACCAGTGATGCTTTCTGTCAGCTGACTTGAGCCACTGCTCTGGGAATCATCATGAAAGGTGGTAAAAGCGTAGAGTTGGCGGTTCGACCAGTCCTAGAGGAAAACTTCCACATCTGCCGCTTCCAGATCCAAGTGTCAACTCACGTACAGGAGTAACTGAAAATTCATACTGGATGCAAACAGATCTAAGTTGCATGCACCCCATCTATCCATCAAGGCCAGGAAGGCAACAGGTTAGGGAAGATGGCTTGGATTGCCAATGATAGAAGTTCCACAATCCTGGACAAGTAGCGGAGAGAGATTCTGTCTTGCCTTTAGACTTTCATGAGTTCCTTCCGAATCTTGGAGATCTTCGGTTCTGGTAAGCTCAGGAAGCTGAGGTTGAGACTCCAAGACACCCCAGGAGGGTCTGTATTTGTGATGGGTTTCATTTCAATTTCTTGCCATTGATGACAAATCCCAACTCCTGCACAAGCGCATTAGTCATGTTCAAATTTTGCATAAGTTGAATGTCATCCAAGTATTTGTCCAACCAGATTCCTCTTGTTCAGAGAACCTTCATTGCCGGACAAAGGAGCTAGGTGAAGCACCATGGAGATGATGAGAGGCTGAAAGAAGGGGCCCAGAACCCAAAAATCTGTCCCCTCCAACCGAATTTAAGGAATCATTGGTGAGGCAGAGAAATTAGGACTTTGAGGTACGCATCCTTGAAATCTAGTACCACCATCCAGTCCCCCGTCAGGAGGACAACTCATAAAAGATGGATACCTTCCATACTCTGCCAACCCCATCCGTGGGGCCAGAATCTCCATTTAGAGAATCAGATGCATTAGATTCCAGGTGCCTTGGTCTGCCCGATTTTCGCTCCTCATCTGGGAGACGTCCCCATCAGAATCATTCTCCCATTTATCAGGGGACCCAGTATGAGGGTCATAAATTTGTATGACTATGTCGCAGTTTCCCCACGAATCTCTTACTCCCAGAGGGGTGCCTGCGTCAATGTCTGCGCACTCTTATGGAAGACTTTGCGCAATCTATTGAAGCCTTTCAGGTGCCCCGTGCCTCATTTAGAAGCCTTTTTAGCCCAAGAAGAAGAAGGTTTGCTAGGACCTGCGCCTAAAGCCTTAGGATCGCTAATACACCTGGGATTGAGGCTGACAGTTGATCAATGTGGTCCTGTAGGGGGGTGTGACCCTTACTAATCATCTGGGTCAGCATCATATACATCCCAGTCGGTAGGCATTGACCCTGAGCGGGCCATTCCTCTTCAGCCTCAAAAAATGAATAATATTCTTGATCCTTGAAGGACTTCAAAATGCTGGGAGTGAGAGCATTTTCACAATAAAAGTGCAATATGAAAAGGGCAGCCCCCTCACCGGTCCTCTAACTGTCACTATCCCAGGAAAAGGGTGCACTTACCGACAATCGTCACCAGATGGCATTGCCAGCCAGTCAGGTGAGAAAATCAGAGTACAAGAGTTGGGGGGATTAGACTGCTGTAGTGGTGTAGGAAGCAGCGAGGGTCGGCAGGAAAGCCCAGAGGGAATCCCACAGAGAAAACCTCAACTGTTCTTCCCCAACATGTGCGCGAGCACAGGAGAGGGCAACAAGCTTCTCTGACAGGCTGTGACGTGCCTGACAGATTGCTTTGGTGGTGTGGAATAAAGCCACCTCAGGGGCGTAACACAGGCCCCCGCAGACCCCGTGTTGTGGGGAGGGGCAAGCTCCAGGGGCCCCCCTCAGCACAGCAATCTGGCTGCAGAGCTCCTGATTGAGCCCAGAGGGGCCCCCTCCAAGTGTCTTGCAGGGAGGCCCCCTCGAGTTTCGCTACGCCCCTGAGCCACCTAAGGGACCTGCGCAGTGTGGAGGGAGTGCACTCAGGCTGAATGTCTACTGAGTGGGGAAATACATAAAAAACTGTAAATCACACCACTCTAAACAAATGGTGAAATACACTATGTATCACGAGAATGATAACAGTTAAGAAGGCAATGGCTTAACTGATGAGCAGTGGAGAAAGAGGAACAGGAAGAGGCGTCACACATTTATATACACAACGGACTGTTACGTGATTGGACAATGGTTGATATGGGCACATAGTCCCTAGTGGTTCATGGAAACTTAGTTAATAATGTTTTTTAAGATGTTCTTTGAAGGATGCTTGATTCATAAAGTGAAGAAAGATATGCACAATCCTCACCTCAGGCCATGACATAGAATCCCAGTAACACCAGCTGGTGTAAATGTGCTTATCACAACTGTGTATGCATTTTTAAATATGTCATCCACCACTTAAAAAAGTATACTTCCAGGTGGAATGCTTTGCTTCTCCTAGATGTCTCATAGTTACACGAAACTTCCGAAAATGCTCCATCCATTCTTGTTACAACAAGAGAAAAGAAAAAGAGAAAAATATGTAAAGGCTTTGTCTGCAAAGACAAATAGTAAACCTGTTCCCAGATGGCCCCCTATACATCAGTACACTTTTTTCGATGGGCAGTAGAGCGTGTTTCAATAGTTGAATCTGTTCCAAGATGGCCGTCCATACATATGTTATATTTTCTATGGGCAATAGAGCTTGTCTCAATAAGTGAGCATGTTCTAAGATGGCTGCCCATACATTTGTTATTCTTTCTATGGGCAGCTGAGCTTGTCTAAATAAGTGAGTGTTAGACCTGGCACCATTGGTGTGGGTCTCCCTTCCAATTTTTGCTGTTGCCTCCTGTGTTTATGCTTTATGTTTTGCTGGTCTAGATGCTTTGGTCACTGTGCCACTGCTATTCAGTGCCACAGTGCAAGTGCTCCCTATGTTAAACTGATGTAATGGATTAGTGACTCCATGATTGGCTTATTTGGTTTACTCACCAGACCCTAGTACAGTGCAACATGTGTGTCTAGGGCTTGTAAATCAAATGATTCTGGTGGGCTTGCAGCACTGATTGTGCCACCCACCGGAGCAGCTTGTAACATATGGCTCAAGCCTGCCATTGCACAGCCTGTGTGCAGCCTAGTGCTGCCATGTTGACTTGGTAAGCACACCCACTTACCAGTCCCCACTAACCTTCCCTTTTCTACATGTTAGCAACTCGTAAGTTAGGCCCTAGGGCAGGGTGCATTGTATGTGAAAGCTAGGGCAAACCCTGATGTGTGTGGCATAGTGAATTACAGCCATTTTTGTTTTTTCACTATTGCAAGGTTACCTGTCCCCATAGGCCAGAATGGCTAGTTTGATTATATCACCTTATAATCCTAACTGACCAGGGAACATGGTAGAAAAACAAATTTAGTACTCCTGAACTGAGAATGATAAAAAACATCTTTTGGTAAAGTTGGTTTTAACATTCTGTGTTTGAAAATATCACTTTTAGAAAGTAGGTATTTTCTTACCTAGCCATCCAAGCCTGCCTCTGCTAGACTGTATATTCCATGTCTGGTTTGTGAGTAACAGGGGCTGGGGTCACTCCAGGAGACAGGGTGAGTCAGCACAAGGCTGAATAGACCTATCTGCATTGGGAGTCGTGGGAGGAGTCGCACCTAGGCCTGAATAGGACTGTGCCTGCCTTCCACCATGCTGGCTCCACCTCGTGTGATGCGTCTGATGACCCTGGCCGACACTGACAAAGGGAGAAGTTATGCACTGGCAGAATGCACCCAGAACTGGTGTGGACTAGGTACAGACACTCTCTACCTTCAGAGACAAAGGAGTTGTGGGTATAAAAAAAAGGGGGACCCAGACCCCAGAACGTTAGATCACTTCTGGGAATCAAAACAAACCTCTGCTAAAGAGAAGAACCAGGAAGCTGAAGGAGGAGACTACCCCTGGACTCTGTGTTTGGGGGTTGGCCTGCAGTGGTTACTTCATTGCCAAAGAAAGGAGAAGTGGACTGAGTGTGCTTTTCATCATCTTGTAGAACATCTCCCCATTGCTTGAACTTAGAGCTTGCCTCCTGCCTGAAGTCTTAGGGATACAAGACCTCACCACCAGCTCCACCCTGAATTCCCTTGCTGGGAATTGAAGTGCCTGCTGTTGCGCTGGGCCTTCTGAGAGACTGTGTGTCGCTGGGAGCTCGAAGTGCGACTCTACGACGAGAAGCGTGTCACATCCGCAGAAGTTGCCTTCGCATCGCCGAGTAAAGGTGCCACCTCTGCCGCTGTCACCATGGCATCGCCAAAGCGCGTTGCATCACCGGAGAAGCGTGACGCTGCCGCAGAGGTCATCGTCACATCACCGGAGAAGCGTGTCGCAGGGCCTGTCATGGCTCAGAAGATCACCGAGCCGCCGCACGGCCATCGGGAGTGCACACATCGCATCTACATTGTCGCTCCTAACCAAGATGCCATTTTGTCGCATCACACTGGATCGTCGCATCACATCGAGGCACCATCTTGTCGCATATTACCGGAGAGCAGTAATAAACTGACCCATCACCTCCCAACACAGTAAGGAAGCGGCGCAGCAGTAAGGGACTGGCGCATCCACTCCCCTGAGTGTAAGGAACCGACACATCACCTTCCCTGCGACCCTTTTGTTTGTTTTGCGTTACCCATCCAAGGTTCTTTGAGAGTAAAATGTTGCATTTGCTATCTAAAGTTAACTTAGCTATTTCCTACCATTTTAACCCCTTTGGCGCTGCGCAAATTTTCGTACTGTGCGGGCGATTTAAATCGCGGGTGGGATTCGGACAGCCCCCAGCCGTCCTCCACACATGCCCACCGTGACGCATGACGGCCGGGGGGCGTCATGCGCACCGAAGGGGTTAAAGTCTATTTTTAGTAACAGTATTGTGGATTTTTGTTGTTTGGTCTTGTGTTAAGTCTAGTGAAGATTACTTCTTTTTCTAAACCTGTGTGGTGTCCATTTGTAGTGTTTTCACTGTATGGGTTCACAAATGCTTTACACACTGCCTCTGGGATAAGCCTGCCTGCTCGTGCCAAGCTACCAAGGGGGTGAGCAGGGGTTATTTTAGGAGTGTAGCCCCTTATGCTGACTAGACGCAAGGGTCCCTATTTGGACAACGGTGCAAACCATTGCCATCTAGAGACTCCCAAATCTAACTGTGAGCCTGACCCAAGATGGCTGCACTCATCACTGAGACGTATTTCTAAATGAAGGAGCTGTAGTCACTGCACTGCTGAGGTGGAAATTGAACTTTAATTGTAGGGGGGCATAATAATCACACGTGTAGAGTGCACATGCATATAATCCTTTGTTGTATTAAATTGAAGTGTTCGAATTTCAAAATGTTATCACATTAAATGTGATTTATTTAGGCCATTTAATAGTAACATGGAGAATAAACGTAGAAAGTGAATGTAACTAGCAGCAACATTATCGTTCAGAGTTTGTGTTGTGCAACTGACAGTCATTCATTTATTAAATGTGTTTTGGAGCTAACAAGCTGAATTTCTTGGGTGCTGTGGAATTTGTTCTTTCTCACTTTTTGTGTTGCAGGAGAAAGAAGCGCCTTTGTTAGCTGGAGTAATGTCTTTGCTTATTAGTCAGGCAAGGAGAGTAAAAGTTAAATTGCATGGTTTGAATCGATAAGGGAAAGCTGCCGCGCTTCCACAGGAGAAGGCTTGGAAACCAAGGACAAAATGTATTGAGAAGAAGAACACCGTTGTCGTGTTTGAAGTTTTAAAGTTTAAGGACCCTTCTAAGTGGACTTCGAAGAAACCCCGTAAAAGTTACTCACCCTCCCCATGTAGATACCGTAGTACCAGAGTTACCTATCCAAGGGAAGCCGGGTGCATAGGTCTGAAGTAGCGTCGGAAACCGCTGTTGATCTCTATGGAGAACTTCGAAGATTAGCCACTGCTGAGAAGAAGAAAAGTGGCCATTGGAATCCAAAGGTGGATTCTTGGTGAAGAGTACCTGAAAGCAGAGGGGACAGAGTCTGAATCACTCAGGGGTGACCAGGGGCTCTGGAGATGAATGCCCAACAATGCTGAGTGCTTCAGGTGCATTAAGGGGGTTCTTTACTCTGCAGCCACCGGGACCAGGAGACATCGAGGACAACTAGGAGCCGGATACGAGCTTTCCCACAAAGGGCGTCGAGTACTGAGGGTTTGGAGTCTGGCTGGAACAGCACCAAGACTTGGCAATGGCAACCCGTGCTGAAGCTCAAAGAAGGTTATGGTTCAGACCAGCAAGATCTAGGCAGGCTTGGGGTAATCAGGAGAGCCCAAGAAAAGCAGTGTTGACCCTCAAGAGGACCCGCAGGCCGGAGGCACAGGAGTCGCAAGGAGACCTCAAGCAGTTTCGCAAAGCAACAGCCCACGTGGCACTCTGTGCAAGGAGGACAGAGTTCTTTGGTGGAAAAGGTGCCAGAGATTGGGGCTACTTGGAGCACAGTGCACTTGTTTTGGAAATGTAAACAAGCAGATGCACTTGCATAAGTACCAAGTGCACAGGAATACGGGTATTGCAGCCCCGAGGGATTCTGGCCTCAAACTTAGTAAGAGGGAAGCTCAGACCTTGAGGAGCTTGGAAACCTACCTCCGGTGTTGCTGGAGCCTTCGGGGTCCATAGGAGCTCACGAGCAGCGGACCGGGCAGTTGAGATGTGGTGCCTGCGATTGCAGGGGAGTGGCTCCTTCACTTCAAGGTAGATATCTTCAGTAGTCCTTGATGCTCCATAGGTCCTGCACAGAGCCTGTATGGTGCACGGGCATAGACGATGCTTTGGACGGAGAGGGAGACTAAGTCGGGCCCAAACAAATTCCAGCAAAGTCCAAAATGTCCAGACGGTCGAGGGTCAGTGGTTTCTTGATCAAAAACATGTCCACATCAAATCTAGGGTGATACAGCCAGGTAAGCCCTTAAGTACCCACGGGAGAGGGTTGGACAGGTTCAAGGGACCCTAACAGGGGAGGGTCTGGATAGTGGGAATGTTAGTCCTATTTCCTTTGTCCAGTTTCACACCAGAGTAGGAGCCAACGACTTCCATGACTGGTTTGAACTGGACTATGCACAGGGACAACAAATGTGCCCCTCATGCACTTTCAGTCTCTGGCAGGCGCTCCCACCCAGGCCTAATACATTAAATCCTGTCTGGTAGGTGGTCACACCTCCTTGTGACCGGATGCCTATTGTTCTGCCTTCTCCTGCTAGAGCTTGGCTCAGCAGCAAGAGGGCAGAAATGTGTCTCTGGTCAGCAGCAACCATTTTGGGCTGCCCGGGACTAGAAGGCTGGTACTGGGAAAACCTGGGATCTCACAAAGCTTGTTTCTGAGGATTGGAATCATACCACCGACACTAGTTACCGGTGTGGGGGTATGATTCCACATTGTTTGACACCAAACACAATAGGGTTACTTTCAGCCATTTTAGAGTTGGTCATTACGAAGTCGCATAATGCCAATTTATGTGTCGTACATGGCAGCAGCACTAACAACCCAGGAGAATGGACTCCGTAGGCTGCAGGTGTGTCCTGCTTATGCAGTGGCACCCTCTCACTGAGAACTAACCACCCTGCTTTCAGGGTTAAGGCCTGCTATATGGGTGACTTATAGGTTTTAAGTGTAGTGACCCTTAGATATAGTGCATGCACCAACTTACACAGGCTGCAATGGCAGGCCTGTAGTTTCATTTTTCATGGCCTCTCATGGGTGGCATAATACATGCTTCAGTCCAGGGGAGGCCTCTGGGGTACCTATGCCCTTGTTACATGGGTACCATATACTAGGGACTTCCAAGGGTACCCTAGTATCCAATATGGAGTGTACCTAAGTACATAACATAACAGTTAAGGGAGAAAGCAGATAGACTGGGGTCCCGGTTAGCAGGATTCCAGTCAGACTAGTCAAAAACAGTATCACATGATGCAAAAAGTGGGGTTAACCACAAGCAGCAGATCCTACTTTCCTACATAATGTCATTGTGTACTATGGTAGCATGTGAAAACAATACTGCAAAAACTATTTGCCCAAACACAGTATTCCAAGATTTCGACCTTACATAAATGTCTCCTGACAAACGTTTCGATCTGCACCTTATCCCATATTATAGACACTAAATATGCTAACAACAGAGTTTACATAGAATGTGAAACCAATTCTAAAGAATATGTGAAGGGTTATTTGTGGATTTAGACACTTACAGCTAGATTCATCAAAGTAAATTCGGCTTGCAAAGGGCCAGACTCTGAGAATCTGGCCCTTTGCGAGCGCAATTTTTGCATTTGGAATTCATCACCCCAAATGCCAAAATTGCAAATTGCGAAATCGCTAAATTGCGGGGAATTGCATTTAAGGAATCTCTATTTGAGATTCCTTAAATGCAATTCATGAACCATTTTTGAATTGCGAAATCGCTATTTTTGGCTGCTATTTACCGCGAAGTCTGACTTCGTGGCAAATAGCGAAAACTTAGAAAAATGCACTAATGCACTTTAGTGCATTTTTCAAAAGTTCTATGTTACACACACACATGTCCTTTGGACATGTGTGTGCGCAACATCCGTCTACATTTACATTTCAGGGGTGCTACAGGGTGTCCTTTGGACACTACTGGCACCCTTGAAATCGCATCCTTATTTAATAAGGAAGCTGTAGAAATCGCGAATAATATTGCGATTTCTACATGAATGCCGTTTTGCGAGTCTTTAATAGCGATTCCTTAATAATCGCTATTAAGGACTCGCAAAACATTACAATGATGAATCTGGGGGTAAGGGACTTATTAAGAGTATGGCGGTACACATGACCGCTGTACTCGTGGTGACGCTCTGGCCACTGCCATACTTTGGGCTCACAAAGAATCAAAAGGGGGGAGTGAAGAGGTAGTGCTAGAAAGCACTCAGGAGGGCGCACCCTCCTCCAGTTAATGGTATAAATAAACAACAAGGTCCACCTCTAGAAGGTCCTGTGAACCAGAGTAGATCAGGCATACACAGTATTTGTTCAAATACCCCTCACACACCAAAAGGGCCCTTGGTGTCATGCTTCATCATCGGGGTCTTCCCGCCCCGCTGTGGGACGGGGCGTGCTACGACTAGCAACTACGCTGGAGCACTTAGATATTGCACGAGCAGTACGTGAACTAGTAAGTAAGGCATAGCCACGTTAGGGAGCCTTATACCTAGACTTTCAACACCTTCTACCATGACCTTACTCTAAACCATGGCATGCCCCACTTTTACTTTACCAACAGATGGAAGTTCCATGTACCCCTCTTCCAGACCGGCTCATGGGGCACTGACTCCTAATAATTCCAGTATGTATTTAGTCCTTAGTCTTTTAATTTTACAGCTCACCATGGACTTGAACAGAACTTCACGACATAGAGAATTTGTTTTATGTTAAGTGTTGGTTTTGTCTTGTAGTGTTTTTCCTTCCACCTACAGGTCATAGCACCTAAGTGTATTTTACCGGCAATCGCAAAGTCACCATATATGTCACCATGTCTTTCCTTCCACAGGTGATATATGAACGCGCACTAGGACGCGCAGTAAATACTTACGTGCTCTTACTTTATCTTTGCAGGCCCATGACTCAGAAATGCTGACAGGGCTATAACTGTTCAAAATTGAATGCCATATTGCAGTTGTATTATAATCTATATTCTATTCACTTGTATATACACATAGCACACATTGTTGCCAACCTTAGTGAGTGACAGAGGGATCTGAACCCGTCCTGACGAAGAGGCAGTCAGCCTCGAAACATGTTGACAACACCAGGAGAACTAGCCCATTGTTAAGCCAGATTGTCTCCGCCACACTATTTTTAACGATGCCAGCCTATGACTAATAAAGAATTTTTTGCTTTCATAAGGCCAGGTATTCTTTTAAATCTCACTTTTCCATATCACTCCTGACCCTACTCACACTCACTCAATACACTTCACATAGCATTTACAATATCTAAGTGCTCCAGCGTAGTCGCTAGTCGTAGCACACCCCCTCCCGCAGCGGGGCGGGAACACCCCGATGATGAAGCATGACACCAAGGGCCCTTTTGGTGTGTGAGGCGTATTTTAACAAATTCTGTGTATGCCTGATATACTCTGGTTCACAGGAAACCTTCTATAGGTGGACCTTGTTGTTTATGTACACTTTGGGCTCACCCAGAGTATTCTGCGTGTAGCGGTCAGACCACCACAGGACCACCTCCTCTGCTGGGATCCAGTATCCTACGGTGGTGGAGCAGCGGTCAGGAGCAGTAACATGCTGGATCGCCAAGCATATTATGAGTTGCCTGTCGACTGCCCATTTCAGGGCGGCACGCCCACATGAAAAGGGTAGAAAAGAGACAACTAAGAGGGCCCTAACAGGGTCCCTTGCCTCTACTGGGCTTTGGGGTGCATGCAGGGTGGCACATGTTGTGCCCCCTGGATTGCCCCCCGATTCCATCACGCTATGGTATGCACAACATGGTGCATGCCACACCGTGCTGCAGAAGCTGTCAAGGCGGCAGTCTGCTGTTAAGGCTCTCCTGTGAGACTTAACCAGCTGCCACCATGGGACTGCTGCAGCACCGCCTGCCTGACCTGGAATCAACTCTGAATCTGGCAGGCGGGCGCACCGCGGTCTTGGCGATCCTGCTGCAGACGGAGCAGTGGTGATGCTGCAGGAGTAGTGCCAAAGCCGTAATAAGGCTCTAAGTATGGGTGAACACTGAAGAAGGGAAATATTTATGTAAGATTAAGATCCTGGCAGTCTTATAGTTTGAAGTCTTTGTTTTAGCAAAAGATGTTTTTGCTATCTTTGATTGTACATTGAACGTGTCTCAAATGTTTTGCACAGGATTTAATGGATGTGTAGTAACAAATATTGCCCTTTTATTATTAATTAAATGAATGGAATTTTTATTTTACATGTTTTTGTTTTAATTTTAACCAGGAAAATACATCAGCCAGCACTTTAAATATTTAAATATTAATGTTTATTACTGAAAGAAACAAAAGATCATCTTTGCTACATACACAATATATATAAAGTATTTATAACTTAAAGAAATATTTTAATAAATTAAATGCATATCATATATATATAATATATACATATAAATAATACAATAAACATTATTCTTTTTACAGTTTCACCATGTATTTAGATATGTAGTCCGTCAATTTCAAAGCATCATTTACATGAGCCGAATGCAGTACCTTTAACAATATCAATCTATTTTGAGACCAAATCCCATAGGGATAAATTAATGTTGAGTCTTCGAAAAATGTTTCCATTGCTTACTCTCAGCCAAATCTTTGCATTTTTTCTGTCACCAATGTGGGTTATTTTTCAGGGTAACCAATGAAATACATTCTTCTACCAGATCAAACAGTGCTTCAAGAATTGTTGTGGTCAATATCTTAAAATAATTGAGTTATGAAAATAATCTGATGCTTTACAGTTGGATTGATGGTCGAGTAAAGGTCCTCAGAAATGCAAAAGCACAAAGTGGGAGGCGAATGTACCAATGTCATAAATTACATCTGCCAAAATCCCGTGCACAAATCAGTCCATGTTCCACCATCAAATGTTTATGATGCAACCTTTAGATGCACCTTGTTTATGTCCTCAAAACCAGACACTCATTTGTGTGGTGTGAGCACAAACTCCACTCAAGGCTCATCCCATTTCAGCTCCAATGTACAGAAATAGTTGGTGTTAGTTCAAACTCTCACCAGATGAAAAGCACAGGCATGTGTGAAAAGAAGACAAAACTCTGTCTTTAGTGCAGAGTGTCCATCTTATTCTTCTGTTGGTCACCTGAGAAGGATAATTATCTGACCGTTCATAAAATATTGAACTGATAGTCTGAAACTACACTATGCTTCTACCAAGATCTGAAGGCTTCTGGGATAGCCTAATGGTGTAGCTGAAGAACAAGTGGTTATGGTTGTGCTATTTTAGCAGTTTACTTTTATGATGGAGTTCCATCTGTGATTTTGTTGCAACGTTTCGTACCATGTCCCACGATGATGTTCATTGTGATATTGAGATTCACTGGTCTTGACCACATTGGTGTAGATGCCTCCGTGAGCAGCATGGTGTGTTCTCTGCTGATACCCATGTTTCTGAGACTGCTGAGACACCAATAAACACTCCTGGTCCTTTTTTTCACCCCTGTGAATGCAATATTGAGATATTTAAGAATGATAAAATGTCATCCACTTCATACAAATCTGCTTTTGCCAGTTCAACCCATATTTGATGCCCATGACTTGAGGTCATATGTAGCCTCTATTATTGTCTTCCAGAGTGGATGAAGAGTCAATAGGGCAACCACTCCCCCATATATATACACAGAGGTCAGTCAGTCAGAAAAGGTTTATTCAGCACAAATTGTCTGGGCCATAAAAGCACAAAATATGACAATATTTTACTAAAGTGTAATTAAAAACATGAGTCTCCCAAAACCAAAATTCACATAGTGTGAAGACAGTTAAAAGAAAACAGAATTAAATACAAACGTCATGCATAAATACATCAAAGCAAATTATAACCATATGGTTAAAACTGAGTTCTACGGACACGGTTTACATTTAACCATGAAGCCCTAATGGCATCACCAATAAAACAAAACAAGGAATTAGAATTTTGCACATTAACCCATATTAAGCTTTCGGGTTTCCTGAAACATCTAAGAAAGCTCTAATGTGGATTACTCTGGAAAGAAACAAGGCAACCATATAGTATAGGCTTGTGTACCCTAGTTCAGTCGGAAATTTAAAAGCCACCTGGTGATTAATAATTCTCTCTTGTATTAAATAATAGTTTAAGAAGAGATTTTCCTGAGATCAGGTAAAATTTACAGAAAAGTTCTATGTGCTGAGTGGACTGTTCCAATCAGATCTCACAGGGACTTTTCTGGTAATTTTTCCGCAGCTCTCATTTTTAGGAATGCAGTCAAATAATGGAAAATGAGAAGGTGAAAGCAAATTAAAAGATACCTGTGCTGTGCATTGCTGACTATCTTATTGCACAGTGTACATCTTGACTGCTCATTCCATTCTCTGTACCACCCCACTGTATCCTTAGGAAGGTCTACTTGTTCCCTTTCCCATGGCAGGCCTCCACCACACGCTCTCTAATTTCTTTTTTTGAATACCTTAAGGTATCCTCTGGATGAGACCTCAAATCCCTCTCCGCTTGGTCCAAGTCCGACAGAGCCTGTTTTATGTTCCTTAGCCACGGAATTCTATTCATCATATCTAGGCCCATACAGTCCATAAAAATGAACTTGGTTAAACTTGTTTGGATCAAACTGATTGCCGCAGTAGTAGGGGTTTAGGTTCAAGGATATCCGAGAGGAAATTAACACCCAACTCCCAAAGCACAATAGAAGCCGGGGTAGAGCGGGCTACTGACAGCAGCAGCCTCCTTAATAAGGCATTTTTAGTGTTTGTAAAACACTTTTCTTCGCTATAGCCCAGCTCACTGTGCCCTACTCCGCAACTGAAATTGGTTTAGCATTATAAAGGGTGAGCATCTGGGCAATAGGTGTATGGCCAAATTTAGCCATTAATTAATCTTGATCATATTGGAAACACCGATCTTCCTTCGACAATGCCAGTCAAGTATAGATGTAAACTTGATCCCCAGGTAGCTGAAAGTGTTAGTATTTTGTAACTTACTCCCTTTCTTTAAAAAAAGATGTTGTTTCCCTCCTGCTTGACCACAACTCATCGTATAGGGTTTAGCAATGTTAATTTTCATAATCCTCTTTCTCTCAAAATCTGTAAAAGAATTTATTGAAAGTTGCAGGCTTTTTGGAGTCCGCGCTAAAACAGACGCATCATCGGTATCCAGAAGTATCAAGACCTGCTGCCTACCAATCTTGGGGTTATATGTACCCACCGTTTGGAGCGTTTCTTACACATCATTAATGTATGAAGAGAAAAGGAAGGGCCCCAATGCACACCCCTGTCGAACCGCTCTCCTTGTACCAAAAGGTTCACCCATGTTCCGAATCTAACTTGTGCCTCTAAATGTTCGTATAAATGGGCTAAAAATAGAATAATCTCATTGGGGGAGCCCTCCTTTTTGTCTAAACATGTTCAGATAAATCGAAGGCACTACTAAGATCAATGAAACAAATATACTGTGATCCATCCATACACAGAGGTATAGGTGATGTTTCCCAAAGTTGCTTACACCACCTTACAACTGCAGCTTTAAGCTGATCCCATTTTCATGAGAGCTCAGTTGCTTTGACCAAAAATAACAGAATAAAAAGGCATGGTCTTTTCACTGGACCTAAAGAGGAATAAGTGAGCACTTTGACTCCAGCTTGACCCTGACTTAAGTTTCACAACGTGCCTCCACTATCATTCGTCATTTCCTTTTTTTTTTAGTTTTTTCCACTTTTGTTAGACCCCCATTCCCATCATACTGAGGGAGATTCTGGAATTATCAGAGCATTCTAGGCTAAGCAGATCTTGCTCTCACCCACAATGCAATGCCGCTGTTCCCTCTCATATTCACTGATTATACCGTTGCTCTGTCAGTAAACAGTTGGAAGCAGCCACATAAATAACTCTACCAATAATGGCTAAACCTAACATTGCTTACCTCTTCACTCAGCTCTCAGACTTGCTCCACGGTGCTTTGGTAAACCCCGGAAGATTCAAGACTCTGGCAGCTACTACTAAAATACACAAAAAAATAACAACACTTACAACTCCTGGTTTTAAAAACTAAGGGCGTCGAAAAGTAAAATGAAGAAGTGCTTTATTCAGCAGAACGGGTCTGAGCTTACCTTGAGGGACGAAACTTCTTTGCTGTTAACAGAACAAAAAGATGAAAAGTTAGCCATTGTCTATAAAATACATACAATTATCATCAAACTGTCACAGTTTACTATTTGTACAAAACTTAGAACTAGCTAATAGTCTGTTCACAGATTCCATAAAACCAGCTCCAGATATGATGCTGATGTCAAAAATAAAACCATCTTCGATATCTCCGAATGGGCCATGTGTGCTTGCTCTCTCTCTCTCTTTCTCTCTCTCTCTCTCTCTATATATATATATATATATAAATACATACATACACACACACAATGGGATGCCCGAGCCGGGAAGCAGTTAGTGCTTCCAGTGAGTGGCCTATCCCAAGTGTCTGAGTGATTCTGACAGGGGTCCTAGTAATGGGAGGCACTGGCCCATCTGGACTGGGATCTGTCTCAGGGAACCCGCTGTAAATCTGCAGATTGTGTGCGTTTCACTCGGAGACTCTATGGGCGAAATGCCGGGGAGTGGTGGAATATAAGCAGGGGCATTAGGACCAGAATCACCGATTTCCCCAGTAATAACCACAACCATAGTAGCTGATGCCCCAGTCGGGAAACATCCTTTACAACAAAACTTTTACAACGCAGTGCTTTTACAACGCAGGTTTTACAACGAAAACCATTACAACGCATTGCGCTGGGGGGCGCTCTAGGATAGGGAATAGATTTAATTTACTATCCAACACCTTCCCTAGTGTCCACGGGGACTGGAGTTGGAATAGTAAATTAAACTATTCACTATCCAGCACCCCAAAGCGCTATGCGTTGTAAAGGTTTGCGTTGTAAAAACTGTGTTGTAACAGCATGCGTGGTAAAAGCATGCGTTGTAACGTCATACATCCGCCCCAGTCTCAATAACCTGGGGGGGGGGGTAATATGGCTCGTGATAAGGCTCTTAATCTACATGGAAATAATGTGGGATTTGATCTTTGCCGTATAGTAATACAAGTGTGAATGGAAGTGTTTATGTGTTTCTAATCTCAAGTGTTATTGGCCCATATTTAGATGGAATGTTACCTAATATCGAATAGGACGCATGTATTTGGGGGCATTAATATGCACATAGGCTTTTCTGTTGAAGCAGGAACTGATCTGACTACCATAAAGATACAATACGATTCTGACTAAAACCCAGCACTCGACATAGCTCAACAACACGCCTCACCTGTCTTCCGCAGCCGCTTAATGAGAAACATGACGAGGGATGCCATGGACAGCAGGGACGCCCCGGTTGCTGCGATTCCAACCGCGACATAAACGTCCGGATCCTCGGGTTCTGGAAGAGAAGCGCGCACTGTGAGATGCCATGGCCTGGATTTCGTTGATAGTTAACAGTGAGCATAAAAAGCTACAAAGGCTGCCGACCGGGTAACATATCATACCTCTGCACTGCGGAGATGACGCGGTCCAGTTCCCGGAAGCACTGCACTCCAGAGTGCTGAAGCCCTGTAACGTCTTCCCATTGGTGCATTCATAACTGCATACTGTCTTGTACTGAAAGTCACCAAAGGGGCGGGAGCAGTTCATGACCCCGTCATGCGGCGCTGCCAGGATCTCACACTGTGCAGCTGTCATGAGAAGACACGAACCAGTTACTAACATCACACAAAGCAGTTGTACAACACTATCAATGAATTTGCAAAAAAGAAAACATTTATTACATTGTGACAACTTCCAATTGGTCAATACATCCTCTGCCTCACTCCAATGAAAGGCTGAGATATGGTTACCAGAATCTATTCCGGCTAGGAATGGGTGAAAGGATGACAGTGTGCCATAATTATATTTATGCGACAAAGATGAACAGGTGAATACTGAATCACCTTTGGGCTCTTTCAAGCCGTGAAATATCGCCCCGTTTTTTTTTAAATATATAGGAATGATTACTGATATGTGTGCGTGTGTATTTTTTAAGAAATTAGGTAGAGGCAAATAAAGTGATTTGCAGAGGTTCAAGAAAATTGATTTTAAGCCTAAAAGTTAAGAAGAGAACCAAAGTCTCTTCTCCCAAATTTAGAAGGTAGACCTTTAACTACTCTCACATTGAATCTGGCTCTGATGGTACCCAAGCTCTGAAGGACGGAAGTCTCTCAACCTGCATCCCATGATACACTCCTGGAAATGATGGTGATATAATGTATCTAATGAACCCTTTCCTGCATAATAAATGTACCTCTTGGAGGATAGTGCTGTACAGTTGAGGGCAATTATTCGCTCTCATGCATTTCTTACATGTTTGCATGGCATAGAATACACGTTGTCTTCTAACGCTCAAAGATCCTTTCATACCTTGGCAGGTCGGTGCCTGCTCTGTCCACAGTCCTGAAGATGAGCATCTGAGGGTTGGCTCTCCTATTAATTCAAATCCCTCCTCGCAGTGGAAGGAGCAGCTGGAGTCAAAAGCAAACTCGCCGCCGGCACTGGTGCATGTCATCTCGCCATGTTCAGGCCTCTTCAGAGCCGCACAGGTTAAAGCTGGAAAGGAAACAAAGCGCCACAGGATGGTCAGCCAAAGGCCAATGAACGCTCGTTCTTATACTCATTCAGCAAACTTTAATACAGCCTCATTCTTCAAAATGGCAGGATAATGGAAAGGCCCTAGTAAGAGGGAATTAACCCACATATGTTCAGAGGTCTACACAGTTTGAGGGCGCAGCTACAGTTGTGCGACTGTGTGTGAGCAGCATCGGCACCTGGCTACCCTGGAGTTTTGTGACAAGGATGAATGATATACATATATGATGATATTTTTTAAACAATTTTTCCACCGTTTTATTGTTAAATCGTTGTTTTAAACACCATTATTTTAATTTAAACTTGGAAAGTGATAGGGATACTCTGTCCAGCGAAAGGGTGCACCCCAGTATGATAGCTGCCCGCTATCATCAGAAGTATGAACAACTAAAAAACCTTAATGGAGGAGGCACCCCAACATCATTCTTCAAATCCAGGTGCTTTGAATACCTAATCTCAGATTTAGTATTCATATTCATACATAGAATGGATAATATACGTCTATCATCATGTTTTATCAGAACGATACAATCACTTTGTTCTGAGTTTATATTATTGAAACCCTAACCCGATACACAGACATTGATTATAGATAAACATTGCAGCATATAGAAACGCCAACAACTGGTTCCTCGTTAGGAACAGTTCACAAGTACAAATAACCAGTAGTAGAGACTTTAACTCTGAGTCGCACATGTATAAAACAGAACTGATGCCAGCCGACACGAAGGGGTGGGGGGGGGGGGCACGTGTGTATAGGTGCTGGCGAGTTATACCAAGATCTTATCCTAGAAGAGGAGAATCATACATCCTTCCAAAGCTCTGACATGGCAGATGGAAGCAGCATTTGAGGGCTCCTTTCATTCCAAGGCAGGGGCTTGGAAAATACACATTATTAAAGACATACTCAGAGACAGTACCCAAACGTCTTAAAACCCCGTGGATATGTTCATTGTGCGGTGGCTGGCACACTCTGACGTTTGGAAAACTAGATATGACCACTCCAAACACCATCGAGGGCTTGGTGAGTAAAAAAAGCTCTTTGGACAGTGTTTTTAGCCGTTCGGTTTTGTCCTGCGACTTTTAGTAATAACTGTATTTCCGTGGTTGTCATAAGAGAAGGCTCTTACCTTCGCACTTGGGGGGCTCTCCCGTCCACTCGCCCTGCGCTGTGCACTGCAGAGACGAGGACCCGCTCAATGTGTAGCCCTCGGCGCACGTGAAGTCACAGACCGAGCTGTAGGAGAAGTCTCCGTGCGGCCCTGTGCAGGCCACGGAGCCGTGTTCAGGCCCGGCCACCTCTCCACATCTCACAGCTGAGAAGACAGAAATCAATCAAACCCCGCATGAGTCACGCACCAAAGGAAGAGTGCACAGAGGTGCTTCTAAGCTCTCTAGAGAGCAGAGTCAGAAACATCTGGAAACATGAGGGCAGCTCAAAAGGGGCTGGCCATGCTTAGCTACATCAAACTATCGAATTTCAGAATTGAAACTGAGTTATTATACTACTTTACTACAGGTGTTTTTACACATCCAATTGCACACTATAACAACGAGGGTTTACACAGCGAATTTTCAGCGTGCTGACACAACGTATCCTACCTTGGCACTTGGGAGCGTCCCCCGTCCAGTGACCCTGTGCAGTGCACTGCAGGCTGGAGTGCGAACCCATCAGTGCGAAGCCATCGGCGCATGCGAAGTCACAGGTCGACTTGTAGGAGAAATCGCCATGTGGACTGGTACAGGACACGGTTCCGTGTTCAACCTCCTTCATTTCACCGCACTTTACAGCTAAAAAACATCATTGCAATATTAAAAGGGATGGCGCCCACCAAACAACGAGTGAACAAAGCTGCCGACGTAAAATGTGGATAGAAGAGGAAAGAGTCCTTGCATAGAGAGAAGGAGCGGGGTGTGGACAACAGAGAGACAGACCGAACCACTCCGGTTGAAAGATTTCCAACGAGAAGACTGTTGTGGATTAGAGCTTGCCATCGAGGAAATATGATTTACCTTTGCACTGGGGGTGGTCTGTATCCCACTCTCCAGACGCCTCACACACCAGCTTGTCTGATCCCTCCATAACAAATCCTTCCTCACAGGCAATGTTGCAGGTGGAGTTGTACTTGAAGTCCCCAAGCGGGTGGGAGCAGGACATTACCCCATTGGCTGGATTCACAAGGGCGTCACATGCCACGGCTGAAGGAGAAGAAAGCAGCATTGGTGTTCACGGTTCAGATCAAAGCATCTCCAGAAGCCAACTGCGGCTCGGAAAAAGAGCCTGACTTCAAATCAACACACTTTACCTTGACATTCCGAGAGAGCAGCCGTCCAGTGCCCGGAAGATGCGCAGCGCGCGGTGTCAGTTCCATCCAGGGCATAGCCTTCCTCACAGGACACCTGGCAGGACGTCATGTAGCTGAACTCTAAGACCGGGTGAGTGCAGTTTAACACACCGTTCCCCGGGGCATCCAGGGGCTCACATGCCACCACTGCAAGACAAAGGGCGCGTGTCACCAGTGCAAGATAGAGGACAAAGGCCATCAGAGCAAGACAAAGAGAGAAGGCGACAACTACAAGAGCGTAGGACACAGAGCACCACTGCGAGCCATAGGACACAGGTCACCAGTGTAAGATAAAGGACACACGCCATCGCTCCAAGACATAGAACACGGGTCACCACTCCAAGACATAGGACACAGGTCACCACTCCAAAACATAGGACACAGGTCACTACTCCAAGTCATAGGACACAGGTCACCAGTTTAAGGTAAAGGACACAAGCCATCGCTACAAGACATAAGACACAGGTCACCAGTGTAAGGTAAAGGACACAAGCCATCGCTACAAGATATAGGACACAGGTGACCAGGGTAAGGTAAAGGACACAAGCCATAGCTACAAGACATAGGACACAGGTCACCAGTGTAAGGTAAAGGACACAAGCCATCGCTCCAAGACATAGGACACAGGTCACCAGTGTAAGATAAAGGACACAAGCCATCGCTACAAGACATAGGACGCAGAGCACCACTGCGAGCCATAGGACACAGGCCATCGCTAAAAGACGTAGGACACAGGTCACCAGTGTAAGATAAAGGACACAGGCCATCGTTACAACACATAGGACACAGGCCATCCTTGAAAGATAGAAAACATAGGCATTCATAGCAACCGTATCCTCATTAATAGACATAGGGCATCTTCATTTTTAAAGCAAAATACGTAGGGCATCATCGTAAAATAAAAGACATAATCAACCAGGACACTAATCACTGCTTTAGGACAGAGAACAGAAGCCACCACCGCAAACAACAGACTGCACAGAAAGAAGAGGCCATAACAGGGCGCCTGGTTACATTTCTGGAGCGGTTCTCTGTGCTCGGTCCGATAACCTCGATCCCTTTAGAGTGACAACCAGAAGCAATCTTACCATGCTGACATTCCGGGCCATAAAAGCCCTCGTTGCACTTGCACGTGTAGTTATTGATGGTTTCCACACATTCCCCGTTCCCGTTACAAGAGGCTGGGTGACAGGCGGCTGCAGAAAGAACAAGCAGACATTACATGTTTAGCTTTGATCCATTTTATCAGCTTTTAACAATTGCAATTCTCCCCGCTTATCCAAGTAGGCTCTACCGATGTCACAAAGGACCAACAAATCAGAGGGTGGCATACCAGAGGAGCTATACAAACATTTAGACGTCTGGTGATGTGGCCAAAGCGCCTTTATAAGGTCAATAACCTCGGAGGTAACCCGTCAATTACTACCACTGCGACAGGAACTCCTTAAAGGACACTTAGGTAACATTATAGGTAATGGAGGAACATTATACAACAATTGGGTTGTGGTTTATTGGAAATATGTGATTAATATTACCATTCTCATTGCTAAAGTCAAAACTAACATTTAAATTTGTATTCATTTTATTACTTTGGAATTATGCTTTTTTAATGGATCTCATGTCTGTGTTTCTTTTTAAAAAAAGGCAAATCTGTAAATCCAAATGGAATTGTTGCTCCACATTTAATGAAACTTAAGCCAATATATATTGTTTTGTACAAAACAAATGCGCTGTAATGGAGCATCTTTGACATTTAAAACCATAACGGCAGTCGGGTATGATTTAAAATGCGGAATTATATATTTTGAAATACAAATAGATTAAAAAACATATATTAACTACGAAACGAGTGAAAATAATCAATGAAAGGAATAGTGTTGACTATAAATGGGCTTGTGGCTTTACCTGTGTAGCATAAGGCCACCTTCTTTTTCCGGCATGATTCATCATTCCAGCTGCCCTGGTCCTGGCGCCTCTTGATGTAGATCTCCACGCAGTCCTCGTTGTTCCTTTTGTTGTTTGGTTCATTGGTGGCCCAGTTGGTTGCCTCCTCCGTCAGGATCTTGTTGGTTCCAACCCAGGTCCACTGGCCCTGGATCTTCCTGATGCCAATCCAGTAGTAAGTGGCAGCAAAGGGGAGGAGCTCGTTGAGATGCTGGTTCTCCGCCTGGTTCTGGATGGCCACCATGTCGGTATAATGGGCCCGGCACCAGCGACGAGCTTGCGTATAGTTCATGGTGTTGTTGGAGTAGTGATAGGTCCAGCTCTCTACTCCAGGGAGCATCAGAAGTCCTGAAACATTATAGGTATCTTTGGTTAGTGGGCGCCCATTTTTACCTTCTGGCACTTCTGTGCGCTCAACGCCCTACTCGGCTTGTTGCATAAACTTACTTTTGAGATTGACACTCAACTGAGTGTAGGCAGAAGGTGTGTGTGTGTGCATGTGTGTGTGTGCATGCGCGTGCACGTCTGTCTGTGTTGGTCTGTCTTTGTGCCTGTTTATGTGTGTACCAACACAGATACAGTACACGTGAAAAATTGTACTGTGTTGTTGACAATGAGTACCATATTGTATACTCATAACTGCGATTGCATCCGTGCCTAAAATTGATTAGCTCCCGAAAGTTTTCCCTTTTTTCTACACGTTTTAGCTACAATCTATCTCACCATCCCACCTTTAGTTGGAACGCACTGAATGCCACTTGTACATTATGTTTACAAGGGAATGTCAAATAGCACAGCATCCCGGCTATGTTGGAGAATTCATGCTATGTGCAAATGTGTGAGACTGTGTATTTACTCAAAATGCCAGAATCCGCTGCAGTTCATAGCTTACCATAATTGATAACGGACAGGATCCACAGGCCAATCATGTTTCCGGTGGTCTGCTGAGGTCTGGACTTGAGGGCCAGCAGCTGTAGGAGGAAACAGGTAGTGTCAGTCCCCTCTACAGGTCATCACAGTGCACTTTATCCCATCAGCCAGAACACCAATACCATGCATTCAGTTCTTCTCTGTGGGCTAGCCACACTTGCCAGACTATCTATAAAGATGACCATTCACAAAGAGTTGGTGGTTATTTGTCATAAAGAACGCTTATAAGACTCTTAGCATACTTAATCACCCACCCGAATTTAACTCGAGTTTCACTTCAAAAGGCTGGGTTCGAACCCGTCAACACACAAAAGCCTGCACACTTCCCAGAGAGGCTGATTCGACTTGGCCAGTATCCCCAGCCCAGATTACCTGGATGAAATGTCTACTTTGTAAAGTATCTTAATAAACACCTACTTGAAAAGGCTACAGCTACAGCCAATTAAAACCATTCACGCTTTAACATAAATGTTATTGAAATAAAATTAAATACTAGGTAGACACATTCTGTTGACAACGGCAACACCTCTGCGATACTCTCTGTACTGTATCCTAAAATTTCTTAATAAAATCTTTTGAAATATAAAACTCAAGCAGAGAGATCTTTTGTGACTTGAGAGGCAATACATCACATAGAATCAGCACTTCCAAAATAACACTATCATTGACCACAGCACTCTCTTACAAGTGTGTGAAGCAGGACGCATTGGGAAAAATGGGCGGGGCAAAAATATCAATATAAGACATTAAAAAAGAGTATTTTCATGACAGCACAGGAACATACATACAAAATTCTCAACAAGATCAAGCGAGGTTCGGATGCACCAAAACGTGCAGTACAGTAGAAATTGACAAGTGATCAATTTCCTGGCCCCTACTGCAAACCTACTTAATATTAGTGTTCATAATTAATACTAACATAAGAACAATCGAGTTTGTGCCATCCTAGCACTGTAAATTAAGTTTTTCCCTTCCCAACACTGTCCACATAAGGTAGCGTTTGGGTTTTCCCTATTCGGCATTTTACCTGCAATTTGGAGGAGGTAACTCTTTGATTCCTTCTTAGATGTGGGCAAAAGTGGCGCCGTGCTTCAGTTTTATTCTTCTCCTTTGTGGTCCGATGTCAGCTCTTGCACACGCAGCTAGGTTCTCCTGTGCTTTGTCCTGCTGCTGAATCCAGCAGCCCCCTTTATATCCTGAACAACCGGCTTCGGTTTCCTTGAAATTCCCATGACTCAGTAGCGGATCTGCATTCAATGGAAGGATGCAGACAGGAGAATTTCCCCCAGAAAAAGATTCCCAGAACTCTCCGTGATGCCAAATTACACAATGACATACTGACACTTTCTTTTTCGCATGTGGTAGTGTCGATAATAATGTAGCATGTATACATTGGTACAGATAGATAGACAGAAAGACAGGCGGATAGATAGATAGATAGATAGATAGATAGATAGATAGATAGATAGATAGATAGATAGATAGATAGATAGATAGATAGATAGATAGATAGATTAGATAGATAGATAGATAGATAGATAGATAGATAGATAGATAGATAGATAGATAGATAGATAGATAGATAGATAGATAGATAGATAGATAGATAGATAGATAGATAGATAGATAGGCAGGCAGGCAGGCAGGCAGGCAGGCAGGCAGGCAGGCAGGCAGGCAGGCAGGTAGGTAGGTAGGTCTGAGTGGGTGGATGGATGGGTGTATAGATAGACAGACAGACAGATAGACAGATAGATAGATAGATAGATAGATAGATATATAGAGAGATAGATAGAGAGATAGATAGATATATAGATAGATAGACAGACAGACAGACAGACAGACAGACAGACAGACAGACAGACAGACAGACAGACAGACAGACAGACAGATAGATAGATAGATAGATAGATAGATAGATAGATAGATAGATAGATAGATAGATAGATAGATAGATAGATAGATAGATAGATAGATAGATAGATAGATAGATAGATAGATAGATAGATAGATAGATAGATAGATAGATAGATAGATAGATAGATAGATAGACCTGGCTAACAAGGGAGCACTGTAATACACATTTGAATTTCACATCCTTACAATTACATACAGTTTTTATTTGTTTAAGTGCAGGAAGAGCAAGCGAGTTAAAGAAAGAGCCAGAGTCTAGACCCAAAACCAGGCCCAAAAATTAAAAGTTGGCAGCTTAGCCACTAAACTAGCATCTAACTTAGAAAGTCATGTCATGCCATTATGTCTTCAAAGCCCTTTTCTGAAGAAAAGATGCATTTGCAATTTGACCAACAAAAAGATATTTAGGGAGAGACTCATCTCACCCTGAGGTGAACATTTGGGACGAGTTTTGTTGCTTTAGTAAACTATTATTTTTCATTTGTGCCATCACCTACTTCTCCCACAAACTTATTTTTCTAATTATTAATCCAGAAAATACACCAAGCATTAACTGCCAGGTCAAGTCTGGTTCTGATGGGCAGTCCTTTAGAAACAATGGATGAGAAGGTTTAGCCTTCAGCTCTGTTTATGTTAATGCCAGGGGTGTGTGCTACTAGGAGTCTGGCTGAGCAGAGGTGTCTGGTTGATTAGTGGGAGGCTATGTCATTGTTCAGGTAGTCCCGTCCTGTGTTGTGTAGAGCTTTGAATGGATGATGAGCTTAAACTGAGCGCACTTTTGTATAGGGAGCCAGTGGAGCTCTATGAGGTCTGGTGTGATGTGGGTCCTGTGAGGCACGTTAAGGATTAGTCTGGCTGTTCTGTTCTCTATGGTCTGGAGTCGTCTGGTCATTTATTTGATGGTTGCAGCATACACAGTGTTCCTGTACGTCCAGTTTGGTGTTGATGAGGGCGTGGATTGCGGTTCACCTAGTGTTGCTCAGGAGCCATTTAAAGATCTTCTTTAGAAGCTTCAGGTTATGGATGCATGCAGCTGTGAAGGCATTGACTTGCGTGGACATGTCCAGTGTGTCATCAGTGATGATGCTGAGGTTCCAGGGGTGGCAGCTGGGGGCGGATGTTGGTTTTAGGTCAGCGTGCGACCAAGTGGAATTCCAGGGTGTGGTGTTTTTATTAAATATCCCTACGTCTGTCTTATTGGTGTTAAGCTGAGGAAGCTGTACCTCATCCAGGTAGCAATGTCGGTCATGTAGGCAGTAAACCTGCTCCTTGTCTTGAGGGTTTTGTTTGAGAGAGACAGAATTAAGTGAATGTGGCATGTGTATAAAAGAAAGTTAATATTGTGGTTGCAGATAGCGTTGGCTAGGGATCTCATATATATGTTGACTAGGGTGGGGCTGAGGGATGAGCCTTTTGGCACTCCGTAGATGAGTTTACAGGGTTCTGAGGTGTATGGTGTGAGGGTGACCGTTTGAGTTTGTTCTGATAGGAAAGAGCAGGCCCAGCAGAGAGCTGGTCCTTGAATGCCAATTTCCGCGGAGGTGCCTGATGAGTGTGGTGTGTGAGACCATGTCGAAGGACGCTGAGAGGTCCAAGAGAATGAGGGCTATGATCTATCCTCTCTCCAGGATCATGTGGATGTTGTCTGTGGGATGATGAGTGCAGTTTCTGTACGTACTGTGGTTAGGTCTGAATCCTTACTGAGTGGCGTCTAGGACCTGGTGCTCAATGAGGTGGTTGGAAAGGCATCTGTTGATGAGTTTCTTGAAAACCTTTCTGCCCATGGTAGGAGAAAGATTGTGCTGTAATTTGTGAGCTTGATAGGGTCTGCCAAAGGTTTCTTGAGTTACTGTGGCATGTTTCCAGGAATGTGTCGGAGTTGATGGAGGCATAAAGGATGAAAGTGAGGGCTCCGCTGATGGGGATGAGGCCATTGTTGAAGGCGTGGCGAGGGCATGGGCCTTATGGGGCTCTGGATTGGATGGACCTTATGCTGTCAACAGTTTTGTTTATGGAGATGATGGGCCACCGGTCAGAGTCAGTTCCAACTTGCTGTGAGTGCCAAGGGGTCCATCTGAGACTCCAAATGGTTACCGGTCAGAGTCAGTTCCAACTTGCTGTGAGTGCCAAGGTGTCCATCTGAGACTCCAAATGGTTCTACATGAATGCAATGATGGCAAACAGTACCTTGCTGTTGCCAGTGTTCATGCTGAAAATCATTGCCAATGTGGAAGTTGCCAGAAATGTAAGTGACACCTCAGTGGCAAATTGCCTTCACTGCTAGACGTTGAGCTGGGCACCTGATCTGGTTAGTATCTTTTTCTTTATTAATTTGTTGAGTACACTGCCACCTTAGGTATTATACTGCTAGGTAGCTAAGAGTCGACAGACAGGCTAAAAGTAGAAAGACAAAGCAGCACAGAAAAACAAAGCAGGCACCAACATGCTATCGCATTAGTAGAATAAGACCTCAGCTCTTTCCTGAATCAACTATGGGAAGAAAGGAGGCGAATGACCAAAGGTGGTCTATTCCACGGCAGAGGACTTGGCAGAGAGAAAGCTCCCTCCTTGCTCTAGTCCTAGTAGGGCAGGAAATGTGTAGTAGGGCCTGCGAGGTAGCTCACAGAAGTCTGTGAGCCACTAACTAGTCAGATTGTAAAGTGGGGGCATTTTGCTAAAGGCTATGTGAAAAAGACAATTGTTTGATCGAGAGTATTTGGACGACCTAATCGATTAATTCCTTAGGGTTGAAGCTAATATTGGCAATGGGGGTGCCAACAGTACAGAATGGAGAGAAACTGAATGGCAATTTCTCAAATTCCATTTTAGGAGCAGCCTGGTGGACATCACTCCCAAGCCAAACTCCAGAGGAATCTATGGTTGGAGTACAAATACAGCTGGACTTAGAAGTAGATGGAAATCAGGCTTGTCGTAAAAGCGGAATTTTGTAGAACATTTTGGATTTCTACAAACAAGAATCCCAGATGAATTAGTGGCAAACAGTAAAATTGTAATATGTGGTGTTAGTCTGTTGAAGACCTAGAGGGGCAAGATGTGTTAAGAGATTTGTCAAATGGTTTACTGAAGTGCATTCAAACAGTGCTCAATTTGTGCTGAAAATGTGGAATCATACTTATTTTTGGGGACAGATATACATTTTCATCCTCAGACGTTGACCAGAGCAGGCGAGAGAAGAGGAGAAAAGAGAGGAAGGAAGAGGAAACATAGATAGGAAATAAGTTACAAAGGTAGAATGCAGAGATGAAAAAGAATACATCACGTGCGCTCCTCGCGGTGCTATTTGACTGTGTTTACAGCTGTTTTCCTTTACTGGTAATACATTATAAACAAACAATTAAAAAAAAGAGTGAGCTAAAATAGCAGGAAGAGAAGGATGATGGAAGAAAGATGCACCAGGAGGATACAAATCCAGGCAGACTTGGTATTCAGCTGATCTGGCAAATGAGAGTGCCACTGGCAGACTCCTAAACTAAATTATGTTTCCCTTCAATTATATTTCTTTTAAATAAGCATGAGATTTGGGGTCTGAGTTAAGCTGACACAGTGTCCCACTCAAGTTACCGTAATGGGGAGGGACAGGGAGGGAGTGTGGGAGGTAGAGAGAGGGGGAAGGGGAGGGAGAGCGAGAGAGAAAGAGAGAGAGACAGATCAACGTTGGTGCAAAGCAGGTCGTTTTATAGTAAAAAAAAAAACTAGAGGGCATATTTACAATGTCCCTGCACCACTTTTATGCTGCCGGAGCATCACTTTTGTGATGCTCAGGTGTCGCAGTGTGTTGGGCCTTATTAACAAGGCCACGTAAAGACACCCTTCCAGGGGCGGCTCTAGGCTCATGGTGGCCCTGGGCAGGGTGCCTAGGTAGGGGGCCCTGGAAGAGGGGGTCCGAGCCCCCCGGAGCTCAGGAGGGGGGGTTCAGGGTGTTAGGAAGTGGAACAGAGCCGGAGGCCGCCAAATCCCTGCCAGGGGCCGCCACGCAAATATGTATCCATCCTCAGAGGAATATTATATTAAGGATATATATTGGCGTGGAGGCTCCTGGCAGGGGCGGCTCTAGGCTCATGGTGGCCCTGGGCAGGGAGCCTAGGTAGGGGGCCCTGGAAGAGGGGTCCGAGCGGGGCAGAGCCCCCCGGAGCTCAGATGGGGGGGTTCAGGGTGTTAGGAAGTGGAACAGAGCCAGAGGCCGCCAAATCCCTGCCAGGGGCCGCCACGCAAATATGTATCCATCCTCAGAGGATTATTATATTAAGGATATATATTGGCGTGGAAGCTCCTGGCAGGGGCGGCTCTAGGCTCATGGTGGCCCTGGGCAGGGAGCCTAGGTAGGGGGCCCTGGAAGAGGAGTCCGAGCGGGGCAGAGCCCCCCGGAGCTCAGGAGGGGGGGTTCAGGGTGTTAGGAAGTGGAACAGAGCTGGAGGCCGCCAAATCCCTGCCAGGGGCCGCCACGCAAATATGTATCCATCCTCAGAGGATTATTATATTAAGGATATATATTGGCGTGGAGGCTCCTGGCAGGGGCGGCTCTAGGCTCATGGTGGCCCTGGGCAGGGAGCCTAGGTAGGTGGCCCTGGAAGAGGGGTCCGAGCGGGGCAGAGCCCCCCGGAGCTCAGGAGGGGGGGTTCAGGGTGTTAGGAAGTGGAACAGAGCTGGAGGCCGCCAAATCCCTGCCAGGGGCCGCCACGCAAATATGTATCCATCCTCAGAGGATTATTATATTAAGGATATATATTGGCGTGGAGGCTCCTGGCAGGGGCGGCTCTAGGCTCATGGTGGCCCTGGTCAGGGAGCCTAGGTAGGGGGCCCTGGAAGAGGGGTCCGAGCGGGGCAGAGCCCCCCGGAGCTAAGGAGGGGGGGTTCAGGGTGTTAGGAAGTGGAACAGAGCTGGAGGCCGCCAAATCCCTGCCAGGGGCCGCCACGCAAATATCAATCAATCAATCAATCAGAGCATTTGTATAGCGCACTACTCACCCGGAGGGTCTCAAGGCGCTGGGGGGGGGGTCCGCTACTGCTCGAACAGCCAGGTCTTGAGCTGCTTCCTGAAGGCGAGGTGGTCCTGGGTCAGGCGGAGGTGGGTCGGAAGGGAGTTCCAAGTCTTGGCGGCCAGGTAGGAGAAGGACCTTCCTCCTGTGGTGGCTCTTCGGATGCGGGGGACGGCGGCGAGGGCGTGGCTGGTCGATCGAAGCTGGCGCGTGGGAGCGTAGAAGTTGAGGTGGCTGTTGAGGTATCCTGGTCCTTGGTTGTGTAGGGCTTTGTGTGCGTGGGTGAGGAGCCGGAAGGTGATTCTCTTGTTGACCGGGAGCCAGTGCAGGTCTCTCAGGTGTCCGGAGATGTGGCTGCGGCGGGGGATGTCCAGGATGAGTCGTGCTGAGGTGTTCTGGATCCGCTGGAGTCTCTTCTGGAGTTTGGCGGTGGTTCCGGCGTAGAGGGAGTTGCCGTAGTCCAGACGGCTGGTGACGAGGGCCTGGGTGACCGTCTTCCTGGTCTCGGTGGGGATCCATCGGAAGATTTTGCGTAGCATTCTCAGGATGTGGAAGCACGACGAGGAGACGGCGTTGACTTGTCTGGTCATGGAGAGGGAGGAGTCCAGGATGAAGCACAGGTTGCGTGCGTGGTCAGTTGGTTTGGGTGCGCTGCCCAGGGCGGGGGGCCACCAGGAGTCGTCCCAGGCGGAGGGTGAGGATCCCAGGATGAGGACTTCCGTCTTGTCTGAGTTCAGTTTCAGGCGGCTGTTCGACATCCATTTGGCTACTTCTGTCATCCCTTCGTGCAGGTAGGCTCTGGCGGTGGCGGGGTCGTTAGTGAGGGAGAGGATCAGCTGGGTGTCGTCGGCGTAGGATATGATGTTCAGGTTGTGCTGGCGTGCGATGGCTGCGAGGGGGCTCATGTAGACGTTGAAGAGAGTTGGGCTGAGCGAGGAGCCTTGAGGAACGCCGCAGATGACTTCGGTGGCCTCGGATCTGAACGGGGGGAGGCGGACTCTCTGTGTCCTTCCGGTGAGGAAGGAGGTGATCCACTCCAGTGCCTTCTCCTGGATTCCGACGTTGCTGAGGCGCTGTACTAGGGTGCGGTGGCAGACAGTGTCGAAGGCCGCGGAGAGGTCCAGGAGGATGAGGGCCGCTGTTTCTCCGTTGTCGAGCAGGGCTCGGATGTCATCTGTGGCTGCGATCAGGGCGGTCTCGGTGCTGTGGTTGGCCCGGAAGCCAGACTGCGAGAGGTCGAGGGAGCCGTTCGTCTCGAAGAAGGCGGCCAGTTGCTTGTTGACGGTCTTCTCGATGACTTTGGCCGGAAACGGGAGCAGCGAGATGGGGCGGTAATTCTTGAGGTCGGTAGGGTCTGCTGATGGTTTCTTGAGTAGAGCGCTGAGTTCGGCGTGCTTCCAGCTCTCCGGGAAGGTGGCGATGTCGAAGGAGGTGTTGATGATGTCCCGCAGGTGGGGTGCGATGACAGCGTCGGCCTTATTGAAGACGTGGTGAGGGCAGGGGTCTGTCGGAGATCCGGAGTGGATGGAGTTCATCGTGCGGATGGTGTCTTCGGTGCTGATCGGGGTCCAGGCGCGGAGGGTGGTGGTGGGGGGCGGTGGTTCGGTCGTGGCGTGCGTTGGTTGAGTGCTGAAGCTGTTGTGGATGTCCGCTATCTTGTTGTGGAAGTAGGAGGCGAGGGAGTTGCAGAGGTCTTGCGAAGGGGTGATGTCATTGTTTCCTGCGTTGGGGTTGGAGAGATCTTTCACGATGTTGAAGAGTTCCTTGCTGTTGTGTGCGTTGTTGTCCAGTCGTTCCTTGAATGCGGTTTTCTTGGTGGCGCGGATCAGCTGGTGGTGCTTTCGGGTGGCGAGCTTGAGGGCAGTCATGTTGTCTGGTGTTGGGTCTGTGCGCCAGGTTTTCTCGAGTGCTCTGCAGTTCTTCTTGGAGCTCTTGAGTTCGTCGTTAAACCATGGGGCTTTCTTGCTGCCGGGTCTGCTCGGCGGGGTCTTCAGCGGGGCGAGTTCATCTGTGCAGTCGCTGATCCATTTCGTGAGGTTGGTGGCTGCTTGACTGGGGTTCGTTGTGCTGGTGGGAGGGTTCTTGCTCAAGGACGTAGTGAGCTGGTCTGCAGTGATCTTGTTCCAGCTTCTGCGGGGAGCCTGTTGCTGGTGATGGTGGAGCGTGGTCCTTCTGAAGCTGAAGTGGACGCAGCTGTGGTCCGTCCATTGGAGTCCCGTGGCGTGGCTGAAGGCGATGTCCTTGCTGGAAAGAAGATCGGGTTGAGCGTGTGTCCGGCGTAGTGGGTGGGGGTGGTCACCAGCTGCTTGAGTCCCAGGTTTGCGAGGTTGTCCAGCAGGGTGGTGGTGTTGCGGTCGTTGTTGTTCTCCAGGTGGAAGTTGAGGTCCCCGAGGAGGATGTAGTCGGCTGAGGGGAGGGCGAGCGGGCTGATGAAGTCGGCGATGTCCTCGCTGAATTGTGTGCGTGGTCCCGGGGGTCTGTAGATGAGCGTGCCTCTGAGGGTGGTCTTGGGGTTGACGTGGATCTGGAAGTGCAGGTGTTCGGCGGGTGCGATGGTGTCGTCGGTGTTGGTCGTGATGCGGATGGTGTTCCTGTGGATGATGGCGATGCCTCCTCCTGTCTGGTTGACGCGGTCCCTCCGGATGATCTTGTAGCCGTCCGGGATGGCGATGGCGATGTCGGGCGCTGAGGAGGCGTTCATCCAGGTTTCTGTGAGGAAGGCGACGTCTGGGGCTGTGGTGTCGAGCAGGTTCCAGAGCTCGACGACGTGTCTGTGGACGGAGTGGGTGTTGAGCAGGATGCACTTCAGGTGGGTGCTGCTGGTGCTCGGCTTGGTCGGTGCTGGTGCAGTGCAGGTCCGGATGCAGGAGAACTTGCAGGACTGGCAGATGAAGGGTCCGTGGGTGCGTCTTGGGGTGGCTCGGTAGCATCCAGGGGTTCGGCCGGCGTCGAGTGCGTTGAGGGTGGCGGCGGCGTACGTCCGGCGGGTGGGCTGGGGTCTGCGAGGGCCAGGGGTCCTGGCACTGGGCGCGGTCCAGGCGCGGATGGGCATAGACGGGCTTACCTTTGGCGCACCTTCGGCGCTCATTTGGTGCTCCCGCTGCGCGCGTCCGCTGCGCGGTCGCTCTGGGGGCGTCATAAGAAGGGGGACGTGAGGGTGGGTCAGCTGGGCGGCGGGAGCGGCTCGTCCAATGGGCCGGTGGTGGGCGGGGCCTGGGCGAGCAGCGGCGGGAACGGGCGAGCGGCCGGCTCTGCAGTGGCTGGGCCGCTCGTGGGACCAGGGGGGCGTCTGCGGCGGCGGGAAATGCGGCTAGGCAGGCTGGCAAGGCTGGCAAGGCAGGCTGGAGCAGGAGGCGGCAGGAGGAGCAAGGGGGTGACCCGGCCTGGTGAGAGGCGCAGCGGTTACAAATATGTATCCATCCTCAGAGGATTATTATATTAAGGATATATATTGGCGTGGAGGCCCCTGGGGTTTGCTGGCCCTGTGCAGGTGCACAGCTTGCACATGCCTAAGGCCGCCCCTGACCCTTCGTAGTTTTTCATGGCCTCCCAGATTTACAGGGTTTTATAAACCTGGGAATGTGTCAGATTCTAATGCCTCCCAAGGGGAGGTGTTGAAGTGGTGGTTTTCGCTCTGTGTGCTATCTCACATAGAAGTAGGAAAATGCCATCAATTATTGTTTTTGAGCAGGAAGGTGTCCCTTTCTGCACAAATCAATCATCCCTGCAATGCAGGCACCCTTTCACCATGGTGTAAAGGTGCCTGCATAGGTGTTAGGCAGCCAATTGTGCGCCAGTGCAGGAGAAAGCAAAGGGGTGAATCCTATTGCTATAGATATGATGCATTCCTGCAATTTCCTAATGACTCAGCTCGGTTCAGCAAGATGGCTTGCAGTGCCGTGCTGCATAATTGTCTAGTAAATATGCCCCTAAGAGCTCATTTCCAACTCACTACAATCTTGGGACAATTTGGAAAGAATACTGCAAACATCAAAGTGAGTGCTAAGTCAAGCTTCACTTGTACCAGTGAACACAGCTCTACCAGGAGCATTAGCAGCAACGGACAGCGGAGGACTAGGAATGCTAGGAGAGGCCACGTTAATGCTGCTATGGCTGCTGTACGGTGTTTCTCTCCTACTGTCAATCTGAGTCTTGAATTATTAGTAGTTGTGTATCTCTCAATCTGACCTAAGCTACACATTGCTTTCTGGATAGTCAACCAGTCATTTATCAATTCAATCATCACGGGTGGTAATTCACCAAAATACTAGGGGTAGTGGAAGTGACATCCCAGTCTGAACTGCACCTCACGTCTCTTCTTCCACAGTAGACTTTTTGTCGCTCTTCCAGCTTCTTTTTTTCATTCTCCTTTTGTCACTGTTGGCCTCTTTCTTCTGTATCGTCCTTTTCTGCCTTGCTCTTTCTTACTCTGAGTCTAGGTCTGATGATAAACAATAAATCCTGTTTTCAGAATAAATGAGTGTCGGTGACCTGGTCTAATTAAGAACTGGCTAAGTGTCAATGCCAGGCAGGGGTACTTTTTTCCGAAAGTCGAAGGAGTTGCCTTTGTCGCGTGTTTACAGGCGGCGGGCTGCTCTGGGGCGACCGAGTCAGGGAAAGTGAACGTTTACAAGAAGGAAGGAAGGAAGCAGATGATGACTTAGATTGATGTCCTCGCACTGCTATTTCCTGCCCGCCAGCCACTAATAAATCTGCCGCCAGCTCCCAAACGAGAAAAATCCCATTGGTTCGAACTCTCTCCGGGTGTTTTCTTTGGCCGCTCTCGCTACCTGTTTTGCAAGTGGATGGAAGTTCCAAGCAATAAGGGTAGTTAGTGCCCGGTGTGCGTGTGAAGAGCTATAAAAGGAGTGCTTCCCGTAACATGACATTCTCCAGCTGCTGAGCCCACTATGTAGTGGAAACTTGAGTTGTCTCAAGTGAATACACGGGAAGGAGGTTCAGATCAAATAGATGTATTTTTGGTTTCATCAAACATATTGAACCCTACGAGGTAATGCTTCAGCCCAACTGTCATTTGAAGGATTTATGAGGCCCGGGCAAGATAAATTATGAGGACCTTGATGCCAAACAATATTAAATGGTATTTAAGAATGAGGTCATACAAGACTAGGAGAACTATGTGTTGCATGGGGTCCCAAAAATCATTAGTATGGCACTGTCTAGAGAGATAAGGAATTAGAGATAAAGGTAGACAGAGATAGAGTGAGTGGTTGAGATAAGGAAACACAGGTGAGGTAAAGAGAGAAAATCACGCTCCCAGGAGTCCCGTGGAACGTGAGGGCCCTGGTCAAATACGCACTTTGCCCATGCCTTAAAATGTCTTTGCACAGCCCCACAATCACCTTCTGCACAATGCAAAATGGGAGTGCTGACCTTTTTTTGCATATTATTGGCAAATAAATAACTACTGTTATTCTGATTGAAATGTGCCCCTGTTCACACAATTCCTTGCTCCCTCTGGCATTCATTGCCTATCCAAACTCAGGCTCGCTGTTCCCAATTCTGACACCGCTCTTGTGTCCCTCTTGGACCATTTTTTGGCCACATAGGAACCATTGCGCTCAAAAACATTACTTTAACCCAGGTTCTAGTATTGGGGTACCCTTATTTTCCTTACTGCATGTGCAGAGCTAAGAACAGGAATGCGGGTCATGTACCGTTAAGCATCACATAAATGTAAGTTACACTGCCCGGTTACATGTTGCACAGCTCCCTCCATTTCCGTCAGGTTACTCCCTTCCATGTGTGAAGTGTTGCACCAGTCCACGGTGACAGCTGTACACAGCCACTTGTAGTCGGCAGTAGTGGTTTTATCGACCACACATCTTATGATGAGTGCAACATTTTTTAGAAAATATCAGGATGTATCTGGTTGGTGCTATGTTGGTACAGTGGCACCCTACTACCATGGATGCTTGAAACACATTAGTACAAGTACTTCTGTGTGAACATGAAGAAACCATAGCACCAGAGCACTCACAAAGCAGTCAAAAAGAACAGTGTCAAGTCTTCACAATAATTCGTATTCACATGACTGTTGATTCTAAATTGAAGGCCGAAGCCAGATGGTTGTAAACCGTTAACGTGTATTAAAACCAGGAAAAACAGCCAACACATGTTTCTTCACAAGGTGACTTCTTCAAGGTTAAATTCGCAGTCGATTGTTCGTAAGTTGTGAGAAATTATTTAAGAAATAAGATGTATCGTTGAGGAGTTGTTACATTGCAGATTATTCCTCGTTCGAAATGTTCTGATTGGGTTGAAAATGTCCAACCTGGTCTTACTTCTATTTTAGATCGGTGGCCACCCGTCCTGTTACTGGCCACAAATGGTCTGAAAGAGCAAGATTGGTCGTCTATGAAGTTGATCACTCCCGACTAGTCCAAGCAAAGAGAACCCTGATATAACCTTCATCCCTACAATGCAGGCACCCTTGCTCCATGGTGTGAGGGTGCCTGCGATGGTGCAAGCGTGCCTGTGTTGGTGGATGGCAAACATTGTTGCCCCGGTGCTGTGGAAGATGACAGGAATGAGCAGTATCTCATAGATACTTGGCGATCATGCCCTTTCCTTTTTATGTAGGGTAGTGCAGCAGTAAGGCTTACAATGCTCAACATAAATCTTTTCCATTCTAGAGATTGAAACACCAACTCTTGATCAGTTGCATGTCCTGGAAATAGATCCTGCAGAGGATAATAGACTGACAACCCTCGATCAAGACACACTCCAGCAAACCCTGGACTCCATCCAAAAACCATCTCCAGACATGGGAAGGGCTGACAGCATTGCAGGGCCTTCATAAGATCTTCTTCTCATCCACCAAATTTCAGCTGCCATCTCACACCCAGCCCAGGACTCAGAGGACCCTAAAATAGTTGGCAGGAGCTTGTAGATGAGGTGTTTGTGGAGATGGAGACCATTGCAGGCACCCTAGAGGAACTCTGTGGTTGCCTCAGTCCCAATAAGGACAGCTCAGAGGCTGTAAGAGGCACCCAACTTCCGCTCCATGGCTTGGACTGGTCCCTGGCTGACATCGCTGGTGTCATGAGGCAGAGGAATGAGCAAATGCCCAGCCAAAGCGGCAACAGCAAGGTTTCAAATCAGCTGGGGCAATACACAACATACTGGAGTCCGTGGAGCAGAAATAGGACTCCTACATGGCAACAATGGGTGCCTACCACCCCAATGTTGCAGCTGTGCTGGCAAACTAGCAGGTCATTCTCAGTGCTTTGCTGCCCTACTTGTTGGCACAGAGAAATACTGCTGGGAACGGGAGGTCCACATCTTCAGCCCCTGATGTGTGTTTGCCTCCATTGGCTCCAGGACCTTCAACACCATCGTCACATGAGCCACTACACACATCAGAGTCCGAAGATGTGGACTGCAGCTCTTTGCAGAGGAAATCTGCCCAATTACATATCTCTGTGTCACATTGCCAGTTTCTCCAATGCCCTGTGTCTATGCCCATGCCAGGGTACCCCTCAACGGATACTGTCTTCCATTTGCATGCCTCCCTGTTGATCTCATCCATGTATGGACTGTATACACGGACTTTCTTTCCTAATGGCAATTTGATACTCCTCCTCACTGGAACACTCCTCTCCTCAACATGTCACATGATACGTATCCCCCATGGATTCTGTCTGAACATCCAATGGTTCACTAACTATGTTGGGGTTGTTTTCTCAAGAATTGTCATGTGTTCCTTGCCCCTTGGTTGATGTGTGAATCAAACTACTTTCCAGAAATAGCATGTTGTATTCCTGGTCATGATTGCAGTAATTAGACCATGTTGAATGTGCAAACTCTTTAGACACTACCTAACATCTGAAGATTAATGTGTTTCCGCGAGACAGGGTTATATATGCACAGTGCATACTAAATAGTGTATGTGATCCCTATTTGCTATTAAACTAGCAATTCCTACCCAACGTCACATGCATGAAGTGCAACAGTTGTCAATCAGTCAATGGTAAGACTGAAGATTGTTTCTGCACAGGTAGGTGATGCTTCTATGCATCCTAGCCGGCAACCAATAATGATGCAATTACTAAATGGAGCTAGAGAGAGTGTGTAAGTGGCTGCCATTTATGTGGTACCAAGCACATCCTAGATTAGTCACAATTGTTTGACTCTATCATACATACAATAAATATAGCATCACATACGCACAAAGTGCTACGTTCTAGTAATCCCTGTTTTGGGCTGCGTGTCCAGTCACAGTAAGTTTGCCACTTACAGTGACCAATCAGGTTAGAAGATCCCTTAAGCAACTCCATTGCGAACTTGAAATGCTCTACTCCTTAGGGGCTCCACCTAGTAACACATATATACAAACACTGGAAGGAACGCATAAACCATGTGCTTACTTCAACCTAAATAGATGTTCCAACCAGCAAGCTGGAAATAAGTAAGCAGTAGTGAAAGTTTAAAACAGATTCTATTTTACATACACTACCAATGTCAACATCTAAAAACTAGAAATCACGCTAATTATATCTGTCTAAACTATACCTAAAATAACCTATTGTAACATATCTACACTATACTACCTTAAAAAAACCTAACCTACCTAACCTTAACTTAGCCTAGTCTACACATATAGCACAACAGACAGGTTTAATATCCCCCCCTTAAAACACATTTGCACATGAGACTTACATAAACTGCTGCTTTACAAAACTAGCTGAACACTAAAATCAAAACAAATATATCTTTTTTGGTATTTTTGAAAGATTCTTTTTATAACACATACTAAATATTAACCCCCACCCACTTAACACATGCCCACATAAAAACAGATAATTAGTAAAACTGAGAAAACACTAAAATGTTCTACCCTACTAGTATGTAAACACCTTTCCTAACCTGTGCTAAAATATAAAACTATAAAAACTATGAAGAAGAACATGGTAGGTCGAGAAAGTTGGAGGGAGGGCCTGCATCTTGTACTCACGTCCAGTCCATAGTCTTCTGTACGGTCTCTACCATTTTCATCAGGGTTGCCACCTGCAGCTGCAGTCCTGCCAACTTCAAGGCATTCTCTTGCTGCCCTTCAGCAGCTGTCTCTCAATTTCTGTTGGCTGCTTTGAGGTTGTGACAACCAGCTGTGGTGTCACTGCTTATGGGGCTGTGCTGATTCCTGGAACTGGGGCTGTGGAGGGTCCTGCGACTGGGACTGTGGAAGGTCCTGCTACTGGGGCTGTGGAGGGTCATCCTACTGTTCCTGGAACCCCACCATGGAAATGCTCCACTTGACGGATGCTGCTTGCCGTGTTGGTAGCTTCCTATTCCCGAGTTGGTGACTTCTGGGTCCCTGCTGCCCTAGCGCACTCAAAATTGTGCCACATGCGCCTGTAGGCCTTTGCAATGTTGCGAATGTGCCTGTACATTTCTAGGCGGCTCCAATAAGCCTTTTCCTCCACTGGGAACATGTTGACTGTTGGAGAGGAAGGACATATGAATCAGACCAAGATTTATTTGTTACAATTGACAACATTTACTTGCATCAATTACTATAAGCAGCACAAGTGGCATACCTGCCAACATCAATTACATTTATGTAACGTATAATGACCAACCACCATGAGAAGCATTTACTTCCCCTGTGATAACAATGGCAAATAACTCTGGGTTTGGCCTTGTAGGTACAGGAAATGCCAGTGTATTGCCTCATTATCATGTACCTATGTGCATATGAAGACAGAATTGGATATGTGCACATGGAATGGTGCACTTGGCCCATCTATGTGCTCCATGGAGACTGACAACCATCATTCTAAAGGATACATTCTATGGCCAATGAGCTATGTGAAATGAGTGATGTGTAGCAGGCACATACATTTTGCCTCAGCAATGCTTCATTATAATGGCATAAAAAACAAGGCTACATACAAATTAGCAAACAGTCACTCAATGCCAGGCAGTTGAAACATAGAGTGTGGCTATCTACCTCCCATTCAACAGACCTGTAGAATAATTTTAGAAGATTATTACATGGACATAGCTGGAACACTATAACGTAGACTACCAACTAAAAATCAGACAGGATAATGTTCTGCTTGACAAACCCAATAATCTGTCCCAACCGTCCTGTATTGATTGTTACCTAGAAGCATATCAACTGATACTTAGTCCCAGTGATGAGTGTGTACATGCAGGCTGTACAGTACAGATTTGTGAGTGTCTAGAGCTGTATCTTTCCGGTAATTAGAGAGAAAGTGTTCAATGGAGAAAAATCCTTGGGATAAGATATGGTCAACTGCAGCAATTGGAGGAATGTGGAAGGGCCTGTATACTGACACCATAGTGCATGTATGCTTGTGGTGCTTTACACATTGGCCTTATGTCTCACAAAACACTACAACGTTATGGAAATGTGTTCATTGCAGGCCAGTGGATCTATGTGGCAACAGTCAGGCATGTTAAAGCATTGGCATATGTAGACTGTTGATATGTCCCACATACATTAATACCTATTCTGTCTGCACTGGTGTAGGATTCATCACAGCCTGTGTGTACCTGCCACAAAAAGGAGTAACCTACATTATCATGCATATGCATACAGTAGCAATGTGAGCATACAGGCAGATAGAAGTTCATCCCTCCAATTCCATGTTTGCATTGAGTTTAATCACAAGTTCCATTGTACCACCATGCCATATTGGTGATCTTTACTTTGTCACCCTGTAGGAAGCTGGCTCTGTATATACTATAACAAAGGGAGGTATAGTGTGCCCAGAGCCCAGTTGAACCCCAAAGGTAGGCAGAGGTAAAAGTAGATAGCACCTTACTCCCTAATTGTGGTAGTGTGGTCGAGTAGTAAGGCTGTATACGGGGGTAGTGTTAAACATTTGTTGTACACACTCAATCAGCAAATGATATCACACACTCAAAGACTGAACTTCAGACCAATTGGTTTTGTATAAAAATATGCTTTTAGTTATTTTATTTTCTAGAACCAAGCAAGCCTGGCATAGGTAAGCAATAAGTGCTTTACAGTAGTAATGCAGTTTGTAAACAGTATGAATGGCAATTGTATATGCACTTTGATTTTGATTACAGTAGAGCTACTAGTAATGCAATGCTTTTGATATACTGTACATCAGGCGCGGCTAGTCCATTTGGGCGGAAGGGCCCCGCCCGCCACCTTTTCCCCGTAGGAACAGTGACTGTCAGGCTGAACAAAACTCCGCCTGACAGACACTATTCCCTTTCAGTTTAAGCAGCCAGGAGACACACATGCGCATTTAGCGCTGGCCCCTGGCTGCCTGAACTGAACTTTGCTGGGCTGAGAAAGTCACAGCTCCATTGGACGTGACTTTCTCAGCTCAGAAAAGGTTGCTGAGGCCCTCCCCTCAGAGACGAGGGATAGCGTCACTGATTGCCTTGCACCTCGGCGCTTCAGTTTTAAGCCCTGAAGCGCCCAGGGTCGAGTGTCAATCAGTGACACTTCATCACAGAGTGGGGTGGGGTCAGTAGTCTCCCTGACCCCATCCCACTCTGTGATGATGATAATGTCAGCCAATGAGGGAAGGCAGCAGTCCCAAGCCTCCTGGAACCTCCAAGGCAAAGCAGAGCTGGCTGAAAGTAAGTGTGATTTTTTTTCTTTTTACATTGTTTGGTGCGTGCGTGCATGTATGAATATTTGGGAAAGGGTGTTGTGAATGAATGTGTTTGTGTGTGTGTGTGTGCACGCCTGGTTGTGAGTGCTATGTGTATGTGAGCATGTGTATCCCGTCCGCCCCCTCCCCCCAAGACTTACGGGCCGCCACTGCTGTACATATACTTTGTATTGGCTTTTTAGTAGAATGTCAAGTAGATTACTTTACAGATTACTTTTCTTACACTTTACAGTATACCTGGATACTGCACTGGGACATTTCCTGTAAAAAGGTAAGTAGAAGCGTTTTTTTTTAAATTTAGTTACAGTTTTAAAAGGTTTCATAGATTTTCCAACTCCACACTTAGGAACTTTTCACATGTGGGAGTTGGTATTCTGGGGTAGACTTAGGGGTCCCCCAGGTTCAAGGATGCACTCCTGTTACACCCTCAGTGCCAGTGGCGCTGCCAGGTCCAGAGTGCTTATGTCCAATGTTATCCAATGGGCGATAGGGGACCTCCGGTTGGTGGCTGCTGACGAGCAGGCCACAGGACTGTGGGAAAAAACTCCTGGACATAAGCTCAGGGCAAATTGAAGTTGCAACCACCATTTGGAGAGGTAAGTTGAGATGTTGGGGGTTGGTTAGGCACCATTGGTTGGGCCACCCAAGGCTGTGGGATGTTGGGTGCAGGGGTGCCTTTTAGGGTTTGATCTTCTTACCAGCTCTTGGTCGCGGTTGGGGGGACCTTCCGGTTTGAGGCTGCAGGTGTCGGCTGGAGTCTTGAGGCAGGTCAGGGGTTGCCTTACTCGGGTCAGGATCATCGGGGAGACCTCCTCTTGGTGTTAGGCCACTCGAACTCGGGTCACGGGCGTCATGTGCAAAGTGGTGCAGACTCACAGACTTTGCCAGACCTGGAGTCTGTTGGTGAACAAATCCGGTGTTCACAGTAGACAGAGTCTTTTCTTTTGAAGGCAGGGCAGGTCCTTGGTGTTCTTGAGGCTGCTGGCTGCAGGACACACCAGAGTTTTGCTACTGCAGGTTTTAGGTAGAGACAGGTCGGTAGGGCTGGGGAAAAGTCAGTGGACATCCTCCTCTTGTTAGCTTGGCAGGGCTGTTCAGTCTGTCTTCTTTTCTTCTTCTGGTTGCTTGTCTGAGGAAGCAAGGTTCAGGGGTGCCCTTAACTAATAGATTTAGGGTCATTACAGGTAGGTATAAAGGTTGGGACCAATAGGTCCCTTCCCTGGGGTGGGTACACCACCCTATTATGCCACCATCCTGTGGGAGGGGGAGCATATGCTTCACTCTGGTTGGCTGGGTCCCTGCATCTGCACGATGGCGGGGACTGTGAATTGGGCTTGAACCCGCCTCCCCCACCTGAGGGGTAGAGTTGGCAGAGGTGGGCACACCGCTCTTCCTCACTGAGTTTTCCCACCAGTTCTCCCGCCCAAAGTGGTCAGAACCAGTGGGGACCAGTTGCTGGAAGCAGCAATTGGATTGGGGAAGTTTACAAAGGTGGCAAACATTTGAAGCTTCCCCTTCGTGGACCCTATCCATCCTGGGGGAGGAGGCTTGGCCCAGGATGTGCATTGTTGTAGGCCCCCGAACGCAGCAGGCTCTTGACCCAGGGGTCTAGAAACATGTCTGGTAGTGGCAGCTGAAAGCAGCCATTAAGCCTGGACACTAGTGGTAGGTCGCTTTTCAGGGGGCATCTCTAAGATGCCCTCTGTGTGCATTTTTCATTAAACGCCACACTGGCATCAGTGTGGGTTTAATGTGCTGAGAAGTTTGATACCAAACTTCTAAGTTTTCAGTGTAGCCATAATGGTGCTGTGGAGTTCATAAAGACAAACTCCCAGCACCATATACTCTTAAAGGCAGCACTGCAGTTACAATGTCTAAGAATGGATTTAGACACTGTAGGGGTACAGGGCTCATACACCTGTACACTCACTACTGGTATAGTGCACCATGCTAGAGGGGTGACTCATCTATGCCAGGGCAGTGGGTTATAGGCATGGCACACAGGGTTGTGTGCCATGTACGCTCTTCACTTTGTTCTACACCAAGGCACACAGTCTGCAAAGGCAGTGTGTGAGTGTAAAGGTACAGGGCCTCCAAGGGTGGCACAATAAGACTGCAGTCCTTAGAGGTCTTCCCTGGTCACAGTGCCCTGGGTACCTGTGGTACCATTTTCCAGCGGCTGACCTGTGGCTAGAGATGCCAATTGGGTTTTGTTTTCAATGCAGTTTTATGGAAAGAACATAAGCCCTGGGTACCTGTCTGGCAGGAGCCCAGAGCACACTCAGTCAAAGCACATCAGCAGTTCAGTAAAAAGTGGGGCAACCATGCAAAAAGAGGGCACTTTTTCACACACTCCATCTCACATGTCATCGCGCAGTATTCTTAGGGATGCACTGGTACCCATGATGGGGGATGACAGTTGCAAAATATCATAATCAATGTTGGCTAAGGGCAGGGCCGGACTGGCTGTTGCGGGCACCGGGCAATCCCCCGGTGCGCCGCAAGTGTGGGGGCTGGTTTTGGGCTCCTGGCGGCCGTTTTTGTTACAGGGCCGTTTTTGCAGCCCTGTAACAAAATCGGCCGAAAACCAGCCCTGGCAAAGAGCTCGGTCACAACCCCAACCCCTTCTGGGGGGCCAGCCGAACACTTTGCCGGGCCGGTTTTGGTTCCAATGTGCAGTCTGTGAACTGCCATGTCCTCCTGGTCAGTGTCCCCACTAGCCAGGCCTAACCCTTCCCCTTCTCTACACATTGGTCACCCCTATGGAATGCCCAAGGTACCCCCTTGGGCAGGGTGTTGTGTATGTGAAAGGAAGAGCATGTACTTGTGCAGGTGACATGCTCTGGTAGTGAATTACAGCCATTTTCGTTTTTCACTATTGTAAGGCTATCTTGCCCCATAGGCTATCATGGGGAATGCTGGCTACAGTGACTACCAGCATACCTTCCCACAGGAGCAAGATAGGACATAAACGTCTGGTATCCCTGAACTCAGAATTCAATAACACATCTTTTAGGAAAGGTTATTTTTAAATCCTGTGTTTGAGAGCAGCACTTTTAGAAAGTTGCTGTTCTCTTGTCTGACCCTTCTGTGTGCCTTGGTCTGTTTGTGAATTGGCTGTCTGGTTTGAGAGTGACAGGGGCTGGGAGGCCCCAGGAGGCTGGCTGGGTCAGCCCTAGGCTGAATGACTGCATCTGCATCTTGAATGGTGGGAGGGGATAGCACCTGGCCCTTAGTAGGGCTGTGCCTGCCTCCCACAATACTTGCTCCACCTCCTGCTGGGCGGTTAACGACCCTGCCCCTCTCCCTGAAAGGAAAGGAGAGGCTAGGAAAACAAAGTGCTCAAGGAACACCCAGAACTGGTTCACACCGGGCTCAGAGTAGGGGTATAAGTACAGGACCCCTGACTACAGAAAATTAGATCATCCTGGAACCAAGAAGGAACCTCTGCCAAAGAGAAATCTGGAAGAGTGAAGAAGGAAGACTGCCCTGCTGTGTGATGCTGGACTGACCTGCAGTTGCTTTACTGCCAAGCAGAGGGGAAGGACTTTGCTTTGTGCGGTGTCCCCTTGCTTGAAGGAATCTCCAAGGGCCTGAGAAGAGCTGGCTCCCTGTTTTGAAGTCCCAGGAACAAAAGAACTTCACCCCCAGCTTCCCTGAGCTCTGCTGAGAGAGCTCTGTCCTTCCTAGAGTGCTTGGGCCAGTTGTGGTGCCTCTGGAAGTTGTACCTGTGTTGGGGAGCTGGAAATCACACTTTTAAAGAACTTTCTGCAAGTTGTGTCGCAAACACGGCAGAGCGAGAAAATTCCCGCCGGTACGAAGACCAAAATTGTCGCCGCGCCTGCCGCCGGTGCCTGAAGACGTCGCACCCTTTGTTAGCGGGAAGATTTCCGCCGCTGCGAACATCGTCGCAGAGCCTGTCGCCGCTGGGTGAGATCACCGCATCACGTCGCTGCAAGAATCGTTGCAGAGCCATCGCATTGAGGAGCTGCGAGAGGAAGATCGCAGCTGAACCGCGCATCATCGCCCCTGAGATCGTCGCAGTCCCCGAGAATCATCCCATCGTGCCTTTGCGGGAGAAAACTTCCTACGGAACCTATGCACCGGAATCGATACAAGTCATCGCCTTCCTCCCCATACAGACCGGATTCGTCGCAACACGTCTGCTGCTGCAGCGGGGCCATCGCTAACGCCTCCCCAGGGTCTCAGGAGCAACGCATCGCTTGTTTTCCACCGCTACAGCTTCTGTGCTTGGAACTTTTTTATCGCTAACAAAGGTACTGTGGCTAAACGTGACGCAACTGTGAACTTTTCACGCAACTGTGGATTATTTCAACGCTAACATTAAGAACCCTTTTGCAACCATATTCTTGAACTGTGTATGTTGGATTTTTGTTGTTTTGTTCTTGTGTAGTTTAGATTAAATACCTTTATTTTTCTAAACTGTTGTGGAGTCAGTTTGTGGTGTTTTCACTGTGTTACTGTGAGTTTTGGTACAAATACTTTACACATTGACTTTGATAAGCCTTGACTGCTCGTGCCAAGCTACCAAGGGGGTGAGCAGGGGTTATCTAAGAGTGTTTCCTCCTTACCCTGACTAGAAGCAAGGGTCCCTATTTGGACAGTGGTACCTACCTCTGCCAACTAGAGACCCCCAGTTCTAACATTGTTGGTCAGCAGTGGGATTTGAAGTTGTATTTGTACTAGACCCACAGTGATTGGTGTACATCACTAGTGAGTGCAGACCGCTACGCCATTGCATACTACTGTTTTTTTTGGCTGATTCTATTTTTGAGTAACTCTTCTAAGCATCATGGCAGTAAATGGGAAGGCACCCAGTGTGGAGGCAGAATTAGAGTTTTGCATTGAGGATTTGTATTCTTACAAAGTTGCACAGCTTCAGCAATTCTGCCACAAGTTTGAGTGCCCCAGAAAGAGCAACTTCAGGTAGGAGGAGTTGCAGAGAATTTTGAAGGCCCATTGGAGGCACAAGAGGGAAATGATGCAAGTACAGGGAATGGTTTCCAAATCACAGATCTGCCTGTGAGCAGAACAGGCTCAAGGCCTGGTAGCACCCATTCCATTAGCGGCTTCACCCAAGAAGAGTTACAAGAGAATCAAAGAGTGAGAGAATATGACTTGGAAGTCATGAAGATGAAAATGAAGCAATTGGAAGTAGCGAGGGCGGCGGAGGAGAGCAAAAATGCCCGTGCCCTGGAGGAAAATAAATTGCTTTTGGCTCATGAGTTGAGCATGAGAGAACTGGATCTGAAAGCCAAGGAGGTGGATTACAGTTCAAATGGTGGCAGCGCACAGCCAGTGCAGGGGTGTAAAGTATATATTCCCTAGGATCTGGTACAAAATTACTATAGGAGTGAGGATATTTATGCCTGGTTTACTTCTTATGAGATTGTATTGAGAATGAATGGGGTGCCTGAACAGCATTGGGGGAGTGGGCCTGTGGAAACATTTTAAGGCTTCTGGGAGGAGTGCTCTAGAGCCCTTAGAATTAGCATGTACCATGACCTACCCCTATATGAAGGAGGCCTTATGTCTCAGGTATGGACTTACTCCAGAGCAGTACAGACTGCAGTTTAGGAAGTCTAAGAAGAGAGAGTCTGAGACTTGGATGGAGTGTGTGAATTTGTTCTCACGTGCACTGGAAGGTATGATGAAGGGCAGCAAAGTAACTGATTATAAGGGGTTGTTGCATTTAATTAGTTGGGAGCACTTGAGTAGTCTTTGTGTTTCAGAGCTGCGCCATTATCTTTTAGACAGCAAGCTGACAGACCCCATTGAGCTTGCTAAGGAGGTGGACAGCTGGACCAGTACTAGGTTCCACAGAGGAATTGTGGGTACCACAGCCAAAGGTGGGCAGGGTCCCCAGCAGACGAGTGGGGGGGGGATTAGGGTAACCAAAAGGAGTTCTCTCAAGGGCCCCAAAATAGTTCCCAGGGAAAGGAATCTAAACCCCCAGACCTAGACAGCCATGGCCCTCTAGGGGCAGGCGGGACAATAGAGACAACAGGGACAACAGGGACAACAGGGGTCCCCCTACCTGCTATCACTGCAATGAGGTGGGCCACCTTGCTCCTAAATGTCCCAAGAAAAATCCCGCAGCCACTGGTGCTCCAGCCCCAGGGTTAGCAAGTGTAGCTTTGGGCGGGGATTTGATTTCCAGTGGGGCTAGCAGTTATGACCCTTGTCTCTTTAGGAGAACAAGAGATGGTCCAGGAAACCTTACTGCCCCCTAACACTAAGAAATACGGGCAGAAGGTGACCATCAATGGGAGAGAGATAGAGGCTCTGGGAGACACAGGAGTCAGCATGACATCCATGAGGTGTCAGTGGGTGTCTGAAGAGCCGGTCATTCCTGATGTGCTCCGCCCTGTAGTGGCAGCTGACAGCTCAGTGCGCCTCTGCAAGTTGGCGCGTGTTCCCTTTGCATGGGGAGGGGTCTCTTGTCTCTTGGAAGTTGTTGTCAGTGATGCCTTGCCTGTAGACTGTCTGCTAGGTAATGACCTGGAGAGTTCTCCATGGAAGGATGTAGAACGCAGAACTCATTTGGAGATGTTGGGATTGCCAGCGTGGATCTACGTGACCACGCGTGCTATGCCAGCCAGTAGGGGTGATTCAGCAGAACTGGAGCCTGAAACAGTGGCCCAGGGACCTGCCAGGAGAAGAAAGGGCAGGGGGTGCGGGAAACCAGCCCCAGTCGTTCCCATGGTCCAGGAAGAAGCAGAACCTGAGGGGGATGCCCTGGAACCTACAGGGGAACAAGTGGCCGAACTGGGCGACCTGCCTGAGCTGACCCATTGGCAGCAAGAAGGTGGGCCCTCCAGGGAGGAATTCTGTAAGGAACAGAAAGAATGCCCTTCTCTCATTGGTGTGCGGCAACAGGCTGCAGACCAGAGAGCAGGTGGAGTGGCCAGAGATCACTTCATCTACTGGGAAGATGATTTGCTATATAGTGAGCCTAAGTTTGCTGAGCCCGGTGCAGCCCGTGTGCTGGTGGTACCTGCGCGCTTCAAGAACTTCCTAATGGGTGTGGCTCATGACGTGCCTCTCGCAGGATATCTGGGGTAAGACAAGACCCACCACAGGCTTGTCACCCACTTCTACTGGCCCCAGATGAAGAAGCACTTTGGTGCCTTTTGTAGATCTTGCCAAACATGTCAGGCCAGTGGCAAGACGGGAGTGAAGTGCAAGGCATCCCTCCAACCCTTTCCTGTGGTGAGCACCCCTTTCGAGCGGGAGGGCATCAACATCGTGGGGCCTCTGCACCCCAAGACAGCCTTAGGCAACAGGTTCCTCCTGGTCTTGGTGGACCATGCCTTCCGGTACCCGGAAGCAGTCCCTCTCAGGACAATCACAGCACCCGTGGTGGGCCGTGCATTGATGGGGATATTTTCCCATGTGGGGTTCCCCAGAGAGGTGGTCTCTGACCGGGGTACCAACTTCATCTCTAGGTACATAAATCTCTGTGGGAGGAGTGTGGGGTAACTTATAAGTTCACCACTCCTTACCACCCTCAAGGGAATGGGTTGGTTAAAAGGTTCAACCGCACCCTGAAAGGCATGATTATGGGCCTAACGGAGCCCATGAGACGGAAGTGGGACGTCTTTCTACCATGCCTGTTATTTGCCTACAGGGAGGTGACTCAGAAGTCCTTAGGGTTCAGTCCCTTTGAACTACTGTATGGCCACCCTGTTAGAGGACCTCTCACACTGGGGAAGGAGGGGTGGGAGAAATCCCTTCGGAAAACCCCCCAGGATGTGTTCAGCTATGTGCTGGCCATCTGCAACCAGACATAACGCTTCAGGAAGCTCGCTCAGGAGAACCTGGAAGCTAGCCAGGAAGAAATGAAAAGATGGCACGACCAGAATACCACTCTGGTCGAATTTCAACCTGGGCAGAAAGTGTGGCTGATGGCGACAGTGGAGCCTTCTGCGCTCCAAGACAAGTGGACTGGGCCATATGAGGTGATGGAGGGCAAGAGCGAAATAACCTACCTGGTTAACTTGAGGACTCTCAGGCAGCCCCTGAGAGTCTTGCATATGAACCGCCTCAAACCCCACTTTGAGAGGTCTGAAGTGACAATACACATAGCTACAGATGCTGGAGGGGAAGAGGATAGTGATCCTCTCCCTGACCTCCTGGCAGCTAAGGATCAAGACGGGTCAATGGATGGTGTGGTCCTCTCGCCCACCCTGACCCCAGAACAGCAGAGAGACTGTTGCCAGGTGTTGGTTCAGTTTTCCTCCCTGTTCTCCCTGAGCCCAGGTGTCACCAATTGGTGCGTCCATGATGTGGACACTGGAGATAGTCTGCCTGTGAAACTGAAATTTTACAGGGTAGCTGACAAGGTCAGGGCCAGCATCAAGGAAGAGTTTTCCAAGATGTTGGCGCTAGGGGTAATTGAATCCTCCAGCAGCACCTGGGCCAGCCCAGTGGTCTTAGTCCCAAAAGCTGCTGCGCCCGGTGCCACTCCAGAACTCCGGTTTTGTGTGGACTACCATGGGCTCAATGCGGTCACCAAGACTGACGTACGCAACCTATCCCCGCAGCTGATGAGCTTGTGGATCATTGGGAGCTGCCCGGTATCTCAGTACATATGATTTAACTTCTGGGTACTGGCAGATTGCCTTAACTGATGGGGCCAAAGAGAGGTCTGCATTCTGAACGCCAGAGGGGCACTTCCAGTTCCGAGTCATGCCCTTTGGGTTGAAGAATGTCCCTGCCACGTTCCAGAGACTGGTTAACCAGGTATTGACCGGGCTGGAGGAATTCAGCGCCACATACCTGGATGACATTGCTGTGTTCAGCGCCACATGGGAAGAACACTTGCAACACCTCTGTGAAGTGTTGAAGCCTCTGCAAAGGGCAGGCCTCACTATCAAGGCCAGCAAGTGCCAGATAGGGCAGGGATCTGTGGTGTACTTGGGACACCAGGTAGGGAGGGGCCAGGTGACGCCCCTACAGTTAAAGATTGATAAAATTCTGGCTTGGGAGCCCCCCAAGACCCAGACAGAGGTGAGAGCCTTCTTAGGACTCACCGGGTATTACAGACGGTTTGTCAAGGGATATGGCACCATCGTTGACCCCTTGACAGAGCTGACTTCTAGAAATCAGCCCAGAAAAGTGAATTGGACCAAAGCCTGCCAAACTGCTTTTGATGCCCTTAAGATTGCCATGTGTACAGCACCGGTGCTCGAGGCACCTGACTTCTCCAGTGAGTTCATAGTACAGACCGACTCTTCAGAGCATGGTGTGGGAGCAGTACTCTCACAGATGACTGACGAGGGCTGGGACCAACCTGCAGCTTTTATTAGCCGGAGGCTACTCCCCAGGGAACAGAGGTGGAATGCAATTGAAAGGGAAGCTTTTGCTGTGGTCTGGGCTCTGAAGAAGCTGAGGCCCTGCCTGTTTGGGACTCACTTCCGTGTTCAGACCGACCACAAGCCCCTCAGATGGTTAATGCAGATGAGGGGTGAAAACCCAAAACTGTTGAGGTGGTCCATCTCCCTACAGGGAATGGACTTCACGGTGGAACACTGCCCTGGCACAGAACATGCCAATGCTGATGGTCTGCCCAGGTTTTTCCGCATTAGTGATGAGAACTCCCAAGAGGGTGGATAGTTCTCCCCACTTTCAGCTGGAGGGGACACATGTTAGACCTGGCATATTTGGTGTGGTTTCCCCCTATCTTTTTGCCTCTACCTCCTGTATTTTTGAAGCTGTGCTTGATTTTGTTTTTGCTGGTTTAGATGCTTTGGGCACTTTGCCACTGCTGTTCAGTGTCAAAGTGCAACAGCTCCCTGTGTAAATTGATATTGTGATTGGTTATCCATGATTGGCATATTTGTGTCACCAAGAAGTCCCAAGTAAAGTGCACTGAGTGTGCCAGGGCTGATGATAACAAATGCTACTAGTGGGCCTGCAGCACTGATTGTGCCACCCACATGAGTAGCTCTAAAATGGTGTCTCAGGCCTGCCACCGCTGTGCCTGTGTGCAGTCTGTGAACTGCCATGTCCTCCTGGTCAGTGTCCCCACTGGCCAGGCCTAGCTCTTTCCTTTCTGTACACATTGGTCACCCCTATGGAAGGCCCAAGGTACCCCCTTGGGCAGGGTGCATTGTATGTGAAAGGTAGAGAATGTACTTGTGCAGGTGACATGCTCTAGTAGTGAATTACAGCCATTTTCGTTTTTCACTATTAGACGGCTAACTTGCCCGGTAGGCTATCATGGAGGATGCTGGCTACAGTGACTACCAGCATACCTTCCCATAGGAGCAAGATAGGACATAAAAGTCTGGTATCCCTGAACATCAGAATTTAATAGCACTTTTTTTAGGAAAGGTTGTTTTTAAATCCTGTGTTTGAGAACAGCACTTTTAGAAAGTTGCTGTTCTCTTGTCTGACCCTTCTCTGTGCCTTGGCCTGTTTGTGAATTGGCTGTTTGGTTTGAGAGTGACAGGGGCTGGGAGCCCCCAGGAGTCTGGCTGGGTCAGCCCTAGGCTGAATGACTGCATCTGCATCTGGAGTGGTGGGAGAGGATAGCACCTGGGCCTGAATAGGGCTGTGCCTGCCTCACACACTGCTGGCTCCACCTCCTGCTGGGCGGCTGACGACCCTGCCCCTCTCCCTGAAAGGAAAGGAGAGGCCCGGAAAACATAGTGCTCAAGGAACACCCAGAACTGGTTCAGACCGGGCTCAGAGCCCTCCTGCACAAAGGGATCAAAGACTTTTAGGGGTATAAGTACAGGACCCCTGACTACAGAAAATTAGATCATCCTGGAACCAAGAAGGAACCTCTGCCAGGGAGAAAGCTGGAAGACTGAAGAAGGAAGACTGTCCTGCTGTGTGATGCTAGACTGACCTGCAGTTGATTTGCTGCCAAGCAAAGTGGAAGGACTTTGCTTTGTGCTGTGTCCCCTTGCTTGAAGGAATCTCCAAGGGCCTGAGAAGAGCTGGTTCCCTGTTTTAAGGTCACAGGAACAAAAGGACTTCACCCCAGCTTCCCTGTGCTCTGCTGAGAGAGCTCTGTCCTCCAAGAGTGCTTGGGTCAGGTGTGGTGCCTCTGGAACTTGTGTTGGGGAGCTGGAGATCACGCTTTTAAAGAACTTTCTGCAGGTTTTGTCGCAAACCCGGCAGAGCGAGAAAATTCCCACCGCTACAAAGACCAAGATCGCTGACTGAAGACGTCGCACCCTTCGTTAGCGGGATGATTTCCGCCGCTGCGAACATCGTCGCAGAGCCTGTCGCCGCTGGGTGAGATCACCGCATCACGTCGCTGCGAGAACCGTTGCAGAGCCATCACATCGAGGAGCTACGAGAGGAAGATCGCCGCTGGACCGCGCATCGTCGCCCAGGAGATCGTTGCAGCCCCGAGAATCATCACATCGTGCCTTTGCGGGAGAAAACTTCCTACGGAACCTACGCACCGGAATCCATACAAGTCATCGCCTTCCTCCCCATACAGACCGGATTCGTCGCAACACGTCCGCTGCTGCAGCGGGGCTGTTGCTAACGCCTCCCCAGGGTCTCAGGAGCAACGCATCGCTTGTTTTCCACCGCTACAGCTTCTGTGTTTGGAACTTTTCTTATCGCTAACAAAGGTACTGTGGCTAAACATGACGCAACTGTGAACTTTTCACGCAACTGCAGATTATTTCAATGCTAACATTAAGAACTCTTTTGCAACCATATTCTTGAACTGTGTATGTTGGATTTTTGTCGTAGTGTAGTTTAAATTAAATACCGTTATTTTTCTAAACTGTTGTGGAGTCAGTTTGTGGTGTTTTCACTGTGTTACTGTGAGTTTTGGTACAAATACTTTACACATTGCCTTTGATAAGCCATGACTGCTCGTACCAAGCTACCAAGGGGGGGAGCAGGGGTTATCTAAGAGTGTTTCCTCCTTACCCTGACTAGAAGCAAGGGTCCCTATTTGGACAGTGGTACCTACCTCTGCCAACTAGAGACCCCCAGTTCTAACATATGCCACCTCACAAATACATATACAGCATCTACACTAGGATGGAAGCATGTTTTGGTATGGGAGCCTGCTCACATGCTCACCCAAGTCCATAGGAGTCCAAGCTTTTGATAGACGCTGTACTCTAGGTACATGTATGGGAGATCAAACAATAGGCTGTTCAATTATTTGGCCTGTACCAATGTTGGTAGGGTAGAGGTAAGTAATCATCAGGAATGTACTTGGTATGAGGTGAACACACAGTATGAGAACACATATTTTGGTAAAATGTCCATTGTGGTGCACGTCAGCATTCAATGTGCTGTTGGCTATTGGAGGTTTGGTCTGGGATATGTGTTACACTCCAACCACATCTGTGTCCTGAAAAAAATATGACTTGGGCAAATATACTCTGTCAGGGAGTTCACAGCCTATATCATGCAACATTTGCGTCACATATTCAGGGTAACATGTTGCGATTTTGGTCCATAGTATGGGTGAGAGACATTATAACTAATTACCCTCAGTAGGTTTTGGGGCAAGCAATGGTACAAGTAAGTCTCCACACCACAGTGGACACAACACTGGTACAGCATATTAAGAGGCATCCATCATATGGGCCAGCATACATTGCTAATCATTCAGCACGGCAATTTGGCCCTGTTATTTGCACATGCAACTTTATCCTACTACTGTAGTAAATGTACATGTAAGGTGCAGCTTGTTTCCGCAGAGTGGTGATACCCCTTGCACATCTCACTGCAAACCATTTCAGCAAACACACACAGTCCTTAGAGATCATAGAAACAATGAGGTAACACTAGCATTGGGATCTTAAAAAATGTGTTAACCTCAGCAATGGTCTATTGGTTTGGTGCACGTACACGAAAAAACATGGTATAGCTGTGTGAATGCTGAACATGTACTTTGTGTACAAATGAAGCACAATACATTGTCTTCTCAAATGCCTGGTATTGTCTGACTTTTATATAAGAATCAAAAATAACTAGCTAGTAGATAGAAGCTCAAGATGTGTGTTCAAGAGTAAGGAAAAAACATTAGTTTTTTTATGAAGGCCCTCACCCACCAACCTAGTTGGTCGCATGCTTCATCATCGGGCCCCACCTCGGGTACCAAGTGTGCCTTGGGTGTGCTGCGATGCCTGACTGAAGCGGAGCGGGTTTTGTTAAGTGAGTGTGCAGTGATGGTGTTTAGAGTGAAGGTTAAAAACTTTCCTAAGGGTCCCAATATCCACACAGAATAATTTAATGGTGGGCCCTTGGCAGTGTTAAAAGCAAGGCAGCGGATGTGAGTGGAGGTGACTAAGGACTCCCACATCCAGTGTGGTCAACATGTTTCAGTCAGTCCTCTTGTTAAATCTGGCTTTCAGCAGGACCTTATGTCGAAAGTGAATTAAAAAGGTGACCTGCAGAATATGTGTGAGCAGCTAAGTGACACACTCGCTAAAGTACAATATATGTTAGAGGATGGTTTCCCCTAGCGGTTTTGTACCTGTAATGGGTAAAAAACACATAAAACAAACAAACAAACACACATATATGGTGATTAGCTTCAAATAAGGCACATTCAAGTTATGTGACTCCATACTGTTGTTCCCGTGCTCTAACCGGGATAAGAGCGGTAGTGAGATGCGGTATGTGACGGTATGTGATGCATAATGGTCGTTTGAACAATATGCGCTACTGTGCCCAGAAATCCATAGCAAACAGTGCATTAATTCACTCGAGTGGCAATTGTGCAAAAAGATACATAAAACATATCAATTCTTACTCTGGTATTGTCAGAGAAAAAGCCCACGAGTTCCAAGAGGGGCCCGGCTTTTAGTCACACACTGGCGTTGTAAAAAGAAAGAAGACAAATATACCAAACATCACTGATGCAGTATTATGATTTCGGGAAAGACCACCGTGGTTAGAGACTGAAGCAAAAAGTCCCCCCGGCGTCTCCACTTACTTTGTCAAAGCACGCGACCCGTGTGTCAAACCTACTTTGCCTGCATTGGAACTCCGTTGATGCTGGCACCCGGTCGTGACGGACTTAAAGTGTCCTCCATACTTCACAGGTAAAGACAATCTCCTACCCAATGCGAGTAGCGTCTTTTGAAAGAAGGTAGAGACAGAAGACAGACACATAGCTGCTTGTATGCTGGTGGAAGCTGACACCCGGAAATATGTGGGTGTGTCCTTCCCTCTGTCTATCAAGAGAGACTGTACATGGAGATATTTAAGCAACTGGCAAGGTCCGAGCAGAGCAGTGGAATATGTTTAAGGCTGCAAAAAGTCATAACAATAAAGTGAAGTGACTGGGCTCCCTTGGCTCTGTAAATGATATGTACTGCCTAGGTGTTTTTTTAAAAAAAAAGGGAAAAGAGACTACGTTCTTATAGTTTTCATATTGTGTCGTTTTTTTTAACTGAGAGGAAATGTGTGAAAAAAGTGCTTGACTAAGGTAACGTAGCACCAATGTGGTGTCAGTGGTTGCGCAGTGGCACAAGGTGTTCAGCTGATTAAAAAAGGGTGGTTAAAATTATAGTTTGTATAGACACCAAAGTGGTGTCAGCAGGTGCGATGGGGCGCAGAGTGGCTTACTGAGGTAACTACACAGAAAGCGGCCCACAGGGGTGGCAATGAATGTGTAGAGCAGTGCCTTGTTTGGATAAAGCCAATTATGTGCTGTTCCAATACTGTATGATAACCATTGTGTTTTGGGTTGGTTACCCCAGTTAGTTTTAGTCCAATGGATCTGAGTAGTATATACTCAGGGCACAGAAAAACAAGAATGGGCCTCATCACTTAGGTGGAGTATCAGTTATTCAGGCTGTTCCATGGAATATTGTCATTCAATCCCTGTTTGTGGGTGGAGAGACTAAATATCAGGCGTTGTTCCTTAATGAGGAGGAGTTTGTCATTGTTGGTGTTGTGACACTCAATGTGTTCTATCACTGTCCATGACACGTCATTAGGCATGTGACCTTTCTGTATGTAATGATCCGTCATATTGCTGGTATACTTTTTACACCGGATGGTGCTGTGGTGTTCCACAATCCTGGTCCTCACCTTCCGGGTCGTCATGCCAACGTAGTGGAGTGTGCATGGACATTCAATAAGATATACTACATTGGTTGAGTTAAAGTTGGTGTGTTTAAGTTGTCACCATAACTTGCCTGGCTCTAGGTTTAGTGTCCTGGTGGATTGTGTCAGATGACAGACACTACAGTCGCCGCAAGGGTAGTGTCCAACCACACTGGGTAGACCCCAAGCATTAAGGACATTGTTGGTAGTGGGGCTCTGGTGTGTCCTAGGACGGGTATATACCAGTCGATCTTTAAGGCTGCTTGCCTTTTTTATGCCAAGAGGGGTTGGTCCCAGTTTCTTGACCCAGTGTTCAGAATACGCCAGTTTTTTCGTATTACTTTCGCTACTCTATTGGAAGCCTCATTTTAGGTCGTAACGCATGTGAGCGGGCGGAGGTATCACTCCATATGTTGTCCTCAAGGAGGGCATCCCTGTTCTGGTTGAAAGCTCTTATTTTAGTGGTTTGGACAATCTTGTTGGGATATCCTCGTTCTCATAGTCTTAAGGCCGGATCTGAGGATTGTCTCTGGTAATCCGAGGGTGGAATCTGTCACACAGTAACAATGAGTTCCTAGCAGTCAGTTTGTAGTATGTGGTGGTCTTGAGGCTCCCTGCTTCTGCTTCAATGGTAAGGTCCAGGAAGGCTATGCTGTGGGCGCTAGCAGTGCTGGTGAACCATAAGTAAGGGTCACGTTCATTGAGCGAGGTAAGGAAGGTAGTAAGCGACTCTTGTGAGCCAGCCAGGATCTTGAGGATGTTGTCTATGTATCAACGCCACAACCTGATGTTTTTGGTGTATGGGTTGGAGGCTGGTAGTATGTGCGTTTTTTCAAAATTATACACATAGAGTCCCGCCACGCTTGAGGCAAATATAGGTGAAGGTTCTCCACGACTATCCTGGCTGATGAGGGCCGAAAGCCGAAAACCGGTCCTAGGATGCTTGTTTTCAGTCCAGGGAGGACATGGCCTGAGAGTTCGGGCTGGACTGTTCCCATCGGGTGCAGGGTTAAGACTGATTTGCATATGGCTGGGTCCAAACTGGAATGGCATGGTGAGCAAAGCAACAATGGATTTAGGCCCAGATCTATGTACTGGGATGAATGTATGACATTGTTCGGCATTCTGTCCATCAATAGTTCTTTTTGCATTTGTCACCCTGAGTGGGACGGGTATGCCCAGACTTGGGTCCCGTGCTGTCCATGCCACTGGAGTAAAGCTATCCTGGCTAATGAGGGCCGAAAGCCCGAAACAGGTCCTAGAATGCTTATTTCCAGTCCAGGGAGGACCTAGCCTGGCAGTTCGGGCTGTTCCCATTGGGTGCAGGGTCAAGACTGATTTGCATATGGCTGTGTCCAAACTGGAATGGCATGGTGAGCAGAAAAATGATGGATTTAGGCCCAGATCTATGTACTGGGGTAAATGTATGACATTGTTCTGCATTCTGTCCATCATTAGTTCTTTTTCCACTTTTCTTCGTTTGAGCAGGGGCACGGCAGTATGGAGTCACATAACTTGAATGTGCCTTATTTAAAATTAATCACCATATATGTGTATTTGTTTGTTTGTTTTATGTGTTTTTAACAATTACAAGTACAAAATCGCTAGAGGAAACCATCCTCTAATATATATCGCACCTTAGCGAATGCATCACATAGCTGGTCACACATATTCTGCAGACCACCTTTTTAATTCACTTTTCACATAAGGTCCTGGTGAAAGCCAGATTTAACAAGAGGCCTGGCTGAAACATGTTGACCACACTGGATGTGGGAGTCCTTAGTCACCACAATTCACATCCGCTGCCTTGATTTTAACACTGCCAATGGCCCACCATTAAAATAGTCTGTGTGGATATTGGGACCCCTAGGACAGTTTTTAACCTACACTCTCAACACCATCACTGCACACTCACTTAACAAAACCCGCTCCGCTGCAGTCAGGCGTCGCAGCACACCCAAGGCACACTCGGTGCCCGAGGTGGGGCCCGATGATGAAGCATGCCACCAACTAGGTTGATGGGTGAGGGCCTACATAAAAAACAAATGTTTTTTCCTTACTCTTGAACACACATCTTGAGCTTCTATCTACTGGCAAGTTCTTTTTGATTCTCATACATATACAAGGGGAAGTGAACTAGCCACTTTTCGTTCCTCTCTTTCGCATTGATACTCATTGTCTGACGTTTAGCATAAAGCACAGTTGGAATGCCCTCATGATGGACATATGTATGCCATGTTGCAGTGTATTCAGATGATAGCAGGCACAACACATATGAGATGCACAAAGTGCAGACAAGGTATGAGACCAGCATAGCTTGCAACACGGTGCATGGGTGCCAGGCTGTGATGCCTCTGTGAACAGTCCAAATTGATTGACCACACTCTGCATATTTAACAATTTTGGGGCCTTCTCAAGTTCATACGTGTACTTTACCATGCTATAACCATCAGACATAATCAAGCTTGTTTGTCTCCTTCACTTACCTCCTTACATGTGACCAGTGACTTGGGTCGGGTGATGAATTTACTCCGCTGGCGGAGTTTGTAGAGTTTTGACCACTCCACCTAAAATGCAGAACGCGGAGTTCTGCAAAATTCTACAAAGTGATGCGGAGCGGAGTTTTCTCTCTCGAGCGGCTCACCAACGTTGAATTGGTAAGCCTTGCATGACAAAAATTGAGCGCTAGACCTCCTACGTGCCGGATTTCTCAATGTGGGCAGTAGCAGCAGGTCGCAAACGCTCTTGTTGAGAAATCTGCTGCTTGCGTTGAGGATGCTGCTGTTCGAATGAAGCTGCACCATCTTGTGCTGCACATAGTGCTGTTGGTGCTCATTCTACAGTGTAGTACAAACTCCTGGTGTTAAAAGTCAGTACGAGCAGCGCTACTTGCCAAACTCCATCGCTCACAGAACTCCAAGTGCGGCGGACTTCTTGCATCACTTCGCCGAGCAGAACTCCTCGAACTCCATCTAGGCCTAATCAAGGCCCATACAGGCTCATAACAGTATGATAAGTATATGCAACCATTTAGGAGGACACATACACCCTGACACAACCTGTGGCCTGATGACATGTGAGTGCGCTCCCCTGCAACATATATGGCGTGTGGCCCACATAGTTTCGAGTCAGTAATGACCTAGCAGGCTGAGTAACAATACTCCCTGCACAGTGTGGGATGGGTCCCACATCACCTATGGGACTACCCTGCACTGCATGGTGTGTTTTGGTATTGTAATGTCCCTGTCAACCGGCCCCTCTGTCATGTTCAGTGTATGTAAGTGAGTTAGCACTACAGTAGTAACCTATATACATATCTGGCCCTTCTGATATCAAAACCGTTAAAAGTATTTGGCTACAGCTAAACATCTTCAAGTTCATGGTGTACAAAAACTTACAGAGAACACCACCAACTTCTGTCCTCAGGTTATCCAGGAAATCTTGCTCCAGACTGACGATATTGGTTCACCGGTGTTTGTATTGGTGCTCCACTCGACACCAAAAATGCGGCTCATCTGTAAACGCACTTTCTCCCACTTGTGCCGCCACTCATGAGATGGGTAGCCCTGGATTACCCTGCATCCACTTCCAATCATGTGCGGCAAGTATTTTACCAAAAACCACAGCAGGCCCCCAAACTGCTACTCGGTCAGGTTCTCGTCCCTGCCACTGCTGGACATCTCCCTATACCCAAAAGCCACCCTAGCTCCAAGTACAAAAAACACTATCCCTTCCCCTTATAACTAATAACTTCTTTTGAGAGAAACACCCCAGAATAAACTACACAAAACAAGACAAATTATAATTACAGGACAAATGTGACAATTTAGGGACACAACAAGCCCAGGATACAGCACCAAACTCTGCAGCAAACAACAAACACCTCCACCAACCAGCACAGATACAAATACTTTAAGTGAAAGTAAAAGACACTTCACACTTCCTAGTTTACAGCATGGCTAGTCAATTGCATAATTTTCTGTGCGGATTTGTCACGTCTCGGCGTATGCATCAAGTTTCCTACTAAAGCATCTTTTTTCCTGACGCTTTGTTTGAGTAAAACAAAGTTGCAAGTTACACTAAAGCCAAAGCATTTTCTTTACAGTTTGGCCTTGATACATGGCTTCCACTTGACGCTCTTTTCACTCAAGCATCACATTTAGTGGTAAAGCATCAGTTTTACTACAAAAGCATCACGTTTACTACTAAAAAGAAGCCTTTCATACTATCGAGGCACCTATAGTGACACCTTTCCTACTCAAACGCCATGTCTAGTGTTAAAACTACACTTTCCATGACAAAGAGTCACATTACTACTAAAAAGTCACCTTTTGTACCATAGTATCACCTTTCCTACTAGAGTGTCACTTTTCCTACCCAGACACATGACAATGCACAATGGATTGTTTCTGAGGCTTTGATTTTGATACTTTGCTTCAGAACTGATTGTAAACTTCTGAGGGCTACTTCTAGTTGACGAAATGTGTGTATGTAGATGTTTCCTGGGACTGTGACATGAACACAAAGACAAGTAATGGTTTCAAACATTTATCCTCATATTGAACCTTTATGACATGTTTGTTAATTTTTCATTCCCCAACATGTGGAAAATGACTAAAATTAGGTATACATAAGCGGCGTTCATTTATGTTTCCCACCGCCACTGTTGAAAGTAAAGTGAAAATCGTGAAACAGTGGCCACGCCATCCTGTCCCTTTTTAGGCCCCATCATGCACGTAAGTGGCAGCCATTTTGTGTGTCATGGCCTCTCTGCCCATTGCCAATAGCCTGCACGTCTCTCCCCCTCACTCCCCGGCCTCGCAAGCATTCCCCCGCGCCCGACAGCCCCCGGTCTCTCCTGCTTGGGCCATAAAACGCACCTCTAACACGACCCTGTCTCCGAGCCACATCCCGTGCTGAACCCCCTCGCTCTTTTATCTCATTCAAAGAACAGGCCCATTTGATAAACCCTTCCTCCCTGCCTGATTGTCCGGCCTGACCCCAGGCCATCACCTAGCCCAACAGATGCAGTTTATTACCCCTACAGTAGGACCTCGCCTCACATCAAGGGAACGGGGATTAATCAATGCTTTCGCACCCCGAAGATCCGACTGATCACACACACCCCCGTTCCCAGCGGAATGTCCTGGTGTGCGATAGTCATCACCTACTGTGACCGGGGTGGGGACTTCTACTGTAAATGTGTGTGGGAACAGGCCCAAAGTGAGGATTCCGAGGATGCCTTTCCGTACATCAAAGTATTGACAGGAATGTGTTTCATGTAATAAAGCAATAAACCTGTGTATAAGAGGCCAGGCCTCAAGGATGCATTTAGAGCACCTCGAGAAGATACCCTGTTGTCTGATTTGACGTGTTCTGCTCCGTCGGAATAAACTCCTGTTTCCTGCCTTCTGTCTCCAGCGCCTGCCTCTTTGTTTGGTAAATCTCGAATGGTATGAGAGGCGGCTAACGCCGGGCAAATACTGAAGGGCTCTCGGTCGACATCGACCCTACCTTTTTAACAAACATATGGATTACGTAAAGAAATGTTGCACTATGTGTGTGTGTCATCGACAGCCTACAGCACTGTTCTGGATGTCTTCACCCTAGACATACCCCTCCTCCTTCATCAGGTCCTGCAGTTGTAGGTCCCCTCCTAGGGGGCATTAAAACACACACATATATTGTCCCGTATGCGACACGCCAAGATTATTTTTTAGGGTGCTGAGACAGAATATTGAGTTTTAAATGTCGAGTCTCACAAATATCAAGTCAGAAATATCGTGAATGAAAAATATCGACAACAGGAATATCGTGGTCAATAAATATGGACTTAAGGTAAGTAATATTGAATTTAAAAATATCGAAGTGTTTAATATTGTTTGCAAAAATATTGGCCTGAGTCACAAAAGTAATCTGAGAAAAAATCCTAACTTTACGACTTTCGGTATTCACAAAAGGCATTTAGGAGTAGTACAGTTAGGATTCCTAACTTTACTACTTCTAAACTGAGACAAAGGGCCAGATGTAGGTAGCCAATGTCAAGACTGGTACCTGAAGTTCCTGGATTCCGTAGGAGCGTCAGCCAAAGGTTTGAAGCTATCTCCCAATTCCCCTACTCCGCTGCACCAGATCTCTCTAATGACAGCATAGAGGGGGAAAGGGGAAGTGGAAGAAAAAACAGAGAGACTGCCACACAGGGTGTCTTCACCTCTTCGTCTTCTAAGATGAAGGATTCACCTGTAACAGCAAATAACAATTACTAAGTTAATGCCACTCCTAACAAGGTATTAGTAATTTTCCTAAACCCCTACAACCTTTACCTGACTGAGTGTGGACATAAGCCTCTCTCTAATAATGAGCAACAGAAGTTCAGACAATTGTAGAACTGGAACTCTTGTGAATACGTGCAGAAAAGTCTTTGAACTGATTGATTGCTGCGAGGAGTATAAAGGTGGTACACCAAAATATATATATATATTTTCATCTACATACTGGATTCGTGGATGGATGATCAAACAGCAACTGCAGTCCGAAATACTGATTCAGTAGACTATGAGGCTGAAGTAAATCAAATAAGGTTCAGCTCCAGTCTGTTAGGAATTGCCAACTTAAATATTGCCAGTTCAAGTTGGGGACTCGATATACAAAATTGTCTTGTCAAGAAAAATGCTGTACAGAAACTTATGGCTCAGATTGTCTCTGCAGGCGTTCTTTAATATCAGGCTTGTCAGAATACAGTCTCTACTCACTGCCACAAAACACGGAAGACAAGGAACGATCTTACCGCGTAGCAGCCTGAAGCGGAAACTCGAGAATAATCTGTCACTGGAACTCTGTTACTCACTGCCGTGCAGACTTCGACTGACGTCTGAAGATAATTCCAAAGAATTACAGGTTGTCAGCGAAATATTACTGGAGGCAGCACGGCAAGCACCGAAGTCGGGAAATAACCTCGGAAAACTGGGAAACTGAACCGCTGAGAAAAGCAGAACGAAGGAGAGCACAAATAGAACCTCTGTCTCTCAGGAAAATAACGGTTGAAGTGCGCAGCGGCTAATCCGCTCGCGCACCAAATGCACCTGAAGGCGAACGAGTCAGAAAGGCTAGAGCGCTAACTGACAAGCGTTCAATGGCACACAGTAAGAGGTATCTCCATCTTGGATCTAAATTTGGAAACTAACTGTCTCCAGCAGACGGTGTAACAAGGAGTTTTATCGACCTTAACTTTCATACATTGAGGGACTTTTGAAGCTGGAATTCGACCAATCCTGACAGCCAAATACCGGTTGGTAACGGCCGAAATTCGGTAATTTCGGCCGTTACTGACCGGTATTTGGAAAATGAGATGTAGGTGGCCGTTTTAAATTACCGATTTCTTAAAATACAGAATCAGTAAATTACCAAATTTGCTATGTAGGGAGCACTCAAATGAGTGCTTTTCCCCTTTTAGGATTCATTATTTACCACCAACTACAAGTTGGTGGTAAATAATGAAAACCTTGGAAAAGGCATTTTTTTTGCTTTTCCTACAGTGCCATGTTGCAGACATACATGCCCTTAGGGCATGTATGTCTGCAACATGTGCACCCATACACAATTGAGGGGTGTAACAGGGTGTGAAAGTGCCACCCTTCAATGTTTCCCCCTTTTACTGAATCGGTAAGTACCGATTCGGCAATTGGCATTCATTCCTATGGGCCTCCAGGCCCATAGGAATGAATGGCAATTGGTAATTACCGAAACTTACAGATTCAGTAATTTTTTCGGTAAAATTACCTACATCCCATTTGCCTGTTCTTAAATACTGAATCGGTATGATTCGGTATTTAAGAATCGGTTATCTGGGATTACCTACATCGGGCCCAAAATGCTAACTTTACAACTTTTGATATTCACAAAAGGCATTTAGGAGTAGTAACATTAGGATTCCTTACTTCACTACTCCTAAAAAAATATTGGCCCCGATTCACAAAAGTAATTCGAGAAAAAATTCTAACGTTACGACTTTCGGTATTCACAAAAGGCATTTAGGAGTAGTACAGTTAGGATTCCTAACTTTACTACTTCTAAACTGAGACAAAGGGCCAGATGTAGGTAGCCAAATACCGGTTGGTAACGGCCAAAATTCGGTAATATCGGCCGTTACCGACCGGTATTTGGAAAATGAGATGTAGGTGGCAGTTTTCCTGATTCAGTAATTTACCGAATCGGTAAATTACCGATTTCTTAAAATACAGAATCAGTAAATTACCAAATTTGCTATGTAGGGAGCACTCAAATGAGTGCTTTTCCCCTTTTAGGATTCATTATTTACCACCAACTACAAGTTGTGGTAAATAATGAAAACCTTGGAAAAAGCATTTTTTTTGCTTTTCCAACAGTGCCATGTTGCAGACATACATGCCCTTAGGGCATGTATGTCTGCAACATGTGCACCCATACACAATTGAGGGGTGCAACAGGGTGTCAAAGTGCCACCCTTCAATGTTTCCCCCTTTTACTGAATCGGTAAATACCGATTCAGTAATTTTTTCGGTAAAATTGCCTACATCCCATTTGCCTGTTATCTGGGATTACCTACATCGGGCCCAAAATGCTAACTTTACAACTTTTGATATTCACAAAAGGCATTTAGGAGTAGTAACATTCGGATTCCTAACTTCACTGCTCCTAAAAAAATATTGGCCCCGATTCACAAAATTAATCCGAGACAAAATCCTAACTTTACGACTTTCGGTATTCACAAAAGGCATTTAGGAGTAGTAATGTTAGGATTCCTAACTTTACTACTCCTAAACGCTATTTTAATTAATTTCATGTATTTTAGTATATATTTTAAATGTATGTGATGCATTTTTTTGTAAAAGAATTATTTATATGTTTTAATATATGTATTAAATTGTCCATTACTTTCAGCTGTTGGCCTTATCTGTGGCGTACTCTGCCCAGCTGTCTTCAGTCCTGGGGACAACAGCAACCAGCCTGCTTCTCGCCTGTGCCGCACGGCTGCCAGGTCACCCAACAGCGCCAGGAGGCGCTTGAAAATCTCCCATGGACTCCTGCAGCACAGGTTCCATTTACTTTCAGTTGTTGGCCGTATCTGCGGTGAACTCTTCCCTGCTGTCTTCGGTCCTGGGGACCACAACAACCAGCCTGCTTCTCGCCTGCAGCGCACGGCCACTACATCACCCACCAATGCCAGGAGACACTTGAAAATCTCCAGTGGACTCCCACAGCGCAGGACACGTACGGGCGTGTCTGGGCGAAGCCTGGGCCAAGGACGGGCCCGTCCTTGGCCGTCATCACCCAGAAGAGGCTGGGCTGGGCCACCTCTTTGAATATTGCACCTCTGGATTTGCCCCCGTTGTGTCTTAAGGTACTGTCACAAGTCATTGTACAAATTTATGACGTTTAACCCAACTAACTGTGCTACACCCAGCAGCTGGCCCCATTAATTCTCTTATCTTTTCTTGGTTTGTTTGTGAGTGTTTCTCGGTTCAGTTGTTGTGTTTAACTAAGCCATTTAACAGTGTTTAAGGGTCACGCCTCTCTGCGCTATTCAGAATGACCAAGCGCAATGGTGTGGCATTTATTATCAGGGCAGAATCGATGCTTTCACATGAAATCAAACTCACAGAGAGGCGTTTATCGTTGGACCCTGTTTCTCTGCCAAGGCGTTTATTGTTGGGTTCCCCAATGCCTTGTGATGCTTTACCATCTGAACTATTTTCTACTGTTTCTAAACAACAGCAGCTATTACTTGAGAGTGGTACTCGCCCCTCGGACTTGCCATCTGGGCCAGCGATTGTAACTAGGTCATGGACTGCCACTTCTTTTGCCAGGGTCTCTGTGGACAAAGAGGTTAAGTTGAGAAAACTGGAAGAGAAGCGAAGGAGAGGGGCGGGTGCCCTTAAATCTGAACTGAAGAGAACTGCCTGAAATAATTCCGATGTGTCTAAAACCCTCTCTATTAGTACACAAACTGATGTTGCTTCTTCTGTATGTAATGTACAAGGCTATACAGAGGTGGACTCTGTGGAGGGGTTTAATCTGGACACTGATTTTACTTCTTTGGAAGAGTCAATTTGCAATAGTTGTGTCTCCTTGTGGGGCCGCTTAGATAATCTGGACTCTTTTTTGATTAAATTGGCCAGCATTACTGAGGCTCTACAGTGCGAAAGGGAGAGGGTAGGCATCAGGGCATCCCAAACCCAAGCTGCAATTTCTATAAAACAAATATTGGCTAGGTTAACAGCCATTGAGGGCTTGATAAGTAAAGGCCAAGGCCAGGTTACCTGTGTTGTAGGCTCCAGCTGCAGTTCCCTGGACAGGGAAGGTGATATTGTAGATAATCCACAGCAAGCAAAGCCCCCCTGTGATCCAGCTAAAGCTCCTATGCAACATGAGAGTGTCCCCAGCCTAACATCTAATTTTGCTCCTGCAACCCACTCCCGTTGAACCCTGTCCTACTGCTTCAATATTTATCCCACCTTTAGTTCATGGGGCTGGGGAGGAGGTGAGGTTGGATTTGCCCCCTGAAGCTACTCCAATAACCATAATTATGGCAAATGTCTAAGTCAAATTAAACTTCGGAGGCATTGAGAAACAAGGCTCTTTGGTGGCACAGAACTCAAACCGGACTATCAGAGGCCTTGTTTAATGAATTTAAAATGGCAAGAAGTGTAGGTTGGGTCGGGAGAAGGGAGAAAATACTTCCCGGAGACTGTATTGTTCTTTCCTTTAAATCTCCTAAACTGGTGCATGAGATTTTACGTAGACTTGGTAGCATACATGTGCTTCATGGAGAAATAAATATCTTACCCTTGGGATACTTTTATCCCCCAAAGCCTCATTCTTTCTGGCCCCCTACCAGAAAATTAAATCGACTAATGAATATCAACAGTCTAGTTTACCTCTCTATAGCACAATTGATCTGCCCTGTCAAGCCCCTAGAACATTTTTTAACATCCCAATAGCAAATAGATATGGGGCTCCTGAGGAGGTGGACTGACTTGTGTCACAGGCTGGTTTTATTGCCAGCCCAAGGACTGGTGGGGTTAGTAGGGCATTTGGGCTGAGTAATAGCGAACTCCAGAGACAGAGCATTCTTTGTAGTATTGGATCAGTGGACTAACAACCTGAAAGTTTCAGACCATGACGGACCCGGACTGGGTCTGCCTAACATTCCAGCTCTCGCGTCTCCCATTTGTTTAACTTCTACTTCAGCTAGAAGGGGTCCCTTCTTGGAAGCTGTTGAATTACCTCCTACGTTCCAGCCAGAGTCCATCCAAAGTTCCATCACTACCAGTCTTAATGCACACGTGGTAGTCTTGAATCCGGCCACTCACTGAAGGTTCTATAGTGGAACATTGCCAGAATAAAAAGTAAATTGCAAAATCCAGATTGGAGTCAATTTGTAAGTGACCATGATGTGTGTATGTTTCAAGAGACCAGGGCAAGGTAGGATATACTGAGGGAGGACTATGCAACTTTTAATGTGTGGGCTACGACGGGAGGAAGGGGCAGACCCTCTGGGGTTTCCACACTTGGGTTGCTACCTACTTTGATTGTACGGTAGAACAGGGAAACACCGCTTCTGATGACATCCAGTGTATCGTACTTACCTTTCCTTCCAGGACCATAGTAGCCTTTATTAACATCTATTCTCATCCCATACGTTTTGCACATGAATCCGTGACTATAGATTTATTGAACACATTTATTGAATTAGTATCTCCAAAGACAAGGTTGGTTATAGGAGGAGATTTTAATTGCCAATATGAGTCCCTTATCAATCCCACAGATGTTTCTACCAGTGATGAGGATCGTTTTTGGCTAATTCCTGCCACTCAAATTCCTCCGATCAAGGCCTGGACCCCCCTGGTTTTTCAGATCAATGCTCTAACTTTATCCCATTCATTGAGGGCGTGCAATGGCCGTTTTAAGTCAGACCAGCCGGGTAAGTCAACCTTCAACAGAATAGGTCAAGTCTCTCTGTTGGATTATATTTGAGTAGAAACAAGCATATGGCAGTGGGTTGTTGACTTTTCTGACAGTGATCATAACGCCTTGATATTGGAGTTGAAGCCTCCAGCCCTAATAAACTTATGGCCACTAGCACTTTTGCAGCTTTCAATTTAACACTTGCGGAGAATTAAGGAGAATTAAATGGGGAGCTTTTAAACAGTCACCAAACAAGGCAGCCACATTATCCGCTATATGTATCAAGCTATTTAGCATTCGCAAAGGCCGAAATTCTGCGAATTTCGGCCTTTGCGAATGCTAATTAGACAAATGGAATGTATCAAACTAGTTTGATGCAAAATAAGGAATAGCAAAATTTGCTAATCCTTATTTTGCGATTGCACTTAAGGAATTGCAAATTTTGCGATTCCTTAAATGCAATGTATCAAACAAATAAAATGCAAAAAATGCCATTAAGGATTAGCAAATTACCACCAACTTCTAGTTGGTGGTAATTTGCGAATTCTTATCAAAAATCTTTTTTGATAAAAACCAAAGGTGCCATATGACGCCCATACATGCCCTTAGGGCATGTATGTGCGCCATATGCCCCCAAATGTCTTTTTCAGGGGTGCAGCAGGGTGTTCTTGAGACACCCCTGCACCCTTGGAAACATCCCTAATTTGCGATCAGCAAATTGCTAATTGCAAATTGCACTTTCATTCCTATGGGCCTCCTGGCCCATGGAAATGAAGCGGTAATTTGCGATTGACAATTTGCTAATCTCAAATTAAGGAATGCTAAGGAATCGCTATTGGAAAGCGATTTTGTACATACATACCGTTTTGCATTTCCTAAATAGCGATTCCTTAAAATTCGCTATTTAGGAAATGCAAAATGGTTTGTTGATACATATAGCGGTTAATTCTTTAGTCATCATGCCTTTAATGGAAATGGGAGAGGCTGTCATGTCATTGGGTTCTCTCCAAACCGCCAGTAGAGTGGAGGAGCTGCATTTGGAATTGACAACTGGACTGGCTAACATTTTTAATCCTTTGATGCAGTCCAGGGCAAGCAAGGGTGTGAAACAAATTTGGTTCAACAACTCTTGCCGCAAAGTGAGCACTTATTGATGCAATTAAAAGTAAAGATAGATCCTTAACCAAAGAAGAATTGGGAACTAGAAAGATGGAGTTCTATCAAAACAGCTTTGGCCAACAGGGACATAAAGATGTTTTGGTCCCTAGTTAGCACAGGCACCAGTACGGGGAACTCAGCGGTAGAGCCGAACATTGATGCAGCCGCTTGGAATTCTCATTTTCAAGCTCTGTACTCCACCGAGGTAGTTTTAGAACCCATTGATATACCATTTTCGGCAACCCCTGGGATGTGTCTTGAAGATTTTCAAGGGTTCACTCTAACAGAAGTTTTGGATGCCATTAGGAAGCTCCCTCTTGGGAAGGCCCCCAGATTAGACAAACTTCCCGGGGATCGATTCCGGGAGATACCAAATATATGGGGACCATGCATCTGGGTAATCTTTAATGCCATTTTGAATGGCATGAAGGTCCCGGACACCTGGGTAGGAGCCGAAATTTTTCCAGTTTTGAAGAAGGGTTCCCCTCTGTTGCCCACCAACTATAGGCCAATCAGCCTGATTGATGTCACCCAGAGATTGTTCGCTAGGATCCTCCTTGAGCGTTTACACTCCTGGATGGAGGAGTATGAAATTCTGAGTGTGTATCAAGCTGGCTTTTGGAAAAATCTTTCAACCATCGACCAAATCTTTCATCTCCAATTATTGTATTGGAAGAAGTGGCAGTAGAGGATGGCAGCCTCTACTTGATATTTGTCGATCTTAAATTGGCCTTTGAATTGGTCCCTCAAGTTAAACTGTGGGAGGTCCTTGAGCAACTGGGCATTCTGTCATAGTTGCTGTCAATGATTATACGACTGCATGAGGGCAATTTAGCCCAAGTCAGGTCTGGGAGATTTGTGGAACTGACTTCCCGTTTCCCAGTAAATAGGGGAGTAAGACAGGGGTGTGTGTTGGCCCCTACTATGTTTTTCCTTTTTATTAATGCTTTGGTGGCCCAGTTAAATGAGGTCATAAATAACGATGCTCCAAAATTGGTGGATGGTAAGGTGCCAGCAATGATTTTTGCTGATGACATCTTGTTGTTATCAAACTCCCTTATGGGCATCCAAAGGATTCTTGACAGTTTCTTTCTATCCTGAAAAAATAGGGGGCTGGAAGTTAATACATCAAAGACCAAATTTATGGTCTTCAATCCAGCAAAAACATCTCAACCAAACCCCTCCTTAAATGGCATTTTTTCTCGAGAGAGTGACTGTCTTTGACTATCTTGGTGTTACATTCGAATGGGGCGCACAACTAGACAGGGTAGGTCTGAGGCTAGCACAGATGGTCAGGGGTATTGTAAAAACTCTTAGGAACTCGTCATACAAGCTCCTGGGCCCAGTGGCTGAGATCTATAAAGTACAGGTCAGGAGTGCAATAATGTATGGGGCAGAACTCTGGGGTCACCGTCCCTTTGGCGTTCTGACAAAAATAGAAAATAAATTTATGAGACAGCTTCTTGGTCTTCTGCCAAGCACCCCTCTTATCCCCCTATGCCTGGACTTGGTAATTAGACCTATTGCTGAGGAGGTTGGATTGAGACCATTGACCTTTTGGCGTACGCTCTGGGCGACCCCCGAACTTGCAGCTTATCAGGCTGAGCTCAAGGGAGTTTTGCAACTTCAAGGGGTTGGTAAATTACCGTGGTTTGTACATATTAAAGACCTATATTTGAGAATAGGCATTCCTGGTCTCTGGAGTAATCCTGAGGAAGTGTCTCCAAGTATTCTGGTTAGAGCTTACAGATCCCTAAGATTAGCTGATGTCCAGAGAAATATCAAACTCGGGTTGTAAACTGCTGACTTTCTTAATATCAAACAGCAGTATCTTTTTGAGCTTTTTTTGGACGAAATACAGCCACCCATGGCAAGGAAGCTATATATTCAGTTTAGATTAGGGACCTTGCCAGTCCATGCTTTCACAAACAAATGGTCAAAAAATAGCTCCCTGGGGCTAATTGTTTTTTTGTGTGTAGTTGTTTAAAACAAATAGTTTTTAATGTGTTGTGTGGATTATAGGGTTAAAGTGCGGGTAGTTAAATACATTTTAAATATTTTTTTACTATTTTTTAATTCATAGTTAATTATGTTAATTATGGAAGTATATTTTTGGAAACAAATTAGAAGTGTTTCGTTATTTGTGTGGTGGTATAGGGTAGGAAATAAAATAAATATGTTCACGTAATACATAATGTTTTTCTTTGTAAACAATTTCTAATTTCAAATATATATTTTTAGGAAATGTATTTATAATTTTATTTTATATATTATTTGTAGGTATTTGTTACACGTAATTAATATTGTATTATTTTGTATATATGAAATGTATTTTTGTTAGTTTTTAACATTTATAAATGTATTCATTTTTTTATTTTCATACTATTAATTTTTGATTTGTAAATATTTATTTTGTTTTTATCTTTGAACTACTTGGAGTGTGAATATTACATTTACCCCTATGCTATTCAACACTTTTCCTACTGTTGGGCTCTCTGGAGTGGGAATAGAAATTTTTACCCTTTCGCTATCCAACACTTTCTCTACTGTAGCACTCACTGCAGTTGGAATAGTAAATGTAATCCCTCCACTATCCAACACTTTCCCTACTGTTGCACTCACTGAAGTGGGAATAGTAATTTTTACTCGTTCGCTATCTAGCACTTTACCTTCTGTTGTACTCATTGGAGTGGGAATAGTGATTTTTACCCATCCGCTAACCAACTCTTTCCCTACTGTTTCACTCACTGAAGTTGGAATAGTATATTTAATCCCTCCACTATACAACACTTACCCCACTGTTGCATTCACTGGAGTGGGAATAGTAATTTGTACCTCTCCACTCTCCAACACTTTCCCTACTGTTGCATTAATTTGAGTGGGAATAATTATTTTTACCCCTCCGCTGTCCAACACGTTCCCTACTGTTGTACTCATTGGAGTGGGAATAGTAATTTTGATCCCTCCGCTGTCCAACCTTTTCCCTATTGTTGCATTCACTGGAGTTGAAATAGTATATTTAATCCCTTCACTATCCAACACTTACCCTACTGTTGCATTCACTGAAGTGAGAATAGTAATTTTTACCTCTGCGTTATCCAACACTTTCCCTACTGTTGTACTCAAAGGAGTGGGAATAGTAACTTTTATCTCTTCACTATCCAACACTTTCCCTACTGTTGTATTCTTTGGAGTGGGAATAGTTATGTTTACCCCTCCGCTATCCACCACTTCCCCTACTGTTGTACGTATTGGAATGGGAATAATAATTTTTATCTTTTTGCTATGCAACACTTTCCCTACTGTTGCACTGAATGCATTGGGAAATTTAAGTTGACATATTAATAGTTTAATACTTTAATTTATTATAGAATGTTTTTATATATTAAATTATTGATATATTTATTTTTTATTTTTTTATAATGTTAAACATTTAAAAGAAATAAAAAATAATAGTTTATTAATTGTTTTAAAGTAAATATATATACGTATACATTATTATGTTTGTGTTTATCTTTTTGAATTAAGTTTGTTATATTTTGTTAAAATGTATATTAAATGTAATGTATTTTGTTAAAAAATAATATTCATATTTAATATATTATTTTATGTTATATATATTTACATCAATACTTTTCACATCTATATTTTTTACATCGATATTTTTGAGTCAATAGTTTTTACTGATACATGGCAGGACATTGTCATACAGATTTCTATAATTGTTTTTACGATATGCGTTAGTCATGCAGTTGTTGATTGGTTGACACTTTTCTCTTCCATTACTCTGCGTTATAGCAAATGCTGAGCATGGGATGATACATCAGACACTTCTACATCTTGACTGTTATGGTGATGCTATGGTTTTCTGTGATGTCTATTTGGAGAAGCTCCTGACCACTCTATGTAATGTGCTTCAACAACATGGGTGAACTTGGGGATATAATATTTTGAAAGATGGTCCTCACTAGGTAAATAATGACATGGAGACATGCCTTACACTGACACATGCAAATGTCCTTGGTAAGCCACAGATGTGGGTGGTGGGATACATGACATGCCTGTTGAACCATGATAATAGCATGTAGACCCCACCGTGGAACCCTACCTTGCACACAATGCATTGCTCTGTACACTTCCCCCATTCAACAGCAGCCATAGTGGCTTTGTGTGTCTTGACATTGGTAACTTGTGAGTTTACTTTACACACGAACAATGATGCATGGTGCTTGTAAGAGCCACACTCCTCATACTCATGTTACTATCTGTGTCAACAGGCACAGTGATGGGTATTTTGTCATCCATTTCTAACTGTTAGGGGGTGTGTTAGGCATTTGAGTTTTGCTTACCTACAAGTAGGCCATTCCCATATTGTCCATTCTGTAAGTAGTCAGTAATGAAGGCGTGCCTGAATATGTGTGCATCATGCACACTCCCAGGGTATTTGGCAAGCATGTTGGTGAATGGTGCCTGATGATCCACGATGACCTGGACATTTTTGGAGTTGGTGTGCTTCCGGTTCCTGTAAAGATGGATGTGGCTTTAGTTTGGGAAAAGAATGGGATGTGGCTGCAGGTGGTACCAGTTGTACATGTGTACAGTCTATAGAACCAAGCACATGTGGAAACCCAGCAATGGCATAGAAGCCTTGTTTGGTCTCCAGCTCCAGTTCGTGAGTATTGGGAATGAGGAGTTGATGGGGTGTTAGACTGATGATGATATCCAGGACAGAGGGAAGGAATGACAGGATAAATGGCTGGGAGATTTCCTCCGGCAGCTGTTAACTTGAAGGACCCTATTGCTAGCAAATGTAGTACCCTATAAGCTTTGCCAGTGGAGGGATGTTGGTAGACGTATCATCTTTTGACTGGAGCATTGGGGCAATCAGGTGTAGCAGCTCTACAATGTACTGCCTCTTCAGCTGGTAATAGATAATTTCTTCATCATCCCTGAGTTCTATTAAAGTAATCTGGTGGTGATAAATGTGCTCCTTTCTTCTGGGTTGCGTCCATGATGTTGAGGGGGGGGAGGATTTGGTGGTTGGGGTGGAGTGGAGTGGTTGGTAGTGATCATCTCCTTGAGACTCCCAGTTGCAAAATTTCTACCTCCATGGTGCAGTTGTGGTTGCAACACTGTCCTGTCCAGCTTCTCTTTATATAGCAATGTCAATGCGTAATTTCCTACGTATGGGTTGCACAGGCACATGAGTTTTGACATTATTGGACTTCTGCATCACTCAAGCCACCACTGTATCACTTTGCTAAAATGTCGTAAATATCCATGCATCAGTTTTACGGTGGAAATTATAACAAAACGCCTACCTTGCGTAAATTATTACTTATGTGATGCAGGCGGTTCTGATGCTGGTTTCTTTTGACACAGGACTCCAAAAAGTGACACATTCTCAAAGAAAAGTCACCTTGGAAATATGGAGTAGTGATAGTGCCACCAATGCATCAAAAATGTTGATGCATTGGTGATGCAAGCTCTTTGTAAATAAGCCCCCCGAAGTAAGCAAGCTTTAATAGAATTTAGTGAAAGAGCTAAGCCAGAGCCGGGAGTCCAGTTTGGTTCCATGAGCCCATGCATAAGCCAAGCCAACTAACAAAGTTAATGGTTTCTAAAATGTTTCTCTATTGTCACTAATAGAGCTCCAAGATTGTCCCTGTCTCCCTTTTATTCACAATCTCAGGCCTTTTCTTAAACATGCACACACACTTTCCCTCTTTTCTTATTTCTCCCCTTTCACCAGCGCCCTCTTTTTCTGACTTGTAAATGTAAATGTAAATGTAAGGCCCATTTATACCGCGCTAACAATCGCTCCAAGGAGCATCTCGGCGCCATTGAGAGGTCAACCTGATGTTAAAGTTGCCTTACTGCTTAAAGAGACCAGGACCGGAGTTATACTAGTGCTCTGGCGGTTATATCTGGAAGATTGTAAATCCAGGTTTTTAATTGTTTGCGGAATTCAGATTCCTTGTCCAGTGCTCTTAAAGGTGGGGGAAGGGCATTCCATGCTTTTGCACCTAGTACCGCTAGGGATTTACCCCCACGGGTTTTAAGTCGGAACCCTGGAACGGTCAGTAGATTAGCATTTGAGGACCGTAGTGCTCTAGTTGGGCGATATCTTACAAATGTTTTCTTTAGGTATAAAGGGCCTGAGTTGTGTACAGCCCGAAAGGTGATTATCAGTACTTTGTACAGGACCCTTTTTGTTATGGGTAGCCAGTGTAGTACATTGAGGGCTTTGGATGCTGAGGATTTCCTTGGCCATTTTAAAACCAGCCTTGCTGCTGCATGCTGTACCATCTGGAGTTTATGGGTGACCGCCTTATTGGTACCGGCATACAAGCTGTTGCAATAGTCAATGCGAGATGTAACTAATGCAATAGTGACTGTTTTCCTTGCTTCTAGGGGCAGTAAGTCAAAAAACTTCCTGAGCAGTTTTATCACCCCAAAGCAAGTACCTGCCACTTTTGATGCCTGATGTTTAAAAGATAAATCGGCGTCGAATTGTACCCCAAGGTTACGGGCCAAGGAAGTGGTATGGGGTGGTATTTCTGCCTTCTCAGGCCACCACAGTCTAAGGATAAACTCGTTTTTTGGGCCTATAGGCATGATCTCGGTTTTGCCTGTATTACATTTTAGATGGTTTTTCCGCATCCACTCAAAGGTGGCCGTTAAGCAACATTTGAGTTTTTCCTCCCAGACCTGGTTATCTTTGTCCATTACCAGGATCAGTTGAGTATCGTCAGCGTATGCTATTACATCTATGCCGTAGGACGATATCAGCTGTATCAGGGGTGCGGTATAGACATTAAATAATAGACTAGAACCTTGAGGTACTCCCGTCGACAGCGACTTCTCACTGGAACGGAATTCCCCCAAGGTCACCACTTGTCGCCTGTCGCAAAAAAAATTCTTTATCCACTCCAGGGAAATGCCTTTAATGCCAGATGTTATTAGCCGGTCTATTAAGATAGTATGTGAGACCGTGTCGACAGGTCTAATAATATCAGGACGGCCTTCTTGTCTTGATCTAAAGCGGAGCGGATAGTTTCAGTAGTAAACAGGAGAGCCGATTCTGTGGAGTGTTGAGTCCTAAAGCCAGCTTGGTTGGGGTGCCATGCTTCACTATCTTCCAGAAAACGTGTCAGCTGCTTATTTACTGTCGACTCAGTGATTTTACACAGTGCCGGGAGCAGTGAGATTGGACGTAGATTTGAAAGTGTGGTGGGGTCGGGAAGTTGTTTTTTTTGTAAAGGTTTTACTGCTGCCAGTTTCCACTCGGCATTGGCGGTAGACAGTGAATTGTTAACGATGTAATTTACGTCTGGGCTAACAATATCAGCAATAAGATGTAAGAGTCCTATAGGACATGGATCGAATGGTGATCCTGACTTGGTTGCCAGAATGGCACGTTTTGTCTCCTCCAGACTAATTGTACGAAAGGCTGTGAGCTGGGTGGCTTCTTGCCTTGTGTTTTCGTCCTCATGCCTTAGACCCATAATAGGAGCCTCAAAATCGTTCGTCAGACCCAGAACTTTTTCTTCAAAAAAGTCTGCGATAGAATCACAAAGCCTTTGTGAGGGTGGAATGTCCTGCATTAAGCATTTGGGTTTACTAAAATCCTTCACGATTTTAAAAATCGCTTTCTGTTTACTATCGGCTGTTACTATGGCTGACGTGAAATACTTTATTTTAGCCTGTTTAATTTGTGCGTGATACGCTCTTTTAATCGTTTTATATTTGCTACGTTCTGTGCTAAGGTAATTTTTCCGCCAGCTACGTTCAGCCCGTCTTAGCTCCCCCTGTTTGTTTTTGAGCTCTCGGTCAAACCAAGGGGCCGATCTCTTCTTTTTCCCGGGTCTAGGCTTGCGTCTTCCCTGTCCGGTCATACTTTTTAGTTCAGTCATCCAGTCCCTAAAAGTGTTTATGTTTGGGGATCCTATTAGCTTAGGTTTACATTCTCTAGCTATTGTAGTTAGTTCTGGATGTTTCATAGTAGCTTTCCAGTCATCTTGTCTGACCTGGTTGCTTTCACCTGTGTGCTTATTTTTGGCATTAGTCTCAAGTGCGATCGTAAAAGGTATAAGTACGTGATCTGTCCATATCTGGGGTTTTAGCTGGTCTGTTGTTAATATATCTAAGTTGGTGGCAATGCAGTCAATCGTGTGTCCCGCCTCGTGGGTGGCTAGGGTATCACAAATTTTGAGACCCAGTACCTCCATGATTTCTCTAAAGGAGGTAGTGGATGCTTCAGTTGTGGACTCTAAATAGATATTCATATCCCCCAGCATGGTAAAATTTGAATATCTAAGTATCAATGGACTTAGCACATCTCCAAGGCTCCCTAAAAAACCTGTACAAGTGCCGGGAGGGCGGTAGATCAGTGCCCCAGAAAAGGAGAAGTTGTCATGGATTTTAGGACTAAAGCCCATCCCTTCCGCATCCTTTAAATCGTGGAGTTCTGTCATCGAGCAACCAAAAGTATCTCTATGTATAATGGCCACTCCCCCCCCGTTGGTCATTACCTCTATCAGCCCTCTGGATGCCATACCCTAAAGGTAGGGCATGCACCAAATCCGGAGTGCACCAGGGTTTGAGCCAGGTCTCCGTAATAAAGAGACAATCTAGGTTGTCGTCGATTAAGAGGTCCTGTATATGCTGGGCATGTTTTGGAAGAGATCTAGCATTAATTAAACCCGCCTTTAAGGCATGGGTAGGAACAGCAAATATGGTGAGGGCGGATATCTGAGACCACGAGAATGTACTGTGGCATTGATGGCAACTCACCGGGCCTGTCCAGTCTGAAGGGTCTAATTTGTGCAGGTCACATTCATAGGTCGGTTTTATGGCTAGTAGTTCCTGTCTACTGTAGTTCCCGTTAGTAGTCCCAGCAGGTTTCTTAGCCCTGAGCCCGGCCCGTGCGCGGACGGGCGCAGACGGGCTGGACTCTGGCTTGACTCCGCGCGAGTCCGGCGCGTCCGCTGATCGCGTCCGCTGCGCGGAGTCATGGTTGTCTATTTATATACCGGTGACTCTCGCCCCTAAGGAAGGATAGCCCTACCCAAGATGGCCGCCGCAATAGTTCCGCCCTTGCCACCAGGTCAAACAGCCCTGAAATCGGCTGGACCCTCTGGGGGAGGCAGCGCTATGCAGGAAGAGTGCAAACCAATATTAGAATGGTTAGTGTTATTTAAAATAATGTCTCTACCCAAAATCGGCAAAGACACCAAAGCGTCGCGCTAAATCCGCGCGCTAGTGCAGGGGGGGGAGGACACAAAGGGCAAGTGCAAACAATAAGAAGTTATTTAAAATTGCAGCAAGAGAAAAGAATAACCGCCCGGCTCAAGCCTCAGGCGAAAATAGCAGTGATCTTACGCTATAGTCCTTTTACTCTTTTTATACCGGTGACTCTCGCCCCTAAGGAAGGATAGCCCTACCCAAGATGGCCACCGCAATAGTTCCGCCCTTGCCACCAGGTCAAACAGCCCTGAAATTGGCTGGACCCTCTTGGGGAGGCAGCGCTATGCAGGAAGAGTGCAAACCAATATTAGAATGGTTAGTGTTATTTAAAATAATGTCTCTACCCAAAATCGGCAAAGACACCAAAGCATCGCGCTAAATCCGCGCGCTAGTGCAGGGGGGGGAGGACACAAAGGGCAAGTGCAAACAATAAGAAGTTATTTAAAATTGCAGCAAGAGAAAAGAATAACCGCCCGGCTCAAGCCTCAGGCGAAAATAGCAGTGACTTGGCTTCTCTATATGTTGATCTTTTTCTCTGCAGCTGAATTCCCACTCTTTGTTTCTTTCACCAACATCATTTCTAGCTATTATTTCAGTGAAGAAGCAGTTGCTATGAATCTGTCATTTTAGTTCTGTTATTCATTCAGTCATTTCATTCATTCACACCTTCAATATTCTCTGGGAAACAATATAATCCTTATTGTACAAATCAACTTCTCTACTTGCCCAGTCCCAGTTAAAATGTGTTATATCCAATGCAAAGTAAATCACCCTTCTTCAACAGGGACAATGAAACAATAACGCCAGGTCAGGCATGCTCCTCTCACACTTACTCCCGCCCACATGGCAGCTAGCAGATAAGCTGCTAAAGTCAGAACCTCCAGCTTTTTGCAATTTTGTGAATCGCTATTTTCTCCCTGTATTATTTAGTGTGATGCCCCTGATTTTTCTTACAAAGGCCACTAAAAGAGCAATCTTCTGAGCAGATTTCCTCTTCTAGATTTCCCCTGCTGTGCTTGTGAAATCTAGCAAATTTGATATATATTTTAAAAGGGACTTACATCCCACCCTTACTTTTCATATTTTCATGTGCATGCTACTTACTTTTCCTCTGTTTCTACTTATTGCAGTATGCTATTTCTTGTTGTTCTTCTTGTGTTTTTCTTCTTAGTGGTGAATGACCCAAATACTCTTCTTCATTCTCTTTTGTCAAAAAATATTTTTGGGCTTTGCCTGCACAGTTCTTGCGTTACCATGCACTATCTGATAATGTCATGGCCACATCATTATTAGGGCTCCTGGTTTTATGTTTTTTTTTATTTATTTTTTACATTTTCGTCTGTATTTATCCATATTTATTTTTGGGTAATTCTTTCTGTATTTATCCACATTTATTTGTGTTGCAAGCAAAAGAAGACGCTGCAGCTAAGCTAGTATTTTTCCACATTTATTTAATTAGACAGTGCACTCTTGAACTCGGCTGTTATAGGTGCTTTGCACATGGTGTTGAAGGAATAAAAATACCTTAAAAGAAAACATTGTGGACTCCCTCTGTGCTGTGGATACTCTGGTGGGGACCTTGCCGAGTTGTCTTTGAGGATATATATATATATATATATTCACTGAAAAAACCATAGGTTTCACACACGTTATAGTAAGGAATTTGCATTTAAAAAACCTTAGAAATTCACTGAAAAAACCATAGGTTTCACACATGTTATAGTAAGCTGGACATTTCACTCATACAAAACCTTTGAAATTCCCCCGTTATAGTTAATTCAGCTGACTGTAACTCGCGGGCCCACAATGCACTGCTGATGACGTCACATATTACATCACTCGTGAAATGGTCAGTGACATCACTCATGACATCACTGATGACATCTCAAATGACATCACTGATGACATCATCCAGTGAATGTGTGTTTTTCGGAAAATGTAATATGTTTTATATATGTACATCTCAAGTTCAATGGAAGAATAAATGGGTATATAAGTGTCGAAATGGATGATTTGTTTTGTAAAATTGATTGTATAACGGACTGATTAAGTGTATCTTAGTGAATACAAGTATTACTGAGTAATTTTAAAATATTTAGATATCTGTATAAGTGTCTCACTTTGTGTATAGGTGGCTGCATGGGTTGGTGAGTAGCTACATGAGTGTCTATATGGGTTATTAGTTGTTTTTAAACTATCAGTATGAATGTTTGTATGGTTCGGTGTGGTATTACTTAGCGCATAGATGCATGAATGAGTGACTCACTGTTTGTATGTGTTTTGAAGACAGCATGTGTGCAGGACTGTATGGGTGGATGAGTGTGTGTGTGGGTGTGTTAGTGAGTGAATGACTGTCCCAATACTATCTTTATAAGTAAGTACATATGTTTTAAACTAGTATATGTAAGTATTGATGTATATATGTGAGTATATATGAGAGTGAGAGATTGGAAGAGTTCCTGTATAAATAAGTATGTGATTCTAAAAGTGATTGTTTAAGAGAGTAATTAAATGTAAATTTCTGTACAAATAAGTGTAGTGGTGTGTATAGCTATATATGCAAGCAAATGGATGTTTAAAAGTTTATTTGCATGTGTGAGTATATGTGTGAGTAACTCTATGTATGACTGTACGTGTGTAACAGGATGTATAGGTGTATAAGTACATATGATGAGTGAGTACATGTATGAGTGACTATAAAGAACTGTTGGTGAATGAGTGGATGAGTATGTAGATTTTGGAATTACTGAATAGGTTGTTCTAACTAGTATTGCTATCTCCATTATTTTGTACATTTTAGTTTCTATTTTTCAATGTGTGTATCAAAGGTTATATTAGGGTGAGAGGAGGTCTGCCACTCTTTCACAAGGATGATGCCATCAGTGATGTCATTTGAGATGTCATCAGTGATGTCATGAGTGATGTCACTGACCATGTCATGAGTGATGTAATATGTGACGTCATCAGCTGTGCATTGCGGGCGCGCGAGTTATAGTTAGCTGAACTAACTATAACGGGGGAATTTCAAAGGTTTTGTATGAGTGAAATGTCCAGCTAACTATAACATGTGTGAAACCTATGGTTTTTTCAGTGAATTTCTAAGGTTTTTTTAAATGCTAATTCCTAACTATAACGTGCGTGAAACCTGTGGTTTTCCACTGAATTTCAAAGGTTTTGTAAATGATAATTCTTAAATGCATTAATTATTATATTTCTTTCTTTTTATACTAATTTCCTACATTTTTATTATAAATATTGATACTTATTTAATTTTGTAAATTATATTTCATATTCTTAATGTAAAATAATAACAAAACAAAATTCTAAAATATTTTTTTATTAATTAATTATTTTTTGTCAATATATTAAAATTCAATTCTATATAATTCCTTTTTCATTCTTTTTTTCAGTATTTGTACCGTACGCATACAGTGATCGCACCGTCCATTGTACAATAAATCGTCCTCTGCACGTACGCGCGCACGTGTTACAGATACGCTTTGACATTACACTCTCCTTGCAGAATTGTAATCATTCAGCCACTTACCAAGTACTCATGGTGAAAGTGTGCCTTAGGGCATGAACTGCTTCAAACACTTATAGACTATGCCAGTGTTCTATGCACCGACAAACTTGTCTTTTATACCTTCAATCACCCAATCTGTATTCATACACTTCAAGTAAACACTATCATACTTATGTTTCAGTATTGAAGTGACCATACAGCACTATGTGTTTATCTATACACTGTTCTAAAAGAATCCATTTGCTACATTAAAACACTAATCAGCAGATGTACTATAAGTGCTACATCCCCAGAGATATGCCAGTTATTGTATACTGTAACATCACCTCCTTGTAGCGCAGGGCTTTATAATGTGATGCACCTTCCAGATGCGTCACATTGTAAATACCACATATCATGGCACATCTTTTACACCACCAGTGCGTCACAAAAGTGGCACAACAGTTGTCTAAAAGAGACACAAGGGTGTTGTATATCCACCCCTAACACATACAAATTCATCCAGGCAGTTTCACCAGCAGTGCAAATTGAAGCATATACTTGTAACATATTTATGTGCATATGTTACATTCAAGTGTTTCGGATGTACTACAGTATGCTATATGTAAACAGCTTATAGATTTATGCTGTAGCACTTCCTTATAGTTCTGCACTTTCACATTCACCATACACTAGTAATGTATTCATTCATTCATTTATAAACTTCACATTCATTCTGAGAAACTTTTATACACTAACATAGAAATATAGTTCTTTCTTTGACCAGTGAAGGTAGTTCTAAAAAGAACTGTTTTTTTTTTCTGTTTTTAGTTTTCAATTTTTTTTGTGTTTTCTCAACAAGTTTTTGGGGAAACCAAAAAAATGGAACTGGAACTCAAAAAGTATCCAACACGAACAAAAGAATAAAAAAAAAAAGAACTAATGTCGAGGACAGCGATGCTCCTGTATACTGCGTTTCATCAGGTCAATAGACTGTTCCCCATAACACAAAACTTTCTTGCAATAAATGCATAGAATTTTAACATCAGCAAAATCACGATCAATTTGTGGGTGTGGACTGCTTGCTGGAAATGCTGCTGCAGCAGTTGATGTGCTTGGTGCACTAGCAGGTGGGTTGTCCTGCAAGCTCCGTCTTACAGCTCAAGCAAAGTTGTTTCGATGCAAGTTCTTCACGTGTCGCACCAGTTTTGCTGTGCCAAAGGAGTATTTTTTTACATGGATCACCCCTAGAAAGAGTTGTTTGGCAAATTTTACAGGTTACTTTTGGAGCATTAACCTTTTTTTGCCCTTCTGGAAAAGTGAAAAACTTCCAAATTACAGCTTCTTTCCTCTTCTTTGGAGGTTCTTCAGGAATTAAATCTCCATCTGAAGAATGGCTGGAATATAAGTCCATTGCTGATATTATGGTGGTCTTCCTTTTATTTTACAGGGTTCTCAGAAGAAATGCTTTTTCTTAGAAAGTCAAACTAAATGATTAAAATGGGACGGAACATTTGCAATAGAAACTATTATGAACCAATCAAATCTCTTCTTTTAAAGTCACATGGCTTTCCGTAGGCTTACGCTGCGCTTCATGTGCTCTTACGAAGCGAGTATGCATGATGTTCCACCCCGATTTCTATAATCGCTTTTAAAAGTAATATACGATTGTCCAAACTTTAAAAAAACTATTTTCATAACTACTCTAGATAATGTACTCTATTAGTATGTTAATTAAATACATAAATATATCTTTTTAAATAATTAAAAACATTCGCGCCTTTCGCGTACGGGGCGCCATACATGACGTCACACAGAAACTTTGATGCGATGCGTAACGTCCAAGCGTATTCGTAACGTATGTGAGGGTATGCGCTCAGAATGATAACCAGTACAAACTATGATGCAATCACTTTCTCACTGTCAAATCAGACCACAGGGCGCGCTACGAGCATGGTTACAAGTGGTCACTCATTGGAGATCCGATACTGGCCCTGCCTCTGCGTGCATGAAAACCCCGCCCATATCTCTCTCTGTTGTTAATTATTGGTCCACACACTCACACTTGCACATGCGCGGTACACGCCCACCCACACTTTCCTAGATATCACCACGTAGCTTTCTTGCCATTACTAAGCCTGGAAACCAATACATTAACCAATAGGAGGTCCCCCAGGGCCGTCATTCTTCTAGACCGCGAAAACGCCTCCAATGACGGCCCTGGACTTAGTTTGGTCAACCCCCGCGGTTCCCATATAAAGCGGATACGAACATAAGCACACTCTCTTTTGCCAGCGCTGCGCTGACAGACAGACTCTCATCGTCGTCGATTGTACTACGAATGGTTTGCTTGAGAGAAGAAGGACTCATGACACTCGACGTGGTGTCACTGCTGCAGCCGTCCAGCGAGGCCACCATAGCCGCAGTGTCGGCGTCGCCCGCGCCCTCCCACCCAGGCCCAGCCAAAGCCCCAGCCTTTGAAGATAAGACAAGAGAGAACAGCAGCAAAGGTAGGAGAAGCCGTTAGCATCAGCCTCCACTGTAAATTGTACCTGCATCATAGTATTTGTTTTTTTACTGTCACGTGACCCTCCAAGCTCTATTTTCCTTTAGTTTCCTGAAACACATACTTTGTACTTCATTGTATTACCTCCCTCCTAATTTTCTCGTCACTTTTAATATTTATTACTGCGTCACGTGGCATTCCCAGGCCTCTATTATTATTCCTCATATATTATTTATCTTAATATATCCTTCTGCATCACGGAGGCGACCTAGGCCTTTTCTACATAAACTGTGCGTACATCAATTTCTGTGTCGTATTTTTCAAGTGTCACGTGCTTTGGCCCGCATTCTTATAGATTGTGCGATTATTATATAATTATTTTTTGACTGAGTCATGCACCCTTCCCAGCTCTGTTTTGCTTTAGTTTTGTGCTCCATTTGCTTTGTACTTCATTCTATTTTCTCCCTCCTAATCCTCCCGTCACTTTTAATGTTTATTGCTACCTCACGTGGCCTTTTCAGGCCTCTATTCTTATTTATGATATATCGTTTATCATAATAAACCCGTTTACTGCGACCGTTATTTCGGTGCAGAGTGGGCGTTCTGAAGAGTGCGCTAGGCCCCGTCTGACGTTGAACGTTTGCAGCACAAGCCAGGTACTGCTCCGAATGTTCAGCGGCCGACGGCACCAACAATGGTTAAATAAATTGTGCGTCCATGAATTTCTGTGTCGTATTTTTGAATTGTATCCCGAGTTTTAGCCTGTATTGGTCCAATTTATGCATTCATATTGGTATTTTTTTACTACGTCACGAGCCCCTCCCAGCCGTTTTGCTTTACTTTTGTGCGGCACATGCTCTGTGATTCATCGTAATTGCTCCCTCCTACTCCTCCCATGACTTTTTATCTTCATTGTTACCTCACGTGGTCTTCCCAGGCCTCTATTCTTATTGATCATATATCATTTATCAATATTAACCTGTTTACTGCAACCGTTCTTTCGGCGCAGTGTACAGGTTCTGAATAGTGGGCTAGGCCCCGTCGGACGTTAAACATTTGCAGCACCAACAAGCTACTGCTCCGAACGTTCAGCGTCCGACGGCACCATCAATGGTTAAATAAATTGTGCGTGCATGAATTTCGGTGACGTATTTTTGAATTGTGCCCCGAGTTTTAGCCTGTATTGGTCCAATTTGTGCATTCATATTGGTATTTTTTTACTACGTCACATGGCCCTCCCAGCCGTTTTGCTTTACTTTTGTGCGGCACATGCTCTGTGCTTCATCGTATTTGGTCCCTCCTACTCGTCCTGTGACTTTTTATGTTTATTGCTACCTCAAGTGGCCTTTTCAGGCCTCTATTCTTATTTATGATAAATCGTTTATCATAATAAACCAGTTTACTGCGACCGTTATTTCGGCGCAGTGTGGGCGTTCTGAAGAGTGCGCTAGGCCCTGCCTGACATTGAACGTTTGCAGCACAAGCCAGGTACTGCTCTGAACGTTCAGCGGCCGACGGCACACCCAATGGTTAAATAAATTGTGCGTGCATGAATTTCTGTGTCGTATTTTTGAATTGTACCCCGAGTTTTAGCCTGTATTGGTCCAATTTGTGCATTCATATTGGTATTTTTTTACTACGTCACGCGCCCCTCCCAGCCGTTTTGCTTTACTTTTGTGCGGCACATGCTCTGTGATTCATCGTAATTGCTCCCTCCTACTCCTCCCGTGACTTTTTATCTTCATTGTTACCTCACGTGGTCTTCCCAGGCCTCTATTCTTATTGATCATATATCATTTATCAATATTAACCTGTTTACTGCGACCGTTCTTTCGGCGCAGTGTACAGGTTCTGAATAGTGGGCTAGGCCCCGTCGGACGTTGAACGTTTGCAGCACCAACAAGCTACTGCTCCGAACGTTCAGCGTCCGACGGCACCATCAATGGTTAAATAAATTGTGCGTGCATGAATTTCGGTGACGTATTTTTGAATTGTGCCCCGAGTTTTAGCCTGTATTGGTCCAATTTGTGCATTAATATTGGTATTTTTTTACTACGTCACATGCCCCTCCCAGCCGTTTTGCTTTACTTTTGTGCGGCACATGCTCTGTGCTTCATCGTATTTGCACCCTCCTACTCGTCCCGTGACTTTTATGTTTATTGCTACCTCAAGTGGCCTTTTCAGACCTCTATTCTTATTGAATATATATCGTTTCTCATAATTAACCAGTTTACTGTGACCGTTATTTCGGCGCAGTGTGGGCGTTCTGAAGAGTGCGCTAGGCCCCCTCGGACATTGAACGTTTGCATCACAAGCCAGGTACTGCTCCGAACGTTCAGCGGTCGACGGCACCATCAATGGTTAAATAAATTGTGCGTGCATGAATTTCTGTGTCGTATTTTTGAATTGTGCCCCGAGTTTTAGCCTGTATTGGTCCAATTTGTGCATTCATATTGGTATTTTTTTACTACGTCACGTGCCCCTCCCAGCCGCTTTGCTTTACTTTTCTGCGGAACATGCTCTGTGCTTCATCGGGTTTGCTCCCTCCTACTCCTCCCGTGACTTTTTATGTTTATTGCTACCTCACGTAGCCTTCCCAGGCCTCTATTCCTCTTGATCATATATCATTTATCATAATTAACCCGTTTACTGCGACCGTTCTTTCGGCGCAGTGTACGGGTTCTGAAGAGTGGGCTAGGCCCCGTCGGACGTTGAGCGTTTGCAGCACCAGCCAGGTACTTCTCCGAACGTTCAGCAGCCGACGGCACCATCAATGGTTAAATTAATTGTGCGTGCATCAATTTCTGTGTCGTATTTTTTAATTGTGCCCCGAGTTTTAGCCTGTATTGGTCCAATTTGTGCATTCATATTGGTATTTTTTTACTACGTCACGTGCCCCTCCCAGCCGTTTTGCTTTACTTTTGTGCGGCACATGCTCTGTGCTTCATCGTATTTGCTCCCTCCTACTCGTCCCGTGACTTTTTATGTTTATTGCTACCTCACGTGGCCTCTTCAGGCCTCTATTCTTATTGAATGTATATCGTTTATCATAATTAACCAGTTTACTGCAACCGTTATTTCGGCGCAGTGTGGGCGTTCTGAAGAGTGTGCTAGGCCCCGTCGGACGTTGAACGTTTGCATCACCAGCCAGGTACTGCTCCGAACGTTCAGCGGCCGACGGCACCATCTTTGGTTAAATAAATTGTGCGTGCATGAATTTCTGTGTTGTATTTTTGAATTGTGCCCCGCGTTTTAGCATGTATTGGTCCAATTCGTGCATTCATATTGGTATTTTTTTACTACGTCACGCGCCCCTCCCAGCCGTTTTGCTTTACTTTGTGCGGCACATGCTCTGTGCTTCATCGTAATTGCTCCATCCTACTCCTCCCGTGACTTTTTATCTTCATTGTTACCTCACGTGGTCTTCCCAGGCCTCTATTCTTATTGATCTAATATCGTTTATCAATATTAACCTGTTTACTGCGACCGTTCTTTCGGCGCAGTGTACAGGTTCTGAATAGAATGCTAGGCCCCGTCAGAAATTGAACGTTTGCAGCACCAGCCAGGTACTACTCCGAACGTTCAGCAGCCGACGGCACCATCAATGGTTAAATAAATTGTGCGTGCATGAATTTCTGTGTCGTATTTTTGAAATGTGCCCAGAGTTTTAGCCTGTATTGGTCCAATTTGTGCATTCATATCGGTAATTTTTTTACTACATCACGTGCCTCTCCCAGCCGTTTTGCTTTACTTTTGTTGCGGCACATGCTCTGTGCTTCATCGTATTTGCTCCCTCCTACTCCTCCCGTGACTTTTTATCTTCATTGTTACCTCACGTGGTCTTCCCAGGCCTCTATTCTTATTGATCATATATCATTTATCAATATTAACCTGTTTACTGCGACCGTTCTTTCGGCGCAGTGTACAGGTTCTGAATAGTGGGCTAGGCCCCGTCGGACGTTGAACATTTGCAGCACAAGCCAGGTACTGCTCCGAACGTTCAGCGGCCGACGGCACACCCAATGGTTAAATAAATAGTGCGTGCATGAATTTCTGTGTCGTATTTTTGAATTGTACCCCGAGTTTTAGCCTGTATTGGTCCAATTTGTGCATTCATATTGGTATTTTTTTACTACGTCACGCGCCCCTCCCAGCCGTTTTGCTTTACTTTTGTGCGGCACATGCTCTTAGATTCATCGTAATTGCTCCCTCCTACTCCTCCCGTGACTTTTTATCTTCATTGTTACCTCACATGGTCTTCCCAGGCCTCTATTCTTATTGATCATATATCATTTATCAATATTAACCTGTTTACTGCGACCGTTCTTTCGGCGCAGTGTACAGGTTCTGAAGAGTGGGCTAGGCCCCGTCGGACGTTGAACGTTTGCAGCACCAACAAGCTACTGCTCCGAACGTTCAGCGTCCAACGGCACCATCAATGGTTAAATAAATTGTGCGTGCATGAATTTCGGTGAAGTATTTTTGAATTGTGGCCCGAGTTTTAGCCTGTATTGGTCCAATTTGTGCATTCATATTGGTATTTTTTTACTACGTCACATGCCCCTCCCAGCCGTTTTGCTTTACTTTTGTGCGGCACATGCTCTGTGCTTCATCGTATTTGCTCCCTCCTACTCGTCCCGTGACTTTTATGTTTATTGCTACCTCAAGTGGCCTTTTCAGGCCTCTATTCTTATTGAATATATATCGTTTATCATAATTAACCAGTTTACTGTGACCGTTATTTCGGCGCAGTGTGGGCGTTCTGAAGAGTGCGCTAGGCCCCGTCGGACATTGAACGTTTGCATCACAAGCCAGGTACTGCTCCGAACGTTCAGCGGTCTACGGCACCATCAATGGTTAAATAAATTGTGCGTGCATGAATTTCTGTGTCGTATTTTTGAATTGTGCCCCGAGTTTTAGCCTGTATTGGTCCAATTTGTGCATTCATATTGGTATTTTTTTACTACGTCACGTGCCCCTCCCAGACGCTTTGCTTTACTTTTCTGCGGAACATGCTCTGTGCTTCATCGGGTTTGCTCCCTCCTACTCCTCCCGTGACTTTTTATGTTTATTGCTACCTCACGTGGCCTTCCCAGGCCTCTATTCCTCTTGATCATATATCGTTTATCATAATTAACCCGTTTACTGCGACCGTTCTTTCGGCGCAGTGTACGGGTTCTGAAGAGTGGGCTAGGCCCCGTCGGACGTTGAGCGTTTGCAGCACCAGCCAGGTACTTCTCCGAACGTTCAGCAGCCGACGGCACCATCAATGGTTAAATTAATTGTGCGTGCATCAATTTCTGTGTCGTATTTTTAAATTGTGCCCCGAGTTTTAGCCTGTATTGGTCCAATTTGTGCATTCATATTGGTATTTTTTTACTACGTCACGTGCCCCTCCCAGCCGTTTTGCTTTACTTTTGTGCGGCACATGCTCTGTGCTTCATCGTATTTGCTCCCTCCTACTCGTCCCGTGACTTTTTATGTTTATTGCTACCTCACGTGGCCTTTTCAGGCCTCTATTCTTATTGAATGTATATCGTTTATCATAATTAACCAGTTTACTGCAACCGTTATTTCGGCGCAGTGCGGGCGTTCTGAAGAGTGTGCTAGGCCCCGTCGGACGTTGAACGTTTGCATCACCAGCCAGGTACTGTTCCGAACGTTCAGCGGCTGACGGCACCATCAATGGTTAAATAAATTGTGCGTGCATGAATTTCTGTGTTGTATTTTTGAATTGTGCCTCGCGTTTTAGCCTGTATTGGTCCAATTCGTGCATTCATATTGGTATTTTTTTACTACGTCACGCGCCCCTCCCAGCCGTTTTGCTTTACTTTGTGCGGCACATGCTCTGTGCTTCATCGTAATTGCTCCCTCCTACTCCTCCCGTGACTTTTTATCTTCATTGTTACCTCACGTGGTCTTCCCAGGCCTCTATTCTTATTGATCTAATATCGTTTATCAATATTAACCTGTTTACTGCGACCGTTCTTTCGGCGCAGTGTACAGGTTCTGAATAGAATGCTAGGCCCCGTCAGAAATTGAACGTTTGCAGCACCAGCCAGGTACTACTCCGAACGTTCAGCAGCCGACGGCACCATCAATGGTTAAATAAATTGTTCGTGCATGAATTTCTGTGTCGTATTTTTGAAATGTGCCCAGAGTTTTAGCCTGTATTGGTCCAATTTGTGCATTCATATCGGTAATTTTTTTACTACATCACGTGCCTCTCCCAGCCGTTTTGCTTTACTTTTGTTGCGGCTCATGCTCTGTGCTTCATCGTATTTGCTCCCTCCTACTCGTCTTGTGAGTTTTATGTTTATTGCTACCTCACGTGGCCTTCCCAGGCCTCTATTCTTATTTATGATATATCATTTATCATATTTAACCCGTTTACTGCGACCGTTATTTCGGCGCAGTGTGGGCGTTCTGAAGAGTGCGCTAGGCCCTGTTGGACGTTGAGCGTTTGCAGCTCCAGACAGGTACTGCTCCGAACGTTCAGCGGCTGACGGCACCATTAATGGTTAAATATATTGTGCGTGCGTGAATTTCTGTGACGTATTTTCGAATTGTCCCCCGAGTTTTAGCCTGTATTGGTCCAATTTGTGCATTCATATTGGTATTTTTTCACTACGTCACGTGCCCCTCCCCGCCGTTTTGCTTTGCTTTTGTGCAGCACATGCTCTGTGCTTCATCGTATTTGCTCCCTCCTACTCGTCCCGTGACTTTTTATGTTTATTGCTACCTCACGTGGCCTTCTCAGGACTCTATTCTTATTTATGATATATCGCTTATCATAATAAACCTGTTTACTGCGACCGTTATTTCGGTGCAGTGTGGGCGTTCTGAAGAGTGTGCTAGGCCCCGTCTGACGTTGAACGTTTGCAGCACCAGCCAGGTACTGCTCCGATCATTCAGCAGCCGACGGCACCATCAATGGTTAAATAAATTGTGCGTGCATGAATTTCTGTGTCGTATTTTTGAATTGTACCCCGAGTTTTAGCCTGTATTGGTCCAATTTGTGCATTCATATTGGTATTTTTTTACTACGTCACGCGCCCCTCCCAGCCGTTTTACTTTACTTTTGTGCGGCACATGCTCTGTGCATCATCATAATTGCTTCCTCCTACTCATCTCGTGACTTTTTATCTTCATTGTTACCTCACGTGGTCTTCCCAGGCCTCTATTCTTATTGATCATCTATCGTTTATCAATATTAACCTGTTTACTGCGACCAATTTTTCGGCACAGTGTACAGGTACTGAATAGTGGGCTATGCCCCGTCGGACGTTGAACGTTTGCAGCACCAACAAGCTACTGCTCCGAACGTTCAGCGTCCGACGGCACCATCAATGGTTAAATAAATTGTGCCTGCATGAATTTCTGTGACGTATTTTTGAATTGTGCCCCGAGTTTTAGCCTGTATTGGTCCAATTTGTGCATTCATATTGGTATTTTTTTACAACGTACGTGCTCCTCCCAGCCGTTTTGCTTTACTTTTGTGCGGCACATGCTCTGTGCTTCATCGTATTTGCTCCCTCCTACTCGTCCCGTGACTTTTTATGTTTATTGCTACCTCAAGTGGCCTTTTCAGGCCTCTATTCTTATTGAATATATATCGTTTATCATAATTAACCAGTTTACTGGGACCATTATTTCAGCGCAGTGCGGGCGTTCTGAAGAGTGTACTAGGCCCCGTCGGACGTTGAACGTTTGCATCACCAGCCAGGTACTGCTCCGAACATTCAGCGGCCGACGGCACCATCAATGGTTAAATAAATTGTGCTTGCATGAATTTCTGTGTCGTATTTTTGAATTGTACCCCGAGTTTTAGCCTGTATTGGTCCAATTTGTGCATTGATATTGGTATTTTTTTACTACATCACGCGCCCCTCCCAGCCGTTTTGCTTTACTTTTGTGCGGCACATGCTCTGTGCTTCATCGTAATTGCTCCCTCCTACTCCTCCCGTGACTTTTTATCTTCATTGTTAACTCACGTGGTCTTCCCAGGCCTCTATTCTTATTGATCATATATCGTTTATCAATATTAACCTGTTTACTGCGACCGTTCTTTCGGCACAGTGTACAGGTTCTGAATAGTGGGCTAGGCCCCGTCGGACGTTGAACGTTTGAAGCACCAACAAGCTACTGCTCCGAACGTTCAGCATCCGACGGCACCATCAATGGTTAAATAAATTGTGTGTGCATGAATTTCTGTGACGTACTTTTGAATTGTGCCCCGAGTTTTAGCCTGTATTGGTCCAATTTGTGCATTCATATTCGTATTTTTTTACAACGTACGTGCTCCTCCCAGCCGTTTTGCTTTACTTTTGTGCGGCACATGCTCTGTGCTTCATCGTATTTGCTCCCTCCTACTCCTCCCGTGACTTTTTATCTTCTTTGTTGCCTCACGTGGTCTTCCCAGGCCTCTATTCTGATTGATCATATATCGTTTATCAATGTTAACCTGTTTACTGCGACCGTTTTTTCGGCTCAGTGTACTGGTACTGAATAGTGAGCTAGACCCCGTCGGACGTTGAACGTTTGCAGCACCAACAAGCTACTGCTCCGAACGTTCAGCGTCCGACGGCACCATCAATTGTTAAATAAATTGTGCGTCCATGAATTTCTGTGACGTATTTTTGAATTGTGCCCTGAGTTTTAGCCTGTATTGGTCCAATTAGTGCATTCATATTGGTATTTTTTTACAACGTACGTACTCCTCCCAGCCGTTTGCTTTACTTTTGTGCGGCACATGCTCTGTGCTTCATCGTATTTGCTCCCTCCTACTCGTCCCGTGACTTTTTATGTTTATTGCTACCTCACGTGGCCTTTTCAGGCCTCTATTCTTATTGAATATATATCGTTTATTATAATTAACCAGTTTACTGCGACCATTATTTCAGCACAGTGTGGGCGTTCTGAAGAGTGTGCTAGGCCCCGTCAGACGTTGAACGTTTGCATCACCAGCCAGGTACTGCTCCAAACGTTCAGCGGCCGACGGCACCATCAATGGTTAAATAAATTGTGCGTGCATGAATTTCTGTGTCGTTTTTTTTTTTATTGTACTCCGAGTTTTAGCCTGTATTGGTCCAATTTGTGCATTCATATTGGTAATTTTTTTACTACGTCACGTGCCCCTCCCAGCCGTTTTGCTTTACTTTTGTTACGGCACATGCTCTGTGCTTCATCATAATTGCTCCCTCCTACTCCTCCTGTTACTTTTTATCTTCATTGTTATCTCACGTGGTCTTCCCAGGCCTCTATTCTTATTGATCATATATCGTTTATCAATATTAACCTGTTTACTGCGACCGTTTTTTTGGCGCAGTGTACAGGTACTGAATAGTGGGCTAGGCCCCGTCGGACGTTGAACGTTAGCAGCACCAACAAGCTACTGCTCCGAACGTTCAACGTCCGACGGCACCATCAATGGTTAAAATAAATTGTGCGTGCATGAATTTCTGTGACGTATTTTTGAATTGTGCCCTGAGTTTTAGCCTGTATTGGTCCAATTTGTGCATTCATATTGGTATTTTTTTACAACGTACGTGCTCCTCCCAGCCGTTTTGCTTTACTTTTGTGCGGCACATGCTCTGTGCTTCATCGTATTTGCTCCCTCCTACTCGTCCCGTGACTTTTTATGTTTATTGCTACCTCACGTGGCCTTTTCAGGCATCTATTCTTATTGAATATATATCGTTTATCATATTTAACCAGTTTACTGCGACAGTTATTTCACCGCAGTGTGGGCGTTCTGAAGAGTGTGCTAGGCCCCGTCGGACGGTGAACGTTTGCATCACCAGCCAGGTACTGCTCTGAACGTTCCGCGGCCGACGGCACCATCAATGGTTAAAATAAATTGTGCGTGCATGAATTTCTGTGACGTATTTTTGAATTGTGCCCCGAGTTTTAGCCTGTATTGGTCCAATTTGTGCATTCATATTGGTATTTTTTTACAACGTACGTGCTCCTCCCAGCCGTTTTGCTTTACTTTTGTGCGGCACATGCTCTGTGCTTCATCGTATTTGCTCCCTCCTACTCGTCCCGTGACTTTTTATGTTTATTGCTACCTCACGTGGCCTTTTCAGGCATCTATTCTTATTGAATATATATCGTTTATCATATTTAACCAGTTTACTGCGACAGTTATTTCACCGCAGTGTGGGCGTTCTGAAGAGTGTGCTAGGCCCCGTCGGACGGTGAACGTTTGCATCACCAGCCAGGTACTGCTCTGAACGTTCCGCGGCCGACGGCACCATCAATGGTTAAATAAATTGTGCGTGCATGAATTTCTGTGTCGTATTTTTGAATTGTACCCCGAGTTTTAGCCTGTATTGGTCCAATTTGTGCATTCATATTGGTATTTTTTTACTACGTCACGCGACCCTCCCAGCCATTTTGCTTTACTTTTGTGCGGCACATGCTCTGTGCTTCATCGTAATTGCTCCCTCCTACTCCTCCCGTGACTGTTTATCTTCATTGTTACCTCACGTGGTCTTCCCAGGCCTCTATTCTTATTGATCATATATCGTTTATTAATATTAACCTGTTTACTGCGACCGTTCTTTCGGCGCAGTGTACAGGTTCTGAATAGTGGGCTAGGCCCCGTCGGACGTTGAACGTTTACAGCACCAACAAGCTACTGCTCCAAACGTTCAGCGTCCGACGGCACCATCAATGGTTAAATAAATTGTGCTTGCTTGAATTTCTGTGACGTATTTTTGAATTGTGCCCCGAGTTTTAGCCTGTATTGGTCCAATTTGTGCATTTATATTGGTATTTTTTTACAACGTCACGTGCCCCTCCCAGCCGTTTTGCTTTACATTTGTGAGGCACATGCTCTCTGCTTCATCGTATTTGTTCCCTCCAAATCGTCCTCTAACTTTGTATATTTATTGCTACCTCACGTGGCATTCCCAGGTCTCCATTCTTATTGTTCATATATGGTTAATCATAATATTTCCTTCTGCGTCACAGGGCCATCTTACGCCTTTTTTAACTAAATTGTGTTTCAGCGAATTTCCATGTCGTGTTTGAAATGTGCCCCATGTTTTAGCCTGTATTGGTCTCACTCACATATGTAAACTCATCAGTCACTCCTATGGCAAGGTTTTGCAATCCTGAATACTGAGTGCTACGTTTTGTGTGAGAGGATACCCATGCATAACCAAGATAAGTTTTCTTTGGCTGCATGGACACATGTAGTGTAACCTGTCAAATACTTTAAAATGCTACCCTCCCACTAGTCCTAAAGGTGGATGTAGAATTCCACTGTTCATCATAAAATAGAATTGGATGTCACTAAGTACAAAGTATTTCTATATTATGATAGCCCTAATGTGTCCCTTAAATATTCCAGCAAAATCCAGACATATACTAACTAAAACACAACCACCATTAGTAACCTATAAAAATTTGCCAAAGAACTCTTTCAAGGTGTGATCAATCCAAAAAATACTCCTTTGGCACAGCAAATTTAGTACAACACAGAAACAACTTCCACCCCAACAACTTTGCTTCAGCTGCAACACAGAGATTGCACGACAACACACTTGCTCCTGCACCAAACACATCAACTACTGCAACAGCATCTTCAGCAAACAGTCCATACTCACATATTGATCTTGAATTTGGTAAACTTAAATTTCTATGCATTTCTTGCAATGAACGTTTGTGTTACGGGAAATAGTCTATCAACTTCATCAAAAATAAGAAACTGTAGCATCGCTGTCCTCCACATCAGTCATTAGAAATTTATCAAGCTTTTTTTGTTCTAAAACTACCCCGTCCGAAAGCAGTAGTAAATGTGCAAACTTGCTGCCTTTCTTGGCTGGAGTTATAAATTATTCTAAAATTAATTCAAATTCAAAACGCAGACCCTTCATTCAGCCTTCTTGGTAACTACTAACCATGAATGACAGTGAGTAACTTGCACACTTGCGTCCTTTCTTGTGTCCTTTCTACCGCACAGTGTGTGTACTTTCTGCACTTCCACTGTTTGCTTAGATGTGATACCCATTTCTCAGGATCCCACTGCCAAATCCGACACACAGTCTGTGTAATGGACTGGAAAACCAAACACCCACTTCCTTTACAAAGCCCTGGGTAGTTTCAACGTCTGCTGTCTTTCTTAATGTTCACCTTATTCTGCATCCACTAGCACAAACACACCTACCTGCTACCTTTCTTGACTGTCTTTGCCAACTATTATTCTAATTCAAAGTAGAGACCCTGGAAAGGGCCCGGTGTTATTTTTGAGCACTATGGCCCAGAGTGGGAACTTAGTGCACTTGCTTTTCTTCCTTAGATGTGGTAGTCATTTCTCAGCCTCCCACTGCGGAATCCAACACCCTGTCTGTGTAATAAAAAGGATATCCTAAGACCCACTTCGCTGACAAGGCAGAGGATAGTTTGCGTATCTGCAGCCTTTCTTATTTTTTACCTTATTCATCTTCTACTCGATCAAGACACCATCCACACGTACACACACTTGCTGCCTTTTTTGACTGGGGTTATCAATTATTATTCAATTATATATTCTAATTCAAAGTGGAGGCCCTTTATCAAGCCTTTTTCTTGTAGCTACTACCTCGGCCAAAGGCACTGGGAAATTTGCACACTTGCAACCTTTTTTGGCTGATGTTATCTATTATTCTTCAAGTAATTCAAAGTTCAAGCCCTTTATTGAACCTTCTTGGTAACTACTACCCATGAATAGTAGTGAGTAATTTGCACACTTGCGTCCTTTCTTGCGTCCTTTCTACTGCACAGTGTGTGTACTTGCTTAACTCCTTAGATGAGATACCCGTTTCTCAGGCTCCCACTGCGGAATCCGACTAACAGTCCTTAATGAACTGGAAAATCAAAGACCCATTTCCTTTACAAGGCAGTGGGTTGTTTCAGCATGTGCTACCTTTCTTCCTTTTCACCTTATTCTACATCCACTACATCAAACACACGTACCTGCTACCTTTCTTGCTGCCTTTCCCAAGTATTATTCTAATTCAAAGTAGAGGCCCTGAAATTGGCCCAGTGTTGTAATTTTTCAGCCCCACCGCCCACAGTGGTAACTTAATGCACTTACATTGCTTCATTTGATGTCGAGCCATTTCTCAGGCTCCCACTACGAACTTCGACTCCCTATCTGTATAATGAGGTGGAAATCTAAAGATCCACTTCCCTGACAATGCACTGGGTACTTTACGTGTCTGTAGCCTTTCTAATTTTTCACCTTTTTTTATCTTCATGTCAATCAATACATCATCTACAAACTGGGGTTGCCAGTAATTAGACTCACCAGACGCAGTGGACGCCACACCGAGAACCAGCGCGAAGAACCCCCTGCCTTGCACACTCCTGATGCCACGCAGCTCTTCTTGCCCTGATTGCCGTTCCCCCCGCCGCAAGCGCCGCAGGTGACCAGGCGCAGCCGCAGAGCGGGGGGAGCATAGCACTACATCATTCAGGAGCCCTCAGCTGGCCACGCCCCCAAACGCGCCCGGAGGCGCTTGAAAAGGGAGTCACTCTACTGGCGAGAGGGTTGCCAGTAATTAGACTCACCAGACGCAGTGGACGCCACACCGAGAACCAGCGCGAAGAACCCCCTGCCTTGCACACTCCTGACGCCACGCAGCTCTTCTTGCCCTGATTGCAGTACCCCCCGTCGCAAGCGCCGCAGGTGACCAGGCGCAGCTGCAGAGCGGGGGGAGCGTAGCACTACATCTTTCAGGAGCCCTCAGCTGGCCATGCCCCCAAACGCGCCTGGAGGCGCTTGAAAAGGGCGTCACTTCTACCGCCTCGCGGGACGCGCGCGGGTGGTCGCCGGGCTGAGCCCGGGCAGAGGGCGGGCCGTCTGTGGCCGTCCGGGGTCGGCAGTGGTCGGGAGGGCCACCCCTCTAAGCAGAGATAAAGGTGAGCGACCCTTATATTATTATGGGGAATCGTACCACCACTACCTCGAGTCAGTCCATCATAATCCCCCCTGTGATACCTGCTTCAATTGAAAGCATGTTGGAAGACGGATTTAATTTGATCTTCATTGAAACAACAAACATTGAACGTAGCCTGTCCATGAGTCATTCCAGCTCACACTTGGAAGTGGCCGAAACCCAGTTTGCCAGTAATCGCACTACTATGCCTCTTTCCCCAGCGGTCATAATCTCCAAAACTGCTTTGTCGGCTCCATTAATTCATGTCTCAACGATAGATAGCAATATTATCACCATAACCGACTCTCAACAAGACCCCTTGGACCTTACCGCTGTCCTCTCCATGGTCCCTAGTGATAAGACTGCAGCGGAGAAAAGGAAGCGAGGCAAAGCCAAACCTACGTATAACAAGAGGAAACAACCTGCACGCAATAAAGGGCAACCAACACCACAGAGTATGTGGTCCCGTGGAAAAACAACATCTAGTGATGGCCCTGACACGTCCACTCCCCCTTTGGTTGTTACTAACGCTGTTACTGTCATCGACCCTGTACGGTGTGAACATAATTCTATTTCTACACAAACTGAGTGTACTACGGGAAATGCCTTATTGGACAAACCCAATGGAAATTTCATCAAAACTATTGTTGATTCAATTTTTAACCAAATGAAGAGTCAAATGGATAAACAATTTAATAAGATTTTTAAACGAATGGACAGATAAGAGAGCCTGGTGAAAAGGGAAGATGCAAAAAGGAAAGGCTCTATTAGTATTGATAAATTGAGGGGAGATCGATTTCTAAAAGATATGGAATTAGTCAATAGGGGTCCTATGGGTGAAAGCATCTCTCGTGTTTTATCAGACACAGAGAGTGTGAGCAGGGACAGTCCTGTAAGGAGTGACAAATCCCTGCAATCGAAATGTATCACCCTGGCCAAAACATCTCAACCTGGGCCACAAGCTCCAGTTAGTCAGCCCTGTCCTATCGGCGGGGTGTCCGGAGCTGCACTGGGGTCTGTCCCTGACAAAGCGGGGAAATCAGATAAGATCACCCCTAAAACTGGTCGCACTGATGTCTCACAGCCCAAAAAAAAAGACAGGGACGGTCCTCCACTTGCCCCCTGAAGCCTGCCCTTATGTTTTAGTCTTAGCAGGAGTTCCTCCCCTGCAAGAGGATCAAAGGGAGTCTTGGGCCCAGCTGAAAAATAAGTCTATTGACTGGTTGCCCAGGCATAAAGGCGTAGGGCCACAAATCTCCAATGAAATCATGACAGCAAGACGGGTAGATTGGGTGGGTCCCTTGCCAAAGAATATCACTGGCGACTGTATTGTCCTGAACTTTAGACATCCAGCTACAGTTAACCATCAGTTAAATAGTAATAACATCCACTTCAGCCCATCCACTGCTGTGACCCCTCTACCCTTGAGACACTTTTATAGACCCCCATTAAGACCACCTACACCAATCTTTCCCTTATCCAATAGATTCAGTGCTTTATCGAATCTGCAGTATCAGGGTTGACCATCAACAGATGACTCACCTGCTATTGGAAGCCCTACGGCCCTAGTTAGTGTTCCCCAGCCCATTAAGAATGCTAGTACCATATCCATCACACCGAAGCTTCACATGGAGGTTACACCACCTGGGAGTCTAAATACAGATGAACCTATTCCCTCTCCCGTCATTCTAGACGCCAGTTTCACTGTACTAAGTTGGAATATTGCTGGGTTAAAAACAAAGATGGCATCTTCCGATTGGTCTGATTGGATAAAAACTTTTGACATTTTAATGTTTCAGGAAACTTGGTGCACTAGTAGTCTTCTGTTTGATGGGTACACTTGCGATAATCAAATTGTACCATGCCCGGCGCTGGGCCGACCCAGTGGAGGTTTATCTCTATGGGTAAAAATCACCGCAGGTGGACACACCAAGACTGTGGACATTGATGATGAAAATTTCCAGGCTATCATCTATCTAGGTCGAATTAAGCTATGTTTAATATATTTTTATAATAATGATTTTTTATCCCAACCCAATAATAATTTTATAAGGTTGTTTGATTTTATTGACAAAATTGTGGAAGGACAAATTTATGGCAAAATTGATGGGATCTTACTGGGTGGCGACTTCAACGCTCACATCCACAAGTGCAATTCTAATTCAGTTGCCCCTTTAAGACGGGTGCCATCTTGTAAAAGAGGGGAGGAATTGCTTAATCACATAGCGACCCGTGACTTAGTTAAAGTCATGGAGACAGCCTACAGTACTATGGGTGAACGGCCCCAGCCAACATATATAGGACGTGGGAGCTGTTCTACCATAGATTATGTTTTTGTTTCCTCTCTACTTGTGGATTGTTTAGCCAGTGCAGACGTTCCCAGTACCATATACAGTGATCACAATCCAATTTTGACTACTTTTAACTCTGTTAAAAAACTGGACAAGTGACAAGAAATTGGGGCAACAAATCTAATGGTATCAACTGACAAACTTAGAGTCATTTGGAAGGGAATTGATAATAAGGGGCTTTTAGCATGTATTTAGAAAAAACACCCCCAATTGATCGACACTTGTTTGTCTATTGATGTTCCTGGCCCCGAAATTATAGTGGCTTTTTCCCGCCTGTGCGCAGCTTTTAAAGAGGAGATCTCCAAACCAGTCAGATGCCCCGCTAAAGAACCCCGGTGGTTTGACAGTACTTGCTCGAAAGCAAATCGGGAATTAAGGGAGGCACTTTTAGCAAAACCTAGAAACCAGCCCCTAATAAGATCATTAAGAGCATGCTACAAACAAGCCACCAAAACTCGGACAGAAGAAATTCTGAAGGACAAGTGGGATTCTCTTGCTCGAACAGCAACTTTAAAAGATGTTGCCGGTTTTTGGGGTGAGGTTAAATCTTTGAGGTCTATAGGATCAAATATCACCCCCATTAATTGTAATATATCGGGCAAAACGTGGGAAGATCACTTCTCTAGTATCTACGCAGCACCTTGTACACCAGTCGATATTTATCCAGTTATGGGTCTTAATTTTTCAATAATGGAGGTGGAAGATGCGATAAATCAGAGTGCTGGCAACAAGGCCCCCGGCCCTGATGGGTTATCTATCGATCAAATCAAATCAGAGCCCGAATTCTGGTCTCCACTATTGTGTAATGTTTTTAATAACCTGTCTGACACCCCCACCCCGGAAACCTGGTCTAATAGCATCATTGTCCCCATCTTTAAGAAGGGTGACAGACTTAACCCTAATTGCTATCGTCCGATATCTTTAATTGACAATACCTTAAAGATTCTGGGCAGAGTCATCTTTAATAAGATAAGGGTCTGGGGTGAGGAGAATAGAATTTTACATCCTTGTCAGCTAGGTTTTAGAAGCAATGTGGGGACTGTGGAGCAATGTCTGAACTTGAATCTCATTATGGGCAAATACATCATAGCCAAAAAAGCCCCTCTGTATTTGGGCTTTATGGATCTAAGTTCAGCATTCGACTTTGTTAATCGCTCCAAATTATGGGTGGCCCTGTTGAATTATGGGCTGGATAAAGCCCTTGTACATTTTCTTGCTCATTTGCACAGCGATTTAAAAGCTCGAGTGAGAGTAAACAGTGAAGGAGAGGTTTCTGAGAACATTTTAATTGGCAGGGGGGTCAGACAAGGATGTGTCTTGGCCCCCCTGCTTTTTATTTTGTTTATAAATGAATTAAGCAGTTCTCTGTCCAAGTTAACCAGCGATGTACCCAGCATTAATGGCACTTTACTTCCTTGCCTCTCATACGCAGACGATGCGGTTCTTATGGGCCGCACTCCACAAGCACTGCGCACTTTAATAACTGGTTTTGTTTCCCACATGGCGGACCTCGGGCTCTGCACTAATTTTAATAAATCTTATATAATGTCGTGAGGGCCTAAGAGACATAACATCCAGCGTATCGTCACAGGGAACGATGCCCTAAAAAGCACTTGCAGTTTTCCTTATCTAGGGTTAATGTTTTCCAACACATGTTCCTGGCAGCCTCATGTGGTTCACGGGAGGAATAAACTGGCTAAGGCAATCAACTCCATAATTAGCCTCCAGCAACCCAAACGTGCTGAGGTAGTAAGCTCCTTACTGCAAATCTATAGAACCCAATGCCTCCCTACGGCAACTTATGGCGCAGAGGTATGGGGATACTCCAATAGCGCCAATATTCAGACTGAAGAAAATAGATTTTGCCGGAAGATCTTGGGGGCTTGTATCTCAGCACCAACTTATATATATCATAGGGAGCTGAATCTCTTTTATGTGGAGGACTTCATCAGGTCGAGACCAGCATTATTCTGGCTAAAAATATGGCGGAACCAGGCCGCCTTTTTGACCCAAGAAATAATCCTAGATTGCTTACAGTGCGATAGGGCACATGACATACCCTGGCTCAGGGCTGTAAAAAACAGTTTATTAAGTGAGGGTATGGGGCACCTATTTACTTCCTGTCAGGCCACTGAAAAAATGCAACATAAATTGGTAAGAGGGGCGCTGTTTAATCTATACCGGAAAGAGCGAGAAAAATCTGAGCTAAACAAACCTACCATCATAAGATATATTCCCCTCCTGGTTCAGGATAGCAGGCCTAACAACTTGCCGCAGAGATACCTGACAAAGAACTTGGGGAGATGGAACAGGCGTTTGCTTTTCCGTCTTAGGGATGGTAGCATCAGATTTCTCTTATCTTTTCCACTGGGCTTTAATAAAAATCTAGAGTCTACGCACTGCCCCTGTAGCCATGGTAGTAAGCAATCTTTGTTGCATTTTTTGTTCTTTCGTGGTTTCTATGCTAGATATTCAAAATTTTATTTAATCCCTTATTTTAAAAAACATGCAATAACGGATTTTAACCTAGCATTTAAAGAAATATTACTTTTAAATTGTGAAGAAATTATTTTTAGAATAAGTTGCTTCCTGTTATCAGCCACTCGTTCCCGCATAACTATGAACATGCCTTGAAATTTGATTCTTTCTTTCCCTGTGAGGATTTGTCAGTGGCTCGCACATGCATCTCATACTTTTGCACTTTGCACTTTCACAATCAATTGTTATTTTAATTGTTTTATACTGGTTTTAATCATTTATTATTGGATTGTGTGTTACCCTGTTCTTTTATGGATGTTTTATATGTCCGAATAAAGATCTTTTGACTTGACTTGACATTCAAAGTCCAGGCCCGTTATCGAGCCTATTTGTTATAGCTAATATCCCAGCCGAAGACAGTAGGATATTTTAACACTTGCTCCTTTTCTTCACTGGGGTTGTCAATTGTTTTGAAATTACCAACAACCTTAGAAACAATATTTTCATTTAGAAACAAATTTCAAAGTAATCGTCTCTGTAAAACTACTTTGCCATGTTCACTCATTTCTCCAATTCTTATATCTTGTAAAATACTTCCATAATCGCCATCATTTGCTTCTTGCATATTTGTAATAAGTTCCTTATATTAAAAATATGACCAACTGTTAACATATCCAATCCTACATTACATCATTTACACATAATACCTATGGAGTATGACAACAAATTAGAATACCACAAACTGTCGTGTATTTCTATAGGTTCTGATTCGATCCCCCTATTCCTGACCCTATTCTGGTTAAACTTACTAGCTAGTTAACTAACAGTCAGCCCATGAGGCAAGAAATTCCCCATGATGCAGATACCGTTATCTGACGCAGTCACACTACGGCACAGGAACGTGTTATCTGATTAGGTCATAACGCTTGAGATCTAATTAGACAAGCGATATTCCTCCAGCCCCTGATAAGGCATACGACGTTCTCATAACAAATCAAACCTATGACAACCTGGATAATCCGTGCGGCCATTGTTTTGATTTCACAGAGAACTTTAGTAAAGAATGTGCTAACGAGCAAGTCGTATGACATCTTTATTGACGTACCTATGTCCATCCTTACGTCAATCCCGGCACCTTTAAGGTATAAATATTGCCGACCTTGCCCTATGCAAACACACGCGTGGTGACAAGACGGAGCAGCCATACTTGCCGAAGCCGAGAGCAGAAGCAGACCCCGCAGGCAGCAGCCCCGCCTTCCTGACGCGCTGAGAGACGCGCTGCTATCTCAAGCCGAGAGACCCAGCACCGGCGCTTCTGGGCAGCCCTCGCAGGCAGCCTGGAATATCGAGAGCAGAGAAAGAGATACCATTCCTCATTCATCCTAAATTCCAGGTACAGAACTGAATAACCCCTCCTAGAGAATTCTTTAGTTATTCACTTGGCAAAAACAAACTTAAACTAAACGGTAACTTTCTATTCCCGCCCACGCATTAGACTTAGGTCAGGTACACGGGGTAGGCGTATTTAGAAACACCAGTTGAGTACGTTTAGTCAAATGTATATGTGTATGTAAATATATTTTAATCATTTTAAACATCATATGGCTCAGAAACCATATCAATGTTTTTACAGTATTATTTTATACTATTGCTTCTAATGTATGCACTTTACTTAACTATAAGTATTGCAATAATATCGATCCATTTCTCTTGTACGAGAAAAGAGACTGATCAATAAATAACATCTTTATTGAACACGCCCGTCTCTTCCTTTTCTCTACATTCTGATGAGACTAAGAATGCACGTACTGACTGAGTAAAATAATTGCCTTGTGCTCACACGACTCTCGAGATTGACTCTTGATTAGGGGAGAGCAAAGTTGTCATGTTCTATGGTTGTCAGAAACTAAATCCCTTCTTGTCTAATCAGGGGAGTTAATCCTTCCTTGAACATTCGAGAAAGTTTCTAGCGAACTCTGAGCTTAGCTGGCAAACCCAAAAATTAAGTCTAGTATCGACAGTAGTAGACCTAGTTAACGTCTGGCCTAGGCCTTTACTGCTGTAGGCACTATTCCAATGCGCAGAGCCTATTGGGAAAATAGGAGCTACACTACATGGCGCCCAACGCGTTTGGAAAGGGCGATAAAACTAACGTAAGACATTTAGAGTAACTCAGTCGTGCTTTCTCACTCAGACCCCTTTTTCCTAAATACTCCAAAGACGTCTGGAGTGGGTGAAAGGTTATTATATCCTCCAAAACCTCGCAGGAGGGAACTCCTATGTATGGTTCTTGGTCTAGTCAACGTTGAAGGATAAAACAGTTCCAAAATATTGTGCACCTACTCTTTGTTCCATAAAGAAACCTGATCTGCAAACAAAAGACATAAGCTTCCTGTCGGTAAAATGACAGAGAGTGATGAAGAAAGAGAGGCAATTAGATTAGCTACTGAAATAGCAGCAGCTGATACTACAGCACTCGATGCAGACCCGGATATAATACTCATCCAGGTCGCCAAAAGGAGAGCTATAACTCTAAAACTTATAGAAAATGGACTGACACCTAGAGGTGGCACAGTCATATTCGTAATCGAGGCACACGAATATCGGCAGACAGAGGTATACTATACATGGATAAATTTTCCAGCAGCAAATGCTGTAACAAAGTACTTCCACTATTACAAAGTAGAGGAACCTCCTAATGAGTACACTCCTTTCGAGGAGGTGGAAGTACCACTCAAATTCCAAGAGCATTTGCTCTTATTTGATGGCGCCCTAATACATAACAATCACATTACAAGGCTCGGTCCTTTAGGAAGACCAGGAGCAACGTGGCCGGTCCTAGCCGGATACACACCACATCCAGACATCGAAAGAATGCCTGCAGCAGAGCTGTTAATACAGCTAAAACAACTACTAAAAATTCACAGACAATTAGTTCAGTATGTAATGCGGACTTCAACAATTCAGCCAGCGATTAAACTTCCACAGCTGACCCCTCACCAGGGGAACACAAATAAAATCACACCACAGAACATCCAATCCTGCCTAGGTAAAGTTCCAGCTAAACGGGAACAAATACCATTCTGGTTGGCACAGAAAATTACCCAAATAGAGGCGGTGTTTCCTGACACCACCCCATTAGAAAAACACAGGATTCTGACTATATGTCTCCCAATGGGAATCGCACCACACATTGAGGACTGTGACACTTGGGGTACAGTCTTTGCTTCCATCTACACAAAAACGCACGGTGTCCCATCCATTTCGTTGATACCAGATGTGCTAAAACAAATTCAAGATGAATACGGTCCAGAACAAATTTCATACTCTTGGTATGAAATTACTGAAAGACTTCAAGCAGGTCTCGGCTATATTATTAGCCAACATAAAAGGTGAGGCAGCAAACGTGGCGATCCGCCAGAGGTTAAAAGAGACAGATATAGCAGACCAACCAGCTGAAATTGCCAGAATCATAGAAAAATCCTATGAAGAACTAGGCAGAGATAGTCTAGGTGGAATACCAGTAAAACCGCAACTGACTACAAGTCCAGAAAAAATATTTTTTAATAATAATTCACCAAAAAAGAACTGGGATGGAAATAAACAATCCAATCCTAAAGAAAAGAAATTCCAGTCCAGAGGAAGGTCTCCTAGGCGAAGAGAGAAATCTCCAAACCCGAGACAAAGGTCACCTCAGAGTGAACCCTCTGGGAATAGATATAACCTTAGAAATAGGGATAATATTAAAAAACCTGATAGATATCAAGACATTGATACACGTCCCTCTCAATCTTTTCAGAATTCCTCGCAGAAATCGGAAAGAAGAGGACGATCAGAAGAGCACGCCAAGTCCAAAGACAAGGAACCTGCTCAACTGAAAAAGAAATCACAATTTCCAAAAAAGAAGGTAGCCAGTATCAAGGTAGTTAACAATGCCGAGAATACTGAGGACACAACTGAAAAACGGAGAATGGGCTCAGACAATGCTAGACAGCGCAGCAGAGGTGAGCATAGCTCGCAAAGTCCTTATGAATCATCTGGAGACAGTGGACACGAATGAATACCTTCAAGTGGAAACTGCAGATACCAGAGTTAGCAAGCCCCACAAAATATATGAAATAACATTACGTATAGAGGGAGATAAGACTAGGAAAATAAGGGGACTATTTTGGGATAACCTATCCAAGGGCTATGACATCCTTCTAGCTGAAAAAGACTGGCCACCAGAGTTTGTCAGGGAATGCCCTCATGGCGAAGAAGTAATTATGCCTGCCTTCTCGAATCAAATACCGATTCATAAAAAATATACACTTGCTAGAAAGTGGGCAGTGGCCTTAGCACCTGCTTTATATAAAAATCATGTAGGATGGGATGAGGATTCTCCTCCTCACAAAGTCCAGTTAAAATCACAACCTACTGCACAAAGGCAGTACCCAATTAAGCAAGAAGCTAAAAAACAAGTAAATGAAATACTAGATCAGCTAGAATACCAAGGGGTGATTGAAACTTGCACCTCACAAATGAACAATCCTTTATTTCCGGTCTCCAAACCAGACAATTCGTACCGTCTAGTTTTGGATTACCGACACCTTAACACATGTTGCAAAACTTTTGCAGTGCAAAACTCACACAGTGCTGCACTAATGAATAACATAGTGCGCAAAAAATACAAAACAACCTTGGACATCTCCAACGGATTCTTTTGTCAAAACATAGCACCAGAGAGCAGATATTTAACTGCATTCTCAGTAAATGGCACTCAAAAACAATTCTGTCGGTTAGCCCAGGGGTACAAGAACAGCCCGGGGGTATTCTCAGCGAGAGTAACAGAATTACTACAACTATATGATGATGAAGCATTATCTTATGTCGATGACATTTACTTAACAGATGATGACCTGGAAACTCACTTGAAAAGAGTGAACACCATAATACTTGGTTTCGCTGCAGAGGGTTACAAATTCAACTTCAAAAAGTCCAGAATTGCCCATCTGAAAATCCAGTACGGAGGATATGAATTATCAAGTATTGCCTGGTTAACAGTCTTTTAAGAACTAGAAGAATTAAAAAATCTAAAATATGAAAAAACGTATCCTCTGCCAATCGACATTCTGCCTCTACGACATTACGCCTGTGTAATCTATACAGACGGACATGCTCAACCCTCCGTTTGGGGAGAACATGCATACAATCCCACATGTGAGATTACAAAAGAAGTGTGGCACGGAGGTAAACTAAGACCTCTATTAACAAAATCACACTCAGTAGAAACTAATTCAGAACTACAAACTGAAATATTAGCTTTGAAAATGGCGCTAGATAATGCGGATCGCGAATTCCCGACACTTATAGTGTCAGATTCATATTTCTGCGTCAAAGCATATAACAAGGATTTGCAGAACTGGATTCAGAACGATTACAAAGATGACACGGATGCACCAATAAAGCAGAGACTGCTCTGGGAACAGGTAGCTCTTTTGAAAAGAGAACTACCAAAGACTCACGTGACACACTCACTGAGTCACCAGAGTGATGGCGTTCACGTTGTAGGGAATTCATTGGCTGAAACAGCCGCAGCGGCAGCCAGTAAACCGGCTCCCGTAGATCGAAAAAAGCGTACATTAAAATACATTGACGGCGAAACATTGCTGGCAGTAAAAACGTCATCAAAAGGCGACTGCTCGGCGTTACCGATCAACTATCCACTCAATTACACATACATCATAGATGCAAACTCCATTCCTTTTGCTCGAATCCCTGGAGTGGGGGATAGAGTGATTCCAAACATGGACAGGAGAAACTTGTTAATCGCAGACGCACACATGGGCGAGGGTCTCAGACACCTTAAATTAAAAGATTCTCTGGAAGAATTACAATCACGGTACTGGTGGCCAGGCATGAGCCTGCACTACACCATGTTTGTAAAAAACTGCCCAAACTGCAACAGAGATCGCAGTGGGGAGAGAAGCAGTTTAATACCTCGTCGTATCAAGGCAGATAACATCACCACTAAAAAGAATGGCTTGCGATTAACATATACAGGCTAGTTCCCACTTATAATGTAGATCCACAGCACTCGGCTGACGTCCGGACTGTTATACAAGATTTGCGAGTCGAAATGGCATATACGCTAAGAGCATGCTACGTTCGACCATTGTTTTCACTCAGGCAATCCAGCCTGGGGGGGGAAAGAATGGCCAAATGAGCACAGCCCAGCGGGAATCTTCTCACTTCCTTCCTGAGGGTATGGGATGGTGTAAAGAAAAAACCAAGACAGAAAGCAATCTATAATAGAAAGGATATTAGGTTCGGGAGCTGGGTGGGTCAAACATCTAATAAGTGTCCAACGTAGTCTTAATAACTTGCCAAGAAATTCTCTGAAGGGATTCAGTCCGTACGAATTATTATTCGGAACTAGGATGTTGATCTCTGACCTTGATAGTCAGACTTCAGTGGTAACAGAAAAAAGCTTTGATGTCAAAGACCGTTTGGCTATTTTGCAGGACTTAAACAAAACAAGAAAAGACCTGAGCAACATACAGTTGAAAGAACAGCCAACGACCACTGAAGAATCACCACCTGTCCCAGCAAGACCTGTCTGGATTCCAAAAGTCGGGGATCTAGTCAGGGAGAAGATCGCGGTAAAGAAGGAATTTGGGCCTTCTTACAGAAAAGCAGTTCCTGTATTGTCTGTCAACGGGACAAGATCAGTTGTACTACCGCCACTTGCTGGAAAAAAGGAGAACCGAGTTGTATCCATCGACCTGGTAAAACCACAACATGTGGCCGATAACAAACAGTAGGCCAAGTGGACTCCCAATAAGTAGCAGAACACCAAGGTTTGCTACCAGTACAGAGGTCCTATCAAAGAGGCTCATCACATTCGAAACGCCTACGGAAGAACAACAAGGACTATGCAACAATGCAATAGAACTTAGACCTCTGAAAACCCAAATAAAGACATTTAGCAGAGACACACCAATCTATACAGAAGTACCAAGTGAAAATGCAAGAAACAAAAGACACAACCATCATCAAAATCCTTTAAAGACAAAGCGAAGGAACTTTTAAAACAACTGAAAGAAACATATCTAGTTTCTCCATGGATTGAATTTTGGGTGGGTTTTGGTGCATTTATCCTCATACTTTGGCTCATCATGGTATTTACTTTGGGACGCTTCATTGAGGGAAAATATGCTAAAATGGACACAGCAAGTCAGAACATCAACTTGGTCCTCAAACCACACACATCTTCACACGTCAAGAAACGAGAACTTTCTTCAGAACTTTCTTCAGCCAACTTCACAGCAATTCCAATACCTGGTGGGGTAGCCTGGGACAACACTGACTATGAAATTTATGGTCCGGTCGAGATCCTGAAATATCCACACCAAATCAAGATCTCCTTGAGTGACTTTGCTAAACCAAACTCATTTGCTGATGATTGGGACTTTGAAAGTATAAACAATATGATGTCTGACTTAGTAATGTCTGCTAAATTTGCAGGGTTCTACAAATTATGACAGCATGTACTGCTATAACCATTATGGTAACCATTTCTTGCATAAATCTGCACAACCTAGAAATGTTTTAAATTTTAATCAATGGGAACATTGTGCTACACCTCCAAAAGGGAGCTCTAGAACCGTATATGGCAAATATTCATATTTTTCAGGTTTTAACATAACTAATGCTGAAACATTTTATTACAAATTGTCAAACAAGACAGGGATGAAAACCATGATAACCAACACAAAATTGATATATTCAGATTCTTTCTTTGAAAAAATGAATACTTTTGGATTTGATTATTGGGACAAAAATGTTGATTTGAAAAGTGTTTGGGGTACAAAAGAATGGCAAGTACAGGGTTTAGAAGCTTTGTTTAGAGCCTGCATGATCCCAGAACAAATGATATTTTTAAATGACACCGTTCAACAAACCACCTGTCTTGGCTTAGCCAAAATCAAAGATTTAAATAACCTGTCTATTCCAAAGCCAACAATGTTTAGCAATAACTCTGAAACAGATGAAGAAATAGACATAAACCATATACTTAACCAAAACAGAACACATCCTGATTGGAAACAATGGTTGATCTGGCCCACAGATACAAATAACTGTCAAGATAGATTCCTGAATAAAACACAGGGTTTCAAAATGACCAGGCCAGACCCTAGATATCCCCAAAGACATCACCCAGGGATAATAACAACCTACAGTGTGGGCAAATTATGCCTTCAATGGCTACAAACTACCACACTGCCTGAAATTAAGCAACACCTAACTTTACTTACTGATGGTGCTGACTTGCGTGATTTCATACTGGGACCACGCAAACAGCGTCATAAGCGTTTCATAGCAGCCTCTGTATATGCAGCATACAATGAGGCCTGGAAGGTTACTCAAATTGAGACAGCAGAAAGAATACGGGAAATTGACCGTATTAATTTGGAAAAATCACTTTCTGTAGTGGACAATGGGTTAATGACTCTGTCCTCCAGAATTTTTTCATTGGACAGCATTGTGTCGTCAGCAATCGATATATTATCGCAAGACTTACTGTTATTACAACATGGTCAGTCACAATTGCGTTCTATTGTACAGCTTGGCTGGACGTTACAAAATCTGCGTTCAGGCTATGTGCCTTGGCGTTTAATCAACACAACGTCACTATTCCAAATCTTTAACCTTACTGATAGACAAATCGGTATGGCTCAGAAGGGTGCTGATTATACAATCTTGAGCATTGAAAAACTAGAAAGATTACCGTTGACAATGTCAGAACGACCTGTCAGTGAATGGATAATCCACGGAATCATAAATATTCCAATCTCAACCTTCAGGTTTCAATACTGCCAAAAATATATACAGGCTGGCATGTACGAGAAATTGGGAAAGGGGTACCTTAAAACAACATGGAACCTGCCCTATTCACATGCATGTGTCAGTAACAAAGGACAGAAAGTGTTTCTTAGTGGCAACAATTGTGCTATGTCACTAAGCGGCACGCTTCTGTGTAACGGTATTAGTTTGCACGGAGCCTGTGAAGGGAATTCATACAACCTTTCATGTCACCAGCAAGGCGCACCTGCAACTGAAATAGAACCATTCTTTCAAAGACTCTATAATGGGAGTTACATTCTTATTGTAGACCGCAGATGCTGTAGTCTTATGCCCGGTACTCCTTATCTCGTCACTACGACGGCGAAGGTCAAGTGCTGTGGACGTTCTTTGTTTCCCAGCTCCTTTCCAGACAAGGAGGCAAGGGTATGGCCCGGATTGAAGATTACTTCTATTCGAATAGACACTTTAAGCAGAATGAAAACAGTGCTTCTTCAGACGCCTACAAGGCTCACGTCATCTAAAGAAACGTATGATCTACAAGTCGCAAGGACGACTGCAGAGATACATACATTATTATCAACTAATTCCCCCGTACATTTCGCGGAAATCCTGAGCGAAATCTTAAATATTTCTGATACCACAGGGGTCTCAAAGGTATTTAAGACAGTATTTTCGATGGCATTAACACCATTCAAAGCCATACTGGGTATTTTTCCAGACTTCGTCCATTCGATTTTTGGCGGACTTCCCCTGATCCTAGGACTAATTGCAGGAATCCTATTCCTAGTCCTTATTTTTCGTTATGGCAACCCATGTCACAGAACAAAATCTCACGACAATGGAAGATACGATCCTAGCCATTGGATACCGGGACCGGATATCAAAAATCCTGGGACTATCCCGGCTTAGAGACCTAAACATGACTTGGTTTCTATCATTTCGACCAATGTGGCAAAGGTGTGTTTTACCTGTACTAAGGTGTCTGCTATGCGGAGAAGAATGCGTGTTAGACACCTGTCTGACGCTACAATCGGATGCGCCGGTGGATGCAGATACACTGTTGGTTCCTACCAAGGTTCACGCACTGTGCTGCCCTCAAAGGCTGCCAATTCTGATGACGGCATTCCTGGAATCTTCACCACTGCGATTGAAGAGTAGTGAAGTTCAAGATGAAAGCAGCATCGAACAGGTACGACCTTCTGTCAGCAATGCAAATCAGAATGTCAATGGAGACAATCATGCGCATGAATGCATGGTTACCCCTATTTCCGACTTAGAGGAACTTTCCCATGAAGCTGTTGACAGTTTTTTCGAAAGCCTGAATGATATGATGTTCTCTCCGGAACAGAAATAGAGACTTTTGAGTAAACTCGCACACGGCGTTCCCTGAATTCGGCCTTCAACTTTAAAAATAAAGTCACATGAACAATTACAATCCAGTTCACGGACAGCAACTTTTTTCAGCAAGCCCCTAAAATATTTTTCTATATATTTTTTCCCGGGACACTGATTTTCTGCTTAAAGTAAGAGACTATTCCTAGAGAACTAAGATTTCTATTTTAGATACTTTATAGACTTTATAGACTTTAGCTGCCCGCTGGTATGTTCGCAATAGATTTTATGTGATGAAATGGTTTCGACTTTTTTCTGTATAGCCATATTAAGAGCCATTTCATGTGTATTTCTCATATACCAACAAGCAATAATGCATAACAATGCGTGTTTACTTTTGCATTTAATTCATAGCTTAAGTGCATACAATATATATGACTGCAATTTTTCAGTATATTTGAAAATTTCGAAATGCATTTTGTGTATTTTGGGGTGGTAAGGTATACACTATACTCTATAGTATGTTGTACTATGTTATACTATGCATAGATTAGTAGATATGACCATAGTTAGCGTGGAGTGGGTGTCGTGTATTTCTATAGGTTCTGATTCGATCCCCCTATTCCTGACCCTATTCTGGTTAAACTTACTAGCTAGTTAACTAACAGTCAGCCCATGAGGCAAGAAATTCCCCATGATGCAGATACCGTTATCTGACGCAGTCACACTACGGCACAGGAACGTGTTATCTGATTAGGTCATAACGCTTGAGATCTAATTAGACAAGCGATATTCCTCCAGCCCCTGATAAGGCATACGACGTTCTCATAACAAATCAAACCTATGACAACCTGGATAATCCGTGCGGCCATTGTTTTGATTTCACAGAGAACTTTAGTAAAGAATGTGCTAACGAGCAAGTCGTATGACATCTTTATTGACGTACCTATGTCCATCCTTACGTCAATCCCGGCACCTTTAAGGTATAAATATTGCCGACCTTGCCCTATGCAAACACACGCGTGGTGACAAGACGGAGCAGCCATACTTGCCGAAGCCGAGAGCAGAAGCAGACCCCGCAGGCAGCAGCCCCGCCTTCCTGACGCGCTGAGAGACGCGCTGCTATCTCAAGCCGAGAGACCCAGCACCGGCGCTTCTGGGCAGCCCTCGCAGGCAGCCTGGAATATCGAGAGCAGAGAAAGAGATACCATTCCTCATTCATCCTAAATTCCAGGTACAGAACTGAATAACCCCTCCTAGAGAATTCTTTAGTTATTCACTTGGCAAAAACAAACTTAAACTAAACGGTAACTTTCTATTCCCGCCCACGCATTAGACTTAGGTCAGGTACACGGGGTAGGCGTATTTAGAAACACCAGTTGAGTACGTTTAGTCAAATGTATATGTGTATGTAAATATATTTTAATCATTTTAAACATCATATGGCTCAGAAACCATATCAATGTTTTTACAGTATTATTTTATACTATTGCTTCTAATGTATGCACTTTACTTAACTATAAGTATTGCAATAATATCGATCCATTTCTCTTGTACGAGAAAAGAGACTGATCAATAAATAACATCTTTATTGAACACGCCCGTCTCTTCCTTTTCTCTACATTCTGATGAGACTAAGAATGCACGTACTGACTGAGTAAAATAATTGCCTTGTGCTCACACGACTCTCGAGATTGACTCTTGATTAGGGGAGAGCAAAGTTGTCATGTTCTATGGTTGTCAGAAACTAAATCCCTTCTTGTCTAATCAGGGGAGTTAATCCTTCCTTGAACATTCGAGAAAGTTTCTAGCGAACTCTGAGCTTAGCTGGCAAACCCAAAAATTAAGTCTAGTATCGACAGTAGTAGACCTAGTTAACGTCTGGCCTAGGCCTTTACTGCTGTAGGCACTATTCCAATGCGCAGAGCCTATTGGGAAAATAGGAGCTACACTACAAAACTATCTGGAGAAGCTTGTTGTGAAGTTTCAAGATTCTTCACAAAAATGAAACTTCTCATTATTGATGACCTAAGCATGGTATTAAACTTAATGCTTGCCTTTCTGCATTTAAGAATGCAGCAAATTCTTAAAACAGAGTATGACATATTACTGTTCGTCCCCCCTCCCCCTATCATCACAGGGTATGTTCAACCTCAGCGCCAAAGGTATTACTAACTCGGTGTACCACAAATCATCACCACATGACCGTATTGAAGAACATGACTTATTTTTTTTAAAATAATATCCAACTTTTTGGAGATATAGTTCAACTAATGTCAATGGACAACCAATATTTATTAAAAAAATCTTAATTTTAAAGACTTTGCTACCAATGAGTCCTGCTTGGACCACACATAATCACAGACTCCACAGAACTTCGTTCCTTTAGGTGCCACTAACTCATTCCACCACTTATCACTACATTCACACACTAAATTACCAATATTATCCACCTGTAATTAATGCCACCAAGATATGAAGTTTTGGTAACCGCTACCTCCTACCATCACCACATGTCCGTATTCACCCACAATTTAACTGATTCTTCATTCCTTACATATAAAGTACAGTACCAAATAAAATAGTCTCCCTCACACCTACACAAAATCGCCAATTGCCCTTAGTGAGCCAGAATGCGCAAGAGCAAAATAATTACTATCAGTACGTCCTACCCAAACCACACATCTTCACAAGCTCCACAAACCTTGTTGTTTCACGTACCACTAACTCAGTGGAAACTAAACTAAGTATAACACCTATTTAATATCCTGATTGAAACTCAAGACTATTTATCGAGCCTTTTTGTTGTAGCTACTACCCCGGCCAAAGGCAATGGGAAATTTGCACACTTCCTGCCTTTCTTCACTGTGATAATCAATTACTCTTGAATTTCATATTGTAATTCAAACTCATGTCCCTTTATCAAGGCTTTTTCATGTAGGTACTGTACCGCCAGAAGGCAGTGGGAAATTTGCGCACTTGCTGCATTTCTTCGCAGGCCTTATGAACTATTGTTCATTTTCATATTCCTATTCAAAATGCAGACCCTTTATCGAGCCCTTTTTGTTCTATCAACTACCCCAGCTAAAAACAGTGGGAAATTTGCACACTTGCAGCCTTGTTTAGCTGGGGTTATCAATTATTCTTCAATTAATTAAACTTCAAAGTTCAAGCCCTTTATTGAAACTTCTTGATAACTACTTCCCATTGAATGGCAGTGGATAATTTGCACACTTGCATCGTTTCTACCACACATTGTGTGTACTTTGTGCACTTGCCTAACTCCTTACATGCGATACCCATTTCTCCGGCACACACTGCGGAATCCGATTCCCAGTCTGTATAATGAACAGGAAAACCAAACACCCACTTCTCTTACAAGGCAGTGGGTACTTTGCACGTCTGCAGCCTTTCTTATTTTTCACCTTCCACTCAATCAACACATCATCTACACATACACCCACCTACTTCTTGCTTTTTTTCCCTGGGGTTATTAATTATTCTTCAATTTCATAATCTGATTCAAAGTTAAGGCCCTTTAATGAGCCTTTTTGTAGTAGCTACTACCCCGGCCGAAGGCAGTGGAAAATGTGCACACTTGCTGCATTTCTTGGCTCAGGTTACCAATTCTGCACTCAATAGAGTTGACAACTAGATACCAACAGTGCCAGCACTACAGAAAACATTCAATACAATCTTCATTTATTTAAAACAGAGACTATTTCACAATCTCCTCAGATTTTCTTAAAGTTTGAACAGTAGGAAATTCAGCCTTCATTTCTTTAATTTAGAGATCTTCCTACTGTATGTCTTCAGATTTTGGATAAAAAAGTCACAGCAACCATTTGTCTATGTCTGTTAACAACTGCCTTCAATCTACACTGCACAGGAAACGTACAAGCTCAGCACCAGGGAGACTACTTACTCAGTGCACAATAAATTATCACAAAGAAGAGTGGACAGTTTTATGTCACAGTGAGACATGCTGTCCCTTTTACATGTAATTGATGCAGAATTCAATCGACAAAAGACATTACTTCAATTACTGTATCTCCCCCCCACAACCACACATCATCACTGGGTACGTTCAAGCTGAGCGCCAAAGATTACTAACTCAGTGCACCAGAAATCATCACCACATGACCGTATTGAATGAGATGACTTACTTAGAAAAAAATATATCATACTTTTTGGAGATATACTTCAACTTACTTCTGTGAATGCACAACCAATATTTATTGGAAAACTAGATTAGAAAGACTTTGCTACCAATGCGTCCTGCTTCGACCACACATCATCACAAACTCCACAGAACTTTGTTGCTTTAGATACACACTTCCTGCCTTTCTTGGCTGTGATTATCAATTATTCATCAATTTCATATTCTGATTGAACGTCAAGGCCCTTTATCAAACCTTTTTGTCTTAGCTACTACCCCAGCCGAAGGTTAATACTCCAAAAGTAATCTGTAACATTTGCCAAACAACTCTTTCAAAGGCTGATCCATACAAAAAAATACTTCTTTAGCACAGCCAATATAGTGCGACACATGAATTTGTACCCCAACAACTTTGGTTGAGCTACAACACAAAGATTGAAGGGCAACCCACTTGCTGCTGCACCAAGCACATCATCTGCTGCAACAGCATCTTCAGCAAGCAGTCCAAACTCACATATTAATCTTGATTTTGGTAAACTTAAATTGCTATGCAATGTATTGCGATTAACTTTTGTATTACGTGAGACAGTCTATCAACCTCATAAAAAACAGGAAACAGGAGCATCGATTTTGTAAAAGAATGTCACGAATAGCATTGATCAATACCTGTGCTCACTAGAGCCTTCAATCTACACTACGCACAGCTACATTCCTAACTTTAATTCAGCCTTTCTTCTACATTAAGGACAGCATTGTATTCAGCCTTGCTATTCTTAACGGAGAAACAATTATACTATGTCCTCACATTCTGTTAACTGTAACAAAATAGCATTTATCGATCTTTGTGTCAACAACTGCCTTAAATCTACACTGTGGACACCTCAGTTCAAAACTTCAAATCAGCTGTCCTTCTACATTAAGGACAGCATTGTATTCAGCCTTACTTTCATTAAGGCAGAGACATTTATACTGTGTCCTCAGATTCTGTTATCAGTGACTAAATAGCATTCTTCAATCTTTCTGTGAACAACTGCCTTCAATCTACACTACAGACAGCTGGGTTCACAACTTGAATTCAGCTTTCCTTCTACATTAAGAACTGCATTATATTCAGCCTTGCTTTCCTTAAGGCAGAGACAATTATACTCTGTCATCAGATACTGTTAACTGTGACAAAATACCATTCATCAATCTTTGTGTCAACAACTGCCTTCAATCTACACTGCAGACAGCTGCATTCACAAATTGAAATCAGCTTTCCTTCTACAGTAAGTACAGCATTGCATTTAGCCTTGCTTTCCTTAAGGCAGAGACAATTATACTGTATCATCAGATTCTATTATCTGTGACTAAATAGCATTCATCAATCTTTGTGTCAACAACTGCCTTTAATCTACACTGTGGACACCTCAGTTCACAACTTCAAATCTGCTTTCCTTCTACATTAAGGACCGCATTGTATTCAGCCTTTTTTCCTTATTACAAAAAACAGGGGTCCCTAGTAGTTCAGGGATCTTTCGCAAAAATGATAGACATACGCTCAATAGTATGTATGACCTTTGTCCAGCCGGACAGGAATTTTAATTAAAGTGATAAGCAAGAATAAAGAGGATTTTTTACACAGTGGGTGCAGCCAGCAACCCACAGGGGACAAGACAAAACAAGGGGATGGGGTTAGAACGAACAAGGCGGTCTGTATACTAGTAGTTCATTGAACAGACAAAAATACATTTTAGAAGCATCATTGTATACAATTTATACTTTTCATTTTACATATGACGCTAAAATGTCGACGACGTTTCGATGCCTATTGTGAAATGAGTGGCATCATCTTCAGGACAGAGAATAAAAAAGCTTGTCTTGAAAATCTTTAGGCAATTTTTTTGGCCAGATTTAGGTCCAAACATTGTTTATTTCCAGGGGGCGGTGCCCAATATCAAGGGACATATGGTGGGGTACTCAATTATCTGAGCATTTTCCAAACCAGGGCAAGAAAGCCTCTTCATAGGAGACCAGACCGATCGTGTCTCATTCCTGGTTGGGTTGCTCGATGGCAATTCTGGGCTCAGATTAGGCCCATCTGAGCCCAGAACACTGAATGGCAGTCTACATTACAGATAACACAGGTCACAATTTGAACTATTATGTCCCTGAAACATACATATTTTGACAATGCATTCCATACATGTTCTATCTTTAATTTCAATCGTGATTACAGATGATACAGTCCACCATTAAATGTAGACTGCGGACAGCCGGATGCACAACTTCAATTCAGCTTTCCTTCTACATTAAGGACACCATTGGATCTAGCCTTGCTTTATTGAGGTCAGAGACAATTGTACTCTGTCCTCAAATTCTGTTAACTCTACAAAATAGCATTCATCAATATTTGTATCGATTAGTACCTTCCCTGTACATTACAGACAGCGGAGTTCACAACTTTAATTCGGCTTTCAATGTAAATTTCTCTTCACTATGTGTCCTGAGAAGTGCTTTCAATCAATTCTCCACTCAGTACAGTTCACAAATACATACCAAGAGCGCTAGCACTACAGAAAACATTCAATACAATCTTGATTTACTTAAAACACAGACAACTGGTGTAGAAAATGTATAAGATGAACATTTAGTTATTCTTGTCAATGGTGTTCCTTCTAAGAATAACAAAATCTGGCAAGAATTAGTGGATATTAGGAAAGTGAAAAAGGCAACGTTGTATCTGCAAAAAAAATAATTAATATTACAAAAATGTATATGTAGGAAAAGTAGAAATAACTCTAGAAGAAGATAGTGACCTGCCATCTGCAGAACTGAAGAAATCTATGAACATTACAGTGTTCATCCACTTCATTCTAAAGAAGTGATGGGGAATACTATAGAGTTATTCCAAATGAAAGAAGCAAAGGGAAGTCCCATTAGTGTATGGGAAAAAAGCTTGGAAGCTCGTTGTTTCCCTCAGTTCCTTCCCACAGGAAAAAAAGGACGATATGATGATCGACCTGTGCAGATTCCTGCATCTGAATACCACACATCAATATTGTATGCAGAAAATTTAAGATTTCAACAATGTATTCCATATTTGTTCCATCTTTTGTTTGAGAGTGATTTGTCTGGACGTTCTTATGCAGAAAACCATATATTGAAAACAGGTGTACATCTGCAAAATGTTTCAGCATAGAAATGTATGCATAAAGTACAGCAGAAAGATAATATTTTGGAATCTCACCTCATTACTCTCATGGCATGTCAGCGTGGTAGTAATGAGTACTGGTACCATTGTCATGGAGAACTAAAATGTGTGCTAAGGAACTTAGAAACTCCTACATAGTTCCTTACTCTAAGCTCTGCTGACTATGCTTGGGATGATTTACTTCAATTTCTTGATTACACAAATTCAAATATACTAAATTTTCAAAACAAGACACCTGGAGAATTGTGCTTTTTGGATCCAGTTAATGTATGCAGGTATTTCAATCACAGATTTAAAGCTATGATGTCTTTTCATCCACAATAAAAAAAATCCTCCTCTTGGAGAGGTTCTGGAATTCTTTTGGAGAAAGGAGTATCATGCGAGAGGTGCTTCTCACATACATATGCTACTATGGATCAACAATGCTCCCAAATTTGGTACAGACCCAAATGATTCTGTGTTGTCTTTTATTGCAGAATATACTACATGTGATATACCCAAAAGTACACAAGATAACGACTTAAGACAACAAGTCTTACGCTTCCAAACCCATCGCTGTGGGAAATACTGTCGTCAAAAGTACAAATCTAAGGCCAAACTGTACATATGTCGTTTTAGATTTCCACGTCCTGTTAAATTGAAAGAAAGAGTGAACAGTTTTATGTCATCTTTGCAACATACTATCACAAGAAAGTCACCAAAAAATACCTACAACTTAAAAAGAAATTAAGAGTCAAAATACATAAATGACTACAGCCCAGTCATTTTATCCATGTGCAATGCTAACATGGACATTCAATATGTTGCAAACAATTCCATTGCTCTTGCTCGATATGTAACATCCTACATAACAAAATCAGAAAAGACAGAATAGAAGGAGATGTGGAAAAAGATTTCCCACAAGAAGAGTCTAAGTAAGAAATTATATAGTTACACTTTTGACCATATCAATATTCAGATGGCTTATCATCTGCAAATCTTGACTCCAAATTGAGAACAATAATTTGCGTGAGTCTAGCTCTTGCTGCAACATGAAATCGAGTACTTAAATATGTACAAGAAAATGAATATTTAGCTGAAAAAGAGCCAGAAAGTATATCTATTGTAGTGTTTTCCTTCATAACACATCCTACACTAACTGTTGAAAGATCCCTCCCATTTTTTTCATTCTACTTTGACTTTCTAATAAGAACCATCTCTTCTGAGAATCCTGCCAAATAGAAGAAAGATCACCATAGTAACAGCAATGCATTCATCTTCCACCTATTCTTCAGAAGGAGATTTCATTCCTGAAGAGCCTCCAAAGAAGAAGAAAGAAGCTCTAATTTGGAAGTTATTTACTCTCCCTGAAGGGCAAAAAAAGCTTAATGCTCCATTAGTAACCTGTAAAATGAACTTTTGTGTTATGTGAAATAGTCTATCAACCTCATAAAAAACAAGAAACAGGACCATCCCTATCCTCAACATTAATCAATGCACATGTATCGAGCTTTTTTGTTGTAACAACTACCCCAGCTGAAGGCACTGAGAAATTTGCACACTTGCTGCCTTTCTTTGCTGGGGTTATAAATTATTGTTCAATTTCATATTCTGATTCAGAGTCAAGACCCTTTAACAAGCCTCTTTCATGTAGATACTACCCCGGTAGAAGACAGTTGAAAATCTTGCAGTTGCTGCCTTTCTTCGCAGGGGTTATGAATTGTTCTTTAATTTCATATTCTGATTCAAAGTCAAGGCCCTTTACCAAGCATTTTTGTTCTAGCTACTACCTCGCATAAAGGCAGTAGGTAATTTACACACTTGCAGCCTTTCTTATTTTTTACATCATTCATCTTCCAACCAATCAACACATCATCAAAACATACACACACCTACTTGCTGCCTTTCTTGGTTGTGGTTATTAACTATTGTTCTATTTCGTATCTGTATTCAAAGTGCAAGCCCTTTATTAAGCCTTTTTGTTGTAACAACTACCCCGGCCAACAGCACACAGAAATGTACATACTTGCTGCCTTTCTTAGCTGGGGTTATCAATTGTTCTTTAATTTCATATTCTGATTCAAAGTCAAGGCCCTTTATCAAGCCTTTTTGTTGTAGCTACGACCCCGGCCGAAGGCAGTACAACATTTGCACAATGGCTGCCTTTCTTGCCTGCGGTTATCAATTCTTCTTCTTGTAATACAAATTCAAAGTGCAGACCCTTTGAGGCTTCTTGGTAACTACTACTGATGAATAGCAGGGCATAATTTACACACTTACGTCCTTTATTGCGTCTTTTCAACCACACAGTGTATGTAATTTATACAGTTGCTTCCCTCCTTAGATGTACTGACAGTTTCTAAGACTCCCACTACAGAATCCGACTCACAGTCTATAATAGCCTGAAAAAAAAACCACCCACTGCTTTTACAAGGCAGTGCATAGTTTCAACGTCTGCAGCCTTTCTTAATTTTCACCTTTTTCATCTTCCACTCAATCAGTACATCATCCACAAATATACACAACTACTTGCTGCCTTTTTTGACTGGAGTTATCAATTATTTCTGAATTTCATATTTGATTCAAAGTCAATGCCCTTTATAGAGCCTTCTTATTATAGCTCCTACCTCAGCCAAACACAACACAACATAGGAGCACTATAAAAAACATCTAAATCTACAGCACTACATGCCAAAAAGAAATACTTACTGTGCAAGTGACATTTTCTACCTGTAACATATAAGATCTGTTAATAGAAAAGAAACATGTTCTCAGTCAAGTTATATTAGTTTTTGTGATATATGTATTCTTATAATGCGTGTAGGAAACTGGACCATTCCTGTCCTACTATACACAGAAGACGCTGTGTTACTACCTCAAACACCTTTAGGTCTGCAGAGCCTCTTGGAAACATTTGAGACCTTTATAAATTCCCTGAATTTGTTGGTAAATATCTCAAAATCCCATTCCTTGACCATAGGACAATGTAAGAATACAACTAAAACTTTTTACTGTAACGGGGCAGAGCTCACTAGAGTAAAAGTTTTCACATAATTGAGCATCCTGTTTGAAGACAGATGCTCTTGGGGCCCCCAGCTTAAAGCCAAAAAATATGCTGTGCTGAGATCGTCATCAGCATTACTAAACTTTGCACGGCGATTGGGAGCCAAGCCCTGTGAGACTATTCTCACCATCTATTGGTCAAAATCCCTGTCTATTGTCACTTATGGCGCAGCTATTTGGGGATACAAACAAGCGGTAGAGGTCCAGATGACAGAAAAAAACATTGTTTTGCTCCCTTCTGAACATCCCCCAATCCACTCCAACATTTGTTATCCACCAGGAAGTAGGGATGGAATATGTGACCGTCCTGGTGAGTTTGGTTCCTTTCGTTTGCTGTATAAAAACTTGGCTTAACCCTAAACTGACATTGAACCACCAGATCTTAAGGGATTGCTTTGCCCTAGACAAACTTTAGCAAAATTGAGTGGCTGTCATATGTCAAGACTATGTTTTTTTAAACTCGGCGCCCAGATATTTACCAAGTTCCAGAAGAAATTAAGGAAACTATCCTAAATTGGATTAAATCACAGTATTTGAGTTTACTGGGGCTGGAACGAGAGGTTGAGGAAATAAAAAAACAACTGGTTAGGGCTCACTACTTATTAATCTTATCACCATCACTCGAACCCTATCTAAGAATCGTGACAAAGTCCCTCCATCGTTGGCTCTTGACCAGGTTTTGCTTCAACCTGATTCATTTCTCGTTGGAAAATTTTCAGGATGGTGTAAACCGGAAGACTCAGCCCTGTGTAACTGTCATCGTTTCTCAAATCAAAACACTATGCACTTTATAATGTTCTGTGATTTTTATACTGAAATTAGGAAGAAGACTTTAATTCCGCTTTTGAGGGGGCAAGGGATTTCTTCAGGTTTGCCCAGCACTAATGTACCTTCAATTGTTAGACAATACCTGGAACATTTTTAACACTGCTAGTTTTCTTGTTGCTGCTGTTCCCCTTAGTAAACAAATATTCCCACTGATGATTGAACTGTGTATTCCTCCTGAATTTTTAAATACCATGAATTACGTTTAATTGATATATCTTTCTAGTTTTAAATCATTTATATATATCTGTGTACTAATGATCTACAGTTTTATATCGCCTATATGTATTGAATTGTGTCGTGTTTTGTATTTGTACTTCTATGATTTTTCTTAATCAAATAAAGTGATTTGAACACTAAAGAATATAACATCTCATAACTGAATAGAGCTTCTAAAATAATTTCATCATGTATTTCATATTCCTGATTATCAATTTCAAAACTCATATGACCATACTTGATGTCATGTTATGCTTCCACAAAATCAGCATCTAAAGTTTAGTCTAGAAAATGACAGCTGATATCTACAGCATTTATATCTTCCTCTTCATTCTCCCTACTTATAAAAATTTTGTTTAGCTCTTCTATGACACTGTTACTAATGTCAAACATTCTTTCAAATTTTTATGTTGATTTTCCATACTGAATTTTTTATGTTGTAGAAAACATAAACACTTAATTTTATCTTCACTGTAATATCAGCATATGTGGTGATTCATATGAAATATATTAAATATTTCTCTTACAATTAAAGCAACACTATTTTCTACATGAGTGTATATTATTTTCAAAATATTCTAAAATTAAATACAATAAATACAGTGTCACTCTGCATTGTCTCAAGTGCTTTATTTATTTATACTACCTACTGTTTTGCAAACTTAAAGCAATGACGACAGCACTGCCTTAGTTTGACTCACCCGATTACGTTTTCAATTAGGGTTGAGGGAGGCAAAGGAAAGGAGTAAACTACATGTCTACAGATGTACTCCTATATTTAGAACACTGGATGAAGCACTGAATAAATAAAGTTAGATACAAAAGAACATACACCAAAAAAGGCTGCATTAAAGATACACAAGGGAAAGCAACACAAATAGGACACCGAATCTTGAACACAAACTGGTAAGCAACCAAAAGAACAAAAAGGCTAAGAACACTGCAACGGATGCTACGCTGTGGAACTCATTCTGAAAACAGGTAGAAACATACTGTAAATAAATCGGAATTCAAATAAAGAAAAAGTAAAAAAGATACATGGATGACAAAGTCACTGATGTAATACACTGTTGCCCAACACAAAAAAAGATTTTACAGAAGTTATATGTACGAATGTTTAAGGAGCTACAAAGGGACTCAAACCCCCGGGACTCAAAAAATAACATTGGGGACCGTGGGGAGAACGCCAATGCCCCCACGGTCCCAGCCGGCTCCCCGCATCCTTCGAGAGCCGGCATTGCTTTCTCAGAGAGAGCAGCTTACATGCTGCTCTCTGTAACGAAAAGCAATCTGCTTTCCGACTTGAAAGAGACAGCAGATTAACTTGCTCTCTCTTTCAAATAGTAAACCAGTTTGCTGTGCTACAGTGAGAGCCGCGGCGCTCCCGCCCTACCATAGCAAATGGAAGTGTCCCGGGGATAGGCACCCGAGACACTGCAAAAGCCGACCCTGGGAAATGATGGTCCCCAGGTCCTTCAAATGTTCCAGTAAGGGGGCCGGGCGACCCCCTCCCAACATTAAAAAGTCCTGAGAAGTGGAAGTCCCCGGAGCTGGGAAATCCGTGGCATCACGGACCCCCCTATTTTAAATGTTACTGCCCCAGGAAGGTGGCGGTCCCCGAAGAATGTAGGAGAGCCGTGAGCCCCCCGCATACTTCAAAATAAACGATGTCTGCCAACACTTCCTAGTTTGGAGTGCTGACAGACAGTTTACAACCAATTAGCATGCACCTCGTGCTTGTAATTGTACGGATTTCCGTACGCGTACGGCGCGATTTTTTTTCTCTTTTTTTCGCTTTAAAAAAAATATATATATACTAAACGTCCATGTATGACCCCCTGAAGAAGCCTATAGGGTCAGAATGTTTCTACCCTGCCCCCTTTCCTTATTTCTCAACTTTGTTTTACTGTTTTCTTGTGACTCGGTTCTAGCGACAAACAAGATGGCTGCCAACACATCCTGGTTTGGAATGTTGACAGCCAATAAGCATACAGCTCGTGCTCTTATTTGTACAGATTTCCGTACGCGTACGCCGTGATTTTTCTTTTAAAAAAAAAATTAAATAAATTAGAACCTAAACATCCATGTACGACCCCCTGAGCAAGCCTAGAGGGTCAGAATGTTTCTAGCCTACCCCCTTCCCTTATTTCTCAACTTTGTTTTACTGTTTTCTCGAGACTCGGTTCTAGCGACAAACAAGATGGCCATCAACACTTCCTGGTTTCGAGTGTTGACAAACAGTTGACAGCCAATCAGCATGCAGCTCACGCTCGTAATTGAACAGATGTCCGTCTGCGTGTAGAACTCTGTCTCTAGATATCGCTATGATTTTACTTGTAATTTTCTGAGAAACTACTGAACGGATTTACATCATTTAACAAAAAAGCACAATCTGCAAACCAAACTCTACCTTTTTTGCCAAATTTGGTGTAATTCCGTTCAGCCGTTCAGGCTGTAGCCCTGGCTAAAGGTCCCTATGGAAAATTGCATGGGGAAAACACGTTTTGGGACCCCCCTTTTTTTCTCTGCCCTCACTTCAGGAATCACCCCCAAACTTCCAAGGAAGGAGCGGAACTGAGCAAGCCATTTTCTTGGAGAAATTCACGAAGATTCGTCCACCTACGCCAAAGTTATTCAAAGTAGAATGTTGTGGATTTCCTATGGAAACTAGGTCCTAACTATAATTACCTACTGGCGAAGTATATATATATACTTGTGAAGAGCTTTATCTCAAAACACGTCAGCCTAAATAAATGATCTTGATTTACAGTCAGCGTGGAGTGCGAGTCTCACTTTCCTGTGACCGAATTGAAACGGGAAATTTTAGCTCATATATATATATATATATATATATATATTCACTGACAAAAACCATAGGTTATACACCATATATAGTTAGGAATTAGCATTTAAAAAACCTTATTTTACTCACACAAAACCAATGAAATTCCATATATAGTTAGTTGTACTAACTATATATCACGCACCCGCAATCCACTGCTGATGATGTCACATATTACATCATTCATGACATGGTCAGTGACATCACTGATGACATCACTGATGACATCTCAAATGACATCACTGATGACATCACTGATGACATCTCAAATGACATCACTGATGACATCACTGATGACATCTCAAATGACATTACTGATGACATCACTGATAAAATCATTCATGTGATAATACGATGAACCTCTTCAGACTCTAATATAACCTTAGATACACTCAGTGTAAACACAGACTCACAGATTGTCACTCATCCATGAAGTTACACACACACCTAGACAGTCATGCAAACAATCAATCACACCTCCGTTTCCTTAACTATACAGTTAAACACACCTTACTTATTCAAACATATACTAAAACATATTTACTCACTTATACAATCCTGGATACAAGTTCACAATGATCCATACAGCCACTCACACATTCACTGGCTCTTATGCACAGTTATTTATATATGTCAACTCTCACATGTACTGTATTTTACATATGTACTTAATTTGACATGTAGCACTGAGATATCTATTCACTCACCAATACAGTCATGCACACAGTCAACCGCCCATACAGCTGTTTCCAACATGCACTTTTGAATCCATACATCTATGCACAGAGTCATACACTTCCCAGCCACCCACACACACACTCAGTCTCCCATACAAATGCTTGGGCAACCAATCAATAACCTATATAGTTACTCATATAGCTACTGATCAACACATGCAGCAGTTTACAGAACAACAGACATAATGATGCACAAATTAAGACAGTTTAGTCACTAACCCATGCACTCAGTGAGACACATTTAATCACTCACTCATACATTCAGTCATGCACCTACTAAATCCTTCGTCCAGACACTTATACATCGACTCATTCATAAATATGTAAGACATATTTTAACTTTACAGAAAAATACAGTCACTGGATGTTGTCATCAGTGATGTCATCAGTGATGTCATTTGAGATGTCATCAGTGATGTCATCAGTGATGTCACTGACCATGTCATGAATGATGTAATATGTGACATCATCAGCAGTGGATTGCGGGTGCGTGATATATAGTTAGTACAACTAACTATATATGGAATTTCATTGGTTTTGTGTGAGTAAAATAAGGTTTTTTAAATGCTAATTCCTAACTATATATGGTGTATAACCTATGGTTTTTGTCAGTGAATTTTTAAGGTTTTGTAAATGCTAATTCCTAACTATATATGGTCTATAACCTATGGTTTTTTCAGTGAATTTCATTGGTTTTTTAATAGCTAATATCAAAACCTTTACAATGTATTATTCTTTAAAAAGAAAAATATTTTTTACATGTTTTTTATACAATTTTTTTTTTATTTTTTTTTGTTTCGCTCCCAGTACGCGTACCGGTTAGCTTCCCGTTAGCTCAATCCGGAGGCGCGACCCGGTGCGCGAACCGGTAAACGTTCCTTTTGCGCACCTCTCGCGTTACAAAACAACATCGTGACGCTTCGCGTCAGCATGACGTTTCGCGTTCTCGCGTAATACGTCATATTACGTGCTACGTTCGCGTACCCGGAAGCGCAGCGGTACGCGAACCGGAAGCGATCCGCGGCGCGGCGCCGACCGCGTAACGTAAACATAGCAGGTCATGTGACTCGGTAATAACACTTTTCATTGGTTCATTTCACTTTTGGTTTCCTAATGATGTAATACTAGGTCATGTGATCTAAAATGAACACTTTTCATTGGTTTAGAACTTTTGTTTTTCCCAAATGATGAAAACCCCTCCTTCTTTCATCACTCTGACTTTCATCTTGGTGAGAGAAAGACCCTTTATTGAGACTTTGAGATGGCTTCATTAGTAGCTTCAGCTGGTGCTAGCCCACCACCTCCACCAAATCCAAGAAAGAGAGGACCACCTGCAGAAGTAATTTTGCAAGAAGAGGAAGAACAGGAAGAGGAGGAAGAGGAGGAAGAGCATGAGTTTTTGCCAGAGGAGCCCAGGAGGTACAATCGAAAGGAGAATTACATCTGGCAATTCTACAGAATTCCTGAGGGGCAAAAGAAAGTGAATGCACGCTACGTGTTTTGCCGTATATGCGGTGATAGATTGTCAAGGGGCACTGATAAAAAATACAGTTATGGCAATCATACTATGCATCGGCATATGAGTAGGTGGCACCCAAATAATTATAGTGCTGCCCAGCTACGTGACGAACAACAAAATCCCCTCCCAATGGCAAGAAGATCGGTGGTTCCAGAGGTGTCGGGACCAGAGGCGAGGGAGATGATCGCAAACATCCAAATGTTGTTTGGGCACGTAAAGCAAGTGTGCGTGGAATGTGGCACTTTCATCTGCTACAGAGAAAGTAGCATCACTTTGATTTTGCGAGCAATTCAAAATCATATTAATGTTTGTACGAAACGCACCAAAAAATAAATTCTTTTTTTTTTTTTTGCTCCTGTTGAGCCCTTTATAATGGATCGTTTTTGTTTCCCCCCCCCAAAAAAAACCAAAAAAAATTTAAAAACGTTCAGAAAATACAAAAAAAGTAAAAAAATGTTCAAAAAATACTAAAAAAAATATAAAACAACAAAAACATAAAAAAAAAAGTTCTTTTCAGAACTAACTCCCCATTATAAAAAAATTGGTAGAATATTTGGAACTCTGCCAACCTCTATTTCTCTTAGTTCGCTCCCGGAGCGCTACCCGGTACGCGTACCGGAAGCTAACCAAAAAAAATATTTTTTAAAAAAAAAGAACAGTAAGTATAAGGTAAGCAAACAGACAGTTATGTTAAAAGAAAGACAGCTCTAGGGAGTAAACTAAGGATACTGTTACCTACAATCCACTGCTGATGATGTCACATATTACATCATTCATGACATGGTCAGTAACATCAACAGCAGTGGATTGTAGGTAACAGTATCCTTAGTTTACTCCCTATAGCTGTCTTTCTTTTAACATAACTGTCTCTTTCCTTCCCTTATAGTTACTGTTCTTTTTTAAAAAACATTTTTTTGATCAGTCATAAACAGTGACATTAATAGAAACAGAGAGAGTGAACAAGAGTGAAGAACTATGGTCCTCCTCAGCCACCCTCAGAAAACCAAGGGGGTCAAGATACATCTACCGTGCCCCCTTCTACCCATTCTGAACATTATTTGCCCTCCATCTTGTATCTTGATTCGACCGAAACACAAAATGGTGGACTGCCATAACGCTGCTGGTTTGCGAACCGGGCAACTTCCCGGGAAGCGGTCCAAAAAAAAAAAAGTTGGGAAAGTAATTCACAGACACTAAGAGTAATAGAGATGGAGTGAGTGAACAAGACTGAGGAACTATGAGAACAGAGGGACAGAGAAAAAGAGTGGAAGGAGTTGAGTAAATAGGTAATAGAGAAAGGAATGAGGAAAGTAGCAAAGGCAGGAAACTGAGAATTAAAGAAGTGAAGCAGTGGATCTAATAGTAGGTGAATGTGATAGAAATGTAACGAAAAGAGTACAACTATTTACCTTGTAATTGCCGTTAAATTAATCACATTTTATTTCTATACTTTCAATCTGTGAAAGAGAGAACCAACATTTGAAAAAAATTAAAATATGTATTTAAAAATTACAAAAGACAAGGGAAAATATTGAAGGACAAATAGTTTTTCAACAACTTTGACACTGACAGAAGCTTCTGCTTCTCCAGGTCCTCTACACAATCCTAAAGATATACATTTTAAACTAACAGTATCTTGATGCAGATGAAGTGAGGCCTATCTTAAAACATGGTGCATCTTTTGCATTGCTCTTGTTTCAGAAAAGTGTCGCTTCAGTATGCCAATAACATGTCTCCTATCCAGAGATTTGTTTGAGGTGAGGCCTACTCAGAGTTCAAGATGAGATTTACACTTGTTGAAGTGTACAGAGGAGATAATATCTGTGAAAGTCTACTAATGAAGTGAGTCATGTCCACTGCACTCTTCAACAAAGTAGAAACCTCCTATGTTTCCCTGGACAGACCTAAACTTGATCTGCACAATGTGATTCGTAATGATAGGAAACACAGGTGATGTAATTGAAATATGTGCAATTTATTTTGCTCATTTCACAATCACATCACTTGTGTTTCCTTTGCTTAGGTATCTCATTGTGCAGATGTAGTCCAGCATATGAAAGAATACGTAGAAGTGCAGCACTGCATACAATAAATTTAACACTTACAGAAAACTCACCTTCTCCATGCCTCCTACACAGTTCTACATATACATCATAAATGCAAACAGTACAGAATTAATTATACATGTTAAATGGTTTATTTTTGCTGTTCTCAGAATGTATCAAAATTCACTAAAAACAGTGACTTGAAGGTATTCATCATGTAACAGCGGGGAAAAAAAAACACAATCAAAATGATTGTGTTTAAAAAACCCATACAACATCAGAAATTAAAATTCAGAACTCCTTAAAGTTAACTTACTTTCCATGACGTCCAAGGATGTCCTATGAACAGCTTACACTCTTTTGTGCTGTTATTACTTTCAGCCCGCCACTTTCTGAAAGAAAACCTCCATCGTTTTTAAAAACACGTTACATGCAATAAATGACTTCTTGCTCTCTACCACTATTTTCCACAAGGCCAAATCTAGTCAGAGATATTTATAACTCTTGGATTTCTTGTAAGCCAATCCCATCATTTGGCATTTCCGCAACTTTCAGAATTAAAATGTTGAAGATCATTTTCACAATCCTGGAATAGTAATATCTTCCCCTTCTTGCTCAGTCATGTTCTACATTTCCTATGACACTGATACTGCTTAATATGAAGCAGACTTACACTACCTCTATGAGTACTACAATTATTTAATTCTCTACATCACTTTTAATCACAAAGCAATGTAAAACAGTAGACAGCATTGCAGACTTACATTCCCTCTACTCCATGTTTTGATTGGCTGCTTCAATTAGCTTATGAAAAGAAACAGTTTTTCTGAACTCATTCAAAGTGCACATACATCTCCATGATGTCCAATCCTATGATTAGAAGTTATGTCTCTGAACTACACTTATCCTCAAGGCCAAATTGTGTAGGAGCCATTAGAACTTCTTGAAATTCCACAGATCATATCCCGAGATTATTTTCCTAAAATTTTGGTTTTAAAAACACCAGGTAAGAGTTTTTAAGGTCATACGGCAATTTTTTTTTGAAAATTAAAACAGAATCATTGCAGAATGACCAGCCATTTCTAGACTTTAAATAAGCTGTGTAATGTCCTGATGATATTGAAGGGCCGTCATGATATATAATTGCTGTAGTTACAAAAGTCCTTCCTGATATTGACAACTGCGAAGCTACAAATTTTTTTATTAAAGTTGTCAATTTTGTTCCATCAGGCCTACATCGTTGGAACATTAAAATGACGTACTGGCCATATGTTCGTATAAATAATGTGGACATCATTTCAGATTTACATTGGCTACACTCCATGTTGTGATTAGCAGCTTTTACTAGCTTATTAAAGGAGACTGATTTACTGTCTGGCAAAGTTAAATATATAAATCTTTCTGAGTCTACACTAGTAGTACTTGATACCATACAGTTCTCGCAGTCATGCTGCCATTGATAAGAAAGCCCAAACAGCTGATCTACATCTACACCTTCAGCATGTAATACATCAAGCATATACATTAAAAACTCCTGACAATCTTGCTGAATATTTTGAGAGAATTGTGTTTGGCCTGAACATCTATCTAACAGATTTCTAATTTCAGACACACTTTCTATGTTTCTTCTATCAGTGGTACATTTCTCTAACACAGAATTTAACAAACTGCAAAATCTTTGATCAGAATTGACCACAATCTCTTCTTTTACATTTTTTAGAGAAAACAAAACATTAATTACTACATTAGCATAGCAGTTGACACCAGAACTGTTTTCAAACTGAAAACCAACAACATCTTCAACAGAATCCTCTTTGTTTCTGCTTGTAATTTTAGGTTCATTCTCTTTTTGTCTTTTTGCTACAACCTCCCCAGTATTGTTCTCATTTCTTCGTTTCCGGCCTACCAGACGTTTCTCAAACAAAGGAAACTGAGGCAAATGTGGCGCATACTCTCTTCTTAACCTATTGTATTCCTTAACACAATCTAGATCTGCACAAATGTTTCTGACATCACACTCAATCAAGTACAATCCCGATAAAGTTCTAACTCGTGACAATGCCACATATGCCATACCCTCCTTGAACACAGAACTGCCAATATTCACCAATGCAGTGTCTACACTTAAACCTTGCGATTTATGAATTGTCACCGCATATGCCAAGCAAACAGGGAACTGCTTACGGCGAACATATAAGTCTTTTACAAGCAAAAATCTAGCAGAACAACGAGCAATTAGCTGTACTTCCTCAATGCCATCAAATTTAATTTTTAAAAATTCAATTCCATCTCTATTTCTGTATTTCACAAAATCAACAACATTACCCATTGATCCATTTACCAGACCTCTTTCAACATGTAAATTCCTTCTTAAAATTATACGGCAGTTCAAGCACACATTCAGAGTCTTTTCAAAACCTGCAGTTTTAGATATACTCTTCTCTAATGAATCCAATTTTGTTTTCAGATTCTCAGACAAAATAATTGTTGATCCCATATGCTCTACTCTATCAATAGCTTCCACTTTCACAATCTCTTGCTTTTCTAAATGCAACATTTTGTTGTTAAATTTGGCACATTCTGCAAGAGTTGGCATCAAACATATTCCAGATTTCTTATCAGTAATTTTCTGAAAAATATTCTCAGGCACAACATCTTGTTCTGGATATAAATTTGACAGTAATCGTGCATGTAAAGCTTCTTTCCCATGCTCGGTCACTTTTCCAATTCTAACATCTTGTAGAATAGTCTTGTAAACTTCATCCTTTGCCTGACGCATATTTTCATGCAGTTCAGCATAATTGAAGTTTAACCATATATTGACGTTGCCAATGCTGCCTAGGCACTTCCTGGTATCTTCATGCGTGAGCATTTTGAACACAGGTTGCCCTTTCACTGGTGTCAGCTGCAGAAGATCTCCGAAAACAATGATGTGTTTGCCACCAAATAACACATCATACTCTGTTTTGAGAACTTCTTGCATCCTCAAATGCACAAAGGCAAGCATGACATTGGAAACCATGCTTACTTCGTCAATGATAAGAAGTTTCATTTTCCTCAAGATTCTTGAAACTTCAAAACAAGCATCTCCAGATAGCTTGTGATATTCTAATTTGTTGTCATGCTCCACTGGCAGCATCAGTAAACGATGTAAAGTAATCCCTTTAATATTATGTGCTGCCAGTCCAGTTGGAGCAGTGACAACACAAGACAGCGATAACTCTGTCCTTTCCTGCAAATAGCATGAAATTGCTTTAATGAGGAAACTTTTTCCAGTTCCCGCTTCTCCACTCACGTACAGTCGGACAGGCTTCAACGACGTACATGAGCACTCTTTCTTATCATGACTTAATCCATGATCAATTTGCATGGTAACTTCGTCATATATTTTCCTCTGCTCAACGTTGAGTTGCCTTTCCAACTCTTCTAAGTTAACCGCATCCTCTTGAGCATGTGCCATGGCTCTTTCCACCTCATTCATAGCAGTGGCAGCTTCATTTTCAATAAGAGGTCCTCCTAGTGGATCCTGACTCAATGAAGCAGAACTCTGACTGTCCTGAGAACTGTCTCTGGCAATCTCGGCTGCAATCGTTGCTTCCTGCTCAATTTCCGCATTCAACATTTCTACATATTTGGGAAAAGCAGGACATTCTATGGTCTCCTTGGCGGCATTGAAAGAGTCTTCGTAACAGAGGAAATCTCCAAGCAGTTCCTCTTCTGCACGCCAAGGCTTGAAAAGTTGCAAAAGTGCTAAATAGAAAAACTCCTTTTTTTCAGGAGATTCGCCACTCAATTTTCGATGGTTTATCAAGTGGCATTTTCTTTGCTTGACCAGACATCCCTCACTTCCTATTACAGCATACACTCCTTTCTCAGTATCTTCTTTGATGTTCCTCTTGAACATGTAATTTTGCAGAACCTCATACAGACAAACATTCTCTAGGTGACTGCTTCGATTTGGATAATATGTATCCAACATGTTTGTCTTCAAAATGTCGGTACTGTTTGGCTCCTTTTCCGCCAAATACTCAATTTCCCGCACAGGTTTGAGAACTCGATTACGCGTTGCAGCAAGACCAAGACTCGCCCAAACGATACTCCTGGACTTGGCATAGAGACTTGCTGAAGACAACCGGTCAGAACATTCGTACGCTCCGATTTCTCGATGCGACAACATCTTCAGACTGAAACTGTACAACTTCTTGCTGAGGCTCTTTTCATGGGAAATGTCCTCCCACATATCCTTCAATTCTGTCTTCTCTTTTTTGGTGATGTAAGACGTCACATACCGAGCCACAGCCATACAGTTATCAGCCACAAACTGTATATCCATGTTAGCATTCCACATGGACAAAATCACCGGGTTGTAGTCGTTGATGTACTTGGACTCTTCGTTCCTCTTCAAATTGTAAGTGTTTTTAGGTGATTTCTTCATCACATTATGTCGCAGCGAAGACATCAAACTGTTTACTCTTCCTTTAGAAATCACCGGTCGTGGAAAGCCGAAACGACATTTGGTGTAGAACTTGTCTTTGTTTCGGAATTTACGACGGCAGTACTTTCCACATCGATGGCTTTGGAAACGCAGAACTTTTTCTCTTAGGCTTTTCTTCTCCTTTGCGTTTGGAACAGCACACGTAGAATACTGTTGGATGAAACTCATCACTGAGTCTTCTGGATCCGTTCCAAATTTAGGTGCATCCTTGATCCACAGCAACATATGTATATGAGGAGCACCTCTTGCTTGGTACTCCTTTCTCCAGAAGAAATCCAACACCTCTCCAAGAGGTGGATTCTTCTAATTCATGATGAAAGACATCATAGCTTCAAATCTATGATTGAAGTACCTACATACATTGACTGGATCCAAAGAGCACAGTTCTCCGGGTGTCTTGAATTCAATGTTTTCTACGTTAGCATTTGCCTCTCGTAGAAATTGAAGTAAGTCTTCCCAGCCATACTCGGCACAACTCAGAGTGAGGAACCATGTGGGAGTACCTAAGTTCCTCAGCATACATTTTAAATCACCATGACGACGGTACCAGTACTCATTAGTACCACGCTGACACGCCATGAGATTAATCAGGTGAGAATCCAAAATACTATCTTGGACATTCACTTTATCCATAAAATCACTTGCCGAGATGTTTTGCATGTGTATACCACTTTTCAAGATGTGGTTCACTGCATATGACAGTCCAGACAGATCGCTTTCAAACAGGAGATGAAACAAATAAGGAATGCATTGTCGAAACCTAGCATCTCCTGCATACAATCTCAAAGTCCGGTATTCAGAAGCAGGAATTTGATGAGGTCGCTCATCATATCTTCCTCCCTGACCTGTTGGAAAAAGCTGTGGGAAACACCGAGCTTCCAAACTTTCCTCCCAAACACTAATGGGACTCCCTTTGGCTTGTTTCATTTGAAACAACTCAATAGCATTCCCCATGACTTCCTTTGAATGCAAAGGATGAACACTATAATGTTCATATATTTCCTCACTAGTAGAGGGTTCTACTTTCTCAATTTGACCAGCACACAAATCGCTATCCTCTTCCTCACTTACTTCCTCTTCTGCAACATATACATTCTTATAGTATTTATTATTTTTTTTCAAATACAATGTTGCCTTTTTAACTTTCCTAACATCTACTAAATCTTGCCATATTTTCTTATTCTTTGTCGGAACCCCATTAACTAAGATAACCAGAGGTTCCTCTTCCACTTTTTCTACTCCAATTGTGTTAATGTTTTTCTTGAAATCTAGAGGCAAATAAACAACTCTTCCCTTTAATCCTCTCTGTAAATCTGATGGAGGCAATTTCCCTGTCTTTGGCTCCATTCTTACAATAGCCTGAAAGGGATGGATACTTTGAATCAAAATAGATTCATAAGTATTTAAGTCCTTCAATTCAGAAGGAATCTCAACCAATTCCAGATTATTATGAACTGCTCTAGCAGGCATCTGGTTTTGTTTTAATTTGTTACAACAATAAGTACACACACGTTGATCCAATCCCAAATCAAAACAATTTTCTACCATCAAGTATGTTGCAAAATCCTTCCATTCACTATTATTTTCCCTTTCACTTTTTGCATATAAATCCACTAACTTAGTCTGATTCTTATAATAAGTGCGTCTACAACACACACAAGTGAAATTAGGCCTCTCACTTGATTTCATGTCAAACGTCGCAATTTCCCTCTGGAAATTATCTGTACTGGAAACATGTACACTATCTTCCAAATGACCCTCTACTTCTTGCTCAATTTCAACATTCTCCTCTTTACTTCCAAAGTAACAAAACTCAATTTCTTCACATATATTCTTCACATCTATTTCAGAACCATGCAAAAGAGCAGCGCATAATTGTTTCAGCATAATTGCTGGACTCTTAGCATAATACAACAGTCTAACTAACTTCCTCACTTTGTTATGATGCACTGCTAGCATCCTGAAATGATGAAAAACACTCTGGCATACTCTCCTGGAAAGACAAGCCAGTGAATGACCATGCAAACCTGTCACTTCTCTCACTCTGCAAGGATCTAATTCTTGCAACAACCTTATTTTCTGTTTCAAACTTTTCTTGTTAAATGTCCGTACAAAATCACAAAGCAAATTGATGGAATCCTGTCGCACACTGCAAATACTACTACACTTCCAGGTGTACACAGGACCCTTAGCACGTCTTCCTAAAACCTCATTACCTAACAACTCTTCTGCCTCTGTTGTCACAAGTTTTTCTTTTTCAACTGGACAACCATCTTTCACTTCATAAGCACGACCACTGATGTCAACTGCATGCACCAAATCATTATCCTGGAAATAACTCTCTTCATTAAAAAATGCCTCACAGCTTGAACTATGTATCCATTCTCCAGAAAAAACTTCACAAAAATTACTACGATTAACTATTCTCTTCCATCTACTATTTCTTTTGAAATCAAAAATTGCCTTGTTTAGCTTCCTAATTCTATTGATTATCAAAATAAATAACTTACGTTTAATTTCAAAAGCCTGATCAATAACTTTCTCAACTTTTTTTTTTCTCTTATAAAAAACTAATTTCTGTTGACCTTTCTTAATATTTTTTAACAAATTGCCAATTATCCTGTTACGGAACATTCGTTTACGAATCTCCCTAAACTGTTGTTTCCTTCTACTATCATGCACAGATTTATCTCTTGCTCTAGCAGTAACATTTTCATTTGTCCTTTTCTCTCCATTTGATTTACTTCTCGTGTTATGGATTGAAACATTTTCTGTACTAATATTTTTTTTATTAGAAATATTTCTTATGAAATATTTAGAGCTCTTACCCGGTGCTTTCTTCATGGCTTGAGAAATCTTTTTGTTAGAGGACTGCTGCGTTTTTTTTTCTCCTGCTGTCTTTGACGTTTTGCAGCCTTTATCTCTCTTATTTTTGTAGGCATATTGAAATCTTGAAATGATCTGCAGTTGAATCTGAGGAAAAATATAATAAAAAATGTTAATAAACATTATTATCAAACAGTAAATCAGTAATAGTGATCAAAAACATAACACACTACTTGACATTTTAATTTGAAGATTTTTTAGTCATTGCCATTTTTACAATACAGAAATACCAGAAAAGAAATGACATTTATATTTATGTTACCTATGCTATTTTATATGTGAATCTGATCTAATTTTATGAGCATATTTTAATATTTTATTGAAGACACTACACATAACCTGTTTTTGAAGGTGTCTTTATTTTTAAATTAAACGGTTTACCTTTTTACTTTTTATTGATTATAAATTTTAAAAATAAATGTTTATAATTCCAAAGGCTCAAGCAGGTCAGCTTCCCATCCTATATCATATAATTCGGACAAATCTGCATCCTCATCACGCTCTTCTTCATCCTCAGGATTTAAATCATCCAATGGATCAACATCCACTGATGTTTCAATTACAAGTTCAATGATGAGGTCAAAATCAACTGATTGCAGATTGTCGCTCATGTTGAGGTTGTCTTTATCTTTAAAGAAAGATAACAACAATGAGATGTTGCAGAGTAAGAGACAAATCTCACAGATTATAATAGTAAAATTATTTAACAAGAGTAACATTTTGCAGCTATTATTTAGCCATGTCCAGCGATGCTGAGCAGGTGAAGCCTATGTCTAATTTTTCACTGAACAGGACTCATCTGTTCTTAACCTTGGATAAGCCTCAACGACTCTGTGTCCCCTGCACATACTCAAATGTTAAAGTGCAGATTTATATTAAATGGCACATCCCCAGGCATGCACCAGTTAATGTGCACCACTGCTTTACCACCCATGGTGTGCCGCATTTACAATCAGATAGGAGAAAGCTGCTTCAAAACCCTGCGCCTGCTTGAAGCTGGCATAGGTCTTGACGCAGCATTGTAGAGATGGGGCACCCCTGAGCCTTGCTGGAGCTGCATCGCACTTACGATACAACTCCAGCAATGCGCCACCTTTACGGCACAGATGCGTCACGCATCTGTGCCGTTTTTGCCCCATGCTGCGCCGCATTGTAAATGCAGCACAACATGGGTGGCGGAACAGTGGCGCAGGATGACTGTCACATCCCTGGTGATGCGCCACTCATCATAAATCTATCCCTAAGCTTCTTATCTTGTTACAGATGAACTGCCATATGTATCATCAAAATATTTTACATATTATAAATAGCGAATTTTAAGGAATAAATAGCGATTCTTTACTATTCCTAATTTGCAATGAGCAAATTGCTAATTGCAAATTACCCATTCATTTCCATAGGCTAGGAGGCTCATAGGAATTAATGTTGCAATTTGTGATTAGCAATTAGCTCATCACAAAATAGGATTTTTTTCAAGCGTGCAGGGGTATCTCAAGAACACCCTGCTGCACCCCTGAAAAAGAAATTTGGGAGCACATGGCACACCTACATGCCCTAATGGCATGTATGGGCGTCATATGGGACCTTTTTTTTTTTTTTTTTAAAAATGCTTTTTGAAAAGAATTCGCAAATTACCACAAACTAGAAGTTGGTGGTAGTTTCCAAATCCTTAATATCATTTTTTACATATTTTTTTTTGATACATTGCATTTAAGGAATCACAAATTTTGAATTATTGACATTTTAAGTAATTTCCACATGTGCAGTGTTTTCAAAATATAATTTGAAAATCGTTTTTGGGGAAAAGTAATGGTTTGCAAATTTATGACAAGGACATAATGGTGTATGCTTCTCTATAAGGCATTTCAGTATCTCTAATGTCATTTTTCCCATATTACATTATAAGACCTTTCCCCATGAAGCACATTCCTTGTAAATATGCTCCCACCTGTGCATTGCAAATTTAGATTTTGACTGTTTCAGACACATAGCCATGTTGAAAGTGACCCAAAAAAATTGCAAACGTTTTAAAAAAACACATTCATGTGTCTTAATGACATTTTAAGTCATTTCCCCATGGACAATGTTTTCTAAGTGGCACAAAAGAGGTATACACCTATCATAAATCTGTCCCTAGCATTATAAATGATTAAATCAGGATGACAATAAGATGTGGCCTATCCAGAGGTTTGTTTAAGGTGAGGCCTACTCAGGATTGCAGATTAAAGTTACGCTTGATGAAGAATACAGAGGAGATAATTTATTGTAAAGGCCTACCAATGAAGTAAGTGATTTCTACTTCATTGCACCAGTCATCATAAATGTATCCATAAGCTTCTTATCTTGTTAGACATCAACTGCCATATGTATCATATAACTATTTTGCATTTCCAAAAAAGCGAATTTTAAGGAATAAATAGCGATTCTTTACCATTCCAAATTTGTTTGAGAAAATTGCTAATTGCAAATTACCCATTCATTTCCATGGGCTAGGAGGCTCATATAAATGAAGGTGCAATTTGCGATTAACATTTTGCTCATCACAAATTAGGAATTTATTCCAAAGGTGCAGGGGTGTCTCAAGAACACCCTGCTGCAACCCTGAAAAAGAAATTTGGGGGCATATGGCGCACATAAATTTTAACAACATTCCTTTACCTCAAAAACGATTTTCAAATCATAACTTCAAAACACTACACATGGGAAAATTACTTAAATTGTCCTTAAGACACATAAAAGCGTTTTTTGATTGGCTTTCCTGCATGGTAGGGTCACTTTTAACATGGCTATGTAACATAAACATTCAAAATCAAAATTTTCCATGTACAGGTGGGAGCATATTTACAAGCAATTTGCGCCACAAAGAAAGGTCTGACATTAAAATGGGAAAAATAACATCAGGGACAGTCAATTGCCTTATAAAGAACCATACACCATTATGTCCTTCTCATGAATTTAAAAACAATTCCTTTTTCCCAAAAACGATTTTCAAATCATAATTTCAAAACACTGCACATGAGAAAATGACTTAAAATGTCATTGAAACACATGAAAGCGTTTTTTGATTGGCTTTCCTGCATGGTTGGTTCACTTTTATCATGGCTATGTAACACAAACATTGATAATTAAAATTTTCATGCACATGTAAGAGCATATTTACAAGCAATTTGCGCCACAGAGAAAGGTCTTACACTAAAATGAGAAAAATAACATCAGGAACAGTCAATTGCCTTATAAAGAACCATACACCATTATGTCCTTGTCATGATTTTATAAACAATTCCTTTTCCCCAAAAACGATTTTAAAATCATAATTTCTAAACACTGCACATGGGAAAATGACTTAAAATGTCATTAAAACACATGAAAGCGTTTTTTGATTGCCTTCCCAGCATGGTTTGGTCACTTTTAACATGGCTATTTAACACAAACATTCAAAATCTAAATTTTCCATGCACATGTGAGAGCATATTTACAAGCAATTTGCGCCACAGAGAAAGGTCTTACACTAAAATGAGAAAAATAACATCAAGGACAGTCAATTGCCTTATAAAGAACCATACACCATTATATCCTTGTCATGAATTTAAAAACAATTCCTTTTCCACAAAAACGATTTTCAAATCATAATTTCTAAACACTGCACATCAGAAAATGACTTAAAATGTCATTAAAACACATGAAATCATTTTTTGATTGGCTTTTCAGCATGGTTGCGTCACTTTTAACATGGCTATGTAACACAAACATTCAAAATCAAAATTTTCCATGCACATGTGAGAGCATATTTACAAGCAATTTGCGCCACATAAATCATAATTTTCTCCTTAAAGCACACTATTCTCTATCTAAAGTAAAGAAATATTTTCTCACCTTAGCAAATACTTTGAGTTTGAAAACAGTCTAAGAAACACACCAATTTGTCTTCAGCAGAGCAAAAGGTATGCACTCCAGAGTCTGCAGCTATCAAAAGCACAGAAATGGTGTAATTCTTCACACATATTTCTCATGTCACCCAATCAAAACTCTTCCCTCACTTTTTTTCAAATGAAAACCCTTCCCCCTCTGCCCTTTCTGCCTATTTTCCATAGCAACCACCTCTTGGAGAAACTCTGGTGTTTGCAAATTCACACAACAATGTTGCAATTGAACTCTGAACTCTCAGTGCACCTGCATATCCAGTGCTTTCTTTCATTTAATGATTTTTTATTGACCACTCAAAATACATCTTTCAAACAACACATCTGTACACCCTAACTTTCTGTTTTCATCAATCAAAATCCACCAATCACTGTTACTACTTCATGAACACAGAAACTCCACAGTTTTTTTCATTTCAAACTCTCATTTTTTCAACTGCCATTTCATTGCCACACTTCATCTGACTGCAGGAGAACCTTCTCTCACCATGTTTTCTGTCTGGATTGTTGGTCATAGTTATATTCACTGGGCTCAAAGGTACGTTGAAAGCAGGAATTTACCTAACCTCAATTTACAAGATGTGGAAATTAAGTGGTTTGGCCACAGAGGATTAAAATGTCACCAATTGATACCATTGGTGAAAACCTTTATGCATTTGCCAAAACCTGACCTGTTAATTGTGCACTGTGGAGGTAATGACTTGGGCACTTTGACTGGTGTAGGTCTGGAAATGCTTTTAAAGGACACCTTTGAGCAATTAATGGCACTTTTTCCTCAGACTGCCTTGGTATATTCAAATATATGCCAAAGACAGAAATGGAGGTGGTCAAACCAATTTTGTCCACAAATTGAGAAGTCGAGGAAGCATGTAAACAAATCTGTTTCAGCTTACATGAGAGACCATGGAATGGGCTCCCTGTACAACAATAACTTGCGTTACTACATGCAAGATATCTACAGAGGAGATGGAGTTCACTTCTCAGATGAGGGCAACAGAGTTTTCACTCTGAATTTAAAAATGTGCATTGGTACCTACTTATAAGTACCAAAATGTACCATAAACCCAAAAGCTCTTCTCAGAGCTACCCTACATCTAATCACTCACAATTATTATTTTACTCTAACTTTTTTCACTAATTTTCAACAAAGTACACTCCCTGGGGCGCTACCCGGTACGCGTACCGGGAGCTAACCTCGCGAAATTTTTAAAAAAAATGTTTTTTTTTCGCACATATAAACCTCCTCAGCCACCCTCAGAAAACCTAGGGGGTCAAGATAAGTCTACCGTGCCCCCTTCTACCCATTCTGAACATTATTTGCCCTCCATCTTGTATCTTAATTCGACCGAAACACAAAATGGTGGACTCCCGGAACGCTTAAGGTACGCGAACCGGGGCGCTCAACGGTTCGCGTACCGGGTCGCTCCCTGGGAAGCGCACCATCAAAAAAGGTGGGAAAGTAGTTCACAGAAAAGCCACTGGAGACAATTTCACCAAATATAGATTAGCTCATACTACATACCAATCCCTACCATTTTCACAAATTTGATTGGAATTCCATTTAGCCATTTAGCCTGTAGACCTCTCTAAATACCGTGAGGTAAATTACTTCACAAAACACATCTGAAATGTTGGAATTGACAACCAATTAAAATGTTACTTTCATTTTCTACTTTTTTTACCTCACATTTGATTGGTTATGTACCCGAATATATATAAAGGAAGAGAAGGAAACACAGCCATTTTGACTACTACTTCCTGGTGTACATTTCAATAGGATTTTCATTAATAACTTCAACTTCTTTTTAAAGGTAAGTTGTTATTTTTAAAACTGAAGTATATTGTGCACTTTAAGTTAATATGGCAAACTTTTTCTGTTAGTTATATACTATCCCTCTGTAGTACTTATAAATTTAGATACACTTTTTTATATTCCTACTTCCACTCTGATACTATACACTGCCCAAAGATAAATTCTCTGTTAAAAACTGCCTATCTAAAATTAATCCCAACAGTGCCCTACCTCTACTAATATATATTTTTTTTATGCAAATTTCAGGGAAAATGGAAAGTGAACAAAACATTTCATTTGAAATTGTCCTTCCAGAGTCCAACACAGAAATCATTGATCCAAATGAGATTGAATTTATGGATGAAACTTGGGACCAAGAACTACTGCAATGTGTACAAGCAGTAGATAACCTCCTTGCAAATGAGGACATTTTACAACCTCAGAGACTACAATCTATATTCCATGATTATTATGAAATTTCTGACAATGAAATGTTAGAAAGTTTAATAAATTATGAAACACAATAAAAAAAGCTTAAAAAACAAACAAAAAAAAAAAATAATCAACAAAACCAACAATCAATTAACATACAGCATTTGAAAAGTCTATCATTCATTTTTCATTGTGGTACGCTCCCCAGAACGCTTCCCGGTTCGCGTACCGGGCGCTAACCACGAAAAAAAACAAAAAAAAATTTTTTTTTTTTGCTTCGCGGGGCCCCTTTAAAGCCTCCACATCAAACCTAGGGGGTCAGGGAGGATCTACTATGCCCCCTTATGGTCATTTCCCCCTTTGTTTTGGCCTCCTCTTGTCACTCGATCCTACCGAGAGACAAGATGGCGGCCGCTCCGGACTGTTTAGAATGTTGACAGACACCGGAGAGCCAATCAACTTCGCTACGCGAAGTTCCGTTACGCGTCAAGTACGCGTACCGGGGCGCTGCCCGGTCCGCGCTTACAGATATATATCTTTTTTTGAACGTTATTTTCTCAAAATCCACTGCAGCACATATATTGAGACCTACAAAAGGCACATCGGGCTACCAGTCCCTACAATTTTGCCAAGTTTCGTGCAAATCCATTCAGCCGTTCGGGCTAAAAGTGAGGCTAACCGCCCTATGGAAAACTCAATGTTAAAAACACGTTTTGGGACCCCCCTTTTTTCTCGGCCCCCCCTGGACCAACTCCCCCCAAATTTCCAGTGGCTGCTCAGAAACAAAATGTTCCATTTTGCTGAAAATTTCAGCCAATTCCGTCTACAAACGCCAAAGTTATTAGACATAGAATTTTCAAAAAACCCATAGAGAAAAAATCCTAACTATATATACCTACTGGCGACCGCCAGTAGGTAATATATATATATATATCTATATATTACCTACTGGCGGTCGCCAGTAGGTATATATAGTTAGGATTTTTTCCCTATGGGATTTTTGAAAATTCTATGTCTAATAAGTTTGGCGTTTGTGGACGGAATTGGCTGAAATTTTCTGGAAAATGGAACATTTTGTTTCTGAGCAGCCCCTGGAAATTTGGGGGGGGTTCGTCAAGGGGGGGCCGAGAAAAAAGGGGGGTCCCAAAACGTGTTTTTAACATTGAGTTTTCCATAGGGCGGTTGGCCTCACTTTTAGCCCGAACGGCTGAATGGATTTCCACGAAACTTGGCAAAATTGTAGGGACTGGTAGCCCGATGTGCCTTTGCTAGGTCTCAATATATGTGCTCCAGTGGATTTTGAGAAATTAACGTTCAAAAAAAGATATATATCTGTAACAGCGGACCGGGCAGCGCTTCGGTTCGCGGACTTTACGCGTAACGGAACTTCGCGTAGCGAAGCTGATTGGCTCTCCGGTGTCTGTCAACATTCTAAACAGTCCGGAGCGGCCGCCATCTTGTCTCTCGGTAGGATTGAGAGACAAGAGGAGGCCAAAACAAAGGGGGAAATGACCATAAGGGGGCATAGTAGATCCTCCCTGACCCCCTTGGTTTAATGTGGAGGCTTTAAAAGGGCCCCGCGGGGCAAAAAAAAAAAAATTTTTTGTTTGTGTTTTTGCGTGGGTAGCGCCCGGTTCGCGAACCGGGAAGCGTTCTGGGCAGCGTACTATAAGGAAAAAAGAATGATAGACTTTTCAAATAATGTATGTTAATTGATTGTTGGTTTTGTTGATTATTTTTTAATTTTTTTATTTTTTAAGCAATTATTTATTATTGTGATTGTGTTTGAAAATTTAATAACATTTCTAACATTTAACTAGTTTATGAATTACATATAAAAATGATTAAAGACTCAAACAATTTTTTAATATTACATACAATTTTATTTTTCGGATTGTTTTTTAAAATTTAATAGAACGTCTAGCATTTGACTGTCCGATATGTCCTCTTGTTGAGTGAACATAAGTTCCCACATTTGACCGTCATCATAATGAAGTAAATGATCCACAGATTCTACACATTGAACTAATTCATGGTCCCGTGATTCATCCATGAAATCTGAGTCATCATTGTCCTCAATATCTTTTTCTGTGTTGTTCTCCAGAACAATTTTGAAGGAAACATTCTGCTCACCTTCCATTTTATTGCTGTAATTTGCATAAAAAATAAATATATCAGTAGAGATAGGGCACTGTTGGGTTTAAGTTCAGACAGGTACTTGTGAGTTTATAACAGAGAAGTAATCTATGGGCACTGTATGGTTTCAGGCGTGAAGTAGTACTATTAAAAAGTGCCTGTGAAGAAGCCTAAGTAAATTCATAATTATACCACAGAAACCTAAATCAATCCATAATTATAATAAAGAAGCCTTTCTCAATGTCTAACTCTTACAGAGGGATAGTATATAACTATCTGAAAATGTTTTCAAATTTATAAAATAATATCTCACCTTCTAAAAACAAGTTTAAGTTGTGAGTGAAAATGATCTTGCAATGTGGTTCAGGAAGTAGTAGTCAAAATGGCTGTGTTTCTCTCTCTTCCTTTATATATATTCAGGTACATAACCAATCAAATGTCAGGTAAAAAAAGTAGAAAATGAAAGTAACATTTTAATTGGTTGTCAATTCCAACACTTCAGATGTGTTTTGTGAAGTAATTTACCTCAGGGTATTTAGAGAGGTCTACAGGCTAAATGGTTAAATGGAATTTCAATCAAATTTGTGAAAATGGTAGGCATTGGTATGTAGTATGAGCTAATCTATATTTGGTGAAATTGTCTCCAGTCGCTTTTCTGTAAACTACTTTCCCACCTTTTTTGATGGTGCGCTTCCCAGGGAGCGACCCGGTACACGAACTGGCGAGCGCCCCGGTTCGCGAACCTTAAGCGTTACGGGAGTCCACCATTTTGTGTTTCGGTCGAATTAAGATACAAGATGGAGGGCAAATAATGTTCAGAATGGGTAGAAGGGGGCACGGTAGACTTATCTTGACCCCCTAGGTTTTCTGAGGGTGGCTGAGGAGGCCCATATGTGCGAAAAAAAAACATTTTTTTAAAAATTTAGCGAGGTTAGCTCCCGGTTCGCGTACCGGGTAGCGCCCCAGGGAGCGTACTTTGTTGAAAATTAGTGAAAAATTTTAGAGTAAAATAATAATTGTGAGTGATCAGATGTAGGGTAGCTCTGAGAAGAGCTTTTGGGTTTATGGTACATTTAGGTACTTATAAGTAGGTACCAATGCACAGTCTTAAATTCAGAATGAAAATTCTGTTGCCCTCATCTGAGAAGTGAACTCCATCTCCTCTGTAGATATCTTGCATGTAGTAACGCAAGTTATTGTTGTACACGGAGCCCATTCCATGGTCTCTCATGTAAGCTGAAACAGATTTGTTTACATGCTTCCTCGACTTCTCAATTTGTGGACAAAATTGGTTTGACCACCTCCATTTCTGTCTTTGGCATATATTTGAATATACCAAGGCAGTCTGAGGAAAAAGTGCCATCAATTGCTCAAAGGTGTCCTTTAAAAGCATTTCCAGACCTACCCCAGTCAAAGTGCCCAAATCATTACCTCCACAGTGCACAATTAACAGGTCAGGTTTTGGCAAATGCATAAAGTTTTTCACCAATGGTATCAATTGGTGACATTTTAATCCTCTGTTGCCAAACCACTTAATTTCCACATCTTGTAAATTGAGGTTAGGTAAATTCCTGTTCTCAGCATACCTCTGAGCCCAATAGATGTAACTATGTCCAACAATCCAGACAGAAAACATGGTGAGAGAAGGTTCTCCTGCAGTCAGATGAAGTGTGGCAATGAAATGGCAGTTGAAAAAATAAGAGTTTAAAATGAAAAAAACTGTGGAGTTTCTGTGTTAATGAAGCAGTAACAGTGATTGGTGGATTTTGATTGCCTAAAACAGAAAGTTAGGGTGCATGGATGAGTTGTTTGAAAGATGTATTTTGAGTGGTCAAGAAAAAATCATTAAATGAAAGAATGCACTGGATATGAGGTGCACTGAGAGTTCAGAGTTCAATTGCAACATTGTTGTGTGAACTTGCAAACACCAGAGGTCTTCCAAGAGGTGGTTGCCATGCAAAAAAGGCAGAAAGGGCAGAGGGGGGAAGGGTTTTCATTTGAAAAAAAGTGAGGGAAGAGTTTTGATTGGGTGACATGAGAGATATGTGTGAAGAATTACAGCATTTCTGTGCTTTTGATAGCTGCAGACTCTGGAGTGCATACCTTTTGCTCTGCTGAAGACAAATTGGTGTGTTTCTGAGACTGTTTTGAAACTCAAAGTATTTGCTAAGGTGAGAAAAGATTTCTTTAATTTAGATAGAGAATAGTGTGCTTTAAGGAGAAAATTATGAAGAAAGTTGTGTTTTTCAAATGTTGCTTTGTCTCAAGTGTTTTACAAATAGATTTTGTTTCTTTGAGAAAATGTAATTGGAGAAAATGTGAAGTATTAGTACTGACAGGGTGTTATTGTGCATAGGAGCTGTGGAGTCTTTTCAAATTATGACTTGAAAATCGTTTTTGAGGAAAATGAATGGTTATAATATTTATGACAAGGACATAATGGTGTATGCTTCTTTATAAGGCAATTGAGTGTCTCTGATGTTATTTTTCCCATTTTAATGTAAGACCTTTCTCTGTGGAGCAAATTGCTTGTAAATATGCTCCCACCTGTGCATGGCAAATTTAGATTTTGAATGTTTGCGTTACATAGCCATGTTAAAAGTGACACAACCATGCTGGAAAGGCAATCAAAAAACGCTTTCATGTGTCTTAAGGACATTTCAAGTCATTTCTCCATGTGCAGTGTTTTGAAATTATGATTTGAAAATCGTTTTTGGGGAAAAGGAATGGTTTTTAAATTTATGACAAGGACATAATGGTGTATGCTTCTTTATAAGGCATTTCAGTGTCTCTGATGTCATTTTTCCCATATTACATTAAAAGACCTTTCCCCGTGGGGCACATTCCTTGTAAATATGCTCCCACCTGTGCATGGCAAATTTAGATTTTGAATGTTTGTGTTACATAGCCATGTTAAAAGTGACCCAACCATGCTGGAAAGGCAATCAAAAAACGCTTTCATGTGTCTTAAGGACATTTTAAGTCATTTCCCCATATGCAGTGTTTTCAAATTATGATTTGAAAATCGTTTTTGGGGAAAAGGAATGGTTTGTAAATTTATGACAAGGATATAATGGTGTATGCTTCTTTATAAGGCATTTCAGTGTCTCTGATGTCATTTTTCCCATATTACATTAAAAGACCTTTCCCCGTGGGGCACATTCCTTGTAAATATGGTCCCACCTGTGCATGGTAAATTTAGATTTTGACTGTTTGAGTTACATAGCCATGTTAAAAGTGACCCAAAAACTTGCAAAGGCTTTAAAAAAACACTTTCATGTGTCTTAAGGACATTTTAAGTCATTTCCCCGTGGGCAGTGTTTTCAAATTATGACTTGAAAATCGTTTTTGAGGTAAAGGAATGTTGTTAAAATTTATGTGTGCCATATGCCCCCAAATTTCTTTTTCAGGGGTGCAGCAGGGTGTTCTTGAGACACCCCTGCACCTTTGGAAAAATTCCTAATTTGCGATGAGCTAATTGCTAATCGCAAATTGCACCTTCATTCCTATGGGCCTCGTGGCCCATGGAAATGAATGGGTAATTTGCAATTAGCAATTTGCTCATCGCAAATTAGGAATGGTAAAGAATCGCTATTTATTCCTTAAAATTCGCTATTTTGGAAATGCAAAATAGTTTGATGATACATATGGCGGTTCATCTCTAACAAGATAAGAAGCTTAGGGATACATTTATGATGACTGGCGCAATGAAGTGGACATCACTTACTTCATTGGTAGAGCTTTACATGTATTATCTCCTCTGTATTCTTCATCAAGCGTAACTTTCATCTGCAATCCTGAGTAGGCCTCACCTTAAACAAACCTCTGGATAGGGCACACCTTATCGTCATCCTGAAATAATCATTTAAAATGCTAGGGACAGATTTATGATAGGTGTATGCCTCTTTTGCGCCACTGTGCGTCACTTTTCTGATGCAGCGGCGGTGCAAAAGATTTGCTATGAGGCGACAAAATTACAAATTGATGCATTTAGGCAGATGTGTCATGGTGTAAAAAACACCGTGCCACATGAAACTGAAGCAGCAGTGATGCAAAAGATGCACCATGTTGCAAGACAGGCCTCACTTGGGGCCATATGTATCAAGCTAATTAGCATTCGCAAAGGTCAAAATTCTGCGAATTTCGGCCTTTGCGAATGCTAATTAGACAAATGGTATGTATCAAACAAGTTTGATGCAAAATAAGGAATAGCAAAATTTGCTATTCCTTATTTTGCGATTGCACTGAAGGATTTGCAAATTTTGCGATTCCTTAAATGCAATGTATCAAACAAAAAATATGCAAAAAATGCCATTAAGGATTTGCAAACTACCACCAACTTCTAGTTGGTGGTAATTTGCGAATTCTTTTCAAAAAGCTTTTTTTCCAAAAAACAAAAGGTGCCATATGACGCCCATACATGCCCTTAGGGCATGTATGTGCGCCATATGCCCCCAAATTTCTTTTTCAGGGGTGCAGCAGGGTGTTCTTGAGACACCCCTGCACCTTTGGAAAAATTCCTAATTTGCGATGAGCTAATTGCTAATCGCAAATTGCACCTTCATTCCTATGGGCCTCCTGGCCCATGGAAATGAATGGGTAATTTGCAATTAGCAATTTGCTCATCGCAAATTAGGAATGGTAAAGAATCGCTATTTATCCCTTAAAATTCGCTATTTAGGAAATGCAAAATAGTTTGATGATACATATGGCGGTTCATCTCTAACAAGATAAGAAGCTTAGGGATAGATTTATGATGACTGGCGCATCACCAGGGATGTGCCAATCATACAGCTCTGCTGTTCCGCCACCCATGGTGTGCTGCATTTACAATGCGGCGCAGCATGGGGCAAAAATGGCACAGATGCGTGACGCATCTGTGCCGTAAAGGTGGCGCATTGCTGGAGTTGTATCGCAAGTGTGATGCAGCTCCAGCAAGGCTCAGGGGTGCCCCATCTCCACAATGTTGCGTCAAGACCTATGCCTGCTTCAAGCAGGCGCAGGGTTTTGACGTAGCTTTCTCCTATCTGATTGTAAATGCGGCACACCATGGGTGGCAGAGCAGCGGTGCACGTTAACTGGTGCATGCCTGGGGATGTGCCATTTAACATAAATCTGCCCCTTTACATTTAAGTATGTGCAGGGGACACAGAGTCGGTGAGGCTTATCCAAGGTTAAGAAGAGATGAGTCCTGTTCACTGAAAAATTAGACATAGGCTTCACCTGCTCAGCATCGCTGGACATGGCTATATAATAGCTGCAAAATGTTACTCTTGTTAAACAATTTTACTATTATAATCTCTGAGATTTGTCTCTTACTCTGCAACATCTCATTGTTGTTATCTTTCTTTAAAGATAAAGACAACATCAACATGAGCGACAATCAGCAATCAGTTGATTTTGACCTCATCATTGAACTCGTAATTGAAACATCAGTGGATGTTGATCCCTTGGATGATTTAAATCCTGAGGATGAAGAAGAACGTGATGAGGATGCAGATTTGTCCGAATTATATGACATAGGATGGGAAGCTGACGTGCTTGAGCCTATGGAACTATAAACATTTATTTAAAAAATTTATAATAAATAAAAAGTAAAAATGTAAACCGTTTAATTTAAAAATAAAGACACCTTCAAAAACAGGTTATGTGTAGTGTCTTCAATAAAATATTAAAATATGCTCATAAAATTAGATCAGATTCACATATAAAATAGCACAGGTAACATGAATATAAATTCCATTTCTTTTCTGCTATTTCTGTATTCTAAATTTGCCAAGCACTAAAAAATCTTCTATGTAAAAATGTCAAGTAGTGTTTTAAGTTTTTGATTACTGTTATTGATTTACTGTTGGGTAATAGTGGTTAATAACATTTTTTAATATATTTTACCACAGATTCAACTGCAGATCATTTCAAGATTTCACCATGCCAACGAAAGAAAGACTGAGAAAGGCTGCAAAACGTCAAAGACAGCAGGGCAATGAAAAAAAGCAGCAGTCCTCTAATAAAAAGATTTGTCAAGTCACCAAGAAAGCACCGGGTAAGAGTACAAAAACATTCATAAGAAATATTTGTAGTAAAAAAAATATTACTACAGAAAATGTTTCAGTCCAGAAAAAGAGAAGCAATTCAAACGGAAAGGAAAGGCCAATGAAAAATGTTACTGCTAGAGCAAGAGATAACTCTGTGCATGATATTAGAAGGAAACAACAGTTTAGGGACATTCGTAAACGAATGTTCCGCAACAGGATAATTGGCAATTTGTTAAAAAATATTAAGAAAGGTCAACAGAAAGTGGTTTTTTATAAGAGAAAAAAAAAGTTGAGAAAGTTATTGATCAGGCATTTGAAATTAAACGTAAGTTATTTATTTTGATAATCAATAGAATTAGGAAGCTAAACAAGGCAATTTATGATTTCAAAAGAAATAGTAGATGGAAGAGAATAGTTAATCGTAGTAATTTTTGTGAAGTTTTTTCTGGAGAATGGATGCATAGTTCAAGCTGTGAGGCATTTTTTAATGAGGAGAGTTATTTCCAGGATAATGATTTGGTGCATGCAGTTGACACCAGTGGTCGTGCTTATGAAGAGAAAGAGGGTTGTATCTTGAAAAAGAAAAACTTGTGACAACAGAGGCAGAAGAGGTGTTAGGTAATGAGGTTTTAGGAAGACGTGCTAAGGGTCCTGTGTACACCTGGAAGTGTAGTAGTATTTGCAGTGTGCGACAGGATTCCATCAATTTGCTTTGTGATTTTGTACGGTCATTTAATAAGAAAAGTTTGAAGCAGAAAATGAGGTTGTTGCAAGAATTAGATCCTTGCAGAGTGAGAGAAGTGACAGGTTTGCATGGTCATTCACTGGCTTGTCTTTCCAGGAGAGTATGCCAGAGTGTTTTTCATCATTTCAGGATGCTAGCAGTGCATCATAATAAAGTGAGGAAATTAGTTAGAATGTTGTATTATGCTAAGAGTCCAGCAATTATGCTTAAACAATTATGCGCTGCTCTTTTGCATGGTTCTGAAATAGATGTGAAGAATATATGTGAAGAAATTGAGTTTTGTTACTTTGGAAGTAAAGAGGAGAATGTTGAAATTGACCAAGAAGAAGCGGGTAATGTGGAAGATAGTGTACAGGTTTCCAGTACAGATAATTTCCAGAGGGAAATTGCGACGTTTCAGGTCAAATCAAGTGAGAGGCCAAATTTCACTTGTGTGTGTTGTCGACGCACTTATTATAAGAATCAGACTAAGTTAGTGGATTTATATGCAAAAAGTGAAAGGGAAAATAATAGTGAATGGAAGGATTTCACAACATACTTGATGGTAGAAAATTGTTTTGATTTGGGATTGGATCAACGTGTGTGTACTTATTTTTGTTGCAAATTAAATCAAAACCAGATGCCTGCTAGAGCAGTTCATAATAATCTGGAATTGGTTGAGATTCCTTCTGAATTGAAGGATTTAAATACTTATGAATCTATTTTGATTCAAAGTATCCATCCCTTTCAGGCTATTGTAAGAATGGAGCCAAAGACAGGGAAATTGCCTCCATCAGATTTACAGAGAGGATTAAAGGGAAGAGTTGTTTATTTGCCTCTAGATTTGAAGAAAAACATTAACACAATTGGAGTAGAAAAAGTGGAAGAGGAACCTCTGGTTATCTTAGTTAATGGGGTTCCGACAAAGAATAAGAAAATATGGCAAGATTTAGTGGATGTTAGGAAAGTTAAAAAGGCAACATTGTATTTGAAAAAAAATAATAAATACTATAAGAATGTATATGTTGCAGAAGAGGAAGTAAGTGAGGAAGAGGATAGCGATTTGTGTGCTGGTCAAATTGAGAAAGTAGAACCCTCTACTAGTGAAGAAATATATGAACATTATAGTGTTCATCCTTTGCATTCCAAGGAAGTCATGGGGAATGCTATTGAGTTGTTTCAAATGAAACAAGCCAAAGGGAGTCCCATTAGTGTTTGGGAGGAAAGTTTGGAAGCTCGGTGTTTCCCACAGCTTTTTCCAACAGGTCAGGGAGGAAGATATGATGAGCGACCTCATCAAATTCCTGCTTCTGAATACCGGACTTTGCGATTGTATGCAGGAGATGCTAGGTTTCGACAATGCATTCCTTATTTGTTTCATCTCCTGTTTGAAAGCGATCTGTCTGGACTGTCATATGCAGTGAACCACATCTTGAAAAGTGGTATACACATGCAAAACATCTCGGCAAGTGACTTTATGGATAAAGTCAATGTCCAAGACAGTATTTTGGATTCTCACCTGATTAATCTCATGGCGTGTCAGCGTGGTACTAATGAGTACTGGTACCGTCGTCATGGTGATTTAAAATGTATGCTGAGGAACTTAGGAACTCCCACATGGTTCCTCACTCTGAGCTGTGCCGAGTATGGCTGGGAAGACTTACTTGAATTTCTACAAGAGGCAAATGCTAACGTAGAAAACATCGAATTCAAGACACCTGGAGAACTGTGCTCTTTGGATCCAGTCAATGTATGTAGGTACTTCAATCATAGATTTGAAGCTATGATGTCTTTCATCATGAATAAGAAGAATCCACCTCTTGGAGAGGTGTTGGATTTCTTCTGGAGAAAGGAGTACCAAGCAAGAGGTGCTCCTCATATACATATGTTGCTGTGGATCAAGGATGCACCTAAATTTGGAACGGATCCAGAAGACTCAGTGATGAGTTTTATACAACAGTATTCTACGTGTGCTGTTCCAAACGCAAAGGAGAAGAAAAGCCTAAGAGAAAAAGTTCTGCGTTTCCAAAGCCATCGATGTGGAAAGTACTGTCGTCGTAAATTCCGAAACAAGGACAAGTTCTACACCAAATGTCGTTTCGGCTTTCCACGACCGGTGATTTCTAAAGGAAGAGTAAACAGTTTGATGTCTTCGCTGCGACATAATGTGATGAAGAAATCACCTAAAAACACATACAATTTGAAGAGGAACGAAGAGTCCAAGTACATCAACGACTACAACCCGGTGATTTTGTCCATGTGGAATGCTAACATGGATATACAGTTTGTGGCTGATAACTGTATGGCTGTGGCTCGGTATGTGACATCTTACATCACCAAAAAAGAGAAGACAGAATTGAAGGATATGTGGGAGGACATTTCCCATGAAAAGAGCCTCAGCAAGAAGTTGTACAGTTTCAGTCTGAAGATGTTGTCGCATCGAGAAATCGGAGCGTACGAATGTTCTGACCGGTTGTCTTCAGCAAGTCTCTATGCCAAGTCCAGGAGTATCGTTTGGGCGAGTCTTGGTCTTGCTGCAACGCGTAATCGAGTTCTCAAACCTGTGCGGGAAATTGAGTATTTGGCGGAAAAGGAGCCAAACAGTACCGACATTTTGAAGACCAACATGTTGGATACATATTATCCAAATCGAAGCATTCACCTCGAGAATGTTTGTCTGTATGAGGTTCTTCAAAATTACATATTCAAGAGGAACATCAAAGAAGATACTGAGAAAGGAGTGTATGCTGTAATAGGAAGTGAGGGATGTCTGGTCAAGCAAAGAAAATGCCACTTGGTAAACCATCGAAAATTGAGTGGCGAATCTCCTGAAAAAAAGGAGTTTTTCTATTTAGCACTTTTGCAACTTTTCAAGCCTTGGCGTGCAGAAGAGGAACTGCTTGGAGATTTTCTCTGTTACGAAGACTCTTTCAATGCCGCCAAGGAGACCATAGAATGTCCTGCTTTTCCCAAATATGTAGAAATGTTGAATGCGGAAATTGAGCAGGAAGCAATGATTGCAGCCGAGATTGCCAGAGACAGTTCTCAGGACAGTCAGAGTTCTGCTTCATTGAGTCAGGATCCACTAGGAGGACCTGTTATTGAAAATGAAGCTGCCACTGCTATGAATGAAGTGGAAAGAGCCATGGCACATGCTCAGGAGGATGCGGTTAACTTAGAAGAGTTGGAAAGACAACTCAACGTTGAGCAGAGGAAAATATATGACGAAGTTACCATGCAAATTGATCATGGATTAAGTCATGACAAGAAAGAGTGCTCATGTACGTCGTTGAAGCCTGTCCGACTGTACGTGAGTGGAGAAGCGGGAACTGGAAAAAGTTTCCTTATTAAAGCAATTTCATGTTATTTGCAGGAAAGGACAGAGTCATCGCTGTCTTGTGTTGTCACCGCTCCAACTGGACTGGCAGCACATAACATTAAAGGGATTACTTTACATCGTTTACTGATGCTGCCAGTGGAGCATGACAACAAATTACAATATCACAAGCTATCTGGAGATGCTTGTTTTGAAGTTTCAAGAATCTTGAGGAAAATGAAACTTCTTATCATTGACGAAGTAAGCATGGTTTCCAATGTCATGCTTGCCTTTGTGCATTTGAGAATGCAAGAAGTTCTCAAAACAGAGTATGATGTGTTATTTGGTGGCAAACACATCATTGTTTTCGGAGATCTTCTGCAGCTGACACCAGTGAAAGGGCAACCTGTGTTCAAAATGCTCACGCATGAAGATACCAGGAAGTGCCTAGGCAGCATTGGCAACGTCAATATATGGTTAAACTTCAATTATGCTGAACTGCATGAAAATATGCGTCAGGCGAAGGATGAAGTTTACAAGACTATTCTACAAGATGTTAGAATTGGAAAAGTGACCGAGCATGGCAAAGAAGCTTTACATGCACGATTACTGTCAAATTTATATCCAGAACAAGATGTTGTGCCTGAGAATATTTTTCAGAAAATTACTGAGAAGAAATCTGGAATATGTTTGATGCCAACTCTTGCAGAATGTGCCAAATTCAACAACAAAATGTTGCATTTAGAAAAGCAAGAGATTGTGAAACTGGAAGCTATTGACAGAGTAGAGCATATGGGATCAACAATTATTTTGTCTGAGAATCTGAAAACAAAATTGGATTCATTAGAGAAGAGTATATCTAAAACTGCAGGTTTTGAAAAGACTCTGAATGTGTGCTTGAACTGCCGTATAATTTTAAGAAGGAATTTACATGTTGAAAGAGGTCTGGTAAATGGATCAATGGGTAATGTTGTTGATTTTGTAAAATACAGAAATAGAGATGGAATTGAATTTTAAAAAATTAAATTTGATGGCATTGAGGAAGTACAGCTAATTGGTCGTTGTTCTGGTAGATTTTTGCTTGTAAAAGACTTATATGTTCGCCGTAAGCAGTTTCCTGTTTGCTTGGCATATGCGGTGACAATCCATAAATCGCAAGGTTTAAGTGTAGACAGTGCATTGGTGAATATTGGCAGTTCTGTGTTCAAGGAGGGTATGGCATATGTGGCATTGTCACGAGTTAGAACTTTATCGGGATTGTACTTGATTGAGTGTGATGTCACAAGCATTTGTGCGGATCTAGATTGTGTTAAGGAATACAATAGGTTAAGAAGAGAGTATGCGCCACATTTGCCTCAATATCCTTTGTTTGAGAAACGTGTGGTAGGCCGGAAACGAAGAAATGTGACCAATACTGGGGAGGTTGTAGCAAAAAGACGAAAAGTCGATGAACCTGAAATTATAAGCAGAAACAAAAAGGATTCTGTTGAAGATGTTGTTGGTTTTCAATTTGAAAACAGTTCTGGTGTCAACTGCTATGCTAATGTAGTGGTTAATGTTTTGTTTTCTCTAGAAAATGTAAAAGAAGAGATTGTGGTCAATTCTGATCAAAGATTTTGCAGTTTGTTAAATTCTGTCTTAGAAAAATGTAGCACTGATATAACAAACATAGAAAGTGTGTCTGAAATTCGAAATCTGTTAGACAGATGTTCAGGCCAAACACAATTCTCTCAAAATATTCAGCAAGATTGTCAGGAGTTTTTAATGTATATGCTTGATGTATTGCATGCTGAAGGTGTAGATGTAGATCAGCTGTTTGGGCTTTCTTATCAATGGCAGCATGACTGCGAGAACTGTAGGGTATCAAGTACTACTAGTGTAGACTCAGAAAGATTTATATATTTAACTTTGCCAGACAGTAAATCAGTCTCCTTTAATAAGCTAGTAAAAGCAGCTGATCACAACATGGAGTGTAGCCAATGTAAATCTGAAATGATGTCCACATTATTTATACGAACATATGGCCAGTATGTCATTTTAATGTTCCAACGATGTAGGCCTGATGGAACAAAATTGAAAACTTTAATTAAAAATTTTGTGGCTTCGCAGTTGTCAATATCAGGAAGGACTTTTGTAACTGCAGCAATTATATATCATGACGGTCCTTCAATAACATCAGGACATTACACAGCTTATTTAAAGTCTAGAAATGGCTGGTCATTCTGCAATGATTTTGTTTTAATTTTCAAAAAAAAATTGCCGTATGACCTTAAAAACTCTTACCTGGTGTTTTTAAAACCAACATTTTAGGGAAAGAATCTCGGGATGTGCTCTGAGGAATTTCAAGAAGTTCTAATGGCTCCTACACGATTTGGCCTTGAGGATAAGTGTAGTTCAGAGACATAACTTCTAACCATAAGACTGGACGTCATGGAGAAATAAGTGCACTTTGAATGAGTTCAGAAAAACTATTTCTTTTTATAAGCTAATTGAAGCAGCCAATCAAAACATAGAGTAGAGGGAATGTAAGTCTGCAATGCTGTCTACTGTTTTACATTGCTTTGTGATTAAAAGTGATGTAGAGAATTAAATAATTGTAATAGTCATAGAGGTAGTGTAAGTCTGCTTCATAGTAAGCAGTATCAGTGTCATAGGAAATGTAGAACATGACTGAGGAAGAAGGGGAAGATATTACTAGTCCAGGATTGTGAAAATGATCTTCAACATTTTAATTCTGAAAGTTGCGGAAATGCCAAATGATGGGATTGGCTTACAAGAAATCCAAGAGTTATAAATGGCTCTGACAAGATTTGGCCTTGTGGAAACTTGTGGTAGAGAGCAAGAAGTCATTTATTGTATGTAACATGTTTTTCAAAACGATGGAGGTTTTCTTTCAGAAAGTGGCGGGCTGAAAGTAATAACAGCACAACAGAGTGTAAGCTGTTCATAGGACATCCTTTGACGTCATGGAAAGTAAGTTAACTTTAAGGAGTTCTGAATTCTGATTTGTTATGTTGTATGGGTTTTTTAAACACAATCATTTTGATTGTGTTTTTTTCCCCCGCTGTTATATGATGAATACCTTCAAGTCACTGTTTTTAGTGAAATTTGATACATTCTGAGAACAGCAAAAATAAACCATTTAACATGTATAATTAATTCTGTACTGTTTCCATTTATGATGTACATTTAGAACTGTGTAGGAGGCATGGAGAAGGAGAGGCTTCTGTAAGTGTCAAAGTTCTTGCATACAGTGCTCATATTCTACGTAGTCTTTCATATGATAGACTACATTTCCACAATGAGATACCTAAGCAAAGGAAACACAGGTCATATGATTGTGGAATGAGCAAAAAAATGTGCATGTTTTTCAATTATATTACCTGTGTTTCCTAACATTACACACCACATTGTGTAGATGAGGTTTAGGCCTGTTCCTGGAGACAGAGGAGGTCTGACATTTGTTCAAGAGTGCAGTGGACATTACTCACTTCGTTGGTAGGCCTCCACATGTATTATCTTCTCTGTATTCTTCAACAAACCTAAATTCCATCTGCAACCCTGAGTAGGACTTACCTGAAACAAATCTGTGGATAGGTTACACCTTATTGGCATCTTGAAACAATCATTTAAAATGTTAGGGTCAGATTTATGGTGGCCGTGCGCCTCTTTTGCTCCATTGTGGGTCACTTTTGTGTAAAAGATGCACCATGTTGCAAGATAGGTTTCAGTTCATCTCCAGCAAGATACCATCAGTTTAAAATGTATATAATTAGCATTGTGTAGGGGGCATGCAGAAGCAAAAGCTTTTATAAGTGTCAAAGTTGTTGCATGCAGTGCTTCACTTCTAGGTACTGTTTAATATGCTGGACTACATCTGCACTATGAGATACCTAAGCAAAGGCAACACAGGTGATGTGATTGTGAAATGAGGAAAAGAAACTCCACATTTTTCAATTACATCACCTGTGTTTCCTAAGTTTATGAATGACATTGTGCAGATGAAGTTTAGGTCTGTCCACGGACACAGAAGAGGTCTGGCCTTTGTTCAAGAGTGAAGTGGACATGACTTACTTCATTGGTAGGCCTTCACATGTATTATGTCCTCTGTTCTCTTCAAACAACTCGAAATTTCATTTGGAACCCTGAGTAGGTCTCACCTCAAACAAACCTCTGGATAGGACACATCTTATTGGCATCCTGAAGCAATCATTTAAAATGTTAGTGTCTTGCGACACTTTTCTGAGACAACAGCAGTGCAAAAGATGCACCATGTTTTAAGATAGGCCTCACTTCATCTGCATCAAGATACTGTTAGTTTAAAATGTATATCTTTAGGACTGTGTAGGGGGCCTGGAGAAGCAGAAGCTTCTGTCAGTGTCAAAGTTGTTGAAAAACTGTTTGTCCTTCAATCTTTTCCCTTGTCTTTTGTAATTTTTAAATACATGTTTTAATATTTTTCAAATGTTTGTTCTCTCTTTCACAGATTGAAAGTATAAAAACAAAAAGTGAGTAATTTAACGACAATTATAAGGTAAATGTTTTGTATTCTTTTCGTTACATTTCTATCACATTCACCTACTATTAGTTCCACAGCTTCATTTCTTTAACCCTCAGTTTCCTGCCTTTGCTACTTTCCTCATTCCTTTCTCTATTACCTACTTAATCAACTCCTTCCACTCTTTTTCTCAGTCCCTCTCTTCTCATAGTTCCTCACTCTTGTTCACTCACTCCGTCTCTATTACTCTTAGTGTCTTTGACTGATCACTCTTTCACTACTTGTTCATAATGCTTTCTCTGTGTAGTTGAAGCACACTAAGGGGCATATTATGAACACAGCCAATAAAATTATTGCTGTTTTTATTGGCAGAAAACTGGTGCAAAAGTGGTTTTAGAGGCAGTTTTCTGCTGCAAAAGCGGCTTTGGTGACATATTTCTGCCGATAAAAGCTGCAAAACTTTTATTGCCTATGTTGATGATATGGCTCTATGTTATTTACATTTCTTTGCTGTTTCAATTAATCTTTTTCTGTTATTTTTTGTTTTCTGTTTTCTATTTTTTCTCTCTGTTATTCCCCATGTTTTAATCTTATTTTGAACATTCACTCACATTCTCCAAGAAACTCTTCTTTGTTATTGTTCTACTCTCTCTTTTTTCTTTCACTTCCTTATCTATTTTGTTTTTCACAATTGTACCCTCTTCCGTCTTTTCTTCGGTAAATAGATCTATTAAACAGTACCTCTGGTTTACTCCCTATAGCTGTCTTTCTTTTAACATCACTCTCTGTTTACTGTCCTTATACTTACTCTTCTTTTTTTTAAAAAAACACAATTTTTTTGGTTAGCTCCCGGTTCGCGAACCGGGAAGCGAACTGGGAAGCGAACTAAAAGAAATAGAGCTTGCCAGAGTGCTAAACATTCTAGCAATTTTTTTTGAAAGGGGAGGTAGTTCTGAAAAGAACTTTTTTTTTAATGTTTTTGTTGTTTTATATATTTATTTTTTTTTGAACATTTTTTGTTTTTTTTGTATTTTTTGAACAATTTTATATTTTTTGGGTTTTTTTGGGGGGGGAAACAACAAAAAACAGGCATTGAAAAGGGCTCAACAGGAGCAAAAAAAAAAATTACTGTCTGGGGCGGTTAGGACAATTGTGATTGTTATAAGCTAGGTTGATTGAATTAATGCTCATGTTACCACATGATATCAATGCACCGCAGTGCAGACAAGTATATTTCATATGCCCAAAATTCTCCTGGATGTTTGGCACGGTTTCCCGTGCCTCTGCTGCTGTCAACGATATTAGCGATGTTGACCTGGCCACAGGAGTTGCTGTTGGGTTTTCTTCCATGTCACGTATCTCCGCCCGGCTGTAATTCAATGGATGCCACCTGTTCATGTGCCGATGCATGGTATAGTTCCCATAGCTATACTTTTTATCAGTCCCTCTTGATAATTTCTCTTTGCAAATGAGGCAGGTGACATACCTCGCATTTACTTTCTTCTGCCCTGGAGGGATTGAAAAAAACTGCCAAATGAAACTGGCTTTCCTATGGGAAACCCGGGGCACCTCTTCCAAGAACTGTGGTCCTTCTGTCTCCTCTTCCTCTAGTTCTTCCTCTTCCTCCTCTGTGTTGGTGATGACCTGGGGAGGTGGTCCTCTCTTCCCATGAGGAGGTGGAGGTGGTGGTGGGGGTGCACCAGCTGAAGCAACTACTGAAGCCATTGCTCTACTATGAATAAAGGTCTTCCTCTCACAATGATGAAAGTCAGAGTGAGGAAAGAAGGAGGGGTTTTCATCATTTGGGAAAAACAATAGGTCTAAATCAATGAAAAGTGTTATTTTTAGGTCACCTGACCTAGCCTTACATGATTATGAAACCAAAAGTTAAATGAACCAATGAAAAGTTTTATTAACAAGTCACATGACCTCTCACGCTTATGTTACGCGCTGCGGAACGCGCCCCGGATCGCTTCCGGGTCGCTGCGCTTCGCGCCTCGGTTCGCGCTCCGGAGCACTTCCGGGTGCGCTAACGCGGCGCGTCATAAGATGCATTACGCGGCAACGCGATACGTCGCGCTTTCGCGACGCGCCGCGGATCGCTTCCGGGGAGCTGCGCTTCGCGTCTCAGTTCGCGTACCGGAGCACTTCCGGGTGCGCTAACGCGGCGCGTCATAAGACGCATTACGCGACAACGTGATACGTCGCGCTTCCGCGACGCGTCACGATGTTGATTTCTAACGCGGCAGTTGCGCTAACGGAACGTTTACCGGTTCGCGGACCGGGTCGCGGCATCAAATTGAGCTAACGGAAAGCTTCCCGGTTCGCGAACCGGGAGCGAAACAAAAAAAATATTTAAAAAAAAAATTATTAATAAACATATAAAATATATTTTGGGATTTAAAGAAGAATACATTTTACAGCTATAGATATTAGCTTTTAAAAAACCAATGAAATTCACTGAAAAAACCATAGGTTATAGACCATATATAGTTAGGAATTAGCATTTACAAAACCTTGAAAATTCACTGAAAAAACCATAGGTTATAGACCATATATAGTTAGGAATTAGCATTTAAAAAACCTTATTTTACTCACACAAAACCATTGAAATTCCATATATAGTTAGTTGTACTAACTATATATCGCGCACCCGCAATCCACTGCTGATCATGTCACATATTACATCATTCATGACATGGTCAGTGACATCACTGATGACATCACTGATGACATCTCAAATGACATCACTGATGACATCACTGATGACATCTCAAATGACATCACTGATGACATCACTGATGACATCTCAAATGACATCACTGATGACAACATCCAGTGACTGTGTATTTCTGTAAAGTTAAAATATGTCTTACATATTGAAGAATGAGTGGATGTAGAAGTGTCTGGATGAAGGATTTAGTAGGTGCATGCCTGACTGTATGAGTGAGTGGTTAAATGTGTCTCACTGAGTGCATGGGTTAGTGACGAACTGTCTTAATTTGTGCATCATTATGTTTGTTGTTCTGTAAACTGCTGCATGTGTTGATCAGTAGCTATATGAGTAAGTATATGGGTTATTGATTGGTTGCTCAAGTATTTGTATGGGAGACTGAGTGTGTGTGTGGGTGGCTGGGAGGTGTATGACTCTGTGCATAGATGTGTGAGCAGTTGATTCACTAGATGTATGGGTTCAAAAGTGCATGTGGAAACAGCTGTATGGGTGGTTGACTGTGTGCATGAGTGCATTGGTGAGTGAATGGATATCTCAGTGCTACATGTCAAAGTAAGTACATATGTAAAACACAGTACATGTGAGAGTTGGCATATATAAATAACTGTGCATAAGAGCAAATAAATGTGTGATTGGCTGTATGGATGATTGTGAACTTGTATCAGGGATTGTAAAAGAGAGTAAATATGTGTTAGTATATGTTTGAATAAGTAAGGTGTGTATAACTGTATAGTTGAGGAAATGGAGGTGTGATTGATTCTTTGCATGACTGACTAGGTGTGTAAGTAACTCCATGGATGAGTGACAGTCTGTGAGTGTCTGTTTACACTGAGTGTATCTAAGGTTATATTAGAGTCTGAAGAGGTTCATCGTATTATCACATGAATGATGTCATCAGTGATGTGATCAGTAATGTCAAATGAGATGTCATCAGTGATGTCATCAGTGATGTCATTTGAGATGTCATCAGTGATGTCATCAGTGATGTCATTTGAGATGTCATCAGTGATGTCATCAGTGATGTCATTTGAGATGTCATCAGTGATGTCATCAGTGATGTCACTGACCATGTCATGAATGATGTAATATGTGACATGATCAGCAGTGGATTGCGGGTGCGCGATATATAGTTAGTACAACTAACTATATATGGAATTTCAATGGTTTTGTGTGAGTAAAATAAGGTTTTTTAAATGCTAATTCCTAACTATATATGGTCTATAACCTATGGTTTTTTCAGTGAATTTTCAAGGTTTTGTAAATGCTAATTCCTAACTATATATGGTCTATAACCTATGGTTTTTTCAGTGAATATATATATATATATATATATATATATATATATATATATATATATATATATATATATATATATATATATATATATATATATTACCTACTGGCGGTCGCCAGTAGGTATATATAGTTAGGATTTTTTCTCTATGGGTTTTTTGAAAATTCTATGTCTAATAACTTTGGCGTTTGTGGACGGAATCGGCTGAAATTTTCAGGAAAATGGCACATTTTGTTTCTGAGCAGCCCTTGAAAATTTGGGGGGGGTTCGTCCAGTGGGGGCCGAGAAAAAAGGGGGGTCCCAAAACGTGTTTTTAACATTGAGTTTTCCATAGGGCGGTTGGCCTCACTTTTAGCCCGAACGGCTGAATGGATTTGCACGAAACTTGGCAAAATTGTAGGGACTGGTAGCCCGATGTGCCTTTTGTAGGTCTCAATATATGTGCTCCAGTGGATTTTGAGAAATTAACGTTTAAAAAAAGATATATATCTGTAACAGCGGACCGGTTAGCGCTCTGGTTCGCGGACTTTTCGCGCAACGGAGCTTTGTGAAGCGAAGCTGATTGGTTCTCCGGCGTCTGTCAACATTCCAAACAGTCCGTAGCGGCCGCCATCTTGTCTCTCGGTAGGATCGAGAGACAAGAGGAGGTCAAAACAAAGGGGGAAATAACTATAAGGGGGCATAGTAGATCCTCGCTGACCCCCTAGGTTTGATGTGGAGGTTTTAAAAGGGCCCCGCGGGGCAAAAAAAAATAATAATAATAATAATCGAACGGCTGAATGGATTTGCACGAAACTTGGCAAAATATTAGGGACTGGTAGCCCGATGTGCCTTTGCTAGGTCTCAATATATGTGCTCCAGTGGATTTTGAGAAATTAACGTTCAAAAAAAGATATATATCTGTAACAGCGCACCGCTTCGCGTACTTTTCGCGTTACGGAGCTTTGCGAAGCGAAGCTGATTGGCTCTCCGGTGTCTGTAAACATTCCAAACAGTACGTAGCGGCCGCCATCTTGTCTCTCGGTAGGATCGAGAGACAAGAGGAGGCCAAAGCGAAGGGGCAAATGACCATAAGGGGGCATAGTAGATCCTCGCTGACCCCCTAGGTTTGATGTGGAGGTTTTAAAAGGGCCCCGCGGGGCAAAAAAAAAAATAATAATAATAATCGAACGGCTGATGACCATAAGGGGGCATAGTAGATCCTCGCTGACCCCCTATGTTTGATGTGGAGGTTTTAAAAGGGCCCCGCGGGGCAAAAAAAAAAAATAATAATAATAATCGAACGGCTGAATGGATTTGCACGAAACTTGGTAAAATATTAGGGACTGGTAGCCCGATGTGCCTTTGCTATGTCTCAATATATGTGCTTCAGTGCATTTTGAGAAATTAACGTTCAAAAACAAGATATATATCTGTAACAGCGCTCCGCTTCGCGGAGATAAAATTATATCTGTATTACCTAGCTGTTGCTAACACCAGTTAGCGACGGCTAGTAGGAGATAGCGACCATCTTGGGTCCCACTTTGCATGTGAGTGATATTTATCACTAATGACATGCAAAGTGGGCATGCCAAGATGTTAGCGACTGGAAACAGTCGCTAACATCGCTATCTCCTATTATCAACTTTTGGAAATATTCGAGATAAGCGCGAATATCTCCAAAAAGTAACAGCTGCCCTGAGCAGTTCTTAGCCATGTTATCCAATGGGAGGTGGATAACATGGCTAAGAGCATTAGCTCGGTAATGCATGAATATCGCGGAGTTTTCAGCGATATTAATGCATTGCGCTCGTTTTTTATCGTATTTGCGATAAACCTTGATAATAGCAAGGTTTATCTGCGATAATTTCTGACGGTAAAAAAATCTTTGCAATGCATCGTTAGGGATAAATATCGCTTAACTTTGGTAATATGCCCCAACGTCTGTTAACGTTCGATTCGAAGGAAATCAGGAATTGTTGAAAAACATTGTGTGCGCCATCTTGTCTTTTTTCAAATGCCACACTTTTGTCGTGCACGGCAGCCATTTTAGATGCCTTGACCAGATCCACTCTGTGCACGCTGTCGATCCTTAGCATGGCTCCCCACCCTCGCAAGCATCTCCCCCAGGCAGTGGTCACCCCCGCTCTCTGTTTTATGCATGGGTAATAAACCTCCCCCCATCTGCGCTGTTCTTCCCTGAGAATCACACCCTGTGCCCGCCCGACACCTCCCTTTCGCCCTATTCACTACCGCACCCTCTGACACTCCTTTTCCTCTGTGTCCGATTGTCCAGGCCGGTCCTAGGCTATCAGCTAGCCCTGCAGATGTAGTTTATGGCCACAGCTGTAAAGAATCACCCGTCTTCAAAGGAGTTATAGTAGATCAAGGCCCACACTCGATGAGATCCGTCACAGCAGAAGCGTTGCTATTATCTGAAAACCATCCTGTATTGTGATTGGGGAGGGGACCGAGCGTGAAGCGGAAGATTCCAGGGATGACTCTTTGTACATCAAAGTTTTTACAATTATGTGTCACATTAAAAATATATAGCACTCCGACAAAGTAGTAAGATTATAAAACTTTAATAATTTATAAATATATACAAGAAAACAAAAATAGTAATAACATATAAACATTTTTAGAGAAAAACAACGAAGTAGCGGTCGGCTGTGCGAATAGTCCCAACGCAGCACAACGTCCAGATTTCCGGCGTGGGGCGTCGCGGGGGGTGGGTCATCAGTAGCAAACTGTTGTGCGAATAGTTCCAAGGCAGCAGAACGCGCCGAAATCTAGATGACACGAAAGTGATGTCTAGTAAGTTGCCACCCAGCAAATAACGGCGTGGGGCGTCGCGGGGGGTGGGTCATCAGTAGCAAACTGTTGTGCGAATAGTTCCAAGGCAGCAGAACGATGGCACCAAGGTGATGTCCAGTAAGTTGCCGCACTGGTTTTGGTATCCTACAATGCTGCTCCGAATAACGGCGTGGAGCGCCCCGGGGGAGGCGGCGTGAACGGGCCTCTCCAGGTGGAGTCTCATCTGTTTTAGTGGGGCGCCCCTTTACCGTTTCAGTTGCCATTCCGTCCGCTTTTGGTCCACTGTGTCAAAATCCGCCATTCAGCTGAGTTGCGCCCACTCTTGCGGTGCAGCGATAGGCGGCTGTCACAGGACTCTCAAAATGGCGGCAGGCTGTTTCCTTTTTGGGCCTGGTCCACTGAAATGGCCCTGGGACACCTTGGAAATCGGACGCTTGTCTGCTAGGTCTTGGACCCCATTCTCGAAAGCGTCCCCTCCGCCTTGAGAATTCATCAAAAGTTTTGGGGGCTCCGACTCCTGCAGGCTTCTGGTGGGGAGCGGCTGCCATGATTGCTCGCGGAATGACCACGACTGAGCTACGAGATGGTGGTGCTTTCATGCTGACGCCAGCTTCAGTCTGAAACATCCAGAAACAAGGTGGGGCTTTCATCGTTTGGGGGAAAAAAAAAGTTTTCATCCAATGAAAAGTGTTGTTTTTAGGTCATATGATCAAGCCTTCCATCATTAGGAAACCAAAAGTAAAATGAACCAATGAAAAGTTTTATAAACAAGTCACATGACCTGTTATGCGGCATAGGGTATAAAATGCGGAGAAAATACGTTGGCACGTGAGGCGGCGTCAGTAGCGGACCGATGTGCGAATAGGCCGAAGGCAATACAACGCGCCAAGATCCGGATGGCACCGAGGTGGTGTCATAGTTGAGAGTTCTGAGCAGCGGTTGTAACACTGTCTGAAGCTTATTTGCAGCTGCTGCAGCTTCACTACGCGCCAAGATCCGGATGGCACCGAGGTGGTGTGTAGGAAGTTGCCGCACTGGTGTGGCCATCCTACAATGCTGAAAGTCGGCGTGGGGCGCCCCGTTGGCCTGTGAGTTTGCGTCAGTAGCGGACCGATGTGCGAATAGGCCGAAGGCAGCACAACGCGCCAAGATCCGGATGGCACCGAGGTGGTGTCTAGTAAGTTGTCGCACTTCTGTGGCCATCCTACAATGTTGAAAGTCGGCGTGGGGCGCCCCGTTGGCCTGTGAGATGGTGTCAGTAGCGGACTGATGTGTGAATGGGGCCAAAGGCAGCGCAACAATATTTTCTACTATATTTCCGGTGTAGAAGACACCACAAGGCGCTGAGATGCCAAGATCCGGATGGCACCGAGGTGGTGTGTAGCAAGTTGCCGCACTGGTGTGGCCATCCTACAATGCTGAAAGTCGGCGTGGGGCGCCCCGTTGGCCTGTGAGATGGCGTCAGTAGCGGACCGATGTGCGAATAGGCCGAAGGCAGCACAACAATATTTTCTGACTGACACCACAAGGCGCTGAGATGCCAAGATCCGGATGGCACCGAGGTGATGTCTAAGTTGCGGACTGATGTGCGAATGGGGCCAAAGGCAGCGTAACAATATTTTTTGTATGGAAGATACCACTAGGCGTTGAGATGCCAAGATTTGGATGGCACTGAGGTGATGTCTAGCAAGTTGGTGTGGTCATCCTACAATGCTGAAACTCGGCGTGGGTCGCCCCATTAGCCTGTGAGATGGCGTCAGTAGCGGACCGATGTGCGAATAGGCCGAAGGCAGCACAACGCGCCAAGATCCGGATGTCACCGTGGTGGTTTCATAGTTGAGAGGCACTTCATCTGCAGTGGGGCGCCGAGATCCGGATGGCACCGAGGTGATGTCTAGCAAGTTGCTGTACTGGTGTGGTCATCCTACAATGCTGAAACTCGGCGTGGGTCGCCCCATTAGCCTGTGAGATGGCGTCAGTAGCGGACCGATGTGCGAATAGGCCGAAGGCAGCACAACGCGCCAAGATCCGGATGTCACCGTGGTGGTTTCATAGTTGAGAGGCACTTCATCTGCAGTGGGGCGCCGAGATCCGGATGGCACCGAGGTGATGTCTAGCAAGTTGCTGTACTTGTGTGGTCATCCTACAATGCTGAAACTCGGCGTGGGTCGCCCCATTAGCCTGTGAGATAGCTGTTCTTTGGATTTGGGCCTGGTCCACCAAAATGGCCCTGGGACACCTTAGAACTCGGACGCTCGATTTTTTTTTCCTTTCCTGTACATGCAAAAAAAGGTAAATGCCCGGTACGTTACACGCTTCATCTGCCACGATGAACTCTCCAGAGGAACCGAAAAAATATATAGTTGTGGTAACTATACCATGCATCGTCATATGGAGAGGTGGCACCAATTAATTATAGTGCTGCATAAAAGAGAGATTTGGAGGAGAACCCCTGACCTGCTAGTACATTCATCAAAGAAGTGGCACTGAGAGCTTCAGAGGCAAGGGAAACGGTCCCAAATATTTAGAAGAACTTTGGAAAGATTAAAATGACATGTTTAGATTGTGGCAAATTAATTTCATGTGGACAGATGAGTGTTACTCTAATAAATACAGCATATGAACATCATCATAGTCGATGGTTGGTAGAGACATTTTGACTATATCCTGGACCTGCCCGTCCTCGCCCAAAATGGCGCCAGAATAAATGGGACTCGTAACTCCTTGTTGTGTACTGGTTGCAGAACCTTGAAATCACGAGATACGTATGCAGTTTTGAAGCACATGGCGGGCGGGGATGAGAATTGATTGAATATTTCGACATCCCTATTGATATTAAGTTCTGATGTGTTATTGATTACTGTACTGTTGAAAGTTCGAATTAACGTCACCCATGGTACTTGCCCGCAAATGTATATCTAGATAATTTTATTGTAACTGGCCCTGTCGTATTTTAATTATAAAATGTACGTCCACCGATTCCGTAACTGTTAGACACCTTAGTTCTTGCAACCTAATGGCCCGCCCGTTACGTTCCTCTACAGTGTAAATGTCTATTCATCATATACGATTACAGTTTGCTCCGTGGCCGGCCCACGTGGTTATAGGCTCGTATTTGTATAATGAAATTTTCACAATAAAGGTTTTTAAAAGAAAACATGGTAGTAGTATATACATTGGTAAAGTTTTTAATAATAGTCACTGTTTTAAAATCATTAAAAGGCAAGTGAAATAAAGCAGACCAATTACATGAAGGGTAAAAGGTATAATACGAAGGAACGCAGTAAAGATAAATGGTCAAGGGCTGTTGTGTTTTCTATTCCTGCAACATAAAGTGATCGATAAGAATCTCATATTCAGGCGTATCGGCGACTAAGACAGCAGGTCGACCCTCTTTTGCTCAACGGCTCCGTCATGGGACGAAGAAACGCTCTTTTTCTCGAAAAAAGAATATATTTTACTTGCAGGACAGTTGTAAAATTTCCGGGAAAGTACATTAGCCTGGAACATTATAACATATATTTAAGAAAAAATAATGTTCGGAAGTAATGAAAAGCGTAATTTTTAGGTCATATGACCAAGCCTTTCATCATTACAATAAGAAAAGTAAAATGAACCAATGAAAAGTTTTATTAACAAGTCACATGACTTGTTATGCTTACGTTACGCGCTGCGCGCCCCGGATGACTTCCGGATGCGCTAACGCGGCGCGTCATATGACGCATTACGCGACAACGCAGGTACAGAATATAGTCAAAATGTCTCCACCAACCAGCGGTCGGAACACAACCCCTTTCAGCAGGCTAAATAGTTCTGTTAAATGACAACAGAAGGGACAGGCAACAAGAACCATCAGTCAAAGAGGGGAGGGCTAGTTCTTCTCTACCGGGTTACATTGGGGCGCTACCGGAACTGATCGAATTGGTAGTCTACAGTGTTTCTGGATGTTTCAGACTGAAGCTGGGGTTAGCATGAGAGCAGCACCATTTCGTAGCTCCGTCGTGGTCATTCCGCAACCAATCATGGCAGCCGTTCTTTATCGTTATTTTGGGCGGGGTGGGTGGCGGAGCCGAGCTGTTTTGCAGCCATCATTGTGTGGAGTTCAGTTCATCTCACTAGTTTTGTATTTGTCATGAGGGGTTGTTCCTAATGTTTCTATTTTAGCGAGGTCAAAAAGAGATCCCATTAGTGGCCTACTGATTTTGCTCGATTCCTTTTCTTTTTTTTTACACGATTTTTCGTTATCTGCAAAGACTAAACAGAGTATTGCGACTCTGTGTTTGTTTGTAAATAGAGAATGAACCAAAGAGAACTAATTCTAAAACAGTAAATACTTGGATAACAATGAATCAAATGGAGAGAGAAGCAGGCACGACGGATTACAATGGGGGCAAAGACCTGCGTTAACTACCTTTCACTATCTGCAAAGAGAGAGTACTCCTAATAGAAATGAGGGGGGGGGGCACCATTCAAAGCAGATCAGTGTGCATAAACACGAAAATGTTTTCACTTACCACGTACTTGACATTCGACAGCTTATGATATTTGCTATTAAAAAACCATTGAAATTCACTGAAAAAACCATAGGTTATAGACCATATATAGTTAGGAATTAGCATTTACAAAACCTTGAAAATTCACTGAAAAAACCATAGGTTATAGACCATATATAGTTAGGAATTAGCATTTAAAAAACCTTATTTTACTCACACAAAACCATTGAAATTCCATATATAGTTAGTTGCACTAACTATATATCGCGCACCTGCAATCCACTGCTGATGATGTCACATATTACATCATTCATGACATGGTCAGTGACATCACTGATGACATCACTGATGACATCTCAAATGACATCACTGATGACATCACTAATGACATCTCATTTGACATCATTCTTGTGCTAATACGATAAACCTCTTCAGACTCTAATATAATCTTAGATACACTCAGTGTATACAGACACTCACACACTTCCACTCATCCATGGAGTTACTCACACACCCAGTCAGTCATGCAAAGAAACAATCTCATCTCCATTTCTTCAACTATACAGTTAAACACACCTTACTTATTGAAACATATACTAACACATATTTACTCTCTTATACAATCCCTGATACAAGTTCACAATGATCGATACAACCACTCACTCATTCGGTGGCTCTCATGCACAGTTATTTATATATGCCAACTCTCACATGTACTGTGTTTTACATATGTACTTACTATGACATGTAGCATTGAGATATCCATTTACTCATCAATACACTCATGCACACAGTCAACTGCCCATGTAGCTGTTTCCACATGCACTCTTGAACTCATACACCTAGTGAATAAGCTGTTCACACATCTATGCATAGAGTCACACACCTTTCAGCCACCCCCACACAAACTCAATCTCCCATAGAAATACTTGGGCAAGCAATTAATAACACATATAGCCTCTCGTATAGCTAATGATCAACACATGCAGCAGTTTACAGAACAACAGACATAATGATGCACAAATTAAGACAGTTTAGTCACTAACCCATGCATTCAGTGAGACACATTTAATCACTCACTCATACAGTCAGTCACGCACCTACTAAATCCTTCATCCAGACACTTATACATCCACTCATTCTTCAATATGTAAGATATATTTTAACTTTACAGAAACATACAGTCACTGGATGTTGTCATCAGTGATGTCATCAGTGATGTCATTTGAGATGTCATCAGTGATGTCATCAGTGATGTCACTGACCATGTCATGAATGATGTAATATGTGACATCATCAGCAGTGGATTGCAGGTGCGCGATATATAGTTAGTGCAACTAACTATATATGGAATTTCAATGGTTTTGTGTGAGTAAAATAAGGTTTTTTAAATGCTAATTCCTAACTATATATGGTCTATAACCTATGGTTTTTTCAGTGAATATATATATATATATTACCTACTGGCAGTCGCTAGTAGGTAGTTATAGTTAGGACCTAGTTTCCATAGGAAATCCTAAACATTCTATTTGGATTAACTTTGGCCCTGGTGGATGAATCTTTGCGAATTTCTCAAAGAAGATGGCTCGGTCCGCTGCGCTCCTTCCCTGAAAGTTTGGGGGGGATTGGTGAAGTGGGGGCTGAGATAAAAGGGGGGTCCCAAAACGTGTTTTCTCCATGTTATTTTCCATAGGACATTTAGACACGGCTACAGGTCGAACGCCTGAATGGATTTATAAGAAATTTGGCAAAACTGTAGAGTCCGGCTCGCAGATTACGCTTTTTTTGGAATGGTGTAAATCTGTTCAGTAGTTGCTGAGAAAATTAAAGTTAAAGTCAATTATATATCTATAAGTGCGCACGGGTGCGCGCACTCAAGCGGCTGCGCGCGAGCGGAATTTTTTTTTGCTGCGTGACGTCTGTTAACGTTCGATTCGAAGGAAATCAGGAAGTGTTGACCGCCATTTTGTCACTGCGAGTAAATATATTGTCATTTCAAAGCGTTGGAACATGGAAAGGGGAGAAGGTAGAGATTGTTTTGCTGCGTAGGTTCTCTCAGGGTGTGCAGTAAGGCCCTTAAACGCGAAAATATATATATATATATATTTTTTTTAAGTTGCGGGGTGCCCGCACCCGGGCGCGCACACCTATTTACAAGCGTGTGAAAATGGAGATAAATCAGAAGTTTGAGTGCTTTGATATAAGGTGGCTCTGAAAAGAGCCCTTGTGTTAATTGAGTTTTTTCTGCATTTATAAGTAAGTACCGATGCAGAGTCTGATGTTGCAGAGGAAGATTCTGTTTCCTTCATCTGTGAAATGAACACCATCTGTCCTATAGATGTCTTGCATGTGGTAACGCAAGTTGTTGTGGTAAATAGAACCCATGCTATAATCTCTGAGGAAAGCAGAAACAGATTTATTTACATGTCTCCTTGCTTTCTCAATTTGTGCACAATGTTGATTGGACCAATTCCATTTCTGTCTTTGGCATATATTGGAATATACCAAGGCAGTTCGAGGAAAAAGTGTCATCAATTGTCGAAAGGTGTCTTTTAGAAGCATTTCCAGACCTACCCCAGTCAATGTGCCTAGATCGTTACCACCACAGTGCACAATTATAAGGTCTGGTTCTGGGAGATGCATAAAAGTTTTCACCAATGGTATTAATTGGTGACATCTTAATCCTCTTTGCCCAATCCACGTTATCTGCACATTTGGTAAATCAAGGTTGGAAATTCGTCTGCTTGCTGCATATTTTCCACTCCAGTGAATATAGCTGTGTCCTAAAAGCCAAACCTTCATTTTCAAGGCAGATGCACTCGTACTCCGATGGGTTCTGGAAGTGGAATGGCAGTTAGAAGCTGAAAGTCAGGATAAAAAAATGGATGAAGCTTGGTGTGGTTGAAAAACGAAAAATGATTGGTTGATTCTAATACGTGAAGATTGAAGACTACGTTGCATGTTAATGTTATGTAAAAGAAAAAGTAGTATTGGGTGTGAAAAAAATGACATGTAACAGAGCTGTGGATAGGCAGGTGTTTCTGGAGGGAAAACAGTGTTGTTAGTTTGCTGTAGAACGTTGAGATATGAACTTTTGACCTGTGCCTTCAGCCAGGTGCAGAATGAGGTGTTACCATGGAAACAGCCAGAGATGGCAGTGGGTGATGGGTGACTTTTATGTGACATTGAAAATATTGTGAGGGACAACCAACTGAAATGTAAATTTGAATACAAAATTTTGCGGGAGGAAATATGATTGGCTGAAGAGACATATATGAGTCTGTATTGACTGGATATCTGTGCCATTGAAATTTGGTTGCAGTGATAGCAGCATAATTGAGACTTCCGTGAAACGAATATCTATTTTGTGACTGTCACTGTTGTACATCGTACAAAGCATTGGTAAAGGTAAGTCTGTAACTGTTTGTTTTGTCATGTACCGTAAAATATGGTTTACTCACAAACAATGATTGATTTTCCTCATAGTTTGAAACTAAACTCATTTTTGGCTGTCATAATGTGTTGTATTTCTAAAACTATTTTTTATTTAAATGTGAAATATGAAGTATAAAATATGTTTAATATAAAGAGTAATTATTTGTGTGATTTTGAAGCCTTTATATATAATGAGAGAAGTTGTTTATGAAGTGAAAAAATTATATTAGCAGAGAGACAGATAATGCAGATAGAGAGAGAAATGGTAAATTACATGTGATACCGTCGTGAAAAAATGTTAATGGTTAATGAATTCGTAAACTTTCTGTCACACGACAAAATTAGAGTGCGGTTTCTGGACGCAGCCTGCATTGGTGGGTGTAGGGTGAGAGGGGCAGGTGGTTGAGTGAAATAAAATGAAAAGTTGGTATATTACATGTGATACCGTGTTGAAAAAGTGGTAATGCTTAATGAATTCTTAAACTTTCTGACAGACGACAAAATTACATTGTAGTTTGTGGCCGTGGCTTGCACTGGTGGGGTGAAAGGGGGAGGTGGTCGAGTAAAATAAAATGAAAAGTAAAATGCTAATGGTTAATGAATTCGTAAAGTTTCTGTCACACGACAAAATTACAGTGCGGTTTCTGGACGCGGCCTGCATTGGTGGGTGTAGGGTGAGAGGGGCAGGTGGTTGAGTGAAATAAAATGAAAAGTTGGTATATTACATGTGATACCGTCTTGAAAAAGTGGTAATGTTTAATGAATTCTTAAAGTTTCTGTCAGACGACAAAATTATAGTGCGGTTTGTGGCCGCGGCCTGCATTGGTGGGCGTAGGGTGAGAAGGGCAGGTGGTCGAGTAAAATAAAATGAAAAGTTGGTACATTACATGTGATACCGTCTTGAAAAAGTGGTAATGCTTAATGAATTCTTAAACTTTCTGACAGACGACAAAATTACATTGTAGTTTGTGGCCGCGGCTTGTACTGGTGGGGTGAGAGGGGGAGGTGGTCGAGTAAAATAAAATGAAAAGTTCTGACCATGAGGTTGTACAGAGATTTGTGCAGTAAATGTGTTCGTAAATTGAGGTACCAAACGGAGTATAAAAATATCTCTCTCACTCCTGCTGTTTGACTGCATCTTCATCTGCCTTCTGTTTTCCGTCTCCGTTGCCCTGTGTTATCTTATTGTGTGTGTGTCTGTCTGTGTCTGCCTTCAGTCCGGGCTGAGGAACTTTGCTGTGGAGGCACACACAGATAGTCGCATCAAAGTAGTTGGAACGTTTTCAAAAAACTATTTATATAATTGAAATGCTTTTTTGAAGCGCTAGTGAATGTTTTCTTTCAGAATTACCGCTCGGTTGCTTCCATAGAGCAGAGGGTATGTTGTATTTCACTACTTAGTGCCTCTGCATCTGCACTCTGTTCTCTGGTGGCTGGCGGAGAAGTGTTTGTTATTGTGGAGATTAAAGCGTGATAAGGAGTGAAATACGACATAGCGTCTGGTCTGTAGAAGCGTGGGATCAGTGATTAACACTGAGAGAAGCGGAACTGCGGTAGTGCTTGAGAAGAGTAATAAATTATTTTTTTACAGAGATACAACTGTCTGCATGGTGCGCGACCTACTAAGAAAGGGTTCACGGGCTGTTATAGGCCTGTGGGTTCTAGTATGAGTAAATCAGGTCGACAAAAGAAAATATTAAGTTAGTACAGCTGAAGTTACGTGGAACACATGAATACTGTTTCAGTATACAATCATTTTAGTTGAGATTATGGATTAAAAGAGAGAACGTGTATATTTGAAATGTTTATTCAGAAATGCACTGTTTTCAAGGCAAGTTTCTAATCTAATACGAGTAGAGACATTGCAAAAAACAAAGTAATCGGTATAGTCAGTAGTACATAGAATACAAACGGTATAGTTGATGAAAAATGAATATGGTTTTGCAAAATTAATTATACACTCTTATGAGGAAGTATATTATATTTTAATAAATGGAAGAAGGTCTCTGGCCTTTCAGTTTAGGAACGATACATGAAAATGCTAGTGGTTAGACATTATGTCTTTATCAATCAGCTCTCTGCATGCGAAGCACTATCACGTTTCTGTTATGCTATTGTGTAAGGGAAAAAAAACGCGCCAAAACGGACAAAATGGCGAGAGGTGCATGTATGTAATCAAAATATTTCAGTTTATGGAAATTTAAATGATCAGAGGTGTCTGAGGCGGAATTAAGCAGTTCAAATGCGAAATTGCGTTTACAGTTATAAAAAACTCATTCTATATTTACACATTAATAGGGCACATGTAGCATATATTAGCGAGTTTTGGTTCGAGTACGTTTGAAATAACATAAGATAAGATATACAATAGAATTGTTGAGATTAGACTTTAATAAAAAATAAAGTTCAAAATCGAGTAGGTGAAGAAAAAAAATTTAGTCCACATAAAAGATCAAAATTTAACCAGTAGGAAATCATAATGTCCACTGTTAGTAAAGCCAGTAGCTCTGTTCATGTTAAGAAAGTATCCAAGAAAACGTGAAAAATATAGGGAGGCAAAACGAAATGTGGACGTCAATGGCTTGCATAACAGTCAACCCAGGATTGTATAGGCAAAGTAGGCATCAACTGCTTCTAACAAGAAGTCACTGTTATGATCCGAAAACATGTCAGCCATCCAATTGAAAAGAGGAAAGCAGCATTATCATCTGTTATTACCGGAGCCTCTAGTACCATCAGAGGACAGCTCGGTGGGTTTTCAATGTAGCTGTCTGTCAGGAAATCTTGCGCCGCTGCGAATATATCCCAATGACCCAGAACTCCTTGTATCGCTGCAAAGGCCATAATCCCTCCGTTGCAACAAAGCTGTTCATGATCAATTAACGGATTCATGAGATGATTGTAATTCACTTCAGGAGGTACCAAGTTGCAGAGACATAAGTCCAGGGCCCACATGAAATCACAGCTCAGGCAATGAAATACAGGCTGCACACAGGTGAAATAGGAATATCGAAATGATAATCGATATGAAGTATTCAGAGTCGAGAGTGCTAAGATGCCGTAGTAGTCAAGCATCTTCTGGCGAAATAGTTCTAAGTGTTCCGGCTTGTTTGCGAAGACAGGAGGGACATCCATTTTGAAATAAACGAGATGGGAACACAAACGTCGCAGCACTGGCAGTTCAACAGGAAGTCCACAGAAATAGGTCGCAGAGCATGGAGTGAATAGTAGCAGAATGACTTGATATAATTTTTGGCCGTCCGGTCACTAAACCATTGCTTAGTAGTTATAAAAAAAATAGCCTGTCTTGAAGTGGAGGATGCGTTTAAAATTAAGGGAGTCACCTTAGTACATTGTAAAGGAAGGCCACTCTTTTATAAGGAATGGTGTTGTCTGTGAATATTAGCTAAGTGAAAGATATGTTCGCGAACAGATGCTACGCTAACTTGTTTTTGTGACAATAAGGCTGTTGTTCATGTCTTGTGATTCAAGGTTGGAATTTGCTGCCAGATGGAAATATCAAGGTTCACATGCGTGGGGTAGATAAACTACATTCTTAAAGGGAAGCAAATGCAGAGTGATTTTTACCGCGTAAGCTTTGTCGTTTAAAAAGTCATAGTGATTTTCATTATATGTAAAAAATAATATCACTGATGAAGAATGAAAAAAAATCGTTATAATAATAGGCACTGGTGTATTTTTGGAAAGATATGCAACATTACAGGGATTCCACTTAAATAAGTCATGTAATTGAAAGTGCCTGCATGTGGACGACTAAATATATGTTTAGGCGTTTAATATGCAGCTTTGAAAAAAAACGTGCGTTTGTTTTAAAAATGAAATGTAAAGGTTTAGAGCAGGAGTTTCCAAAGCGGTCGTGGAGGGCTAGATGCATGGCAGATTAAAAAAATGTTTTTCAATGGGGTTATTTTAAACATATGGGGGCATATTACCAAGCAATAGCGATAATTATCGCTATTGCTTGGTTAGAGACAAAAATTTACCGCTGCGCTGCGGTAATTTTTATCGCAGATAAACCTTGGTATTACCAAGGTTTATCGCAAATGCGATAAAAAACGGCCGCAATGCATGAATATCGCTGAAAAGTCAGCGATATTTATGCATTACGGAGCTAATGCTCTTAGCCATGTTATCCACCTCCCATTGGATAACATGGCTAAGAACTGCTCAGGGCAGGTGTTAGCTTTTGCAGATATTCGCACCTAGCACGAATATCTTCAAAAGTTGGTAATAGGAGATAGCGATGTTAGCGACTGTTTCCAGTCGCTAACATCTTGGTACGCCCACTTTGCATGTCATTAGTGATAAATATCACTGACATGCAAAGTGGGGGCCAAGATGGTCGCTATCTCCTACTAGCTGTCGCTAACTGGTGTTAGCGACAGCTAGGTAATAGGGAGATAATTGTATCTCCGCTTTCTTGGCTTTTAAAGCCAAACAAGCAGAGATAAACCCCCTTGATAATATGCCCCTCGTTTCTTTATCTACTGTGTAGTTTTTCTGCATGTTGCCTATTCTTTGATTTTTACTGTTGCTGTGTCTTACACATTTTCCAGGGGCGGGTATAGGGTCATGGCAGCCCTGGGCAGGGAGCGTAGGTAGGGGGCTCTGTAACAGGGGGTTTGGGTGGGGCAGAGCGTGCCGCCCACTGAAGAGGGGGGGGGTGGATCAAGGTGTTTGGAAGTGGAACAGAGGCAGAGCACGCCAAATTCCTGCCATGGTCTGCTAAGCAAATATGTATGCATCCTTAGAGGATTATTATATTAAGGATATATATTAATATGGTGACTCCTGGGGTTTGGTGGTCCTGTGCAGGTGTACTGCTTGCATATGCCCATGGTTGGCCCTGTATTTTCTGTCTATGCACTTGTTCTCCGTCACATGGGCTTTTAGTTATGAAGGCCTTGTGTCGCTGGTGCATGAGTTTTAACATGGGAAAAAGTGATATATCTGTGGCGCAATGGTTTCATAAATGAGACATTTTGTATCTTATTGTAATGATAGAGAATCTTGGGGAATTTATCTGTTATGCTTGTTCTTTGCTATAATGGCTCTATGTTGTGTAAGAAATAAGTCTGTAATAAGTTAATTAAATTTTATTATTTTCTTTTTTACAGTGTTTGGTGCTGAAAAGCAACAACCTGCCTTCTGAATTATAGAATATGAGGAATTATATTCTTTTTTTCAGGTGAGTTGGTATTTTTGCATAGGCAATTTTTTGGGTGCACATGAAAATAATGAAGAAGATTTTTTTAAATGTTTGTAAAATTTCATTTTGGAATATAATTTTATCTTGAATTATTCACATGGGTTGTATCTGCTTATACTAGATATGTATTTTGAGATATTCTCCACTGACAGTTGAAATTATCTTTTAATGGGCTTGGTGCATGTGTTCTTTTTGATGGAGTTCAGATTTACGGATCATTGGAGTATAATTCTTTCATGTTTCCATTACTTAAATCTTGTGAAGTGCTCATGATTTTTGAAATCTTGTTGCATTATGTTTGGCAGTTTTTCTCCTTTATTTACAAAGAGGTATTATGATATGGTTCTAGGTGTGATGGGTATCTTTCCTGCATATCTGTGATTATACTATGTATAGGCATTGTTTTACATATTCATGCAGAGGATTATTATGAGGTTGTTCTTCATGCTTAGTATGACATTTTGTATATGCTATGACTTTTACATGGTGAGTATGCTGTTGAAACATAAAAGGAACTGTCTCTGTGGGAAGTAGTAATCTGTTAAGTGAATGCTATGGTTTGTATAGTGTGAGCCTTCTCTTCAGAGTGCATATAGTTTACATAGCTCTTTGTACTGGTGAACTGAAAAGATGGGTCTCTAAAAATTAATTCTACAGATTATCAATATTTGTGATATCTAGAAAATCTAAAAAGAAATTTTACAGTAAAATGTCTTTTAACAACAGTAATTACTTAATGGAAAAAAAAGATCAGTGTTAATGTTTAGGGTTATATTGCCAATTTCTTTTCAAAACAAGAGGAACGTGGTATCTTAAAATATATAGAGTTAATAAGTTAGAAATTATAAAAATATATGTAGTTTAAAAATTAGTAAAGGTACTTTTAAGTTATACATTTATGAAAAAAGATATAATTTAGTCTCTATATTTTTTTAAAAGGATACAGAAGAATAAACTGAGTCTAGTTATGGAGAATTCCTCAGAAGAGAAACAAATTCATTTTGAAATCATTAACGAAGTGATGAAGGAAATTTTAGACGCAGTCTTTCAAGAGGAAATAGATGAAAAAAATTATTTTATGGACATGTCTTTAGACTCCGCTTACTTAGAGATGGTAGAAGGAGATGAGGACTTTGGACTTGAAGAAGTCCCTGATGATATAATGGTGGAAGTTCTACAAAATTATGAAGATTTCAATAAATAAAAATTTTTTTGATAGTAAAGCATTCTTGAAGACAGTTTTCTTGTCCTATTCGTCGTTGATGTGCTTTAGGAGAGTGATAAGACATGTTCTCATGAAGTGTAAAAGAGATTGTAGTAAAAAAGATTAAAACATCTACGATGACCCATAGTTCTTGAAAAAAGTGTACTGTTTGTATGCTTTAAAAATTAGAATTAAAAACTGTCTATAATGTTAAAACAGATATGGAGTGTGATAAAATTAAGAACCAACATTCACTACAGGATTTCCTACTCTGTTCAGAGACTTTCTGTTATTTTCTTTATTCTACTTAGAAAATGAATCTGTGGTTTAAATTTGTACGTTATATGCTAGTAGTCAACTATAATATTTGTTATGTTTGTGTTTTACAGATTGAGAATTTCATCAAAATCTTAAATTAAGATGCCGACCAGAACTGAAAAAAGAAAGCTCTATAAACGGACTTACAATTTGAAGAAGAAAGGAATTGAAGAAGTATCAAAAGAACATAGGACGGATAAAAAGAAGAGTGCTCCTGGTAAGCAAACCAAAAAGTTTTTGAGAGCAATATGTGGAAGGAAAAATGTTAGTATTGAAGTGGACAAGGAAAAAAGTATACCAGTATCGAGAAGGAGACATGGAACCAAAGATAAAAATGTTTCTGGAATCAGGAGACAGGAAAATCTGTACAGTAAAACTCGGATGAATCAATTTAGCCAAATCAGGAAGCGTATGTTTTACAACAGAGTAGTTTCGAATTTATTACAAAAGGAGAAAGTTTCTAAAAGAAGATCTGCTTTTCTTAAGAAGAAACAATATATAGAGGGTATTGTTGAGCGCGTGTTTGAGACAAAAAGAAAATTATTTATTTTAGTACTTAATAGAATAAATACGCTAATTAAGGCAATACGAGTTTTAAAAGCTAAAAGTAAATGGAAGAGACACATAAATAGGAGTAATTTTTGTAAAGGGTTTTCTGGCAAGTGGATGCATACTTCAACGTCTGAACCATTTTTTAATGAAGAGAGTTACTTTCAAAGTAACGATTTGTTGCATGCAATTGACACCAGTGGTCGAGGATACGAGGTGAAGGAGGGATGTGTAATTGATAAAGAGAAAATTGTGGTTAGAAATGCAGAAGAGGTGATGGCTGGAGAAGCTTCAGGGGGACGTGCTAATGTTCCTGTTTACAGTTGGAATTGTAGTAGCATTTGTAGTGTACGACAGGATTCAATTGATTTCTTTCGCAATTTCTTACGTAAGTACACTAAAGAAAGTCTTAGAAAAAAAATTGTTATGTTGCAAGAATTAGATCATTGCAGAGTGCGAGAAAAAATAGGTCTGCAAGGTCATTCTCTGGCTTGTCTTTCTAAAAAAATATGCCAGAGTGTGTTTCATCACTTCAGGATGTTAGCAGTGCATCATACTAAAATGAGAAAATTGGTGAGAAAGTTGTATTATGCAAAAAGTCCAGCACTTAAACTTAAACAGTTAAATAGTGCTCTTTTGTATGGATGTGAATTAGATGTTAAGAAGATTTGTGCAGAAATTGAGGTAAGTTATTTTGGTCCAGAGGAAGGTAATGCAGAAACTGATATAATTATAGAAGGAAATGTGTTAGAAAATGTTGGACATGTTAATATTGAAAATTTTGAACAGGAAATAATAAAGTTTAAGGTAATTGCAGGTGAGAAACCTAATTTTTCTTGTGTCTGTTGTCGACGCATTCATTACAAAAGTCAAACTAGGTTAGTTGATTTATATTTAAAAAGTGAAGATGAAAGTAATGGTCAATGGAAAGATTTTGCAACTTATTTGTTGGTGGAAAACTATTTTGATTTGGGTTTTGAGCAACGTATTTGTAAATATTGTTATAATAAATTAAATGAAAATAAAATGCCTGCTAGAGCTGTTCATAATAATCTAGAATTGATAAATATTCCATCAGAATTGATGGATTTAAATACTTATGAGACTATTCTGATCCAATGTGTACATCCTTTTCAGGCTTTTGTTCGTATGGAGCCTAAGACTGGTAAATTAAATCCTTCAGATTTACAAAGAGGATTAAAGGGTAGAGTTGTATATTTGCCACTTGATTAAAAAAAAAATATGAAAACAATTGGTGTTGAAAATGTAGAAGAGGAACCTCTAGTTATTCTAGTTAATGGTGTACCTACAAAGAGTAAGAAAATCTGGCAAGATTTAGTGGATGTTAGAAAAGTCAAAAAGGCAACGTTGTATCTAGTTCAAAACAATAAGTACTATAAAGATGTAGAAGAAGAAGATGTAAGTGAAGAAGAGGAGAGTGATTTGTCTATTGGACAAATTGAAAAAGTTGACCTATCCAGAAGTGAAGAAATTTATGAACATTACAGTGTTCATCCACTGCATTCCAAAGAAGCAATAGGGAATGCTATTGAATTATTTCAGATGAAAAAGGCGAAAGGAAATCCTATTAGTGTGTGGGAAGAAAGTTTGGAAGGTCGTTGTTTCCCACAGTTATTCCCTACAGGTGAAGGTACACGATATGATGATCGACCTATGCAGATTCCTGCATCTGAATACCGGACAACAAGATTATATGCAGAAGATCCGAGGTTTCGCCAATGCATTCCATATTTGTTTCATCTTCTGTTTGAGAGTGACTTATCTGGTCTCTCTTATGCAGTAAATCATATCTTAAAAAGTGGAGTTCATCTGAATATTTCAGCAAAGGAATTTATGGATAAAGTGCAACAGAAAGATAGTGTTTTGGATTCACACCTAATTAATTTAATGGCTTGTCAGCGTGGTACTAATGAGTATTGGTACCGTCGTCATGGAGATTTGAAGTGCATGCTTAGAAACTTAGGAGCACCAACATGGTTTTTAACTCTAAGCTGTGCAGAGTATGCTTGGGAAGATTTACTTGAATTTCTTCAGGAGGCGAATGCAAACATAGAAAATGTAAACTACAAGACACCCGGAGAACTGTGTTCGTTAGATCCGGTTAATGTTTGCAGATATTTTAATCATAGATTTGAAGCTATGATGTCTTTTCTTACAAACAAGAAAAATCCGCCTCTTGGTGAAGTACTGGATTTCTTTTGGAGAAAAGAATACCAAGCAAGAGGTGCTCCTCATATTCATATGCTGTTATGGATCAAGGATGCTCCTAAATTTGGAAGAGACTCGGATGAGACTGTACTCTCTTTTATTGAACAGTATGCCACTTGTGACATACCTAATAGTACAACTGATAAGGACTTAAGAGGAAAAGTGTTACGCTTTCAAAGTCATCGTTGTGGAAAATATTGTCGGCAAAAATTCAAATCAAAGAGTAAATTCTACACCAAATGTCGTTTTGGATTTGCACGACCGGTACTTTCAAAAGGAAGAGTCAACAATTTGATGTCATCTTTGCGACATAACATCAGAAGAAGGTCACCTAAAAATACGTACAATTTAAGAAGAGGTGAAGAATCCAAATATATAAATGACTATAACCCAGTCATTTTGTCCATGTGGAATGCTAACATGGACATACAATATGTTGCAGACAACTCTATTGCTGTGGCTCGATATGTAACGTCTTACATCACAAAATCTGAAAAGACGGAACTGAAGGAGATTTGGGAAGACATTTCTCATGAAAAGAGCCTAAGCAAGAAATTGTATACGTACAGTTTGAAGATGTTGTCTCATCGAGAAATTGGAGCATATGAATGTTGTGACCGATTATCATCAGCAAGTCTTTATGCTAAATCAAGGACTATTCTCTGGGTGAGTTTGGGTCTTGCAGAAACACGAAACCGTGTTCTAAAACCTGTGCAAGAAATTGAATATTTAGCCCAGAAAGAACCAAACAGTATAGACATTCTGAAAACAAATATGTTGGATACATACTATCCAAATAGAAGTACTCTTTTAGAAAACATTTGTCTGTATGAAATACTTCAAAACTACACTTTTAAAAGGAATGTTACAGAGAACATTGATAAAGGTGTATATGCTGTAATTGGACAAGAAGGATGTCTGGTGCAGCAAAGAAAAGGACACTTGATTAATCATCGGAAACTGAGTTGCGAAACACCTGACAAAAGAGAATTTTACTATTTTGCTCTTTTGCAACTCTTTAAACCATGGCGTAGAGAAGAGGAACTACTTGGGGACTTTGATAGTTATGAAGATTCATTCAACGCATCTAAAAGTAGTATTGAGTGTACTGTTTTTAGTAATTATCTGCAAATGTTGAATGATGAAATAGAGCAAGAAGTGACAATTGCAGCGGAGATTGCTAGAGATAGTTCACAAGATAGTCAAAGTTCGGCTTCATTAAGTCAAGATCCACTGGGACAACCAATTATCCAAAATGAAGCAGCCACTGCCATGGATGAGGTGGAAAAAGCAATGCAGCAAGGTCAAGAGGAAGTAATCAACTTAGAAGAATTAAAGAAGCAATTTAATATTGAGCAAAGACAGATATATGATGAAGTGACAGAGCACATTGAGCATGGCTTTCGTCATGAGAGAAAAGATTGCTCATGTATGTCATTTGAACCTATTCGATTATATGTAAGTGGAGAAGCTGGAACTGGTAAAAGTTTCCTAATTAAAGGAATTACTACATATTTACAGCAAAGAACTCAGTCAACACTGTCGTGTGTTGTTACTGCTCCAACTGGATTGGCAGCACATAATATTAACGGTATTACTTTACATCGTTTACTGATGCTGCCAGTTGAACATGAAAATAAATAACAATATCACAAGCTATCTGGAGAAGCTTGTTTTGAAGTTTCTAGAGTGCTTAAAAAAATTAAACTTCTTATTATTGATGAAGTAAGCATGGTATCTAATTTAATGCTTGCTTTTGTGCATTTAAGAATGCAACAGATACTTAAGACAGAGTATGATGTGTTATTTGGAGGTAAACATGTCATAGTTTTTGGAGATCTACTCCAACTAACTCCAGTGAAAGGACAACCTGTATTTGAAACTCTTACGCATGAGGAGACTAGAAAGTGCCTGGGCAGTATTGGAAATGTTAATATATGGTCACATTTCAAGTATACTGAACTGATTCAAAATATGCGACAGGCAAAGGATACTAAATATGGAAATATTCTTCAAGATATCAGGATTGGAAAACTAACTGAAGATGTGAAACACACTCTACAAACACGATTACTTTCCAAGCTGTTTCCTAATGAAGATAATGTACCTGAGAAAATATATAGTAAAGAGGTAGCAGATAAATCAGTGATATGCTTGATGCCAACTATGAAAGAATGTTCAGTTTTTAATGAGAAAATGTTGAATTTAGAAAATCAACAAATTAGGAAACTGGAAGCTAAAGATAGAATAGAGCATGAAGGTAGTACTATTGTTTTGTCTGAAAAGTTGAAGTTAAAATTGGATTCTCTTCAAAAAAGTATATCTAAAACTGCTGGTTTAGAGAAAAATCTGTATGTATGTTTAAATTGTCGGATAATTTTAAGGAGAAATTTACATGTAGAAAGAGGATTGGTAAATGGAGCAATGGGTAATGTTGTTGGTTTTGTTAATTATACAAATAGAGATGAGATTGAATTTTTAAGAATAAAATTTGATGGAATTGAGGAAGTTCAGCAAATTAGTCGCTGTTCAAATCGTTTTTTGCTTGTGAAAGACTTATATGTCCGTCGGAAGCAATTTCCAATTTGTTTGGCATATGCAGTGACTATTCACAAATCTCAAGGTTTAAGTGTAGATTGTGCTTTGGTAAATATTGGAAGCACTGTATTCAAAGAGGGTATGGCATATGTTGCTTTATCGCGAGTTAGAACTTTATGTGGACTTTATTTAATTGATTATCATGAGACAAAGATTAGTGCAGATTTAAATTGTGTGAAGGAGTATAATAGGTTAAGAAGAGAATATGCTCCAAGTTTACCTCAATATCCTTTAATTGAAAGGCGTATGGTTGGTCAGAAAAGGAAAAATGAGGAGAAATGTGCTGAAGTAGTTGAGAAACGACGAAAAAAAGATGTAGCTGTTGTTGGTAGGCATAAGAAAACGGTTAGTATTGAAGAGATTGTTGGATTTAAGTTTGAAAACAGGTCTGGTGTCAACTGTTATGCAAATGTAGTAGTTAATGTTGTTTTTTTTCTACAAAATGTTAGGGAACAGATTGTAGAAAATCAGGAGCAAACATTTTGCTATTCCTTAAATTCTATATTTGAAAAATGTAGTAGTGGTGAAAGTGAAGTAGGAAGTGTTTCAGAACTAAGGAATGTTTTAGACATATGTGCAGGAGTAAATCAATTTTCACAGAATATTCAGCAAGATTGTCAGGAATTTATTATGTATATGTTTACAGTTTTGGAAGATGAAGGTGTAGATATTGATAATCTTTTTGGCCTTTCTTATAAATGGGAACATAACTGTGATAATTGCTCATTTTCAAGTAGTACTGATATACACAGTGAAAGATTTATATATTTAACATTACCAGACTGTAAAGAAGTGTCTTTTAATAAACTAGTTAAAGATGCGCATCAGAACATGGTCTGTTCTCAATGTAAGTCTGAAATGTTATCAACTTTATTTATCCATAGATATGGACAATATGTAATATTAATGTTTCAACGATGCAGAGCTGATGGGAGTAAATTGTCAACTTTAATTAAAAATGTTGTATCTATTTCTAGAAGAACATTTGTAACTGTAGCCATTATTTTTCATAAAGGGCCTTCCACATCATCAGGACATTATACAGCTTATTTGAAGTGTGGAAGTGGCTGGACGCTTTGCAATGATACCCAATTGACTTTTAAGAAACGTTTGCCTTTTGCCTTAACTAACTCCTATCTGCTATTTTTGGAACCCAAATTTCAGTAGAATCACTTGCTGTAGGAAGATTAATACTGTAAAGATATGAAACTTTCTTGTTTACAAATATCATGTGACTGAGGGTCTACAAATCTATAAATGAAATTTGTGTTTGGTATAGTGATAACATCAGGTAGAAATTTAGTTAATGTTTGGTGGTATAAAGCATGTTACACATTTTTACTGTAAAGGTTCACAAAAGAATAGATAAGATTAAGATTAAGAAATTTCAGAAAAAAACTACTTAACTCATACTATTTGGCCATGTGGAAAAATATGAGAGAAGAAAATGAGTACTTTAGATAATTATTTTAGAACATATATGGACGCAAGTTTTTGGGAGAGGTATTTAAAAGCTAATGAGTTAACTTATACAATTTGGCCATGCGGAAAGGTATGAGAGAAGAAAATGTATACTTAAGATAGATTTTTATAGGAGATACTTGCACGGTGTTTTTTTGAGATATATTTAAAAATAGGTCGTATAGTTTAATTAGTTTGTAACTGTGGAAGATGTAGTGTGCTTACTCAAGAAATTGCGAATTTGAGAAAAACATTTAAGATATGTTTTTTTCAGGTATTTATAATATGTATGGAGATTTTGGATGGGTTTTTTAAACACAATCATTTTGATTGTGTTTTTTTTTCCCCGCTGTTATATGATGATTAATATTGAAATCACTGTTATATTTATAAGGTAAGTACAACTAATAACATCCGAGAGTTTTCTCTGCCTCTCTCTTATTGACTCCTACTTTTTTTTATTTTATGAAATGTACATTATAATCTTATTTTTACTTTTCTTCCACAGGTACTACGTTTTTAAAAGAAATTTACTTTACTTTTTTACTATTTTTTAGGTAAGTATAAAAAATAAAGAAACTTTTACATCACTGTGTCATTTCTTTGTCTATCCTGCTTAAAGCAATGTCATGTTTAATATAAGCACTTCCACATAGGATTGGGTGCATTGTTATAAGGGATGCTTTAAAAGTGATTTAATGAAATGAGCGACATTTTACTGAGTGAGTTCAGCAACACTGATATATGAAAACATTGGTGGGAAATGATATTAAATGTTACATGTTGTTCTTTCCAGGAGTTTAAGTCCTTTGCTGCAGTGGCAATTCTGCCTCAGCATTAGGGGGCCGGGGGGCTGAGTGGTACTTCTATGCTCATGATAGAGGTACTCCTTCATGAGCCACGGTTGAGATCTGTTCATGATACACTGGTTCTGTCATGGCTCTGCTTAGTCAATAGAACGTGTCATGGAGGTACAATATTAGTGCTGTGCAAGCACAGCGGCAAGCCCATGACAAAACTGGTCTATTCTGAGGACAGCTGAGGCAATGCTCGTGATGGAGCGGCTCTGTCATGAGCATGGAAGGACTTAACAGGTGTTAAGGGGTCTCTTCAAAGAGAGTGTTGGTTGTAATTTAAAGGGCACTTTAAAACACATTGTAGCAGCTTTATGTTGACGTTGCGTCTCTTTGCGCCACAATTTCGTCAGTTTATTTAATACAATGACAGTGGAAATAATGTACCATATTTACAACGTTATGGATCTAGGAGATATGTCACATTCTAAAGCCCTGCACCATAAGGAAGTGTTCCTCTGAAGGAATGCGTCTTGAAAGTGGCTTACTGTAATGTATGATATTTCACTCAGTGACTTTCAGACCTATGCTGTTTCAAAACTGTGCATGTGCTTGAAGCAGGCATAGGTATTGACGCAGTATTGTGAATATAGTGCATTGGTGAGCCTTGCTGGAGCTGCATCACACTTGCGATGCAACTCTAGCAATGTATTACTTTTTGAGCACAGATGTGTTACGCATGTATGGTGTTTTTGTACCATGGTGCGCCACATTTCAAATGTGGCACACCATGGGTAACGGAGCAGTAGCATACTGTGGTGCACATTAACTGGTGCATATCTGGGTATGAAGTAGTTAACATAAATCTGCCCCATAGGTTACAAATCCGCGTTTAGTAGAGTGTTCGGCCTTTGTAGTGTTATGTTTTTTCTGTTATTCTATGTAGGTATGTAATATTGCAAGATTTTTGTCACGAAAAAGAAGCCATGAGTATTGGGTTTGTGAAAGATTGCAAGATTTTTAAAATTAAAAAGCAAGAACCATGGCATTGTTTAATATAGCATTGTAAATACTTATCTTTAATAATGATGAGAGAGTAAAAAAAGGTTAACCTGATGTTTTAAAGTTATTCACAGGCTTCTTTAGAGGAAGTGTTCTATATGATTGTAGCGTGGGTGTTTGACTTTTTTATAGGTAATAGAATGCATTTTGTATGCTGTATGCTGTAGCAGGAGGAGTACTACATGCTTGAATATTCTTCAGTGCTTATTTTCATTTCGTAAGTGGTATTGAGACCGACACAGAACTTCAATGGATCGGAGGGGCTGTTCCTGTGCATCTGGAGGACTGCCAAGCCGTTGCAGCAGTGGGAGTGAGGCCTCTCACGACAGAGAACTTCAATGGATCGGAGGGGCTGTTCCTGTGCATCTGGAGGACTGCCAAGCCGTTGCAGCAGTGGGACTGAGGCCTCTCACAGGGGCGTAGCGCAGCTCCTTTTGATGCTCACAATTGCAGATAACAGGGTAGAGATGTCTGTGGAATTTATAGATGGTTAGTCACACTAGAGTGTGGGCGGCGCCCCTAGCACTTCATTACGGCACACAGGGGAGCCGCGTTGCACAGTTTGAGAATCAGAGACTTAGGAGATAAACCTTCATAATAGGAAGGCTTCTAAGTGATAAAAATCGCCGGTGCTCGGCGTTAAAAATATCACTGCTATCGGTGGAATTTTCCACGGTGTTAGTGCTTCAACAAAAATGGGAACACATATCTGATAGAAAATCCTGTAACAATCTGAGGGGCATATTATCAAGGGGGTTTATCTCCGCTTGTTTGGCTTTAAAAGCCAAGAAAGCGGAGATAAAATTATCTCCCTATTACCTAGCTGTCGCTAACAACAGTTAGCGACAGCTAGTAGGAGATAGCGACCATCTTGGGCCCCACTTTGCATGTCAGTGATATTTATCACTAATGACATGCAAAGTGGGCGTGCCAAGATGTTAGCGACTGGAAACAGTCGCTAACATCGCTATCTCCTATTACCAACTTTTGAAGATATTCGTGCTAGGCGCGAATATCTGCAAAAGCTAACACCTGCCCTGAGCAGTTCTTAGACATGTTATCCAATGGGAGGTGGATAACATGGCTAAGAGCATTAGCTCGGTAATGCATAAATATCGCGGACTTTTCAGTGATATTCATGCATTGCGGCCGTTTTTTATCGCATTTGCGATAAACCTTGGTAATACCAAGGTTTATCTGCGATAAAAATTACCGCAGCGCAGCGGTACATTTTTGTCTCTAACCAAGCAATAGCGATAATTATCGCTATTGCTTGGTAATATGCCCCTCAGTATTTCACATTATCGCGTGAAAAGAAAGTCTTTAGAAAGATGTTGAACGTTGTTCTCTTTTGAGAGTAGAAAAGATAGTGAGAGAAGTGGGTGGAGTTCTCTGTGTAAATTGCAGAATAGAAACTACTAAGAACCAATTGGAAGTGTTGTTTTCAAGTCACATGACTTCACATGCGCGTCTCGGGACGTGTAGGCGGTGACAGTATCTGGTCACATACGTCATTTGGAAGTAGCGGTCTAATTCAGCGAAGTTTCAAAACGTGAAAAGGAGTAAATCCAAACACATCCGGATTTAATATATCTTCTGAGCTCGATTCAAGCATACAATTGTTAAAGTATAAAACCCTTTATATATTTTTATTCACTAAGATATTCAATATTATATACATATATAACACATATTTATTTTTCAGAAAGACACACATTCACTGGATGGTGTCATCAGTGATGTCATGAGTGATGTAATATGTGACGTCATCAGCAGTGCATTACACGCGCAAGTTATAGTGAGTCCAACTAACTATACCGTGGAATTTCATTGGTTTTATATCAGTAAAATGTCCAGCTAACTATAACTGGTGTCAAACCTATGGTTTTTTCAGTGAATATATATATATATATTTTTTTTTTCACTAAAAAAACATAGGTTTGAGATATGTTATAGTTAGGAATTAGCATTTAAAAAACCTTCGAAACTCACAAAAAAAATAGGTTTCAGACATGTTATAGTTAGGAATTAGCATTTAAAAAACCTTAGAAATTCACTGAAAAAACAATAGGTTTCACTGGTTTTATAGTTAGCTAGACATTTCACTCATATAAAATCATTGAAATTCCCCTGTTATAGTTAGTTGTACTAACTATAACTCGTGCACCTGCAATCCACTGCTGATGATGTCCCATATTATATAATTCATGACATGGTCAGTGACATCACTGATGACATCTCAAATGACATCTCAAATGACATCACTGATGACATTTTTTGGGTGAATTTGAAAGGTTTTTTAAATGATAATTTAAAAATACATTTATTGTTGTTTTTTTAAATATTTTGTAATTACATTTTGTTAATCTTTTTATTTTTAGATATATTATTATTTAAATTACATTTTACATATCTTTTTATTACAAAATGTTTACACAAAAATATATTATTTTTATTATGTTATATTGTTTATAATATACTTTTCATTCTTTTTTTAATTTTTTTTGGGAGTCGCGCACCCTACGAGCATCCTGCTCCTTTACTGTGCGAAACGGGTCCGCCATTTTAGGTTTGCTGTCTAGGATCCACGTAGGGTGTGCGACAGATATGAATTTTCGAACGTGGTTTGTATGCGACTTGTGCGCGACTTCTGGCGCATACACGAGATATACGTAGTACGCGACGTGACAGACCCGCGGTAGCGCATGACGTCATATGCATATTGTCGCGGTGGATGCGCGACTCCTGTGATTTTTTTATGTTGAAAAACGTATTTATATATATTTAATATAAATATTAAGACAAGAGATTATCTGAGGTTATTATAAAAATAATATTCTTTAACTTTTTTAAAAAGTACATCACTTTTAATGCGCGAAATCGCGCTGGGAGCGAGCACACCCATACACTCATGGGAGTTCCTTTTGTTTTTTTTATTTGGAACAAATCAATAGTGTTCCCCATCACTTCTTTTGAATGAAGTGGATGCACACTGTAATGTTCATAGATTTCTTCACATCTTAACATATACTCTTTTTCAATTTGTCAACTTGACATTTCAGTATCTTCTGCTAAAACTATTTTTTCGTCTCCTATATAAACATTCTTATAGTATGTACTATTTTGTATCAAATACAATGTTGCCTTTTGCACTTTCCTAACATCCACTAACTCCTTCCAGATTTTTTTATTCTTAGTCGGCACACCATTAACAAGAATAACTAGTGGCTCACTATCTATACTCTCTACACCAATAGTTTCAATATTTTTCTTTAAATCTAACGGTAAATCCACAACTCTTCCTTTTTAATCCTCTGTGTAAATCTGAAGGAGGCAATTTACCTGTTTTAGGCTCCATACGAAACAATAGCCTGAAACGGGTTTACACATTGAATGAGAATAGACTCATAGGTGTTTATATCTATCAGTTCTGGAGGAATAGCAACCAATTGTAGATTATTATGCAAAGCTCTAGCGGGCATTTTATTCTCATCTAATTTTTTATAACAATATTTACAAATACGCTGATCAGAACCCACATCAAAACAATTCTCTACCAACAAATAAGTTGCAAATTCTTTCCATTTATCATTATTTTCTTTTTCACTTTTTAAATTCAGATCAACCCTCCTAGTCTGATCTTTGTAGTGTGTTCGGCGACAACAAATACAAGAAAAATTTGGCCTTTCACCTTAAATCACCTTAAACTTTGTAATATCAGTTTCACATTTTTTTGTACAACTATGTTCAACATTCTGTACAACATTTTCTTCTATTAATGTCTGAGTTTCTTCACTCTCTTCTTCAGCACCAAAGTAACAAAACTCAAAATCATCACAAACCTTGTTCACATCTGATACTGACCCATGCAAAAGAGCACTGTTCAACTCATTTAACTTTAGTGCTGGACTTTTAGCATAATACAATCATCTCACTAACTTCCGCATTTGAGTGTAATGTACTGCCAACATCCTGAAATGGTGAAAAACACTTTGACATGCTTTCCTAGAAAGACAAGCCAGAGAATGACCATGCAAACCAGTGTGTTTTCTCACTTGCCAGGGTCAAGTCCTTGCAACACCTTAATCTTTTGTTTAACACTTATTTTACAATTTGCTTGTAAGAAATTGCGTGATTTATAAATCGATTCTTGTCGTACACTACAAATACTACTACAATCCCAAGTGTACACTGGGGCTTTAGGACTTCTGCCTAGAACTTCATCAGCTATCACTTCTTCTGCATTTCTAGGAACCATTTGCTATTTCTCAAGTGGACAACCATTTCTAACCTTATAAGCTCGACCACTGGTGTTAACTACATGCAACAAATCATTGGTCTGAAAATAACTCCCTTCATTAAAAAAAGGCTCAGAACTTGAAGTGTGTTTCCATTGCCCTAAGAAAATATCACAACAATTACTTCTGTTAATTACTCTTTTCCTCTTACTATTGGCCTTTATTAAATGGATTGGTTTATCTAGAGCACACATTCTCTTTAATACTAAAATGAAGAGTTTCCTCTTTACTTGAAAAGCCTTTTCAACAATGGATTTGATATGCTTCTTCTTTTTTATAAAAGTGTGTTTGCTTTCTATATTTCTTTGTATGTTACAATAAATTATGGACTACTCTGTTGTAAAATATTTTTCTTGTGGATTTCTTTATATTGATTTCTCTTCTTTTACTATAAGTTGTATCCTTTCTTTTTACATTGCCTTTTTATCCTTTCCTATTGTTTGCACATGTTTTGTACTTGGAACATTTTCACTGCTTTGCACATTTGTATTTTTATTTCTCAATCTAGTAATATTTTTTATGAAGTCCTTTGTGGTCTTACCAGACATTTTTTAGCCATATTATGTTGCTCTTCCAATAATTGTGGTTGAGTTTTTTTCAAGTAAGTATCCTATTTCTGACCTTTTCTTCTTCTTTCTTTCTCCAGCATGATAACGTTATTTTAATAAACAGTATCTGTAAGAAATAATTATAAATACATGTCTATTAATAACTTTATAAATCATACTTTTCAATTACTATACAAACACATTCTATATAAATATTGACTAAGAAATTGTAGGCCTGAAGCACAACTGTGAAGGTGGTAAGAGCACTACATACATAGTGAATAGCAGTTTGAAGCACTCCATAACACTAAAACCTGAAGCACTGTATGAATACATGCATATTAACTAAATGATCACAATACTATAAGGAGAGACACTGAGTGAATTCATAATTGGTTCACTTTTACTTTAGTAAATAGATTACTACATCGTACATAAACAGTCACTATGGTTTTGCAACAGTATAGATTTAGAGTTTAGAGTAGTGCAGTGGTGCTTGTCTAGTGTAGGGGGTCATGCTGGGGTAGTATTCTAGGGTAGTGCAATGGGGTTTGGGTAGTGTATGAAGTCGTACTGCGGTAGATTTAAGGTTTAGGGTAGTGCAATGATGTTTGAGTAGTGTAGGGGGTAGTGCTGGGGTACTGTTTTAGAGTTTAGGGTACTGCACTGGTGAATGGGTAGTGTAGGTGGTCGTACTGGGGGTAGAGTTAGGCTTTAGGGTAGTACAGTGGTCTTTGTGTAGTATAGGGGGTCCTGCTAAGGGTAGTGTTCTAGGATACTACAGTGGTGTTTGGGTAGTGTAGGAGGTCGTGCTGGGATAGATTTAAGGTTTAGGGTAGTGCAATCGTGTTTGGGTAGTGTACGGGGTCATGCTGGGTAGTGTTTTATTGTTTAGTGTAGTACAGTGGTGTTAATGTAGTGTAGGGGTTGAACTAGGGGTAGATGTAGAGTTTAGGGTAGTGCACTAGTGTTATTGTAGTGTACAGGGTCAGGCTGTGGTAGTGTTTTAGGGTAGTGCAGTAGTGTTTATGTAGTGTAGGGGCTCATGCCGTGGTAGATTTAAGGTTTAGGGTAGTGCAATGGTATTTGGGTAGTGTAGTGGGTCGTGCTGGTATACTATTTTACAGTTTAGGGGAGTGCAGTGGTAAAAGGATAGTGTAGGGGTCGTTCTGTGAGTAGATTTACAGTTTAGGATAGTGCAATGGAGTTTGTATAGTGTAGAAGGTCTTGCTAGAGTAGATTTAAGGTTTAGAGTACACCAATGGTGTTTGAGTAGTTTACAGGGTTGTGCTGTGGTAGTGTTTTACGGTTTTAGGATAGTAAACTGGCGAATGGGTAGTGTAGAGGTCATGCTGGGGGTAGATTTATGGTTTAGGGTAGTGCACTGGTGTTTATGTAGTGTACACGAACATGCTGAAGTACTCTTTTAGGGTACTATAGTGTTCTTTGAGTAGTGTAAGGGGTCGTGCTGGGGTAGATTTAAGGTTTAGTGTAGTGCAATGGTGTTTGGGTAGTGTAGGGGGTTGTGCTGGGATAGTGTTTTAGGGTTTAGGGTACTGCACTGGTGAATAGGTAGTGTAGGTGGTTGTGCTGGGGCTAGATTTACAGTTTTACATTAGTGCACTGGTGTTTATGTAGTGTAGGTGATCATGCTGGGGATAGTGTTTTAGGGTTTAGGGCAGTGCAGTGGTGTTGGTGTAGTGTACAGGGCCATGCTTGGGTACTGTTCTCGGGTAGTGTATTGGTCTTTGGGTAGTGTAGGAGGTCCTGCTGGAGTAGATTTAAAGTTTACGTTAGTACACTGGTGTTTCTGTAGTGTAGAGGGTCCTGATTGGGTAGTGTTTTAGGGTAGTGCAGGAGAGTTTGAGTAGTGTAGGGGGTCCTTCTGGGGTAGATTTAAGGTTTAGAGTAGTGCAAGGGTGTTTGGGTAGTGTAGGCAATCCTGCTGGTGTAGTGTTTTAGAGTTTAGAGTAGTGTAGTGGTGTATGGCTAGTGTAGGTGGTTTTGCTTGGGTAGATTTAGGGTTTAGGGTAGCACAATGGTATTTGTGTAGTGTAGGGGGTCATGCTAGGGGTAGTGTCACTGCAAAAGTACATGTACTTCTATGTCTGCAAACAAATTAACCAAGAAAATCAATCTGTCACAATTTTCCCAAATGGACACTGACTCACAGTGTGATTCTAGACAAATAACAGTATTCCTTGCACTTCACTGAAAGGATTACTACATGCTACTGAAAGAGTCACTATGGCATTTGAAGAGCACTCACAGGGTGTTTACTGGAGTATATGGATACTATCTGGGGAATTGTAGGCCTGAAACACAAATGTAAAAGTGGTTAAACCACTACATGCATACTGCATAGGAGTTTGAAGCACTGCATGCCCTAAAGCCTGGCTCACTGCATGAGTACATGTACTTCTATGTTTGCAAACACATCAACCGAGCAAGTCATTCTGTCACAATTTTCCCAAATGGACACTGACTCACAGTGTGATTCTAGACAAATAACAGTATCCCTTGCAATTCACTGTAAGGATTACTACATGCTACTGAAAAAGTCACTATGGCATTTGAACATCACTCACAGGGTCTTTAATAGAGTATATAGATACTAACCGGGGAATTGTAGGCCTAAAACACCAGTGTGAAAGTGGTTAGACCACTACATGCATAATGCAATGGGAGACCGGTTTTTCCTGGAGCAGCTGAGTAAGGACAAAAGGATACTCAGCGTAACATTTAATCAGCCCACAGCCCACAGGGGTTTTAATAGCATTTTATTTACTGCCTCAATGACGAACTCACTGGAGATTATTTTTCATGCATTACAGGATCCAGAAGGCAGTTTTTTACGGCCACGCTCACGGAGGCAGGCTCTTTAAATTTCAGTGCATGCTACATCGTCATTGCCAGCACATGCCATTGAGAAAGGGAAAGGATTTCCGAAACCGGTTTGGCTGTTAAGAACCACAGTGACTGTTCTCTCTGTGTCTCCTGTGTGCAGGTGCTCCTGAATGAAATGGATGCAAATTTCAACCGATCTTGTGGCTTCTTCCAGCAGGGCTTAACTTTCGTGTTGGTATATATATATATATATATATATATATATATATATATATATATGTATATATATATATATATATATATATATATATATATATTACCTACTGGCGGTCGCCAGTAGGTATATATAGTTAGGATTTTTTCTCTATGGGATTTTTGAAAATTCTATGTCTAATAACTTTGGCGTTTGTGGACGGAATTGGCTGAAATTTTCAGGAAAATGGCACATTTTGTTTCTGAGCAGCCTTTGAAAATTTGGGGGGGGTTCGTCAAGGGGGGGCCGAGAAAAAAGGGGGGTCCCAAAAAGCGTTTTTCCCATGTTAATTTCCATAGGGCGGTTGGCCTCACTTTTAGCCCGAACGGCTGAATGGATTTGCACGAAACTTGGCAAAATTGTAGGGACTGGTAGCCCGATGTGCCTTTTGTAGGTCTCAATATATGTGCTCCAGTGGATTTTGAGAAATTAACGTTTAAAAAAAGATATATATCTGTAAGCGCGGACCGGGCAGCGGCCTAGGACGCGTACTTTTCGCGCAACGGAGCTTTGTGAAGCGAAGCTGATTGGTTCTCCGGCGTCTGTCAACATTCCAAACAGTCCGTAGTGGCCGCAAACAGTCCGTAGTGGCCGCCATCTTGTCTCTCGGTAGGATCGAGAGACAAGAGGAGGCCAAAGCGAAGGGGCAAATGACCATAAGGGGGAATAGTAGATCCTCGCTGACCCCCTAGGTTTGATGTGGAGGTTTTAAAAGGGCCCCGCGGGGCAAAAAAAAAAAATATAATAATAATCTTACGGCTGAATGGATTTGCACGAAACTTGGCAAAATTGTAGGGACTGGTAGCCCGATGTGCCTTTGCTAGGTCTCAATATATGTGCTTCAGTGGATTTTGAGAAATTAACGTTCAAAAAAAGATATATATCTGTAACAGCGGACCGCTTCGCGTACTTTTCGCGTTACGGAGCTTTGCGAAGCGAAGCTGATTGGCTCTCCGGTGTCTGTAAACATTCCAAACAGTCCGTAGCGGCCGCCATCTTGTCTCTCGGTAGGATCGAGAGACAAGAGGAGGCCAAAGCGAAGGGGCAAATGACCATAAGGGGGCATAGTAGATCCTCGCTGATCCCCTAGGTTTGATGTGGAGGTTTTAAAAGGGCCCCGCGGGGCAAAAAAAATAAATAATAATAATAATCGAACGGCTGAATGGATTTGCACGAAACTTGGTAAAATATTAGGGACTGGTAGCCCGATGTGCCTTTGCTAGGTCTCAATATATGTGCTTCAGTGCATTTTGAGAAATTAACGTTCAAAAACAAGATATATATCTGTAACAGCGCTCCGCTTCGCGGAGATAAAATTATATCTGTATTACGTAGCTGTTGCTAGCACCAGTTAGCGACGGCTAGTAGGAGATAGCGACCATCTTGGGCCCCACTTTGCATGTGAGTGATATTTATCACTAATGACATGCAAAGTGGGCATGCCAAGATGTTAGCGACTGGAAACAGTCGCTAACATCGCTATCTCCTATTATCAACTTTTGGAAATATTCGAGATAAGCGCGAATATCTCCAAAAAGTAACAGCTGCCCTGAGCAGTTCTTAGCCATGTTATCCAATGGGAGGTGGATAACATGGCTAAGAGCATTAGCTCGGTAATGCATGAATATCGCGGAGTTTTCAGCGATATTAATGCATTGCGCTCGTTTTTTATCGTATTTGCGATAAACCTTGATAATAGCAAGGTTTATCTGCGATAATTTCTGACGGTAAAAAAATCTTTGCAATGCATCGTTAGGGATAAATATCGCTTAACTTTGGTAATATGCCCCAACGTCTGTTAACGTTCGATTCGAAGGAAATCAGGAATTGTTGAAAAACATTGTGTGCGCCATCTTGTCTTTTTTCAAATGCCACACTTTTGTCGTGCACGGCAGCCATTTTAGATGCCTTGACCAGATCCACTCTGTGCACGCTGTCGATCCTTAGCATGGCTCCCCACCCTCGCAAGCATCTCCCCCAGGCAGTGGTCACCCCCGCTCTCTGTTTTATGCATGGGTAATAAACCTCCCCCCATCTGCGCTGTTCTTCCCTGAGAATCACACCCTGTGCCCGCCCGACACCTCCCTTTCGCCCTATTCACTACCGCACCCTCTGACACTCCTTTTCCTCTGTGTCCGATTGTCCAGGCCGGTCCTAGGCTATCAGCTAGCCCTGCAGATGTAGTTTATAGCCACAGCTGTAAAGAATCACCCGTCTTCAAAGGAGTTATAGTAGATCAAGGCCCACACTCGATGAGATCCGTCACAGCAGAAGCGTTGCTATTATCTGAAAACCATCCTGTATTGTGATTGGGGAGGGGACCGAGCGTGAAGCGGAAGATTCCAGGGATGACTCTTTGTACATCAAAGTTTTTACAATTATGTGTCACATTAAAAATATATAGCACTCCGACAAAGTAGTAAGATTATAAAACTTTAATAATTTATAAATATATACAAGAAAACAAAAATAGTAATAACATATAAACATTTTTAGAGAAAAACAACGAAGTAGCGGTCGGCTGTGCGAATAGTCCCAACGCAGCACAACGTCCAGATTTCCGGCGTGGGGCGTCGCGGGGGGTGGGTGATCAGTAGCAAACTGTTGTGCGAATAGTTCCAAGGCAGCAGAACGCGCCGAAATCTAGATGACACAAAAGTGATGTCTAGTAAGTTGCCACCCAGCAAATAACGGCGTGGGGCGTCGCGGGGGGTGGGTCATCAGTAGCAAACTGTTGTGCGAATAGTTCCAAGGCAGCAGAACGATGGCACCATGGTGATGTCCAGTAAGTTGCCGCACTGGTTTTGGTATCCTACAATGCTGCTCCGAATAACGGCGTGGAGCGCCCCGGGGGAGGCGGCGTGAACGGGCCTCTCCAGGTGGAGTCTCGTCTGTTGTAGTGGGGCGCCCCTTTACCGTTTCAGTTGCCATTCCGTCCGCTTTTGGTCCACTGTGTCAAAATCCGCCATTCAGCTGAGTTGCGCCCACTCTTGCGGTGCAGCGATAGGCGGCTGTCACAGGACTCTCAAAATGGCGGCAGGCTGTTTCCTTTTTGGGCCTGGTCCACTGAAATGGCCCTGGGACACCTTGGAAATCGGACGCTTGTCTGCTAGGTCTTGGACCCCATTCTCGAAAGCGTCCCCTCCGCCTTGAGAATTCATCAAAAGTTTTGGGGGCCCCGACTCCTGCAGGCTTCTGGTGGGGAGCGGCTGCCATGATTGCTCGCGGAATGACCACGACGGAGCTACGAGATGGTGGTGCTCTCATGGTGACGCCAGCTTCAGTCTGAAACATCCAGAAACAAGGTGGGGCTTTCATCGTTTGGGGGAAAAAAAAAGTTTTCATCCAATGAAAAGTGTTGTTTTTAGGTCATATGATCAAGCCTTCCATCATTAGGAAACCAAAAGTAAAATGAACCAATGAAAAGTTTTATAAACAAGTCACATGACCTGTTATGCGGCATAGGGTATAAAATGCGGAGAAAATACGTTGGCACGTGAGGCGGCGTCAGTAGCGGACCGATGTGCGAATAGGCCGAAGGCAACACAACGCGCCAAGATCCGGATGGCATCGAGGTGGTGTCATAGTTGAGAGTTCTGAGCAGCGGTTGTAACACTGTCTGAAGCTTATTTGCAGCTGCTGCAGCTTCACTACGCGCCAAGATCCGGATGGCACCGAGGTGGTGTGTAGGAAGTTGCCGCACTGGTGTGGCCATCCTACAATGCTGAAAGTCGGCGTGGGGCGCCCCGTTGGCCTGTGAGTTTGCGTCAGTAGCGGACCGATGTGCGAATAGGCCGAAGGCAGCACAACGCGCCAAGATCCGGATGGCACCGAGGTGGTGTCTAGTAAGTTGTCGCACTTCTGTGGCCATCCTACAATGTTGAAAGTCGGCGTGGGGCGCCCCGTTGGCCTGTGAGATGGTGTCAGTAGCGGACTGATGTGTGAATGGGGCCAAAGGCAGCGCAACAATATTTTCTACTATATTTCCGGTGTAGAAGAGACCACAAGGCGCTGAGATGCCAAGATCCGGATGGCACCGAGGTGGTGTGTAGCAAGTTGCCGCACTGGTGTGGCCATCCTACAATGCTGAAAGTCGGCGTGGGGCGCCCCGTTGGCCTGTGAGATGGCGTCAGTAGCGGACCAATGTGCGAATAGGCCGAAGGCAGCACAACAATATTTTCTGACTGACACCACAAGGCGCTGAGATGCCAAGATCCGGATGGCACCGAGGTGATGTCTAAGTTGCGGACTGATGTGCGAATGGGGCCAAAGGCAGCGTAACAATATTTTTTGTATGGAAGATACCACTAGGCGTTGAGATGCCAAGATTCGGATGGCACTGAGGTGATGTCTAGCAAGTTGGTGTGGTCATCCTACAATGCTGAAACTCGGCGTGGGTCACCCCATTAGCTTGTGAGATGGCGTCAGTAGCGGACCGATGTGCGAATAGGCCGAAGGCAGCACAACGCGCCAAGATCCGGATGTCACCGTGGTGGTTTCATAGTTGAGAGGCACTTCATCTGCAGTGGGGCGCCGAGATCCGGATGGCACCGAGGTGATGTCTAGCAAGTTGCTGTACTGGTGTGGTCATCCTACAATGCTGAAACTCGGCGTGGGTCGCCCCATTAGCCTGTGAGATGGCGTCAGTAGCGGACCGATGTGCGAATAGGCCGAAGGCAGCACAACGCGCCAAGATCCGGATGTCACCGTGGTGGTTTCATAGTTGAGAGGCACTTCATCTGCAGTGGGGCGCCGAGATCCGGATGGCACCGAGGTGATGTCTAGCAAGTTGCTGTACTGGTGTGGTCATCCTACAATGCTGAAACTCGGCGTGGGTCGCCCCATTAGCCTGTGAGATGGCGTCAGTAGCGGACCGATGTGCGAATAGGCCGAAGGCAGCACAACGCGCCAAGATCCGGATGTCACCGTGGTGGTTTCATAGTTGAGAGGCACTTCATCTGCAGTGGGGCGCCGAGATCCGGATGGCACCGAGGTGATGTCTAGCAAGTTGCTGTACTTGTGTGGTCATCCTACAATGCTGAAACTCGGCGTGGGTCGCCCCATTAGCCTGTGAGATAGCTGTTCTTTGGATTTGGGCCTGGCTCGTCTGCTGTAGTGGGGCGCCCCTTTACCGTTTCAGTTGCCATTCAGCTGAGTTTCGGCTGCTCTTGATGCTACAGCGACAGGCGGCTGCAACAGGACTCTCAAAATGGCGGCCTGTTCTTTGGATTTGGGCCTGGTCCACTAAAATGGCCCTGGGACACCTTAGAACTCGGACGCTCGATTTTTTTTTCCTTTCCTGTACATGCAAAAAAAGGTAAATGCCCGGTACGTTACACGCTTCATCTGCCACGATGAACTCTCCAGAGGAACCGAAAAAAAATATAGTTGTGGTAACTATACCATGCATCGTCATATGGAGAGGTGGCACCAATTAATTATAGTGCTGCATAAAAGAGAGATTTGGAGGAGAACCCCTGACCTGCTAGTACATTCATCAAAGAAGTGGCACTGAGAGCTTCAGAGGCAAGGGAAACGGTCCCAAATTTTTAGAAGAACTTTGGAAAGATTAAAATGACATGTTTAGATTGTGGCAAATTAATTTCATGTGGACAGATGAGTGTTACTCTAATAAATACAGCATATGAACATCATCATAGTCGATGGTTGGTAGAGACATTTTGACTATATCCTGGACCTGCCCGTCCTCGCCCAAAATGGCGCCGGAATAAATGGGACTCGTAACTCCTTGTTGTGTACTGGTTGCAGAACCTTGAAATCACGAGATACGTATGCAGTTTTGAAGCACATGGCGGGCGGGGACGAGAATTGATTGAATATTTCGACATCCCTATTGATATTAAGTTCTGATGTGTTATTGATTACTGTACTGTTGAAAGTTCGAATTAACGTCACCCATGGTACTTGCCCGCAAATGTATATCTAGATAATTTTATTGTAACTGGCCCTGTCGTATTTTAATTATAAAATGTACGTCCACCGATTCCGTAACTGTTAGACACCTTAGTTCTTGCAACCTAATGGCCCGCCCGTTACGTTCCTCTACAGTGTAAATGTCTACTCATCACATACGATTACAGTTTGCTCCGTGGCCGGCCCACGTGGTTATAGGCTCGTATTTGTATCATGAAATTTTCACAATAAAGGTTTTTAAAAGAAAACATGGTAGTAGTATATACATTGGTAAAGTTTGTAATAATAGTCACTGTTTTAGAATCATTAAAAGGCAAGTGAAATAAAGCAGACCAATTACATGAAGGGTAAAAGGTATAATACGAAGGAACGCAGTAAAGATAAATGGTCAAGGGCTGTTGTGTTTTCTATTCCTGCAACATAAAGTGATCGATAAGAATCTCATATTCAGGCGTATCGGCGACTAAGACAGCAGGTCGACCCTCTTTTGCTCAACGGCTCCATCATGGGACGAAGAAACGCTCTTTTTCTCGAAAAAAGAATATATTTTACTTGCAGGACAGTTGTAAAATTTCCGGGAAAGTACATTAGTCTGGAACATTATAACATATATTTAAGAAAAAATAATGTTCGGAAGTAATGAAAAGCGTAATTTTTAGGTCATATGACCAAGCCTTTCATCATTACAATAAGAAAAGTAAAATGAACCAATGAAAAGTTTTATTAACAAGTCACATGACTTGTTATGCTTACGTTACGCGCTGCGCGCCCCGGATGACTTCCGGATGCGCTAACGCGGCGCGTCATATGACGCATTACGCGACAACGCAGGTCCAGAATATAGTCAAAATGTCTCCACCAACCAGCGGTCGGAACACAACCCCTTTCAGCAGGCTAAATAGTTCTGTTAAATGACAACAGAAGGGACAGGCAACAAGAACCATCAGTCAAAGAGGGGAGGGCTAGTTCTTCTCTACCGGGTTACATTGGGGCGCTACCGGAACTGATCGAATTGGTAGTCTACAGTGTTTCTGGATGTTTCAGACTGAAGCTGGGGTTAGCATGAGAGCAGCATCATTTCGTAGCTCCGTCGTGGCCATTCCGCAACCAATCATGGCAGCCGCTCTTTATCGTTATTTTGGGCGGGGTGGGTGGCGGAGCCGAGCTGTTTTGCAGCCATCATTGTGTGGAGTTCAGTTCATCTCACTAGTTTTGTATTTGTCATGAGGGGTTGTTCCTAATGTTTCTATTTTAGCGAGGTCAAAAAGAGATCCCATTAGTGGCCTACTGATTTTGCTCGATTCCTTTTCTTTTTTTTACACGATTTTTCGTTATCTGCAAAGACTAAACAGAGTATTGCGACTCTGTGTTTGTTTGTAAATAGAGAATGAACCAAAGAGAACTAATTCTAAAACAGTAAATACTTGGATAACAATCAATCAAATGGAGAGAGAAGCAGGCACGACGGATTACAACGGGGGCAAAGGCCTGCGTTAACTACCTTTCACTATCTGCAAAGAGAGAGTACTCCTAATAGAAATGAGGGGGGGGGGGCACCATTCAAAGCAGATCAGTGTGCATAAACACGAAAATGTTTTCACTTACCACGTACTTGACATTCGACAGCTTATGATATTTGCTATTAAAAAACCATTGAAATTCACTGAAAAAACCATAGGTTATAGACCATATATAGTTAGGAATTAGCATTTACAAAACCTTGAAAATTCACTGAAAAAACCATAGGTTATAGACCATATATAGTTAGGAATTAGCATTTAAAAAACCTTATTTTACTCACACAAAACCATTGAAATTCCATATATAGTTAGTTGCACTAACTATATATTGCGCACCCGCAATCCACTGCTGATCATGTCACATATTACATCATTCATGACATGGTCAGTGACATCACTGATGACATCACTGATGACATCTCAAATGACATCACTGATGACATCACTGATGACATCTCATTTGACATCAATGACCACATCACTGATGATATTATTCATGTGACAATACAATGCATCTCTTCACATTTTAATATAACCTCTGTTTCACCCAGTGTTAAAAATAGAGTATAATTTTTGAAACCATTGACACACCAATACTAGTTACTACATACGTACTCACTGATTCCTACGTCTACACACACATTCACTCATTCACCCATACAATCATTCATACATACAATCACTCATGTTTACAACACAATCATATGCACTCATACACCTATACAGACACTCACACTCTGCCACTCATCCATGGAGTTACTCACTCACCTAGTCAGTCCTGTAAAGAATCAATCACACTTCCATTTTCTACTCTATACAGTTAAACATAGAGCACCTTACGTTTTCAACCATATACTAACACATACTTACTCTCTTATACAATCATTGATACAAGTACACATTGATCTGTACAGAGTCACACACCTCCCATCCAGCCACACACACACTCAGTCTCCCATGCAAATACTTGGGCAATCAATCAATAACCCATATAGTTACTCATATAGCTACTGATCAACACATGCAGCAGTTTACAGAACAACAGACATAATGATGCACAAATTAAGACAGTTTAGTCACTAACCCATGCACTCAGTGAGACACATTTAATCACTCACTCATACATTCAGTCATGCACCTACTAAATCCTTCGTCCAGACACTTATACATCCACTCATTCTTCAATATGTAAGACATATTTTAACTTTACAGAAACATAGTCACTGGATGTTGTCATCAGTGATGTCATCAGTGATGTCATTTGAGATGTCATCAGTGATGTCATCAGTGATGTCACTGACCATGTCATGAATGATGTAATATGTGACATGATCAGCAGTGGATTGCGGGTGCGCAATATATAGTTAGTGCAACTAACTATATATGGAATTTCAATGGTTTTGTGTGAGTAAAATAAGGTTTTTTAAATGCTAATTCCTAACTATATATGGTCTATAACCTATGGTTTTTTCAGTGAATATATATATATATAAGAAAGAAGTGACTCAAACAGATAGATTCACCAAAGAACAAAAATATATTTCCACTACAACGTTTCAGCTTCCGCCTTCCTCAGGTAGTTTCAAGATGGTAAGCTCAGTGGCTGCACAGATGACACAGCTGAATTTTCAAAAAGCATCATGAGTGAAGATTCCATTTGGAATGTGGAATCAATGCAGCCCTGAGAGTTCTTGAGATATGCATTAATCAGGTTGTATTGTCAGTAATGTTCAGTCCATCTGGATGCAATGATTTTAAACGGTACATTAAACAAATCATTGCATCCAGATGGACAGAACATTACTGACAATACAACCTGATTAATGCATATCTCAAGAACTCTCAGGGCTGCATTGATTCCACATTCCAAATGGAATCTTCACTCATGATGCTTTTTGAAAATTCAGCTGTGTCATCTGTGCAGCCACTGAGCTTACCATCTTGAAACTACCTGAGGAAGGCGGAAGCTGAAACGTTGTAGTGGAAATATATTTTTGTTCTTTGGTGAATCTATCTGTTTAAGTCACTTCTTTCTTATATATTTTATTTCTTTGTGACTCATTGTATCCTTTGGGATCCAGATTTTTGCCATGACTGGCTGTTGTTTTCTTGTGATCCTTCATCTTCAAGTATATATATATATATATTTATATATATTTCCTACTGGCGGTCGCCAGTAGGTAGTTATAGTTAGGACCTACTTTCCATAGGAAATCCGCAACATTCTATTTGGAATAACTTTAGCGTCGGTGGACGAATCTTCGCTAATTTCTCCAAGAAATTTGTGAAGCGGGGGCGAGAAAAAAGGGGGTCCCAAAACATGTTTTCCCCATGCATTTTTCCATAGGACCTTTAGCCAGGGCTACTAACCGAAGGGCTGAATGGAATTACACCAAAATTGGAGTTCGGTTCGCAGATCACGCTTTTTGTTAAATGGTGTAAATCCGTTCAGTAGTCCGTTCAGTTCAGTAGTTCCTGAGAAAATCATAAGTAAAATCATAAGTGTATCTATAGGAGCTCACTGTAAGCTTACTGTACTCTATACCTTCCCGAGCACGAGCTGAATGCTAATTGGCTGTCAACACTCCAAACCAGGAAGTGTTGTCAGCCATCTTGTGCCTCGGCAGAACCGAGGCACAAGAAAGCAGAGAAGCAAACCTGGAAAACGCAAAAAGGGGGCAGGGTAGAAACACCCTGACCCCCTAGGCCTGCTCAGGGGGTCACACAAGGACCCCCAAGGCCCCCCCCAAATTTTTTTTAAATTGCGGGGTCCGCGTACGTACGTGAACTCCACGGAAAAAAAAATACCCTGTCTGCTTTTTTAAAAATGAGCCCGCGGGGGGACCAAATCCCGGGGGCAAAATGATTAAAAAAGTGTGGGGGGGTCCCAATCCCCCCCACACTGCCCCGGGGACCACCACCCCCTGGGGCAAAGTAATTGTGATAGTGGGGGGGCATAGAGCCCCCGCAGCCCCGGGGACCGCCAACCCCAGGGCTTTGTTATTAGTGATGGGGGCCTTTAAGGCCCCCTGAGCCCCGGGGACCACAACCCCCTGGGGCTTTTTTCTAAGTATGCGAGGGGCTTACAGCCACCCCCTGCAGCCCCGGGAACCACCACCCCCCGGGGCTTTAATATTGAACATTGAGGTCCGTTACGGACCCCCAGCCCCGGGGACCACCACCCCCAGGGCTTTTCTATGTTGGGAGGGGGGCCACACGGCCCCCCTCCTGGAGCCTTGTGTGGCCCGGGGACCGCCATCTCCCCAGGGCCAGCTCCTACAGTGTCCCGGGGTGCCTACCCCCGGGACACTGCTGTTTGTTATGGTAGGGTGGGAGTCTCACGGCTCCCACCCTACCAATTCAAACTGCTTTTCGTCAGAGAGAGCAGCATGTTAGCTGCTCTCTCCGACGAAAAGCAATGCCGGCTCCCGAAGGTTGCGGGGAGCCGGCTGGGACCGTGGGGGCTTTGGGGCTCCCGCCACGGTCCCCAACGTTATATTTTAGCCCCGGGGGTTATAAACAATTAGTAATAGACGCTATTTTCTTTTTACAATAGATTTACGGTACGCGTACCATGCTTGCACGTACGTCGTAAGGTGCGAAGTCTGTAAAACGTACCTTGCATCCTCTGTGAAAGTCCACATAAAACTTCAATTGATGAGATTCCGCTTTGGTTTAATACCACTGATGGCATACAAGTTCGGCCAAGGCTACAGGAAAGAAGCATCTCCACAATGCCGCTTTTGCAAACAGGATGAAGAAAACCTTATCCGTATCCTGTGCATCTGCCGAGAACTCCGAGCCCAAAGAAATTTTTGGTTGCGCCCACTCTGGCTCCTACTAAATATCAGGACTTGCCATGAAGCATTAGATGCATGTATGAGGGGAGACTCACCGCAGTTGGCAGCGCGTTTTGTTAAGTTTATTACCGAAATTAATTCCCTGAAACTCCCCTCTGTCAAAGCTTGAATTCTTTTTCCCCCCTGTGACATTTTTGCACTCTTTTTAATTTAACTAGCAACTTCTCTGTTCTTTAATTGATTTTTATATTGTTTTTCTTTTTAAAATTCTTTAAACTTTTAATTTTTAAAGGTTATTCTTTGACTGTACATTGTACAACAATTTTAATTAATTGTGCAAATAAAATGTACTTACTTACTTACTGTAAAACGTCCCATAAGCGTACCTAAGGTAGAAAAAGTAAAATATTTTAAGATATTTATGAAGTGTATGTGTTTATATGTTGGGTGGCTCTAAAAAGAGCCCTTGTGTTTATTGGGAGATTTGAGTACCTACAAGTAAGTACCGATGCAGAGTCTTAAGTTTATGAGGAAGACTCTGTTCCCTTCATCTGTAAAATGTACACCGTCTCTCCTATAGATGTTTTGCATATTGAAACGCAGATTGTTGTGGTAAATGGACCCCATTCTATAGTCTCGGAGAAAAGCAGAAACAGATTTATTCACATGTTTCCTAGCTTTCTCAATGTGTGGACAAAATTGATTGGACCAGTTCCATTTTTGTCTTTGACATATATTAGAGTAGACAAAGGCAATTTGGGGGAAAAGTGGCATCAGTTTTGTAAAGGTGTCCTTCATAAACATTTCCAGTCTTACCCCAGTTATAGTGCCTAAGTCATTGCCACCACAGTGTACAATTATGAGGTTAGGGTGTTGGAGATGTATAAAGGATTTCACCAATGGCATCAATTCGTGCCACTTTAACCCTTTCTGTCCAATCCATTTAATGTCTACATTTGGTAAACCTAGGTCTTTGTGAATTTCTTTCTGTTGTGCGTACCTTTCACTCCAGAAAATATAGCTGTGTCCCACAATCCACACTGTAAGCATCTTGAAGAGAGGTCTGGATGCACTCAGATGGTCTCTGTAAATGAAAGGGCAGTTTGAATATTTTTTTTTTCTAAAATGGTGGATAAGTGGAGTTTTGCAAAAAAGCAAAGAAGTGATTGGTTGTTTGAAATGTTACTAGGTAGAAAAGTAGGGTGCAATTTTCTGTTTTTTAAAAGCCTGTCATTTATTGGTTAAGAAAAAGTGATAGAAAAGAACATTACTTAATATAAGCTGGTATATTGAAAAGTCAAGCACACTTGCTGTTTTGATTTGCAACAATGTATGATTAACTTTTCACCTGTGTTGTCAGTAAGGGGTTCCCTGAAGTGTTTCTATGGTAACTGGCAGAATGTGGTTGGGGGAAGGGTTAAAAGTTTTGTCAGTTGGAAAAGGTTCAAAAGTTCAAGCAATAGAAAAGTGTGTTTCATTTTGATTTAATGTGGGAATACATGTGATTTGTTATTTATTTGTATATGTGTGTGGATTGAATGTGTAGATTGACAGGAAATGTTTGCTGTTTGCTATAGAACTTTCTGATTCTCTTGGGTTAGTTAGGGGGTTTTACAATGATCCCCATTGTAAATTTTTTCATTTTTTTGGTTTTGTGCGCTTACGGGACGACTTACAGACTTTGCACCGCACGTTGTACATTGTGTGCATGGTAGTGCATGGTAAATTTACCGTAAAAAAAAATAGCCTCTATTACTATTTTTTTATAATTCCCGGGGATCCCATCCCCGGGGTTTAAGGAATATGTTTGTGGGGGGGGCTGTTTGCCCCCCCTGCAGCCCCGGGGACCACCACCCCCGGGGCTTTAATATTAGTTATGGGGGGCCTCTAAGGCCCCCCGAGTCCCAGGGACCACTACCCCCGGGGCTTTTTTTATAAGTATGCAGGGGGCTCATGGTCCCCCCGCAGCCCCCGGGCTCAATTTTTTTTAAAATAAAAAATAAAAACCTGTGTGGGGGTCTTAACCCCTTCCACACGCCTCGGGGACCGCCACTTCCCTGGGGCACTGCTATGTAAAATAGGGGGGTCCATGATGGACCCCCCAGCCCCGGGGACCACCACCCCCCGGGGCTTCTTAATGTTGGGAGGGGGGCCGTGCGGCCCCCCTCCTAGAGCCTTGTGTGGCCCTGGGGATCGCCATCTCCCCAGGGCCAGCTCCTACAGTGTCCCAGGGTGCCTACCCCCGGGACATTGCTGTTTGTTAAGGTAGGGCGTGAGCCTCGCGGCTCCCGCTCTACCATAACAAACTGCTTTTCATCAGAGAGAGCAGCATGTTAGCTGCTCTCTCTGACGAAAAGCAATGCCGGCTCCCGAAGGACGCGGGGAGCGGGCTGGTACCGTGGGGGCATTGGGGCTCCCCCCACGGTCCCCAACATTATTTTTCAGCCCAAGGGATTTAAAAATTTAGTGATAAAGGCTATTTTTTTTACTGTAGATTTACAGTACGCGTACCATGCTCGCACGTATGACGTATGGTGCGAAAACTGTAAGACGTCCCGTGAGCGTACCTCAGCAAGAAAAAGTCAATAAAAAAATATACTTTACAAATACCTATCATCTTGATGTGTTTATGTGTTGGTTGGTTCTAATTATACCTTTTGTATTTATTGGTATTTATATGTATGTACTTATGCATAGTCTAAACTTATTGAGCAGCAGTGTTTTAGAGAGTGCTGAACTTTTGACCTCTGTTGACTTTTGCATGATCTGCTGGGGGTAGGGTGGAAAGTTATGTCAGTTGGAAAGGTTTGAAATGTTGAACCAATGAAAATGTGTCTTTGGTTTTGAATTATTCTGTGAAGGAATTTGATTTGTTATTAATGTGTATATATGTGTAAATTGAGAGTGAAAATGTGCCATTTGTTTGGTTCTGCTGCACGCACTGAAGCAGAGAGATTCTGTGTGAGGCTATCTGCTGTGTGAGTTGCAAAAAACACAGTTGATGGACAGACTGTAGAACAATGTCATACATTCACCCCAGTACAAAGATCTGGGGTGTGGAGTGCAAAAAAACGATGGATTTAGGCCCACACAGCAGATAGCCTCACACAGAATCTCTCTGCTTCAGTGCGTGCAGCAGAACCAAACAAATGGCACATTTTCCGAGTGGGCTGGGTATGCTCAGACGTGAGTCCCAGGCTCTCCACACCACTGGAGTCAAGCTATCCAGGCTGAATGAAGGCTGATAGCCAGAAACCGGTCCTTGGATGCTTGATTCCGGTCTGGGAAAGACATGGCTTGGTAGTTCGGACTGGACTGTTCCCATGAGGCACAGGATCAGAGCTGATTTGCATATAGCCAGTGTCTAACCCAGGGTGGTGTGGAGTGCAAAAAAACGATGGATTTAGGCCCAGATCCTTGTACTGGGGTGAATGTATGACATTGTTCTACATTCTGTCCATCAACTGTGTTTTTTGCAATTTTCACCCCGAGTGGGCTGGGTATGCTCAGACGTGAGTCCCAGGCTCTCCACACCACTGGAGTCAAGCTATCCAGGCTGAATGAAGGCTGATAGCCAGAAACCGGTCCTTGGATGCTTGATTCCGGTCTGGGAAAGACATGGCTTGGTAGTTCGGACTGGACTGTTCCCATGAGGCACAGGGTCAGAGCTGATTTGCATATAGCCATTGTCTAACCCAGGGTGGTGTGGAGTGCAAAAAAACGATGGATTTAGGCCCAGATCCTTGTACTGGGGTGAATGTATGACATTGTTCTACATTCTGTCCATCAACTGTGTTTTTTGCAATTTTCACCCCGAGTGGGCTGGGTATGCTCAGACGTGAGTCCCAGGCTCTCCACACCACTGGAGTCAAGCTATCCAGGCTGAATGAAGGCTGATAGCCAGAAACCGGTCCTTGGATGCTTGATTCTGGTCTGGGAAAGACATGGCTTGGTAGTTCGGACTGGACTGTTCCCATGAGGCACAGGGTCAGAGCTGATTTGCATATAGCCAGTGTCTCACCCAGGGTGGTGTGGAGTGCAAAAAAAGAATGGATTTAGGCCCAGATCCTTGTACTGGGGTGAATGTATGACATTGTTCTACATTCTGTCCATCAACTGTGTTTTTTGCAATTTTCACCCCGAGTGGGCTGGGAAAGACATGGCTAGTTCGGACTGGACTGTTCCCATGAGGCACAGAGTCAGAGCTGATTTGCATATAGCCAGTGTCTAACCCAGGGTGGTGTGGAGTGCAAAAAAACGATGGATTTAGGCCCAGATCCTTGTACTGAATGTATGACATTGTTCTACATTCTGTCCATCAACTGTGTTTTTTGCAATCTGCTGTGTGAGTGGCATTCTTCTTAATCTTCCAATCAGTTTGTAAGGTGAGTTGATTACTTTTAAGGGAGTGTATGTGTTGTATTTTATTTTTAGTAAGAATAATGTGTTTATTCCTGTAAAGTTTGTAGAACCATATTCTGAGTTTCTCTGCATTTGGATAAGTATTGTGATGAAATCATTTGGTAAGGTAATGTGTTTAGTTAGTCACCTTTGTGCATCAAAGTGCAGTACTAAAAAATGTAGAATGTGTGCAGTCACTTTTTTAGTTGTAGAATATTTAATAGTGTTGATTTTGTAGAATTAGGCTTGTGTTATAAATCTACAATTTTGTAGTCAGTATACATAGACTGATGCATACACTCTTGCGTAGATTTACAAGCCTCTTGGGCCTCTTTTTGGTTCTATTGTGCCTCATTTTTGGATGTAATGTAGGCAAAAAAATAATGGTGCAAATTGGAAATGTATTTGCAAAATGAGTTAGGATTGTCTATTGAAATGTAGTGGTCATATACATAAAATGTGTTTGGTCACTAAAATGTTTTAGTGTGGTAAATGTGTTTTGGGGAAATGTATGGTTTAAAATATTTTGTCTAGAATTACACTGAGCATCTGTGTAAATTAAAGATTTACACTTGCACCTTTTTCTATAATCTGCGCTGTCTGTCTCACAGTCTACTTCTCTCTGCTTATAGTGTGCCCTCTCCTGATATTTCCCTTCTTTGCTTATTTTTACTTGTCTTTCCTCATAGTGCCACTTTTTCTCATACTCCCTGCTGTCCTTATAGTCCCCCTCTGTCATTAATGTTTGCTTCTGTTTCTTAATAGTGCCCCTTCTTTTTATAGTCTCTCATCTGATCTCTTGTTCCTCTCTCTCTCATTATATCTCTCTCTTAATAATTTTCTAGTCAGTATACATAGAGTGCCGCATATATTCTTGCGCAGATTTACAAGCCCCTTGGGCCTCTTTCTGGTTGTATTGTGTTTCATATTTGGAGGTAACTTTGGCAAACAAATAATGGTGCAAATTGTTAATGTATTTGCAAAATGTGTCAGGATTGTCGACTGAAATGTAGTGGTCATATATATGGATTGTGTTTAGTCACTAAAATGTTTTAGTGTAGTAAATGTGTTTTGGGGAAATGTACGGTTTTAAAATGTATTTGTCTAGAATCACACTGAGCATCTGTGTAAATTAAAGATTTACACTTGTACCTTTTTTCCATAATCTCTGCTGTCTCTCTCACAGTCTACCTCTCTCTGCTTATAGTGTGCCCTCTCTTCTGGTATTTCTCTTCTTTCCTTATTTTTACTTGTCTTTCCACATAGTGCCACTTTTTCTCATACTCCCTCCTGTCCTTTTAGTCCCTCTCTGTCACTATTGTTTCCTTCTGTCTCTTAATAGCGCCCATTCTTTTTATAGTCTCTCCTCTGACCTCTTATTCGTCTTTCTCTCATTATATCTCTCTCTTAATAATTTTCTAGTCAGTATACATAGACTGTTGCATATATTCTTGCGCAGATTTACAAGCCCCTTGGGCCTCTTTCTGGTTGTATTGTGTTTCATATTTGGAGGTAATGTTGGCAAAAAAATAATGGTGCAAATTGTTAATGTATTTGCAAAATGTTTCAGGATTGTCTACTGAAATGTAGTGGTCATATACATGGATTGTGTTTAGTCACTAAAAAATTTTAGTATGGTAAATGTGTTTTGGGGAAATGTAAGGTTTTAAAAAGTTTTTGTCTAGAATCACACTGAGCGTCTGTAAATTAAAGAATTACACTTGTGCCCTTTACCCTAATCTCTGCTGTCTCTCTCACAGTCTACCTCTCTCTGCTTATAGTGTGCCCTCTCTTCTGCTATTTTCCTTCTTTCCTTATTTTTACTTGTCTTCCCTCATAGTGCCACTTTTTTTCATACTCCCTCCCAATGTTCCCTCTAATTTTTTTCCTCTGTGTGCGGCAGTGGAGGGTCTCTGTGCGCTGCAACCATGGCTATGTGCGCCAGGAACCAGACAACACACGTGTGCCATGCCAAATATCACTCTAAATATTTACTTAAAAAAGTGAAACGATGGTGTATTTTCACACATACAGCGCCACGTTAAGGGTCTTAAGGTCGGTTTGCAAATTGGATAAACACGCCATTACATGAATAAGTTACACAGACAAGTACACTTCAGGCTTAGAAAAGCACAAGACTCCAGTGGTGGTAACATCATTAGATTTTACTAAATATTCTTAACTGGAGCACTGTTCATTGGGTGGGGAAATATTGAGAGCCTATACAATATCACATGTACACAATAAGTTACAAAATTATATAACATATTTACAATTTGATGTGAGAGCTGCTGAGTAATGTTGGGCTATCCCACCAGAGATAGTTTGTAAAACTTAGACATCCAGGCAAACATGGACATGGAGAGAGCCGTTCAGAATTGTCAAGTGGCATCACTAGATGGGTGACAGGGTTGCTTCTCACGGTGATCCTTGACATTTTTCCAGTGCTGATACGCTCTATCAAGGTCAACTTTCCCATTCAGGAGGTAGGCCTTTGTCCTCATCAGCATATCCAAATGCTTCTGCTCTAGTCTATTCCTCAATTTACTCTTGATAGTATTCATGAGGCTGAATCCTCGTTCACAATCTGCACTAGATGCTTGAAATGTTGCACAGACTTCAACAAGCTGAGACACACCACTATACTGAGCAGCATTGCATACAGTGAAATTCACCAGGTCTTGAAAGGTGGTAAATAACCCACCCTTTACATGTTCTGCCACCGCATATTTATAATCTCTGTATTGCCGAACAACATCTTCTGGTGTTTCACAATCACCCAGGACCAAGACATTTTTATACTTTTCAACAAGTCTTTGTATATTCTCAGTCCCAAAATCAAAATGTGATTGTGTTGCCATTGCCTGTATTTCAAAACTTGCCCATTCTTTCAGTTCATCTTCAGGGAACCTTTTTTGCATGTGCTCACAAAGAAGGGAAACAAAGGACAAAATAGGTCCACTGTCAAACTCTTGCCTTTCCTTGTACAACACAATCATATCTCTTACATTGCTGCTCCAAAAGACAGTGTCCCCCAAATATTGTTCCTTAATTTGGCCAATCTTTGCTCTTTCATACTGTACAGCTTCAACAATAGTCAAATAACTTTTTGGGAACAGTTTGCACAAAGATGCAAATTCACTCAGAATGTCATTAAGTACTGCAAGGGAAATACGGTAGTTTGAGTCAGATAGCTTTTTGTAACAATAATTAGCAACTGGATCATTCTCTTCAACTTTTTCATGCTCAAAGTACTTAAGAACAGCCTCATAATTCTGAATTAGTGCACCAACTGCAAAATGCCTTGAAAGCCACCCGACTTCATTCAATGGTCGAAAAGAGACCACTACCGATCACTGACATATTATCGAAAGACACATTATCGAGATACTAAAATATCGACACAAATATATCGGAAGCATTAATATCGACATCCTATACTTAACTATACATATACCAAAATATCGGAAACATAATATCGATATACATAAACACCGATGTCAAAATTATCGACTACATACATATCGAAGACCATAAATATAGATCACATTAAAATGTATACACAAGTACTAAAATATCGATTTCACTAATATCGCCAACAATAATATCGTAATTTAAAATATATCGATAATATTAAATATGTATATAAACATAATTGCTATCGCCAAAAATTATTATTTTCTATAAAATAAACACCTCTCATTTATTTATACATTTTAAATAATTTTTTTAATTCAACAACATATAATAATTATTATTTATATTTCCAAAATATTTAAAAATAATTATTTTATTTACTTGTAATCATAAATAAATTACATTAACCTTATCTAACAACATGAAAATCCTAACCGAAATTCAAATCTACTAACTAACCAATAAACACACAGAAATACTAAATTAACCAATAGCAAACTAATTGCTAATTACAATACTCTATATAAACAATTATCCATTAAACACAAACCACATGCTAAAAAAAACGAAAGGAGACACATCTATGGATGAATTGCACTACAACGACAAGAACATCAAAATTAGAAGAATTGATTCATGACTTTCAAGTAAGTAAATCGAATAATATAAATATATTTTACTACTAAAATGTAAATTAATTACTAAATATGCCCTTTTCCATTTCTCAATTAACTACAGATTAGTATACTAAGATATACCACACAACTGATTTATAATTAAATAAAATGCTAACATTTGTAAATATATTGTCTATATTTAAAACACTTTTAAATCTTTTTAATAAAATACAAACCATATTATTAAAATCCTATACTTTTTTATTTCTCTTCTAACGCTGCAGATAACTAGCCTAACAATTACAAGAATACAGAACTCAAACATAAAGATACAACTAAGAAAGTAAGTATAATGACTCACTAAATTAAAAGCTAAAATCCAAATAAATGAGGACATTTTGTAACTAATTATACATATCTTCTTTCTATGTTTTACTACCACTACAGACAATTCGACAGACAACAAACAGAGAAAAATACTCAGAGAACGAAAGATACACAAAGCTAAGTAAGTATATTCAACATCTTCATTAACTAGTAACATGTTTAAAATGAAACACTGGTTTACATTTCTAAAACATAGGAAAATTTGTATTTCAGAAACGACTACATAAGACTATACTACAAAAGAACAAACAACAACATTATACAATCAAAAAGAACACTTACAAAGTAAGTACCTCCAAATACAAAACTAAGAGTTAAAACGCCAAAAACAGCACATGTTCTAATTAATAACAAATGTCTACTTTTTTTCCCCCTAAAACTACAGAAAACTCTACTGTCAAAAACAAGAAAATAAATTACCAATTCACAAAGATATAACAAAATAAGTGTGTATATATAATAACGAAAGTAACAGATAAAATGTTAAAAACCTAAAGACATGCTAACATTTCTAATAAATCTTTTTTTTCCAGATACTACTACAGAATACTCTACTAAGAAATAACAGACAACTCTACTCCAACGTCCTATCTAAAAGTAACAAAGTAAGTATATTAACAAATTTTTTTAATATCCTAAAGTTATTAGCAGCCAATTTTATTGAAAAATTGGCCCTGAAACTCTAAAAATCTACAAAAGCAAATCATTAAAATTACTCTTATTTTTACCTTACAGATCAGAGACAAACAGAAAACACAGTCAACAACCGAAGAATAAAGCATATCAAAATATTTCACAGATTTGAACAAATTGTAAGTATATACTAAAGTATTGTTTAATTAATTATTTTTATACACAAACATTACCATTTACATAACTAATAAATATATCTCTTGTAGATTTACAAACAACAAAATGACTGAGGGAGCAGAATTTGTGACCAGCCAGAAAGGAAAGCTATTACTCTGCTACATGGGTTACACTTATACCCAGGAGAAACAATATGGGTTGAAAGTAAATTGGAAATGTTGCAAATATTATTCTAACAAGTGTTATGGAAGGGCAACAACTAGAGAAGCAACTGTACTTTATACAAGGGAACACAACCACCCACCAAACATAACAGAAATAGAAGTTAGAACAGCATTAGAAAACATAAAAGAAGCAAGCACAGGTTCCCAAAAACCAACCAGTGTCATATTAAAAGAAGAAATTCCCAAAATTCCTAAAACAGCAACAACACAGATGCCAAATGTTCGTGCACTAAAAAGAACTATAGCACGAACAAAAAAAAGTACTACTACTACCACAACACCTCCAAGAACATATAGTGATATACGTTTAAATGCCAACCAAACCATAACTCTAAACAAACAACCATTTATCATTTACGACAATGAAAGCAACGATAAAAGACTTATAATTTTTGGAACAAATCTTAACTTAATAAAACTTCAGCAAACTCAATATTGGATGATGGACGGGACTTTTAACATTTGTCCCAAACCATTTTTCCAGTTATACACCATACATGGCCTATATAATAACTGCAACATACCTCTTCTTTATGCACTACTACCAAATAAAACTAATTCCACATATATGGAATTATTAAATATAATCAAACAAAAAACTAATGACTATTCCCCAGAAAAAATAATCCTAGATTTTGAACAAGCAATGCTTTCAAGCATATTGAAATTACACCCCCATACCTGCATTCAAGGCTGCTACTACCATTTAAACCAGTGTATATGGAGGCATCTACAAAAGACAACCTTAAGTATAGAATATGCAACAAACTCATCTTTTGCATATCAAATAAAAAAACTCATTGCACTAGCTTATGTCCCAGAAACAGACGTAGCAGAACACTACAACATTCTAATAGATAGCCCCTTTTATAAACAAAATGAAGCAAAACTGAGTCCATTTTTGGACTACTTTGAAGACACCTGGGTAGGCAGACTCCATAGATCTGGCCACAGAAGAAATCCTAAATTCCTAATACCCTGGTGGAACGTTTACAAAAGCACCTTAAACGGAGAATCTAAAACAAATAACGCAGTGGAAGGTTGGCACAATGCCTTTATAAAATCAACTGGCAGAACTAAACCAAGTTTAGAAACATTCATTAAATGCCTTCAAAAAGAACAAAGCTATCAGGAGTTTAGAATGGAACAATCCATTACTGAACTAGTCCCTAAAACATCTAAACAAACCAAACAAATGCACAAATACCTAGAACAACAAGTAAAGTTATACCCTAGTACTAAAGGAATTGAATACCTAAACTTAATTGCCAAAACACTACTCTAAATAAATAATACCACCAAACAAGTACATAAAAATGGAACCTAAGCAATTAAAACAACATCAAAATCTTTATTTTCAAAACTCTTAAATGTATGCAATATATTTCATATTTTTTGACATAAATATGCACACATTACTTACAATGCATTACTATAACACAGCACCGAATTTATAAATACATTACCCACCCACAAAATATAAAGAAAAAAAATAACTCACCATGCATGTCGACAATCCAGGAAATCCTTCTCCCCCAAAATAATCCAGGTAGTGTAAAATGTTCCCCAAAAAAAATGCAAAATTGCAAATGTACCAAAAATCGATAATCCATCCAACGAAGATCCTTTGGAAAACCATAAAAATCCAGAAAATTGTTCAAAAATAAAATAAATGCTCCAGGAAAACCAAAAAGTTTGAAGAAGTGTTAGAAATGCAGTAGTTAATAAAGCTAAGAAACACTTCCTTAAAAAAAAAACGCTCCTTCCGAAATGGCAAACACCTAGAACAGAAACATATAAAACATACATTCCCACCCACATAAAACTACACATAAACAACTACTAACATTAGTATTAACATTATATTCCTAATACTTATATTTTAAACATCTATATTGTAACTCTCCAAACAAGCCTAAAAAACGGTAAAACTACGTGTACCTACCACACGTAAATAAACAATAATAAATCCTGTAATACCACTCACTTAAATCTAACAACAATAAATATCACCACACTAGTCTCAAAAATAACATTAAATACACATAAAACATATAAAACAAACCTTATCTTAAGCGACGTTAAGTTTCTCCCAACCGCGAGCTGCTCTCCATCCAAATGACACAAAACGACCTAACCCGGTTACAAAATAAAAGACCCAAAAGCAACAAAATAGTCCATAATGACAAATATATTAATTAATCTGTGTAAAATGACCTTCAATATTTGCAAAATTAGTACAATATTTAACACAATGTTTTTTTTCTCCTTATATTAAATAATTGTGAAATATGTAGTAAAACTGTAAAAATAAATATAATAACAAAATGTTTAATATTAATTTAAAATATTTGAAAAATTTAATGTAATGTTACAAAATTTTGTTATGACAATTTTCAAAATGTATATAAAGAAACCTATGTTAAAAATAAAATGTATCGAAATACATTGTTTAAATAATTAATATTAATATATTAAATATTAATATTAATACAATAATTGCATTTACTAAGAACATATGTAACACTATAAAAATGTGATATGACATTAAACAATACTATGTTTTATTTTTCTCATGTAAAATTTTAATTTACATTTATATAATGTTTTTGTTTCAAAAATATAAATATTTCACAAATGTCAATAATATATGTTGAAAATAATTTGCTCAGCAAATGATACAATACCTAATAAATTTATGTTGTTTGAAAAAATGTATTAAGTGTGTGTTTTACTATTAATATCATAAAAATGTTTTTTTCCCATACACAAAATATAATATATATTATTTTATTATACATAAATCAACAACTCTTCCCAAATTAATCCACATATATATCAATTAGTTACTGGACACTAATTAAATATAATTTACTATTCCCACTCCAGTCTACATTAAATTGAAGTAGTTGCTGGACACTAATTAAATATAATTTACTATTCCCACTCCAGTCTACATTAAATTGAAGTATGTGCTGGACACTAATTAAATATAATTTACTATTCCCACTCAAAACTGACCCAGAACCCTAAAAATACCCCTTTACCCAAAAACTGACCCTGAACCCTAAAAAGACCCCTATACCCAAAAACTGAAAACTGACCCTGAACCCTAAAAATAGCCCTTTACCCAAAAACTGAAAACTGACCCTGAACCCTAAAAATAGCCCTTTACCCAAAAACTGAAAACTGACCCTGAACACAAAAACATACCCCTTTACCCAAAACCTGAAAACTGACCCTGAACCCTAAAATACCCCTTTACCCAAAAACAGAAAACTGACCCTGAACACAAAAACATACCCCTTTACCCAAAAACTGAAAACTGACCCTGAACCCTAAAAATACCCCTTTACCCAAAAACAGAAAACTGACCCTGAACACTAAAAATACCCCTTTACCCAAAAACTGAAAACTGTCCCTGAACCCTAAAAATACCCCTTTAGCCAAAAACTGAAAACTGACCCTGAACCCTAAAAATACCCCTTTACCCAAAAACTGAAAACTGACACTGAACACTAAAAATACCCCTTTATCCAAAAACTGAAAACTGACCCTGAACCCAAAAAATACCCCTTTACCCAAAAACTGAAAACTGACCCTGAACCCTAAAAATAGCCCTTTACCCAAAAACTGAAAACTGACCCTGAACACTAAAAATACCCTTTTACCCAAAAACAGAAAACTGACCCTGAACCCTAAAAATACCCATTTACCCAAAAACTGAAAACTGACCCTGAACACTAAAAATACCCCTTTACCCAAAAACTGAAAACTGACCCTGAACCCTAAAAATACCCCTTTACCCAAAAACTGAAAACTGACCCTGAACCCTAAAAATACCCCTTAAAAAAACAAAACCATATAATTTACTATTCCCACTCCAGTCTACATTAAATAGAAGTAGGTGCTGGACACTAATTACATATAATTTACTATTCCCACTCCAGTGTACATAAAATTGAAATAGGTGCTGGACATAAATATAGGAAATGTTTAATTGTTATATATGAAAAAACTTCTAATATTATAACAGTTTTAAAATAAAACTAAAAGACTATAAAACAAAAAGATTTTTAAAAAATATTATATAAAATATATATATATATTTTATCATTTTTATACAAATCTAAATATTTAATGTAGACATTTAAAATTTACAAATCAAATATCAAAATGCGAAATTTAAAAATTTAAAAATAAAATGTAACAATATTTATAATTATTAATACATACATTTGTAAAATTGTTATATTTATTTAATAAAAATATATGTATAATTTTTTTTTAGATTTTTTAATTTGTTATATATTGTATTATATTTCTAATGATTATATATTTATTAATAAATATATAATCTATATTTTGGAAATTTTATGAATACATATATTTTTCAAAATCTTTACATATTTTATTTAAATTCTAAAATCTAATTAGGATTTTATATTTGTATTTTGTAAAATTTATAAATTTTATATATTAATTATATATATATTTAAATTATATAATAAACATTTCGCATTTTTTTTAATACATATAATTTTCCAAAATTGTTAAATATTTTATTTCAATTTCGCATTTCTAAAATCGAAAACTTTAAAAAAAAATTAATATGTTTTTTTTAAATTTTATAATCATTATATAAATATATAAATATTTAAATTATATAATCAATATTTCGAAATTGTTTTTTATACATATATTTTTCCAAATTAGTTAAATATTTTATTTAAATTTTGAATTTCTAAAATCGAAAATTTTTGAAATTTTTAAAATTGTTTTTTTACATTTTATAATCATTATATTAATATTTATAAAAATATATCATATTTTAGAAATATAATTTTTTTTAAACATATATTTTTAAAACACTCCCCACCCTTATCCCCTATAAACCCAATAACCCGCTCCTAAAAATATATATGTATTTATAATTATTATAATATAAACAATATTTCGAATTTTTTTTTAATACATACATTTTTCCAAATTTGTTAAATTTTTTTTTTTAAATTCGAATTTCTAAATTCGAAACATTTTTCCAAATTTGTTACATTTTTTATTTAAATTTCGAATTTCTAAATTCGAATTTTTTTTAAAATTTAAAATTTGTTTTTTTACATTTTATAATCATTATATTAATATTTAAAAAATATATCATATTTTAGAAATATAATTTTATTTAAACATATATTTTTAAAATACTCCCCACCCTTATCCCCTATAAACCCAATAACCGCTCCTAAAAATATATATGTATTTATAATTGTTATAAGATACAAAAAAATTAAAATATTTTTTGTTCAATAACATTAACTGATTTCAATAAAATATTAACTTAATATGCATATTTTTTACTATTATTTACTATTATATGATATTTTTTTTATTCGATATTTTGTCTTCCGATATAATTACTTTCGATATTATGATAAACATACTATTTACGATATTTTTGTATACGATATTTTTTTGTTCGATATTTTTGACCTACGATATTTAATGTTCGATATTATGTCAGTTCGATATAATAATTTCGATATCATGTCTGATTACCGACCACTTCACAATCAGTGACTGATGCCATTTCATCCAGCTTGGACTTCCTTGCCGGAGATCTAGAGAACACAGTGTAGACAGTCCACAGTAATGTCTCCATCTCTTTAATCATTGGAACCCTCTTCCTGGCATCATCAACTCCCAAATCTTCTCGGTGAGCGACACAATGCTGCTCAACTAGATTGGGAATGGATTGTTTAAGGCGAGTAGCAACAGCAATATTTTTACCCAGTATCACAGACGCACCATCGGATGTGAGCATGACCATTTTCATGAGGTCCAGTTCATTGGCAGTGTAGAATTCTTTCACAGCAGTAGTGATAGCCTCAGCATTACAACTAGTCAGCTTCACTATGCCGCCAAAGAGTGTTTTGTGCTCTGTTGAGGTTACAGGTTGAAAATTGAGCATTTTTGTAACAGAAATATCTGTGCTCTCATTAATTATCAATGTGTGATGCAAAGCGTTACGAAGTTCTGCCATACCTTCACAGTGTATCACGCTATTGATGGCCTCAAGGAACTCAAAGGCATAGTTCTTGTTCCTCCAGCTGTCTGGTATCTTCACATACAAAGCTAGGTGGTCATGGATGTCTTGTACAGATAACATTGAAGTATTCATCTTCACTGCCAGCAACACATTGTTGATGAGAATCTTTATCTCCTCAGGCAGGGATCTTTGTCGTTCAACTACTTCCTTTCTATTTGCTTTGTCAGTGGCAGTTTCTGTCAGCATTGCCCGCACCTGGCAGCAGCACTTCTGTTTCTCAATATTACCATGGCAGACTCGTGAACTTTGCTAATTAGCTGGCGTTTCAGGTAATCCAGTTTCCAGCCATCACTCCATTTCTTCCCTGTAGAAAAGTCCCCAACAATCTTGGCTTCGGCACATGCTTTGCAAATCAAGCCCACGTCTGGACTGTATTGAAATAGTTCCCCAAGTTGCACGCAAACCTTGCTTCATGATTTCTGTGTCTCAGCCTCCACAATTTCTTTCATCCACTCTTCCTAGAATACAAGGCAGCATTTCTTCCTTTGTGGTGAAGCATCACACTCTGCAGAAGGTACAGCTTTGCGCTTAAACATATTTGTGATAACTGGGTTTAGCCTGCTATGCCATAAGCCTGCAAAATAAAGAAACATAGCTAAAGTTAATGCCTATGCTCATGAATGCAATCTGTCACATAATACAGAGGCATTGCCGACAAAACGTAGAGTGTAATTAGCTGGATTTCTGTCCACTGCCCTGCCCTTTCAAACTTAAACGATGCACTGTCCGTAGAGCCTGCAATAGAAGTAAAGATTGTTACAGCACATTGTGAATTTGTGATACAGCAATATAACATGTGCACCATAAAGGAACTCTACCAAACAATTACCTGTTGTGATTGTGCTCACGTATGCCCGTTCAAAGGTGTGGGGTACTGTCTGTGAAACCTAGAACAGAAGAAAACATGGGTAAGGTATGTTGTTAAATTACAATGCACAAGATGGACCACAGTTTAACTCTACCAAACAAGTACCTTCTCTGCTTGTACTCACGTATCCCCGTTCAAATGTGTGGGGTACTGTCTGCGAATCCTAGAACAGAAGAAAACATGGGTAAGGTATGTTGTTATATTACAATGTAAAAGATGCTCCACAGTTTAAGACTACCAAACAATTACCTGCTCTGCTTGTACTCACGTACTCCCGTTCAAATGTGTGGGGTACAGTCTGCAAAACCTGCAACAGAAGAAAACATGGGTAAGGTATGTTGTTATACTACAATACACAAGAACACAAGATGCACCAAAGTTTAACTCTACCAAACAATTACCTATTTGTTCGGCCTGTACTCCCGTCTGCCTGCACAACTGTATTTGTAGCACAGTCTCACAAAGCTGCAAAAGAAAAGGGGTGCAGATTGTGAATCTATTTACCCAGCACCCCCAAAATCCAATGTGGAACATACACAGAATTACCTTGTCTTTGTGGGTACTCACGCCTGACCATTCAAATCCAAATACCCTACAGACTGCGAACCTGCAATTGAAGACAAGATGGTTAGCAAAGGCTCTAAGAGTTACAAAAAATGAATAGGACTGGCCCAGATACTCCATTAGGAAAAACAACCATAGCGGCCAAGGTTTCAGGTTGCCTATGTGCGCCATTTGCATAATGTCAGTGTAATTATGAGTGCCATTCAAGGACTATGAGTGACACTTTCTCCTGAGCAAAATAAGCAGTGATGGAAAGAGACAAATATTAGAAGTAAAAGCTTTTTGAGAATGGGAAGCGGTAAAATATCTCCAAACTGCTTTTCTCGAATTCATATTAACCCACTCGGCAGCAAGCACGGTCAGTCTCACTCACTTGTGAGGCCTCAAGGCTGTGATCAGAGCCACCGCAAATCAGGTTTACTTCGGTGGGCTGCCCTGGCTGCCCGCCTCTTCAAAGTACAGACCTGCCAGCTGCACCAGTCACTCCCCGGCAATTAGCAGCGGGGCCATCATTGTAATTTTACATTTATTTACTGCAGCCTGGAGCCATGCGGCAATGAGATTAGGGGAGCGCTGCTATGATTTGCTGTTGGAAACACAATCTTTATGATGCCTTTGGGACCATAAGGCAGCACACTCTGATGCCCTTAATAGAAGATTAGAGAAAAACCTGGAAAGCCACATACCAAGCTAAACATGTAGGATATATAAAGTGTGTGCGCCACAGGCGATGGAGAACAGAGCTCTGCAAACAGTACAGCCTTTCGCTCTACCACAGGCTCTTACATAGCTGAATGCCCCGGCTGTCACCAATCTAGATTTTGCTTTAACCATTGCTGGACATCTTTCAGATCCACAGATGTGGTATGCTATGAATGTAGGGTAAGGGCCTACATTTCTTATGTTACAAACTGAAACGCCTTCAACTTTCATTTCATGCCTACATTCTCCAGCAGCATGGCCAAATGCAAACAATGCAGCAAGTTTAAAAACACAGCTTGTGGTCTTTTTAGGGTAATCTGCCCGGTTTGCAGACTTGCTATATTTATTTATTTATTTACAAAGTTTTATATAGCGCAAACATGATCCCGAAGGATATTAAAGCGCTTCGCAATAGGATGGAAGGGAGGACATAAATGCAATATCGAGCATCGAGCGGGAAAAGGAAAGTAATACAATAGCAGTAATTACACAAGTTACATAAAAAGAGTAAGTAGCGCTTTCTCTTTTTATAACCTTCCTCCTTTGGTGCGCTCTGCCCCTCCCTGCTTATTGCTGTTACTCCTTGAATACGTAACGTGTGACTATCGCATTCATTTATTTATTTTAATAAACTTTTCAGGAGGTACTGTACACCACAATTTACAACCTGATCACTCCATCCTTAAAATGTGCTCCTGTGCACTTTTTTTTTTACGTGCCGCTCTAAGGTGGGCATCAACATCTTGAATGTGTAAATTAAAGAAGAAAAAAGACAAAATGACTGTCACAACGTGATGTATAATGTTGCACTTGTGATGACTGGTGAGAGAATACGTGATCACACTTGCCTCAAAAGATAAAATGGCCACTGAGTCATGATACATGCATGCACAAACAGCACACTGGGGAAGATTCTTCATTATTATTTTTCCCGGTGCTGGGCAGTATTGGCTAGAATAGTTTTTTTTATTTTTGTCGATGCTGCTCATTCTCAGATACTTGTGTGTAATGTGAAGTTGCTGGCAGGCTGATGCATCTCATTTGCAATGCTCCCACTAAAATATGAGCCCACAGAATCTGCTTTCCTTATGTAAAATTTTTAAATTAAGGTAGTAACCTGCTAGGCAACTTATCGCTGTGCCAAGGCAGCCAGCCAAAGCTCCCTGGAGGCCTGTAAATGTCATCTGTGTCCATGGCAGCCTGCTCTGCAGCACCCAGGGCAGCCTGCACCGCCCACTAAACATTTACAAATCTTCGCAGGTTTTCTCTAAATTTCTTTAGCACAAATTCTCTAAACATTGCAGTATTTGGCAAATAAACGATAATTACTTCTGTTTCTTTTCAAATTAGTTAACTGCAAATTTCTGAAAGGGGCCGCGAATAACTGGGATATTTAAATAAATGAACACAATCTGCCCGCAGCCTCGCTTTACTACCATAATAATGCAGCAAGTTTAAAAACACCGCTTGTGGGCTTTTTAGCGTAATCTGCCTGGTTTGCAGACTTGCTGTATTATTTTGTTAGTAACGCGAGGCTGCGGGCAGATTGAGTGCTTTTGTTAAAGTATCCATGTTAATCACAGACCCTTCACGAGCTGCGATTAACATGGATATCTAAATAAAAGAAAACAATCTGCCCGCAGCCTCCCTTTACTTCGAAAATAATGCAGCAAGTCTGCAAACCGGGCAGATTTCCCTGAAAAGCCCACAAGAGGTGTTTTTAAACTTACTGCATTGTTGTGTAAGATTTGATTTAATTAGAGGAACAGAACTGCATGACATTAAGTTACTATTACACAAGAAGACAAACAATTAGAAATTAATAAGGAGTATTGGTCTGTCGATTGAATGAATTGAGTAATAGTCCTCAAATTTCATTAAAAACATTTCAGAGGATTTATCGCTTTAATAGACATGCACCATGCCATACAAGAAAGTCCAGAAAAGGACATAAGTGAATAGGCCTCCAACAAGCCCTCCGGTGAAGAGTGGTCTTCGGGATTTGAAATATTTGTTCCACCGCCGGCCAGATTTTAGCACCAAAAGTAGAGATAGGAGAAACCAGTGCTTAATTTGTGCCGGTGCTTTCCGGTGCTTAGCACAGGCACTTAATTTTTAGGGCCGGGTCTACATGCGATATTGGCTGCACACCAGCCCGCCTTATGAAGGCACAAGCTAAAAACTACCAGGGTCCCTGCCTTATCATAAATCACACGCTACCAATGATGACACCTTAGTTGCAAACTATACATTTAGCCCGCGCCGTCCCTACTTGACAAATCGTCAAGTGTGTGTCCTGAGTTGGACCAATGGGATCACTGTGCTCGCTGCAGCCCGCCCAGGCATACTGCGCAGCTGCCGCGATTTTCAACGGATGTCATGAAGTGAGCAGCGTGTTGCGCAGCAGGCCTCTGATGAAATAAAACTAAAAGGCTGGTAGTAGTGTGTGACCAGGACCTCCAGGTATGAGCTGTTGATGAGCCAGGATACTGCCCTATTCTACACGGGCAGCCCCTCCTGCCCCCCTCTCCCTCGTGGCATAAACATTTCGCTTTAAGGTTAACACGTCCATGACACATCTTTGGGCCCCGTTACGAGATCAGGAGCAGTTCACAAGGACACTTCAGCAGCTGAAAGCAGCGAAATGTTCAGATGAAAGTAATGGAAGAAAGTAGAAAATCAGGTGCTGAAATCTAGCCCCCCTTGTAATTCCTCATTTCAGCGAGGTATGTGCACCCCTGCTATCAGCAACTTTGGTAGGAGTGGGGCAGGGGGAGGGAATATCATTCCTGGTAACTGGGCACCATATATGCATAAGTGGCATATTCTGTAGGAGCTCCGTTTTAAACCTCACTCCAGTTTTAGTTTATGTATACCATAAAGTGGGTGAACATAGACTAATGTTACGTATTTATCTGATAGCACGAAACAGGCGCAAGAGTGACTCTAATTTCACTTACACTTTGAGGCCTCACACATTTCATGCCTGCCAAACTTCGATCAATTCCAGAAACACACTGAAGTGTTTACTGTGACTGGAAATCAACAAGATCCCCACAAGGCGTGTGAATTCCTGGTTTCATCTCTTGCTAACCTGCAGTCTAGTGACATTTGAGTGAAATCAGTACCATCGCCACAAGTTAAAACCCAAATCGTGAAACAAGCAAAACTTGTATTGTATTCTGAACATCCAGCTGAGCTAAAACAAAAAAAACTGAAAAAAAGAGGAAGCACATGTGGATGATGCTCAGTATGTTGAATAACGTAGCACAAACATATCTAATCTTCCTCTTAGCCTCGAATGAATGCGCAAATCAATTAGGAATAATGTTTAGTCTGTTTCCTTCTGCTATGGTCGACCTCCTGGTTGTGCTTAATATGAGCTGGCTGAACAACAGCACCTAATCATTCATTTTTGGTGAGCACAGGTTGATTAAGTGATTCGCCCAGAATCACAGGATGTTGAGTCCGGGCCGAGGCTCGAACCTGGTTCCCCAGCCCCAAATCCGGCAGCTCTGGCCATTACGCCACTTCCCCCATCCCACTTGTAGGGTTTGTTGGCAATGTGTTAGGCAGTGCTGATAGGAGAAATTGGCCGGTCGAAACTGCCTTCTGATGACTTCTTTTTTTAAAAATTAACCACTGGGAGAAACGAAGCCAGGAAATAAAAGACAAAGCCGTACAGGCTGGTCAGACCCAGAATTCCTGCTGTAGCCCCCGACAAGGCAGATACAGATGTCCTGCAATAGTCCAAAACTGCAGCATTGCCTCGCACTGCAGCTTCATTGATGAACTGAGGGCCTTCACGCTTCATCGCCAAAGCTGCCATTGCTGTAAATGGTTTTAACTGCAACAGCAAATACCCCATTCAAGGGGTCACCAGGAACTCCCAGCAGACTCAAGCCCGGACGCCGGCTCAATAAAAAGCAGCAGTCCGAGTCTAATCACTGAAAAATCAGGAAGTCCCCCATTTGACAGAACGGGAGATAATAAAGCAGATGCATGCTACAATAGAAGCACACCGTAAGCTAATGTTGCGTTTAAAAAACAAATAGCAGTCCAATGGGGAAAAAAGCGTGCTATCTTCGGAAATGGTTCTTCCATCTGTTGTGTAAGTAAAGCGAGGCTGCGGGCAGATTGATTGCTTTTGTTAAACTATCCATGTTAATCGCAGCCCCTTCACGAGCTGCGATTAACATGGATAGTTTAACAAAAGCACTCAATCTGCCCGCAACCTCGCTTTACAAATAAAAGAATATAAAACCAACAGTGCATGCACTACAGGGCGGCAAAACAAAAGCGAACCCAGCAAAAACAAAAGGGCAGCAAGTGGCCACATTAGAACACTTCCCTCTGCTCCTGAGTATTCAATCACTCCAAAGTGGTCACTTCCATGGCCGTCTTCAACAATCAGGAAATGCCCGTTTTTTCGCGGCGCAAATACTCTTGCGGGATGTGCCCTCTGTGCGCGCTCCACACATGGGACTGCGCGCTCGGGGGTAGGGAAGTGCGCGCGTGCGCGGCCGCACGCGTTCCTGGGAACAGTGCTCCCTCCTATCCTTTTAGTCCCCCTCTGTCCTTATTGTTTCCTTCTGTGTATGGTTTTAAAATGTTTTTGTCTAGAATCACACTGAGCATCTGTGTAAATTAAATAATTACACTTGTACCTTTTTCCATAATCCTGCTGTCTCTCTCACAGTCTACCTCTCTCTGCTTATAGTTTGCCCTCTCTTCTGATATTTCCCTTCTTTCCTTATTTTTACTTGTCCTTCCTCATAGTGCCACTTTTTCTCATACTCCGTCCTGTCCTTTTAGTCCCCCTCTGTCCTTATTGTTTCCTTCTGTCTCTTAATAGTGCCCCTTCTTTTTATAGTCTCTCCTCTGACCTCTTATTCCTCACTCTCTCATTATATCTCCCTCTTAAATATTTTCTAGCCACTATACATAGACTGCAACATATATTCTTGTGCAGATTTACAAACACCTTGGGCCTCCTTCTTGTTGTATTGTGTTTATTATTTGGAGGTAATGTTGGCAAAAAAATAATGGTGCCATTTGTTAATGTATTTGCTAAATGTGTCAGGATTGTCTACTGAAATGTAGTGGTCATATACATGGATTGTGTTTAGTCACTAAAATGTTTTAGTGTGGTAAATGTGTTTTGGGGAAATGCATGGTTTTAAAATGTTTTGGATAGAGTCACACTGAGCATCTGTGTAAATTAAAGAATTACACTAGTACTTTTTTCCATAATGTCCGCTGTCATTCTCACAGTCTACCTCTCTCTGCTTATAGTGTCTCTTCTCTTGTGATATTTTCTCTCTTTCTTTATTTTCATTTGTATTCTCTTATAGTGCTGCTTGTTGTCGTAGTGTCTTCTGTACTCTTAGGAGGTCATTAGGATGGAGGGTGGACCTAGTTCGCCTGCCATCCTCATGGTAGTTGGGACTGCCTGCCATAAGGGTGGGAGTCCTGTGGGGGGTAATAGGATGCGTCCGCCACAGTGGCGGATGCATCCTGCATTTTTAACATTGTCGTGGGTGGTGCTCTCAGGTTCACCTGCCACAATGTTATAAATGCATATATGCATTTGCATACACAATGCAGCTGGCTCCTCATTCACACCTTCACTCCGGGGGCCCGCAGGGGGCCCTCATAGTAAAGACCGCTTGTTTTTCCATGATGGCATTGCTACTATGGAAAGGCATCTGTAGAGGCCCATTTAATATGTCTGGCGGTGTGTGTTAGACATATCCACCATGTTAAATTATTTTCGCCTCGGTTGCTAGGCGACTGGGGAGGAAAAGTGGTGCACAGTGTTTTTTCCTGCTGTTGACCCCCTAGCCATGGTAATATGGTGGGGGGTCATTCTAGTTGGGTTGGTGGGTGGATTGACCCTGCAAGGCTGGTGCTGGGTACCGCCAGCCTGGTGGGGCCTCATTGTCTCGTCTGTCTCCTATTAGTCCTACTTCTTTTTATACTCCCTTGTCTAACCTCTTTTTATACTGCCCCCTGTCTCCTTTTTCTCTGTGTTTTTCTTCTTGTACTTTCCCTTCTCTACTCATACTGACATCTTTGTCCTCATACTGCTCATTATTTCTTCATACTTTCCAGTGTTTTCATACATATTTATCCTCTTATAATGTAGTGTCTGCTTGTATCCTCTATTTTATTTATATTTCCTATTGTCTCATAGTCCTCTTTCTCTTGTTGTAAGTCCTTCTATTGTCATACTCTTATGTTTGTTGTCATAATATCTACTCTCTTCTTATAAGTAATATAATAGTCTATTTGATATATTTATTTTTCTAAAGTGATATTTGTTTTATAATAGATTCTTGTGTTCATCACTGAAAAAAAAATCATCATGCCTTCCAAAATTGAAAAGAAGAAATGACGAAAGAAAGCAGTTTACTTAAAGAGATCTCATGTACAACATTTACCTGCAGAACAATGTGTTACGAGAAAGAAAAAAAGTCCTGGTAAGAAAACTAAGACTTTTCTGCGAAGATTGTCAACCAGTAACAGTAGTGTGAGCAAAGTAATAAATACTGAGACTGGTTCTGCAACCAAGAGAAAAGACAAGAACCATGAAAAAACTTGTAAAGAAAATAGATATAGTGAAAGGAGGCAAAACCAATTTCAGGAAATAAGGAAGAAGATGTTTTATAATAGAATTGTATTTAATTTGACTAAGTTATTTAAGAATTGTAAGAAGAAAACCACATTTTATAAGAAGAGAAAATGTTTTGAAAATGTAGTTCAGAAAGCTTTTGAATTAAAAAAACAACTTTTTGTTTTAGTTATCAATAGAATTCGATCACTAGATAAGCCAATCCATTTAATGAAGAGCAAGAGTAAGTGGAGAAGAGTAATTAATAGAAGTAATTTTTCTGACTTTTTTGGGGGTAAATGGAAACATAGTTCAAGTTCGGAGCCTTTTTTTAATGAGGAGAGTTATTTTCAGAGTAATGAGTTGTTGCATGCAGTTGACACTACAGGTCATGCTTATGAGGTTAAAATTGGTTGTCCTGTTGAGAAAGAGAAAATTGTTCCTAGAAATGTAGAAGAGGTGTTAGCTGATGAAGTATTAGGGAGAAGGCCTAAAGCTCCAGTGTTCACTTAGAATTGCAGTAGTATTTGCAGTGTACGGCAGGAATCTATTGATTTTTTACGCAATTTCTTACGTAACTATACTAAGAAAAGTGTTAAACAAAAGATTAAGTTGTTGCAAGGATTAGACCCTTGCAGAGTGAGAGAAAATACTGGTTTGCAAGGACATTCTTTCGCTTGTCTTATGTAGAAGTGTTTTTCACCATTTCAGGATGTTGGCAGTACATCATACTGAAATGAGGAAATTAGTCAGAACGTTGTATTATGCAAAAAGTCCAGCTCTAAGGTTAAAGAAGTTGAACAGTGCTCTTTTGCATGGATCTGTGTCGGATGTAAAGAATGTTTGTGATGAAATTCAGGTTAGTTACTTTGGTGCAGAAGAAGATAGTGCAGAAATTGATACGTTAGTAGAAGGAAATGTAGAAGAGAATGTACAACATTGCAGTACAGAAAAATTTGAGCAAGAAATTACAAAGTTCAAGGTGATTTCAGGTGAAACACCAAATTATTCTTGTATTTGTTGTCGACGTACTCATTATAAAAATCAGACTAGGAATGTTGATTTGTATTTAAAATGTGAAAAATAAAATAATAAGGAGTGGATGGAATTTGTAACTTATTTGTTGGTAGAGAATACTTTTGATTTGGGTTGTGATCGGTGTATTTGTAAATATTGTTATAACAAATTAGATGAAAATAAAATGCCTGATAGAGCTATGCATAATAATTTTGAGTTGATAAAAATATCTTCTGAACTGGTGGATTTAAATACCTATGAGTCTATTCTTATTCAATGGGTGCATCCTTTTCAGGCTAATGTTCGTATAGAGCCTAAGACAGGGAAATTGCCTCCTTCAGAGTTACAGATAGGATTAAAGGGAAGAGTTGAGTATTAGCCATTAGATTTAAAGAAAAATATTGAAACAGTTGGTGTAGAAAATGTAGAAGATGAACCTTTAGTTATTCTTGTTAATGGCGTACCTACAAAGAATAAGAAAATCTGGCAGGAATTAGTGGATGTTAGGAAAGTAAAAAAGGCAACATTGTATCTGATGAAAAAGAATCAATATTATGTTTATGAGTCAAGAAGAAATAACTGTAGAAGAAGATAGTGACTTGCGATCTGGACAAATTGAAGAAGTGGATGTGTCCAGAACTGAAGAAATATATGAAAATTACCGTGTTCATCCACTGCATTCCAAAGAAGCGATGGTGAATACTATAGAGTTATTCCAAATGAAAGAAGCAAAGGGAAGTCCCATTAGTGTATGGGAAAAAAGCTTGGAAGTTCGTTATTTCCCTCATTTGTTTCCTACAGGAAAAGGAGGACGATATGATGACCGACCTGTGCAGATTCCTGCATCTGAACACCGGACATTAAGATTCAAGATTTTGACAATGTATTCCGTATTTGTTTCATCTTTTGTTTGAGAGTGATTTGTCTGGACTTTCTTGTGCGGTAAACCATATATTGAAAACAGGTGTACATCTGCAAAATGTTTCGGCAAAGAAATTTATGGATAAAGTACACCAGAAAGATAATGTTTTAGAATCTCAGCTGATTAATCTCATGGCATGTCAGCGTGGTACTAATGAGTACTGGTACCTTCGTCATGGAGAACTTAAATGTATGTTAAGGAACTTAATAACTCCTACATGGTTTCTTACTCTAAGCTGTGCTGAATATTCTTGGGATGATTTACTTCAATTTCTTCGAGAGGCAAATCCAAATATAATAAATATTGAATACAAGACACCTGGAAAATTGTGCTCTTTTAATCCAGTAAATGTATGCAGGTATTTCAATCATAGATTTGAAGCTATGATGTCTTTTATCACCAATAAAAAAATCCTCCTCTTGGAGAGGTTGTGGACTTCTTTTGGAGAAAGGAGTATCAAGCAAGAGGTGTTCCTCACATACACATGCTACTATGGATCAAAGATGCTCCCAAATTTGGAACAGAGTCAGATGATACTGTGATGTATTTTATTGAAGAATACGCTACATGTGATATACCCAAAAGCACACAGGATAAGGACTTAAGACAACAGGTCTTACAATTCCAAAGCCATCGTTGTGGGAAATACTGTCGTCGAAAGTACAAATCAAAAGACAAATTCTACACCAAAGCCGTTTTGGATTTCCACGACCAGTAATATCGAAAGGAAGAGTGAACAGTTTTATGTCATCTTTGCGACATACTATCACAAGAAAGTCTCATAAAAATACTTACAACTTAAGAAGAAATGAAGAGTCAAAATACATAAATGACTACAACCCAGTCATTTTGTCTATGTGGAATGCTAACATGGATATTCAATATGTTGTAGACAATTCCATTGCTGTTGCTCGATATGTAACATCGTACATAACAAAATCAGAAAAGACAGAATTGAAGGAAATGTGGGAAGAGGTTTCCCACGAGAAGAGTCTAAGTAAGAAATTATATACTTATAGTTTGAAGATCTTATCTCATCGAGAAATTGGAGCATATGAATGCTCGGATCGCTTATCATCTGCAAGTCTATACTCCAAATCTAGAAGAATCATTTGGGTGTGTCTAGGTCTTGCTGCAACATGAAACCGAGTACTTAAATCTGTACAAGAAATTGAATATTTAGCTGGAAAGGAGCCATAAAGTACAGATATTGTGAAAACAAATATGTTGGATACATATTATCCAAACAGAAGTCAACATCTGGAGAACATTTGTCTCTATGAAGTGCTGCAAAACTATATTTTTAAACGGAATATTACAGAAAACATCAATAATGGTATATATGCTGTGATTGGTTCTGAAGGATGTTTGGTGAAACAAAGAAAAGGACATTTGATTAATCACCGTAAACTGAGTTGTAAAACTCCTGACAAAAGGGAATTTTACTACTTAGCTCTTTTGCAACTTTTCAAGCCACGGCGTTCAGAATTCGAATTACTTGGAGATTTTGACAGCTATGAAGATTCTTTCAATGCAACTAAAGATAGTATAGAATGTCCTGTTTTTGCTAATTATGTGAAAATGTTGAACGATGAAATTGAACAAGCAGCTATAATTGCAGCTGAGATTGCTAGAGACAGTTCTCAAGACAGTCAATCTTCTGCTCCATTAAGACAGGATCCATTAGGAGAACCAATTATTCAAAATGAAGCAGCAACTGCTATGGAAGAGGTGGAAACAGCAATGTATCAAGCTCAAGAAGATGTAAAAAATTGGAAAATTTGCAAGAACAACTTAATGTTGAGCAGAAACAAATATATGAGCAAGTGAGAGAACAGATTAACCATGGATCACTTCATGAAAAGAAAGAGTGCTCTTGGTCATTATTTTAACCTATCCGATTGTATGTGAGTGGACAAGCTGGAACAGGAAAACGTTTTTTAATTAAAGCAATTTCAACGTATTTACACAAAACAACTGACTCGTATTTGTCTTGTGTTGTCACTGCCCCAACTGGGTTGGCAGCACACAATATTAAAGGAGTTACTTAACATTGTTTATTAATGCTACCAGTAGAGCATGAAAACAAATTAGAATACTACAAGCTATCTAGAGAAGCTTGTTTTGAAGTTGGAAGAGTGTTGAAGAAAATAAAAGTTTAAGCATGGTATCAAACTTAATGCATGTCTTTGTGCATTTAAGAATGCAGCAAATTCTTAAAACAGACTATGATGTATTATTTGGAGGAAAACACATCATAGTTTTTGGAGATCTACTACAACTTACTCCTGTAAAAGGACAACCAGTGTTTAAAACACTGGCACATGAAGATACCAGAAAGTTTATGGGGAGCATTGGAAATGTTAATATTTGGTCATATTTTGAGTATAAGGAACTTATTACAAATATGCGTCAGGCAAATGATGCAGATTATGGAAAAATTCTTCAAGATGTAAGAATTGGAAAAGTGACAGAACATGGCAAACAAGCTTTACAGAGACGATTACTTCCCAATTTGTTTCCAAATGAAAATTTTGTTCCAGAGAAAATATATATGAAAATTGCACAAAAAAAAGTAATCTGCTTAATGCCAACACTGCATGAATGTTCTGTATTCAATGAAGAAATGTTAAAGTTGGGAAATGAAGAAATTATCAAATTGGAAGCTATTGATAAAATAGAGCATGAAGGAATCACTATTATTTTGACTGAAAAGTTGAAGAGGAAATTGGATTATTTGGAGAAGTCGATAAGTAAAACAGCTTTTTTAGAAAAGAATTTATATGCATGTGTAAACTGTAAGGTAATTTTACGCCATAATTTGAATGTGGAAAAACGTTTAGTAAATGGAGCAATGGGTAAAATTGTTGATTTTGTTAATTATGTAAATAGAGATAGGATTGAATTTTTGAAGATCAAATTTGATGACATTCCTGAAATACAACAATTTAGTCGTTGTTCATCTCCGTTCTTGCTTGTAAAAGATTTGTATGTATGCAGAAAACAGTTTCCTATTTGTTTCGCATATGCAGTGACCATTCATAAATCTCAAGGTTTAAGTGTAGATAGTGCTTTAGTGAATATTGGAAGTACCGTGTTTAAAGAGGGACTGGCATATGTTGCTTTGTCCCGAGTAAGAACTTTATCTGGATTGTACTTGATTGATTTTGATGAGACAAAGGTTAGTGAAGATGCAAATTGTGTGAAAGAGTATAATAGGTTAAGAAGAGAATATGCCCCCAATTTAGGTCGATATCCAGTATTTGAAAAGCGTGTGGTAGGTAGATAAAGAAGATTTGAGAATATCTGTAGTGAAACTGTAGAGAAAGAAAAAAACAAGATGAAGTTGTGCCTGCAAGCAAAAAGAAAAAGGGCAGTGTTGAAGAGAATGTTGGTTATCTGTTTGAAAATAGTTGTGGTGTCAACTGCTATGCTAATGCTGTAGTTAATGTTGTTTTATTTCTTGAAAGTTTGCAAAAGCAAATTTTTGAAAATCAGGACGAATGGTTCTCCTCATTGTTGTATTCTGTTTATGAGAAATGTAGTAGTGATAAAAGTAAAATACAAAGTGTTTCTGATATTCGAAATGTTTTGGACATGTGTTCTGGTTCTACTCAATTTACGCAGAATATTCAACAAGATTGTCAAGAATTTTTAATGTGTATGCTTGGTGTACTGGAAGATGAAGGTATAGATATTGAAAATCTTTTTGGCCTTTCTTATAAATGGCAACATGACTGTCAAAATTGTTTGTTTACATGTAGCACTAACATGGACAGTGAAAGATTCATATATTTGACTTTACCAGACTGTGAATCATTAGAGGAGCAAGTCAAAACATGGAGTGTAGCCAATGTAAATCAGAAATGTCATCAACATTATTTATACAAAGATATGGACAGTATGTTATTTTAATGCTGCAACGCTGTAGAGCTGATGGAAGAAAATTGAAAACTTTAATAAAAATTTTTGTAGCTGGTCAAGTTTCAATATCAGGAAGAACTTTTGTAGCTGTTTCAATTATTTTTCATGATGGACCTTCTACAACATCTGGACATTACACTGTTTATTTAAAATGTCTGAAAGGTTGGATACATTGTAATGATACTCAATTAGTTTTTAAGCAACGTTTGCCTAAAGAGTTACCAAATTCTTACCTAATATTTTTAAAGCTAAAATTTTAAGATCAAAATTTGTCCTTTCAGGATTACTGCTGTTAAGGTAGATTCGTCTGGTGTTGTACAGTATTTTGTAAGTGAGGGTGAAGAGCTTGAAGGTAATCTTCTTGTTGATTTTGAGGTAGAGTAAGTGCATCATGTCGTGGGTGATGTGGCTGTAGTAGGGGACATTGAAGATCAATCAGGTGGAGGTGCTTTGGATTAGTTGTAGTCATTATAGGTGTTTGGATGTAATTCTTGTGTAGAGTGTGTTGCCACAGTGTAGTCTGTTTCTTCTTGCTTTCCTTAGGATGTACTTGTAAATGTTGTGGAGAATGTGGGGGTGTTATAGCAGTATGAGGAAATGCTGTAGACTTGTTTACACTTGTAGAGGGAGGAGTTCAATATGAATCATAGGTTTTGTACATGGTCAGTAGGTGTTGGTACTGTTCACAGTGTAGTTGATCAGCAGGAGTTATCTGAAGCTAAGGGGGTGTGTTTGAGAAAGAGTATCTTCATGTTGTGTGAATTCATGTTTAAAGAGCTACTCCTTATCCACTTGGTGACATGCTTAATTGTGTCGTGGAAGTTGTTTTTGGTTGTATGTGGCTTCTTGGTGAGGATGAGCTGGGTGTCGTCGATGTAGGAGATAATGTTGGGGTTCAGTTGGTGGGCCATTTGTGTAAGGATGGCCATGTAGATGTTGAATAGCGTTGGACTGAAGAATGTGCAGTGGAAGACGGTGCAAAAGATGTCAGTGGTTTTGGGTCTGAACGCTGGGAGGCAGACGCTCAAAGATTCTATTGAACAACTTTTAAACTAAGAATTTCACACATACTATTTGGCCATGGGGAAAAGTTTGTGAAACTCTTAATGACTTTTTGTTGTAAATTTTGTCAGCAAATATTTGTAAGTAACATTATTTATAATGGAACAAATTTAATGATGGTGTTTTTTTTTTAAGATTGTTTGCCATATCTCATAGTTACGTAAGAAATTTGTCTTTGAAAAAAATATTTAAGATTGTTATTGAGATTGTTGTTTGGGTTTTTTTAGACAATATTCTTGATTGTCTTTTTTTTGCCCGCTGTTATGTGATGAGTACTATTGAACTCACTGTTTCTAGTGAATTTTAATATATTCTGAGAACAGCAACAAAGGCATCTGAAATGCTTTACAAATGATTTTGTGTTGTAAAAGATACATTGTAATTGGATTTTTTTTGTCTTCTACAGATACTAAATTTATAATAATTTTTTATTTTATTTATTATTTTGAAGGTACGTATAACTAAGTGCTAAAAAAGATCAATGGGATTTACTTCTACAGAGCTGAAGTAAGAGAACGTCCATGGTGTACATAAGTTTGTAAAGACGGTTTGTATCTTTTAAACATTTTGCAAGAAATTTAAAAAAATATATACAGAGTGTACCTGTATTCTTTGCATTTAACTACAACACATCAACTCCTTTGAAACTGGTAAGGTGAACAGATATGTTGTACTTTTTTTAGTACTGCATTTAATTATAATAGCCCTAGTTTTTTTCTATAGTGATAAAAAGTGACTGTTTTCAAAATATAAGAAAAATTTAAAACTAAAAATTAATAGAAGCAATGTCATTGATATAATCATATAAAGTAGTCGAGAATGGTTTTTGCATAATAATCTTTAAATGGCAAAATAGTTGATACATCTAGTTTTGTATTATGTATTAGGAAAAATGATAAAATGAAGTGTTTATGTTTTTCTACAAGGAATAACAACATTAAAAAATTCACTATGGAAGAAGAACAGATCAATACGGAAATTAGTTTTGAAATTAGTAACACTTTGATTGAGGAGCTAAACATACCTTTCATGGGGAGCGAGAATGAAAATGAAGGTATTGCTGCTGGAGATGTCACCTGTTATTTTTTAGACGAAACAGTGGATGATGATTTTCTTCAAGCATTAGACAACATCGAGTTTCATGAAATGACTATTGAAATTGATCATCCAGAAAATGAAATTTTAGACGAAATGATGTTAGAAGCTCTATTAAATTATGAAATGTTACAGGAATAAATTTATGATTTAAAATTAAGAATGGTTTGAGAGACTCGTCTTGTAGAATTGTAATCATTCAGGTAGTATCTAAGTACTCATGGTGGAAAGTGAACCTTAGGACATGTACTGCTTCAAACTTCTATTGATTATGTATGCACTCTTCTATGCACTACCAAAGTTATGTTTTATAGCTTTTATTTCCAGGTCTATATTCCTGTGTCTCCGTCCCTCTGTCTCCCTCATTCTCCCTTTCTGTTTGTGTCCCATAGTTTTCTTCTTTCTCTGTCTCCCTCCCTCTATCTGCTTCCCTCCTTCTGTCTGTTACCCTCTATTTTTATCTCTATATGTCCCTGTCTTCCTCCCTCTGTCTCCCGCTCTGTCTCTCTATCTCTGTCTGTCTCTGCCTCTATCTCTCTGCCCCTGTCGCTGTATATATCTCTATGTGTCTGTCTCTGTCTTTATCTATTTCACCCTCCCTCTTTCTATCTCTCTCTTTCTCTATCTCCCTCTCTCTCTCTGTCTTTTTCTGTCTCCCTTCCTCTCTCTCTCTGTTAACGTTCCTCTAACTCTTTCTTACTTTCTTCGTATGTGTCACTCACTCTCTCTGTTTCCCTCACTCTCTGTTGCTACAAGACCGCAGAGGGGGAAGCCAGCACATTTTGCAATTTTCTTCCAGCAAGAAACCCTCCCTTACACCCAACTGAAGTTGAGTTCTATACTGGTTTCTACCCTGAAAGGGGTTTACTAGAGCCCTTTGTAAGAGAAGATATCTGCCGTGTAGAGACCACTAACACAAGAAGAGCCAAGCCTTTATCAATACACAGAGCACTTCTTCAATAGGGTTTACTCTTGCTAAATTGTGCACAGTTTTAGCTTATAACACATCATGAATATTCTACCATCAATAAATGAGAGAGCAAACAGAGAGAACGTGCCTTGAATTTTCAGAGAGCAGCCATGGAACGTCTCTCTAATGGTTCTATGCAGAATAGCTCTGGCGTGCACCAAAAGTGAAGATAAACTATGAACGCATGCACACACACTTTTAACTTGGCATGCATATTATACATCCAGCTTCTCTGCAAGAGGCTTCCCTGGCTTCGCTGTGTGCAGGCAGCCGAGGCCAAGGTTAAGGCTTTGTGCAGCAAGTTCGAGACACCCAAGGAATTTCCACAAAAGGAATTGCAGAGCCCCGACTAACACTGAAAGCCTTTAGTGTGCTTTTTTTGTAGCTGATAGACAGGAAGTATTTCTCTTTGTCTAGCCTGGAGATCAGAGCTGTTGGCACTGCTGCACTTCACAGGTTGGCACAGGCACACCATTGAGTTATGGTGGAGAGGAAAAGGAGAGGTATGTGCCGTAATCCATTCACTACATTCAAACAGTAATCAGCAGATGTACAATAAGTGGTACATCCCCAGAGGTATGTCAGTTATTGTGCACTGTGACATCACCACAATGGATGCACCGTATTTACAATGTGGTATATTATGGAGCAAAAATGACACAGATATGTGATGTATTTGTGTTGTGAAGGTGGTGCATTTCTTGACTTGCGTTCCAAACGCAACGTACTTCCAGCAATGTTGTTGGGGCCCCATGCTCATAATGCTGTGTCAATCCTTACACCTGCTTCAAGCAGGTGCAGGGTTTTGATGCAGCATAAGCCCAAAAGTGTCTATAAAAGTTTTTATGAGGTATAGTGGGCTTAGGGTACGTACTGTTTCAAATCCCCTTTGACTATGCATGCACTGTTCTTTGCACCGGCAAATTTGTGTTTTATACCTTCAATTCCCTAGTCTCTCTCCTTACACTTGCAGCAAACACTCTTTCACCTAGACACTCTCCTTGCAGAATTGTAATAATTTACGGCCTCATTTATGTGACTTCTTGTGCCAGTGGAACGACACATTTTGTGATGTTCTGTCGCACGGATGTCAGCGTGATATTTATCTGGCAGCACTAAGGCACTTTTTTTGGTGTACTGTTGCCTGATAAATATCAGCTCCTTTAATGCAGTGTTCTGCGTTAAAGGGGTGTGCAATGGGTGTTGCTGAGGGTGTTCCCAGTAACACCCATGGCCTTTTTACACTTTCGCACATTTATGAGAAATCGAAAATCAGAGGCACTGCCAAAAACGTATGCCTCCCCAGTGGAGGCGTAAGGAAGGTGCAACAGGGAAAAATAGTTTTATTTCTCTTCATTTGTTTGTTTTCTATGTGTGCTGCTTTCTGCAGAACACGTAGAAAAAGGAAAAGTCTCTTGTGATAATTTTTCTACAGAAAGGTTTCCTTACCTGTACAAAAATAATCATCCTTGCAATGCAGGCAGCCTTGCACCATTGTTCAAAGGTTCCTGTGTTGGTGCATGCAGACCATTGTGCGCTGGCGCAAAAGAAAAGAATAGGAATGTGCTGTATCTTATAGATATGGCGCATTCCTGCATTTTTCTTTTGCCATAGAGAAGCGTAGTGGGAAGGCCTGCTACACTTTTCTACAACAAAATCTCATAAATGAGACCTATGTCAGTAGTCAAGTATTCATGATACAAAGTGGGCCTTAGGGCGTAGAGTGTTTCAAACTGCTTCAGACTGTGCATACACTGTTCTATGTACCTGCATATTTGTTTTATTTATGTTGAATTTCGCAGTTTCTATCTTTTCACTTCCACCAAACACTCTGTTACTCTTGGTATAGTTTTCTACTGACTCATTGATCAGTGTGTAGTAAGGCATTCACTACATTAAAACAGTAATTAGTAGTTGTACAATAAGTGGTATATCCCCAGAGATATGACAGTTATTGTGCACAGTGACATCACCACCATGGATACATCGTATTTACAATGTGGTGCACTATGAGGCGAAAATGGCACAGATATGTGATATATCTATGCTGTGAAGATGGTACATTGCTTGACTTGCATTGGAAGTGCAATGCAGCTACAGGAATGCTCTTTGGGCCCTATGCTCATAATGCTGTGTCAATCCTTACACCTGCTTCAAACAAGTGCAGGGTTTTGACGCAGTATAAGCTGAAAAGTGACTGAATCAAATCTTTTAGATTTCACTTATTTACTTTTAGGTGGCGTTCCTGTGCCAGAACACTCCCTACCTGTGCAAGAAAGCCTCCTTCTGGCGCAGGGCTTTACAATGTGACGCACCTTCCAAATACGTCACATTGTAAACACCATACATTATAGTACATCTTTTGTACCACCACTGCATCACAAATGTGATGCAATAGTTGTGTAAAAGAGGCACAAGGACGTTATAAAACTGCCCTTAATACATACAAATTCATCCAGGCAGTTTCACCAATAGTGCAAATTGAAGCATAGACTTGTAACATATTTATATGCATATGTTACATTCAAGTGCTTCGTAGGTACTGCAGTATACTATAAGTAAACACCTTATAGATTTATGCTGTAGCACATCCTTATAGTTCTGCACTTCCACATTCACCATTCAATACTAATGTATTCATTCATTCATTTATGAACTACACATTCTTTCTGACAAACTTTTACAGACTAACATAGAAATATAATTCTTTTTTTTTAACCAGCAGAGGTAGTTCTAAAAAGAACTGGGTTTTTTTGTCTTTGTTGTTTTATGTTTTTTTGTAGTTTTTTAAACATTTTTTGTTTTTCTTTTTTGAAAAACCCCCCAGAAAAATGTAACTTTAGTAACAAAATAACTGTGGGCCTCGAACTAAAAAGTAAAAAAATAAATTATTCTTTCGGGCAACGGTGCTGCTCCTGCCTCTTGACTATGAGGTCCACAGATTGCTCTCTATAGCACAGCAACTGATTGCAAAATTTGCAACGGAAAGTAATGTTCGCAAACTGGGGAACAATAATAGTGGTAGGACCGCTTCCAGGAGGTGGTGGTGGTGCACTTGAGGTGCTAGCCACTGCAGGTGGTGGATTATTCCGTTGGCTGCGTGTTGCCTCCCTTGCATAATTCACTGGATGCAAATTCCTTACGTGACGGTCCATACTTGCCGTCCCAAAAGAGTATTTTTTTGTAGGGTTACCTCTTGATAATGTTACCTGACATATTGTGCATGTGACCTTAGGTGCATTTACCTTTTTTTGGCCCATCTGGAAAACTAAAAAATTTCCAAATGAATGCTTCTTTTTTTTCTTTTGAGGAGACTCATTTACAAATTCATTTTCATCATATGAATTCTCAGATGGTGATTGAGGCAGATCAGCCATATTGATGAAAAAGTTCTACTTGTTTGCAGCTCCAAATAAATGATCCTGCTCCTCAGATAGTCCAAGTAGAATGATCAAAATGGGAGGGGTCTTTCAACAGTTGGAATAGGAAGTATTATGAACCAATGAAATGTCTTCTTTTACAGTCACATGACTGTGCGTACTCTTATGGTGCGCTTACAAAGCTCTTTCGGTGCGTGTACGTACGTCACGATGTGTGTAATTGCTTTGAAAAGTAATATACGCTTATTAAAAGTTAAAATAAACTATTTTCTTTATTATCCCAGATAGTGTCTAACTTTCAATAAATACATAGATATATTGTTATAAACATTATAAACGTTTTGTTGGGTACGCGCATCGTGCATCGTACGAACGCAAATGACGTCACACGGAAGCGCTGATTTGTGATGTATGCGCGCGTACGCGCTGAGCATGACTTACAGTACAAAAGACAGTGCGATTACCATACGGTGCGATTATCCCCCCCAAAAAAAGGAATTATGTAGAATTAAATTTTTATATTAAAAAAATATATATTTAAAAAAATTGTATTTGTTTTTGTTTTCAGTTTACATTAAAATGTAAAATATAAATAAAAAAAAGAAAATGTAAATATTTATTATAAAAATGAAGAAAAAAGTTTAATTTTTTTTTAATTAATACATTTAACAATTATCAGTTACAAAACCTTAGAAATTCACTGAAAAAACCACATTGTGAAACCTATGGTTTTTTCAGTGAATATATATATATATATATATTACCTACTGGCGGTCGCCAGTAGGTAGTTATAGTTAGGATTGGCTACCATAGGAAACCCGCAACATTCTATTGGGAATAACTCTGGCGCCGGTTGAGGAATTTGTGTGTAATTTTCCAAACTTTTGGCCAGCTCCGCTCCTTCCCTGGAAGTTTCGGGGGGATTCGTGGAGTGGGGGCTGAGAAAAAAGGGGGGTCCCAAAACGTGTTTTCCCCATGTTAATTTCTATAGGACGGTCTGACAAGTCTACAGCCCGAACCGCTGAACGGAATTATGCCAAACTTGGCAAAATTGTAGGGACTGGTACGCAGATGTGCCTTTGCTATATTTGGTGAAAATTGCTCCAGTTGTTGTTTTGAAAATGAACTTCAACTACACATATATATCTGTAAGCGCTCTCCGAGCGCTCACAGGTGCGTGTACCGGGGAGCGCACCCGGCGAGCTACAGGAGTGCGCGAGCGGAAAGCTGATTGGCTGTCGGGTGTCTGTCAACATTCTAAACAGTCCGGAGAGTCTGCCATCTTGTGTCTCGGTAGAATCGAGACACAAGAGGTGAGAAAGAAAGGGGGAAATAATTAAAAGGGGGCAGAGTAGACACCCCCTGACCCACTAGGTTTTCTGAGAGGGGCCTAGAAGGACCCTGAAGGGTAAGCGCTGGGTGTGTTCCCAGGTGTGCTCTCCGGTACGCGCACCCTGAGCGCACCAAGGGGAAAACAGTGAAATAGTTTTAAAAAAGAATTGGGGTGAGGGGCACTCTACCCTGCTCTCTTTTCAAGTTTTGAAGTATTACGTTTCATTCTTTTCTGAAACTACACAAAATGGCGGCAATAGGGTGTATCAGAGACAGATAGTGAGAGAAAGGAGGCAGGAGATGAAGAAGAGATGTCAAATATACATTGGTAAAAATTCAGTGGGAGAAGGGCAGTAAATATGAGTAAACTTACTATGTAACCTAAAAATTGTGCACTCTATACTATAAGTATTTCATTATACTACAATCACTTCGCTTTTACCTCATAAATTAGAAATAAAAATGAATAATATGGCAACTAATTTTGAATTTGTAAATAATAATTTATTGTTCAAATTTCTCATAATTTAACAGAACTTGTAGTATGTCCTCATCTGGTATTTCATCTTCATTCATATATTTAATCTCCTCATGAAAATTGTTCATTGATGATTGTTGGCATTCTATTTTATCCAAACATTCAATTAGTTCTTCATCTAGAGATTGATCCAAAAAACCTTTTAAGTCATCTTCAAACTTCATGTCATTTTCATTTTCAAGATGTGTTGTTGTAATTTCAAATTTTAAATTCAAATTTCTTGCTGTAAATTGCAGAAAAAAGTAATCACGTTCAATTATCGTTTTTAGTAATACATAACATAAAAGTAGCTTAATCAAGTATTTAGTTCTTTAAAATTAATTGGGCAGTGTATAGTGTCAGACAGGAACTAGAAATATAAACCACTGCATGTGATGAAACCAATCTTAAACAATAATTACAACAGAAGGACTGTAAATAACTAATGGAAAACACAAAATGATAGGTACATTGCGCAAGGGGCTTGTAAATATGCCAATGAAACCATTATACTATCTCTACACCAGCATTAATGTCAAACATTGCTCACGCGGCTTGTAAATATGCCAATGAAACCATTACACTATCTCTGTACCAGCATTAATGTCAAACATTGCGCAAGCGGCTTGTAAATATGCCAATGAAACCATTACACTATCTCTGTACTCCCACACTCACCTTCTTTGAAACCTTCTCCTTTACTTCCCTTCCTCTCTCTTCCCATCCTTTGCTCCTTCACTCTTTTCCCTTCTCTTACTCTCCTTACTCCACTTCACTAATTCCTTGTCTTACTCCCTCTGTCCTCTTACTTCTACACTCCCCTTACCTCATTCTCTCTCTGTTACCCACATTCTCTCCGTCCTCTTAGTCTCTCACTCCTTTTCTATCACGCTCACTCCCTATAACTGAGCCATACTCCCACACTCACCTTCTTTCAGACCTTCTCCTTCACTTTCCTTCCTCTCACTTATCTTTCTTTACACCTTCACTGTTTTCCCTTCCCTTACTCTCCTTACTCCACTTCACTAATTCTCTTACTCCACTGTCCTCTTACTTCTACACTCCTCTTCCCTCATTCTCTCTCTGTTAGCCTCATTCTCTCCATTCCCTTAGTCTCTCACACCTCTCCTGTCACACTCACTCCCTACAACTCAGCTACATTCCAACACTCACCTTCTTTCAAAACTTCTCCTTTACTTTCCTTCCTGTCTCTTCCCTTCTTTCGCTCCTTCACACTTTTACCTTCCCTTACTCTCTTTACTCCACTTCACTAACTCATTCTCTTACTCCCTCTGTCCTCTTAGTTCTACACTCCCCTTCCCTCATTCTCTCTCTGTTAGCCTCATTCTCTCCGTCCCCTTAGTCTGTCACTCCTCTTCTATCACGCTCACTGCCTATAACACAGTCACACTCCCTCACTTATGTTTCTTTCCTCACTCACTCCGGGCCTCATTTATGAGCAATGACGCATCGCTGTGTGAAAGCAGCGATGCGTCACTTCTCAGTGCGCTCTCCTTGCGACATTCCTGATGCGTCATATTTAATGTATGACACATCATGTCGCAAGGAGTTACAGATACGTCAGTATTTCTGACGTATCTGTAAGCGCAAAAGTGACGCATTGCTGGAGTGTGTCACTAAAGTGACGCAACTCCAGCAATGCACCCTTTCACATGGGGCAAGCCCGATGTGAAAGGGCCTGCGTCAGTCTTAGGCCTCCTGTGAGGCAGGCGCAAGATTTTGTCGCAACGGCGTCCTAAAAGTGACGCAGTGAAATCTCATAGATTTCACTGTGTCACTTCTACCACCCTTCCTTGCGTCAATACGCCCCCTTTGCATACATTATACCTGGCGCAGGTATAATGTGGCGCAGGGGTTTACAAAGTGACGCATCTACCTAGATGCGTCATTTTGTAAATATGACTCAACAAGGCGCATTTTTTACCCCACTGGTGCATCACAAAAAGTGACGCACTGGTGGCGTAAAAGTGACGCATGGCCTCATCTTATCTCACACTCACTTGCCTTTATCCAGTCTGTATCCCCACTCTTTCCTCAACATCACTGCTCTTTTCTTACCCTTCCACACCCCGTTCCTTTACTACATTTTCTTCACTTATCCTCATTTCCCATGTTCACTCTCCTTCTCCTCACTCACCTCCCACACTCACCTTCTTTCAGTCCCCCTACTTCACTTCAATTCCCCTCTCGACCCTTTCTTTACTATCTCACTCATTTTCCTCTCCTCTCTCACTGCACTCCACTTCAGTTACTCTTTTTGATTTTTTAACAATACAGCTCTTTTTTGAGAATTGGAGGTAGTTCTAAAAACAACTTTTTTTTTCTTCTTTTTTCGTTTTTTTCTCAACAAAAACAAAAACAGGGAATGTCAAACTGCTCAACAGGAGCAAAAAAAAAGAATCAAAATTAGGGGCGGGGATGGCAGCGGTGGTTCTCTCTTGCTCGGACAATGGTCATAATACTTTGTTCACCATAACAAAGTAGTTCACCACAATCTTTACAGTTGTTTGTGATGCCATGAAAAACAGGCTGAATATTTGGAATCAGCTGTTCTGGTCGCCCCCTCACCGATACAGTTGCTCCTCCAGTTGAAGTAGAGGCACCATCCCTTGGAGCCTCTCGTGCCAGAGCCCTGACACTCTCCCGGGCATAGTTCTGAGGATGCCTGCGCTGAACGTGGCGAATCATAGTTGAATTTCCGAAACTGTACTTCCTTGTGGGGTCTCCTCGGGAAAGTACAGTATGGCAGATCTTGCACTCCACCTTTGGAGCATTTACTTTCTTTTTATCAGCAGGTATTGAAAAAAATTTCCATAGGAAGTGCTCCTTTACTCTAGGTTGAGGAGCCTCTTCATCAATGAACCCATCTGAGTCCTCACTGCTACTGGTGGGTCTAGCAGCCATGATAATTCCAAAAAGGGTGAGCAGCAAAAAACAGGTCTTTCAGTCACAAAAGTGAAAGAAGAAGTGAAGGAAATGGGTGGGGTTTTCATTCTTTGTAAAAAAAAACTGTTAGCAACCAATGAAAACTGTTATTTTAAGGTCACATGACTTGAAGCACTTCCGGGGGCGCTTACGCAGCACGAACTTGGGCACTTACGCGGCGAGCCTAAATGACGTTTTGCTAGCTTTATGGAAATGCAAAATCATTTCCATTCTGAAAATCAAAAATACTACTTTTATAAGTATGGTACTGAATGTCCTGCATTATTATTTAGTTTTCATACATATTTTTTTTTACGAACGCAGAAATAGCGCTCTCGCTGCGCTCTCGGGTGAGCTTACCGGTGCGCGCACCTTGAGCGCTCCAAAACAAAATGATACGGGTGAGCTTACCGGTGCGCGCACCCTGAGCGCTCCAGGACAAAATGATAAAAAAAGAATACATTGAACAAATAATTTTTTTTTTTTAAATTACTTATAATTAATAGTTATAAAAAACAGCTAATAAAAAAAATCGTAGGTTACAAATTCGATATACAAAGGAATTAGCTTTTAAAAAACTATGAAATTCACTGAAAAAATCATAGGTTTCACAAACATTATAGTTAGGAATTAGCATTTAAAAAACCTTTGAAATTCACTAAAAAAACATAGGTTTCACAATCGTTATAGTTAGGAATTAGCATTTAAAAAACCTTTGAAATTCACTGGAAAAAACCATAGGTTTCACACTTGTTATAGTTAGGAATTAGCATTTAAAAAACCTTTGAAATTCACTGAAAAAACCATAGGTTTCACACTCGTTACAATTAGGAATTAACATTTAAAAAACCTTTGAAATTCACTGAAAAAACCATAGGTTTCACACTCATTACAGTTAGGAATTAGCATTTAAAAAAAACTTTGAAATTCACTGAAAAAAACATAGATTTCACACCAGTTATAGTTAGCTGAACATTTTACTCATACAAAACCATTAAAACTCCCTCGTTATAGTTAGTTGGACTCACTATAAATCGCGCGCCCGCAATCCACTGCTGATGATGTCACATATTACATTATTCATGACATGGTCAGTGACATCACTGATGACATCACTGATAACATCTCAAATGACATCACTGATGACATCACTGATGACATCATCCATGCGATAATACGATGCACCTCCTCACACTCTAATCTAACCTTTGATACACCCATTGTTAAATACAAACTTCCATTCCTGAAACCATTGACACACCAATACCAGTTACTACATACACACTCACTGATTCCTAGGTCACATTGATAGACGCATTGACTTATGCAATCACAGGTTGTCATATATAGTCATTTATATATGCCAACTCTCACATGCACTGTGTTTTACATATGTACTTACTTGGACATGTAGCACTGAGATATCCATTCACTCACCAACACACCCATGCACACAGTAAACCGCCTATACAGCTGTTTCCACATACACTCTTGAACCCATACACCAAGTGAATTAACTACTCACACATCTATGCACAGAGTCACACACCTCCCAGTCACCTCCACAAACACTCACCCTCACATACAAATACTTGGGTTACCAATGAATAACCCATATAGCCAGTCATATAGCTACTAATCAATACATGCAGCAGCTTACACAACAACAGACATAATGATGCACACATTCTAACAGCTTAGTCACTAACCGATGCATTCAGTAAGACACATTTAATCTCTCACTCATACAGTCAGTCACGCACCTACTAAATGCTTTACCCAGACACTCATACATACACTCATTCTTCAATATGTCAAACACATTTAACTTTACAGGAACACACATTCACTGGATGATGTCATTAGTGATGTCATCAGTGATGTCATTTGAGATGTCATCAGTGATGTCATCCGTGATGTCACTGACCATGTTATGAATGATGTAATATGTGACATCATCAGCAGTGGATTGCGGGCGCGTGACTTATAGTGAGTCCAACTAACTATAACGTGGGACTTTCAATGGTTTTGTATGAGTAAAATGTTCAGCTAACTATAACTGGTGTGAAACCTATGGTTTTTCAGTTGTGAGAACAATTCTGTGTATCTTCTTTTCCAAATTCCACAAGGGACAGCCCAGGTAAAAAGTAGCTTGGAGACATACAGGAATTGTAATTGTGTCTGAAAACTTACATTCTGACAGCAAGGTTATAATTCTGCCGGGCTGCAGAACCTTTTTGAAATTATTTTTTTAAAGTTCAGTTGCACTTGGCGTTGGTGGTCATTTCGCTGCTGCTAGCTCTCCACAAATGACTATGGGGCAGATGTATCAATGTATTTTTTAGTCGCAAACGCTGCGAATCACCAAAAAATAGCGTTTCCGACTAAAAAATATGAAATCGCATGTATGTAAAAAATCGCATTGCAAATTAAGAAATTGCAATTTTTGCGATTTCTTAATTTGCGAGAACAGGTATTTTTAGAATTTTATTGCGATTCATTATTTTGCGTGTTTCAAGTTTAGCATAATTCGCAAACAAGTAATCGCAGCATAAGAAATCGCAACAAGATGTATGAAAAATTCGCAATTAGCAAATTTCATAAAATTGCAAATTAAGAAATCGCAGTTAACACCAACTACATGCAGGTGGTAACTAGAAAAAAATAATAAAAGGCACCCACAATGCACTGAGATTTTTTACAAAATGGCTGAACTATACCTGATAGCCAGGAGGCTGCGTATTCAAGCAGTTGCACAGAGGAGACAGAGACAGAAGAGAATCTTCAGACTACGCATAACGCTGTTCCAGCAGACTGAAGAGGACATATATGACAAATACAGACTTCATCCAAACACCATTTTGGATCTCATAAATGAATTGAAACCTTTTTTGGAGCATCGAACAGGCAGAATACAATCAATTCCAACCCATGTGCAGATATTGTGCTCACTGCACCTTTCGGCTTCAGGGTCTTTTCAAAGCGTCATTGCAGAGGTTGGCGGGGTGTCCCAAAGTGCCCTTTCACGCTTTTTTCATGTCTTCCTGGATGCAATGCTGAACAGGCTTCACCATCACATCTACTTCTTAAACACCCAACAAGCCATACAAGAAACCAAGTTGGATTTCTATCAAATTGCACGTTTCCCACATATGATTGGATGCATTGACGGAACCCATATTGCCATCACTCCACCAGCAGCCACAGAATATGTTTTTGGAAATAGGAAAAGCTACCACTCCCTCAACATCCAGATTGTGTGCAATGCCAAATATATCATCAATGATATAGTGTCAAAGTACCCAGGCGGCACACATGACTCCTTCATTTTCAGACATAGTGGAATTCATAGATGTCTGAGTGCTGGACAGTTTGGAGAGGGATACCTGCTAGGTAAATCACACTCATGCATACATACATCCATCCATCCATCATTTGAGAACGGAACATACAGTTACTCTCTTGTTTCTTCCATGCAGGTGATAGTGCCTATGCAGTGCGTGACTGCATCCTAACGCCATACTTGAATCCAGCAAATGCAAGTGAGAGAAGATATAACAGGGCACACCGGTCAACACTTGGGGTCATTGAACGCACATTTGGCATTTTAAAAAGCTGTTTCCGCTGCATACACAAAAGTGGAGGTGCTTTGCAATACAGTCCTGAAACCTGTTGCAGAATTGTAACTAGCTGTGCAATGCTGCATAACATGGCTATGCTCAAAGGCACAGATATTGAAGTGAGTGAGTCAGGCACATCTGATGATGATGACATACCTCCACCTAGAAGGGCTGCAGCTGGAGTAGGAGCAGCGGCTGGCCGTCAAAGACAGTGTGAGATTACACGGAATTACTTTTAGGTAAGACAAGCAATGTCACAAAATTTCAAATTTTTGCAAGTGTTGTTTTTATTCACAACACACAAACCATAGTACAGTTTTCAAACTGAAAATGTTAGTTCACAGTAAGGGTAAAGTAACACAAATGTGAAAGAAAGCCATGTTAGACAATGCTTTAATGAAAAAAGTCTTGCACTGTAAACTGTCACTTCTTGCGCTGGCGGCTTTGCGCTGGGTGTTCTTCTGATTGCATGCTTTCATGATCAGGTGCAGTGCTGGTATGCCTTCCACTTCTGCGCTGGGTCATTTGAGTAGTTGCTGTGGGGTTCCTACTAATCCTGCTGGAGGTGTCCTCGCTGTCAGCTGAAGCAAAGAGAGCGCTTGCGCCAGAGTTTGCAGTTTGTAACATTTCAACTGTTGAGGTGACTTTATCCACACCTTTTGCCATGTTATGAGTGCATTCACTCATTTCAGGCTGCATGTTGATGCTGCGCCTAGTGAAGTTGCATGTCACGGTACATAGCCGGTTAATGGCTTTTGTATAGCCTTGCATTCTCATATGTGCATGGTGTGCAGCCCTGTTGCGAGAAGACTGAGTACGTTCGAGGGTCAGACACAGTCTGTCAATTGATGCTGCCATGCTTTCTTGATTTTTGTTAAATTTTAATAGCTGTCTATTTATTGATCGAAGGGCCTTATGTTGCAGGCTCTGCACATGAAGCATGTCCTGCTCTAATCCGGCAAAAACTGTTGGTGTTTCCAGTTGCCCACTGCTGCTCCTACATGTATCCGACCTGTATGTATGTGGCCTTCTTTGACTTTGGGGTTGCTCTTGAGAGCCACGAGGGCAAACTGTGTCATGGCCACTGTCTACTGTACTCCCATCATTATTGTCATCTTCTTCCAATGGTGGCAGAGGAGCTACCTGCCTGCGCTTTCTGCGTACAATTGAGTAGGGACAGTCTCATCAGTGCATCCTCTTTCAGCATCTGATACAACATGAGGAGGTGAATCATCACCCTCACTTTGACCCCTGGATTCCCTTGATTGTTCTGTGGATGTAGAGTGAGACATATGAGTTTGTGTTTGTATGTGCATTTTCTGACAAATAAAGTTTTTTTTTAACAAATACCTTTCACTATACTATATTTCTGCCTTCAAAGTTAAATTACAAACTTTTCATGTGTTTCTGTGATGTAAATGTGATGCAATTATGAGTGCACTACAACTACCATGATGCACTGCTTGCTATATGTTTAACTGTCTCCCAGGACTACTACATTCCTCAAACTGAGTACATGCACTAGACATACACACATGCATTAGACTATTCTTCTGGACTTCTTTGCATGCAACTTACCTTGTGCAGTTGGTGTAGGGTCAGAGCTGTCCATGTCAGCCACTCCACTCACACTCCCTGGCAGCAGAGTGGATTCAACAAGTTCTTTGTGTGGTGTTGGTTGATCTGATACAACATGAGGAGGTGAATCATCACCCTCACTTTGATCCCTGGATTCCCTTGATTGTCCTGTGGATGTAGAGTGAGACATATGAGTTTGTGTTTGTATGTGCATTTTCTGACAAATAGAGTTTAGTTTTAACAAATACCTTTCACTATACTATATTTCTGCCTTCAAAGTTAAATTACAAACTTTTCATGTGTTTCTGTGATATAAATTTGATGCAATAATGAGTGCACTAAAACTCCCATGATGCACTGCTTGCTATATGTTTAACTGTCTCCCAGGACAACTACATTCCTCAAACTGAGTACATGCACTAGACATACACACATGCATTAGACTATTCTTCTGGACTTCTTTGCATGCAACTTACCTTGTGCAGTTGGTGTAGGGTCAGAGCTGTCCATGTCAGCCACTCCACTCACACTCCCTGGCAGCAGAGTGGATTCAACAAGTTCTTTGTGTGGTGTTGGTTGATCTGATACAACATGAGGAGGTGAATCATCACCCTCACTTTGATCCCTGGATTCCATTGATTGTTCTGTGGATGTAGAGTGAGACATATGAGTTTGTGTTTGTATGTGCATTTTCTGAGAAAGAAAGTTTTTTTTTAACAAATACCTTTCACTATACTATATTTCTGCCTTCAAAGTTAAATTACAAACTTTTCATGTGTTTCTGTGATGTAAATTTGATGCAATTATGAGTGCACTACAACTCCCATGATGCACTGCTTGCTATATGTTTAACTGTCTCCCAGAACTACTACATTCCTCAAACTGAGTACATGCATTAGACTATTCTTCTGGACTTCTTTGCATGCATCTTACCTTGTGCAGTTGGTGTAGGGTCAGAGCTGTCCATGTCAGCCACTCCACTCACACTCTCTGGCAGCAGAGTGGATTCAACAAGTTCTTCGTGTGGTGTTGGTTGATCTGCAGTTGATGTTCCACCTCCAGTTTTGTTTGCTTCCTTAATTCTTTCTGCAACCCTCTCTTTAGATCTTTGACGCATGTCATACCAGCTTTTTTTCAGTTCTTCTATGGTACGGTTTGTAACTCCAACAGCATTCACTTTTTGCCTTTTTCCCAAAAAGCAACTCATGGCTGCACACCATTTCTTCAATCAGAATTTCTTGTTCCTTTTCTGAAAACTTGTGTTTTCTCTTCCTTTTGTCTCCAGCACTTCCCTCCTGTGTGTTCTGGGACTCCATTGCACTCCAAACAGGTCTGCTCTGCCTCCAAACTGTTTTCCAACTGCCACTGGGTGTGGCTCAGGCTAGCAGGTGCAGGAACTCACTCCCTTCACCTGGGTGTGATGTCATCAGCCTGTTCCTGCATTGCAGATTCCTGTTTTTTGCGATTTCTTAATTTGCGAATTTCGCAATTTAAGAAATCGCAAAATATTCTCAGAATTTTTAGCGATTTTTAGGGAATCGCAAAATACTACATACATACCATTTTGCGATTCTGCAATTGCGATTCGCAAAAAAACGCAATTTCAGAATCGCAAAACACAATATTGATACATCTGCCCCGATGTGAATTGAGTGGAGAAATTCTTGGCAGTTAACACTAACTAGCAACGCCTGTCTGCAGATCCCAGTGCATGTAGTTCCTCAGCTAGGAAACGTCTTGTTTCATGTTTATTCTAAGCGAGTGGGGGTGCACACTCCTGGATCCATCATCACCAGGACCATGAGAAAAACAAGCTGTGAATGGGGTTGCAGCGCCCAAATAGAATTCTCTCAGAGTTAAATTGCCGGAAAGAGCATTAAACACACAAAGGAGAGACTTTTACAGAAATGCCTAAATAACAAGCCAGCATTTCTGAATGCCAATGATAGTAACCAATGTCAAATTGGTGGGTTTCCCAAACCCCACAAAAGAGATATAATAGGTCGATAAAAGCTCGACCTAAAAAGGTGTAGGGCTTAGGGCAGAGCCCTGAGGGACTCCCGTAAATACTGCACATGGATTGGCATAGCATGGGGGAATCCAAACTTGTTGGTGTCTATATGCTAAGAATGAAGTTAGCCAGTCCAGAGCTTGCCCTATCACTCCAATGGCTTAAAGATGATCCAACAACTTCATGTGCGGAATCGTATTTGTTGTACCCTGCACAAAGAGACACTGGAAACCATGTTGTATATTCCAAGTCTTCTTTATTGGTTCCTGTTCAGGGTAGTATCAATCATAGTTCAGCCAGCTCTAGTCAGGTACAAGCCATGTACCAGCTCCTACAACTCCCACACCAGCCCCACCAGGAGCAGCCTGCCTAGCTGCTCAGCCCATCTCCAACTGTCACCACTCATCCACACAGGCACCCAGGCGTTCCATTCATAACAGGCACACCAACATTCCATTACCATCTCCCATTCTGGCTGAGCAGCTAGGAGGACCTAGGCTGATCACATATAAATGTAACACCTAGGATATAACAGTATTGATTGCTGCCGAGAGGTCAAGCGTAATCAATACGGACACTCCCCCTGCATCCAGGGTTCCTCTAATATATTCTGATAGCTCCACCAGTGCTTTTTCTGTACTATATCGGGCTCTAAAACTTGACTGAGTAGGGTAACGCAAATGATTTGTTTTCAAAAAGCTACACAGCTGTATATTCACCTATGTCTCTAACATTTTAGAAAGGGCAGGTAACAGGGAAATAGGCCTATAATTAGCCGGAATGGTGGAATCATTGCCTGCTTCCACATGCTAGGGACTGTAGCTGTCCTTATTGATATATTTAAAATGCAATTAGACACCGGATTGATAATGTCTGCCCCTAATGCCAATAATTCAGTGGGACACAAATATGTAGGAGAGCCAGATTTAATGGCCTTTAGAGCCTGCAAGAAGCTATCCAGGAGAAAAGTCTCAAAGGTGCTCAACTTAATCTTAAAACGGGAGTCCATAATATTTTATTGTTTTATCAATTAATCTACAACAGGTATTTGCCCTAATGACAAATGGATGCTCAAAATTTAGGTATTAAAAAAAACTCCCAAGCTTTTCACACCATTCAGCCGAGACAGAATGGGAGTAAACACAGTAAACACAGACACCAAAAATATCCCCATACAAAAATATCATGACCAAAATATTGATGTCAAAAATACCTACATTCTATACTTATAATAGTGAGCACAAAAATATCGAGAAAAATAAAATTGGTCTTAAATATATTTGTACAAGCTATCATTATATATGTATACATGTATAAACAGCGTTGCTCCTTCCGTCTCCCTTTGCCCCACTTGACTCATGAGAGCCGTGCCAAGTCCACAGAGGCATACATAATGAGAATGTGCTGTGTATCTGAGCACACAAAGTACAGAGGACAATAACTGCAGCAGGAACCTTCATTTACAGGAGGGGAGGTACGAGCACCCGTTACCTTTCAGCCCTAGCATGCATTCCACATACTCCAGTTTATTGCATACAGACAGAATATTCTTAGTTTACAGCTATTAGTAAGGTAACATACAAATGGAAGAAGAATCTGCGAGAAGGGTGGCTGCCCTGAATATCTTTGCAAGGGCACCTAATAAAGGTCAGCAGAAAACAGAAACACAAGCCAAAGACAGTAGCCTGCAAGACAAACTTAGGAAATTAGAGAAATTGAAAAAATCCGAGACATCAAAGTGGTGGGAAGTTACTTCTCTACAAGATTATATTGATAAGGACATGGTGCCTAGGGGATTGTGCATCTCTACAACCCCTTCATATGAATCCCCAACCCCAAGATGCTGGATGAATGGGCGGACACCTCTGCCAGAAGCTCTAAGCAAAGGTTAACCATCTTGGTTAAATACGCATGGAAGGACAGAGAGGGAATATTGCAAGACCTCAAATCACTGGAAGAGGAACTACGAAACTAGAAAGAGCACAAAATCACAAAAAAATATGTAGATGATTTGAAAGAAAGACTAAGGACCTACGAAGACGACATCAAGGACGTAAGCAACGTAAACTTCATCAATATTGCGTGGACTATGAAAGCAGCAGAATACTCAGGTAGAGCCACAAATATCACCATCTATATGAGAAACTGTCACTCGGGGATCCCATTGAAAGCCTGGCAGAAAGTGCAAGTGGCACAGACTCAATCACCAGCAGCGACACAGAAGGTGATCTCTCTCTGGTGCAGAACAGAATGTCTGAAAAAGATTCGGGTGGAAGGGTACAGCCCACGTTTTTTGATGAATACCACCTCCTTAGGACAAGGAGGCAAACCACAAGAACTGTTCAACCACCAAAGACACGAGGGAGAGGTCAGGGACAACGGGGTCGAGGAAGAAGTGAGGAAGTAACTGGAAGAGAAGGAAGCGACAGAGGAAACAAAAGAGGAAGAGGACATGGACAGAGGCTCATGGGAACCAGACAATCAGGCCAGAAAACACAAACTTAATGGACGATGTCATGATAAACAAAACTATCATCAACCTCTCACATAGAACTCTCTCTATGGCGGAAAAACGCACCCTTTGCCTAGGTCTCTCTTTCTGCCCTACTAACACCTTTGATTATCCAGAGACTAGAATAGACATATTTACATTTGTGCATCCGCGCTGTTTGTTTGATGTTTTGATATGAATTTTGAAATGCATATTTTGTTATTCTTTTGTTGATGGTTTGTTAGATGTACTGTTGTACTACTTTATTGAGCTTTGTATGGTATGTCTGGTGTGTGTGTGTGGTATGTGGTGTCATATTGTTTTTGTAGAATTTGTGTCATGTTTTGGTGGGCTGTTTCATTTGAATCTGTGTAGAGTAATGAATTTTATACAAATGAATTTATATATACAACTATAAAAAAGGTTTTTGATAAAATAAAATATGAAACATAATGTTGGCTGTGGGACAATGATGTTGTTTCTAATGTAGGATGTACCAACTATATATTAATTAACTCATGGGGGGTTTGTTGTTTTTTAACTCTATTTTGGAACCCAGGGACCCTCTTTTGTATGTTTGGACTTTTACATAGAAACAGGTCTAGATGCCACTGAAGATAACAACGAGCTTAGGATGGACCAACCAGCTAAAACCAATTTTAAACCTAAATCTCTCTTCCTTCCGATAATGCAGCATGATAACATTGACACCTTTCACAAGACAGTTACCAAGGACCTGATGAGGTTTTGTAAATGGAAACCGAGCAACAAATCTTTAACTTCACCAAAGACCAATGGGGATTGATCAAATCCTTGGCAGAGGATGAAATTGTGATCATCCGTCCTGCAGACAAACTGGAAACATTGTGCTTTTGGACAGAGCTGCATACATTGCAAAAGCACAAAGACAACTGGAGGACACGAGGTTCCGCACTAAAACTAACATGCAGGAGTACAATGCAAGTATCGTAAAAATATGGAGCATGCTCACCACATGGAGGGATAATTGGATCCTCCAATGGGAAGAATATTGTTACCTCAATGTGACTATCCTAAAACACCCATTTTCTATTTACTGCCAAAGGTCCACAAAAATCCTACTACACCACCTGGAAGACCGATCGTCTCTTTTATAGGCTGTGTGTCGGAACACATCTATATTGACCATTTCCTTTGTGACTATGTTATGACCTTGCCTTCTTACGTGAAAGACACCAAAGACTTCCTTAGTAAAGTCAACAACTTTACCTGGGAGGAAGATTACCTCCTGATTTTTTTTAAAATCGTTTTTATTAACTTTTGCAGCAAATCATTAGCAGTTAGAGATGATACAACATTGCAGTCATGCCAATGGGGTGTACACAATGATCTGTGGAGGATCGACGGATTAGGGACATGAGGCCGCTAATGACTGATGCAACGTGAGAACAGGGGGGATCACTTGGGGGAGACCAGGGAGAGGGAGCTAGGAGCCTCTTGTGGGTAGAGGGAGATGGAGAGCGTGAGCTGTGGAGTGCAGGGGAGAGGGAGGAGATCACCCCAAGAAGGGAGGAAAAACCGGGGAAGAGGAGATCGGTAGGCGAAGACTGAGGCTGGAGGGGCAGGAATAATCAGACTGTACATGGCGCGTCCATTAGGAAGGTGATGGGGAGAGGGGGATGTGGGGCGGGCAGCGGGTGGCGATGGATTGTGATGAAGGCGGGGGGGATGCATGGTCCTGCACGGGGGGATCCATCTAAGAGGGATATGCATAAGGCATTGGTGCTGTCTGGAACGCCGCGGCACGCTGCGAGGGGTTCAGGGTGTCGCGCTGGTGGGCTAGCTTGAATTGATGGGACAATGTGGCCCATTTCAAGGATATGGGATGCTTGTGCTGACCCCGTGCCTCCTCCTCCCGCAGCGCGTCTTCCTCTGCTATAGCCCATTTTTTCACCGCACCCATCCATGTCTCGAAGGAAGGTCCGGTAGCTGCCCGCCAATGCATGGCTATGTTCCTTTTGGCTAAAAGCAGGGATAGTGCTGCATATCTGACCTGCACCTTATGTGTATTTGGCCTGCGGAAGGTTCCTATCGCCACCGCCTCCCAAGAGCGTAGGTCTGCGAGGCCAGTGAGGGTGGAAATCGAGTCAAGAATGGCCGACCAGTAGGCCTGAAGGGGATCACTGAAATAATATCGACTACCAAAATATCGACTACCCAAAATATCGAGGAAAAAATATCTACAACCAAAATATCGAGTTTGTATGTACAAACAGGTAAGTACAAAAATATCGAGTACAAAATATCGTTTACAAAAATATAGTTGTAAAAAATATCGACTTTAATAAAAACAATGTTTAATTACATTAATATAAAAAATTAATTACTAAAATATAATTAACAATACTTAAAATAACTTTTAATATTTAAATAATTAATGAAAGTAAAAAAATATTATTTTTTTATCATATTTCTTAAAACATATATATATATAGTAACAAAATTTAATTAAATAATAGCCAATATTATTAACGTACAAATTACTATTCCCACTGCAAAGAGTGCAACAGTGGATATATGACGTTACAACGCAACTTTTACAACGCACTACCATTACAACGTAAGTATTGGTAAGTATATAATAATTTTTTTTATTTAAATTATTTAAAATTATTTAAATATAATTTAATTTCATTTAATTTCATTAAATTAAATTAATGTAAATTTAATTTTACTTTATTTTTACACTGTACCCCTGTACCCCAAAAACCCAAAACTGACCCTGAACCCTAAAAAAACCCTTTACCCAAAAACCCAAAACTGACCCTGAACCCTAAAAATACCCCTTTACCCAAAAACTAAAAACTGACCCTGAACCCTAAAAATACCCCTTTACCCAAAAACCCAAAACTGACCCTGAACCCTAAAAATACCCCTTTACCCAAAAACTAAAAACTGACCCTGAACCCTAAAAATACCCCTTTACCCAAAAACTAAAAACTGACCCTGAACCCTAAAAATACCCCTTTACCCAAAAACTAAAAACTGAACCTGAACCCTAAAAATACCCCTTTACCCAAAAACTAAAAACTGACCCTGAACCCTAAAAATACCCCTTTACCCAAAAACTAAAAACTGACCCTGAACCCTAAAAATACCCCTTTACCCAAAAACTAAAAACTGACCCTGAACCCTAAAAATACCCCTTTAATTTAACATAATTAGCAATTAATCAATTAAATTAAATTAATTACCAATTACATTTAAATTAATTAACAAATATTATTTAATTACCAATTAATTAAATATTACTACCAATTAATACATTTACATATTTAATAAATAATAATTAAATTACTTCCCACCCTATTCCCCTATAAACCCACAACCCGCTACAGGAAATACATTATTTTAATTTACATAATTAGCAATTAATAAATTAAATTAAATTAATTACCAATTACATTTTAAATAATTACCATATATTATTTAATTACCAATTAATTAATTATTACTACCAATTAATAAATTTACATATTTAAATAATTATAATTAAATTACTTCCCACCCTATTCCCCTATAAACCCACAACCCGCTACAGAATAAAATTACACAATAATTTTAAAAAAATCATTAATTAAAAATAATTATAACATAAAATGACACTTTTCACACATATTATAACATAAAAACACTATAAATAATTACATATTATTTAAAAAACGATATTTTTTACTATCTAGATTATATACTTGGATATTTTCACTTTCTATATTATATACAGTCGATATTACTTCACTTACCTTAAAAACGATATGTTGGCTGTCGATATTCTGTCCTGTCGATATTTTCTCCAAACGATATTTAAAACTCGATATTCTGTCCAAACGATATTTTGGAGTCGATATTATGTCTGTGCACCGCCTGAAGGGTTGGGCAACTCCAGAACATGTGCAGAAAGTGCGCGTGTTGAGATTGACAGCGGGGGCATAAGAACTGAGTGTCGGGAAAGAAACGCTGTAGGCGTGCTGGGGATTGATAGGCCCGGTGCAGGATATAAAATTGTATATTTTTGAACCTAGCGTTCCGTGAGACTTTCTTAGGGAATTCTAACGCCCTGTCCCATTCCCGGTCATGCAATGGACGTCCGAACTCGTCCTTCCACGTTGCCCTCAGAGTGAGTAAAGGTGTGTGTGTGAGTTCCATGATAGACTTATAAAGCCAAGTGACAAGGTGTCTGCCGCAACCTATGTATAGGATGGTGTGAATGACCGGGTGCGTCGCAGGTTCGCCTGCTGTTAGGTCGCTGTGTGGGCGGAAGCAGTCAATGAGTTGGCGATGTGTTAGAAATTGTCCTGGCGGGAGGCCGTGGTCCTCTATGAGTCGGTCCTATGGGTGGAGTTGGCCCTCCGCAAATAATGTCTCCGCCTCAGTGATCTCAGAGTCTGTCCATGTGTGTACCATGGCGCTTGTGAAATATAAGTCCCTTCGGGGCCAGCCCGCTAGCGGTAGCCGTGGGGAATAGCAAGGGGTTCCTGGCGCCATATGGTGGATACGTAACATACACTGGCGGGCCACGGACACCTGTAGGGGATATGTCTGCGGGGCCTGGTGCCAGGGAGCAGTAGGCAACGGATTTCGGGTGTGGGAATAGGGCTGTGTGTAGTATGAGTTTCCCCGGAGTGTCTGCCAGCAGTCCAGTAGGACAACCACTGACGTTGCGCTGCAAAGAAGTATGACTCACATACGCTCCTTTGCTGACTTGCGGCAGCAACACTCACTTCTACCCTCCCAGTTCTACAAATATCGACAACTCCACCATGCTCTTCACGCTCTGCTTCCCGCGCCCACTTCCCTTCCAGAGTTTAGCCCCCTGGAGGCCCAGGTCATGATGGGGAATTTGAGGAGGTGGGGGGTCTCCCGGATTTACCGTACCCTGATCAATAATTCCCCTGCATCCCTTGACTGTCTCAGATCAAAATGGGAGGAATGGGTGGGCCCTTTGGACGAAGTGGACTGGCGAAAGGCCCTTATGGTGCCCAGAACCCTCACCACATCCTCGAAACTGCGCCTTGTCCAACTTTACTTCCTCCACACAGCGTACTTGTCGCCTACTCGTCTCTAGCGCGCAGGTGCTTGGCCCTCCCCGGCGTGTCCCCGCTGACTTTATTCACATGGTGTGGCATTGTCCGGCCCTGGAGTCCTTTTGAAAGGGGGTCGAACGGGAACTGACAGGTGTGCTGGGTTGGGTTGTCCCCCATGACCCGAGACATTTGCTCCTTGGAGTCTTTGACGGTTTGGATGGCTCACGCACCGATAAACGACTTTTGGGAACGGCGCTTGCGGTGGCTAAGCGTGACATTGCAGCCCTATGGTTCCAGAGAGTGCCACCGACTCTGGCGAGATGGAGGAGGGGGGTGGATTGGTGTGGGACTCAAGAAGAATCCGTCTTTGAGGCACGGGCCTGCCCGGAGCTGTTTAATAGGATCTGGGGGAAATGGTTTGGCGTGATACCGCCGTGTTGCATTTGACATTATGCCATACCCACTGGGAATCACTGTCTCTTTTAATGCATGTTACTCCACTCAGTGATGTCATAGGAGGTAAACAGGACTGTCTTGAAGATCTACGTGACCTGATGCAAATGTTTTTGTCTGTGTTTAAAATTTCAATAAAACTTGATTATCAAAAAAAAAGAAGTATGACTCGAAAGCAGGAGCACCTAGGCCCCCCTGTGTGGTGGGTAGTTGGAGCTTGGCAAGGGATATTCTGTGACTGCCGTTTCCCCACACAAGTGTGCGCAGCAGCGTGTCCAGCTCTCGGAAGAAACTTCTGGGTGGGACAACCGAAAGGTTGGTAAAATAGTATAGTAGTGGGGGACGATGATCATTTTAGCGAGTGACACTCGACCGATAGGGGCCAGTGGGAGGTTTTTCCAGAATCCCACCAAGGCGCGGATGCTGCCGAGGACTCTTCGATGGTTGCCCTCGTAGATGTCGGAAGGCGAGCGATAGAGGTGAACACCTAGATAGCGAGGGGCGCCCCTGTGGCCCAGGAGAGGTTCTGCATACCGATCCGGACTCCCCGAGGGTCCAGGGAATGATGTAGGGGATACACCACCGATTTCTCCCAGTTCACTCGGCGGCCAGATGCCTCTGCGAACTCGGATAGGATCGTCCAAATGGGGGTTAGGTCCCCGGTGATGTCCCGAACATATAAAAGAAGATCGTCCGCGTACATAGAGACGCAGTGGATCGTATCGGCTATGGGCATGCCCCACACTGCACCCCCCAGACGTAGACGAATCGCCAACGGCTCTACAGCTAAGGTGAAGATCAGCGGCGATAGGGGGCAGCCCTGTCTTGTACCCCGTTCTAATCGCTGCGGGCCGAGATGTATTTGCCAAGTCTGACTCGGGACGTTAGTTTAGTGTAAAGCAGCCGAGTGTATTGTAGAAGAGTGGGACCTATGCCCGTCCGACGAAGAACATCAAAGAGGTATGGCCAGGTAACTGTGTCAAAGGCTTTTTCGAGATCTAGGATAATGCAGGCCGCGCGTGGAAAGGCGTCCCCCACCTGATCCTGAATATGAAAGACCCGCCTGATGTTCTGGGAGGTGTTCCTGCTGGGGACAAAACCGTTTTGGTCTGGGTGTATCAGGGGACAAAGTTTTTGTTCGAATCGGGTGGCTAGAATTTTCCCCAGGAGTTTACAATCCGCTGCGAGAAGCGTGATGGGGCGATAGGAGGATAGGAGTTCCGGGTCCCTATGCGGTTTGAGAAAGGATACAATCACCAACTCCCTGAGAGTACTTGGGAGTTCCCACGCTCGAGAGCATCGGCAAACATGGCTGTTAACCGAGGGGTCAACAATGTGGAGAAGGTACTGTAGTACTCGAGAGGTAGTCCATCCAGGCCTGGGGCCTTGTTCCGAGCGAGGGAGCGTATCGCACTAGAGACGTCGGACGCCGTGATTTTCGCGTCCAGGGTGTCCCTGGCTGCCTCCGTGATATGGGGAAGTGGCAGTGGATCAAGGAATTGGGGGATCGCCTCCCCCCGTTGGTGTGTCTGGGTGCTGTACACGGCAGCATAGTAGAGCTGGAACGCGTCGAGTATGTCCTGTTGGGACCGTACCAAAGTGCTCGCGGGGGTCTGAATTTCGGTAATAGGTGTCGCGTCCGAGTCTTGACGCGCCAACCACGCGAGCAGTGTGCCCGTTTTGTCCCGCTCCTTGTGGACACGAGTGGCATAGGCTCGGAAATTGAATTTGCGCATATCTGCAAGAGCAGTTGCATATTTCGATTTGGCCTCGGCCAGCTGGGCCGCTGTGGCCGACTGGGGTATCCTCCTTCTTGGTGAGGGTTGCTAGCGTCCGCTCTGTGTCGGCGAGTGCGCGTTTGAGCATGCGGCGGGCCCCCGCTATCTGTTTAATGCAAGCGCCCCGTGCCACTACTTTCAACGCATCCCATTCTACGAGTCTGGAGGCGGCGGTCCCGGCGTTGCAAGTGAAATATTCATGGATCGATTGCGCATGATCGTGTCTAAATACCTGATCCGTGAGACAGTCACTCGGGAGGCGCCAGATGGGCACTGGAGGGTGGGGCGGTCTCCACCGGAGCCGTAGGATGTGTGCGTCGTGGTCGGAGATCACGTGGCCTAAGTACTCAGTGTGTTGGACCTTGGGTATGAGTGACGGGGTGCATAGAAACCTGTCCAGCCTGGTCCGTAGATTATGCGGAATGGAATGGAACGAATACAGCCGACTAACGGGATGGTGCGCTCTCCAGGCATCTACTAGGGACCAGTGTGTAACCTAACGACGGAACCTCCCGGATCGTGTGTGGGCTGGGGAATGTGGAGGTGGTGGATGGGATCTGTCGAGTGTAACATCGAGCTCACAGTTGTAGTCTCCCCCTAGTATCCACTCATCAGTGATGTCATGAGTGATGTCACTGACCATGTCATGAGTGATGTAATATGTGACGTCATCAGCAGTGCATTGCACGCGCAAGTTATAGTGAGTCCAACTAACTATAACGTGGGAATTTCAATGGTGTTATGCGAGTAAAACTTCCAGCTAACTATAACTGGTGTAAAACCTATGGTTTTTTCAGTGAATTTAATAGGTTTTTAAATGCTAATTCCTAACTATAACTGGGGTGAAACCTATGGTTTTTTCAGTGAATTTCATAGGTTTTTTAATAGCAAATATCTATAGGTATGAAAGTAATAATTTTTATTACAAATTTTAAATTGTGTAAATATTTTTTTTTTATTGTTTGCCCCGGTACGGGCCCCGGGGCGCTCCCGGGGCACGTACCGGTGAACGTACGGGTGCGCGTAATGCTATGGAGCGCCCCGGGCGCGTACCGGGGAGCGTCCCGAGAGCGCTTTTCTCGCGAACGAAAACAACATGACGTTCCGCGTAGTCGCGTGATGCGCCGCGTAAGCGTGACGTATCGCGTAACCGCGTGATGCGTTCTTTCTGCGCGCTGCGTAAACGCACCCGGAAGCGCTCCGTGGCGCGACCCGGAGCGCGAAACGTAAGCGCTCCGGGGCGCGTAGCGTAAGCGCGTCGGGACGTGTGACCTGAAAATAACACTTTTCATTGGTTCTCAACTTTTTTTTTTCTCCAAATGATGAAAGCCCCCTCCTTATTTCCTCATTCTTACTTTCTTCTTTCAGAAAGCAAGAGCTATTTGTGAGCAGAGAAATGGCTTCAGTAGTAGCTGCAGCTGGTGCACCCCCACCACCAGTACCACCACCCAGAAAGGAAGGTCCACCACCCCAGATCCTTACAGGAGTTGAAGTAGAGGAGGAAGAAGATGATGAGGAGGAACACCCTAGGAGATTCTTGCGGGAAGAACCTAGAGAAAGGCATGTGAAAGTGCATTATATATGGCAGTACTTTTCCATCCCTGCTGGGCAAAAAAAAGTGAATGCCCCACATTTCACGTGTTTGATTTGCAACCAAGTCCTCTCCAGGGGCAACCCAAATAAAAAGTATTCCTTTGGGAATTATACGATGATCCGCCACATGGAGAGGTGGCATCCTAACAATTTGGCACATGCTTCAGAAGAACAGAGATCATCATGCCAGCACCTCCAAAGGTGAATTTTGGGTTGCAGCACCAGAAGGGCGCGAAACAGTGCCAAATATACAAAACAAATTTGGTGTATTAAAGATGGTCTGCATTTTTTGTGGAAAGACCCTCTGCTACGGGCAACTAAGTATTTCCCTCATTAATGATGCTGTAGACAACCACCGCTGCAGTAAGAAAAGAAAGCAGTAGCTTTTTTTTTTTTTGCTCCTGTCGAGCCACTGTTACTTCCCAGTTTTTTGTTTCTTCCCTAAAAAAATATAAAATAGTTCATAAAAACCAAAAAAAACAAAAAATGTTCAGAAAAAAAATATATATAAAACAACAACAAAAATAAAAAATAAAGTTCTTATCAGAACTACCTCACATTTATAAAATTAAACCAATATTTTTAAAGGATCTCTGTCAATTTTTTCTCCTTAGGGTACGCGTACCGGGGAGCGCCCCCCCCCCAAAAAAAAAATGATGAAACAGTTAGCATGAGGAAAGGACACAAACAGAGTTATGTTAAGAGAAAAAGAGCTGCAAGATGACCACAGAGGGATTGTTTATTACATAGTAAAAAATTAGAGAAGGTGTAATTGGATGAAAGTGAAAAAAGTAAAATGGCTAAAGGAGCGAAAGAAAGGAAGAGAGAGGAAGAACACTAAAGTAGAGATAGTGTGAGACTGTGATTTGCTGTTAAAAGAAAAAGAAAGGACAGTAAAAAATGGGGAATGAAGGGTAGTGGCTGAATCACGATAAATAAAGAACAATGAGGAAAAGTGAGAAAAGACCAGGTAGTATAAGTAAAGAGAGGTGAAAGAGGGAGAAAAATTGAATTACGAAAACACATGTGGAGTGACAAAGAGAAAGGGCAAAGAGAGTAAAGGAAACAGTACCTGAATGGGTTTGAGTAAAATAGCAAAAAAAGATAAGTAATGCAGTGTGTGTGACTTATAGGGAGTCATTGGGTGTAGGTCGCAGTGTGGGTGTGTAAGGTGTGTCTGTGGGTGTTGCTGTGTAGAGTGTTTCGGTGTGGGTGGAGGTGAGGGTTTGTGAAATATGTGTGAGGAGTGTATGAGTGTGGGGTGTATATGTGTTCGATGTATGTGTGTGTATGGAATGTGTGGGGGGATTTTTTGTGTGTATGAGGTGTGTGTGTGGTGTGTGTGGGGTGTATGTTACAGGTGTGTGTATGTGTTGGAATGGGGATGAGGTGTATGTGTAGGAGTAAGGTAAATAATTAAGAAAAAGAGAATGAGTGAAGAAGCAAAGGAAGGGATTAGAGGGTAAGTAAAGTAAAGAAAAGGGATTGAAAGAAGTTGAATATGAGATAGGAAATCGGAAAAGGGGAGTAAACATGTAGAATAAGAATAAGTGAGTGAAACAGAGTAAAGACACAGGAGTGTGTTAGATTAAGAAAATGTTAGTGAGCTTAAAGCAAAGGGTGATCACAAACTACATTTTTTAGTCATACTTACCATATAATAAATACATTTTTAAATACACTTTGAATCTGTGAAAGAGAGAAGAAACAATAAGTTATAATTAGTAAAATATGTATTTTAAATTAAAAGATCCAAATGAAGAGGTTAAAAATCATAACGCTCTATTTAGAAATAAAGTTAGAGTGAAGAACACAGAAAGGGAAATAAACTAAGGTAGAAGGACAAAAAGAGGGAAAAAGAAATAGAAGGAGAGCAAATTACAAAGAGTAAGACATAGATTCACTGAGAAAAAGAGAGAGAAGAACAGAGAAATTAAATGAAGGTAAGAAAGATACTAAAACAATGTGAGTTACCGAAACTAAATCAGGAAACAGTAGTAAGTAAAAAGATAATGACTGAGACAGAAAACAGTCTAATTAAGGATGCATTTAGAAGAATGAGGAATACAAGATAACTGAGAGTAAATGAAGAACAGTCATAGAGTGAAAGGATGAAGGGACACAGGATAATATACAACGATTGAGGAAAATGGACTGAGAAAGTTATAAGGTAGACACACTAAGAGAAAAACTGAGTGAGGTGGAGTACAATGAGTGAGAAAAGGAAATGAGTAAGTGAGCAAAAAGAAGGAAAGAGAGGAGAAGACGACTAAAACAGTGGTACTGAGAAAAAATAATTTGGTGATGAAAGTAAAGAGAAGGACATTGAAAGAAAAGAAATGAGGGATAGTAATGGAACCAGAGTAAAAGAAATGGGATGAAGAACGAGGAGAAAGGAGCAGTGAAGTTGTTGTAAAAGAAGTGCTAGAAGGTAGATAAACACAAGTGAACATAACACAAGTAGAGTGAGGCACTGAGGTCATAGAAGTAGTGAACGAAAAACAGAGAGAAGAGGTCAAAAGTAAGAAGCAAACAAAGATAAGCTAAGGAGAGTGGGTGATTTATAGTGATAGAGTGCAATAATACTGCTGAGTGAGTAAAGAGGAATTACTAAAAGAGCAAAGGAGGAAAATACGGAAAAGAGAAGAAAAGCAGAAAGACTGAAAGCTGAAAAGTTATGCAAGGGAGAGACGGGATACACACAGTTGAAATGAAAATGAGGGGTTGTCAAAGAAGTGGAGTAAGGGAACGGGGGTTACAGAGAGTGAGAGAAAGACATTATAAGTGAGTAAAAAGAGCTGAAAGAGGATGGAAAAAGGAAAGTAAATGTCAGAGAATGGGAATACAATTTAATTTACACAATCCAAAGTATAAAATAACTTGTACAACATGATACAAAGTTTATATTTGCTGTTCTCAGTATATATTGAATTTCACGTAAAAGAGTGAGTTCAAATTACTCATCATATGACAGCGGGAAAAAAAAAACACAATCTAAAAGATTGCGTTTTAAAAAAAACCTTAGATACTGACAAATGACAAATGTACGCTAAAGTTAGAATGACTTACTTTTCCTTGAGACCAAATACTGTATCATGGTGGTCCTTTTCTCGTTGGAAAGTACTTTGCTGTTCACTTAAAAATCAATTTCATCGACTTTCTAGAAGAAAAGCTCCAAGAACATCTGAAATATTTTCAATATTTTCATATACTCCTTTTTTCAGTCATGACTCTTTACTCATTCCTGCACCTTTCCATTTGGCCAAATAGTGTCAGATGTATGAGTATATGTTCAAATTAATTCTAAGGCACTCTGAAATGATCTTTTTCCCGACGTTCTGAAAGAAAGGCTCTACAACATTTTCACAATATTTAATTATTTGTATAACCATCTCTGACTCACTCATGTTCATCATTTTGTATAATACTAACTTCACTTATTATGAGATCCAATTACAGTACCTATATGACAAGTCAATTTTTTATATTTCCTGGAACACTTTTACTCAGAATATATTTTTAAACAGCAAAATAACCTTTATGAACTACTCCCGTCTTCATATGCCAATTACTTTTACCTAAATTTTGGCTGTAAAAACACTAGGTATGAATTTATAAAGCCAAAAGGCAAACGTTGTTTGAAAGTCAAATGAGTGTCGTTACATTGGGTCCAACCTTTAGAAGTTTTTAAATAGCATGTGTAATGTCCTGATGTTGTAGAAGGACCATCATGAAAAATAATAGCTACAGTTGCAAAGGTTCTTCCTGATATCGATAACTGTGAAGCCACGAAATTTTTAATAGAAGTTGTCAATTTAGTTCCATCAGGTCGACCTCGTTGGAACATTAAAATGACATAGTGACCATAATTTTGTAGAAATAATGTGGACAGCATTGTAGACTTACATTGGGTACACACCATATTGTGATCAGCTGCTTTAACTAGATTATTAACCCCTTCCACGCTCATGACGAGCTGGGCTCGTCATGCAGTAGCCTCCTGCTACGCTGATGACGAGCCCAGCTCGTCATGAATAGTGGTATCTGCAAAGTTCCAGCACAGGAGAAAAATCCCCATAGCGTTCAAGGTGTTAAAAGGCACTGATTTGCAGTCTGGTAAAGTCAAATATATAAATCTTACAGTGTCTATTCTAGTAGTACTTGATGAAGCACAGTTATCACAGTCATGTTGCCATTAATAAGAAAGATTAAAAAGATTTTTTATATCTACTCCTTCATCTGCCAACACATCAAACATATACATTAAAAATTCCTGACAATCCTGCTGAATTATCTGTGAAAATTGATTTTGACCTGAACATATGTCTACAAGATTCCTAATTTCTGAAACACTTTCTATTTTTCCTCTATCACTACTACATTTCTCTAACACAGAATTCAATAAACAGCACAATGTTTGTTCTCGATATTCGACAATCTGTTTTTGTACATTTTGAAGAAAAAAAACAACATTAACTACTACATTAGCATAGCAGTTGACACCAGAACTGTTTTCAAACTGAAATCCAACAACATCTTCAACAGAATCATTTTTCTTTCTGATTACAATTACAGTTTCGTCTATTTTTTGACTTTTTGCTACTACCTTACTGCAATTACTCTCATTTCTTCTTTTTTGGCCTACAACACGTTTTTCAATCAGAGGATATTGAGGCAAATGTGGAGTATACTCTCTTCTTAACCTATTGTATTCTTTAACACAATCTAGATCAGCACAAATCTTTGTTTCATCACACTCAATCAAGTACAATCCTGATAAAGTTCTCACTCGTGATAATGCCACATATGCCATACCCTCTTTAAACACAGAACTTCCAATGTTCACCAAAGCACTATCTACACTTAAACCTTGAGATTTATGAATTGTCACTGCATATGCCAAACAAACAGGAAACTGTTTTCGGCGAACAAATAAGTCTTTCACAAGCAAAAATCTAGCTGAACAACGACAAATTTGTTCTATTTCGTCAATGCCATCAAATTTAATTTTTAAAATTTCAATTCCATCTCTATTTTTGTAATTCACAAAACCAACAACATGACCCATTGCTCCATTTACCAGACCTCTTTCAACATTTAAATTCCTTCTCAAAATAATACGACAATTTAAACACAGATTCGGAGTCTTTTCAAAACCAGCAGTTTTAGATATAGTTTTCTCCAATGAATCCAATTTTGATTTCAAATTTTCTGACAAAATAATTGTTGCTCCCATATGCTCTATTTTATCTATAGCTTCCAGTTTCACTATCTCTTCATTTTCTAACTTCAGCATTTTGTTGTTGAACATGGAACATTCTTTCAGACTAGGCATCAAACATATGGCAGATTTATTCTAATTAATTTTCTTAAAAATATTCTCTGGAAGAATGTTTTCATTTGGGTACAAATTAGAAATTAACCGTCCATGTAAAGCTTCTTTCCCTTGCTGACTTATTTTTCCTAATCTTACATCTTGTAAAATATTTTTATAATCTTCATCCTTTGCCTGCCGCATATTTTGAAGCAGTTCTGCATATTTGAAGTTTAACCATATATTAACGTTTCCAATGCTTCCTAGGCACTTCCTGGTATCTTCATGTGTGAGCATTTTGAACAAAGGTTGTCCTTTCACTGGAGTCAACTGCAGAAGATCTCCAAAAACAATAATATGTTTTCCTCCAAATAAAACATCATAGTCTGTTCTAAGAATTTCTTGCATTCTCAAATGCACAAAAGCAAGCATTATATTTGACACCATGCTTACTTCATCAATGATAAGAAGTTTCATTTTCTTCAGGACTCTCGAAACTTCGGAACACGCACCTCCAGATAGCTTGTGATATTGCAATTTGTTATCATGCTCCACTGGCAGCATCAGTAAACGATGTAAAGTAATCCCTTTAATATTATGTGCTGCCAGCCCAGTTGGAGCGGTAACAACACAAGACAGCGGTGATTCAGTCCTTTTCTGCAGATAAGATGCAATTGCTTTAATCAGAAAACTTTTTCCAGTTCCCGCTTCTCCACTCATATACAGCTGGACAGGTTTAAATGATGTACATGAGCACTCTTTCTTCTCATGACTCAATCCATGTTCAACCTGTTCTATGACTTTGTCATATATCAGTTTCTGCTCAAGGTTTAATTGTTTCACCAAATCTTCTAAATTAATTACATCCTCTTGAGCTTGCTCCACAGCTCTTTCCACTTCATCCATGGCAGTGGCAGCTTCATTTTGGATAATTGGTCCTCCTAGTGGATCCTGACTCAATGAAGCAGAACTCTGACTGCCTTGAGAACTAGCTCTCGCAATCTCTGCAGCAATTGTTGATTCTTGCTCTATTTCTTCATTCAACATTTGCAGATAATTTGGAAAAAACAGGACATTCTATTGTATCCTTCGTAGCATTAAAAGAGTCTTCATAACAGAGAAAATCTCCAAGTAGTTCCTCTTCTTCTCGCCATGGTTTAAAGAGTTGCAAAAGAGCCAAATAGTAAAATTCTCTTTTGTCTGGATTTTCACAACTCAATTTTCGATGATTAATCAAATGACCTTTTTTCTGTTTCACTAGACATCCTTCACATCCAATGATTCCATATATTCCATTATTGATATCTTCTCTGATGTTCCTCTTATAAATATATCTTTGCAGAACTTCATAGAGACAAACGTTCTCAAGGTGAGGACTTCTATTTGGATAGTATGTATCCAACATGTTTGTCTTCAAAATATCTGTACTTTCTGGTTCTTTCTCCGCCAAATACTCTATCTCTTGTACAGATTTCAAAACTCGATTTCGTGTTGCAGCAAGACCTAGACTCACCCAAATGATGGTTCTAGATTTGGCATAGAGACTTGCTGACGACAATCGATCAGAACATTCATATGCTCCAATTTCTCAAAGCGACAACATCTTCAGACTGTAACTGTACAATTTCTTGCTTAGGCTCTTTTCATGTGAAATGTCCTCCCACATTTCCTTCAGTTCTGTCTTTTCTTTTTTTGTGATGTAAGACGTCACATATCGAGCCACAGCAATAGAGTTGTCAGCAACAAATTGAATATCCATGTTAGCATTCCACATGGACAAAATCACTGGGTTGTAGTCGTTGATGTACTTGGACTCTTCGTTTCTTTTTAAATTGTATGTATTTTTTGGTGATTTTCTCGTCACAGTATGTCGCAGAGAAGACATCAAATTATTTACTCTTCCTTTAGAAATCACTGGTCGTGGAAAAGCGAAACGACATTTTGTGTAGAACTTGTCCTTGTTTCTGAATATTCGACGACAGTACTTTCCACAACGATGGGATTGAAAGCGTAAAACTTGTTGCCTTAAATTGTTTTCTTCGGTAGTTTTCGGAACAGCACATGTTGAATACTTTTCAATGAAGCTCATCACTGTCTCATCTGAATCTGGTCCAAACTTGGGTGCATCTTTAATCCATAATAACATATGTATGTGAGGAGCACCTCTCGCTTGATACTCCTTTCTCCAAAAGAAATCCAAAACCTCTCCAAGGGGAGGATTTTTTTTGTTGGTTATAAAAGACATCATAGCTTCAAATCTATGATTGAAATATCTGCATACATTCACTGGATCCAAAGAACACAGTTCTCCAGGTGTTTTGAATTCTATATTTTGTATATTAGCATTGGCCTCTCGTAGAAATTGAAGTAAGTCCTCCCATGCATACTCGGCACAGCTAAGAGTGAGGAACCATGTAGGAGTTCCTAAGTTTCTTAGCATACATTTCAATTCCCCATGGCGACGGTACCAATACTCATTTGTACCACGCTGACATGCCATGAGATTGATTAGATGAGATTCTAAAATATTATCTTGCAGATTCACTTTCTCCATAAAGTCCCTCGCCGAAACATTTTGCAGATGTGCTCCACTTTTCAGAATATCGTTTACTGCATAAGAAAGCCCAGACAAGTCACTTTCATACAGTAGATGAAACAAATAGGGAATGCATTGACGAAACCTTGCATCTTCAGCATATAATCTTACAGTTCGATATTCAGATGGAGGAATTTGAAGTGGTCGATCGTCATATCGTCCACCTCGACCTGTTGGAAATAGCTGTGGAAAACAACGAGCTTCCAAACTTTCTTCCCATACACTAATGGGACTTCCTTTTGCTGTTTTCATTTGAAACAATTCAATTGCATTCCCCATTACTTCTTTGGAATTCAAAGGATGAACAGTATAATGTTCATATATTTCTTCACTTCTAGACACATCAACTTTTTCAATTTGGCCGCCTGAACAATCACTGTCTTCATCTGCAGCTGTTTCCTCTGCTGCAACACATACATCTTTGTAGTACTCATTGTTTTTGACTAAATACAACGTTGCCTTTTTGACTTTCCTAACATCCACTAAATCTTGCCAGATTTTTTTACTCTTTGTTGGAACCCCATTAACTAGAATAACTAAAGGTTCCTCTTCTACTTTTTCTATACCAATTGTATCAATATTTTTTTTCAAATCTAGGGGCAAATAAACAACTCTTCCCTTTAATCCTCTCTGCAAATCTGTAGGAGGCAATTTCCCTATCTTAGGCTCCATGCGAACAATTGCCTGAAAAGGATGGACACATTGAATCAAAATAGACTCATATGTATTTAAATCCATCAATTCACAGGGAATGTCTACCAACTCCAGATTATTATGAACAGCTCTAGCAGGCATTCCGTTTTGATTTAATTTATCATAACAATATTTACAAATACGCTGATCAGAACTCAAATCAAAACAATTCACCACCCACAAATAAGTTGCTAAATCTTTCCACTCATAATTATCCATCTTTTCACTTTTTGCATATAAATCAACTAACCTAGTCTGAATCCTATAATGAGTCCGTCGACAACACACACAAGTAAAATTCGACCTTTCACTTGATTTCACCTTAAACCTGGTAATTTCCTTCTCAAACTTTTCTGTATTTAAAATCTGTACATTGTCTTCCACATTACCTTGAGTTGCTGTCTCAATTTCTACACTGTCCTCTTTTTCACGAAAATAACAAATCTCAATTTCTTCACAAATCTTCTTCACATGCAAAAGAGCACTGTTTAATTGTTTAAGCTTAAGTGCGGGACTTTTTGCATAATACAACATTATCACTAATTTCCTCATTTTGGTATGATGCACTGCTAACATCCTAAAATGATGAAAAACACTCTGACAGACTTTTCTAGAAAGACAAGCCAGTGAATGGCCTTGCAAACCTGTGATTCCTCTCACTCTGCAAGGATCTAAGTCTTGCAACAACTTCACTTTCTGCTTTATACTTTTCTTACTATATGTACGTAAGAAATTAGAAAACAAATCAATTGATTCCTGTCGCACACTACAAATACTACTACACTTCCAAGTGTACACTGGACCCTTAGTACGTCTCCCTAAAACTTCATCAGTTAACACCTCTTCTAGTTCTCTAGGCACAAGTTTCTCTTTTTCAATCGGACAACCGTCTTTCACTTCATACGCTCGACCACTGGTGTCAACTGCATGCACTAAATCATTATCCTGGAAGAAACTCTCCTCATTAAAAAATGGCTCACAACTTGAACTGTGCATCCATTCTCCCGAAAAAACTTTACAAAAATGAGTCCGATTAATTACTCTTTTCCATCTACTGTTTGATTTGAAAACATCAATTGTCTTGTTATGTGTCCTAATTCTATTGATTATTAAAATAAATATTTTTTTCTTAACTTCAAAAGCCTGATCAACAATCTTCTCTACACTTTTCTTTTTTTTATAAAAAGCAGCTCTCTGTTTACCTTTCCTAATGTTTTTTAACAAATTTAAAACCACCCTATTGCGAAACATTCGTTTACGAATATCTCTAAACTGATTCTGCCTTCTATTCCTATACATATTATTCTCTCCTGCTCCAGTTGTAGCATTCTTTGAGGTTCTCTCCTTCCTTTTCAAATTTACTCTGTCATTATCTTTTTCTACATGCTGTCCATTTTTTTTTAAAGTACATATGTTATGTAAGAAAGACTTAGTTGTCTTACCAGGAGCTTGGATCCTGTTTTTTGAAGTATTTGTTGTGGAAGAGTGCTGTAATTCCATTGCTGTTTTTGATTTTTGGCGGTTACATCCTTTTCTTTTCCTTTCCCTAGTGGGCATGTTTGCTTACTCTTCAAATGTGTATTTCAATCTGTGTTAAATAAAAAAATAGCACATTATAGACCACTATTATCAAACAACAAAGCAATGACAAAAAGCAAACAATCTATACAGGGTTACAGATCAGGTGAGAATTCTCCAGGGGTGCACAAAAGATGAGGCCTGTATTGAAGAGTATAGTGGAAGACAGCTCTGTCCACAAGTACACAGAAGATGAGACCTATGTCTAAGTCCACTGCACTCTTATACACAGGCTTACCCACCTATGCTTCCCGAGAAAGTATTGAGTTATATAGTTATATAGAATTGTATTTTGTAAAATTGTGAAGCTCCATGTGAAAGCGTTTGCCTCAGTCTTATTCCTGTTGTGAGGCAGGTGCAAGATTGTGCCTCAGTCTTATCCCTGCTGTGAGGCAGATGATTGTAAATAGGATCTGTGCTGTGTTTCCTAAATGTGATGTCAAAAACGATTTTGGAGAAAATGAATGGTTTTTACATTTTTGAGTATAATGTGGCGCAGAGGTTTAAAAAGTTACGCATCTACCTACATGCGTCAATTTTTAAATATGGGGCAAAAAGGTACTTGTTTGGGCTTTCCTGGGGAGCGTAGGTGGTGAGGCTTGTGTCTAAGAGTGCAGTGGACTAGGCTTCATGAAGCCTATCTCTGCTGCATTCTTAGACACAGGTGTCAATTTGACTCTTTACAATGATGTTACCTGTGTTTTAACTCAGTGTAGGAAGCATATTGAGTTTGTTTGCATAGAGGAATTGTATTTTGTAAAATTGTGAAGCTCCATGTGAAAGCGTTTGCCTCAGTCTTATTCCTGTTGTGAGACAGGTGCAAGATTTTGTCTCAGTCTTATCCCTGCTGTGAGGCAGATGATTGTACATAGGATCTGTGCTATGTTTCCTAAATGTGATGTCAAAAACGATTTTGGAGAAAATGAATGGTTTTTACATTTTTGAGTATAATGTGGCGCAGAGGTTTAAAAAGTGACGCGTCTACCTACATGCGTCACTTTTTAAATATGGGGAAAAAAGATACATGTTTGGGCTTTCCTGGGGAGCCTAGGTGGTGAGGCTTGTATCTAAGAGTGCAGTGGACTAGGCTTCCTGAAGTATATCCCTGTCTGCATTCTTAGACACAGGTGTCAATTTGACTCTTTACAATGATGTTACCTGTGTTTTAAATCAGTGTAGGAAGCATATTGAGTTTGTTTGCATAGAGGAATTGTATTTTGTAAAATAGTGAAGCTCCATGTGAAAGCGTTTGCCTCAGTCTTATTCCTGTTGTGAGGCAGGTGCAAGATTTTGCTTCAGTCTTATCCCTGCTGTGAGGCAGATGATTGTAAATAGGATCTGTGCTGTGTTTCATAAATGTGATGTCAAAAACGATTTTGGGGAGAATAAATGGTTTTTACATTTTTTAGTATAATGTGGCACAGAGGTTTAAAAAGTGACGCATCTACCTACATGCGTCAATTTTTAAATATGGGGCAAAAAGGTACTTGTTTGGGCTTTCCTGGGGAGCATAGGTGGTGAGGCTTGTGTCTAAGAGTGCAGTGGACAAGGCTTCATGAAGCCTATCTCTGCTGCATTCTTAGACACAGGTGTCAATTTGACTCTTTACAATGATGTTACCTGTGTTTTAAATCAGTGTAGGAAGCATATTGAGTTTGTTTGCATAGAGGAATTGTATTTTGTAAAATAGTGAAGCTCCATGTGAAAGCGTTTGCCTCAGTCTTATTCCTGTTGTGAGGCAGGTGCAAGATTTTGCCTCAGTCTTATCCCTGCTGTGAGGCAGATGATTGTAAATAGGATGTGTGCTGTGTTTCCTAAATGTGATGTCAAAAACGATTTTGGGGAAAATAAATGGTTTTTACATTTTTGAGTATAATGTGGCGCAGAGGTTTAAAAAGTGACGCATCTACCTACATGCGTCAATTTTTAAATATGGGGCAAAAAGGTACTTGTTTGGGCTTTCCTGGGGAGCGTAGGTGGTGAGGCTTGTATCTAAGAGTGCAGTGGACTAGGCTTCATGAAGCATATACCTGTCTGCATTCTTAGACACAGGTGTCAATTTGACTCTTTACAATGATGTTACCTGTGTTTTAACTCAGTGTAGGAAGCATATTGAGTTTGTTTGCATAGAGGAATTGTATTTTGTAAAATTGTGAAGCTCAATGTGAAAGCGTTTGCCTCAGTCTTATCCTCGTTGTGAGGCAGGTGCAAGATTTTGTCTCAGTCTTATCCCTGCTGTGAGGCAGATGATTGTACATAGAATCTGTGCTGTGTTTCCTAAATGTGATGTCAAAAACGATTTTGGAGAAAATGAATGGTTTTTACATTTTTGAGTATAATGTGGCGCAGAGGTTTAAAAAGTAACGCATCTACCAACATGTGTCAATTTTTAAATATGGGGCAAAAAGGTACATGTTTGGGCTTTCATGGGGAGCGTAGGTGGTGAGGCTTGTGTCTAAGAGTGCAGTGGACTAGGCTTCCTGAAGTATATCCCTGTCTGCATTCTTAGACACAGGTGTCAATTTGACTCTTTACAATGATGTTACCTGTGTTTTAAATCAGTGTAGGAAGCATATTGAGTTTGTTTGCATAGAGGAATTGTATTTTGTAAAATAGTGAAGCTCCATGTGAAAGCGTTTGCCTCAGTCTTATTCCTGTTGTGAGGCAGGTGCAAGATTTTGCTTCAGTCTTATCCCTGCTGTGAGGCAGATGATTGTAAATAGGATCTGTGCTGTGTTTCATAAATGTGATGTCAAAAACGATTTTGGGGAGAATAAATGGTTTTTACATTTTTGAGTATAATGTGGCACAGAGGTTTAAAAAGTGACGCATCTACCTACATGCGTCAATTTTTAAATATGGGGCAAAAAGGTACTTGTTTGGGCTTTCCTGGGGAGCATAGGTGGTGAGGCTTGTGTCTAAGAGTGCAGTGGACAAGGCTTCATGAAGCCTATCTCTGCTGCATTCTTAGACACAGGTGTCAATTTGACTCTTTACAATGATGTTACCTGTGTTTTAAATCAGTGTAGGAAGCATATTGAGTTTGTTTGCATAGAGGAATTGTATTTTGTAAAATAGTGAAGCTCCATGTGAAAGCGTTTGCCTCAGTCTTATTCCTGTTGTGAGGCAGGTGCAAGATTTTGCCTCAGTCTTATCCCTGCTGTGAGGCAGATGATTGTAAATAGGATGTGTGCTGTGTTTCCTAAATGTGATGTCAAAAACGATTTTGGGGAAAATAAATGGTTTTTACATTTTTGAGTATAATGTGGCGCAGAGGTTTAAAAAGTGACGCATCTACCTACATGCGTCAATTTTTAAATATGGGGCAAAAAGGTACTTGTTTGGGCTTTCCTGGGGAGCGTAGGTGGTGAGGCTTGTGTCTAAGAGTGCAGTGGACTAGGCTTCATGAAGCCTATATCTGCTGCATTCTTAGACACAGGTGTCAATTTGACTCTTTACAATGATGTTACCTGTGTTTTAACTCAGTGTAGGAAGCATATTGACTTTGTTTGCATAGAGGAATTGTATTTTGTAAAATTGTGAAGCTCAATGTGAAAGCGTTTGCCTCAGTCTTATCCTCGTTGTGAGGCAGGTGCAAGATTTTGTCTCAGTCTTATCCCTGCTGTGAGGCAGATGATTGTACATAGAATCTGTGCTGTGTTTCCTAAATGTGATGTCAAAAACGATTTTGGAGAAAATGAATGGTTTTTACATTTTTGAGTATAATGTGGCGCAGAGGTTTAAAAAGTAACGCATCTACCAACATGTGTCAATTTTTAAATATGGGGCAAAAAGGTACATGTTTGGGCTTTCATGGGGAGCGTAGGTGGTGAGGCTTGTGTCTAAGAGTGCAGTGGACTAGGCTTCATGAAGCCTATATCTGCTGCATTCGTAGACACAGGTGTCAATTTGACTCTTTACAATGATGTTACCTGTGTTTTAAATCAGTGTAGGAAGCATATTGAGTTTGTTTGCATAGAGGAATTGTATTTTGTAAAATTGTGAAGCTCCATGTGAAAGCGTTTGCCTCAGTCTTATTCCTGTTGTGAGACAGGTGCAAGATTTTGTCTCAGTCTTATCCCTGCTGTGAGGCAGATGATTGTACATAGGATCTGTGCTATGTTTCCTAAATGTGATGTCAAAAACGATTTTGGAGAAAATGAATGGTTTTTACATTTTTTAGTATAATGTGGCGCAGAGGTTTAAAAAGTGACGCATCTACCTACATGCGTCACTTTTTAAATATGGGGAAAAAAGATACATGTTTGGGCTTTCCTGGGGAGCCTAGGTGGTGAGGCTTGTATCTAAGAGTGCAGTGGACTAGGCTTCCTGAAGCCTATCTCTGCTGCATTCTTAGACACAGGTGTCAATTTGACTCTTTACAATGATGTTACCTGTGTTTTAAATCAGTGTAGGAAGCATATTGAGTTTGTTTGCATAGAGGAATTGTATTTTGTAAAATAGTGAAGCTCCATGTGAAAGCGTTTGCCTCAGTCTTATTCCTGTTGTGAGGCAGGTGCAGGATTTTGCCTCAGTCTTATCCCTGCTGTGAGGCAGATGATTGTAAATAGGATCTGTGCTGTGTTTCATAAATGTGATGTCAAAAACGATTTTGGGGAAAATAAATGGTTTTTACATTTTTGAGTATAATGTGGCACAGAGGTTTAAAAAGTGACGCATCTACCTACATGCGTCAATTTTTAAATATGGGGCAAAAAGGTACTTGTTTGGGCTTTCCTGGGGAGCGTAGGTGGTGAGGCTTGTGTCTAAGAGTGCAGTGGACAAATCTTCATGAAGCCTATCTCTGCTGCATTCTTAGACACAGGTGTCAATTTGACTCTTTACAATGATGTTACCTGTGTTTTAAATCAGTGTAGGAAGCATATTGAGTTTGTTTGCATAGAGGAATTGTATTTTGTAAAATAGTGAAGCTCCATGTGAAAGCGTTTGCCTCAGTCTTATTCCTGTTGTGAGGCAGGTGCAAGATTTTGCCTCAGTCTTATCCCTGCTGTGAGGCAGATGATTGTAAATAGGATGTGTGCTGTGTTTCCTAAATGTGATGTCAAAAACGATTTTGGGGAAAATAAATGGTTTTTACATTTTTGAGTATAATGTGGCGCAGAGGTTTAAAAAGTGACGCATCTACCTACATGCGTCAATTTTTAAATATGGGGCAAAAAGGTACTTGTTTGGGCTTTCCTGGGGAGCGTAGGTGGTGAGGCTTGTGTCTAAGAGTGCAGTGGACTAGGCTTCATGAAGCCTATATCTGCTGCATTCGTAGACACAGGTGTCAATTTGACTCTTTACAATGATGTTACCTGTGTTTTAACTCAGTGTAGGAAGCATATTGAGTTTGTTTGCATAGAGGAATTGTATTTTGTAAAATTGTGAAGCTCCATGTGAAAGCGTTTGCCTCAGTCTTATCCTCGTTGTGAGGCAGGTGCAAGATTTTGTCTCAGTCTTATCCCTGCTGTGAGGCAGATGATTGTACATAGAATCTGTGCTGTGTTTCCTAAATGTGATGTCAAAAACGATTTTGGAGAAAATGAATGGTTTTTACATTTTTGAGTATAATGTGGCGCAGAGGTTTAAAAAGTGACGCATCTACCTACATGTGTCAATTTTTAAATATGGGGCAAAAAGGTACATGTTTGGGCTTTCCTGGGGAGCGTAGGTGGTGAGGCTTGTGTCTAAGAGTGCAGTGGACTAGGCTTCATGAAGCCTATCTCTGCTGCATTCTTAGACACAGGTGTCAATTTGACTCTTTACAATGATGTTACCTGTGTTTTAACTCAGTGTAGGAAGCATATTGAGTTTGTTTGCATAGAGGAATTGTATTTTGTAAAATTGTGAAGCTCCATGTGAAAGCATTTGCCTCAGTCTTATCCCTGTTGTGAGGCAGGTGCAAGATTTTGTCTCAGTCTTATCCCTGCTGTGAGGCAGATGATTGTACATAGGATCTGTGCTGTGTTTCCTAAATGTGATGTCAAAAACGATTTTTGAGAAAATGAATGGTTTTTACATTTTTGAGTATAATGTGGCACAGAGGTTTAAAAAGTGACGCATCTACCTACATGTGTCAATTTTTAAATATGGGGCAAAAAGGTACATGTTTGGGCTTTCCTGGGGAGCGTAGGTGGTGAGGCTTGTGTCTAAGAGTGCAGTGGACTAGGCTTCATGAAGCCTATCTCTGCTGCATTCTTAGACACAGGTGTCAATTTGACTCTTTACAATGATGTTACCTGTGTTAACTCAGTGTAGGAAACATATTGAGTTTGTTTGCATAGAGGAATTGTATTTTGTAAAATTGTGAAGCTCCATGTGAAAGCGTTTGCCTCAGTCTTATTCCTGTTGTGAGACAGGTGCAAGATTTTGCCTCAGGCTTATCCCTGCTGTGAGGCAGATGATTGTAAATAGGATCTGTGCTGTGTTTCCTAAATGTGATGTCAAAAACGATTTTGGGGAAAATAAATGGTTTTTACATTTTTGAGTATAATGTGGCGCAAAGGTTTAAAAAGTGACGCATCATCTGCCTCACAGCAGGGATAAGACTGAGGCAAAATCTTGCACCTGCCTCACAACAGGAATAAGACTGAGGCAAACGCTTTCACATGGAGCTTCACAATTTTACAAAATACAATTCCTCTATGCAAACAAACTCAATATGCTTCCTACACTGATTTAAAACACAGGTCACATCATTGTAAAGAGTCAAATTGACACCTGTCTCTAAGAATGCAGACAGGGATATGCTTCAGGAAGCCTAGTCCACTGCACTCTTAGATACAAGCCTCACCACCTAGGCTCCCCAGGAAAGCCCAAACATGTACCTTTTTCCCCATATTTAAAAAGTGACGCATGTAGGTAGATGCGTCATTTTTTAAACCTTTGCGCCACATTATACTCAAAAATGTAAAAACCATTTATTTTCCCCAAAATCGTTTTTGACCTCACATTTAGGAAACACAGCACAGATCATATTTACAATCATCTGCCTCACAGCAGAGATAAGACTGAGGCAAAATCTTGCACCTGCCTCACAACAGGAATAAGACTGAGGCAAACGCTTTCACATGGAGCTTCACAATTTTACAAAATACAATTCCTCTATGCAAACAAACTCAATATGCTTCCTACACTGATTTAAAACACAGGTAACATCATTGTAAAGAGTCAAATTGACACCTGCGTCTAAGAATGCAGACAGGTATATGCTTCATGAAGCCTAGTCCACTGCACTCTTAGATACAAGCCTCACCACCTACGCTCCCCAGGAAAGCCCAAACAAGTAACTTTTTGCCCCATATTTAAAAATTGACGCATGTAGGTAGATGCGTCACTTTTTAAACCTCTGCGCCATATTATACTCAAAAATGTAAAAACCATTTATTTTCCCCAAAATCGTTTTTGACATCACATTTAGGAAACACAGCACAGATCATATTTACAATCATCTGCCTCACAGCAGAGATAAGACTGAGGCAAAATCTTGCACCTGCCTCACAACAGGAATAAGACTGAGGCAAACGCTTTCACATGGAGCTTCACAATTTTACAAAATACAATTCCTCTATGCAAACAAACTCAATATGCTTCCTACACTGATTTAAAACACAGGTAACATCATTGTAAAGAGTCAAATTGACACCTGCGTCTAAGAATGCAGACAGGTATATGCTTCATGAAGCCTAGTCCACTGCACTCTTAGATACAAGCCTCACCACCTACGCTCCCCAGGAAAGCCCAAACAAGTAACTTTTTGCCCCATATTTAAAAATTGACGCATGTAGGTAGATGCGTCACTTTTTAAACCTCTGCGCCACATTATACTCAAAAATGTAAAAACCATTTATTTTCCCCCAAATCGTTTTTGACATCACATTTAGGAAACACAGCACAGATCCTATTTACAATCATCTGCCTCACAGCAGGGATAAGACTGAGGCAAAATCTTGCACCTGCCTCACAACAGGAATAAGACTGAGGCAAACGCTTTCACATGGAGCTTCACAATTTTACAAAATACAATTCCTCTATGCAAACAAACTCAATATGCTTCCTACACTGATTTAAAACACAGGTAACATCATTGTAAAGAATCAAAATTGACACCTGTCTCTAAGAATGCAGACAGGGATATGCTTCAGGAAGCCTAGTCCACTGCACTCTTAGATACAAGCCTCACCACCTAGGTTCCCCAGGAAAGCCCAAACATGTACCTTTTTTCCCCATATTTAAAAAGTGACGCATGTAGATAGATGCATCGTTTTTTAAACCTTTGCGCCACATTATACTCAAAAATGTAAAAACCATTTATTTTCCCCAAAATCGTTTTTGACATCACATTTAGGAAACAGAGCACAGATCACATTTACAATCATCTGCCTCACAGCAGAGATAAGACTGAGGCAAAATCTTGCACCTGCCTTACAACAGGAATAAGACTGAGGCAAACGCTTTCACATGGAGCTTCACAATTTTACAAAATACAATTACTCTATGCAAACAAACTCAATATGCTTCCTACACTGATTTAAAACACAGGTAACATCATTGTAAAGAGTCAAATTGACACCTGCGTCTAAGAATGCAGACAGGTATATGCTTCATGAAGCCTAGTCCACTGCACTCTTAGATACAAGCCTCACCACCTAGGCTCCCCAGGAAAGTCCAAACATGTACCTTTTTTCCCCATATTTAAAAAGTGACGCATGTAGGTAGATGCGTCACTTTTTAAACCTTTGCGCCACATTATACTCAAAAATGTAAAAACCATTCACTTTCCCCAAAATAGCACAGATCCTATTTACAAACATCTGCCTCACAACAGGGATAAGACTGAGGCAAAAGCTTTCACATGGAGCTTCACAATTTTACAAACTACAATTCCTCTATGCAAATAAACTCAATATGCTCCCTACACTGAGTTAACACAGGTAACATCATTGTAAAGAGTCAAATGTATTTCTATTAAACATGCACACATTCTTTATTCCTTTTAAAAAATGTAAAAACCATTCATTTTTCCCAAAATCGTTTTTGACATCACATTTACAAAACACAGCACAGGTCCTATGTAGAAGCATTCCATGTCACGACTAAAACTTCACAATTTTACAAAATACAATAACTCTATGCAGTAAAAACTTTTTACCAAGCATTATCAAAAAGCATGACACAAAGCAACATTAAAAAACCACAATTTGCTTCCAAATCTTCTCCATAGAGTATACAAGTCTCTATGTATATTAAATGAATCATAACTCACCTTTACAAATATTTTAGGAGCTTCAGAACAGTGTCAGATACACACACCAATATTTCTTTAGCAGAGCAAAAGGTATGTTCTCCAGACACTGCAAACCATAAAGGCACAGAAAACCTCTAATTCTACACACATATTGCTCATGGTAACCAATCAAATCTCTTCCCTCTGTATTTTCAAACCAACACCCTTCCCCCCCTCAGCCCTTTCTACCTGTTACCATAGCAACTCCCTCCTCACTGAGCTCCCAGGGTTAAAAGTTTATTCTACAATGTTGCAAATCACCTCATCAAGGATGTTTGACCTGCGAATACACCAGTTTTTCTGGTGCAAGGTTTCTTTAAACGACATTTTTTTAACCATTCAAATTACTTCTTACACAGAACACAACCATGCACCCTAACTTTCAGTTTTCAACTATCTCATTCTACCAATCATTGCTTGTGATTCAAGAGCACTGAAACTCCACAGGTTTTTGTTTTGCAAACTCCTATTGTTCCAACTGCCATTTCTTTTCCACACTTCATCTGACTGCATCAGAATCTCAACTCACCATGTATTATGTCTGGATTATTGGGCATAGCTATATCCACTGGCCTCAAAGGTATGCAGCTACCAGAAATTTTCACAACCTTGACTTACCAAATGTGAAGATTAAATGGATTGGCCAGAGAGGATTGAAATGTCACCAATTGATACCATTGGTGAAAACCTTTTTGCATTTGCCACACCCTGACCTTTTAATTGTGCACTGTGGAGGAAATGACTTGGGCACTTTGACTTGGGTAGGTCTGGAAATGCTTATAAAGGACACCTTTGATCAATTGATGGTACTTTTTCCTCAAACTGCCTTGGTATATTCCAATATATGCCAAAGGCAGAAATGGAAGTGGTCCAATCAATTGTGTCCACAATTTGAGAAAGCACGGAAACATGTGAATAAATCTGTTTCTGCTTACATGAGAGACTATGGAATGGGTTCAATATACAATAATAACTTGCGTTACAACATGCAAGATATCTACAGGGGAGATGGTGTGCACTTTTCAGATGAGGGGAATAGAATGTTCCTCCTGAATTTAAGACTGTGCATTGGTACCTACTTGTAGGTACCTAAATCAGCCACAGAACCCAAAAGCCCTTTTCAGGGCTACCCTATCTCTGATCACTCCAAATGGTTATCTTTTTCTAACTTTTTTCACTATTTTTCACCATAGTACGCTCCCCGGTACGCTTCCCGGTGCGCGTACCGGGCGCTCCCCCCGCGGAAAATATATATATATATATATGTGTTGCCTATTTGGGCCTCCTAAGACCCCCTCAGAAAACCTAGAGGGTCAAGGAGTGCCTACGATGCCCCTTATACCCATTCCCAACGTTGTTTGTCCTCCATTTTCTGTCTTAAATCTACCGAAAACAAAACGGAGGACTGCCGTAGCGTGCCGGTACGCGTACCGGGGCGCGCACCGGGAAGCGCTCTAAAAAAATGTTAAAAGTTAATTTACATAAAAACCACTGGATACACTTTTACCAAATATAGAATAGCTCATACTACATACCAATCCCTACCATTTTCCCAAATTCGATGGAATTCCATTGAGCCATTTAGCCTGTAGACCTCTCTAAATACCCTGAGGTAAATTACTTCACAAAAACACATCTGAAGTGTTAGAATTGACAACCAATTAAAATGTTACTTTCATTTTCTATTTTTTTTCCTGACATTTGATTGGTTATGTACATGAATATAAATGAAAAATTAGAGGGAAACACGGCCATTTTGACTACAACTACCTGAGGTACATCTTGAAAGGATTTTCGCATTTTGTCTTCTTCACCTCTCTGTAAAGTAAGTTGATAATTTGTATGGGGCACTTTAAGTTATTTTTTAAAAACGTTTTCTGATAGTTATTTACTGTCCCTCTGCTATAGTTATAGATAGAGATAGGCTCCTCTGTTATATTTATGGATTGACTTAGGCTTCTCTGCTATAATTATGAATTTACTTACGTTTCTTCACACGCACTTTTTTATATTTCTACTTCCTGCCTGTTACCATACATTGCCCAAAGTTAACTTCACTGTTAAAAAATCAAAACTACCTGTCTGAACTTAAACCCAACAGTGCCATATTTTTACTGATTTTTTTTTAATGCAAATTTCAGCACAAAAATGGAAGGAGAACAGAACGTTTCCTTTAAAATTGTCCTAGAGATGAACAATGAGGAAATCATTGAACCCAATGACTTGGAATTCATGGATGAATCACGGGACCATGAACTTCTACAATGTGTAGAATCTGTTCATTTGTTAATTCAATATGAGGACGTTTCTGACAGTCAAATGTTGGAAGTTATGTTCACTCAAAAAGAGGACATTTCGGACAGTCAAATGTTAGACGTTCTATCAAATTTTGAAAATGAATCTCAAAAATAAATTTATATTTAATAATTCTAAAATTGTTTGAGACCTTATTCATTTTTATATGTAATTCTTAAACTACTACCAAATTGATTATAATGTAAAGTCAAACTTATAGTATACTGTGCAACTTTTTTGTTTTACATAGTAATTTTGCTCATAGATACTTCCTTTCTCCCACTATATTATCTCCAATGTGTATTTGACATCTCTTTTTCATCTCCTGCCTCCATGTTCTTTATGTTTTCCTGACAGACTATGGTATGGATTCCATATACCACAATAACTTCTATAACAACATGCAAATTATCTACAGAGTAAACGGTGTACATTGAATTTAAGACTCTGCATTGGTACCTACATGTTGGTACTTAAATCACCCACACAACACAACAACTCTATTCAGAGATACCCTACCTCTAAACACTTTAAATTATTATTTTAGTGTTTCACTGAGTTTTCCCCATGTGTGGGGGTGGGGGAGGTGTGTGTGGGGGATGTGCGGGGTGTGTCTGTGAGGTGTGTATGTGTGTGTGTGTGTGTCTGGGGGGATGAGGTGTATATCTGTGTGGGGTATGTGGGTGTGGGTGGGGATGTGGGTGTGTAAGGTGTGTGTGTGGCTGTGGGTGTGTGGGGTGTTTCGGTGTAGGTGGAAGTGTTGGTGTGTGAGGTGTGTGTGGGGTGTGTGTGGGTGTGGGGAGTATGTGTGTAGGATGTGTGTGTATGTGTGGGATGTGTGGATGTGTCTGTGAGGTGTGCGTGTGTGTGTGGGGGGAGGTGTGTGGGATGTGTGAGGTGTGTCTGTGAGGTATCTGTGTGTGCGTGTGTTTGTGTTGGGGGGGTGAGGTGTGTGTGTGTGTCTGGGTGTGTGGGATGTGTGGTTGTGGGTGTGGATGTGTAAGGTGTCGGTGTGGGGGTGTGGGGTGTTTGGGTGTGGGTGGAGGTGTGCGTGTGTGAGGTGTGTGTGGGGAGTGTGTGGGTGTGGGAGTGTGGGGTTGTGTGCATGTGGATGTGTGTGGGACGTACTTGTAGGTACCTAAAACAGCCACAGAACCCAAAAGCTCTTTTCAGAGCTACCCTACCTGCAATCACTCAAAATGATTATTTTACACTATTATTTTCACTATTTTTCACCAAAGTACGCTCCCCGGTACGCTCCCCCGTGCGCGTACCGGGCGCTTCCCCCGCGAAAATCGAAAAAAAATGATTTTTTTTTTCTTTACCCGAGGGACCCTTTTATGGCCCCCACATCAAACCTAGGGGGTCAGGGGGGGTGTACCCTGCCCCCTTTTGGTCATTTCCCACTTTGTTTTTTGCCACCTCTTGTGTCTCGATCCTACCGAGACACAAGATGGCGGCTGCTGCGGACTGGTTCGAATGTTTACAGACACCCGAGAGCCAATCAGCTTCCCGTGCGCAGGTCGCGTGGCGCGCCCGGAGCGCTCCCCGGTACGCGCACTAGGGCGCGCTTACAGATATATAAATTGTTTTGAACCTAAATTACTCAAAATCCTCTGGAGCACATATCTTGAGACATAGCAAAGGCACATCGGGCTACCAGTCCCTACAATTTTGCCAAGTTTGGTGAAAATCCATTCAGCCGTTCGAGCTAAAAGTGCGACAGACCGCCCTATGGAAATTAACATGGGAAAACACGTTTTGGGACCCCCCTTTTATCTTGGCCACCGCTTGACGAATCCCCCCCAAACTGTCAGGGAAGGAGCGGAGAGCCGCGAGGCAAAGTTGCTGAAAAATTCAGGCTGATTCTCAACCGGCGCCAAAGTTATGCCAAATAGAATGTTGCGATTTCCCTATGGAAATCAATCCTAACTATAACTACCTACTGGCGACCGCCAGTAGGTAATATATATATATATATATATTACCTACTGGCGGTCGCCAGTAGGTATATATAGTTAGGATTTTTTCTCTATGGGTTTTTTGAAAATTCTATGTCTAATAACTTTGGCGTTTGTGGACGGAATCGGCTGAAATTTTCAGGAAAATGGCACATTTTGTTTCTGAGCAGCCCTTGAAAATTTGGGGGGGGTTCGTCCAGTGGGGGCCGAGAAAAAAGGGGGGTCCCAAAACGTGTTTTTAACATTGAGTTTTCCATAGGGCGGTTGGCCTCACTTTTAGCCCGAACGGCTGAATGGATTTGCACGAAACTTGGCAAAATTGTAGGGACTGGTAGCCCGATGTGCCTTTTGTAGGTCTCAATATATGTGCTCCAGTGGATTTTGAGAAATTAACGTTTAAAAAAAGATATATATCTGTAACAGCGGACCGGTTAGCGCTCTGGTTCGCGGACTTTTCGCGCAACGGAGCTTTGTGAAGCGAAGCTGATTGGTTCTCCGGCGTCTGTCAACATTCCAAACAGTCCGTAGCGGCCGCCATCTTGTCTCTCGGTAGGATCGAGAGACAAGAGGAGGTCAAAACAAAGGGGGAAATAACTATAAGGGGGCATAGTAGATCCTCGCTGACCCCCTAGGTTTGATGTGGAGGTTTTAAAAGGGCCCCGCGGGGCAAAAAAAAAACAAAATAATAATAATCGAACGGCTGAATGGATTTGCACGAAACTTGGCAAAATATTAGGGACTGGTAGCCCGATGTGCCTTTGCTAGGTCTCAATATATGTGCTCCAGTGGATTTTGAGAAATTAACGTTGAAAAAAAGATATATATCTGTAACAGCGCTCCGCTTCGCGTACTTTTCGCGTTACGGAGCTTTGCGAAGCTGATTGGTTCTCCGGCGTCTGTCAACATTCCAAACAGTCCGTAGCGGCCGCCATCTTGTCCCTCGGTAGGATTGAGAGACAAGAGGAGGCCAAAGCGAAGGGGGAAATGACCATAAGGGGGCATAGTAGATCCTTCCTGACCTCTTAGGTTTGATGTACCATTTTGCCAAGTTTGGTGTAATTCCGTTCAGCCATTCAGGCTGTAGACGTATGTAAATGTCCTATGGAAAATTGCATGGGGAAAACACATTTGAAAGTGTTGAAATTTAGAACCAATTAAAATGTTACTTTGGTTTTGTATTTGTGTGTGATGAAAGTTAATTGGTTATGTATATATGTCAAATGAGAGGAAACCACAGCCATTTTGTGATACTACTGTCTGAGGTACATTTGTGAGGAATTTTTGGTGGTGAATTTCTGGTGTTTGATTTACACAGTACTAACACTTCTGCTACTTTTAAAAAGGTGAGTTGTTAATTTGTAAGGGGAACTATGTTGTACACTTGAAGATAATTTGAAAAATGTTTTCTGTTATTTATTTGCAGTCCTTCTGTTATACTAAATACTTGATGAAGTTAGTTTTATATTATGTATTACTAAAAACGATAAATGAAAGTGATTATTTTTTTCTGCAATTTACAGCAAGCAATTTCAAAATAAAATGGCTCACAATGAAGAGACCGTGGCAATTTCTTTTGAATTGTCCACTACATTGATTGAAATTGAGAGCACCAATAATGAAATATTGTCACAAGGAGGACATGACGTGTATGATTCCATTAGATTGATTGAAATGGACAGCACCAAGAATGAAATATTGTCACAAGGAGATGACTTGAATGATTCCACTACATTGATTGAAATTGAGAGCACCAATAATGAAATATTGTCACAAGGAGGAGATGGCTTGTATGATTCCATTAGATTGATTGAAATGGACAGCACCAATAATGAAATATTGTCACAAGGAGGAGATGACTTGAATGATTCCACTACATTGATTGAAATTGAGAGCACCAATAATGAAATATTGTCACGAGGAGATGACTTGAATGATTCCACTACATTGATTGAAATGGACAGCACCAATAATGAAATATTGTCAGAAGGAGGAGATGACTTGAATGATTTTTTTGATCAATCTCTTGATGGCGAATTTATCGAGTGTTTGGAGACCATAGAGTTACAAGAATCATCATTGCAGACTTTTAATGAGGAGATTCCAGATGAGATGATTGAAGAGGAAATTACTGATGAGGACATGTTACTAGTTGTTTCAAATTTAGAAAATTCTGAAGAATAAATTTATATTTAGAAATCAAAAATTGTTTGAGACATTATTTATTTTTATTTTTAATTTATGAGGTTGTAGCGAAGTGATTGTAGTATAAAATGAGACTTATAGTATAGAGTGCAACATTTTTATGTTACATGGTAAGTTTACTCATATTTACTTCCCTTCTGCCACTATATTATCTCCAATGTGTATTTGACATGTCTTCTTCATCTCCGGCCTCCTTTCTCTCAGTGTGTGTCTCCGATGCATCTTATCGCTGGTATTTTGTGTAATTACAGAAGAGAGTAAAATAAAATAGTTCGGAACGTGAAAAGGGGGCAAAGTAGAGTACTCCTCACCCCCTAGGCCTTTTTAGGCGGTCCCAAAAGGATCAGTTTCTGCTTTCCTGAGAGATTATGGTATGAGTTCCATATACCACAATAACTTGCATTACAACATGCAAGATATCTATCTCCTATTACCAACTTTTGGAGATATTCGCGCTAAGCGCGAATATCTCCAAAAAGTAACACCTGCCCTGAGCAGTTCTTAGCCATGTTATCCAATGGGAGGTGGATAACATGGCTAAGAGTATTAGCTCGGTAATGCATGAATATCGCTGAGTTTTTAGCGATATTCATGCATTGCGGCCGTTTATTATCGCATTTGCGATAAACCTTGATAATAGTAAGGTTTATCTTCGATAATTTCTGACGATCCTTAGTGGTAAAAAATTGGTTGGTAAGCATCGTTAGCGATAAATATCGCTTAACTTTGGTAATATGCCCCAACGTCTGTTAACGTTCGATTCGAAGGAAATGAGGAAGTGTTGAAAAACATTGTCTGCGCCATCTTGCCTTTTTTGAAATGCCACACTTTTGTCGTGCACGGCAGCCATTTTAGATGTCTTGACCAGACCCACTCTCTGCACGCTGTCGATTCGTAGCATGGCTCCTCACCCTCGTAAGCATCTCCCCCAGGCACTGGTCACCACCGCTCTCTGTCTTATGCATGGGCAATAAACCTTCCCCCATCTGCGCTGCTCTTCCCTGAGAATCACACTCTGTGCCCGCCCGACACCTCCCTTTCGCCCTATTCACTACCGCACCCTCTGACACTCCTCTTCCTCTGTGTCCGAATGTCCAGGCCGGTCCTAGGCTATCAGCTAGCCCTGCAGATGTAGTTTATGGCCCCAGCTGTAAAGAATCACCCCTCTTCAAAGGAGTTATAGTAGATCAAGGCCCACACCCGATGTGATCCGTCACAGCACACGCGTTCCTACTATCTGAAAACCATCCTGTATTGTGATTGGGGAGGGGACCGAGCCTGAAGCGGAAGATTCCAGGAATGACTCTTTGTACATCAAAGTTTTTACAATTATGTGTCACATTAAAAATATATAGCACTCCAACAAAGTAGTAGGAATATAAAACTTTAATAACATATAAATATATACAACAAAACAAAAACAGTAAAAACATTTAAACAACGAAGAGACCGTGGCAATTTCTTTTTAATTATCCAATAGATTTATTGAAATTGACAGCACCAATAATGAAATATTCTTGTCAGTAGCGGTCTGTTGTGCGAATAGTTCCAAGGCAGCAGAACGCGCTGAAATCTAGATGGCACGAAAGTGATGTCTAGTAAGTTGCCGCCCAGCAAAAAACGGCGTGGGGCGCCGCGGGGGTGAGTGAGTCCAGTAGGCACCACAGCTATTCTTACCGGCATTGCAGAATTACTGCTGGGGACAATGCCTGTGCTGTAGCAGGGTCACAGCAGAAACAAAAAGGATTCTGTTGAAGATGTTGTTGGTTTTCAATTTGAAAACAGTTCTGGTGTCAACTGCTATGCTAATGTAGTGGTTAATGTTTTGTTTTCTCTAGAAAATGTAAAAGAGGGGGAGGCAGTCCAAAGTTCCGTTAAAAGGGCAAAGGAAAGGATCGGTGGTTTGAACTATCAGTCAAAAAGGGGAGGGGGTGCAATAATTTTTCCTACCGGGTCACACTGTGCTTTCACCGGAAGTGAGGTCTGCAGGATTGTAGTAATTCAAAGTGAGGCTGGCGCCAGCATGGGAGCGCCGACGTCCCGCGGATACAGTTTCGTCACTCCACGGGCGATCATGGCAGTCATTCCCCATCGGGGGTCGGAGACTCCCGCGGCTCCTCTAGAATCTTCAAGGTCGTGGAGGACTACGGTGGTGGAGTCAACCAGTGACCGGGCCATTTCTTTATGTTGGGCCCGCTCTTGCCAGGTCGACCGCCATTTTGAGAGTTCGGCAGCTACCGGCGATCGCGGGGTCACATGAGCGGACGGGCTCCACCCTGCCGGGCGAGACGTTGCAGCATGGCCACAGTGGAAGAACCGTTATCTAGGTCGTTCCGAAACTGTGCAGCACTGTAGTTGTTAGGATGCCACCGCCTGGAGCGCTGAGGGTGCAGCTGGGAAGCCTCCACCTGGGGAGGCGGGAGAGGCCTGTTCGCACCGTCTCTCCCTCCCAGTGCACCCCACGGCGTCTCGCTTGAGATTTGTTATGGCCGGACCAGGCGATGAGGACGAGGGGGGGGTCGGAGGCATGTGCAAGACATCCCCCTCCAGTGTTGTCGCAGCCATTATAAAAGAAAGAAGTGTCCCGTCCGTCTTCGGGCCGGGCTTCCGGTGGATGTCGGCCGGACGCCCCTGGCTCTGGCCCCATGAACGGGTTTCTTGGTTTATCGGCTGCAGCCGGATCCCGTCGGCCTCGGCCCCCCGACCGTTGGTGGTCGGACCGGAAGAGCATGTGGCGGGACTACCTGCAACTCTCAAGGGCCACCGCGGCCGGACTGGGAGAGAGAGGGGAGGGTCGAGGAGACATTCCCCCCCCCTGCAACTGTTCAGCGTTGTAAAGGCAATCCCCTGGCCGGGTCCCGCTGGTCTCGGCCTCTCCTCCGGCTACACCCTACGTTAGGATCTCCTGGCCGAGGCGTGGCAGCAGGACCTGCCTTATATGGGCTGCTCCCGGCTGGGCGTAGCCGGAACCCTGCCCCACCTTGGAAGTTTCCAGAGTGGGGGTGGATGTTCTACTGACTTGCATTTTCCCTAGTCTATCGATTTTTTTGGCGTGGCAGGCGGTGGGACAGCGAGGGGTGATTTGGTTTCTCTTACTGTTTTTCTGGTCTCTCACCACTGGCATATTTTAACGTTTTCTTGTTTCTAGGACATTAATAGGTTTTATCATTACGTTATGTTATCGTTTCTTTGTTCGTTGTTTAATAAAAGTTCATGTTCATCAGTGGCCTACTGATTTTCGTTTTCCTATTTTTTTCTTTCAAGGTTGTTTCATGGTAAAGTTTCTGTTAACAGGATACAGTGATCACTTCGTTATTATTGCATATGTCCTTTTCACTAGGGGTGCTCTCTGGTCGGGCCAGATGACGTATCTCTAGTAAATGGTCCGGGTGAAAAAGGTGCATCAATCAGTGGGGAGTAGATAGGCATGACAGATTACAACGGGGGAGAACGGTCCGCATTACGTACCCTTTCACTACTTGCAAAGATTTTCCTACGTTTATTTGCAAACAGGGAATACCTCCAAAAAGAACTAATTCCCAAACAGTCAATGTTCGGACAATCAATCAATCAATGAGGAATGAAATAGGTACGACGTGTTAAAGGCTTGCGTTACCTACCCTTCACTATCTGCAAAGGGAGATAGAATATTCCTATTCTTCCTCGTTTGCAGGTAGAGAAGATCGTTAAGAGAATTAACTTCGAACAATTCAATGCTCGATTGAAACAATCAACAAGGGGTACTGTGAACACAAATGAACGCCGCTTATATACATACGCATTGCTATTTTCAACAGGTTGTTCCTAATGTTTCTATTTTAGCGAGGTCAAAAGAGATTCCATTAGTGGCCTACTGATTTTGCTCGATTCCTTTTGTTTTTTTACACGATTTTTCGCTATCTGCAAAGACTAAACAGAGTATTGCGACTCTGTGCTTGTTTGTAAATAGAGAATGAACCAAAGAGAACAATCAATCAAATGGAGAGAGAAGCAGGCACGACGGATTACAAATGGGGAAAGGGCTGCGTTAACTACCCTTCACTATCTGCAAAGAGAGAGTACTCCTAATAGAAATGAGGGGTGGGGGGCAGCAATCAAAGCAGATCAGTGTGCATAAACACGAAAAAAAAAATTCTTACCACGTACTTGACATTCGACAGCTTATGATATTTGCTATTAAAAAACCATTGAAATTCACTGAAAAAACCATAGGTTATAGACCATATATAGTTAGGAATTAGCATTTACAAAACCTTGAAAATTCACTGAAAAAACCATAGGTTATAGACCATATATAGTTAGGAATTAGCATTTAAAAAACCTTATTTTACTCACACAAAACCATTGAAATTCCATATATAGTTAGTTGCACTAACTATATATTGCGCACCCGCAATCCACTGCTGATGATGTCACATATTACATCATTCATGACATGGTCAGTGACATCACTGATGACATCACTGATGACATCTCAAATGACATCACTGATGACATCACTGATGACAACATCCAGTGACTATGTTTCTGTAAAGTTAAAATATGTCTTACATATTGAAGAATGAGTGGATGTATAAGTGTCTGGACGAAGGATTTAGTAGGTGCATGACTGAATGTATGAGTGAGTGATTAAATGTGTCTCACTGAGTGCATGGGTTAGTGACTAAACTGTCTTAATTTGTGCATCATTATGTCTGTTGTTCTGTAAACTGCTGCATGTGTTGATCAGTAGCTATATGAGTAACTATATGGGTTATTGATTGATTGCCCAAGTATTTGCATGGGAGACTGAGTGTGTGTGTGGCTGGATGGGAGGTGTGTGACTCTGTACAGATCAATGTGTACTTGTATCAATGATTGTATAAGAGAGTAAGTATGTGTTAGTATATGGTTGAAAACGTAAGGTGCTCTATGTTTAACTGTATAGAGTAGAAAATGGAAGTGTGATTGATTCTTTACAGGACTGACTAGGTGTGTGAGTAACTCCATGGATGAGTGGCAGAGTGTGAGTGTCTGTATAGGTGTATGAGTGCATATGATTGTGTTGTAAACATGAGTGATTGTATGTATGAATGATTGTATGGGTGAATGAGTGAATGTGTGTGTAGACGTAGGAATCAGTGAGTACGTATGTAGTAACTAGTATTGGTGTGTCAATGGTTTCAAAAATTATACTCTGTTTTTAACACTGGGTGAAACAGAGGTTATATTAAAATGTGAGGAGATGCATTGTATTGTCACATGAATGATATCATCAGTGATGTGGTCATTGATGTCAAATGAGATGTCATCAGTGATGTCATCAGTGATGTCATTTGAGATGTCATCAGTGATGTCATCAGTGATGTCACTGACCATGTCATGAATGATGTAATATGTGACATCATCAGCAGTGGATTGCGGGTGCGCAATATATAGTTAGTGCAACTAACTATATATGGAATTTCAATGGTTTTGTGTGAGTAAAATAAGGTTTTTTAAATGCTAATTCCTAACTATATATGGTCTATAACCTATGGTTTTTTCAGTGAATTTTCAAGGTTTTGTAAATGCTAATTCCTAACTATATATGGTCTATAACCTATGGTTTTTTCAGTGAATATATATATATATATATATATTCAAGCTCCAAAATCCACAGGATATTAAATCCAAAAGAATGCAGCACACGCAGGGGTGGTTCCAACCAAGATTTTAATGTCGGAACACTCACAGCAACAAGACGCGATTCGCCATCGGGCTTTGTCAGATTGTGCCTGACAAAGCCCGATGGCGAAACGCGTCTTGTTGCTGTGAGTGTTCCGACATTAAAATCTTGGTTGGAACCACCCCTGCGTGTGCTGCATTCTTTTGGATTTAATATCCTGTGGATTTTGGAGCTTGAATACGTTCGCGGGCACACCCCCGCTTTGTGTGCACCCGCTCGAGAGTGCAGTTGGCTGGTGTTTTGGAGCTGTTATATATATATATATATACATATTTATATATATACACTAATGTAGCTCCTCCTCTAATTTCTAGGCGTCTCAGGTCACAGCCTCGCACACCAGCAAACAAGGGAGACGGACCACAAACGAATCAGCATAAGTAGTTTATTTAATCCACAGAGATCAGCTACGCGTTTCTGGCAAGTTATGCCCTTGATCACGCTGCAACATGGAAATAGACGAAATGCTTTTTATGCAGTGTTAAAAAGACACCCCCTCACAGTGACATCATGTATCATGTGATAAGTAAACAGTGAAAAAATACTACCACTGAATGTTAATGCAATTTAAACAGCACAAAATCATATTTCTGGATAAATCCAAATATTAGGCATAGATCATACAAAGGTAATAATGATGTAAAAATATATACATCACAAAACTCAAAAACATTAACTGTATAAATACAGAATCAATAATCCGAAATGCCTAGGATATAAGCAATGTCCCAATTGATACAGCCTCAATATAGTAAGCCTGTAGCAATTCATAGGCTTAACATTATGTGCAAATCTAGCTCAAAGCAGCAGTAGACAATAAAATGCTAAGTGAGAGTAAAATGTGTGTGCAAAGAGTGCGAAAAATAAAGTGCAATGCCCTTCATCATAAAAGAGATAAAGACATCACGATATAAGGAACTTCTCAGAACCCTGAGATCAGTAGACTGTATATCATTCATCAATAAAATTTATCTCTTAATAATAAATAGTATAAAAAGGTTATTAAAATCCCAGTAAATACACCTGAATCATAATAGAAAAATATATATACATATGCAATCGGATATATATATACACATATTCACTGAAAAAACCATAGGTTATAGACCATATATAGTTAGGAATTAGCATTTACAAAACCTTGAAAATTCACTGAAAAAACCATAGGTTATAGACCATATATAGTTAGGAATTAGCATTTAAAAAACCTTTTTTTACTCACACAAAACCATTGAAATTCCATATATAGTTAGTTGCACTAACTATATATCGCGCACCCGCAATCCACTGCTGATCATGTCACATATTACATCATTCATGACATGGTCAGTGACATCACTAATGGCATCACTGATGACATCTCAAATGACATCACTGATGACATCACTGATGACAACATCCAGTGACTGTATGTTTCTGTAAAGTTAAAATATGTCTTACATATTGAAGAATGAGTGGATGTATAAGTGTCTGGATGAAGGATTTAGTAGGTGCATGATTGACTGTATGAGTGAGTGAATAAATGTGTGTCACTGAGTGCATGAGTTAGTGACTAAACTGTCTTAATTTGTGCATCATTATGTCTGTTGTTCTGTAAACTGCTGCATGTGTTGATCAGTAGCTATATGAGTAAGTATATGGTTTATTGATTGGTTGCCCAAGTATTTGTATGGGAGACTGAGTGTGTGTGTGTGGGTGGCTGGGAGGTGTATGACTCTGTGCATAGATGTGTGAGCAGTTGATTCACTGGATGTATGGGTTCAAAAGTGCATGTGGAAACACCTGTATGGGCGGTTGACTGAGGGCATTGGTGAGTGAATGGATATCTCAGTGCTACATGTCAAAGTAAGTACATATGTAAAACACAGTACATGTGACAGTTGACATATATAAATAACTGTGCATAAGAGCCAGTGAATGTGTGAGTGGCTGTATTGATCATTGTGAACTTGTATCAGGCATTGTAAAAGAGAGTAAATATGTGTTAGTATATGTTTGAATAAGTAAGGTGTGTATAACTGTATAGTTGAGGAAATGGAGGTGTGATTGATTCTTTGCATGACTGACTAAGTGTGTGAGTAACTCCATGGATGAGTGACAGTCTGTGAGTGTCTGTTTACACTGAGTGTATCTAAGGTTATATTACAGTCTGAAGAGGTTCATCGTATTATCACATGAATGATGTCATCAGTGATGTGATCAGTAATGTCAAATGAGATGTCATCAGTGATGTCATCAGTGATGTCATTTGAGATGTCATCAGTGATGTCATCAGTGATGTTATTTGAGATGTCATCAGTGATGTCATCAGTGATGTCATTTGAGATGTCATCAGTGATGTCATTAGTGATGTCACTGACCATGTCATGAATGATGTAATATGTGACATGATCAGCAGTGGATTGCGGGTGCGCGATATATAGTTAGTGCAACTAACTATATATGGAATTTCAATGGTTTTGTGTGAGTAAAAAAAGGTTTTTTAAATGCTAATTCCTAACTATATATGGTCTATAACCTATGGTTTTTTCAGTGAATTTTCAAGGTTTTGTAAATGCTAATTCCTAACTATATATGGTCTATAACCTATGGTTTTTTCAGTGAATTTCATTGGTTTTTTTAAAAGCTAATATCTATAGCTGTAAAATGTATTCTTCTTTAAATCAAAAAATATATTTTATATGTTTATTAATAATTTTTTTATTATTATTTTTTTGGTTCGCTCCCGGTTCGCGAACCGGGAAGCTTCCCGTTAGCTCAATTTGGTGCCGCGACCCGGTCCGCGAACCGGTAAACGTTCCGTTTGCGCAACTGCCGCGTTAGAAATCAACACCGTGATGCGTCGCGGAAGCGCAACGTATCACGTTGTCGCGTAATGCGTCTTATGACGCGCCGCGTTAGCGCACCCGGAAGTGCTCCGGTACGCGAACCGAGACGCGAAGCGCAGCTCCCCGGAAGCGATCCGGGGCGCATCGCGAAAGCGTGACGTATCGCGTTGCCGCGTAATGCGTCTTATGACGCGCCGCGTTAGCGCACCCGGAAGTGCTCCGGAGCGCGAACCGAGGCGCGAAGCGCAGCTCCCCGGAAGCGATCCGGGGCGTGTCCCGCAGCGCGTAACATAAGCGTAACAGGTCATGTGACTTGTTAATAAAACTTTTCATTGGTTCATTTCACTTTTGGTTTCCTAATGATGTAAGGCTAGGTCATGTGACCTAAAAATAACACTTTTCATTGGTTTAGAACTATTTTTTTTCCAAAATGATGAAAGCCCCCACCTTTTTTCTCACTCTGACTTTCAACTTTGTGAAAGGAAGACCTATTTTGCTGAGTGGAAAATGGCTTCACTAGTAGCTGCAGCTGGTGCACCCCCACCACCACCACCTCCTCATAGGAAGAGAGGACCACCTCCACAGTTCCTTCCCAACACAGAGGAGGAAGAGGATGAAGAAGAGGAAGAGGAAATACAGGCAACACAGTTTTTACAAGAGGAGCCCCGGATATCTCACCATAAAAATAGTTTCATTTGGCAGTTTTTTTCTTTTCCTGAAGGACAAAAAAAAGTTAATGCTCGCTATGTGACGTGCCTCATATGCAAAGAGGACTTATCTAGAGGCACAAATAAGAAGTATAGTTACGGCAACTATACTATGCACCGTCACATGCAAAGGTGGCATCCACTAAATTACAGCAGGGCAGAGATGCGTGACCTCCAGGACAACCCACCAACTCCTGTGGCCAGGACATCGGCACAGGTAACTCTGTCGGGGCCAGAGGCACGGGAAACAGTGCCAAACATTCAAGACAACTTTGTCCACATGAAGATAGTGTGTTTATATTGCGGTACCTTACTCTCATGTGGCAATATGAGTATTAATTTGATAAACGGAGCATTTGAAAACCACAAGTGCTCAAAACGCCCCCAAAAATAAAAAAATGTTTTGCTCCTGTTGAGCTCTTTCCAATGCCTGTTTTTCGTTGTTTCCCCCCCAAAAAACCAAAAAAAACATAAAATTGTTTAAAAAATACAAAAAAAACAAAAAATGTTCAGAAAAATAAAAAAAATATATAAAGCAACAAAAACATTAAAAAAAAGTTCTTTTCAGAACTACCTCCCCTTTATAAAAAAATTGCTAGAATGTTTAGCACTCTGGCAACCTCTATTTCTTTTGGTTCGCTTCCCAGTTCGCTCGCCGGTACGCGAACCGGGAGCGAAACCAAACATTTTTTTTTTTAAAAAAAGAAGAGTAAGTATGCTGAAAATAGTGATGAGCAACAACGGGTGAATACCTTCTCACAAAGTTCCGACTCTGAAAATGATAATGATGGTTATTATGAACCTGAACCTAACTACAACCAGGCTTCAGGCAGAGGGGCACGTAGACAGCCTTTTTTAGGGAACCGAGGGATGGGACGGGGACGCCCCCGGGTCCATTTTCAGGGACAACCAAGAGGGAATTACAAACCCCAACACCATCAGCAACAACAAGAGGAACCCCAATTCATACGCGAAACAAGAAACAGGCAATATTGGAAGCAGGGAATGTAATTCCCATCTTCAACCTTTCAAAAACCGATTTAAACTCATCTAGTACTGCATTGCTTTCCAAAGGCCTTTGCTTTGTTCCTCATTCCACTCCCAACCTTTTTGAACTTTATTGTGACATTATTTCCTTTTTTCGGAAAGTTCGTTTAAGAAGGTTTTTCGCAACAGAAGGTCGAGGTGACGACGAATCTACCACTATAAAATCTTTAAGTCTTCCATCAACCTTCAGTCCCTCCTTAGAACAACTAGGACCAGAAGTAGCTACCTTCGAGTTAGTTATCCTAAAAAAACTAGATCAAGCATTGAGATTTATCCCTAAACCTATCTACAATATAGATAAAGAAGAACACCAAGCCCTACTAAGTATCTCCTCGAATAAAGACCTAACCATTAAGAGTTGCGACAAGGGAGGTGGGATTGTTCTCATTGACACTGTCCAATATGAACTTAATATGTTAAAAATGTTGGATGACAAGTTATTCTACACTCCTATCCAAACATATTCCCCACTGAACCTATCTAAAAAAATAAGGTCTTTGACAAACACAGCTCTAGAAGATGGTTTCATCAACATTAAAGAATTTGAATTTTTAAATCACAACCTAGGTAAAACTGCTTGTATATAAGGGCTTCCCAAGATTCACAAAAATCCGAATGATCCACCCTATCGCCCAATAGTTTCAACCATAGGAACTGCTACTGAGCCACTGTCCAAATACATAGACAACTATCTGCGTCCGTTTATATCCAAAATCAAATCTTATGTGCGAGACACAGGTGACATGATACAAAAGACAGAAGGGTTAGCCTTCAACTCAAAACGGGATCTCCTAGTCACAATGGACGTCGAGTCCTTATACAGCAATATCCCACTCACCGAAGCAATGAAAACAACATCTTGGTTCATTGATCTGCATAACATTCCTTGCCCGAAAACATTCCTGCTGGCATGTTTGGAAATTGTCTTAACTGACAATTATTTTGAATTTGGATCTAATACTTACCGCCAGATCAAGGGCGTAAGTATGGGCGCATCGGTCGCACCCTCGATCGCCAATATATACATGGCGGCATTTGAGGAAAAATACATCCATAATGAAATGGCCCCCTTCTTTGAGTCTGTCTCCCATTGGTCCAGATACATAGATGATATCTTCTTTGTCTGGACCGATGGGAGAGAGACTCTAGAAGAGTTTATCTCTTGGATAAATGAGGCAGACCCCAATCTTCGCTTTACGTTGCACATTAGTTGCGATGGAGTGGAGTTTCTGGACATTGAAATTACAAATGATGCGGGAATCTTGAAAGTTGATTTGCATATAAAGCCCACAGCTAGGAATACCCTGCTGCATTACAGCAGCTTTCATCCTAGATCACAGAAAGACTCCATACCATTTTCCCAACTTTTAAGAGTCAGACGAAATTGCACAAGTCTGGCAGATTTTGATAAACAAGCACTACTGATGAGAAGCAAATTCATTGAGAGAGGTTATCCTCACCGGTTAGTGCGACACTCCTATAAGCGTGCCCGTTACTACGACCGAGACTGCCTACTCCAACCCAAACCTGCAAAAATTAATGACCAAGTGGTCTGTGTAACAAAACATTCAACCATGGATGCCAAAATCAAACAAATATTAAACTCAAATTGGCACATTTTGAATAGCAACTGTACCTTGGAACATAAATTAGCTAAGCCACTTTTTGCTTATAAAAGAAATAAAAACATAAAAGAATACATTGTTCATTCACGTTTCAGAACCACATCGGTTGGAAGAAATTTGGCACAGAGGTCGATCAGGTAACCCTGTGAAAGGAACTTTTCCGTGTTCATCCTGTTCCTCTTGTACCAAGATCATAAGAGGAGAGGAATTTACTCACAACGGCCATAAAACAGTTGCCAAAGAAATGTGGAATTGTAAATCTACAAACTTGATTTACTTTATACAATGTCCCTGCCTCCTGGGATATATAGGAGAAACATCCCGTGCAATACAGACACATCTGAATGAACATCGCTCTGCGATTAGAACGAAAAAACTTGCCGCTCCAATGGTGAAACACTTTTTGGAGAAAGGACACAATGCAGAAGACTTTACCTGGAGAGTCTTAGAAAAAATTCATACCCCAGACACTAATGGTGGATCAGCCATCAGAAAGAAAAGGGAGGTTTTTGGGATTTTTGTCTTCAACACCTTCCGTGAGGGAATGAATAGTGAACTGCCTTGGGAACACGCTATTTGTTAGAAACGAATTATTCCTTATAGTTTCTCCTGCCTAATTATGAACACAAATTGTAACTCTTATCTGTATTTCAACAATTACAGTTCATTTGTTTTACTTCATAATTTGGAAGCGAAATGAATCTTATCTCTTGAAGATAATCATAATAATAACTGTCTTCCCTCCCCTTGCCTGGGTCTACTCCAGATTTGAGGTCCTGTAAACTTAACATAAAATATATTTATATATATAATCCTCACTATTCTCTCTCTAAATAGCACTATAGATGCCTCTTCATTTTTGTATCACGAATTATTCTTTATAGTTTCTCCTGCCTCATTATAAATACAAATTGTAACCCTTGTCTGTATTTCAATACTTATAGTTCATGTGTTCAATTTTATAATTTGGAAGCTAAATGAATCTTATCTCTTGAAGATAATCATAATAATAATTGTTTCCCCTCCCCCTGTTTTGGCCTCCTCCAGATTTATTCGGTCCTGTAAACTTAATATAAAATATATATATACATATAATCCTCGCTATTTTCTCTCTAAATAGCAATATAGATGCCTCTTCATTTTTGTAACAGTAATATATAAAAAAAAAAAAATTGTTCTTATATCCCCCGTTTCTAGTGAACATCGTGCGGGCTTGTGATAGCCTCAGTGCGTCAAGATATAATTAGTAGACAGCGTTAAACCACACTCCGTTTTTTCATATCTGAAAAAGAGTCCGTCTTCCATCGCGCCATTTGCAGTACCCCGGAGATCCATTTAACGCAACACCCGTCTTTTATTTCTATGCCGTAAGACATCTTTGGTCAGAGTCATGGCCGATTTCCATGAAAAATAAAGTCCTTTCTTTATCGCCCCGACTATTAGGTCCGCTCTCTCTTTTTACACAGAACACAGCTGCAAAGCATCTTTGTATTAGCAGCAGTATAAAAAGACAACCCCGGGCACAATCAGTCACTATCGTTCATGAAAGGAATACAGAAACCCCGCATCCCGCCGCCGGAAACCAGGAGCCCTGTCAATATCAATTGGGTAAGAATCACTTAGCGTGGTACCTTTAGCCTCGTATTTTTTTAGCGCTAACTACTCGAAATTACAAGTCCTTTTTATCTTTATCCCCATTTGTCTTTATTTTTGCAGACAGGGAGTTATTTTAACCTCATTTATCAACCCCATTGGAACTTAATCAAAAAGGTAACCTGTACTTACTTATTATTGCATGGACTAAAATTAACTAAACTGTCACCTAAATACAAAATTTAAACAAACGCTTACCATGAAACATTTCCTCCTAATATACAGGAAACTATCTTTAACAAGATCCCCACATCAGGAGGATTGTAGTGTCGCTATATCAAGCAATTGAGTATTCCTTTGATTCAATCGCTGCTTCCGGTTGGCGGGCTTAAATGAAATTCTTTCACACCTCTCAGGTAACTTAATTGACTTAAGTCAACACTGCAAAAATTCGAATTCTGCACATCCGCAGTCATAAATCTCTAAAACCCAAAAAATAATTTTATTTATATTCATAGGAAATATACAATCAAAAAGACTAAGACCTGGAATCATCTGACAGCATAGATTGCATTTGGAAACCCATCCTTGGACCCAAATCAAAATAGGTGAATACAAACCCCAAATAGAACCTTGAATTCGAAATAGTATCAATGGACCAATTCACAATATTACCTTGTTCCCGTATTGTTTTCTTTTCGGTCTATAGTACTATCTTCAGAAATCAAGAGAGGAAATAATTCTTATATAAGAACCAGATCCATCCATCCATATTATTCTCCAATTTTTAAGTAAGTGTTCCTAATCACTGGATGTACACATTGAAAGCAAATGTATAATTGCTCTAATTGTTAAAAATAGGTGACTATAAACTTTAACCTACGAGTTCCATCAATCTAGGCCTCAAATATATAATCTAGGCCTCAAATATATAATCTCCGATCGCTACATAAGTGGCCTACAACCGAGGGATTTGCATTAGGAACTTCGAATTATACATCCTTATTTAAGTTCCGTGTTTCCAATCTGTGGAATCACTACCCCGATACAATATATCAAACGTGTGATTATATACCATAACAAGTATGGATTGGATCCTCCACAATATCCCCCAAACTCGGTCACCTTCTAGCTCCCGATATATGTTGTTCCTTTATCTTAAGATGCATTTTATAATCTGTGACTGCCAGTAAGGCAAGGAAACGGAATAAAAAGATGTAGACATGTCAAAATGTGATGGAAAGATTGAGACTACTGTTTAAACATTAGTAAATAGAAATTTCATGTATTAAAAGTTAGGATTGAAAGAACATATATGATATTATGTATAATTTTCATTGTATGGCATTTTCCTTTTAGAAATTATCGTGGCTGCTCCAGAAGAAGGCGCTGGTCCGCCGAAACGCGCGTAGAGATATAATTTGCCACACTTCCTTTTTTACACTGTTGCTATCTTATGTATATTCATATACTTAATTGAATGTGATTTTTTAATGATGCTCTGAATTCTTACTTTTATTGTGTTATATTTGCCACTATTGATATTGATTGTGTAACATGAAATTATATGTGTGTTGATAACTCTGAATAAAACTGTACATTTTTTACCAAAAACTAATGTTGTAGCTCAGTCCCTTCCTATGTTTACTGGTTCTGTTGCCTAGATTGGTACATATCGTTCATTTGTTTTTCCCTGGTCTAGGAACTACATTTCTGTGTATTCAGGGGGTCCTTGTTAAATATATGCATTACTTTCCCACAGCTTGTCTGTGTAGGGCTGTTCCGTTGTTCTCACATTAAGCACTTCATTGTTAATCCTTTCCTTGCTTTAATTGGTGTCACAGCCACGAGACTATCCATCCATATAGATTGCCATAAATCAACATAATTGAACATTATGGCTCTCCAAAAAACATTTGGGTTTACTGATGAAGAATTCGAGACGCTTGTCGGCACCTCGAGTTCTTTCAATCATATCTCAGGTGAATCCACTCGTCATAATGACGACACCAAGAAACTATTAGACCTTAAGAAAAAGCTTACGCGTATTGAAGCCCATGGCGAATTTATGTTGGCGTATCTACGCCTAGGCATTATCCCAATGGGTCTTCGTGTAAGAAATATCCCTGGTCTCTTTGTACACTACAAGGCATTTCTTGATAAATGGAGCAGAATTGCTAGTAGGTGCTCAAGGGACCTTATGATGCTAATAGTCGAAACTGCTAAAGAGTTAGCTGCGGAAGTAAGATCAGACATCGATGAACTTGAAGACAAAATCAAAAAAATGGGAAACATAGAGGATGCAATAAAAAAGATTGCAGATTGCAATAAAGAATTAGAATCATTCTCGAGCTATCTAGATAAAAGAAAGAACGATAAATTATTAAAAGACAAACGGTATGCTACGATTGAGAATACTTATCCCTATTTAAAATCAGATTTTTATAAACAGAACCATTTTACTGCTGAAAATAGTGATGAGCAACAACGGGTGAATACCTTCTCACAAAGTTCCGACTCTGAAAATGATAATGATGGTTATTATGAACCTGAACCTAACTACAACCAGGCTTCAGGCAGAGGGGCACGTAGACAGCCTTTTTTAGGGAACCGAGGGATGGGACGGGGACGCCCCCGGGTCCATTTTCAGGGACAACCAAGAGGGAATTACAAACCCCAACACCATCAGCAACAACAAGAGGTACCCCAATTCATACGCGAAACAAGAAACAGGCAATATTGGAAGCAGGGAATGTAATTCCCATCTTCAACCTTTCAAAAACCGATTTAAACTCATCTAGTACTGCATTGCTTTCCAAAGGCCTTTCCTTTGTTCCTCATTCCACTCCCAACCTTTTTGAACTTTATTGTGACATTATTTCCTTTTTTCGGAAAGTTCGTTTAAGAAGGTTTTTCGCAACAGAAGGTCGAGGTGACGAAGAATCTACCACTATAAAATCTTTAAGTCTTCCATCAACCTTCAGTCCCTCCTTAGAACAACTAGGACCAGAAGTAGCTACCTTCGAGTTAGTTATCCTAAAAAAACTAGATCAAGCATTGAGATTTATCCCTAAACCTATCTACAATATAGATAAAGAAGAACACCAAGCCCTACTAAGTATCTCCTCGAATAAAGACCTAACCATTAAGAGTTGCGACAAGGGAGGTGGGATTGTTCTCATTGACACTGTCCAATATGAACTTAATATGTTAAAAATGTTGGATGACAAGTTATTCTACACTCCTATCCAAACATATTCCCCACTGAACCTATCTAAAAAAATAAGGTCTTTGACAAACACAGCTCTAGAAGATGGTTTCATCAACATTAAAGAATTTGAATTTTTAAATCACAACCTAGGTAAAACTGCTTGTATATACGGGCTTCCCAAGATTCACAAAAATCCGAATGATCCACCCTATCGCCCAATAGTTTCAACCATAGGAACTGCTACTGAGCCACTGTCCAAATACATAGACAACTATCTGCGTCCGTTTATATCCAAAATCAAATCTTATGTGCGAGACACAGGTGACATGATACAAAAGACAGAAGGGTTAGCCTTCAACTCAAAACGGGATCTCCTAGTCACAATGGACGTCGAGTCCTTATACAGCAATATCCCACTCACCGAAGCAATGAAAACAACATCTTGGTTCATTGATCTGCATAACATTCCTTGCCGGAAAACATTCCTGCTGGCATGTTTGGAAATTGTCTTAACTGACAATTATTTTGAATTTGGATCTAATACTTACCGCCAGATCAAGGGCGTAAGTATGGGCGCATCGGTCGCACCCTCGATCGCCAATATATACATGGCGGCATTTGAGGAAAAATACATCCATAATGAAATGGCCCCCTTCTTTGAGTCTGTCTCCCATTGGTCCAGATACATAGATGATATCTTCTTTGTCTGGACCGATGGGAGAGAGACTCTAGAAGAGTTTATCTCTTGGATAAATGAGGCAGACCCCAATCTTCGCTTTACGTCGCACATTAGTTGCGATGGAGTGGAGTTTCTGGACATTGAAATTACAAATGATGCGGGAATCTTGAAAGTTGATTTGCATATAAAGCCCACAGCTAGGAATACCCTGCTGCATTACAGCAGCTTTCATCCTAGATCACAGAAAGACTCCATACCATTTTCCCAATTTTTAAGAGTCAGACGAAATTGCACAAGTCTGGCAGATTTTGATAAACAAGCACTACTGATGAGAAGCAAATTCATTGAGAGAGGTTATCCTCACCGGTTAGTGCGACACTCCTATAAGCGTGCCCGTTACTACGACCGAGACTGCCTACTCCAACCCAAACCTGCAAAAATTAATGACCAAGTGGTCTGTGTAACAAAACATTCAACCATGGATGCCAAAATCAAACAAATAATAAACTCAAATTGGCACATTTTGAATAGCAACTGTACCTTGGAACATAAATTAGCTAAGCCACTTTTTGCTTATAAAAGAAATAAAAACATAAAAGAATACATTGTTCATTCACGTTTCAGAACCACATCGGTTGGAAGAAATTTGGCACAGAGGTCGATCATATCAGGTAACCCTGTGAAAGGAACTTTTCCGTGTTCATCCTGTTCCTCTTGTACCAAGATCATAAGAGGAGAGGAATTTACTCACAACGGCCATAAAACAGTTGCCAAAGAAATGTGGAATTGTAAATCTACAAACTTGATTTACTTTATACAATGTCCCTGCCTCCTGGGATATATAGGAGAAACATCCCGTGCAATACAGACACGTCTGAATGAACATCGCTCTGCGATTAGAACGAAAAAACTTGCCGCTCCATTGGTGAAACACTTTTTGGAGAAAGGACACAATGCAGAAGACTTTACCTGGAGAGTCTTAGAAAAAATTCATACCCCAGACACTAATGGTGGATCAGCCATCAGAAAGAAAAGGGAGGTTTTTTGGATTTTTGTCTTCAACACCTTCCGTGAGGGAATGAATAGTGAACTGCCTTGGGAACACGCTATTTGTTAGAAACGAATTATTCCTTATAGTTTCTCCTGCCTAATTATGAACACAAATTGTAACTCTTATCTGTATTTCAACAATTACAGTTCATTTGTTTTACTTCATAATTTGGAAGCGAAATGAATCTTATCTCTTGAAGATAATCATAATAATAACTGTCTTCCCTCCCCTTGCCTGGGTCTACTCCAGATTTGAGGTCCTGTAAACTTAACATAAAATATATTTATATATATAATCCTCACTATTCTCTCTCTAAATAGCACTATAGATGCCTCTTCATTTTTGTATCACGAATTATTCTTTATAGTTTCTCCTGCCTCATTATAAATACAAATTGTAACCCTTGTCTGTATTTCAATACTTATAGTTCATGTGTTCAATTTTATAATTTGGAAGCTAAATGAATCTTATCTCTTGAAGATAATCATAATAATAATTGTTTCCCCTCCCCCTGTTTTGGCCTCCTCCAGATTTATTCGGTCCTGTAAACTTAATATAAAATATACATATACATATAATCCTCGCTATTTTCTCTCTAAATAGCAATATAGATGCCTCTTCATTTTTGTAACAGTAATATATAGAAAAGAAATTTTGTTCTTATATCCCCCGTTTCTAGTGAACATCGTGCGGGCTTGTGATAGCCTCAGTGCGTCAAGATATAATTAGTAGACAGCGTTAAACCACACTCCGTTTTTTCATATCTGAAAAAGAGTCCGTCTTCCATCGCGCCATTTGCAGTACCCCGGAGATCCATTTAACGCAACACCCGTCTTTTATTTCTATGCCGTAAGACATATTTGGTCAGAGTCATGGCCGATTTCCATGAAAAATAAAGTCCTTTCTTTATCGCCCCGACTATTAGGTCCGCTCTCTCTTTTTACACAGAACACAGCTGCAAAGCATCTTTGTATTAGCAGCAGTATAAAAAGACAACCCCGGGCGCAATCAGTCACTATCGTTCGTGAAAGGAATACAGAAACCCCGCATCCCGCCGCCGGAAACCAGGAGCCCTGTCAATATCAATTGGGTAAGAATCACTTAGCGTGGTACCTTTAGCCTCGTATTTTTTTAGCGCTAACTACTCGAAATTACAAGTCCTTTTTATCTTTATCCCCATTTGTCTTTATTTTTGCAGACAGGGAGTTATTTTAACCTCATTTATCAACCCCATTGGAACTTAATCAAAAAGGTAACCACTACTTACTTATTATTGCATGGACTAAAATTAACTAAACTGTCACCTAAATACAAAATTTAAACAAACGCTTACCATGAAACATTTCCTCCTAATATACAGGAAACTATCTTTAACAAGATCCCCACATCAGGAGGATTGTAGTGTCGCTATATCAAGCAATTGAGTATTCCTTTGATTCAATCGCTGCTTCCGGTTGGCGGGCTTAAATGAAATTCTTTCACACCTCTCAGGTAACTTAATTGACTTAAGTCAACACTGCAAAAATTCGAATTCTGCACATCCGCAGTCATAAATCTCTAAAACCCAAAAAATAATTTTATTTATATTCATAGGAAATATACAATCAAAAAGACTAAGACCTGGAATCATCTGACAGCATAGATTGCATTTGGAAACCCATCCTTGGACCCAAATCAAAATAGGTGAATACAAACCCCAAATAGAACCTTGAATTCGAAATAGTATCAATGGACCAATTCACAATATTACCTTGTTCCCGTATTGTTTTCTTTTCGGTCTATAGTACTATCTTCAGAAATCAAGAGAGGAAATAATTCTTATATAAGAACCAGATCCATCCATCCATATTATTCTCCAATTTTTAAGTAAGTGTTCCTAATCACTGGATGTACACATTGAAAGCAAATGTATAATTGCTCTAATTGTTAAAAATAGGTGACTATAAACTTTAACCTACGAGTTCTATCAATCTAGGCCTCAAATATATAATCTAGGCCTCAAATATATAATCTCCGATCGCTACATAAGTGGCCTACAACCGAGGGATTTGCATTAGGAACTTCGAATTATACATCCTTATTTAAGTTCCGTGTTTCCAATCTGTGGAATCACTACCCCGATACAATATATCAAACGTGTGATTATATACCATAACAAGTATGGATTGGATCCTCCACAATATCCCCCAAACTCGGTCACCTTCTAGCTCCCGATATATGTTGTTCCTTTATCTTAAGATGCATTTTATAATCTGTGACTGCCAGTAAGGCAAGGAAACGGAATAAAAAGATGTAGACATGTCAAAATGTGATGGAAAGATTGAGACTACTGTTTAAACATTAGTAAATAGAAATTTCATGTATTAAAAGTTAGGATTGAAAGAACATATATGATATTATGTATAATTTTCATTGTATGGCATTTTCCTTTTAGAAATTATCGTGGCTGCTCCAGAAGAAGGCGCTGGTCCGCCGAAACGCGCGTAGAGATATAATTTGCCACACTTCCTTTTTTACACTGTTGCTATCTTATGTATATTCATATACTTAATTGAATGTGATTTTTTAATGATGCTCTGAATTCTTACTTTTATTGTGTTATATTTGCCACTATTGATATTGATTGTGTAACATGAAATTATATGTGTGTTGATAACTCTGAATAAAACTGTACATTTTTTACCAAAAACTAATGTTGTAGCTCAGTCCCTTCCTATGTTTACTGGTTCTGTTGCCTAGATTGGTACATATCGTTCATTTGTTTTTCCCTGGTCTAGGAACTACATTTCTGTGTATTCAGGGGGTCCTTGTTAAATATATGCAGTATAAGGGAAGTAAACAGAGAGTAATGTTAAAAGAAAGACAGCTATAGGGACTAAACCAGAGATACTGTTTAATAGATTTATTTACCGAAGAAAAGGTGTAAGAGGATATAATTGTGAAAAACAAAATAGATAAGGAAGTGAAAGAAAAAAAGGAGAGTAGAAGAATAACAAAGAAGAGTTTCTTAGAGAATGTGAGTGAATGTTCAAAATAAGATTAAAACATGTGGAATAACAGAGAGAAAAAACAGAAAGCAGAAAAGAAGAAGTAACAGAAAAAGAATAATTGAAACAGCAAAGAAATGTAAATAACATAGGGGCATATTATCAACATAGGCAATAAAAGTTTTGCAGCTTTTATCGGCAGAAATGTGTCGCTAAAGCCGCTTTTGCTGCAGAAAACTGCCGCTAAAACCGCTTTTGCAGCAGTTTTCTGCCGATAAAAACAGCAATAATTTTATTGGCTGTGTTCATAATATGCCCCTTAGTGTGCTTCAACTACACAGAGAAAGCATAATGAACAAGTAGTGAAAGAGTGATCAGTCAGAGACACTAAGAGTAATAGAGACGGAGTGAGTGAACAAGAGTGAGGAACTATGAGAAGAGAAAGACTGAGAAAAGGAGTGGAAGGAGTAGAGTAAGTAAGTAATAGAGAAAGGAATGAGGGAAGTAGCAAAGGCAGGAAAGTGAGGGTTAAAGAAATGAAGTAGTGAAACTAATAGAAGTTAAATGTGATAGAAATGTAACGAAAAGAGTAGAAAACATTTACCTTATAATTGTCGTTAACTTAGTCACTTGTTATTTTTATACTTTCAATCTGTGAAAGACAGAACAAACATTTGAAAAATATGAAAACATGTATTTAAAAATTAGAAAAGACAAGGGAAAAGATTGAAGGACAAACAGTTTTTCAACAACTTTGACACTTACAGAAGCTTCTGCTTCTCCAGGCCCCCTACACAGTCCTAAAGATATACATTTTAAACTAACAGTATCTTGATGCAGATGAAGGGAGGCCTATCTTGGAACATGGTGCATCCTTTGCACTGCTGTTGTCTCACAAAAGTGACGCAATGGCAGCACAAAAGAGGTGCACAATCATCATAAAACTGTTCCTAACATTTTAAATGATTGTTTCAGGATGGCAATAAGGTGTGTCCTATCCAGACGTTTGTTTCAGGTGAGGCCTACTCAGGGTTGCAGATGAAATTTAGGCTTGTTGAAGAGTACAGAGGAGATAATACATGTCCAGGCCAACCAATAAAGTTCAGACCTCCTCTGTTTCCCTGAACAGGCCTAAACTTCATCTGCACAATGTGATTCGTAATGTTAGGAAACACAGGTAATGTATTTGAAAAACGTGCAATTTCATTTGCTCATTTCACAATCACATCACTTGTGTTTCCTTTGGTTAGGTATCTCATTGTGTAGATGTAGTCAAGCATATGAAAGAGTATGCACTGCATGCAACAACTTTGACACTTACTGAAGCCTCAGCTTCTCCATGCCCCATACACAGTCCTAATTATATACATTTTAAACTGACGGTATCTTGCTGGAAATGAACTGAGGCCTATCTTGCAACATGGTGCATCTTTTACACAAAAGTGAAGGAAGAGCGGCGTAAAAGAGGCACACAGCCTTCATAAAACTGCCCTTAACATTTTAAATGATTGTTTCTAGATGCTGATAAGGTGTAACCTATCCACAGATTTGTTTCAGGTAAGTCCTACTCAGGGTTGCAGATGAAATTTAGGCTTGTTGAAGAGTATAGAGGAGATAATACATGTGCAGGCCTAATAACGAAGTGAGTCATGTCCACTGCCCTCTTGAACAAATGTCAGACCTCCTCTGTCTCCTGGAACAGGCCTAAACCTCATCTACACAATGTGATGTGTAATGTTAGGAAACACAGGTAATATAATTGAAAAACGTGCAATTTTTTTTGCTCATTCCACAATCACATCACCTGTGTTTCCTTAGCTTAGGTATCTCATTGTGGAAATGTAGTCTATCATATGAAAGACTATGTAGAATGTGAGCACTGTATGCAACAACTTTGACACTTACAGAAGCCTCAGCTTCTCCATGTCTACTACACATTTCTAAATGTATATCATAAGTACAAAAAGTACAGAATTAATTATACATGTTAAATGGTTTATTTTTGCTGTTCTCAGAATGTATCAAATTTCACTAAAAACAGTGACTTGAAGGTGTTCATCATATAACAGCGGGGAAAAAAAAACACAATCAAAATGATTGTGTTTAAAAAACCCATATAACATAACCAATCAGAAATCAGAACTCCTCAAAAGTAACTTACTTTCCATGACGTCGAAGGATGTCCTATGAACAGCTTACACTCGGTTGTGCTGTTTTTATTTTCAGCCCGCCACTTTCTGAAAGAAAACCTACATCGTTTTGAAAAATATGTTACATACAATAAATGACTTCTCGCTCTCTACCACACGTTTCCACAAGGCCAAATAATTTAAGAGCCATTTATAACTCTTGGAATTCTTGTAAGCAAATCCTGTCATTTTGTATTTCCGCAACTTTCAGAAAGAAAACGTTCAAGATCACTTTCACAATCCTGGACTAGTAATATCTTACCCTTCTTGCTCACTCATGTTCTACATTTCCTATGACACTGATACTGCTTACTATGAAGCAGACTTACACTACCTCTATGACTACTACAATTATTTAATTCTCTACATCACTTTTAATCACAAAGCAATATAAAACAGTAGATAAAATTATATCAACCCCTAGAATCATTACACGCCAGTTACCTACCCTAAATTCTCTTTTCTGAAAACAGAAAGTAAGAATATTTGTAAGTAAAAAGACAACATTGTATCATAGTCAAATGGGAATAATTTCCGAAACAGCAAATTTTTTTACATTTTTAATAAGCTGTGTAATAAGCGGATCTTGTCAAATGACCATCATGCCATATAATAGCTGCAGTTACAAATGTTCTTCCTAAAATCAACGACTGTGTAGCCACAAAATTTGTAATTAAAGTTGAAGACTTACTTTCATCAGGTTTGTATAGTTGGATTTTTAAAATGACATTATAATCAAAAGTTTGGACCAATAACCTAGACAGCATTGCAGACTTACATTCCCTCTACTCCATGTTTTGATTGGCTGCTTGAATTAGCTTATAAAAAGAAACAGTTTTTCTGAACTCATACAAAGTGCAGTTATTTTTCCATGACGTCAAGTGTTATGGTAAGAACACCGTTTGCTTTGGGAAATACTCTGTTGTCCTTCAACTAATCTCTGCCCACCACTTTCTGTAAGAAAATCTTCTTTTTTTCCAGGAACTATTTAAAACTCAAAAATAACTTTTGACTCTGTACTACACTTATCCTCAAGGCCAAATCGTGTAGGAGCCATTAGAACCTCTTGAAATTCCTCAGAGCAAATCCTGAGATTCCTTCCCTAAAATTTTGGTTTTAAAAACACCAGGTAAGAATTTTTAAGGTCAAAAGGCAATTTTTTTTTTTAAGTTAAAACAGAATCATTGCAGAATGACCAGCCATTTCTAGACTTTAAATAAGCTGTGTAATGTCCTGATGTTATTGAAGGACCGTCATGATATATAATTGCTGCAGTTACAAAAGTCCTTCCAGATATTGACAACTGTGAAGCCACAACATTTTTAATTAAAGTTGTCAATTTTGTTCCATCAGGCCTACATCGTTGGAACATTAAAATGACATACTGGCCATATGTTCGTATAAATAATGTTGACAACATTTCAGACTTACATTGGGTACACTCCATGTTGTGATCAGCTGCTTTTACTAGCTTATTAAAGGACACTGATTTACTGTCTGGCAAAGTTAAATATATAAATCTTTCTGAGTCTACACTAGTAGTACTTGATACCCTACAGTTCTCGCAGTCATGCTGCCATTGATAAGAAAGCCCAAACAGGTGATCTATATCTACACCTTCAGCATGCAATACATCAAGCATATACATTAAAAACTCCTGACAATCTTGCTGAATATTTTGAGAGAATTGTGTTTGCCCTGAACATCTGTCTAACAGATTTCGAATTTCAGACACACTTTCTATTTTTGTTCTATCAGTGCTACATTTCTCTAACACAGAATTCAACAAACTGCAAAATCTTTGATCCGAATTGACCACAATCTCTTCTTTTACATTTTCTAGAGAAAAGACAACATTAACCACTACATTAGCATAGCAGTTGACACCAGAACTGTTTTCAAATTGAAAACCAACAACATCTTCAACAGAATCCTTTTTCTTTCTGCTTATAATTTCAGGTTCATCGACTTTTCGTCTTTTTGCTACAACCTCCCTACTATTGGTCACATTTCTTCGTTTCCGGCCTACCACACGTTTCTCAAACAAAGGATATTGAGGCAAATGTGGCGCATACTCTCTTCTTAACCTATTGTATTCCTTAACACAATTTAGATCCGCACAAATGTTTGTGACATCACACTCAATCAAGTACAATCCCGATAAAGTTCTAACTCGTGACAATGCCACATATGCCATACCCTCCTTGAACACAGAACTGCCAATATTCACCAATGCACTGTCTACACTTAAACCTTGCGATTTATGGATTGTCACCGCATATGCCAAGCAAACAGGAAACTGCTTACGGCGAACATATAAGTCTTTTACAAGCAAAAATCTAGCAGAGCAACGACCAATTAGCTGTACTTCCTCAATGCCATCAAATTTAATTTTTAAAAATTCAATTCCATCTCTATTTCTGTATTTCACAAAATCAACAACATTACCCATTGATCCATTTACCAGACCTCTTTCAACATGTAAATTCCTTCTTAAAATTATACGGCAGTTTAAGCACACATTCAGAGTCTTTTCCAAACCTGCAGTTTTAGATATAGTCTTCTCTAATGAATCCAATTTTGTTTTCAAATTCTCAGACAACATAATTGTTGATCCCATATGCTCTATTCTGTCAATAGCTTCCAGTTTCACAATCTCGTGGTTTTCTAAATGCAACATTTTGTTGTTGAAGATGGCACATTCTGCAAGAGTTGGCATCAAACATATTCCAGATTTCTTCTCAGTAATTTTCTGAAAAATATTCTCAGGCACAACGTCTTGTTCTGGATATAAATTTGACAGTAATCGTGCATGTAAAGCTTCTTTCCCATGCTCGGTCACTTTTCCAATTCTAACATCTTGTAGAATATTCTTGTAATCTTCATCCTTTGCCTGACGCATATTTTCATGCAGTTCAGCATAATTGAAGTTTAACCATATATTGACGTTACCAATGCTCCCTAGGCACTTCCTGGTATCTTCATGCGTGAGCATTTTGAACACAAGTTGTCCTTTCACTGGTGTCAGCTGCAGAAGATCTCCGAAAACAATGATGTATTTGCCACCAAATAACACATCATACTCTGTTTTAAGAACTTCTTGCATTCTCAAATGCACAAAGGCAAGCATGACATTGGAAACCATGCTTACTTCATCAATGATAAGAAGTTTCATTTTCCTCAAGACTCTTGAAACTTCACAACAAGCATCTCCAGATAACTTGTGGTATTGTAATTTGTTATCATGCTCCACTGACAGCATCAATAGACGATGCAAAGTAATACCTTTAATGTTATGTGCTGCCAGTCCAGTTGGAGCGGTGACAACACAAGACAGCGATGACTTAGTCCTTTCCTGCAAATAACATGAAATTGCTTTAATGAGGAAACTTTTTCCAGTTCCCGCTTCTCCACTCACGTACAGTCGGACAGGCTTCAACGACGTACATGAGCACTCTTTCTTCTCATGACTTAATCCATGATCAATTTGCTTGGTAACTTCGTCATATATTTTCCTCTGCTCAACGTTGAGTTGTCTTTCCAAGTCTTCTAAGTTAACCACATCCTCCTGAGCATGTGCCATGGCTCTTTCCACTTCATTCATGGCAGTGGCAGCTTCATTTTCAATAACAGGTCCTCCTAGTGGATCCTGACTCAATGAAACAGAACTCTGACTGTCCTGAGAACTGTCTCTGGCAATCTCGGCTGCAATCGTTGCTTCCTGCTCGATTTCCGCATTCAACATTTCAAGATATTTGGGAAAAGCAGGACATTCTATGGTCTCCTTGGCGGCAGTGAAAGAGTCTTCGTAACAGAGGAAATCTCCAAGCAGTTCCTCTTCTGCACGCCAAGGCTTAAAAAGTTGCAAAAGTGCTAAATAGAAAAACTCCTTTTTTTCAGGAGATTCGCCACTCAATTTTCGATGGTTTACCAAGTGGCATTTTCTTTGCTTGACCAGACATCCCTCACTTCCAAATACAGCATACACTCCTTTATCAATATCTTCTTTGCTGCTCCTCTTGAATATGTAATTTTGTAGAACCTCATACAGACAAACATTCTCGAGGTGACTGCTTCGATTTGGATAATATGTATCCAACATGTTGGTCTTCAAAATATCGGTACTGTTTGACTCCTTTTCCGCCAAATACTCAATTTCCCGCACAGGTTTCAGAACTCGATTACGCGTTGCAGCAAGACCAAGACTCGCCCAAACGATACTCCTAGATTTGGCATAGAGACTTGCTGAAGACAACCGGTCATAACATTCGTAAGCTCCGATTTCTCGATGCGACAACATCTTCAGACTGAAACTGTACAACTTCTTACTGAGGCTCTTTTCATGGGAAATGTCCTCCCACATATCCTTCAATTCTGTCTTTTCTTTTTTGGTGATGTAAGATGTCACATACCGAGCCACAGCCATACAGTTATCAGCCACAAACTGTATATCCATGTCAGCATTCCACATGGACAAAATCACTGGGTTGTAGTCGTTGATATACTTCGACTCTTCGTTCCTTTTCAAATTGTATGTGTTTTTAGGTGATTTCTTCATCACATTATGTCGCAGCGAAGACATCAAACTGTTTACTCTTCCTTTAGAAATCACCGGTCGTGGAAAGCCAAAACGACATTTGGTGTAGAACTTGTCCTTGTTTCTGAATTTACGACGACAGTACTTTCCACAACGATGGCTTTGGAAACGTAGAACTTGTTCTCTTAGGCTTTTCTTCTCCTTTGCGTTTGGAACAGCACACGTAGAATACTGTTCTATGAAACTCATCACTAAGTCTTCTGGATCTGTTCCAAACTTAGGTGCATCCTTGATCCACAGCAGCATATGTATATGAGGAGCACCTCTTGCTTGGTACTCCTTTCTCCAGAAGAAATCCAACACCTCTCCAAGAGGTGGATTCTTCTTATTCATGATGAAAGACATCATAGCTTCAAATCTATGATTGAAGTACCTGCATACATTCACTGGATCCAAAGAGCACAGTTCTCCGGGTGTCTTGAATTCGATGTTTTCAATGTTTCCATTTGCCTCTCGTAGAAATTCAAGTAAGTCTTCCCAGCCATACTCGGCACAGCTCAGAGTGAGGAACCATGTGGGAGTTCCTAAGTTCCTCAGCATACATTTTAAATCACCATGACGACGGTACCAGTACTCATTAGTACCACGCTGACACGCCATGAGATTAATCAGGTGACAATCCAAAATACTGTCTTGGACATTGACTTTATCCATAAAGTCACTTGCCGAGATGTTTTGCATCTGTATACCACTTTTCAAGATGTGGTTCACTGCATATGACAGTCCAGACAGATCGCTTTCAAACAGGAGATGAAACAAATAGGGAATGCATTGTCGAAACCTAGCATCTTCTGCATACAATCCTAAAGTCCGGTATTCAGAAGCAGGAATTTGATGAGGTCGCTCATCATATCTTCCTCCTTGACCTGTTGGAAATAGCTGTGGGAAACACCGAGCTTCCAAACTTTCCTCCCAAACACTAATGGGACTCCCTTTGGCTTGTTTCATTTGAAACAACTCAATAGCATTCCCCATGACTTCCTTGGAATGCAAAGGATGAACACTATAATGTTCATATATTTCTTCACTTTTAGAGGGTTCTACTTTCTCAATTTGACCAGCACACAAATCGCTATCCTCTTCCTCACTTACTTCCTCTTCTGCAACATATACATTCTTATAGTACTTATTGTTTTTTTTTTCAAATACAATGTTGCCTTTTTGACTTTCCTAACATCCACTAAATCTTGCCATATTTTCTTATTCTTTGTCGGAACCCCATTAACTAAGATAACCAGAGGTTCCTCTTCCACTTTTTCTACTCCAATTGTGTTAATGTTTTTCTTCAAATCTAGAGGCAAATAAACAACTCTTCCCTTTAATCCTCTCTGTAAATCTGATGGAGGCAATTTCCCTGTCTTTGGCTCCATTCTTACAATAGCCTGAAAGGGATGGATACTTTGAATCAAAATAGATTCATAAGTATTTAAATCCTTCAATTCAGAAGGAATCTCAACCAATTCCAGATTATTATGAACCGCTCTAGCAGGCATCTGGTTTTGATTTAATTTATTACAACAATAAGTACACACACGTTGATCCGATCCCAAATCAAAACAATTTTCTACCATCAAGTATGTTGCAAAATCCTTCCATTCACTATTATTTTCCCTTTCACTTTTTGCATATAAATCCACTAACTTAGTCTGATTCTTATAATAAGTGCGTCGACAACACACACAAGTGAAATTAGGCCTCTCACTTGATTTCACCTGAAACGTGGCAATTTCCTTCTGAAAATTATCTGTACTGGAAACCTGTACACTATCTTCCACATTACCCTCTTCTTCTGGGTCAATTTCAACATTCTCCTCTTTACTTCCAAAGTAACAAAACTCAATTTCTTCACACATATTCTTCACATCTATTTCAGAACCATGCAAAAGAGCAGCGCATAATTGTTTAAGCATAACTGCTGGACTCTTAGCATAATACAACATTCTAACTAATTTCCTCACTTTATTATGATGCACTGCTAGCATCCTGAAATGATGAAAAACACTCTGGCATACTCTCCTGGAAAGACAAGCCAGTGAATGACCATGCAAACCTGTCACTTCTCTCACTCTGCAAGGATCTAATTCTTGCAACAACTTCATTTTCTGCTTCAAACTTTTCTTATTAAATGTCCGTACAAAATCACAAAGCAAATTGATTAAATCCTGTCGCACACTGCAAATACTACTACACTTCCAGGTATACACAGGTCCCTTAGGACGTCTTCCTAAAACCTCATTACCTAACATCTCTTCTGCCTCTGTTGTCACAAGTTTTTCTTTTTCAACTGGACAACCATCTTTCACCTCATAAGCTCGACCACTGGTGTCAACTGCATGCACCAAATCATTATCCTGGAAATAACTCTCCTCATTAAAAAATGCCTCACAACTTGAACTATGCATCCATTCTCCGGAAAAAACTTCACAAAAATTACTACGATTAACTGTTCTCTTCCATCTACTATTTCTTTTGAAATCATAAATTGCCTTGTTTAGCTTCCTAATTCTATTGATTATCAAAATAAATAACTTTCGCTTAATTTCGAATGCCTGATCAATAATTTTCTCAACTTTTTTTTCTCTTATAAAAAACCACTTTCTGTTGACCTTTCTTAGTATTTTTTAACAAATTGCCAATTATCCTGTTGCTGAACATTCGTTTACGAATGTCCCTAAACTGTTGTTTCCTTCTACTATCATGCACAGAGTTATCTCTTGCTCTAGCAGTAAAATTTTTGATTGGCCTTTCCTTTCCGTTTAAATTGCTTCTCTTTTTCTGGACTAAAACATTTTCTGTAGTACTACTTTTTTTTTTACAAATATTTCTTATGAATGCTATTGTTCTCTTACCCGGTGCTTTCTTGGTGACTTGACGATTTTTTATTGTAGAGGACTGCTGCAGTAATTGTTGAACCTGCTGTCTTTGACGTTTTGTAGCCTTTCTGATTCTATCCTTAGACGGCATTCTCAAATTTTGAAATGATCTGCAGTTCAATCTGTGGTAAAATATAATAAAATAATTTATTAACCACTATTACCAAACAGTAAATCAATAACAGTCATCAAAAACTTAACACATTACTTGTCATTTTTACTTAGAATAATTTTTAGTGCATTGGCAAATTTAGTATTCACAAATAGTAGCAAAGAAATTGAATGCTTCTACATTTTACCTGTGCTGTTTTATATGTGAATCTGATCTAATTTTATGAGCATATTTTAATATTTTATTGAAGACACTACACATAACCTGTTTTTGAAGGTGTGTTTAATTTTAAATGAAACGGTTTACATTTTTACTTTTCATTTCTTCTAAATTTTAAAAATAAATGTTTATAGTTCCATAGGCTCAAGCAGGTCAGCTTCCCACCCTATGTCATACAATTCTGGCAAATCAGCATCCTCATCATAGTCTTCATCATCCTCAGGATTTAAATCATCTAAGGGATCCACTTCCACTGACGTTTCAATCACAAGTTCAACGATAAGATCAAGATCAACTGATTGCTCATTATCACTCATGCTTGATGTTGTCGTTATCTTTAAAAAAAGAGAACAACAATGAGATGTTGCAGAGTAAGGCACAAATCTCAGAGACTATAATAGTAAAATTGTTTAACAAGAGTAACATGTTGCAGCTATTATTTAGCCATGTCCAGCGATGCTGAAGAGGTGAGGCCTATGTCCAAGTTTTCAGTAAACAGGACTCATCTCTTCTTAACCTTGGATAAGCCTCACCGACTCTGTGTCCCCTGCACATACTTAAATGTAAAGGGGCAAATTTATGTTAACTGGCACATCCCCAGGGATGCACCAGTTAACGTGCACCGCTGCTCTGCCACCCATGGTGTGCCGCATTTACAATGTGGAGCACCATTGAGTAAAATCAGCACAGATGCGTCATGCATCTGTGCCGCAAAAGCAGCACATTGCACGAATCACGTCGTAAACACGACATGTCTACTGCAATGCACAGGAGAAAGCCACACATTGCATGGTGCTTCACTCCTTATGCCTGTTTCAAACAGGCGTAAGGATTTGATTCAGCAATGCTATAAAGCTGACTCAGTGAAATCTTCTAAATTTCACTGTGTTAGTTTTACAGGGCTTTCATGCAAATGAATGCCCACCCTGCAACAAAACACTTATATGAAACCTGACGCAGGTTTCATGTGGCACAGGACTTTACAGCATAACACATCTGCCTAGATGCATCAAGTTGTAAATATGTCGCCACATAGCAAATCTTTTGCACCGCCGCTACGTCACAAAAGTGACGCACAGTGACGCAAAACAGGCATACACCTATCATAAATCTGTCCCTAACATTTTAAATGATTGATTCAAGTTGACGATAAAGTGTGGCCTATCCAGAGGTTTGTTTGAGGTGAGGTCTACTCAGGGTTGCAAATGAAATTTACGCTTGTTGAAGAGTACAGAGGAGATAATACATGTGAAGGCCTACCAATGAAGTAAGTCATGTCCACTTCACTCTTGAACAAAGGCCAGACCTTTTCTGTATCCGTGGACAGACCTAAACCTCATCTGCACAATGTCATTCATAAACTTAGGAAACACAGGTGATGTAATTGAAAAATGTGGAGTTTCTTTTCCTCATTTCACAATCACATCACCTGTGTTTCCTTTGCTTAGGTATCTCATAGTGCAGATGGACTCTAGCATATCAAAGAGTACACATAAGTTGAGCAGTGTATACAACAATTTTGACATTTACAGAAGATTCAGCTTCTTATCTTATTGGAGATGAAATGAGGCCTGTCTTGCAACATGGTGCATCTTTTGCATCACTGCAGCATCGGTTTCATGTGGCACAGGACTTTACAGCATGACACATCTGCCTAGATGCATCAAGTTGTAAATATGTCGCCACATAGCAAATCTTTTGCACCGCCGCTGCGTTACAAAAGTGACGGACAGTGACGCAAAAGAGACATACACCTATCATAAATCTGTCCCTAACATTTTAAATGATTGATTCAGGATGACGATAAGGTGTGGCCTATCCAGAGGTTTGTTTAAGGTGTGGCCTACTCAGGGTTGCAGATGAAATTTACGCTTGTTGAAGAGTACAGTGGAGATAATACATGTGAAAGCCTACCAATGAAGTAAGTCATGTCCACTTCACTCTTGAACAAAGGCCAGACCTCTTCTGTGTCCGTGGACAGATCTAAACCTCATCTGCACAATGTCATTCGTAAACTTAGGAAACACAGGTGATGTAATTGAAAAATGTGGAGTTTCTTTTCCTCATTTCACAATCACATCACCTGTGTTTCCTTTGCTTAGGTATCTCATAGTGCAGATGGACTCTAGCATATCAAAGAGTACACATAAGTTGAGCAGTGTATACAACAATTTTGACATTTACAGAAGATTCAGCTTCTTATCTTGTTGGAGATGAAATGAGGCCTGTCTTGCAACATGGTGCATGTTTTGCATCACTGCTGCATCCGTTTCATGTGGCACAGGACTTTACAGCATGACACATCTGCCTAGATGCATCAAGTTGTAAATATGTCGCCACATAGCAAATCTTTTGCACCGCCGCTGCGTCACAAAAGTGACGCACAGTGACGCAAAAGAGTACCTACATTCAAGGGGAAGTGACTAAAAAAATGCCCTAAGACACATGAAAGCGTTTTTTTTAAGCCCTTGCTCCATTTTTAGATCACTTTTAACATGGCTATGTAAGTCAAATAATCAAGAACTAAATTTGCCAAGCACAGATGGGGGCGTATTTACAAGGACCTTGCACCACAGGGAAAGGTCTTAAATTAAAATGGGAAAAATAACATCAGAGAGACTCAAAGGCCTTATAAATATGCCCCAAGCAACCTATGAATCTCTAGCATTACATGTCAAGAAACCTAATTGATTTCAAAAATCGTTTTTAAACACATCATCTAAATAAATTATATACCTACATTCAAGGGGAAGTGACTTAAAATGCCATAAGACACATGAAAGCGTTTTTTTTTAAGCCCTTGCTCCATTTTTAGATCACTTTTAACATGGCTATGTAAGTCAAATAATCAAGATCTAAATTTGCCAAGCACAGATGGGGGCGTATTTACAAGGACCTTGCACCACAGGGAAAGGTCTTAAATTAAAATGAGAAAAATAACATCAGAGAGACACAAAGGCCTTATAAATATGCCCCAAGCAACCTATGAAGATCTAGCAGTACATATCAAGAAACCTAATTGTTTTCATAAATCGTTTTTAAACACATCATCTAAATCAATTATATACCTACATTCAAGGGGAAATGACTTAAAATGGCCTAAGACACATGAAAGCGTTTTTTTAAGGCCTTTGCAACATTTTTGGGTCACTTTTAACATGGCTATGTTAGTCAAAGAATTAAAATCTAAATTTGCCAAGCACAGATGGGGGCATATTTACAAGGACCTTGCACCACAGGGAAAGGTCTTAAATTAAAATGGGAAAAATTACATCAAAGGAAGTCAAAAGCCTTGAAAATATGCCCCAAGCAACCTATGAAACTCTAGCAGTACATATCAAGAAACCTAATTGATTTCAAAAAACGTTTTTAAACACATCTTCTAAATATGTCGCCACATAGCAAATCTTTTGCACCGCCGCTGCGTCACAAAAGTCACGCACAGTGACACAAAATAAGCTTACACCTATCATAAATCTTTCCCTAACATTTTAAATGATTGATTCAGGATGATGATAAAGTGTGGCCTATCCAGAGGTTTGTTTGAGGTGAGGCCTACTCAGGGTTGCAGATGAAATTTACGCTTTTTGAAGAGTACAGAGGAGATAATACATGTGAAGGCCTACCAATGAAGTAAGTCATGTCCACTTCACTCTTGAACAAAGGCCAGACCTTTTCTGTGTCCGTGGACAGACCTAAACCTCATCTGCACAATGTCATTCGTAAACCTAGGAAACACATGTGATGTAATTGAAAAATGTGGAGTTTCTTTTCCTCATTTCACAATCACATCACCTGTGTTTCCTTTGCTTAGGTATCGCATAGTGCAGATGGACTTTAGCATATCAAAGAGTACACATAAGTTGAGCAGTGTATACAACAATTTTGACATTTACAAAAGATTCAGCTTCTTATCTTGTTGGAGATTAAATGAGGCCTGTCTTGCAACATGGTGCATGTTTTGCATCACTGCTGCATCGGTTTCATGTGGCACGGGACTTTACAGCATGACACATCTGCCTAGATGCATCAAGTTGTAAATATGTCGCCACATAGCAAATCTTTTGCACCGCCGCTGCGTCACAAAAGTGACGCACAGTGACGCAAAAGAGGCATACACCTATCATAAATCTGTCCCTAACATTTTAAATGATTGATTCAGGATGACGATAAGGTGTGGCCTATCCAGAGGTTTGTTTAAGGTGAGGCCTACTCAGGGTTGCAGATGAAATTTACGCTTGTTAAACAGTACAGAGGAGATAATACATGTGAAGGCCTACCAATGAAGTAAGTTATGTCCACTTCACTCATGAACAAAGGACAGACCTCTTCTGTGTCTGTGGACAGGCCTAAACCTCATCTGCACAATGTCATTCGTAAACTTAGGAAACACAGGTGCTGTAATTGAAAAATGTGGAGTTTCTTTTCCTCATTTCACAATCACATCACCTGTGTTTCCTTTGCTTAGGTATCTCATAGTGCAGATGGACTGTAGCATATCAAAGAGTATACATAAGTTGAGCAGTGTATACAACAATTTTGACATTTACAGAAGATTCAGCTTCTTATCTTGTTGGAGATGAAGTGAGGCCTTTCTTGCAACATGGTGCATCTTTTGCATCACTGCTGCATCGGTTTCATGTGGCACGGGACTTTACAGCATGACACATCTGCCTAGATGCATCAAGTTGTAAATATGTCGCCACATAGCAAATCTTTTGCACCGCCGCTGCGTCACAAAAGTCACGCACAGTTGCGCAAAAGAGGCACACACCTATCATAAATCTGTCCCTAACATTTTAAATAATTGATTCAGGATGACGATAAGGTGTGGCCTATCCAGAGGTTTGTTTGAGGTGAGGCCTACTCAGGGTTGCAGATGAAATTTACGCTTGTTGAAGAGTACAGAGGAGATAATATATGTGAAGGCCTACCAATGAAGTAAGTCATATCCACTTCACTCTTGAACAAAGGCCAGACCTCTTCTGTGTCCGTGGACAGACCTAAACCTCGTCTGCACAATGTCATTCGTAAACTTAGGAAACACAGATGATGTAATTGAAAAATATGGAGTTTCTTTTCCTCATTTCACAATCACATCACCTGTGTTTCCTTTGCTTAGGTATCTCATAGTGCAGATGGAGTCTAGCATATCAAAGAGTACACATAAGTTGAGCAGTGTATACAACAATTTTGACATTTACAGAAGATTCAGCTTCTTATCTTGTTGTAGATGAAATGAGGCCTGTCTTGCAACATGGTGCATCTTTTGCATCACTACTGCATTGGTTTCATGTGGCACGGGACTTTACAGCATGACACATCTGCCTAGATGCATCAAGTTGTAAATATGTCGCCACATAGCAAATCTTTTGCACCGCCGCTGCGTCACAAAAGTGACGCACAGTGACGCAAAAGAGTACCTACATTCAAGGGGAAGTGACTTAAAATGCCCTAAGACACATGAAAGCGTTTTTTTAAGCCCTTGCTCCATTTTTAGATCACTTTTAACATGGCTATGTAAGTCAAATAATCAAGAACTAAATTTGCCAAGCACAGATGGGGGCGTATTTACAAGGACCTTGCACCACAGGGAAAGGTCTTAAATTAAAATGGGAAAAATAACATCAGAGAGACTCAAAGGCCTTATAAATATGCCCCAAGCAACCTATGAAGCTCTAGCATTACATGTCAAGAAACCTAATTGATTTCAAAAATCGTTTTTAAACACATCATCTAAATAAATTATATACCTACATTCAAGGGGAAGTGACTTAAAATGCCCTAAGACACATGAAAGCGTTTTTTTAAGCCCTTGCTCCATTTTTAGATCACTTTTAACATGGCTATGTAAGTCAAATAATCAAGATCTAAATTTGCCAAGCACAGATGGGGGCGTATTTACAAGGACCTTGCACCACAGGGAAAGGTCTTAAATTAAAATGAGAAAAATAACATCAGAGAGACACAAAGGCCTTATAAATATGCCCCAAGCAACCTATGAAGGTCTAGCAGTACATATCAAGAAACCTAATTGTTTTCATAAATCATTTTTAAACACATCATCTAAATCAATTATATACCTACATTCAAGGGGAAATGACTTAAAATGGCCTAAGACACATGAAAGCGTTTTTTTAAGGCCCTTGCAACATTTTTGGGTCACTTTTAACATGGCTATGTTAGTCAAAGAATTAAAATCTAAATTTGCCAAGCACAGATGGGGGCATATTTACAAGGACCTTGCACCACAGGGAAAGATCTTAAATTAAAATGGGAAAAATTACATCAAAGGAAGTCAAAAGCCTTGAAAATATGCCCCAAGCAACCTATGAAACTCTAGCAGTACATATCAAGAAACCTAATTGATTTCAAAAAACGTTTTTAAACACATCTTCTAAAACAATTATATTCATACATTCATGGGGAAGTGAGTTAAAATACCCTAAGACACATGAAAGCATTTTTGTAAGACCCTTGCACTATTTTTGCGTCATTTTTAACATGGCTATGTATCACAAAGAAACAAAATCTATTGTAAAACACTTGACACAAAGCAACATTTTAAATACACAACTTTCTTCATAATTTTCTCCCTAAACCATACTATTCTCTATCTAAATTAAATGAATCTTTTCTCACCTTAGCAAATACTTTATGAGTTTCAAAACAGTCTCAGAAACACACCAAATTGTCTTTAGCAGAGCAAAAGCTATGCACTCCAGAGTCTGCAGCCATAAAAAGCACAGAAAAGCTGTAATTCATCACACATATCTCTCATGTCACCCAATCAAAACTCTTCCATCACTTTTTTCAAATCAACACCCTTCCCCCCTCTGCCCTTTCTGCCTTTTTTGCATAGCAACCACCTCCTGAAAGACCTCTGATGTTTGCAAGTTCACACAACAATGTTTCAATTGAACTCTGAACTCTCAGTACACCTGCGTATCCAGTGCAATCTTTCATAAAATGATTTTTTCTTGACCATTCAAATTACATCTTTCAAAGAACTCATCCATGCACCCTAACTTTCTGTTTTCAGCAATCAAAATCCACCAATCACTGCTACTGCTTCATTAACACAGAAACTCCACAGTTTTTTTCATTTTAAACTCTTATTTTTTCAACTGCCAATTCATTGCCACACTTCATCTGACTGCAGCAGAACCTTCTCTCACCATGTTTTCTGTCTGGATTGTTGGACATAGTTACATCTACTGGGCTCAGAGGTATGCTGATAACAGAAATGTACCTAACCTCAATTTACAAGATGTGGAAATTAAGTGGTTTGGCCACAGAGGATTAAAATGTCACCAATTGATACCATTGGTGAAAACCTTTATGCATTTGCCTAAACCTGACCTGTTAATTGTGCACTGTGGAGGAAATGACTTGGGCACTTTGACTGGGGTAGGTCTGGAAATGCTTTTAAAGGACACCTTTGAGCAATTGATGGCACTTTTTCCTCAAACTGCCTTGGTATATTCAAATATATGCCAAAGACAGAAATGGAGGTGGTCGAACCAATTTTGTCCACAAATTGAGAAATCGAGGAAGCATGTAAACAAATCTGTTTCAGCTTACATGAGAGACCATGGAATGGGCTCCATCTACAACAATAACTTACGTTACTACATGCAAGATATCTACAGAGGAGATGGAGTTCACTTCTCAGATGAAGGGAACAGAGTTTTCATTCTGAATTTAAAACTGTGTATTGGTACCTACTTATAAGTACCTAAATGTACCATAAACCCAATAGCTCTTCTCAGAGCTACCCTACATCTAATCACTCACAATTATTATTTTACTCTAACTTTTTTCACTAATTTTCAACAAAGTACGCTCCCCGGAGCGATACCCGGTACGCGAACCGGAAGCTAACCGCGCAAAATTTTTTCAAAAAATGTTTTTTTTTTTCGCACATATGGGCCTCCTCAGCCACCCTCAGAAAACCTAGGGGGTCAAGATACGTCTACCGTGCCCCCTTCTACCCATTCTGAACATTATTTGCCCTCCATCTTGTATTTTAATTCGACCGAAACACAAAATGGTGGACTCCCGTAACGCTGCCGGTTCGCGTACCGGGGCGCTCACCGGGAAGCGCTCCATTAAAAAAGGTGGGAAAGTAATTTACAGAAGAAACCCTGGAGACACTTTCACCAAATATAAATTAGCTCATACTACATACCAATCCCTACCATTTTCACCAATTTGGTTGCAATTCCATTTAGCCATTTAGCCTGTAGACCTCTCTAAATACCCTGAGGTAAATTACTTCACAAAACACATCTGAAGTGTTGGAATTGACAACCAATTAAAATGTTACTTTCATTTTCTACTTTTTTTACCTGACATTTGATTGGTTATGTACCTGAATATATATAAAAAAAGAGAGAGAAACACAGCCATTTTGACTACTACTTCCTGAACTACATTGCAAGATCATTTTCACTCACAACTTAAACTTGTTTTTAAAAGGTAAGATATTATTTTATAAATATGAAAACATTTTCAGATAGTTATATACTATCCCTCTGTAAGAGTTAGACATTTAGAAAGGCTTGTTTATTATAATTATGGATTGATTTAGGTTTCTGTGGTATAATTATGAATTTACATAGGCTTTTTCACAGGCACTTTTTAATACTACTACTTCATGCCTCAAAAGTACCTGTCAGAACTTAAACCCAACAGTGCCCTATCTCTACTGATATATTTATTTTTTATTCAAATTTCAGCACAAAAATGCAAGGAGAACAGAACGTTTCCTTTGAAATTGTCCTAGACATGAACAATGAGGAATCATTGAACCCATTGACTTGGAATTCATGGATGAATCACGAGACCATGAACTTCTACAATGTGTAGAATCTGTGGATTATTTACTTCATTATGATGACGGTCAAATGTGGGAAGTTATGTTCACTCATCAAGAGGACATATCGGACAGTCAAATGTTAGACGTTCTATTAAATTTTGAAAAAGAATCAGAAAAATAAAATTACATTTAATATTAAAAAATTGTTTGAGTCTTTAATCATTTTTATATGTAATTCATAAACTAGTACCAAATTGATTATAATGTAAAGTCAGACTTATAGTATCCTGTGCACAATTCCAAAAATAAATTTATATTTAATAATCATTAATACTGCTACTTAAAAAAAAAAAAAAAAAGAACAATCAATAAACATACAATATTTCAAAATATCATAGTCTATCATTCTTTTTTCACTATAGTACGCTCCCCGGACCGCTTCCCGGTGCGCGAACCGGGCGCTACCCACGCAAAAAAAAATTTTTTTTTTATTTTTCTTTTGCCCCGCGGGGCCCTTTTAAAGCCTCCACATCAAACCTAGGGGGTCAGGGAGGATCTACTATGCCCCCTTATGGTCATTTCCCCCTTTGTTTTGGCCTCCTCTTGTCTCTCGATCCTACCGAGAGACAAGATGGCGGCCGCTCCAGACTGTTTAGAATGTTGACAGACACCGGAGAGCCAATCAGCTTCGCTTCGCGAAGTTCCGTTACGCGTCAAGTACGCGAACCGGGGCGCTGCCCGGAGCGCGCTTACAGATATATATATTTATTTGAACGTTAATTTCTCAAAATTTACTGGAGCACATATATTGAGACCTAGCAAAGGCACATCGGGCTAACAGTCCCTACAATTTTGCCAAGTTTGGTGGAAATCCATTCAGCCGTTCGGGCTAAAAGTGAGGCCAACCGCCCTATGGAAATTAACATGGGAAAAACGCGTTTTGGGACCCCCCTTTTTTCTCGGCCCCCCCTTGACGAAACCCCCCCAAATTTTTAGGGGCTGCTCAGAAACAAAATGTTCCATTTTCCTGAAAATTTCAGCCAATTCCGTCCACAAACGCCAAAGTTATTAGACATAGAATTTTCAAAAATCCCATAGAGAAAAAATCCTAACTATATATACCTATTGGCGACCGCCAGTAGGTAATATACCTAAGAATAAAATTATTAATAAATAATCACAAATTCATCCCATCAATAAATATACAGTCAATAGAAAAATATCAAGGAATAAATACGAACCATTAACCCAAGTCTCATTTCATGTTACAATATATATATATATGTATAAAAATACACAAAATTATATATAAATACGCATATATATAAAACTGAACACACACCCATAGAGAAATAAATATATGATAAACAAAGTTACAAGATTTATTTTAATGTAGAAGTAGGAGAACAGAAGAAAATATAAGAGTGTCCAGACACGAACTCAACCTCGAAATAGGGAACCAAACTAAGAGGAATTGAGTAATTAATGTAGTGTACTGGTCTCTTATAAGGAAAGAATGCCATAGTATGACAAAGCGTCATAAAAAATTATGCATTTCCTCAATGTTATTTAATCCATTGGGCCAACGACTATCCAATTCAAGAATCATTTTGGTTTCAAGCTGTCTTAATAGTAATTCCCGGTCCCCACCTCTTTTAAGATGGGGTATGGCTCCAACCACAAAATATTTCAAACAAGAGAGATCATTGTTGTGTATTCTCTTGGAATGGCGAGCCACAGGGTAGGCCAGGTCATTGTGCAAGATAGCGTGTAGATGCTGCAGAATCCTGACGTGCACCTGGAGCTTGGTGCTCCCCACATATCTTAACCCACAGGTGCATGTCAGGACATAAACAGCATGGTCGGTCTTGCAATTGAAATTGCCAATGATCGTTCTAGGCTCGACAGCAAAAGGAGTGGAGTAGTGCGAAGTATTTATGCCGAACCTACATGCACGGCAGCTAGAACACTTGAAAAAACCCATAGACGGTTTTAACCAGGGAATTTTAGTTTTTGATTCAGGGGCAGCTTTATCCAAAGCGGAGCCCATGTTTCTGGCCCGTCTGAAAGTGATAGTGGGGTTGGCCGGTAACCTAGTGTTCAAAACATGATCACTTAGAACAAAAGGCCAGTTCTTTTTTAATATTGCTTTCAATTTTCTGTCCTCACTACTGAAGGCAGTAATCATACGAGGGCAATCTTCTTGAGATCCAGAACTAATCTCTTGATTTAATTTAGACCGAGTTTCGGGAAAAATACTCTGTCTGGATCTGAGTTTAGACTTCTCAACTGCCTGGTTCAAGATGATATCAGAATAACCCCTGACCTTCAAACGTGCCAACAGATCTTTTAGGCAGTTTTCATAGTCAGAGGGAGAACTACATATTCTTTTAAGCCTAAGAATCTCTCCATACGGTATTCCTGCAATAGTATGTTTAGGATGCATGCTAGCCGCATGGAGGGTAGTATTCCCGGCTGTAAGCTTTCTATGCAAAGTAGTATTTAACTTGGAGTTAGCAATATAGACTTCTACATCCAAGAACTGCATAGTTTGTTTATCAATGTGTGCTATGAAATTAAGGTTCATGGAGTTGTTATTAATGCTTTCAATGAATAGTAGTGCCTCATCTTTGGTGCCTTTCCATGCAATGAATATATCGTCAATATATCTTAGATAACATTTTACATGGTTATTCATCCAGGTAGAATGTAGTGAGGTGAGGACCTGCTCCTCCCACCAGCCGACGTGCAAGCACGAGTAACTGGGGGAGAAACAGGCCCCCATCGCTACTCCTCTTAATTGTCTGTAGATGTCTTTACCGAAGGTAAAATAATTATTATGCAAGCACCACTCAATAAGTCCCAAAATAACTTTGTTATGTTCATAATAGGCTATAGGTCTCCTGGCTAGATAGTATTTAATAGCATTCAGGCCCTTGGCATGATCAATACTAGTGTATAATGCTTCGACATCTAGCGAAATTAACCACATGTCCTCCTCCCATTCAATGTCTGCAATTTTAACTAAAAAATCGCTGGTGTCGCGTACATAACTAGATAGATTTTTAACAATGTCTTGAAGAAAAAAGTCAATATATTGACCAACTTTCTCACCCATGCTTTTGATGGCAGAAACTATTGGCCTGCCAGGCACAGGTACTACACCTTTATGAATTTTGGGAATTAAGTATAGTGCTGGCATGATAGGAAATTCCATATGCATAAACTTATATTCCTCAGAAGAAATGAGTCCTTCTCATTTCCACTGTGCTAACATCTGTTGTAATTTACCTTTGGTGTTCGAATATTCTTTCTGGGTAGATATCTTATAGCAGAGGGGGTCATTCAGCTGACGTTTGGCCTCTAAGATGTAGTCCTGCTTAGGCCAAATAACTAAGTTGCCCCCTTTGTCTGATTTTTTCACCACTATTTCATGATTTTCGCCAAGTTTCTTTATCAACTGCACATATTCTCTTTTCATATGTGTAATTTTCTTTTTAGACTTAGTATTGGTCCGTATGTACAGTTTTTTAATGTCATTAGTGACGCAATCGTGGAACACATCGATGGCATCTTTAGGCATCAAGGGTACAAATTTTGATTTGCTTTTAAACGGGCTTAGCCCTGCTCCCTTTTGTGAAATGGAAATCTTACTCAGTCGTGCTTGTGTAGAAGCATCAGGATCGACTTCATGGTCAGAGGTGGAAGTGTTTAGATCATTGATATCCAGGAACGTATGCACGTCAGAGGCTGCAAGTGCATTGATGTTATCAGTAGCAACCTCCTCAGAAATATCACTTGCATTAGAGATCTTTTTGGTAGATTTTAGCACAAAATGTTTTCTCAATTTTAGTTTTCTTATATAACAAAACAAATCAACCCTAGTCATGGCATAATTAAAACTTTTGGACCGGACAATAATTAAGTCCTAAAGATAATAATTGTTCTTCCGCCTTACTAAGGGTGACATTGGAGAGGTTTATTATGGTGTTATCTTCTAGCGTCGTTTCACCCAAGCTTTTTTCTTTTTGTTTTGAGATTGGGCACTGTTGCCGTTGTTGCCGCTTGCGGCGCCTTTCTTTTCTCCGCTTGTTCCTCCTTTGTTTGTTTGCCCTAATTGCTGCCTCGGCCGCAGAGTCTGTAATCTCTCCTCTACAACAAAATACATCTCTTGTTGCAAGTTGAGTTTTGCCAGTCCTACCAAGTTTAAATCGGAACATGAGGAAGATGAAGCGGTTAAATTACTGCTGGAATCGCTTCTGATTGAATCCGCATCAGAATCTAGGCTTACTGTTTCGATGGTTTCATTACTTTCAGAGTGTGTCGATAGATTTCTGGATTGCATGCTAGTGCTGGGCATTGCAGTTACATTCGTATTTGTGTTCTTTTTACTGAAAGCCTGCCTCTTAGCTGAATCATATTTTCTTGAGAAAGTAGAGATTTTGCCATCGAGGTAATCATTCGCATCGCGAGTGAATTTAGTTGCCTTACGGATTTTAATTCTTTCTTCATGCTTCCTTAAATGATCATTCATTATGTCGGATAGTTTTTTATTTCATCAGTGTCAGGACGTGCTGACAGTTCCAATTCAATTGTTTTGATTTCTTCTCATAATCTGCTTCGATCTTTTGCGGCATATTTAATCAGAATGCACACTAAATTCATCGAAGCCGCCAAGTTACTCTCCCCCCACTCTTGTAACATGGCGGGATCGGGGTTTTCAAAACTTGGCGCCAAAAGAATGCACAAGCCGCGCGGAACACAACCTACTTCCTCATATTTGCTTAAAGATTTGTGTTCCCACCATTTGGTGCATTCCAACTTCTTAGATTTTTCTAATTCCTTAAATATAGTTTTTAAACTTCTTGTTTGCTCAGTCAGAGCTTTGTCTTGGGTAGGTGTTTTGGTATTGCTACTGGCGCTGGTTAAGCCGTCAAATAAATTAACTGCTGCTTCCTCCCGCAATTTATCGAGTTCGTCAGACATGTTAGTCTCTCTGTGCAATATAATGATATATAGCAGGTGAAAAGCAGAGTATTGCTTTGCGTCTTTCGTCTGCTGAATATTGCTGTTCTTAAAACTTCCCCACCTGGAGCAGTGCTTTATCACTCACCAAACACAGATGGCGGGACCCGCTCAGTGTGCCGCGTCAGCCGACACGACTCCACGTCGCAGTTCAACCGCCATAGTGCTCCGGCTTCCGTAATTTCCAGCAATCCTAGGGGTAGCCACCGAAATTCCCAACAGGAGGTCCAAGTGCAAAGATTTGAAGGCAGCTACCGGCTTCACGGGGAAGGGGTCCGTTACGGAGGCAAATCACCTGCGTTAAACATATACCAATGTAGCTCCTCCTTGAATTAATATATATATATATATGAATTCAGCAAAACGTCCTTCACGGGAGGAGCAACAAACAGCTGGTGCCGGCGGCGAGGTAAGGACAGCCTTGGAGTAATTTGTCACAGCAAAGATTCACAAATATGCCACATTCTTCTTGGGTGCTTTAAACACGGGTTATTGACCCGTTATTCTTCCTTTCACCGACGCGTTTCGACGGTGATCAGGAACTGCATAGAAGCGTGCGGCGTATTTGTGAATCTTTGCTGTGACACACATATAGATATATATATATATATATATATATATTACCTACTGGCGGTCGCCAGTAGGTATATATAGTTAGGATTTTTTCCCTATGGGATTTTTGAAAATTCTATGTCTAATAACTTTGGCGTTTGTGGACGGAATTGGCTGAAATTTTCTGGAAAATGGAACATTTTGTTTCTGAGCAGCCCCTGGAAATTTGGGGAGGTTTTGTCAAGGGGGGGCCGAGAAAAAAGGGGGGTCCCAAAACGTGTTTTCCCCATGCAATTTTCCATAGGGCGGTTGGCCTCACTTTTAGCCCGAACGGCTGAATGGATTTGCATGAAACTTGGCAAAATTGTAGGGACTGGTAGCCCGATGTGCCTTTTGTAGGTCTCAATATATGTGCTCCAGTGGATTTTGAGAAATTAACGTTTAAAAAAAGATATATATCTGTAAGCGCGCTCCAGGCAGCGCTCCGGTCCGCGGACCTTAAGCGTACCGGAACTTCGCGTAGCGAAGCTGATTGGCTCTCCGGTGTCTGTCAACATTCTAAACAGTCCAGAGCGGCCGCCATCTTGTCTCTCGGTAGGATTGAGAGACAAGAGGAGGCCAAAACAAAGGGGGAAATAACCATAAGGGGGCATAGTAGATCCTCCCTGACCCCCTAGGTTTAATGTGGAGGCTTTAAAAGGGCCCCGCGGGGCAAAAAAAAACAAAACATTTTTTGTTTTTTTGCGTGGGGAGCGCCCGGTCCGCGAACCGGGAAGCGTTCTAGGCAGCGTACTACAATGAAAAATGAATGATAGACTTTTCAAATGCTGTATGTTAATTGATTGTTGGTTTTGTTGATTATTTTTTATTTTCTTTATTTTTTAAGCATTTTTTTTTATTGTGATTGTGTTTCATAATTTATTAAACTTTCTAACATTTCATTGTCAGAAATTTCATAATTATCATTGAATATACATTGTAGTCTCGGAGGGTGTAAAATGTCCTCATTTTCAAGGAGGTTATCTACTGCTTGTACACATTGCAGTAGTTCTTTGTCTAAAGTTTCATCGAAAAATTCAATATCATTTTCATCAATGATTTCTTGGCTGCTCTCTTGCAGGACAATTTGAAATTCAACTTTCTGTTCGCCTTCCATTTTGACTGAAATTTAGATTAAAAAAATATATATTAGTAGAGATAGGGCACTGTTGGGATTAATTTTAGATAGGCAGTTTTTATCAGTGAATTTATCTTTGGGCAGTGTATAGTATCAGAGTGGAAGTAGTAATATAAAAAAGTGTATGTGATTTAACGTAAGTAAATTCATAATTATACAAGAGAAGCCTAACTCCATCCATAACTATAACAGAGAAGTCTATCTAAATCTATAACTACTACAGAGGGATAGTATATAACTATCAGAAAAAGTTTACCATATTAACTTATAGTGCACAATATACTTCAGTTTTAAAAATAAAAACTTACCTTTAGAAAGAAGTTGAAGGAATTAGTGAAAATCCTATTGAAATGTACACCAAGAAGTAGTAGTCAAAATGGCTGTGTTTTCTTCTCTTCCTTTATATATATTCAGGTATATAACCAATGAAATGTCAGGTAAAAAAAGTAGAAAATGAAAGTAACATATTAATTGGTTGTCAATTCCAACACTTCAGATGTGTTTTGTGAAGTAATTTACCTCACGGTATTTAGAGAGGTCTACAGGCTAAATGGCTAAATGGAATTCCAATCAAATTTGTGAAAATGGTAGGGATTGGTATGTAGTATGAGCTAATCTATATTTGATGAAATTGTCTCCAGTGGCTTTTCTGTGAACTACTTTCCCACCTTTTTTGATGGTGCGCTTCCCAGGGAGCGACCCGGTACGCGAACCGTTGAGCGCCCCGGTTCGCAAACCTTAAGCGTTACGGGAGTCCACCATTTTGTGTTTCGGTCGAATTAAGATACAAAATGGAGGGCAAATAATGTTCAGAATGGGTAGAAGGGGGCACGGTAGACTTATCTTGACCCCCTAGGTTTTGTGAGGGTGGCTGAGGAGGCTTATATGTGCGAAAAAAAAAAAAATTTTAAAAATTTTGCGAGGTTAGCTCCCGGTTCGCGTACCGGGTAGCGCCCCAGGGAGCGTACTTTGTTGAAAATTAGTGAAAAAAGTTAGAGGAAAAATAACAATTGTGAGTGATCAGATGTAGGGTAGCTCTGAGAAGAGCTTTTGGGTTTATGGTACATTTAGGTACTTATAAGTAGGTACCAATGCACATTCTTAAATTCAGAGTGAAAATTCTGTTGCCCTCATCTGAGAAGTGAACTCCATCTCCTCTGTAGATATCTTGCATGTAGTAACGCAAGTTATTGTTGTACAGAGAGCCCATTCCATGGTCTCTCATGTAAGCTGAAACAGATTTGTTTACATGCTTCCTCGACTTCTCAATTTGTGGACAAAATTGGTTTGACCACCTCCATTTCTGTCTTTGGCATATATTTGAATATACCAAGGCAGTCTGAGGAAAAAGTGCCATTAATTGCTCAAAGGTGTCCTTTAAAAGCATTTCCAGACCTACACCAGTCAAAGTGCCCAAGTCATTACCTCCACAGTGCACAATTAACAGGTCAGGTTTGGGCAAATGCATAAAGGTTTTCACCAATGGTATCAATTGGTGACATTTTAATCCTCTGTGGCCAAACCACTTAATTTCCACATCTTGTAAATTGAGGTTAGGTAAATTCCTGTTTTCAGTGTACCTTTGAGCCCAGTGAATATAACTATGTCCAACAATCCAGACAGAAAACATGGTGAGAGAAGGTTCTCCTGCAGTCAGATGAAGTGTGGCAATGAAATGGCAGTTGAAAAAATGAGAGTTTAAAATGAAAAAAACTGTGGAGTTTCTGTGTTCATGAAGCAGTAACAGTGATTGGTGGATTTTGATTGCTGAAAACAGAAAGTTAGGGTGCACGGATAAGTTATTTGAAAGATGTATTTTGAATGGTCAATAAAAAATCATTAAATGAAAGAATGCACTGGATATGCAGGTGCACTGAGAGTTCAGAGTTCAATTGCAACATTGTTGTGTGAACTTGCAAACACCAGAAGTCTTCCAAGAGGTGGTTGCCATGCAGAAAAGGCAGAAAGGGCAGAGGGGGGAAGGGTTTTCATTTGAAAAAAAGTGAGGGAAGAGTTTTGATTGGGTGACATGAGAGATATGTGTGAAGAATTACAGCATTTCTGTGCTTTTGATAGCTGCAGACTCTGGAGTGCATACCTTTTGCTCTGCTGAAGACAAATTGGTGTGTTTCTGAGACTGTTTTCAAACTCAAAGTATTTGCTAAGGTGAGAAAATATTTCTTTAATTTAGATAGAGAATAGTGTGCTTTAAGGAGAAAATTATGAATTATGTGGCGCAAATTGCTTGTAAATATGCTCCCACCTGTGCATGGAAAATTTAGATTTTGAATGTTTGTGTTACATAGCCATGTTAAAAGTGATACAAACATGCTGCAAAGGCAATTAAAAAACGCTTTTATGTGTCTTAAGGACATTTTAAGTAATTTTCCCATATGCAGTGTTTTGAAATTATGATTTGAAAATCGTTTTTGGGGAAAAGGAATTGTTTTTAAATTTATGACAAGGACATAATGGTGTATGCTTCTTTATAAGGTAATTGACTGTCCCTGATGTTATTTTTCCCATTTTAATGTAAGACCTTTCTCTGTGGCGCAAATTGCTTGTAAATATGCTCCCACCTGTGCATGGCAAATTTAGATTTTAAATGTTTGTGTTACATAGCCATGTTAAAAGTGACCCAACCATGCTGGAAAGGCAATAAAAAAACACTTTCATGTGTCTTAAGGACATTTTAAGTAATTTCCCTGTGGGCAGTGTTTTCAAATTATGAATTGAAAATCGTTTTTGAGGTAAAGGAATGTTGTTAAAATTTATGTGCGCCATATGCCCCCAAATTTCTTTTTCAGGGGTGCAGCAGGGTGTTATTGAGACACCCCTGCACCTTTGGAAAAATTCCTAATTTGCGATGAGCTAATTACAAATCGCAAATTGCACCTTCTTTCATATGGGCATCCTGGCGCATGGAAATGAATGGGTAATTTGCAATTAGCAATTTGCTCATCGCAAATTTGGAATGGTAAAGAATCGCTATTTATTCCTTAAAATTCGCTATTTTGGAAATGCAAAATAGTTATATGATACATATGGCGGTTGATGTCTAACAAGATAAGAAGCTTAGGAATACATTTATGATGACTGGCGCAATGAAGTGGACATCACTTACTTCATTGGTAGAGCTTTACATGTATTATGTCCTCTGTATTCTTCATCAAGCGTAACTTTAATCTGCAATCCTGAGTAGGCCTCACCTTAAACAAACCTCTGGATAGGCCACATCTTATCGTCATCCTGAATTAATCATTTAAAATGCTAGGGACAGATTTATGATAGGTGTATGCCTCTTTTGCGCCACTTACAAAACACTGTCCATGGGGAAATGACTTAAAATGTCCTTAAGACACATGAATGTGTTTTTTTAAAGCGTTTGCAATTTTTTTGGGTCACTTTTAACATGGCTATGTGACTCAAACAGTCAAAATCTAAATTCACCATGCACAGGTGGGAGCATATTTACAAGGAATGTGCTCCATGGGGAAAGGTCTTATAATGTAATATGGGAAAAATGACATCAGAGACACTGAAATGCCTTATAGAGAAGCATACACCATTATGTCCTTGTCATAAATTTGCAAACCATTACTTTTCCCCAAAAACGATTTTCAAATCATAATTTGAAAACACTGCACATGTGGAAATGACTTAAAATGTCCTTAATTCAAAATTTGCTATTCCTTATTTTGCGATTGCACTGAAGGATTTGCAAATTTTGCGATTCCTTAAATGCAATGTATCAAACAAAAAATATGTAAAAAATGACATTAAGGATTTGGAAACTACCACCAACTTCTAGTTTGTGGTAATTTGCGAATTCTTTTCAAAAAGCATTTTTTTCCAAAAAACAAAAGGTGCCATATGACGCCAATACATGTCCTTAGGGCATGTATGTGTGCCATATGCCCCCAATTTTCTTTTTCAGGGGTGCAGCAGGGTGTTCTTGAGATACCCCTGCACCCTTGAAAAAATTCCTATTTTGTGATGAGGTAATTGCTAATCGCAAATTGCAACCTTCATTCCTATGAGCCTCCTAGCCCATGGAAATGAATGGGTAATTTGCAATTAGCAATTTGCTCATTGCAAATTAGGAATGGTAAAGAATTGCTATTTATTCCTTAAAATTCGCTATTTAGGAAATCCAAAATAGTTTGATGGTACATATGGTGGTTCATCTGTAACAAGATAAGAAGCTTAGGGATACATTTATGATGACTGGCAAAATAAAGTGCAAATCACTTACTTCATTGGTAGGCCTTTACATGTATTATCTCTTCTGTATTCTTCATCAAGCGTAACTTTAATCTGCAATCCTGAGTAGGCCTCACCTTAAACAAACCTCTGGATAGGCCACACCTTATCGTCATCCTGGATTAATCATTTAAAATGCTAGGGACAGATTTATGATAGGTGTATGCCTCTTTTGCGCCACTGTGCGTCACTTTTATGATGCAGCGGCGGTGCAAAAGATTTGCTATGAGGCGACAAAATTACAAATTGATACATTTAGGCAGATATGTCATGGTGTAAAAAAACATACCACATGAAACCGATGCAGCAGTGATGCAAAAGATGCACCATGTTGCAAGACAGGCCTCACTTGGGGCCATATGTATCAAGCTAATTAGCATTCGCAAAGATCAAAATTCTGCGAATTTCGGCCTTTGCGAATGTTAATTAGACAAATGGTATGTATCAAACAAGTTTGATGCAAAATAAGGAGTAGCAAAATTTGCTATTCCTTATTTTGCGATTGCACTGAAGGATTTGCAAATTTTGCGATTACTTAAATGCAATGTATCAAACAAAAAATATGTAAAAAATGACATTAAGGATTTGGAAACTATTGTGGTAAATTGGTGGTAATTTGTGAATTCTTTTCAAAAAAACAAAAGGTCCCATATGACGCCAACACATGCCGTTAGGGCATGTATGTGTGCCATATGCCCCCAAATTTCTTTTTCAGGGGTGCAGCAGGGTGTTCTTGAGACACCACTGCACCCTTGGAAAAATTCCTAATTTGTGATGAGCAAATTGCTAATCGCAAATTAAACCTTCATTCCTATGAGGCTCCTAGCCCATGGAAATGAATGGGTAACTTGCAATTAGCAATTTGCTCATTGCAAATTAGGAATGGTAAAGAATTGCTATTTATTCCTTAAAATTCGCTATTTAGGAAATGCAAAATAGTTTGATGGTAAATATGGCGGTTCATCTGTAACAAGATAAGAAGCTTAGGGATAGATTTATGATGACTGGTGCATCACCAGGGATGTGTCAGTCATCCTGCGCCGCTGTTCCGCCACCCATGGTGTGCTGCATTTACAATGCGGGGCATCATGGGGCAAAAATGGCACAGATGCGTGATGTATCTGTGCTGTAAAGGTAGTGATTGCTGAAGTTGTATCGCAAGTGCGATGCAGCTCAAGCAAGGCTCAGGGGTGCCCCATCTCCACAATGTTGCGTCAAGACCTATGCCTGCTTAAAGCAGGCGCAGGGTTTTGACGCAGCTTTCTCCTATCTGATTGTAAATACGGCACACCATGGGTGGCAGAGCAGCGGTGCACCTTAACTGGTGAATGCCTGGGGATGTGCCATTTAACATAAATCTGCCCCTTTACATTTAAGTATGTGCAGGACACACAGAGTCGGTGAGGCTTATCCAAGGTTAAGAAGAGATGAGTCCTGTTCACTGAAAAATTAGACATAGTCTTCACCTGATCAGCATTGCTGGACATGGCTAAATAATAGCTGCAAAATATTACTCTTGTTAAACAATTTTACTATTATAATCTCTGAGATTTGTCTCTTACTCTGCAACATCTCATTGTTGTTATCTTTCTTTAAAGATAAAGACAACATCAACATGAGTGACAATCTGCAATCAGTTGATTTTGACCTCATCATTGAACTTGTAATTTAAACATCAGTGGATGTTGATCCATTGGATGATTTAAATCCTGAGGATGAAGAAGAGCGTGATGAGGATGCAGATTTGTCCGAATTATATGACATAGGGTGGGAAGCTGACCTGCTTGAGCCTATGGAAATAAAACATTTATTTTTAAAATGTATAATTAATAAAAAGTAAAAATGTAAACCGTTTAATTTAAAAATAAAGACACCTTCAAAAACAGGTTATGTGTAGTGTCTTCAATAAAATATTAAAATATGCTCATAAAATTAGATCAGATTCACATATAAAATAGCACAGGTAACATAAATATAAATGTCATTTCTTTTCTGCTATTTCTGTATTGTAAATTTGCCAAGGACTAAAAAATCTTCTATTTAAAATGTCAAGTAGTGTGTTAAGTTTTTGATCACTGTTATTGATTTACTGTTTGGTAATAATGGTTAATAACATTTTTTATTATATTTTACCACAGATTCAACTGCAGATCATTTCAAGATTTCACCATGCCAACAATAGAAAGACAGAGAAAGGCTGCAAAACGTCAAAGACAGCAGGTGAAACAAAATAAGCAGCAGTCCTCTAACAAAAAGATTTGTCAAGTCACGAAGAAAGCACCGGGTAAGAGCACAAAATATTTCCCATAAGAAATATGTGTAGTAAAAAAAATATTACTACAGAAAATGTTTCAGTCCATAAAAAGAGAAGCAAATCAAATGGAAAGGAAAGGCCAATCAAAAATGTTACTGCTAGAGCAAGAGATAACTCTGTGCATGATAGTAGAAGGAAACAACAGTTTAGGGACATTCGTAAACGAATGTTCCGCAACAGGATAATTGGCAATTTGTTAAAAAATATTAGGAAAGGTCAACAGAAACTGTTTTTTTATAAGAGAAAAAAAAAGTTGAGAAAGTTATTGATCAGGCATTTGAAATTAAACGTAAGTTATTTATTTTGATAATCAATAGAATTAGGAAGCTAAACAAGGCAATTTATGATTTCAAAAGAAATAGTAGATGGAAGAGAATAGTTAATCGTAGTAATTTTTGTGAAGTTTTTTCTGGAGAATGGATGCATAGTTCAAGCTGTGAGGCATTTTTTAATGAGGAGAGTTATTTCCAGGATAATGATTTGGTGCATGCAGTTGACACCAGTGGTCGTGCTTATGAAGTGAAAGATGGTTGTCCAGTTGAAAAAGAAAAACTTGTGACAACAGAGACAGAAGAGGTGTTAGGTAATGAGGTTTTAGGAAGACGTGCTAAGGGTCCTGTGTACACCTGGAAGTGTAGTAGTATTTGTAGTGTGCGACAGGATTCCATCAATTTGCTTTGTGATTTTGTACGGTCATTTAATAAGAAAAGTTTGAAGCAGAAAATAAGGTTGTTGCAAGAATTAGAGAGAGAAGTGACAGGTTTGCATGGTCATTCACTGGCTTGTCTTTCCAGGAGAGTATGCCAGAGTGTTTTTCATCATTTCAGGATGCTAGCAGTGCATCATAATAAAGTGAGGAAATTAGTTAGAATGTTGTATTATGCTAAGAGTCCAGCAATTATGCTTAAACAATTATGCGCTGCTCTTTTGCATGGTTCTGAAATAGATGTGAAGAACATATGTGAAGAAATTGAGTTTTGTTACTTTGGAAGTAAAGAGGAGAATGTTGAAATTGACCCAGAAGAAGAGGGTAATGTGGAAGATAGTGTACAGGTTTCCAGTACAGATAATTTCCAGAGGGAAATTGCGACGTTTCAGGTGAAATCAAGTGAGAGGCCTAATTTCACTTGTGTGTGTTGTCGACGCACTTATTATAAGAATCAGACTAAGTTAGTGGATTTATATGCAAAAAGTGAAAGGGAAAATAATAGTGAATGGAAAGATTTTGCAACATACTTGATGGTAGAAAATTGTTTTGATTTGGGATTCGATCAACGTGTGTGTACTTATTGTTGTTGCAAATTAAATCAAAACCAGATGCCTGCTAGAGCAGTTCATAATAATCTGGAATTGGTTGAGATTCCTTCTGAATTGAAGGATTTAAATACTTATGAATCTATTTTGATTCAAAGTATCCATCCCTTTCAGGCTATTGTAAGAATGGAGCCAAAGACAGGGAAATTGCCTCCATCAGATTTACAGAGAGGATTAAAGGGAAGAGTTGTTTATTTGCCTCTAGATTTGAAGAAAAACATTAACACAATTGGAGTAGAAAAAGTGGAAGAGGAACCTCTGGTTATCTTAGTTAATGGGGTTCCGACAAAGAATAAGAAAATATGGCAAGATTTAGTAGATGTTAGGAAAGTTAAAAAGGCAACATTGTATTTGAAAAAAAATAATAAATACTATAAGAATGTATATGTTGCAGAAGAGGAAGTAAGTGAGGAAGAGGATAGCGATTTGTGTGCTGGTCAAATTGAGAAAGTAGAACCCTCTACTAGTGAAGAAATATATGAACATTATAGTGTTCATCCTTTGCATTCCAAGGAAGTCATGGGGAATGCTATTGAGTTGTTTCAAATGAAACAAGCCAAAGGGAGTCCCATTAGTGTTTGGGAGGAAAGTTTGGAAGCTCGGTGTTTCCTACAGCTTTTTCCAACAGGTCAGGGAGGAAGATATGATGAGCGACCTCATCAAATCTCTGCTTCTGAATACCGGACTTTGCGATTGTATGCAGGAGATGCTAGGTTTCGACAATGCATTCCCTATTTGTTTCATCTCCTGTTTGAAAGCGATCTGTCTGGACTGTCATATGCAGTGAACCACATCTTGAAAAGTGGTATACACATGCAAAACATCTCGGCAAGTGACTTTATGGATAAAGTCAATGTCCAAGACAGTATTTTGGATTCTCACCTGATTAATCTCATGGCGTGTCAGCGTGGTACTAATGAGTACTGGTACCGTCGTCAAGGTGATTTAAAATGTATGCTGAGGAACTTAGGTACTCCCACATGGTTCCTCACTCTGAGCTGTGCCGAGTATGGCTGGGAAGACTTACTTGAATTTCTACGAGAGGCAAATGCTAACGTAGATAACATCGAATTCAAGACACCCGGAGAACTGTGCTCTTTGGATCCAGTCAATGTATGTAGGTACTTCAATCATAGATTTGAAGCTATGATGTCTTTCATCATGAATAAGAAGAATCCACCTCTTGGAGAGGTGTTGGATTTCTTCTGGAGAAAGGAGTACCAAGCAAGAGGTGCTCCTCATATACATATGTTGCTGTGGATCAAGGATGCACCTAAATTTGGAACGGATCCAGAAGACTCAGTGATGAGTTTCATCCAACAGTATTCTACGTGTGCTGTTCCAAACGCAAAGGAGAAGAAAAGCCTAAGAGAAAAAGTTCTGCGTTTCCAAAGCCATCGATGTGGAAAGTACTGCCGTCGTAAATTCCGAAACAAGGACAAGTTCTACACCAAATGTCGTTTCGGCTTTCCACGACCGGTGATTTCTAAAGGAAGAGTAAACAGTTTGATGTCTTCGCTGCGACATAATGTCATGAAGAAATCACCTAAAAACACATACAATTTGAAGAGGAACGAAGAGTCCAAGTACATCAACGACTACAACCCGGTGATTTTGTCCATGTGGAATGCTAACATGGATATACAGTTTGTGGCTGATAACTGTATGGCTGTGGCTCGGTATGTGACGTCTTACATCACCAAAAAAGAGAAGACAGAATTGAAGGATATGTGGGAGGACATTTCCCATGAAAAGAGCCTCAGCAAGAAGTTGTACAGTTTCAGTCTGAAGATGTTGTCGCATCGAGAAATCGGAGCTTACGAATGCTCTGACCGGTTGTCTTCAGCAAGTCTCTATGCCAAGTCCAGGAGTATCGTTTGGGCGAGTCTTGGTCTTGCTGCAACGCGTAATCGAGTTCTGAAACCTGTGCGGGAAATTGAGTATTTGGCGGAAAAGGAGCCAAACAGTACCGACATTTTGAAGACCAACATGTTGGATACATATTATCCAAATAGAAGCAGTCACCTCGACAATGTTTGTCTGTATGAGGTTCTTCAAAATTACATATTCAAGAGGAACATCAAAGAAGATACTGAGAAAGGAGTGTATGCTGTAATAGGAAGTGAGGGATGTCTGGTCAAGCAAAGAAAATGCCACTTGGTAAACCATCGGAAATTGAGTGGCGAATCTCCTGAAAAAAAGGAGTTTTTCTATTTAGCACTTTTGCAACTTTTCAAGCCTTGGCGTGCAGAAGAGGAACTGCTTGGAGATTTCCTCTGTTACGAAGACTCTTTCAATGCCGCCAAGGAGACCATAGAATGTCCTGCTTTTCCCAAATATGTAGAAATGTTGAATGCGGAAATTGAGCAGGAAGCAACGATTGCAGCCGAGATTGCCAGAGACAGTTCTCAGGACAGTCAGAGTTCTGCTTCATTGAGTCAGGATCCACTAGGAGGACCTGTTATCGAAAATGAAGCTGCCACTGCCATGAATGAAGTGGAAAGAGCCATGGCACATGCTCAGGAGGATGCGGTTAACTTAGAAGAGTTGGAAAGACAACTCAACGTTGAGCAGAGGAAAATATATGACGAAGTTACCATGCAAATTGATCATGGATTAAGTCATGACAAGAAAGAGTGCTCATGTACGTCGTTGAAGCCTGTCCGACTGTACGTGAGTGGAGAAGCGGGAACTGGAAAAAGTTTCCTCATTAAAGCAATTTCATGCTATTTGCAGGAAAGGACAGAGTCATCGCTGTCTTGTGTTGTCACCGCTCCAACTGGACTGGCAGCACATAACATTAAAGGGATTACTTTACATCGTTTACTGATGCTGCCAGTGGAGCATGACAACAAATTACAATATCACAAGCTATCTGGAGATGCTTGTTTTGAAGTTTCAAGAATCTTGAGGAAAATGAAACTTCTTATCATTGACGAAGTAAGCATGGTTTCCAATGTCATGCTTGCCTTTGTGCATTTGAGAATGCAAGAAGTTCTCAAAACAGAGTATGATGTGTTATTTGGTGGCAAACACATCATTGTTTTCGGAGATCTTCTGCAGCTGACACCAGTGAAAGGGCAACCTGTGTTCAAAATGCTCACGCATGAAGATACCAGGAAGTGCCTAGGCAGCATTGGCAACGTCAATATATGGTTAAACTTCAATTATGCTGAACTGCATGAAAATATGCGTCAGGCGAAGGATGAAGTTTACAAGACTATTCTACAAGATGTTAGAATTGGAAAAGTGACCGAGCATGGGAAAGAAGCTTTACATGCACGATTACTATCAAATTTATATCCAGAACAAGATGTTGTGCCTGAGAATATTTTTCAGAAAATTACTGATAAGAAATCTGGAATATGTTTGATGCCAACTCTTGCAGAATGTGCCAAATTCAACAACAAAATGTTGCATTTAGAAAAGCAAGAGATTGTGAAACTGGAAGCTATTGACAGAGTAGAGCATATGGGATCAACAATTATTTTGTCTGAGAATCTGAAAACAAAATTGGATTCATTAGAGAAGAGTATATCTAAAACTGCAGGTTTTGAAAAGACTCTGAATGTGTGCTTGAACTGCCGTATAATTTTAAGAAGGAATTTACATGTTGAAAGAGGTCTGGTAAATGGATCAATGGGTAATGTTGTTGATTTTGTAAAATACAGAAATAGAGATGGAATTGAATTTTTAAAAATTAAATTTGATGGCATTGAGGAAGTACAGCTAATTGGTCGTTGCTCTGCTAGATTTTTGCTTGTAAAAGACTTATATGTTCGCCGTAAGCAGTTTCCTGTTTGCTTGGCATATGCGGTGACAATCCATAAATCGCAAGGTTTAAGTGTAGACTGTGCATTGGTGAATATTGGCAGTTCTGTGTTCAAGGAGGGTATGGCATATGTGGCATTGTCACGAGTTAGAACTTTATCGGGATTGTACTTGATTGAGTGTGATGTCACAAACATTTGTGCGTATCTATATTGTGTTAAGGAATACAATAGGTTAAGAAGAGAGTATGCGTCACATTTGCCTCAGTATCCTTTGTTTGAGAAACGTGTGGTAGGCCGGAAACGAAGAAATGTGACCAATACTGGGGAGGTTGTAGCAAAAAGACGAAAAGTCGATGAACCTAAAATTACAAGCAGAAACAAAAAGGATTCTGTTGAAGATGTTGTTGGTTTTCAATTTGAAAACAGTTCTGGTGTCAACTGCTATGCTAATGTAGTGGTTAATGTTTTGTTTTCTCTAGAAAATGTAAAAGAAGAGATTGTGGTCAATTCTGATCAAAGATTTTGCAGTTTGTTAAATTCTGTGTTAGAGAAATGTAGCACTGATAGAAGAAACATAGAAAGTGTGTCTGAAATTCGAAATCTGTTAGACAGATGTTCAGGCCAAACACAATTATCTCAAAATATTCAGCAAGATTGTCAGGAGTTTTTAATGTATATGCTTGATGTATTGCATGCTGAAGGTGTAGATGTAGATCAGCTGTTTGGGCTTTCTTATCAATGGCAGCATGACTGCAAGAACTGTATGGTATCAAGTACTACTAGTGTAGACTCAGAAAGATTTATATATTTAACTTTGCCAGACAGTAAATCAGTCTCCTTTAATAAGCTAGTAAAAGCAGCTGATCACAACATGGAGTGTAGCCAATGTAAATCTGAAATGATGTCCACATTATTTATACGAACATGTGGCCAGTATGTCATTTTAATGTTCCAACGATGTAGGCCTGATGGAACAAAATTGACAACTTTAATTAAAAATTTTGTAGCTTCGCAGTTGTCAATATCAGGAAGGACTTTTGTAACTGCAGCAATTATATATCATGACGGCCCTTCAATAACATCAGGACATTACACAGCTTATTTAAAGTCTAGAAATGGCTGGTCATTCTGCAACGATTCTGTTTTAATTTTCAAAAAAAAATTGCCGTATGACCTTAAAAACTCTTACCTGGTGTTTTTAAAACCAACATTTTAGGGAAATAATCTTGGGATGTGCTCTGTGGAATTTCAAGAAGTTTAATGGCTCCTACACAATTTGGCCTTGAGGATAAGTGTAGTTCAGAGACATAAGTTCTAACCATAAGACTGGACGTCATGGAGAAATAAGTGCACTTTGAATGAGTTCAGAAAAACTATTTCTTTTTATAAGCTAATTGAAGCAGCCAATCAAAACATAGAGTAGAGGGAATGTAAGTCTGCAACGCTGTCTACTGTTTTACATTGCTTTGTGATTGAAAGTGATGTAGAGAATTAAATAATTGTAGTAGTCATAGAGTTAGTGTAAGTCTGCTTCATAGTAAGCAGTATCAGTGTCATAGGAAATGTAGAACATGACTGAGCAAGAAGGGGAAGATATTACTATTCCAGGATTGTGAAAATGATCTTCAACATTTTAATTCTGAAAGTTGCGGAAATGCCAAATGACGGGATTGGCTTACAAGAAATCCAAGAGTTATAAATGGGTCTGACAAGATTTGGCCTTGTGGAAACTTGTGGTAGAGAGCAAGAAGTCATTTATTGCATGTAACATGTTTTTAAAAACGATGGAGATTTTCTTTCAGAAAGTGGCGGGCTGAAAGTAATAACAGCACAAAAGAGTGTAAGCTGTTCATAGGACATCCTTTGACGTCATGGAAAGTAAGTTAACTTTAAGGAGTTCTGAATTCTGATTTCTTATGTTGTATGGGTTTTTTAAACACAATCATTTTGATTGTGTTTTTTTTTCCCGCTGTTATATGATGAATACCTTCAAGTCACTGTTTTTAGTGAATTTTGATACATTCTGAGAACAGCAAAAATAAACCATTTAACATGTATAATTAATTCTGTACTGTTTGCATTTATGATGTATATGTAGAACTGTGTAGGAGGCATGGAGAAGGTGAGGCTTCTGTAAGTGTCAAAGTTGTTGCATGCAGTGCTGCACTTCTGCGTATTCTTTCATATGCTAGACTACATCTGCACAATGAGATACCTAAGCAAAGGAAACACAAGTGATGTGATTGTGAAATGAGCAAAATAAATTGCACGTATTTCAATTACATCACCTGTGTTTCCTATCATTACGAATCACATTGTGCAGATCAAGTTTAGGTCTGTCCAGGGAAACATAGGAGGTTTGGACTTTGTTCAAGAGTGCAGTGGACATGACTCACTTCATTGGTAGACCTTCACATGTATTATGTCCTCTATTCTCTTCAACAACTCGAAATTTCATCTGCAACCCTGAGTAGGCCTCACCTCAAACAAACCTCTGGATAGGACACATCTTATTGGCATCCTGAAGCAATTATTTAAAATTTTAGTGTCTTGCGACACTTTTCTGAGACAACAGCAATGCAAAAGATGCACCATGTTTTAAGATAGGCCTCACTTCATCTGCATCAAGATACTGTTAGTTTAAAATGTATATCTTTAGGACTGTGTAGGGGGCCTGGAGAAGCAGAAGCTTCTGTAAGTGTCAAAGTTGTTGAAAAACTGTTTGTCCTTCAATCTTTTCCCTTGTCTTTTGTAATTTTTAAATACATGTTTTAATATTTTTGAAATGTTTGTTCTCTCTTTCACAGATTGAAAGTATAAAAACAAAAAGTGAGTAATTTAACGACAATTATAAGGTAAATGCTTTGTACTCTTTTCGTTACATTTCTATCACATTCACCTACTATTAGTTCCACTGCTTCATTTCTTTAACCCTCAGTTTCCTGCCTTTGCTACTTCCCTCATTCCTTTCTCTATTACCTACTTACTCAACTCCTTCCACTCTTTTTCTCAGTCCCTCTCTTCTCATAGTTCCTCACTCTTGTTCACTCACTCCGTCTCTATTACTCTTAGTGTCTTTGACTGATCACTCTATCACTACTTGTTCATAATGCTTTCTCTGTGTAGTTGAAGCACACTAAGGGGCATATTATGAATACAGCCAATAAAATTATTGCTCTTTTTATTGGCAGAAAACTGGTGCAAAAGTGGTTTTAGCAGCAGTTTTCTGCCGCAAAAGCAGCTTTAGCGACACATTTCTGCCAATAAAAGCTGCAAAACTTTTATTGCCTATGTTGATGATATGGCTCTATGTTACTTACATTTCTTTGCTGTTTCAATTAATCTTTTTCTGTTATTTTTTGTTTTCTGTTTTCTATTTTTTCTCTCTGTTATTCCTCATGTTTTAATCTTATTTTGAACATTCACTCACATTCTCCAAGAAACTCTTCTTTGTTAATGTTATACTCTCTTTTTTTTTCTTTCACTTCGTTATCTATTTTGTTTTTCACAATTATACCCTCTTCCGTCTTTTCTTCGGTAAATAGATCTATTAAACAGTATCTCTTCTTTACTCCCTATAGCTGTCTTTCTTTTAACATCACTCTCTGTTTACTTTCCTTATACTTACTCTTTTTTTTTTTTTTTTTTTTTTTGGGTTAGCTCCCGGTCCGCGTCCGGAAGCTAACCCGGGAGCGAACCAAAAGAAATAGAGCTTGCCAGAGTGCTAAACATTCTAGCAATTTTTTTTGAAAGGGAAGGTAGTTCTGAAAAGAACTTTTTTTTAAATATTTTTGTTGTTTTATATTTTTTTTTTATTTTTTGAACATTTTTTGGTTTTTTTGTATTTTTTGAACGATTTTATATTTTTTTTGGTTTTTTTTGGGGGGGGGAACAACAAAAAACAGGCGTTGAAAAGGGCTCAACAGGAGCAAAAAAAAAATTACTGGGGGCGGTTAGGGCAATCATGGTGTTCATACGCCAGGTTGAGTGCATTGATGCTCATGTTGCCACACGCTAACAACGCACGACAGTGCATACAAGAGTGTATCATGTGGCCAAAATTTTCTTGTATATTTGGCACAGTTTCCCGTGCCTCTTCTGGTGTTAATGAAATTGGTATTCTTGGTCTGGCCACAGGAGTTGATCTTGGATTGTCCTGCATATCCCTTATTTCCGCCCGGCTGTAATTTAGTGGATGCTTCCTTGTCATGTGCCTGTGCATTGTGTGATTTCCATAACTATATTTCTTGTCCGTCCCTCTTGATAATTGTTCTTTGCATATGCGGCAGGTGACATACCTCGCATTGACTTTTTTTGGGCCACGAGGGATCGAATAAAACTGCCAGATGAAACTGGCTTTCTTTCTGGAAACCCGGGGCACCTCTTCTAAGAACTGTGGTTCTTCTCCCTCCTCATCCATTTCTTCATCTTCCTCCTCAGTGTTGGTAATGACCTGGGGAGGTGGTCCTCTCTTCCCATGAGGAGGTGGAGGTGGTGGTGGGGGTGCACCAGCTGAAGCTACCAATGAAGCCATTTCTCATATAGTAGTAAAGGTCTTCCTCTCACAATGATGAAAGTCAGAGTGAGGAAAGAAGGAGGGGTTTTCATCATTTGGGAAAAACAATACTTCTCAACCAATGAAAAGTGTTATTTTTAGGTCACCTGACCTAGCCTTACATCATTATGAAACCAAAAGTGAAATGAACCAATGAAAAGTGTTATTAACAAGTCACATGACCTGTTATGCTTACGTTACGCGCTCCGGTCCGCGCCCCGGATAGCTTCCGGGTCGCTGCGCTTCGCGCCTCGGTCCGCGCCCCGGGGCACTTCCGGGTGCGCTAACGCGGTACGTCACAAGACGCATTACGCGGCAACGCGATACGTCGCGCTTTCGCGACGCGGATCGCTTCCGGGGAGCTGCGTTTTGCGCCTCGGTCCGCGCCCCGGGGCACTTCCGGGTGCGCTAACGCAGTACGTCATAAGACGCATTACGCGGCAACGCGATACCGTCACTATGTTGATATCTTACCGGTTCGCGGACCGGGTCGCGGCATCAATTTGAGCTAACGGAAAGCTTCCCGGTTCGCGGACCGGGAGCGAAACAAAAAAAATATTTTAAAAAAATTATTAATAAATATATAAAATATATTTTTGGATTTAAAGAAGAATACATTTTACAGCTATAGATATTAGCTTTTAAAAAACCAATGATATTCACTGAAAAAACCATAGGTTATAGACCATATATAGTTAGGAATTAGCATTTACAAAACCTTGAAAATTCACTGAAAAAACCATAGGTTATAGACCATATATAGTTAGGAATTAGCATTTAAAAAACCTTATTTTACTCACACAAAACCATTGAAATTCCATATATAGTTAGTTGTACTAACTATATATCACGCACCCGCAATCCACTGCTGATCATGTCACATATTACATCATTCATGACATGGTCAGTGACATCACTGATGACATCACTGATGACATCTCAAATGACATCACTGATGACATCACTGATGACATCTCAAATGACATCACTGATGACATCACTGATGACATCTCAAATGACATCACTGATAACATCTCAAATGACATCACTGATGACATCTCATTTGACATTACTGATCACATCACTGATGGCATCATTCATGTGATAATACAATTAACCTCTTCAGACTCTAATATAACCTTAGATACACTCAGTGTAAACAGACACTCACAGACTGTCACTCATCCATGGAGTTACTCACACACCTAGTCAGTCATGCAAAAATCAATCATACCTCCATTTTCTCAACTATACAGTTATACACACCTTACTTATTCAAACATATACTAAAACATATTTACTCTCTTATACAATCCCTGATACAAGTTCACAATGATCCATACAGCCACTCACACATTCACTGGCTCTTATGCACAGTTATTTAAATATGTCAACTCTCACATATACTGTGTTTTACATATGTACTTACTTTGACATGTAACACTGAGATATCCATTCACTCACCAATACACTCATGCATACAGTCAACCGCCCATACAGCTGTTTCCACATGCACTTTTGAACCCATACATCTAGTGAATCAACTGCTCACACATCTATGCACAGAGTCATACACCTCCCAGCCACCCACACACACACTCAGTCACCCATACAAATACTTGGGCAACCAATCAATAACCCATATAGTTACTCATATAGCTACTGATCAACACATGCAGCAGTTTACAGAACAACAGACATAATGATGCACAAATTAAGACAGTTTAGTCACTAACCCATGCACTCAGTGAGACACATTTAATCACTCACTCATACAGTCAGTCATGCACCTACTAAATCCTTCATCCAGACACTTATACATCCACTCAAGACATATTTTAACTTTACAGAAAAATACAGTCACTGGATGTTGTCATCAGTGATGTCATCAGTGATGTCATTTGAGATGTCATCAGTGATGTCATCAGTGATGTCATTTGAGATGTCATCAGTGATGTCATCAGTGATGTCACTGACCATGTCATGAATGATGTAATATGTGACATGATCAGCAGTGGATTGCGGGTGCGTGATATATAGTTAGTACAACTAACTATATATGGAATTTCAATGGTTTTGTGTGAGTAAAATAAGGTTTTTTAAATGCTAATTCCTAACTATATATGGTCTATAACCTATGGTTTTTTCAGTGAATTTTCAAGGTTTTGTAAATGCTAATTCCTAACTATATATGGTCTATAACCTATGGTTTTTTCAGTGAATATATATATATATATATATATATATATATTACCTACTGGCGGTCGCCAGTAGGTAGTTATAGTTAGGACCTAGCTACCATAGGAAATCTGCAACATTCTATTGGGAATAACTCTGGCGCCGGTTGAGGAATTTGCGTGTAATTTTCCAACATTTTGGCCAGCTCCGCTCCGGGATTCTTGAAGTGGGGGCTGAGAAAAAAGGGGGGTCCCAAAACGTGTTTTCCCCATGTTAATTTCCATAGGACGTTCTGACAAGTCTACAGCCCGAACCGCTGAACGGAATTATGCGAAACTTTGCAAAATTGTAGGGACTGGTATGCAGATGTGCCTTTGCTATATTTGGTGAAAATTGCTCCAGTGTTTTTTTTTTTAAATTAACTTAAAAAACACATATATATCTATAGGCGCGCTCCTAGCGCTCACCGGTACGCGTACCGGGGAGCGCTCTACGGGAGTAGGCGAGCGGAAAGCTGGTTGGTTGTCAGATGTCTGTCAACATTCTAAACAGTCCGGAGAGTCCACCATCTTGTGTCTCGGTAGAATCGAGACACAAGAGGTAAAAAAAAAAGGGGGAAATGATTAAAAGGGGGCAGGGTAGACACCCCCTGACCCCCTAGGTTTTTTGAGGGAGGCTTAGAAGGACCCTGAAGGGCCCAAAAACTATTTTTTTTTTTATTTCGCGGGGTGAGCGCTGGGTGCGTTCCCGGGTACGCTCTCCGGTACGCGCACCCTGAGCGCACCACGGGGAAAAACAGTGTAAAAAAATAGAGTAAAAAAATATTGTAATGTGTTTAGAGGTAAATTAGCTCTGAAAAGAGCTGTTGTGTTATGTGGGTGCTTTTTGTACCTACAAGTAGGTACCAATGCAGAGTCTCAAATTCAAGAGGAAAACTCTATTCCCCTCATCTGTAAAATGAACACCATCTCTCCTATAGATGCCTTGCATGTTGTAACACAAGTTGTTGTGGTAAATGGAACCCATACCATAGTCTCTGAGGAAAGCAGAAACAGATTTATTTACATGTTTCCTTGCTTTCTCAATCTGTGGACAAAATTGGTTGGACCAGTTCCATTTTTGCCTTTGGCATATATTAGAAAATACCAAGGCAGTTTTTGGAAAAAGTGACATCAATTGCCCAAAGATGTCCTTTAAAAGCATTTCCAGACCTACCCCAGTCAAAGTGCCCAAGTCATTGCCACCACAGTGCACAAATATAAGGTCAGGGTGTGGAAGATGCATAAAGGATTTTAACAATGGTATCAATTGGTGACTTCTTAATCCTCTCTGTCCAATCCACACAATGTCCACATTTGGAAAATCAAGGTTGTAAATCCCTCTGTTGCTTGCAAATTTTCACTCCAGTAGACACAGCTATGACCCACAAACCAGACTTTTGGCTTCTTGAAGGTAGATGTGCTTCTATTCAGATGAGTTGTGGAAATGAAATGGCAGTTTGAAAGTAGGAATTATTTAAAAAAAAGTGGTTGAGGTTCAGTGCACTTGAAAACCCAGAAATGATTGGTGCTTTCTTAAAAATCTCTACTGAAAATTAGGGTGCATGCTTTTTTTTTAAAGAAGTCATTTCAATGGTTGAGAAAAAGTCATTTAAAGAAAGATAGCACATGATTAGCTAGAACATTGAGAGGTCAAACACCCTTGCTGTATTCTTTTGCAACATAGTATGATGACCTTCTGAACTGTGTGCTGGGTTAGGAGGGAGTTACCATGGTAACAGGGTGAATGAGCACTGGGGGGATGGGTGAATGTTATTTGAGTTTCAAAGTCTTCAAATGCAAAACCAATTAAAATGTGCAGTTTGGTTTTGGATTTGTGTGGGAACAATTTTGATTGGTTATGTACAAGAATATGGGTCTGAAATGAGTAATAATCCATGCCACTATTCTGAGGCTCCAGTGAAAGAAGCATTGTTCAGAGATTCTGCTTAAGAAAATCTGTTGAGTGTGACTGACACTGTTCTACATCTTTCAAAGCATGTTTAAAGGTGAGTAATGATTCTTTTAATAAAGATAGAGTGCACTATGGGGAAGATTAAGAAGCATATTGTGCTTCTTTATTCTTGCATTGTGTGTCATGTTTTTTTGTAATGTTGTTTAAAAATAAAATGGTGCATATGAGTTAGGTTTCTGCTTTGTTTCTGTAGTGGTCATTTAAATGATCTGTGGTTTGTGTCAAAAACGATTTAGAATGCAAAATCTTTTCTGAAAAAAAGTCTGCTATTTAAATTTTGGAGAAGCATTACACTGACTTTTTGTTTGAAATAAGAGAAAACATTTTCACATTTTTCAATAATGTCACCTGTTCCTTGTAACAGTTTGCCTCAATTAGCTTAAAGAGTATTCTTTGCTTGTGTCTCACTTTACTTTGTGCCTGTGTGTAATCTGATATATGATTCATTTAATGAAGATACACTGCTGTTAAAAATATGGTAGTATATGTTTTTGGAAGACATGGTAGATTACATGTAACGTACTGGTCATGTGCCTAAGATCACACTGTGAGTCATGCTTGATTTTAAATGGATCTGGGTAAATAATATACTTAGTTGATGTCTTTAAAAATATGGAAGTACGTGTTTTTTAAAGACAGGGTAAATTACATGTAACATTGTGGACATGTGCCTAAGATCACACTGATGGGTGAATTAAGCTTCACTCACAGTGTGATCTTAGGCACATGAGCAGGATAGTACATGCAATGAGAAATTAATGTTATGTCTTGTTTATATATAGGTGGCCTGTTTTTGGCCTGTAGAGACAGTGAAATAATATGAGCAGAAACACACATACTGCTTGCAGAGACAGACGTGGTAGATTACATGTAACATGCTGCTCATATGCGTAAGATCACACTGTGAGTCAAGCTTGATTTTAAATGGATCTGGGTGAATAATATGCTTAGTTGATGTCTTTAAAAATATGGAAGTACATGTTTTTTAGAGTGATGATAGATTATATGTAACATCCTGGTCATCTGCCTAAGATCACACTGATGGGTGAATCAAGCTTCAGTTACAGTGTGATCTCTCACATCCTCAATCCCTTTCCCTCACTTCCTCTCTCTTAGCTTCAGTCTCTTGATCCTCTAACTCTCTCACTCCTCTTCCGTCACGCTTATTCCCTAAAACTCATCCACACTCCATTACTTACCTTTCTTTGCTCTCTTACTCAGTTCCTTTCTGCCACTCTTTCCTTCACTACCTCTATGTTCTCACTCCTTCACTTCCTTTGTCTGAAGCTCACTTGCTTTTATCCTCTCTTTATTTTCCCTTTTTCATCAACCTCACTCTCCTTCACTCACCCTCCCTCACCCTTGTTCCCTTACTTCAGTTCCTTCAGTTATCCTCATTCATCATCTTTAACTACCCTTCTTCTTTCTCTCATCACGCACTCACCTTTTCCCAGTCTCTTTTTTTCACTTTTTTTCCCTTTCTTCCCTTCCTTTGCTCCTTCAGTCATTCTCCTTCCTTTACTCACCTTACTGCTGTTTAGTCACTCTTTGTCTGACTCACCTCTATTCTCTCATATTCTCACTTGTCTTCCCTCACTCCATCTCTGTTACCTTCACTCCCATTGTCTCCTCACTGTCTTACAACCCTGCATTCACCCTCACTCACCTTCCCTGCCTCATTGTTATTAATCCACCGTTATTCACTCCTGCTTCTCTATCACTCACTCCCCTTTCTTTACTCCCCTTTCTGCCTTTAGTTTTCCTAATGCATATTCCTTTAGGATCTTACTCACCTTCAGTTCATTTCTCCCTCCTGCTCTTGTTCACTTTCACTAATGTATCCATGTCATTATCTTTTTAGTAATTTGCTCTCTCTCTATTTCTTTTTAACTTTCTCTGACCTTCACCATTCCTTTGTTTTTCTTTCTGAGTCCTTCACTTCTACTTTATCTCTTACTAACCTTTTATGACTTTTAATCTCCTACTTTATCTCTTGTATTGTAAAATATATATTATAAATATTCTAACTTATTTTTTTTGTCTTTCACAGATATAAATTTTGATTAAAATATGTAATTAAGTTTACATTACTTATAAGGTAAGTTTGATGTACAACATGTACTTTCCCTATACTCTTTTCCTTAACCTCACTACTCTTCTCTGATGCTCCCACACCTCTGTTCCCTTATTGCGCTTGCCTCACTTATTCTGAATCCCCACGTTTACTCCCCTTTTCCTCACTCCTCTCTCACACTCACCTTCTTTCAGAACTTCTCCTTTACTTTCCTTCCTCTCTCTTCTCTTACTTCATTCCTTTACTCTTTTCCCTTCCCTTCCTCTCCTTACTCCACTTCACTAACTCCTTCTCTTACTCCCTCTGTCCTCTTACTTCTACACTCCCCTTCCGTCATTCTCTCTCTGTTAGCCTCATTCTCTCCATTCCCTTGGTCTCTCACACCTCTTCTGTCACACTCACTCCCTATAACTCAGCTACATTCCAACACTCACCTTCTTTCAAACCTTCTCCTTTACTTTCCTTCCTGTCTCTTCCCTTCTTTCGCTCCTTCACACTTTTCCCTTCCCTTACTTTCCTTACTCCACTTCACTAACTCCTTCTCTTACTCCCTCTGTCCTCTTAGTTCTACACTTCCCTTCCCTCATTCTCTCTCTGTTAGCCTCATTCTCTCCGTCCCCTTAGTCTGTCACTCCTCTTCTGTCACGCTCACTCCCTATAACTTACGCATACTCCCACACTCACCTTCTTTCAAACCTTCTCCTTTACTTTCCATCCTGTCTCTTCCCTTCTTTCGCTCCTTCACTCTTTTCCCTTCCCTTACTCTCCTAACTCCATTTCACTAACTCCTTCTCTTACTCCCTCTGTCCTCTTACTTCTACACTCCCCTTCCCTCATTCTCTCTCTGTTAGCCTCATTCTCTCCGTCTCCTTAGTCATCAGAGCCGAGGAAAGCAGCAGGTAAGGCCGCGCTCGACTCCGAGGGGGAAATCTGGCTGGAAACGGCCTCCCCAGCTTTCAAGGAGGCCTCGTTTTAAAGGGGAGAGTCTCCCCTTTCAAACGAGGCCTTCCTGAAAGGGTTTCCTGGCCGTGGATCGCAGCAGCACTGCGATCCATGGCCAGGAAACCCCACTAGACACTAGTCTTTGGGGGGGTTGGCCTTTGTGGTGATGGGTCGACCCCCCCCGGGTACATTTTTCAATTAACTACCTCTGCTTTCCCTGGGGGGCTGCGATCGCCCACCAAAAAGTAATAAAAAAGCAGTTAAAACGCAGTTTTTAAAAAAACAAAATGGCGGCGATATTGGCAGGGGGTCGGTCCATTTGATAAGTGGCCGACCCCCTGTGGGGGACATAATTATTTTATTTTTGTATTTTATGTTTTTTTATATAGCGCAGACTTTACCCGAAGGTGTGAGAGCGCTTCACAAAAGGAACAGATCTGATACATGAGAGAACACTACAAGTGAACAAATTACAATTGCAAACGTTAGGTTCAATGAGGCAAAAGTGACAATTGTGAGGTACCAAACAGTACATTACAGGAGGAAAAGGTGATATGTGTGCAGGTTACAAAAGCATACAAAGTACAAGTAGAGGTATAATACTGCAATAAATGGCAGATACTCAAACACAAGATCAAATGTTACGTAGGCAATGGGGGCACTTGTGCAAGTATGTAAAGCAAACAAAATGTAAGAGAAGCAAACAGTGTGTTACAAGGGAAAAGTGACGTGTGCATGTTACAAAACCATACAAACTACAAGCAGAGGTATAATACTGCAATAAATGGCAGATACTCAAACACAAGATCAAATGTTACGTAGGCAATGGGGCACTTGTGCAAGTATGTAAAGAACACAAAATGTAAGAGTAGCAAACAGTGTGTTACAAGGGAAAAGTGACGTGCGCATGTTACAAAAGAGTACCAAACACAAGTAGAAGGATAATACTGCAACAAATGGCAGACACTCAAACCACAAGAATACACAGGGAAGGCACTTACATAGTCATGGAGAATAGAATTTTCTATAATGGAAGGTGTTCCTTCAAATAAAAGAGAAGGTGTGAATTAAATTTGGAAGTGTCTTTGAAGGAGGAGAATTTTGAGGTCAGTTTTGAAGGCCTGGGAGGAGGTGGTGGTCCGGAGCTGAGGCGGAAGTGATTTCCAGATTCTCAAAAAAATGTTAAAGTAAAAGATAAATGGTACTGATATTGGCAGGGGGTCGGTCCTTCTGATCAGTGGCCGACCCCCTGTGGGGGACATGCAATCAAGTATGGGGGCATACTTGATCATTTATGTGCCTGGATTTTCCTGGGGGGCGAGATCGACCCCCCAAATTTTGAAAAAAGAATGTAGAAAAGAAAAATGGTAGTGATTTCCAGATTCTCAAAAAAATGTTAAAGTAAAAGATAAATGGTACTGATATTGGCAGGGGGTTGGTCCTTCTGCTCAGTGGCCGACCCCCTGTGGGGGCAATGATGAAAATATATATACAGGAAAATATGGGCATTTATGTGGGGTCCACCATTGGCTTCCAGGAGAGCCATAGACATGCACATAGCAAAGTGCATATGTAAAGAGGTTAGTGGGTTACTGCTTCTGTGCCCGTTTGTTTTTCGTGGTTTTTTTGCGCTAAACAGTCATACTAATGCTGCATGTACCCTTCAATGGCTACGTTAGAGCTTTATGGTTTTTTGCCTAGTCTTTCATCATCTTACTCTTGTGAAAAGGTGTTCATTTGGGTAGAAAATAATTCTTATTATGAATGAGAACCTCTAACAATGATGGTACATTTTAAAATCTGGATTTGGGCTTTCCCAAAATAAGGACTCAAACTACATTGCCCGCCAGTATAGATGGCATGTTACTGCTACACTACACCATGTCCTGTATGATGTAGCATTTCCTATAAACTGATGTACAAATTTCTGTGCAATGTGTGTGTGGTGTAAAGTGCTCTGACACCGTACACTGGTGTGAGTGTTGCTATAAAAGTAAATGAATCTGAGACACAGTGGTTATTGAGACTTGAGGGGCACTATGGAGCGAGTGAGGAAATCTTGGCGTCAAAATGTTGGTCGCACTGGCTCCCACCAGAGCTAAAAGGCTGCGATAATGGGTATGTGGCAAGGTAAAGTATTACTGTGTCTTTTTTCTCACTTCCTTAGTCTTTTTGGAGAGCGTACTTATTTCGCAAAGGTAAGGTGACTTCGTCATTATTGATTTAATCACTTTACTCTCACACACACCCACCTACACTTTAAAACCAACAATCTATCTGCCTTCTGCGTAGGATAGTGTTTTAAAAGGATAGTTTAGGCACTAAAAGAGATGGCACATCGTTGGACGAATGCCACCTAGGCCCTAAATCTGGTTCTGGAGTACAGCTCTGAGGCAGAATCAGAGACTGATACAGCAGATACTGAGGCAGCATTTGAGGGAAAGGACATTGGAGCTGAATCTGGGAGTGAATTTTCAGTCGGCGCAGTTCAATCCGATGACTCATCGTCCAGCGATTCTGAAGGAGATGATGTCAGTCGTGCTGTCCCTTTACCAGCACAGTCTGTACCGCAGGTCACCCGTAACCGGTTAGACCAACCCAGAGTGCAGGCATGTACGGCTGCAAGCACTGAGGGAGTGCAGTCTTGGCATCCTCCCAATTTAGTTCAGCCCCAAATTCCGCCTTTCACTGGCGATGCTGGATGTAAAGTAGATACGGCAATTTTTTTGCCAATTGCCTACTTCCATCTTTTTTTGGAGGTTGACTTCCTCGACGAAATTGTGCAGCAAATAAATGTGCGTGCCGAACAATTTCTGAGGGAGCAAGGAGGCACTCTTTGGCCTCATTCTAGGGTGCGCAAGTGGACACCCACTTCTGTAGGGGAGTTGAAGATATTTTTAGACCTCACGCTTAAAATGGGGGTAGTGCATAAACCAACCTTGCTATCCTACTGGTCTACTCGCACGGTTTGGATAACCCGCATCTCCGCACCATACATGAGCAGAGATCGTTTTTTGCTATTGCAGCGCATGCTGCATTTCAATGACAATTCTGCTGCATTGCCTCAGGACCATCCAGACCATGACAGGTTGTTCAAAATATGGCCTGTCGTGGATCATTTGTCTGCCAGGTTTCCAGAGGTTTATACTACTGGAAAGAATATAGCCATTGATGAGTCCTTTATCTTGTACAAAGGGTGTCTGGTTTTTAGGCAGTACATCCCGAGCAAACGTGCTCGCTATGGCATCCAGCTGTACCTGCTGCGTGAGAGCTCGACTGGCTATGTGTACAGCTTGAGAGTCTATACAGGGAAGGACACAACTCTTAACCCTGTAGGTTGCCCTCCCATGCTAGGGGGTCACAGGAAGATCATATGGGAGCTTTTCCAGCCACTTCTTCACAAAGGTTATAACCTTTATTTGGACAATTTCTATACAGGAGTAGAGCTGTTCAGTGAGCTCTACAAAGCTGGCACCATGGCTGGCAGTACAATTCGGTGTCGCTGCAAAGGATTCCCGCAGGAGCTTGTTTGCAAGAAGCTCCAGAAATGCCAGAGCACTGCGTTGCGTTCAAACAAACTCCTCGCATTCAAGTTCTCAGATAGGCGTGACGTGTATGTGCTCACTACAATTCATACTGAGAGCACTTCCCCTGTCACGGTTTGGGGTAAGATGGCCAAAGTCCACAAGCCCACCTGTATAATTGATTACAACAAGCACATGGGTGGAGTGGACAAGAACGACCAGGTTCTTCAGGCATACAATACGAGTCGTAAAACTCACACTTGGTATAAGAAACTGTTTAGGCACCTGATCCAGATGGCAACATACAATGCGTATGTTGTTTAAAGTGAGACCACCACAGGAAGACTCATGTCTTTCCTTGACTTTCAGTTGTCTGTGATTGAAAGTCTTACTGCTACTGAAGCAGAAGCCTCCACTTCATGTGTTCTGGAGGACGTGGCAAGGCTGCAGGAGCGACACTTTGCAGATAAAATTCCTGCAACAGCCAAAAAGGAGCGACCATGTTGTCGTTGTAAAGTGTGCTCAATGCAGGAAAAGAGGCAGGAGGCTTGTGTTTACTGTCCTCAGTGCCCAAGTATGCCTGCCTTCTGTTTTCCTACTTGATTTCTGTTGTATCACACTAAAGCAAAATACTGGGAAATTGACTGAGGTGGTGCTGCCAATAGGTTAACCGCTCAATTGGTGTGACTGGTTACAAACTGTCTGTGGGCCACACCTTTAATTGCTTTCAGAACGTGGTAGTTGTTCTGTTCGCCAATTGACAAGTGCATTATAGTCCCTATGCTGCACATACTGGTGGACAGAACATATGCCACATTGCCATGGAGTCCCCGTGTTTCCCATTCAACCATTCTTCGTAGTTTATGATGTTCTCTTTAGGAAGTTTTTGAAAATTCCAGCATGTTTGCCTTAGTTTCAAAGGTAGATATGCTTGCTCAGCTCGAGAAATGTCTGTGGGGCATACTCGGGCACCCCCCAACTTGCATCCACATACTGGAAGGAGTTGGATAGAGCAATGTGAGAGCATTGATAGCTTGTGACAGAAATGTTCACTCAAGCTTCAAGTAGCTAGAGATGGAAGGCATTAGTATAGGGTTTCTTAACAATTGGACACGGTTAGTGAGGACTCTGAGGACAGACACACGAATGGGTTAGAGCAGCTTACAGTAGGTAAGCTTTCCGATGAATATTGCAAAGGTAGAAGGCAGATAGTAAAGGTAGTATAGATACATGTTCTGACTTCTCCTTCCCCAATGGATCGAAATCCATTGCTGCCAAACTCACACTGAATTTCCTGTAGCACTTATGGGTCAATGATGCTTGCCATGTTCATCCTCCGTTAGACCTTAGTAGATGGTCAATTCGCTGTATGATAAGTGCATTGCAGTCACTGCACATAACGGTTTATTGGACATATGCTACGTTGTCACGGACTACCCTTGTTTCTCATTCCTCTGTTCATAGTTTATGATGTTATCTTTTGAACATTTCCAGCATGTTTGCCTTAGTTTCAAAGGTAGATATGCTTGCTCAGCTCGAGAATTCGCTTTGCGGCATACTCGAGCACCCCCCAACTTGCATCCACAAACTGGAAGGACTTGGATTTAGCGTAGTGAGTGCACTAAAGGTGCATGAAAGACATGTCTTCCTGAGCCTTGTTTTGCTGTCATGGAAGCAATTAGTATAGGTTAACTGGGCATGTGTTCTGGAACATTTTTGAAGAAGGATGTGGATACTTGACAGGTGGTAAAATACAGTCAAAGTCATTATGTCTTGTGGCATATGAATGTGATGGGCCCTTGCATGGCGGCAGTATGTTTGTGTGAGTGCAAGTGATATGGTTGTTTGGGCCCGTGGCTGGCGGTATGGAAGTCTTGTGTGTGGTGTGTGAATGGCGTGTGAATGGACCATAAAGTGGTTGGTGCCATGACGTGGCTTTATGGCTCCCCTTCAGAAGGCTTGGCTTCAATATTTATATACTTTAAGTATTTGTGCTTTGAAGCCAGCATTTCTGGAGGTGCTAAAACCAATCTGTGTAAGTGGTGGATTAGCTTTATCAAATTAGTGTTAAATGTATATTTGTGTTGGTTTAATGGCCTTTTGTGAGATATTTTTTTATGTTAAAATGGGTAGCAGGGGACTTTCTGCCCTACCTCAATCCTCACCTAGGCATACCTTTACATTTTTGAGTAGTAGACAAAGGGGGAAGTACAAGCGTGAATGACTTGTGTGGCTCTTGCTGCTTTTTTTTTACCCGACATGCCCTCCTCGCCAAATATTTATTTTAGAAAAATAACATTTTTCACACATGTTTGTGTGGGAAAGTTGTGGCATCGTCGGGCAGACACGCATTTCCTACCACCCAGTGTTCCCCAAGGTCTACCAATAAAAATGGTACCTCACTTGTGTGGGAGGCCCAAGTATCTGCAACAGGCTAGGGCCCAAAACGTATTGAGGCGACTTCAAAATTGGCAATCACAAAACAACCTGGTTTTGCAAGGGGGGTCACCTCGGTTTTTGGCCTGGTGCTTGGCTGCCAGCTAGGGAAACCTATGAAACCCACATATTTCTGAAAACTAGTCACCCGGGGGGTTCCAGGGAGGTGTGTCTTGCGTGGATCTCCCAACATTTTCTTACCCAGAATCCCCTGTAAACCTCAAATTTTGCTGGAAAAGTCACTTTTTCCACACATTTTAGTGTGGGGAAAATTGTGGCATCGTCGGGCAGACATGCATTTCCTACCACCCAGTGTTCCCCAAGGTTTCCCGATAAAAATGGTACCTCACTCGTGTGGGAGGCCCAAGTACCCGCGATAGGCTAGGACCCAAAACGTATTGAGGCGACTTCAAAATTGGCTATCACTAAACAACCTGGTTTTGCAAGGGTGGTCACCTCGGTTTTTGGCCTTGTGCACGGCGGCCAGCTAGGGAAACCTATGAAACCCACTCATTTCTGAAAACTAAACACCCGGGGGTTTCATAGAGGTATGGCTTGCGTGGATCCCCCAACGTTTTTTTACAGCGAATCCCCTGCAAACCTCAAATTTTGCTGGAAAAATCACTTTTTCCACACATTTTAGAGTGGGAAAATTGTGGCATCGTCGGGCAGACACGCATTTCCTACCACCAAGTGTTCCCCAAGGTCTACCGATAAAAATGGTACCTCACTCATGTGGGAGGCCGAAATACTTGCGACAGGCAAGGGCCCAAAACATTTTTTAATAGGCAATGTCAATGTTGCCTCAAAATGTTCTGGGCCTTTGCCTGGCGCGGGTACTTGGGCCTTCAACACAAGTGAGGCACCATTTTTACCAGGAGACCTGGGGGATCACTGGATGGTAGGAAATGTGTGTGAGCCCGGTGATGCCACACTTCCCACACGAAAATGTGTGAAAAAGTATTTTTCCAGCTAAATTTGAGGATTACAAGGGATTCTGGGTAAGGGAACTTTGGGGGATACAAGCAATCCATACCTCCTTGGAAGCCCCCGGGTGTCTACTTTTCAGAAATGTGTCGGTTTGGTAGGTTTCCCTAGATGGCCGGCGAACACGGGGCCAAAAACCCAGGTGACCCCCCTTGCAAAAGCAGGTGGCTTTGAGATAGGCAATTTTGATGTCGCCTCACACTACTTGCCTGTCACGGGTACTTAGGCCTCCCACACAAGTGAGGCACCATTTTTATTGGGAGACCTGGGGAATCTCTGGGTGGTAGGAAATTTGTGTGAGCCCGGTGATGCCACACTTTCCACACGAAAATGTGTGAAAAAAATTGTTTTTTTCAGCTAAATTTGAGGTTTGCAAGGGATTCTGGGTGCGGGAACGTTGGGGGATTCACGCAAGCTATACCTCCTTGGAAGCCCCTAGGTGTCTACTTTTCAAAAATGTGTGGGTTTGGTAGGTTTCCCTAGATAGCCGTCCAGCACGGGGCCAAAAACCTAGGTGACCGCCCTTGCAAAAGCAGGTAGTTTTGAGATAGGAAATTTTTATGTCGCTTCACTACGTTTGGGGCCCTTGCCTGTCGCGGGTACTTGGGCCTCCCACACAAGTGAGGCACCATTTTTATCGGAAGCCCTGGGGGATCGCTGGGTGGTAGGAAATTTGTGCGAGCCTGGTGATGCCATTCTTTCCCACATGAAAATGTGTGAAAAATTTGATTTTTTCAGCTACATTTGAGGTTTGCAACGGATTCTGGATAAGGGAACGTTGGGGGATCCGCGCAAGCCATACCTCCTTGGAAGCCCCCGGGTGTATAATTTTAAAAAATGTGTGGGTTTGGTAGGTTTCCCTAGATAGCTGTCGAGCAAGGGGCCAAAAACCTAGGTGACCCCCCTTGCAAAAGCAGGTGGTTTTGAGATGGGCAATTTTGATGTCGCCTCACTACGTTTGGGGCCCTTGCCTGTCGTGGGTACTTGGGCCTCCCACACAAGTGAGGCACCATTTTTATTGGGAGTCCTGGAGGATCGCTGGGTGGTAGGAAATTTGTGTGAGCCTGGTAATGCCACACTTTTCCACACGAAAATGTGTGAAAAAATTGATTTTTACAGCTAAAATGAGGTTTGGAAGGGATTCTGTGTAAGGGAACGTTTGGGGATCCATGCAAGCCATACCTCCTTGGAAGCCTCCAGGTGTCTACTTTTCAGAAATATGTTGGTTTAGTAGGTTTCCCTAGATGGCCGTCGAGCACGGGGCCAAAATCCCAGGTGACCCCCCTTGCAAAAAGCAGGTGGTTTTGAGATAGGCAATTTTGATGCCGCCTCACTACGTTTGGGACCCTTGCCTGTCGCGGGTACTTGGGCCTCCCACACAAGTGAGGCACCATTTTTATAGGGAGACCTGGTGGATTGCTGGGTGGTAGGAAATGTGTGTGAGTCCGGTAATGCCACACTTTCCCACACGAAAATGTGTTTAAAATTGATTTTTCCAGCTAAAATTGGGGTTTGGATGGGATTCTGGGTAAGGGAACGTTAGGGGATCCACGCAAGCCATACCTCCTTGGAAGCCCCCGGGTGTCTACTTTTCATAAATGTGTCATTTTGGTAGGTTTCCCTAGATGGCCGTCGAGCACGGGCCAAAAACACAGGTGAACTCCCTTGCAAAAGCAGGTGGTTTTGAGATAGGCAATTTTGATGTCGCCTCACTACGTTTGGGGCCCTTGCCTGTCGCGGGTACTTGAGCCTCCCACACAAATGAGACACCATTTTTATCGGGAGACCTGGAGGATCGCTGGGTGGTAGGAAATTTGTGTGAGCCCACTAATGCCACACTTTCCCACATGAAAATGTGTGAAAAAATAGATTTTTCCAGCTAAAATTGAGGTTTGGAAGGGATTCTGGGTAAGGGAACGTTGGGGAATCCACGCAAGCCATACCTCCCTGGAAGCCCTCGGGTGTCTACTTTTCAGAAATGTGTCGGTTTGGTAGGTTTCCCTAGTTAGCCGTCGAGCACAGGGCCAAAAACCCAGGTGACACCCTTGCAAAAGCAGGTGGTTTTGAGATAGGCAATTTTGATGTTGCCTTACTACGTTTGGGGACCTTGCCTGTCGCCGGTAGATGGGCCTCCCACACAAGTGAGGCACCATTTATATCAGGAGACCTGGGGGATCGCTGGGTGGTAGGAAATTTGTGTGAGCCCGGTAATGCCACACTTTCCCACACGAAAATGTGTTTAAAATTGATTTTTTTAGCTAAAATTGGGGTTTGGATGGGATTCTGGGTAAGGGAACGTTGGGGGATCCACGCAAGCCATACCTCCTTGGAAGCCCCCGGGTGTCTACTTTTCATAAATGTGTCATTTTGGTAGGTTTCCCTAGATGGCCGTCGAGCATGGGCCAAAAACACAGGTGAACTCCCTTGCAAAAGCAGGTGGTTTTGAGATAGGCAATTTTGATGTCGCCTCACTACGTTTGGGGCCCTTGCCTGTCGCGGGTACTTGAGCCTCCCACACAAATGAGACACCATTTTTATCGGGAGACCTGGAGGATCGCTGGGTGGTAGGAAATTTGTGTGAGCCCACTAATGCCACACTTTCCCACATGAAAATGTGTGAAAAAATAGATTTTTCCAGCTAAAATTGAGGTTTGGAAGGGATTCTGGGTAAGGGAACGTTGGGGAATCCACGCAAGCCATACCTCCCTGGAAGCCCTCGGGTGTCTACTTTTCAGAAATGTGTCGGTTTGGTAGGTTTCCCTAGTTAGCCGTCGAGCACAGGGCCAAAAACCCAGGTGACACCCTTGCAAAAGCAGGTGGTTTTGAGATAGGCAATTTTGATGTTGCCTCACTACGTTTGGGGCCCTTGCCTGTCGCCGGTAGTTGGGCCTCCCACACAAGTGAGGCACCATTTATATCAGGAGACCTGGGGGATCGCTGGGTGGTAGGAAATTTGTGTGAGCCCGGTAATGCCACACTTTCCCACACGAAAATGTGTGAAAGAATTGATTTTTCCAGCCAAAATTGAGATTTGGAAGGGATTCTGGGTAAGGGAACGTTGGGGGATCCATGCAAGTCATACCTCGTTGGAAGCCCCCGGGTGTTTACTTTCCAGAGATGTGTGGGTTTGGTAGGTTTCCCTAGATGGCCAGCGAGCACAGGGCCGAAAACCCCGGTGACCCCCCGTGCAAAAGCAGGTGGTTTTGAGATAGGCAATTTTGATGTCGCCTCACTACGTTTGGGGCCCTTGCCTGTCGCGGGTACTTGGGTCTCCCACACATGTGAGGCACTATTTTTATCGGGAGACCTGGGGGATCGCTGGGTGGTAGGAAATTTGTGTGAGCCCGGTGATGCCACAATTTCCCACACGAAAACGTGTGAAAAAATAGATTTTTTTCAGCTAAATTTGAGGTTTGCAAGGGATTCTGGGTAAGGGAACATTGGGGGATCCACGCAAGCATTACCTCCTTGGAAGCCCAGGGTGTCTACTTTCCAAATATGTGTGGTTTTGGTAGGTTTTCCTAGGTGCCGGCAGAGCTAGGGTTCACAAACTACAGCTAGGCACTTTGCCAGAAAAGGGTCTTTTTTCACTGTGAAATTGAGGTATGACCATGTTGCATTTTACACCATTTCCTGTCACGGGCACTAGGCCGAACTACATAAGTGAGGTACCATTTTTCTCAGAAGGCTTTGGAAAATGCGGGGTAGGTGGAATTTGTCAATCCACGCAGATTCCAGAACTTTCCACCACAGAAATGTGGGGAAAATGTGTTTTTTTGTCAGTTTTTTAGGTTTGCAAAGGATTCTGGGAAACAGAACCTGGGGGGAGGCAGTCAAGTCACCCCATCCTGGATTTCTCTGGGTGTCTAGTTTCTAAAAATGTAGAGGATTGCTAGGTTTCCCTAGGTGCCGGCAGAGCTAAAGTTAAAAAACTACAGCTAAGCACTTTGGCAAAAAAGGGTCATTTTTCACTGCACAATTGAGGTGTGACCGTCGTGCTTTTTGCGACGTTTCCTGTTGCAGGCATGACCCCGACCCACACAAGTGAGGTACCATTTTTCTCAGAAGACTTTGGGGAATGCAGAGTTGGTGGAAATTTGTGGATCCACGCAGATTCCAGAACTTTTCACAACAGAAATGTGGGGAAAATTTGTTTTTTTGTCAGTTTTTAAGGTTTGTATAGGATTCTGGGTAACAGAACCTGGTGGGAGGCAGTCAATTCACCCCATCCTGGATTTCCCTGGGTGTCTAGTTTTCAGAAATGTATAGGTTTGCTAGGTTTCCCTAGGTGCCGGCAGAGCTAAAGTTAAAAAACTACAGCTAGGCACTTTGCCAAAAAGGGTCATTTTTCACTGCGAAATTGAGGTGTGACCTCGTTGCGTTTTGCGCCGTTTCCTGTAGCAGGCACTAGGCCGCCCCACACAGGTGAGGTACCATTGTTCTCAGAAGACTTTGGGGAACGCGGGGTGTGTGGACATTTTTGGATCCATGCAGATTCCAGATTTTTCCACCACAGAAATGTGGAGAATTTTGTTTTGTCAGTTTTTAAGGTTTGCATGGGATTCTGCGTAACAGAACCTGGTGGGAGGCAGTCAAGTCACCCCATCCTAGATTCATCTGGGTGTCTACTTTTCAAAAATGTTTACGTTTGCTAGGTTTCCCTAAGTGGCAACAGAGCTAGGGTTCAAAAACTACAGCTAGGCACTTTGCCAAAAAAAGGTTCTTTTTCACTGCGAAATTGAGGTGTGACCATGTTGTGATTTGCACGGTTTCCTGTTGCAGGCACTAGGCTGACCCACACAAGTGGGGTACCGTTCTTCTTGGTAGACTTTGGGGTACATGGGGTAAGAGGAGATTTGTGGATACACGCAGATTTCCAGCACAAAAATGTGGAGAAAAGTGTTTTTTTCTCATTTATTTAGGTTTGCAAGGGTTTCTGGGTAACAGAACCTGGTGGGAGGCAGTCAAGTCCCCCCATCCTGGATTCCCCTGGGTGTCTAATATTTAAAAATGTATAGGTTTGCTAGGTTTCCCTATGTGCCGGCAAAGCTAGGGTTAAAAAACTACAGCTAGGCACTTTGGCAAAAAAGGGTCATTTTTCACTGCAAAATTGAGGTGTGACCACGTTGTGTTTTGTGCCGTTTCCTGTCGCAGGCACTAGGCCAACCCACACAAGTGAGGTACCATTTTTCTTGGAAGACTTTGGGAAACGCGGGGTGGAAGGAAATTTGTGGATCCCTGCAGATTCCAGTACTTTCCACCACAGAAATGTAGGAGAAATGTGTTTTCGTGGACAATTTTTTAGGTTTGCAAGGGATTCTGGGTAACAGACTCTGGTGGGAGGCAGTCAAGTCACCCCATCCTGGATTTCCCTGGGTGTCTACTTTTCAAAAATGTATAAGTTTGCTAGGTTTCCCTAGGTGCCGGCAGAGCTAGGGTACAAAAACTACAGCTAGGCACTTTGCCAAAAAAGGGTCATTTTTCACTGCGAGATTGAGGTGTGAGCACGTTGCGTTTTGCACCGTTTCCTGTCGCCGGCATTAGGCCGAACCACACAAGTGAGGTACTGTTTTTCTTGTAAGACTATGGGGAATGCAGGGTGGGTGGAAATGTGTAGATCCATGCAGATTCCAAAACTTTCAACCACAGAAAAGTGGGGAAAATGTGGCTTTTTTGACAATTTTTGAGGTTTGCAAGGGATTCTGGGTAACAGAACCTGGTGGCAGGTAGTCCAATCACCCCAACCTGGATTCCCCTGGGTGTCTAGTTTTAAAAATTTATGGGTTTGCTAGGTTTCCCTAGGTGCCAGCACAGCTAGGGTTAAAAAACGACAGCTACACACTTTGCAAAAAAAGAGTAATTTTTCATTGTGAAAATGTGGTGTGTACACTTTGGGTTTTGAGCCCTTTCAGGTCGTGGACACTATGCCTTCTGTTATATTCTTGAATACCTTTAAGAATATATTGTTGTAAATAGGTTTTACATTTTACAGTCTGTGGGCCAGATGTAGGTAATTCATATTTACCGACTCTTAAATACCGAATTTTACCGATTCGGTATTCAAGAGTCGGTAAATATGAAGGGGGGAGATGTAGGTATTACAGATTCTGTAAATACCGAATCTTTAAGATTAGGTATTTACTGATTCTGTAATTACAGAATCGGTATTTCCCATTGATTCCTATGGGCTTTGAAGCCCATAGGAATCAATGGGAAATACCGATTCTGTAGTTACAGAATCGGTAAATACCGATTTTAGCAAGGGTTCAGGGGGTGTCACTTTGACACCCTCTAGCACCCCAAATACTGTCATGTGTGCCATGTGGCAGACAGACATGCCCTAAGGGCATGTCTGTCTGTCATATGGCACAGGTGTGCATGCACACCTGGATTTGGTATTTTACCACCCAATTGGATTGGGTGGTAAAATACCGAATCTGTAATGGCTTTGGGACTCTGAAGAGTCCCACCTACATATGAAAGATTCCGAATCGGTAAAAATACCAATTCTGTATTTTACCGATTCGGTAAATTTACCGATTCTGTAAATTTACCGAATCTGTAAAATATGCCCCCTACATACCAAAAACCCATTTACCGGTCGGTAACGGCCGAAATCGGCCGTTACCGGTCGGTAAATGGCTCCTACATCTGGCCCTGTGTCTTTAAGTTTATTGCATTCTTTAAAGTCTTTGCTGTTGCATTCTTTGACATCTATAGATTCAATTGATGAGTGGTGAAGGGATCAGATGTGAACTGCCTGGAGCATACGAGCTGTCTTATCTATGTGCTCTTAATAAGTATAATTTGTTATATTCTGGATGAATCTCAATTTTTTGGAATTACAACATTGGCGACGATGGACAACTCTTAATTGACAAGGAGCACAGAGGGGTTAAGTTATCATTTTAAAAGATAAGAATCCGACTTGAAAACGCGTCAAATTGGATGTTTTGGAAATGAAATATTGGTGACTAGCTTTTGTGGATCAGCGTACCAATATTGTTAACCTCTGCATTTGTGTATGTCACAAATTGGATTTCAGAGACTTATCCTAAAACGTGTCTGTAGTCATATTTGGTGTGAAATATCTTACTACTCGAGATATTATTGGATCTACGAATGTACTTTTGGTGCAGCTATGAGCGGAAAAGTACTTTGATAGTCTTGGCAATTTGGTTATAGTTTCAAACGTTTATTTCGTGCCACGCGTACCTTCTCTTTCAAAGAATAATATCAACGGTGGAACCCTGTATTCATCGGCAGCGCTGGAACGGCAGAGTGACGATTGTGGATTTACAAAGTGATGAGCGTGCATCCTTGGTAACGTGCTGTACGTTGGAACGTAAAACGTCAATCGGACGTAGTTCACGCAGTGCGCAAGGACGTAATACGTCATTGGCGGCCATTTTGGAGTATTTGTATTCACCGGTCAGATTAGTCGTGAACAACATCCAAATTAAATACTTGGTAAACACAATTTGGAGCGAAACTATCACTTTGAATTTACCATGGAACAGTAAGTGACATTAGATTTGGACACGGCTAAAGGAAGCGATATACATCGAAGAGGTGCGGGGCACATCCTATGCTTATAACTCTAGAGCATCGTTCATTGGCTTTACTTGAACAGTGTCTGCTATATAATAATCCAGGAAAACTGTGTATGTCCATTATTGATTGTTTATTTATTTTTTGGGGAAATTGCATATATTTTAATTCTTACTTCCTTTTTTCGTAGATTGTGTAATATTATACTATAGTCAATTTTACTTACTTGCAGTCATGGAAGGGAGTACGGTTGTTCCACCTCCTTTGTTTCTCCAGCAACCAGCTGATCCAGCAATTGAGTGGGATTTGCCGCGACCGTGAGGGGAACGGTCCAACTGCCTGACAGTCTGCTTGAGTACCCCTGTGGCAGAGGCGGAAAGAGTGCACGAGAGCAGCCAGCCCTAAATTCGACCCGGGACCACTGAGGGAACTACGGTTCCCAGAAGCACCTCGTCCGCACCCGTCATAGCCCGGAAGAGGCTGGGCTGGGCCACCCCCCTTAATTTGGCACCAAGGACACACGAGTAAGACTATATTTCCTACTGTATCGATTATTTGGTGTTATAGGTTGACATAACCAGGCAATTTTTGTTTGTGTAAACATAGACAAGTGAGATGAATTTAAGACCGGGCAAACTTAAGAAGTCTTTAGTGGGAGGGACTATCACGGGGACTTTAGATCAGTTTATAACTAGGGCCGCGACAGTCTTAGAACATGAAATAGCAATTACCGAGCGACGTTTGTCACTAGAATCTCTCTATAACAAACGGTCCTCTCTGGCACCAATTCAGTTAGCCATTACTCCGCCAACACTTGGTATTGATAAAGACCTTAATGATGTGCCTAGTACTTTGTCACATCATCAGGCTTTGACAGTTAAGCAGGGAATCTACCCGAGATGATCTAAGTATTGAGCCCATATTAGAAATTGTATCTGAGGAGAGTGTTTTATGTCCCTCCCCAAAGCCGATAATCAAAAATAGTCTATAAAGCATTCCTCAAGGCCAGGGTTCTACTTAAAAAAGAAAGCGCAGGGGGGCAGACATAGGGGTAGAACAGCGAAAACTGCAAAAATACACATACGCCCCCCTAAGGGAAGTCTGCGAGCACATAAGAAAAAACTTGTAGACTCCTTATCCCCAATGTCCCAACCTATCCAAGATTCACTGGAAAAAATTGAACAACTAGTGAAATCTTTGATATTACCACTGGTGGAAAGAGTAAAGAGATTAGGGGAGAAATTGGAGTCTATAGAGGAAGTGATAATGTCAAACACTGTACTATTAAATAAACTGGTTGACCATTCACAAAACCAGAACTAGAATAAGCCAAGTAAAATAACTGGGATTGAGAAAAGTAATGAATTAAGTGAGGTGGTTCCCCTGTTACCATCCTCAACTAACGCATTGGCACCTCTGAAAAATACAACTGGCCCTTCATCATACAGAGAGGAAGGTACTGTAGGTCAGGCAAATAAAGTGGCACATATAGATAAGGAATGCCGTGTTGACGGAAAATTAAATAGATAATTTCCCCGTAACGACTTGCCGCCAGAGGCAGCTCCTTACGTAGTTGTCCTGTCTGGGGTCCCTGAATTAGCTATTGGGAAAACAGAAGGATATCATGAATTAAAGAACAAAGTAGTATATTGGTTAGGTAAGAACAGACCACTTCCACCAAGTATAGATGGGGTAATCCTTCATGTAAGAAGAATAGGATGGCTGGGACACAGGCCAAAGGATTCATTAGGGGATTTGATTATTGTTAATTTTAAGGATAGCCGTGTAACCCCTTACATTCGAGACTGGTATCTCCAGAGAGGTGATGGAGGTATATTTACGCGGGATTTAAGTTATTTTTATCCCAGATCACCAGCTGTGACACTGACACAATACCAATCTGGAAATACCTATATAGGTAGACCAGCTGACCTTGGCTTTAATGGCTTTAACATCCCAACCTTTAATCGATTTGCCACGCTCTCAGGATTAGAAGCGGTTGATTGACTTATTAGAGAGGCCCCTAATTATTGCGAGAAACAAATGACTCCTGAAAGAACATTTGATAGTGTACAGCCGGTAATAAAGGTGCCCAGGGAGGGGATAGTAGAGTTGCATCATGTTGAACAGGATATTATAAAGAGAGGACGTATGGGAAAAAACGGATATAGTGAACATACACAGAAGGATGGACCCTCTAACTCTATTGATGCACCAGTGAATTATAACGTTGGTGAACCTGGTGTACCCAGGAGACTACCCATGGTGGGAGATTTAGCTAGGGAGCCCTCTGTGAGGAAGGACCTTGTTAATCCCACTGTCCATATAGCTAACAGGGAAGCATGGCTATTAATGTTTTGGAACCTGGCGGTTTTAAATTCTAAAATAACTAATACTATATGGATTAATACCATAAATAGATACGATATTTTAAGCTTCCAGGAGACATGGGTAGCAGAGCCCATCCACCTTTGCAGCTTTAAAACTCTGTTTACACCAGCAGTAGATGTAATACACGGCAGGCCTAAGGGGGGTCTGTGTACCTACGTATAAAACCAGCTTAAATGTGAGAAAGTTCAATTACTATCTAATAATAGTTACTATCAGCTGTTGAAGATATGTATTAATAAGGTGGCGTGTGCCATAATTGTTAACTTCTATAATAACATCATTTCTGATGCTATTGAAGAAACGTTAAAAAAAACTGGGTGCTGATTTAAAAAAAGAGATGGAAAAAACCTCTAAAGAAGTAACTGTTATTTGGGGGGGTGATTTTAATTGTACAATCTGTAAAAGGGGTCGACAAGGAATTTGTGGCATTATGTTGGATCAGGATACTACTTTAACACATTTCAAACACACTATAGGGCTCATTAGGATGGCGGACGGACTTGCGTCCGTCCGCCATCCTAGAGGAGGAGGGACCGTCCGCAGGGGCTGCGGCGGTCCCTCCAGTGCAATTAGGATGTGACCGCCAGGGTGGCGGTCACATCCTCTATCTTTAACATTGCGGCGGGTGCAGCTTCAAGCTGCACCCGCCGCAATGTTAAAAATGCATACATTGCATTTGTATGCAGAAAGCAGCAGGCACCGCGCGGTGCCTGCTGATTTTTGCTTACAAATGCAGGGGGGTACCATAGGTACCCCCCGTGTGCACCCCCAACCCCCCTTCACCTAGGGGGCCCGCAACGGGCCCCCGCAGTGAAGTTCCACATGCTTTTCCACGGCGGAAAATCTGCTGCGGAAAAGCATCTTTTCAAGCCCATCCTAATATGGTGGACGGTGTCTGAGAGACACCGCCAGCATATTAGAGCTTTTCCGCCGCGGTTGTAAGCCAACCGCGGCGGAAAAGCTGCGGACGGAAACCAGGAGCCACCAGCCATCCTAATGTGGCGGTGGGTCTTTGGTGAGTCCGCAGAGGATTTTCCGCATCCTCCGGGCCGGCGGTGGCTTCCGCCGGCCCGGAGGATGCGGAAAATCCTCCATCATAATGAGCCCCTTAATGTGGGGATTTGTTAAATGAAATTTTATTTTTCTGTGATCTGGGGTATGCAAATGAAATCGGCCAAATAGAGACTCCCTTTGTGCCGACATTTAATGGCAGGGGTGCGTCCACAACAATTGATTTCATTTTATTTTCTGTTAGGTATGGACGCCAGATTAAAACCTGTAATCAATCAATCATGCCATTTGTATAGCGCACTACTCACCCGGGAGGGTCTCAAGGCGCTTGGGGGGAGGGGTATGCTACTGCTCGAACAGCCAGGTCTTGAGTTGTTTCCTGAAGGCGAGATGGTCCTGGGTCAGCCGAAGGTGGATGGGGAGGGAGTTCCAAGTCTTGGGAGCCAGGTAAGAGAAGGATCTTCCTCCGGCGGTGGCTCTTCGGATGCGTGGTACGGCTGCGAGGGCGAGGCTGGTGGACCGTAGCTGGCGGGTGGGCGTGTAGAAAGTCAGGCGGTCGTTGAGGTACTTGGGGCCCAGGTCGTGGAGAGACTTGTGTGCGTGGGTGAGGAGCCGGAACGTGATCCTCTTGTCGACGGGGAGCCAGTGCAGGTTCCTCAGGTGGCTGGAGATGTGGCTGCGTCGGGGGACATCCAGGATGAGTCGGGCGGAGGCGTTCTGGATGCGCTGGAGTCTTTTCTGTAGCTTGCCTGTGGTTCCGGCGTAGAGGGCGTTTCCGTAGTCCAGTCGGCTGGTGACGAGTGCCTGGGTGACAGTCTTCCTGGTCTCGGTCGGGATCCAGCGGAAGATCTTGCGAAGCATACGCAGGGTGTTGAAGCACGATGAGGAGACGGCGTTGACTTGTCTGGTCATCGAGAGGGAGGGGTCCAGGATGAAGCCCAGGTTGCGTGCATGGTCGGTTGGCTTGGGTGCGGTGCCCAGGGCTGGGGGCCACCAGGAGTCGTCCCAGGCGGAGGGCGAAGATCCCAGGATGAGGACTTCCGTCTTGTCCGAGTTCAGTTTCAGGCGGCTGTCCTTCATCCACTCGGCGACGTCTTTCATCCCTTCGTGTAGGCAGGTTCTGGCGGTGTCGGGGTCTCTGGTGAGGGAGAGGATCAGCTGGGTGTCATCGGCGTAAGAGATGATGTTGAGGTTGTGCTGGCGTGCGATGGCTGCGAGAGGTTTCATGTAGATGTTGAAGAGGGTGGGGCTGAGTGAAGATGCTTGCGGGACGCCGCAGATGACTTCGGTGGCCTCGGAGCGAAACGGGGGGAGGCGGACTCTTTGTGTTCTTCCGGCGAGGAACGAGATGATCCACTCCAGTGCCTTCTCTTGGATACCGATGTTGCTGAGGCGCTGGACTAGGGTGCGGTGGCAGACCGTGTCGAACACAGCGGAGAGGTCCAGGAGGATGAGGGCCACTGTTTCCCCCTTGTCGAGCAGGGTCCGGATGTCGTCGGTGGCTGCGATGAGGGCGGTCTTGGTGCTGTGGTTGGCTCTGAAGCCGGACTGCGAGGGGTCGAGGGATCTGTTCGTCTCGAGGAAGGCGGTCAGCTGTCTGTTGACGATCTTCTCGATGACTTTAGCAGGAAAAGGGAGGAGCGAGATGGGGCGGAAGTTTTTGAGATCGGTGGGGTCCGCTGTAGGTTTCTTCAGGAGAACGCTGATCTCGGCGTGCTTCCAGCGCTCCGGGAAGGTGGCGGTGTTGAAGGAGGCGTTGATGATGTTCCGGAGTTGGGGTGTGATGGTGGAGTCGGCCTTGTTGAAGACGTGGTGTGGGCAGGGGTCGGTCGGTGATCCGGAGTGGATGGTGTTCATCGTGCGGGCTGTGTCTTCGGTGGTCACCGTGGTCCAGGTGCGAAGGGTGGCGGTGGGGGGCGTTGGTTCGACGGTTGGGTGCGTGGGTGGGGCGCCGAAGCTGTTGTGGATGTCGGCGATCTTGCGGTGGAAGAACGAGGCGAGGGAGTCGCAGAGGTCTTGTGACGGAGTGATGTCGTTGGTGCCGGTGCTGGGGTTGGAGAACTCCTTGACGATAGTGAAGAGCTCTTTGCTATCGTGGGCGTTGTTGTCCAGTCGTTCCTTCAGGGATTTCTTCTTGGTGGTGCGGATGAGCTGGTGGTGCTTGCGGGTAGCGTGTTTGAGGGCGGTCATGTTGTCGGTGGTCCGGTCGAGGAGCCAGGCTTTCTCGAGGGTGCGGCAGGTCTTCTTGGAGTCCTTGAGGTCGTTGGTGAACCAGGATGCCTTCTTGCTTCTGGGTCTGCTGGGAGGGTTCTTTAGTGGCGCGAGGTCGTCGGCGCAGGCGGTCAGCCACTGTGTGAAGTTGCGGGCTGCTTCGTTGGGGTCCGTTGTGTTGGCGGGTGGGCTCTGGCTGAGGGAGGTGGTGAGCTGGTCTGCGGTGATCTTGCTCCAATTCCTGTGAGGTACCTGTTGCGGGTGGTGGTGGGTCGTGGATCTTTTGAAGCTGAAGTGGACGCAGCAGTGGTCGGTCCAGTGGAGTCCAGTGGCGTGGCTGAAGGTGATGTACTTGCTGGAAGAGAAGACGGGATCAAGCTTGTGGCCGGCGTAGTGGGTGCGGGTGTTGACCAGTTGCTTGAGTCCGAGGTTGGCGAGGTTTTCCAGCAGGGCGGTGGTGTTGGGGTCCTTGTTGTTCTCCAGGTGGAAGTTGAGGTCCCCGAGGAGGATGTAGTCGGTGGAGGGGAGGGCGTGCGGGCTGATGAAGTCTGTGTTGTCTTCGCTGAATTGTGTGCGTGGTCCCGCGGTCTGTAGACGAGGGTGCCTCTGAGGGTCGTCTTAGGGTCGGTGTGAATCTGGAAGTGGAGATGTTCGGCTGCGGCGAAGGAGTCGTTGGCGTCGGTCGTGATGCGGATGGTGTTCCTGTGGACGATGGCGATGCCACCTCCGGTCTGGTTGATGCGGTCCCTCCTGATGATCTTGTACCCGTCTGGGATGGCGATGGCGATGTCGGGTGCAGAGGAGGCGTTCATCCAGGTTTCCGTGAGGAAGGCGACGTCCGGTGATGTAGCGTCGAGGAGGTTCCAGAGTTCCACAGCGTGTCTGTGGACGGAGCGGGTGTTGATCAGGATGCACTTGAGGTGGTTGCTGCTGGTGTTTGTCTTGGCGGGTGCGGGGCAGGTTCGGAGGCAGGTGAACTTGCAGGTGCAGCAGGTGAAGGGTCCGTGGGTGCGTCTCGGGGTGGCTCGGCAGCAGGCGTGGGTCAGGCCGGCATTGAGTGCGTTGAGAGTGGCGGCGTCGTAGGTCAGTCGGGTCATCTTGCCTCGGCGGGGAGGGCCAGGGGTCCTGGCGCTGGGCGCGGGCCAGGCGCGGATGGGCGCAGACGGGCTTACCTTTGGCGCACCTTCGGCGCTCAATCGGTGCTCCCGCTGAGCGCGTCCGCTGCGCGGTCGCTCTGGGGGCGTCATAAGTAAGGAGCCGGGAGGGAGGAGCAGCTGGGTGGCGGGAGCGGGGCGGCGAATGGAATCACAGGGGGGCGGGGCCGCAGGGAGGCAGCGGCGGGAAATTCCAAGAAGCAGCGGGCAGCGGGAAATTCCCAGGAGCAGCGGGAAATTCCCAGGAGCAGCGGGCAGCGAGCGAACGAATCTTCAGGCAGGAGGCGGCAAAGGCAGGCAGGAGCGGCAGCAGTGAGTGGGGCGACCAAGCCCTGTGGAGGGCTGAGCGGTCACCCTTAATATCGCACTTAGTGACCATTACCCGTAAATTATGGAGATTTTAAATCCACATCTGGACCTTGGGGGAGACCAGATTAGGAGGCAGACTCTCCCAGATGTTAACATGAGAAGACAAAATGGTTACTCCCTTAAATGAAGCAAGTTGGTCCCAGAAGATTTTAATCACAAATTGATTTCAAAATGTTTAATTAGTTTCTTGACCTGTCTGGACGATAATTCAGATAGTCAGAGTATTATTAAACATTTTCATATTATTGCAACTCATATCAAAGATAGTTTATGGGTGGAATTTAAAAATCGTAAAGGAAAAACTGGGAGTTGGTTTGACTCAGCATGTACAAAGGCCCACTCCAAACTTAAGAATGCTCTACATGCCGTCCCCCGTGACTCCCTACTGGTTAGGGGCTTGCGGAAAATGTATAATGAGGTACTGAAAAAAGGAAAGCGGCTATTAAAAGGGACGCCTGGGAGTCATTATGCGAGGCCTCACAGAGTAGGGACTCATCTGCTTTTTGGAAAGCGGTGAATGCCCCATTCTTTAGTGACAACACCAAGGCACGCATTGAAATAGCGATTTCAGAGGATGAATGGGTAAATCATTATGCCCAATTGTATAGCACTCCGCATGAGGTGCAGCAAACTCTACTTTCAATTAAAGTGGAAGAGAGGGTAAGGAGCATGAAACTGGATGTCACCATGGAAGAAGTAATTTCGAGTCTTAAAGCAACCCGGGAGGAAAAGCTGCTGGCCCAGATGGTATACCAGCTGATCTGTTTAAAAACAACATGGATCTGTGGGGACCTATTTTAGTGCAACTATTTAATGCCACCTCCGAGAAGGGTTTAAACCCCTCAGGGTTTGCATCTGTTATTGTGCCCATATTTAAAAAGGGAGATAGACAAAATTGTATGTGCTATCGACCGATTTCTTTACTGGATTCATCCATAAAAATCCTAGGGAGAGTTATTTTAAGCAGACTGCAAAGCTGGGCGGAAGATAATTCTGTTTTTAGTGACCTTCAGTATGGGTTCCAGAAGGGGGTAGGAACGGTAGATCAGGGCCTAAACCTATTTATCCTGCAACAAAAATATATTAGGGCTAGGAGGGAATGCATCTTTTTTACATTTGTTGGCTTAACGTCAGCGTTTGATTGCGTTTCACATAGCAAATTGTGGCTGATATTAGAAAATTTGGGGGTGGAAGAAAAACGAATTTATTTCTTAAGGGAACTTTATTCAGGTGCCACTGCATCAGTGCGATATGGAAGAAACGGGGAGTGCTCAAGACCATTTGGCATAGGGCGTGGGGTACGCCAGGGGTGCGTTCTTGCTCCTTTTTTATTTTTAGTTTATATAATTGACCTTGAAAAAACTTTACTACAGGAGTGCAGGGATATGCCTATGGTAGCAAAAAGATCAGTCCCTGCGCTCCTTTATGCAGATGACACGGTCATAATGGCTCAGACACCACTAGCCCTACAAAGATTGATAACATCCTTTAATACTTTTATGTTAAATTTAGACTTGAAGATTAACTGCACTAAAGCGTTTTCTATGAATTGCGGTCCTGGCACTAATAAACGGAAAAAAGTCATGTATATTAATGCTAGTCCCTTGGACTTCACCCCCACCTTCCCATATTTAGGTATTCTGTTTCATGAATCCGGCATGTGGTCAAGTGCTATAAAAGCAAGACGATTTATGTTTTGTAAATCAATCATGGCCCTAAAAATAAATTCTAAAAAAATGGGGAAAAAGCCAATTGGTGAACTTTTAAAAATGTTTAATGCTACATGTATATCAATTGCTGTCTATGGCGCAGGTATATGGGGATATGCCAACGTAAAATCCATCCAGCTAGCAGAAAATATGTTTTTGAGATACACCTTAGCTGTACCTGAGAGTGTCTCAACTTACATTTGTCACACGGAACTCGGCCAACCATACATTGAAGACACAATCAAGGCCCAGCCAATACTCTTGTGGCACAGGGTCTGGACAACCGAGGAGCGTGCTCTGAACCGTACTATTATAATGGATGCGATAAGTTTAGATCATGTGAGCAGGATAGGATGGCTTGTTTATGTTAAAGAATTTCTTGTGAAAATGGGCTGGCAGAATTATTATGATGATCCGCTCACAATGTGTCATATCCCCAGGAATGTATTGAAAAATCAGTGCATGAAGTACCTGGAAGATATAAGAGCCAGTGATAAAATGAAGAAAAAGACAGTATTAGCACATCAATTGATAATGTCCCAGGGCAAATTACAACCATATTTAACCTTATCCATGAGTGAGCACGAAAGGTTCGTGTTAATACGTTTTAGGTTAAATATCCTTTTTAGAGTTTTTAGCTTCTCTGTTACAAATATTTGGTCACGAGAATTAATTAAATGCCCGTGTGATGATCTTTCAGAACAATCGGATATTCATATTTTATTTTTTTGCAAGTTTTATACATTTCCTCGTAAGAGACTGATTGTTCCCATGTTGAAGGAGATGGAAGCTAATCATTGCCGCCCAGCTTTTTTAGCAATGCAGAAATTAGATACCATATTAACAGTTGCATCAATTTCTGAATTTTATAAAAATGTTTTTAGATTGCGGAAATCAATTTGTATGTGAGGACCTCACTTTTAATTATTGCTTATGTGATTATCTCATTTTTTTTTTTTTACACTGTAATTTTCTGACTGCAGTTTTAAATAATGAAATTTTGTGTGTACGTTTATGGTTATTTGCTATTAACCGAATAAAGTTTATAATGAAAAAATGAATGATGGAGTGGGATGAATGGATAGATGTTTTTGAGAACTATATTATAGCATTGGATGGAAAGAATTTTAGTGCTGAGAGGAAGAAAGCATTGTTATTAAGCACACTGGGAAAAGAGGGTCAGCATTGTTTTAGATTTTTACCAGTGGGTTTGGATGCTGAAGGGAGAGTTATTGCTAATGTGTATGAGGAGGCCAAAGCAAGACTAAAGAAACAGTATGCTAAGGAAGTTAACATCGTAATGTGTAGGCATAAATTTTATACACAGCCACAAAAGTCAGGCGAGACTTTTGACCAATTTGTAACTAGACTATGTGTATTGTCCCTGCATTGTAATTTTGGCAACATGAGAGATGAGATGATAAGGGACCAACTGATAGTGCAATGTTGCAACAAAAAGATGCAAGAAAGGTTATGGGCGGCAAAAAATCCTACACTAAGTAATGCGATTGATATAGCTAAGGTTGTGGAACAATCGGAAACATGTATGAAAGAGAGGGGGAAAAAAACAAGCACAGCTGATGTGAGTAGTGTGTCTCAAGAGGGGGTGGCTAGAGTAAATAACAATAAGAGTGGTGAGAGTATGGGGAAGAAAGTAATTCCTAGTGGAAAGCATAACAGCACACCTGGGACAAACTTAGAACATAATAGGATGTCGGAAAGAGTATGTTCTAGGTGTGGGAGTACGTATCATACGACAGAGTATAAGAAGTGTTATGCATTGGATAAGCATTGTAAGAAGTGTGGCAAAAAAGGCCATTTCTTCAAAATGTGTAAGTCAAACAATAGACAGAGGGTAGCTGCTATTGGTAATCACATGATTGGGGAATATTCTACTTGTACGATTGAAGGTATGGATAAATTGTTGTGTGTTGAAGATGACACTTTGTGTGTTGGAGATGACATGATGGCCCCGGGAAGGAAATGGAGACCCAAAGCGACGTTTATGATTAAGGGTAAGGAAGTGGAGCTTATGGTAGATTCGGGGTCGTTTTGGACAATTGTTCCCTGGTCAGTATATGAACAAAACTGGCCTAAGGTAAAGCTACTACCCAAAAATATTAATCCCGGTGGTTATCAAGGTGAGAAGATTGATATTGTGGGTTATATGTTTGGTGACATTTGCTTTCAGGGTAGGAATGTAGAGGGTACAATTTACATAGCGCAACGTGGACCACCAATATTGGGTTGGTGGCATCAATATGATTTGCACATCATCGTAAATCCCAGGGCTAGTCAACAGTTTATGGTTGTTGAAGAGATAAGTTCGGAAATGATAGTAAACAGTATGAGTAGTTTGTTTGCAGAAAAGATTGGTGAATTGAAAGGGTACGTGCACAAGATCATTTTGAAACCAGATGCTGTACCAATACAACATAAAGTTAGGAAGGTGCCTATCATAGCGAGACAGGAGGTTAGACGTAGGCTTGGTGAAATGGTTGAGCAAGGTATCATAGAACCAATTGAAACTTCCAGCTGGATTTCTCCGGTAGGGATTACGAGCAAACAAGATGGCAGTCTTGGATTCTGTGTGGATTTACGCTCTTTAAACCAAAACATTGTGGTGGATAGTTTTCCTTTACCGAATATAAGTGAGCTCATTTTGTTGCTCAAGGGAGGTACGTTTTTTTCAAAACTTGACTTACACAATGACTCTAAAAAACGTACTGCATTTATCACGTCTGAGGTAATATTCCAATTCACAAGGATGCCTTTTGGCCTGGCATCCACGGATGGAGTTTTCCAGAGGATGATGGGGTTGGTGTTGCAGGGGATAGAAAATGTAGTTTATTTCCAAGACAATGTGCTGGTTTTTGGAGACACGAGAGAGCGAAATGATATTGTATTGAAGGATGTGTTGAGCAAGATGGAAAGTGCGGGTCTTACTCTTAAGAGAGAAAAAATTTAATTTGCTGTTGAGGAGGTTGTCTGCCAATGGTGTTAAGCCAAAAAGGGATTTGTTAGAGGCAATACAGAAGGCTCCAGCGCCCAATGATAAGGACCAATTGAGATCTTTTCTGGGTCTCATAGAGTTTTATGCCAAATTTGTACAGAATTCTGCAGAAAAAACGGAGAATATCAAAGTGCTTCTCAGGAAAGGCCATAAGTTTGTGTGGACAAAGGAGCAACAGTGTCCCTTTGATCAAATTAAGAGAGAGATATGTGAGGCAAATATTTTGACACCATTTGATAGAAAGCTGAAATCCATTATCACGGTTGACGCCAGTGCGGTAGGTGTTGGAGCTGTGTTGGCACAGGTACATGATGGGATAGTGAAGACGGTGGCCTTCGCTTCGAGATCTTTGACAATTTCTGAGAGGAATTATTCAGTGATAGAGAGGGAGGCATTGGCAGCGGCGTGGGGAGTTGAGTATTTTAGAACATATTTATGGGGTTTCAATTTTACTTTGCAAACGGATCATAAGCCACTTCTCAAAATGTTGAGTCCGGGTGGTACACACAATACTTCTGCACGTTTGGCTAGATTGGCTTCACGTCTCCAGGAATATATGTACAGGGTGGAGTATTTAGCTGGTTGGAGGAATTCTCAAGCCGATGGCTTATCTAGATTACCTTTGCCATTGGAGGATGTTGACAAGGTGAATGTGGAATTGTTTCAGAGTGAAGGATCTGTTGCTATTGTTGAAGATGTTTTGGAGTCATGTGGAGGGGCGATAAGCAAGGATCAATGGAGAACAAGTATGGATAAGGATGAGACTTTAGTTTTAGTGAAGGATTTGGTGGTTAAAGGGGTGAGAAGGGAAAGTACCCTTCCCATTGCTGTTAGACCATTTGTTAAGGTCCTGGATGACTTGTCCATTATAAATGATGATATCTGTATTGTTATGAAGGGTGACAAGATAATTCCACCGCTGGGAATTAGGTTTGATTTGTTTAAATTGGCACATGAGGGTCACTTGGGCCAATCTTTAACTAAAAAAAGGGGAAGGGAGCTCTTTTGGTGGCCTGCCATTGATCAACAGGTGGCAGAGTGGGTGGAGAGATGTGTGGTGTGTGTGGAAAGTGAAAAGAGGTTAAAGGTGGGAAGTCAATCGGAGGTGGGGAAGATTGAGGATCCAGGATTACCATGACACACAGTGTGCTTAGATTTCATTGGTCCCCTTTCAGGTTTGGGGGAGGAATTGAGATTTGGGGTAGTCATGGTTGATGTCATGTCTAAATGGTTGGTGGTGAACTTTGTAAGGGAAATCACCACTAGATCCACCATTAACATTTTGTCTGAGGTCTTTAGTGAAGAAGGATTTCCCACGAGGCAGATCACGGACAATGGCACACAATTAGTTTCTCATGAGATGACAGAATTTTTTAGGTCTTATGGAATTGTTCATTCAAGGACTTCTTTGTACAACCCACAAGGTAATGGTGTTGTGGAAAGGGCCAATCGAATGATTAAGGGGACGATTCAAATGGCGATAGCGAGTAGATGTGATGTTAAAAAAATGGTGAAGGATTTAGTATGGGGGTACAGGACAACTGAGAATACCGTTACTGGGAAGATTACATTTGTGTGCATGAGAGGACGCTCCATTAGTACAAAGTTGAATCCTGCATGGTTGAAGCATTGTCTTGGTTTGGGGGTTGTTTCAAGTGGTGAAAGGGAGGAGAGTGAGATGTCCACACAAAAGTCAGCTGTTTCACCCAATGACTGGGTAAAGGTCAAGCCAGGAAGACTTGGTCAGGGATTTACCAAATTTTGTCGGCCATATAAAGTGAAAAGTGTTTACAAAAGGCATGTGACTCTTTACAATGGGGAAAGTTGGAATATGAGGAGAGTTGCATTGTATAAGAGTGGTAATTCAAAAGATACTATGGCGGGTGACTTTGTTGGTGAAGGTTCGAATCCACATTTATTTATGGAAGACTCTGGGGTCAACATTAACACCTCTGATGCCATCCAATCTAGTGGTGGTGATAAACTTTTGAATTCGGGTAGGGCTCAAAGAGTAAGAGTTCCACCTAGATACTTGGAAGATTATGTTTGTGGTGATTCTTAATTTCTGTTATTTTACTGTTCATCTTCTTGTCTTTTGTTTGTTATTTTCTTTTACTTAAATAATAAAGGGGGAAGATGTGTTATATTCTTGAATAACTTTAAGAATATATTGTTGTAAATAGGTCTTACATTTTACAGTCTGTGTCTTTAAGTTTATTGCATTCTTTAAAGTGGTTGCTGTTGCATTCTATGACATCTATAGATTCTATTGATGAGTGGTGAAGGGATCAGATGTGAACTGCCTGCAGCATACGAGCAGTCTTATCTCTGTGCTCTTAATAAATATAACTTGTTATATTCTGGATGAATCTCAATTTTATTGCATTACAACACCTACCCACACAAGTGAGGTACCATTTTTATCGGGAGACTTAGGGTAATTAAGATTTGTGAAGTAACTGTTCTTACCTATTGAGTTTTGATGCATTTCTGCCTTCCAAATGAAAGACATTGTGTAAAAAAAAGTCATTTTGAAAAATAACCAATAATTCCCATGCTACTATGAGTATTCCCAATTTTGAAAATGTGCAAATATATACTTTTTCTAAACTCTATAATTTGTACCCTTTTCAGAAATACATAGGTGTCTTTCATATAGATTTTTCCATGTATACATTTTCACACAATAAATGCTATAGACCTGGTACATAATAAAAAGCCTTTGAAAAATGGCTACTCAGTTTTTGACTCTGGGGTCGTCTGGTTCTGGGTGAACATACAATTCCTATATATCCCTACAACCAGGAAGGTCAAGTGGCTGTAACAGTATATTTCTTTCAAAGAGCAATCAAAATTACAAGAAGTTACAGGTGAAAACGTTGACACAAAAGGCTGTTTTTTTCAACAAATTTTCAATTTATCCAATATTTAACTGTTAGTTTCTATAAAGAAACCTTGATGGATCTACACAAATGACCCCTTTCAGAATTCAGAATTTTGTCTACTTTCCTTAACTGTACAACTTTACAGGATCCATTATTGCTTTCATACTAATTGTACCATTATCTGGAAAGAGGTTGAAAGCACTTAAAATAGCAAAAATAGGCTATGTCCCAGAAAAATGCCAAAACTGTGTAAAATTTTGTGATTTTATGACAAAAGTCTATCATTCCCTAAAAGCTGGGAAAATGGAGATTCCAGCCCCACAAACCCTTTTTTGATACCATTTGCAGGGAAAAACCCAGACACATTCATATGCTGTACTTTTTCCCCATTTTTCCCCCCAAAAAACAAAATGGATCTGTATTTTGGCTAAAATCTGGGACCCCCCTAGGGAATCCACAAACCCTGGGTACCTTTAGAATACCCATGATGTTGGAAGAAAAAGATGCAAATTTGGCATGGATACCTTATGTGGTCAAAAAGTTACAGAGGCCTAATCGCGAAATACTACAAATAGCCAAAAAAGGGCTCAGCACTGGGGGGGAAAGGCCCAGCAGTTAAGGGGTTAACCAGACCCAGCCCAGCCTTCACCCAGCCCACAAAACTGCCCCACCCTCACCGAAGCCCTATAAACTGCCCCAACTACCTATTCCCCTCCCCCTGAGGCCTAATACCCTAAACCCTAATTAAAAACAACTATACCCTAAACCCTAATTAAAAACAACTACCCCAACACTTCATTAGACTTAAAAACTACTCCAACCCCCCCGTCCTGAAAACTACCCCTGACCCTCCCCCCCCCAGCCTGAACACTACTCCAGGCCTCCAGCCCTGAATACTATCCCCACCCCCCACCCTGAACACCAGTCCTAAATCCTTAGCCCTGAAAACCACATCCAATCCCCCTACCCTGAAGACTAACCCCAACACCCCCACCCCAGCCTATAAACCTACCCTGATACAGCCCAGAACACTACCCCGACCCCCACCCTACAAAATTACCCCCTACCCACCCCAACCCACAAAACAACCCCAACCCACCCCAGCCCACAAAACAACCCCGACCCATCCCCAGCCCACAAAGCAACCCCAACCCACCCCAACCCACAAAACTACTCCAGAACCACCCACAAACCTACCCCGACCAACTCCCAGAAACCAAAAGGATCCCCGATCCATCCCAGCCCACAAAACAACCCCGACCCACCCCTCCAGCCCACAAAGCAACCCTGAACCACCCCAACCCACAAAACATTCTGGCCCACCCTCCAGCCCACAAAAGTACCCCCAACCCCATTTACCTCACCTTGGATTTCTCCCTGCCTCCTGCTTCTGTCCAATGCAGCCAACATCTAGACTGGCCATTACCTTAAGGGCATATGTGTGGTTAAGGCAAGCGTGGTAGGGCTTGCGGAGTCAGAACACTCGTTGTTAAGACCACAGTGTTACAACTGTTTCCCACTGAGTGCTGGTGCAATGGAGAAATGCAGAAGCACTATGTCTTCCCTGGGCTCTTACAATATCTAAGAATAGCTCAGATGGGGGATTAGCCAGGACATGAATGGCGTAAGACATGTCTCCCCGGGCCTCCGCTCCTCAGTGTCCTGTAACTGCTGTTGCTCCCTGCTGCCGGGTCTGTTAACCGGGGCAGGGGGCCTGGCCTAGCACTGTGATCCGGAGAAGCTTATCTGGCCAGTGTTGAGTGCTCCTGCAGAATCTGAGAGCTTGATTCCTTGGAGGACCTCAGTGACAATCCCCCCATCCGCCATCTTGTGGGGCAGACTTTGCTGTCTCATAGCAGCTGGGCGCCTGCTCCGGCCCCATGAAAGGAGTGCAACCGCACTCCGTTTACAGGGACGGAGCAGGCGCCCAGCTGGTGCTGGAACCCCGAGCCTGGCATGATCCTCGAGTGTGTGCGGGGAAACATCAAGACCCTGTGCCGCCCCAGGAGCTCGCCTAGTGGCTTGGGTGTAGCGCTCTGAGAACGGTAACGGAGGTGGAAGTCCCAGGGACCCACAGTGAGTATAGCGGTAGGCCCTATTGGAAGCACCTACCGTGATCTGAAAGGCTGATCAGGATAGAGTGCCCTATCTGTACTGGTCTTCTGCAGGGGCCCGACGGCTTTGGGGAGGTCGCCCTGCTGTGCCTGGACTCTTGAAGTCTCCGGCGACCTCTCCGGAGGCCCTGCCGGTGGCCATCTTGGATAGAGGGCTTTGCCACACCCGCTTTAGGCCTGGTGGCCGGAGGAACGGAGGGTCTGCGTGACTGAGGTTTCTGTTTTAGTGGCCCCCCCTCAGGATTCTGCTCGACATCAGGGGGCATTTGGCACACTCCTGCATCAACCGTGCCCTGTTAAGAGTGCTTGGCCCTGACAGGTGAGAAGAGAGCGGCCGGGCGAGTAGGCCACAGTAAGTGGGGAGGACGCCCACTGCTGATGAGCTCCTTAGGGAGGTGGAGAGCCCCCGTGCCATGCTAGGGACTGACGTGCTGCTTGCCCTTTGAGACGTACTTGCCTGCTAGTGGCCAGAAGGGACTGCACCACATTGACTACTGCTTTTACCCTAAGGAGGGGAGGTGGATCCCCTTTCTGGTGCTTGACCTCAATCCTCCCTCCATATCTGGGGATCTGCTAACTACGAGATAATCATCTGCCAGGAATCGTGCTGGGCCCCTGGTTTTTCGCATTTCCAGTAGAAGGGGCACATCTGACCTGACCACCCTAGCTTTAGGCGGGGAGAACTGAGGAGCTCAGCTGCTTTGCTTTGTGGTGCAGTGTGAGAGGCTGGGAACCCTGCCTGAAATAGAGGGCACTTGGAGGCTCTCTGTGTCCGGTGAGTGTCCTCCTGTTTGCTTGAGCTATCAAGCCCTAAGTGGTGACCTGCTCCGGGGGAGAGCCCCCCATTCAACCGTTGCTGGCGGAACCAGTGAGAGAACAAAGTGACTGTAGTGTGCGCTTCTTTGCTGTGGACCTCTCGACCAGGGGGAGATAGCGGGACGCTTTGGTTTATAATTTGCTACCCCCTGGTTAAGACTTTGATTGCTCTGCATCTTTGGTGGGGAACCTTTCGCACTCACCTTATCCATCACTGCTCTGGTTTGAGATTTGGTGCCCCCCAGGCTGAATCCCAGATTGCCATGAACAAGTGTGGACAACGGCACCAAATTTTTGCTCCTTGCCATACTGCCACTACAGCTTCAAAGGCTGGATACTTTCTATTGCTGAGGCCACGGTCCCCATTGTGCCCTCTGCTATGCTTCCTAAAAGTAAAGCCAATAAGGACGCTGAGTCTTCCGCAGCCCGTGACAACCCGGTTACGTCCCTCTGGTCTAAAACAAATGCTCAGATACAGGAGGATTCTAACTCTTCTACCACTGCAACAGGGAAGTCCAGTTCAGAGATGCCAATCACTCAGGCAATCATCGCATCTTGTCTACAGGAAATCAAAGATGAAATTGGCACTCTCCATCAGGACTTTAAGGCTGGTCGCCTGGATATACTTCGGGAGGTCACGGAGATCGGTGGACGGGTAGACGATCTTGAACGCACCATGGACACTAGAGCAGAGGACCATGAAAACCTTTGGAAGAGGATGACGGAAATAGAAAAGCAAAATATCACCCTACAACTGAAGCAAAAATATCTTGAAAATCACAGTAGGCAAAACAACTTTCATATCCGGGGGTTCCATTGGGAGCGGAAGGAAAGGACGTTCTGGCATACACATCAGAACTCCTACAGGCCATCGGGTAGAGCGAGAAAGCCTCACTGCCTATGCTTGACTGAGCCCACTGGGTCTTTGGAGCTCGCAATCGGCCTGACTTTATTCCAGACATTCTGACCAGAGTCCACTACTTTGCTGACAAGGAGGCTATTTTGAAAATAGTGCAAGGGATTAAGGCAGTCTCGTACAATGGCCTCTCAATACAAATCTTCCAAGTTCTGGCGCCAGCTACACTTCAACAGCGAAAAGATTTTAAGCCTGTCAAGGATAAGCTGAGAGACCTCAACATCAAGTACCTGTGGGGCCATCCCTTCACCCTTATTTTCACCTGAGAGGGTAAACGGCTAGTTCTTTGTTCACTGAGAGATGCAAAACAGCTTCTGCAGATCCCGGTGGAGCCTGAAGGGGAAGAGCTATCTTCATCACAGGAACGTCGAGACGGGCCTCTCCGCCCGATATGGTCCACTGTTATGCCTCCGAGATCCAAATGCCGCATACAGGATCTTGAATCCTCCCAAACTAAGCAAGACATCATTAGCCACATTTGCTCTTTAAGCGGCTCTCCCTCTCCAGCTCGTTTGCCAAACCACGCGGATTAAACTACACTGGTTTTGTCAGCCCCCGGATTAGCCTTAAAGTCCCTTACATCTGTTCTTGGAATATGAGCAACTTCGGCTCTTTGATATGAGACCTGGACTTTGCTGGGTGTTGGCTATAGGACGGGACACTGCATATATTTGTAGGCAACAACTGGCTCTCTCGCTTGGAACACCTGTACTTTCAAAGGGTGTCATCCTCAATACTGCAACTGGTTGCCTTTGGGATGGCCCCGTGGTCGGAGCAAATACTGCATTCCCCAACATTGCCACGGGATGGTGGTAGCGGAGACCCCCGAACCATTTTGTGTCTGCTGCCCCCCTCTCAGGGTCCTTTAGGAGAGTGACTTTTCCGGAATGGCCCATCTGTGCGACTCAGGGCTGTTCTTGATTGACTCTGATCTTGTTTCACCCTGGATGTGCTGTTCTTGGGGCTGGAGGGAAGGGGGTGTGAGAAGTTGGCCTGGTATATGATGCTCACTAGTTCTAGTGATCACCTTGTACCATGCCAAGCAACCCTTATGATGATTGGTTGTAAGTCAACCTTAATAGACCAGCTATCCTAGTAGCGTGGACAAAGCAGTCTTAGGTTAAACTCTGTAAAGGCATGTGAAGCAAGCTGTTTTACCATACACAATCCCCTTGAATACCAAATGAAAGGACACCACACAGATATATATTGAAAACATATATAGATTTATTTCTACAAATATCCCCTATACTCTTTATGAGCACAGAAGCAAATGCGTTAAAACAAAACACAGTTTAAATATACAAAAGTTGCACAATATGGATGAGCCCTAGGGGCCACCTAAACCATATACTAAAATAGTGGTATATGAACCACTATGGGGAAAGGAAAGAGACCTAGGGCCTGGGGAATCGCTGGGGCTGTTCGAGACTAACAGTGATGAAGTCGGGAAAGGCCTGCGGGACTCGGGTGCAGTGCTCAAAGTGCACGCATGCACCAATGTTAAGTCAATGGTGCGTAAAAGTTACAAAGTTAGTGTTTTAGGAACCTTCCGATGGACCTATAAGGATAAAACTTTAGACACAGGCACTAGAGGTGTATACCAGTGTGGGAACACCGGCGTTGCTGAGTTACCTCACCCACAGGAAGCGGGTGCACAGGTGCGAAGTAGTGTCGGGTTTCGTCACGCAGGTCGATGGTGCTTGGAGCTGAAGATGCTGCAGGCGGGTCGTCGAGGAGAGTTCCGGTGGATCCAAGGGCGGATCTGAAGAGGTGAAGACCTGAAAGCAGAGGGGACAATGTTCAAAGTCACTAGCCAGTGACTACCGTGGAACCTTGATGGAACCAGGCAATGTCGAGTGCAAACAGGTGAAGAGGTGCAGCTTGTCTCCGCAGCCACATGAACACGAAGAGGTCAAGGACATCCAGGAGTCGATCACGAGCTGTCCCACAAAGGCTCTAGCTGATGGCGGTGTCGGCAACTTGATTGGAGCAAACAGGCCTTGGCTAATGCAAGCCACGCAGGAATTGGAAAAAGCTTATCACTCGGACCTGCAAGGTCAGAGCGGGTGCTCCTTTTCAGGGGAGCAAGGGCCAGTCTGTAGCAACCAGACCAGCGATGCAAGTTGTAGTTTTCGTCGCCAAGATGGCCACTAGCTGCGTGGCAAGTGACCGGGATGGCACGTCGAGTGGCAAAGTGCAAAAGGGCCCCACGCAGATCGTGGAGATGCTGGGGGGCTGATCTTTGGTGGAAATTTTGCTTGGGGTTGGAGCTTCTCAAACCCCAAAGCACAGCATCAAGGGTGCCTCAGGTGCTGCGCAGTCAGCTTTTCAAAGGTCTTCCGAGATGTCCGGTCCCACGTCTCTCGGTGCCTCCACGGGTCCCTTCTTTGCAGGGACTGTGGATCGGGCTCTGAGATATCTGGGAGTCTGGGTCTCGTTGGGCTCTGGGCTCGGGCTCCGGCCGGAGGCAGCGGCAAAGCAGACGTCGAGTTGCTGGTTGGTGCCTGTATTCACAGGGTGGTCACTCCTTGGCCACAAGGGAGATTCTCTTCAGTGTTCTGTGCAGCAGAATGTCGAAGTCCAGTCTTCTTCTTAGTTTCAAGTCGAGTTTAGGATGATCTGAAGTCTTGGGACACAGCTCCTACTCTTATTCCAAATCTAGGGGCCGGATTACCTGCTAGGTCCCTCCTCTGGGTGGGACCAGGAAGGGGGGTGGTTACACCCCCTTTCCTTTGTCCAGCTTCGTGCCAAGACTGGGTCTGGAGAGCCCCAGCACCCGTTTGAACTGGCATATGCACAGGGACACCTTGTGTGCCCCAGGCATGTCTGATTCTATTCAGCCCTGTCCTACCCAATACACAAAACCCTGTCTGGGGTGGTGCTAGCACCTCCCAAGGCAGGAAACCCTTTGTCCAAGCCGCCCTCGCTGGAAGGACTCCCAGCAGCAGGAGGTCAGACTTGTGTCTGTGGTGGCAGCATCCATTTTGTGATGCTGAGGCTCATGTTTAACTTTACCCGGGTTTCAGGTTATGTACATGTCGTGTCCCTCTAGAAGGGTGGAATGCTACCCCTGTCACCAGAACTGGCGAGGGGGTAGTATTCCAATTCGTATGACACCTTACTCTAAATGTTTTGATGAAGCCAAACCAAAAATAGCATTTAACCGCGAGGTTCATAATGCACTTAAGAGTATATGGTATGACAGTATCATGGAACAGCTAAAGGAATTGGTTCCGAAAGCTGCAGACAGGCTCAGCTCGTGCCAGAGCACCATCTCACATATTTCCAAGCACTCTGCCTCCAGGATTGATGAGGCCTTCCATAGGAGTGGCTGATAGGAACATATGTGTCCATTTTAGGTTAGGTATAGGCATACTACACCTAAGTAAGGGGTGATTACACCGACTTACCCCAGCTGAGTGATCAGCCAGTTGTGTCAAATATGGAGGCCAGGCCAGGGGTGGCATAATACATGCTGCAGCCCCTGGTAGGCCCTGGCAGCACCTATGCCCTGGGTACCTGCGGTACTCTGTTACAGGGGCCAATAAGGTGAACCAGTTCCAATTTCGTAATGCACCTAATGTGCATTGGCATTAATTTAGAGAGAGAACAGCAGGCTGTGGGTCTGATTAGCAGGCCCACAGCCACATTAAGTCATAAACCAGTGAAGCAAAAAGCAAAAATTTGGGGTGACCATAGGATAGCAGACCCTACTCTCCTACAGGGGGTAACTACGAGTACTTCGCTAGGACTCGCTCAAGCATGTTCGGCTATATCAGAGCCCTACAATGGCCCTCTATTCCTATTGGCGGGATGGGCACCCTTGGGGGTGGAAACGCGGGTCTATGGTGCTGTTATGAGGGCTGCGTGGGACGCATATCCCTTTTTGAAATATTATGACTAACCCTATTAAGTTTCTCTCCCCAATTGTAATGGGATTGAACTTCTCTACCAAGAGATGCCAGGTGAGGATACCTCCTCAACCACAACCCCAATGTTGTTTTTATCCAAGAGACTCACTTGCTTTCTATTGACACTCACTTCATGTCACATCCCAAATACCCAACTCAATATTGGGCCTGCTCCTCTTCTAAAACGGGAGGGTTGCCATCCTTTTTTAAACCAGGTTGGCAGGCGGTGACTCCTAAGATCACGACTGACGAAGGCGGGAGGTTTATTAAAGCACACCTGGCTTGGGGTCGCTGGCCCTTAACCTTTATCAACATATACGCCCCCAATCAAAACTAGGATGCTTTCCTGCGTCTAAACCTCAGGGATCTCCTTCAGGCAGTTACGACTCCAATTCTTTTTGAGCGACATTTTAATTTGGTCTGGAATCCAGAATGAGATCGCACTGCGCAGAGGCATCAAAATGCTAGGCGATGTCGGCGACACTGCGGAATGTCATCACAGACTTGGGTTTAGTTGATTCCTGGAGACGCCTACACCCGGACTCCAAAGACTATTGCTTTTCCTCTTATGCGCATCAGTCATATTCTTGTATAGACTACTATTTCCTTTCCTTCCCCCTGATACATACACTGAGTAGTGCAGAGATCTCTGATATATCCTTATCAGATCATGTGCATGCCCTCATCTCTCTCCAGCCCCCCAATTTGTGTAAGGAACCCCTTCCTCAATGGAAAATGCTCCCTCAGGTCCTCTGGGATACTGTGGATGTGGCAGATATTCGGAAGGAGATTGAGGCCTTCTTTCTCGCTAATACCCTCGCTGATACTTCTGAGGACACTAGGTGGGATGCTTTTTAAAGCTACTTTTTATGGGGTCATTAGGTCTATTTCAATCGCCAGGACCTGAGAGGCTCGACTGGATGATACCACTCTCTCTAGGGATATTAAAACCCTAGAACGCAAAGACCACCTACAGTCATCTCTTCGCAAAAAGCGACTCCTTGCCGAATTACGGGGCCATTTGCGCTTTCATTGTACCAACAAAGCGGAGTGACTCCTACTCACTCTCAAGCAGACAGGGGGACAAGGTCAGGGCGTGTTTGGCACGGTGACTCCGAGCAAAGACCGTGAGAGCCAACATCGCTCAACTTAGGCGTCGTGATGGCACATGTGCCATCTCCGAAGCGGATAAAGGACTGGAATTGTAGAACCTCTATATGGACCTTTATGCAAATGCTCTCTGCCCTCTCCAAGCTGTCTCTGCTTTCCTTGAGTCTTGCCCTTGGGATCCCATTGATACCCACTTCGCAAAACTGTTGGAAGACCCCATTACTCACGAGGAAATCGCTAGAGCCCTGAAGCAACTCCCAATTGGTAAAACCCTCACCGGTTGCCGGTTACTCTTACTGGGTCTTTTACCCACAGCTTCGAGATCACATGTTCCATCTTTTTAATAGCTTCACAGCCATCTCGGGTATCACCCCAACAATGAATGAAGCAGAAGTAGTACTCATTACTAAGCCAGGTAACGATCATTCCTTACCCGCGTCTTATCGTCCTATCGCTTTATTAAACACAGAAGCCAAGATCTACAAGAAAATCCTAGCAAACAGTTTTGAGCCCCACCTCCCGCGTCTCATTATTCTGTTCAAGTGGGGTTTATCCGTCAACGCCAGGGAGAAGACAACATCTATCAGATAGCCCATCTGGTGGAAATAGAATGCTACAGAAATATTCCTGCCTGTCTAGTGTCTGTCGATGCAGAGAAAGCATTTGATCGAGTGGACTGGGGATTTCTTAAGAAAGTCTTACAGAGGGTGTGCTTGGGACAGGGGATGATGTCCAGATTGATGGCCCCTTATGGGAAACCCACTATCCGCATTTGTTTCAATGGACGTCTCACTGCCCGAATTCCCACCTACCTTGGCACCAGACAGGGGTGTTTATTATCCCCTTTACTACTTGCCCTAGTGGTAGAAACCATTGCCATTGCCATCCGTTGAGACCAAGGTATACAGGGTATCCCCATGGATGGTTATGAACATAAAGCCTCCCTTTTCACAGACGACCTCCTTCTCTCCAAATCCTCTCCACCTACTTCCCTCCCTGCTGTAGCTACTCTCCTAATGTCCTTTGAAGACGCCTTGGAATACTGGATCAATCTTGCCAAATCTCCTGCCCTTAATCTTACTCTTCAGCCCCCTCGGAAGTCCTGGAATTGCAAGATCTAATCCTGGTACAGTGGACTGATGTATCGATTCGGTACTTGGGCCTGGACTTGACCCCATACTCTCGACATGAACCTCATCCAATTGGCCTACATATAGGAAAGCCATCCGTGAGGAACTGCATAGATGGAAGGGCTTTCCTCTCGCATGGTTAGGTTGCATCAATACTGTTAAAATGTCCTTCTTCCTAAAATCTTATATCTTTTTCAGACCCTTCCCACTCTTATACCCTAGTCTGACATTCTTGCCCTTCAGCATGATTTTACAATATTTACATGGGGGCACACCCGACCACGCTTTTCCAACAAGATCCTGATGTTGCCTCGGGACCGGGGTGGGCTGACATGCCCATACCTTCTAGAATACTATTTGGCTTGTCACTTCTAATATATATCGGAGTGTGTGGTTCTCAAGAGTGAGAAACATTGGTTCCACCTGGAATGAGCGGATTCTTGTAGACCGTTGTGGGACTTGGCCCATCCCTGCAGCGCCTACATAGCCATCCCTCTGAGAACAGTACTAGAGATCTGGGATAAGTTGACAATCTCCCGAGGCCTAACAACATTTCCCTCCCCTAACACGCCTATTTCACTTAACCCCATGTTCCATCCTGCTCTGCAAACCCAGGCATTTAGTGCATGGACATTTTAAAGTGTACTACTAGTTTTTACTTATTCCTTATTTTGCACTTATACTAATTGCAATTACCGCTTCACATTACCTGTAACCTCGCCCTACCACCGCGGCTGGTGCCGTTAGCGTGGAGGGGAGGCGCCATCTTGGGAGTGGATAGACCGGAATTAGCGGTCTAGTCTCCGCACAGAGGCAGTGCTTATTGGGCCATGTGCTTCCGGGAGCGCAGCGGGCGCGACGATGGGGCGCCGAAGGTGCGCATAAGGTAAGCTCGTCTGCGCTCGTCCGCGAGCGTCCGGAGCCAGGGGCTAGTCACCATGCCCAAAGATACTCTTACTCAGGCCTACAACTTATGGCCCTAGGACCTCTTGACCATCAATGCCCCACCATAGCTGCACATGTGTTTAAACTTACTATTTCTTATGGCATTGCTAAGTGTACTCCTGTGGACCTTGAGCCACTCCCGGATACTGCCCCACAAGTTCATAAAATTGTGACTTCCACTATCGTAAAAACCTTTCACTGCTTGTGTTTAAACACACGTTCAATGGTACAACACCAAATAGATCTATTTTTATTACTGACAGAACAAAAACCCGATCTATTATTACTGGCAGAAACCTGGCTAACCCAGGACTCTCTTCCCGACATCCTGGCCACACTCCCCGGCGACTATCACATTCACTCAGTCAACCGTCCGCCAGGAAAAAAAGGCAGCGGAGTCGCAGTTATTTTTAAAAAATCTTTTATACCTCTGTTGCTGCCTTCACTTATCCTACCTGGCGTTGAAAACATTGTCTTTAAAATTGATACGGACTGCGGAGCCATCCTTACTGTTCTGATTTACCGTCCCCCCTCTTCCATGCCCATGTTTCCCTCTGCCTTAGCGGAACAACTTGCCCCATTAGTCACTACCTATTCCAAAACCCTTCTAGTAGGGGATTTTAATCTTTGGTTTGACGCTATGGACTTGGATGCTCAGGCAGGGGAATTAAAAGATCTTCTTGTTGACCTTAATCTACAGCAGCATATCCACTCCCCCACTCACCGTAAAGGCCATAGCCTCAACCAGATCTGGTCCTACAACCTTACTCTATCTAATCTGGTTGTGGAGCCTTGTATCTGGTCGGATCACCACCTAATACAGTTTGCCTTGACGGTCAGTAGTAATAAGGCCAAGAAGCCTCAGAAAATGGGGAAAATAAGAAAATGGAAAAGCATTAGCTCCCCGGAGTTTCTAGACTCGCTACTTGCAACTTTACCTCCGGTTTCAGAACATCCGGATGCCATGGAGGAATCTATCTCACATTGGATCACAGGGGCTGCAGACATCCATGCCCCCTGGGTCAAGCCCCCTCGGTCTCGCGCTAGTAATACTCACAGATGGTTTACCCCACAACTTCAGGCGCAAAAATTAGAAGTCCGTAAGAAAGAAAGGACCTGGAGGTCCAACTATTCCCAACAAGATAGGGTGACCTACTGTGCTGCTCGCAAGGTCTACCAGAAATCCATCCTGGCACAGAAAACAACTTACTTTTCTGAGCTCATCACACACTCACAAAATAAATCCAAAGACATCTTTAAGATGGTGAATGAGCTCTGCGACAGCGACAGAACAGTCCCCCCGGTGGTCCCTACCCAAGCATGGTGCGACTCTTTAAATTCTTTCTTTATCAATAAAATTTTGGACCTAAAACAATGCATAATCAACTCTCCAGTCCCACTTCCTTTGGATGATTCCTTTTTTAACCTTTCTACGCTCGAGGCTTTTCCACCGATTGACGCTAAAATGCTGTCCGAACTCTTTAACCGAGTTAAATCAGGTTCTCCTGATGATGTTTGCCCCCCATACATATATATGGACATAGGCCTAACCATACCTCAGAGTATTCTTCCCGCACTAAATGCTTCTCTTATCAGCGGCAGGGTACCATCTCGATTTAAACAGGCTCTACTCATCCCTCTGCTGAAGAAGCCGGGTGCAGACCCACAAGTCCTGGTCAACTATAGGCCTATTTCCTTGCTCCCATACTTGTCAAAATTACTGGAGGCATATACCTCTACCTATCTCTCTAAATTTATAGAGGACAGCGGCTATCTTGAACCCAACCAAGCAGGTTTCCATCCCTGTCATTCGACGGAAACGGTCATCCTAGCCGTCCAAAATGCATTAAGATCTAATGCAGACAAGGGCATCCACCAGGCCCTGGTCTTACTTGACTTGTCGGCCGCGTTCGACACGGTTGATTTTTCCATCTTAATCAACCGTGTCGAGCAAGCCGGCCTTAGGGGCACAGCTCTTGAGTGGATAACCTCTTTCATCTCGGACCGCACTCAGTCGGTTAGACTGGGCTCTTTTACCGCCTCTAGAACTGGTTCCACATGCGGGGTCCCACAGGGGTCCTCACTTTCCCCTTTGCTTTTTAATCTTTACATGCGCCCCCTTCTGCATCTCCTAAAGCAATTTAAAGTTACAGTTTACAACTACGCTGATGATTTGCAGCTTATCTTTCCCCTGAATGCACCCGATTCTGTCATCGAATTCCAAGCAACAATGCAACTGATACAACGCTGGATGAGCCTTAACCATCTTAAGCTCAACCCGGGGAAAACCGAGCTAATTGTCCCCGGGACCAGTAGTATCAGTTGGGGCCCACATTTTTGGCCTATTAGTCTTGGACCTCCGCCGCCCATCGCCTCTTCGGTGAAAAGTCTCGGAGTCATTTTGACCTCGGACCTATCACTGAGGGGCCAAGTTGGCGCGGCTGTCTCTTCCAGCTTTTATCAGATAAGACAGATTAAAAAAATAGCGCAGTTCTTAACTTTCTCAGCTCTTATTCAAGTCACCATTGCCTTGGTTCTCTCTAGGCTGGACTTTTCCAACAGCATCTATCTGGGCCTTCCTCTCGGTCTCCTTAAACGACTGCAGTTAGTGCAGAATCAGGCAGCTAGGCTGCTTCTTGAACAGCCTAAGTGGCAATCCATCAGGCCAGGTCTTGAACAACTACACTGGCTGCCTGTCCCCCAAAGAATAATGTTTAAGACCAGCTGCATTATATTCAGGAGCTTACAGGAGACAGGGCCACAGTTCATCACTCAGCTGGTCACCAGATACAAGCCCATTTTGAATCTTCGCTCCTCCAATAAAGACCTCTTGATTGTTCCTTCTTACAACAGGAAACGCCAGGGTAGTAGCTGTTTTTACCACCTAGCTGCTGTTTTGTGGAACTCTCTTCCGCTGAATCTCAGGCAAAGCCCAGATCTTTTGACTTTCAGGCTCTCTCTTCAGACCTGGCTATATAAGCAAGCATATCCGCAGTGGATTTGTTATGTTATGTTCCTTCCTTCAACAGCGCCATGAAGCCCATGGGCGTACGTGCGCTTTACAAAAAAACCCTAACATAACATAACATGGACAGAGAGGGAGTGCCGGGTCATCCAGAACCTTTTTCAGGGCAATGACTTCCTTACTTTTGAACATTGTAAGCAAACTTTTCATCTCACTGAGGGGACACGAATGCAATATTATCAGCTTCGTCATTGGCTTAACTCCCATATTTCCACCCAGGGAGTCACCAGACAGCTTTCCGCCTTTAAATCCTTGGTTTGCAAATTTGAGGGTTCGAAAGGTCTGATTTCTAATACATATACCGTCTTGCAACATTCTCAGTGTCCCATACCACATGGATACCAGACGCGATGGGCTGTAGACTTGGAAGAGGATATACCTTCAGAGAGGTAGTCTCGACTGTGGCGGGATATCCCAAGGGTATACCGGAGCACATCCAATGTGAGTCAGCATATGAAATAATGAAGCAGTAGTATCACACCCCAACATTCTTGCTTCAGATGTTCCCAAACTCCCCCCGACCTGGTGGAGGTGTCAGAGTGATAGAGGCGACTTCATTCAATTCAATTCAATTCAATATTGCTTTATTTCGATTTTGGTTGCAAATCATAAAAGCATACAAAACAAGTCATACATATATACATGAATAAATACAATCAAATAGCCATTTAAAATACAATATTTACAGAATAAAAATTTTAAACGATTGGCAACCTGCAAATTGAATTTATACAAATGTCTAGGCATTACTTGTTGCAATATTAAGATTCAAGTTTCAGTATTATACAGGGAGAAATCTAAGGTCAAACGGTGGCGGACAACACATTCAAGGAAGCTTGCCAATAAAAAAACAACCGCTCACCCTGTAATAATTGTAAAAAAAGCAATGCTGGACGGTATTGTATAAGGCCAGTGCTCCTTAATATGGGTATAAGCCATTTTTTCCTAGGATTATGATAAAAAATACAGAAAAATAAAATATGGGCAGTAGATTGTAGCGAGACACCATCACAAGGACAAAGGGGGAGTGCTTTTGCCCAGTTATTTCTAGTAGGGAATGCGACCAATCTATAAAAGGAATTCATTCTGAACCTTATCAACAGATGGTGTTCATAACTCGTGGTGTTATAGGCGAGGTACGGCTGTATAGTTGGTTCCGCTTGTATGAGCAAGGCATGAGTAACAGAAGGTTTGGTAATCTCACTCATCAGTCTCAAAGCCTCTAAATGGGCCAAGCATTTCTTTTTTTGAACCTTTCTCAGTACCTTGTGAATTAGGGAGGGGTTTGAGTAGTATTGGTCCCACCCCAGATCGTGGAAAAATCTTGCTATGTGTCGCAACCACCTTGAGTTATTGGCGTCATCCATTTTCAAGCAATCAGAAAGGATAAGCTGGGTAAAGGTTGCCTTATCTGAGGTCCAAATCCTATGCCACAGTAACAGTGGTTCAGTTTTTGCTAGGTCCATAACATATGAAAGACCTAGCTCATTGTGACAGGCAAAAGTACCCGAGCTACCAGGAACTCCTAGAAGATACCTTAAAAAGGAGTTTTCTACCCTTTGAATACTATCAAGAGCAACAAAACCCCAAAGACCAGCCCCATACAGGGCCACGGAGAGACATTTGGCTTTATATATCTTTATCATTTCCGGGGGCGCTCTCTTTCCCAGCTTTCTGGTAAAGTTGGTTAAGGCAGCTGTGGTTCTTAAAAAGAGGAGTTTACGTGTTTCCACGGCTGCTCTCCATGAAAGATTGTGGTCTATTGTTATGCCCAGATATGAATATTTATCGGTAATCGCTATTTTTTCATTATTGAGATAAATCCCCCTCATTTTGTTTTTACGACTCGATCCCACCCTCATAACAAAGGTTTTACTAATATTTATTTTCAAATCCAGACCAGCCATAAACTTAGAATATCTATCCAGATTCTTTTGCAATTCGATGGGGGTGCGGGCTAGTATAACTGTATCATCTGCATAGAGGAGTGCGGGAATTGGGTGATTTCCCACCATTGGAAGGTCTTGGCAGTCCTTCAACATCTCACTTTCCAGCCCGTTCGTATACAAAGTAAAGAGGAAGGGTGCCAAGACGCATCCTTGCCTCACCCCTCTTTCTACTAGGAACTCCTCCGTCAGCTCTCCCCCCGTCCCATAGCGGACTTTTGCTATGGCATTTGAGTAGAGTTCTCTCAGGAACTTTACTTCGTTCGATGGTGCCCCCATATCGATCAACAGAGACCAGAGTTTGGAGTGGGAGACACAATCGAACGCAGATGATAAATCCACATAGACCATATAAAGGTCTCCGCCTTTGATAGAAACATATTTATCGATCAGGAGGGAGAGGTTTAAGGCCTGCTAAATAGTCCCTAGGCCTTGACGAAACCCATATTGTAGGTCTGAAATAATTCTGCCTTCATCTGCCCAATCTTGTAACAGTTCTAGAATGACTCGACCTGCCACTTTACCAAGGAAGTCTAAAAGTGAGATTGGGCGGTAGCAAGAAACAGACCCTCTGTCCCCTTTTTTAAATATGGGAACTAACATGGATTTCAACCAAGATTCCAATAAGCCAACGTTACAAGTTGCATTCAGGACTCTGGTGAGAAGGGGGGTCCATAAATCCATTTGGGCTTTGAACAGATCAATTGGGACGCCATCAGGACCAGGCGCCTTCCCATTTTTGCTGACTTTCAGAGCCTGTGCAACTTGTGTCGTTGTGAACTGTAGGCCGATGGGATAAGAACTGGGTAGATCATTAGGTCTGGGGTCCCTTAGGTTTTGAAAGTCCGGACTAAGAGAGAAGATCTTGGTGAAGTGTTGGACCCAGTCTTTCTCTGCTATTGCAACCTCAATTTTCGGGAGCTTATTATTATCATTTAAAAAAGGGGATTTGACCACTTGCCAGAAAGCAGCCGAGTTTTTGAAAAAGCAGCTTTCATGCAGTTGGTCCCAAAGTTGGTTTTTTAATTCCCTTTTCCTCTATTTGAGTGCTAAATTATATATCTTCCGTAGATCTTTTACCTCTTGTGGGATCCTAACTGATTTCCTCAGGGCAGTTTTTAGATTAGAGTAGGCCACCGTACATGCGTGGTTAAACCAACCCTTTTTCTGTCTGGATTTTTGCTTAATTTCAATCCACAGCGCCTCTTTTATTATTTTTAAGATTGCCTCAAAGTTGGTAATAATGTCTTGATCGGATACGTCCGAGCTAAGACATTTTGTGAAATGAGGGAAAGCCCTTACTACCACTTGCTTTGTTATTTCTGCGGGGTCTATTTTCCCCCATTTCAGGGCATAGCCATTTATTCTGTTCAGGACCAGATTATTTTGTGCTAGAATGGAACTATAGCCACTCTTTGGATTCTGGGACAGTGGCATGGAAATACTAATTGGAGTGTGATCACTTAATGGGATTTTATGTGAAGTGAACACTGCTTCTGTCAGCATATCGCCATTTGAGACCAAGATATAATCTATGACTGTTTGATGTCCCCTCCCATGAAATGTTGGAATGAATAGCAAATCTTCCTTATTGATATTGTTTGCTATGACTAAATCTAGATCAAACAATATTTCATTAAGGAGGTTGCCTAAAGTGCAATGCCTAAAGTGTGTGATTGGGTTACTGGCTTCATCTACAATCCCACAGATGCCATTTCCCCCAGAGATACATGGACCCAGGTTGAAGTCCCCCCCCCCAAATAATTGTCACATCCTTGGCAGCCTTTCTCATGCAAGCTAGTAATGTAGATCGAATCAGAATTCCCGCGTTCAGCGCATCAAGATCTGTGAGATTATTATAAAAATTTACTACTAGGAAATTTTCCTTGTTGTTAAGGCATAACCTCAAAATCTGGAAATTTGGGTCTAGATTGATAGATACAACTTTAGTTGTATTAAGGAGGTTTGACACATAAATTGATAGGCCTCCTTTCGCTCTGCCTGAGGTAGAGGGTTTGGCAGGTGAGAAATAGGTATTAAATCCCTCCATATGTATCACATCACATGCCCAGGTCTCCTGTAATGCTATGATGTCAAAATTAGGAATAAAGTCTATCCATTTATCATTAGTCACTTTCGCCCGTTGCCCTGCCACATTCCAGAATAAGACAGAAATACGGTGTTTATTCTCATCCCCTTTATGTCCCCCATTATCTGGTTTCAGTCTATTATCAGTTCTAGAGTTGTAGTCCTGTTTGGAAGGGGAAACTAAGGGAGAGTAATGTTGACCTGCGATCAAAGTCGCAGGAACATTCACTGTATCCTCCAAGCAGGCTTGCTTTGGGCATTGGGTAAGTGAGGTGCCATTTGGGAAATATTGCTCGATGGTCATTGATGGGACCTTTTGTGGGCTGACAGAACTATTTTTAACTAAAGTCCCTGAATCAAGTCAGTCAAATCCCTCCATGCCTGAGAAAACAGCATAACGATTGTAAAGTGGAATGGGATAATTGGGTTGCTGAGAACAAAAAGGCCTGGGATAGCCTTCCAGATTTAAAGGCGGATGCCTAAACCAAGCGCTCTGATTTCGAAAAGGGGGTTCTCCGTGATTTCTAATGGACTGAAACAATGGTCGAGCTTTAGTTACCGGGGGCCTGGGATAGCCTTCCATGGTTAGAGGCGAATGCCTAAACCAATCGTTCTGATTTCGGGAAGGGGGCTCTCTATGATTTTCAATGGACTGAAACAATGGTCGAACGTTAGTTACCGAGGCCATTGGAATTCTGGGATAAAAATATGTCAGGTCACATGTATTAATGGTATTGCTGGCATTATGAGGAATCCAATTAATGATGTGACCAACAGCTCTTTCATCTTTAAAGTTTATTATTATTATATCTCCCTTTATGTCTTTTTTCCTTTGTCCTATCCAGGGAAGACGCCTGACATACAGAATTTTGCCATTTATGTGCGGAGGAAGAGGACGATTCTGTTTTAGCCAATATATTACTTTGTTTCTTAGTTGGTATTCAGCTTCAGTGGTCCCTCCCTCCAGGGGTGGCACGCCGGTAAGAGCCACCACGTATGGAACCGCTTCCAGCGGCAATTACACAATAAGACTTTTAGATGGAATTTCCCTCGTAACCTTTTCTCGATCATTCCCTTTTGGATCGCTCCGGGGAGGATTCGATTTCCCACTTGCCAAAGCCTCCTTGTCTTTCTGCTTTGTGCTTATATTTGGCACTATTGTTTTAGGGGGGATTAATTTTACTGCTTTTGTTTTAGGTAGATTCGCAGATTTAATTACATTTTGATTTACAATGTTCGAGGATGAGACAAGTTTCAGAGGAGCAGGTATAAGCTTTTGTAGGTCTTTAACTGCCTCTTTAATTTCCCCCATGACTTGTTCCAGATTACCCAATTGCAAACCTATTCTTTTCAACCTCTCTATTACTGGCAATATGAGAGATTTAGTTAGATGTTCCATATTGCCCATTAAGTCAGTGGATGGTGAATCTTTTAATGGTACATGCGGTGGTGTAGCTATTGCAGGTGTTAATGATAGATCATTCACTGTGTTTTTATTTTTCCCGGAGTTAGTATTAGTAATCTTATTTTTATTTTTATTTTGACCACTACCTCTTTTCCTTCTTTTTTTCGGGGCGGACCCAAAGCTGGAGTGGGTTTATGGGTCTTTTTAGCCTTTTGGATGGATATGTTTTTTGGTGGTGGGGTGTCTAGCAATATTTCGACCTCTGGAATTGAGTTAGAAGAGAGTGTTTAAACATTTGTTGTTGGATGTCTAATTACAGGCAGTATAGGGGATCTATCCTGGAAAATTAGTGGGATGCTATCGTCAAGGGATGCAGCGCAACCCTCCTTTTCGCAAGTAAGATTAGGGACTGGAGAAACTGCCTGCAGCAACGTGCCCATAGACGAACGTTTGTTCTTAATAAGCTCCACTGAGCAGCGTCTATCGGCCCGACGCTCTGCGAGCATTGTTTCCCTGTCAATGTCAATACCAACCCTAAAAATGTAGTTATAGAATGTACCTCGATTCGTTCCTCCAAAGAGAAGCGATTTTTCCTTTTGGGTGGAGGACATTATAACAGCAAGCAAATAACAAATAAGGGGACCGACTGAACTCCCACTTCAAATCTTACAATAATGGTGTTAAACCACTATCTAACAGGACATTTATAACCAGAGAACCGGATAACAGTTATGATTGAGTCTGCTTACTTAGTGGTTTATAGCTGGAGTATTCATACAGTCCTGGACATCAGTAAGCCAGATGTGAAGAGAAAGAGAATGGGCCCAGCCCGGCCTCCTTCGGCCTCAGAGGGCCTGAGAGGGCCCGCCCTTTGCCCGGGCTTCGCCCGGCGCTCCCGCGCAGCGGCGATCTATAGTCAATATATAGGGCAATCAGACGGTGGTGGGCGGGTCTCGGTGTTAGTGCAGTGCAGGACCAGTTGATGTTAATCGAGCAGGGACTCTTGGGAGATTGAGTCCCTGCTCCGCTGCTCCTCACGCCTCACGAGACACCCAGGCTCCTCAGTATGACGAGTGCAGCCGCTCAGTGACAGCAGACCTGGTCACAGAGTCTTTTGCGGCGCAGCGGCACCCGCGAAGCGGGTGCGGCAAGTTATAGCGCTGAAGCGCTAGGGCAATCCTCTCTTCAAAATGCAAAAACGTCCCTCCGTGAAGCAGCTCTCACGTGGTGACTTCATTCACATTTGGTGGTCATGCCTGAGCCTCATGATGTTGTGGAAAGAGGTCCTCAGTCACATCAAAGAGGTGGAGGGTTTTCCTATTCCTTCCCTCCCCGCTAGTCACGCTTTTAGACATCAAACCCCCAACTCTAACTGCCATGACACGCACTGATTGCCACTTGATTCTCCACTTGCTAGGAGCCACTAGACAGTCAATAGCTTTATTTTGGAAAAAGCTGTACGGGCCCCCGCCCCCATAGCCACTTGGTTTCTTCGATTGTGAAACGTTTTAGCCCTCAAATTACTCACAGCCCGCATCAATCATGCGATGCAAGATTTGACCACATTTGGCGGCCACTTATACACTATTTCTCCATGTCTAGATACTCCCGGCTGGTTCTCCCCAGATTACGGGCCTTACAGTTGTTTGAAGACTCCCTCGAACCATTCTCTAGGGGCCAGAAGCCGGAATCCTCAGAACAGCCCACCTAAATCAGAAGGCCTGTTCTCTTGCCCCCTGACGACCCTTTAGTCTGCAATTTGGGGTCTAGATCCTCCCAGCGCCTCCTCCCTTTTTCTTTCCCCTTTCCTGAGGGAATTTTGCTCTTGTTTTGCTTTTTGTAACATTATTTTTATATAACTGTTGACAGTTCCCTGTTGCTTTCTTAGTCTAAAGGGCTTCCTTGGACAGTGAGGAAAACCTATATATTTTGAGGTCATGCACAACACGTCCCCACAGACTTCAGCGATGTGTCAATGAAAATGCCCCATTTGGCATCCCGAGTATGGAGAACCTCTTGTGTTCTAGTCTTACCCCTTTACTCTCCCTTGGAAGTGAATATATTGTTAGATTATTTGGGGTTTGGGGATGGGACTTAAGTATGTATTGGTCTCTTCCACTATGGCATACTTTACAATAGAAGTTCTGGTGATATCCTACTTGGGTTAGGCTAGGCTCCGTATGTTCCTATTATGTTGTTTCACAGTGTAATACGGAATGTGGACTTCTTAGATGGTTTTTTTTTAAACAGGGACATGTGTCCTCAACTTGTTTGATCTTTTGCTTCTGTTCTTTATTCAATAAACAGACTTTACAATAAAAAAGAATAGCTTAGATATTGCAGGGTGATATGTGCTCATGCAGATATGTCCACACATAGGGTAAAGGGCAACCTGCCTTAGGGCTGTAAGTCCTGCAGTAGGAATTGCCTACCCATGTCTCATGAAGGGTATGAGGGCATGGCACACAGGGTTGTGTACCATGTACAGTCTTCGGTTTTCTCTGCACCAAGACACGCAGCCTGCAATGGCAGTCTCCATAATCTTGGTGAGTGGTCCTTGGGGTGGCACAATTTGTGCTGCAGCCCCAGTGGACCCTCTTCATTATCCATGCCCCACGTACCAGGGGTGCCATATACTAGGGACGTACATGGGTGGCTGAAGTTGTACTAATCGTGGTACAGTTGTGAGAAAGAGATCTGCCACTGGAAACTTGGTTAGCAGGGACCCAGGGCACTAACAGTTTGAAATCACATCAAGCAAAAACTGGGGAATAACCAGGTCAAAAAATGCAATTTTCTATAATTACATTAAGTATTTTTCACATTAAATGTGTTAGATAAAATGTGAGAAAGCATGGATGTGCGTGCAACTGTTAACTAGCCCATTTTTACCAGTGCTGTGCATTTTTCAAATGTGCAAGCCATGTGTAGGCTTATCAAAAGTTAGACTTGTATGATTTAAAGTAATGTAATGTAGAGAGGAACTCAGAAGCTTCTTTATGTAACTTTTAGCGAGAGCCACCCAGAGCACCATTTTTCTTGACCTAATTGAATAGGGTGCTCTCTTTATGGGAGAATTGATTTTAATGAACTTTACTCCCGAGACAAATTTATCATAGTTCCTCTTTGCTTTCATGACTTTTGAATTGCTTTGAATATTTTGACTAACGCATTCATGTGTTGAATATTGATATATAATTAATTTGATGATTTAAGTTAGCAACTTTACTAATCCTTTATGGTTTGCAACTGAACAACTCTCTGTCTTCTTTGTAGAGCCTACTGTGCTTCCCGTTATAAAACTTTATTGAATTTGATGTTTAGCTTTAGTCAGAACTAAAGATTCAACAGTGAACCCTTGATGAGCCCCTCATGGGCACGAAACAAAGCACTCTGTCACCCTCGTGATATGGTTAGAGTTTGCAGTTGTGCGTCTCAGTGCAAAAGCGAAAGGGGAGTTCTGGCATCTTTTCCTGTGAGCACTCTTTTCATCCATGACTCGACCTAACTTCAAGTAGTGTACGTACATTTTGAAATAATTTCGAACAAGGCTACAAAAGAATACCAACATGGTGTTACTAGCAGCATTAAGATATTGTACACCACTGGTAACGGCTATGTTTCCAGCAGTCGGGACGATTTGATCGGTCATTAAATAATTTGCATTGCTGCCAAATACTGACTGTAAATTAAATCTCGAAAGATTTGAAACAAGTTAAAATAGCGGTATTGGAATAGACACGGAGTTAACAGGATACACAGCGCAGTAATGGTCTATTGTTCACATGTTTTCTTACTAGACTACTTGGAAAAGGCAAAGGTCAATTTTTTTGAAACTGGAAGGAAGGAGAAAGCGTGGATGTACACGCAGCTGGTAAATGACCCATTGTTACCAGCACTGTGCATTTGTCATGTGTCCAGTGCAGTTGCAAATTGTTTATTCCTGGGACGATTAAATTACATTAAGTATTTTCCACAATAAATGTGTTAGATGTTCAATGAAATGTGGATGATTTGAAGAACAGACTATCAAAAGTGTCAACTCTTTCTAGGCAGGTGTGTGGAAAGTTTGCGGATTGTGTTGTCCGAAGTTTGGAAGGAATCGAATTAAATTAAATTGCATTTTGGCACCTTGGCCATTTTTCACATTATGTAGGTTTACCTTAAACCTTTCGAAACTTAAGTACTTCTTTAATGTGACTAATTTTTATTATATGTTTCCCACATACCTCAAATATTCCGGTTAAAGTGAGGAAACCCCATCAGAAGCCTTTTGAGAGAGATTTAAGTTTGGTGGTAATTTGAATAAAATACTGTAGATCCTTAAACACTGTTTAGGGTGAATAATGTACAGGCTTTGTGCTTTCAACTCCATGGAATTTATAGTACTAGTTTAGGAAATAGTAATTATATTGTACGCAAAAAATGTAGATATAAGCATTATATTTCGAAATTTCCTTCGATAGAAAGCAACATTAAGCATTGTTCACACTGTTGCAAGATTTGTAATTTATTCAATAGAATAGTCGACAACCACTGGTGTCCTTACTTTTGCCAAAGGTACCAGACAGCTACTATCAAAGCTCATAAATGTCCAGTTCCAAAATGTAGTGGCTAATCCAGAGCAGAATGGTTTCTTTGCATGCTTGTATTTGTAGCCTGGAGTTATAATAGGAAAACATCAGGACTCCTAGTACCAGAATGCCCCCAGGGCAGAGGCATCCAACGGAGGCATATTTGTTTTGAGGGGGCTCTGACAGCCTCCACTGGCCTGCTTCCATCCTTCTTTCTGAGGGGCAGCCCTGGTACAATGAGTTCTGATATCATAACGCCTCAATCCACTACAATTCGCACAACATAAAAGTTGCCTGCCTGGGTGTTGTGGATCTTGCGGCCTTTTAGATCTAATGTCCGAGGAGTCAGGGCCCAGTTCAGGCACTTGGGTTTTTCTCATGGCAAGCTTGACCCTGCTTCATCGACAAAAGTAATGATAGGTGTCGCCTGGATTTTTACCTGGGAAGAGGGACCCACTATCCCAGCTGCTACCATGCTGGGGAGGAGGATCCACCTGCGCCGATGACTCGCTGCGCGCTCCTAAGCGTCCTGTGCCCGTCATCAACAGAAAGAGGCAGGGCAGGACCACCCCGTGGCCCCAGACTCACTTGAAGTTGAAACTGTTGGCATCCACTCCCAAGGTACTGTAATCTGTGTGTAGTGGTTGGGTTGCACTTCTTTAGGACTGTGTTCATCACTACTGGCTAGCTGAAGGAAAATCAGGGCGGCCTCCCTCAAAATCTGCATGGACATAGGAAGTGCTGGCCAAGAGGGCAGGTCAAAAATGGTATTTACACTCCGAGTTAACACCGAGAATTAACAAAATAATCCTGTCTTTCAGACGTCTAAGCCATCGCCTAGTTAGTCCATCTATAGAACCCATGCTGACTGTACTTAGGGCAAAACTAATTCCTGTAGTCATGTATGGTCACTTAGCCTTCCCAGGAGCACTGGAGAAAGTCATCAACGCGGCCCATATGAAAGCTTATAAGACTGTGCTACAAGCTCCTAGACAAGCAAGGAACACCAGGCTAAGGTTGAAAATAGGTTTGAACCGCACAGAGTTGGTACTACAGGGGGGCCTAATAAAATATTACATCAGAGAACTGAAAGCCCCTGAAAACAATCTAAAATATTTTCTAAATTTTATTTTCAGAGTAGCGGGCTCACCATGGCTCTCGAAGTTGGAAAAAGCAATAGACCTATTGAAAATCGAGGGAAAGAGCATGACCCTTCAGGAAATTCCTTTTTCTGCCTGGGCCCAAGCTGTAAAGCGCCAAGTCCGAATCATCTCGTTTGACCTGGATCGCTCATCACTCCGGTACAACTCCCTCACATTGGCCCTGGACAAGTCATATATTCCCGGCAAAGTTCAACCATATTTGCAAGATTCACTTTCAGCTCAAGCAAGAAAGAAAATTCTGTACTTGCACCTCCTGGCCCTCAAGATTTTTGATTTTAAACCAAAATTGGCATGAACTGACAGCACGGTCTCCTGCCGGTTATGCAACTACCACAGAGAATCTTGGCTACACCTTTTATGCTGCTGTTCAAAGCTGGCCAGCGATCGTCATTGTTTGCTGTGCCCGGCCCTAAGGGACTTGGGCTTCAGAACCTGCAGAGAGGCCTCGGAATGGTGCTTCTCAGAAACCACAACTTGTTTACTTGCCAGGGATGGCAAGTTTATCCATCAAATTAGAATAGCACTTGATTTCCATCAAAAGGCCACAGAACTCAGGGGTCCTGTCATTCTGTAATGAAAATTATCTGGTGCCCCAACCCCGTTAGTCATCACCTAATTCAGGGGTTTCTTGTAAGGCCACTGGAATCAGAAATCAAACTTTGGACCAGGCAGGGGGCCCGTTAAGAATTTATCTTAATGGCAATTAGTATTATGGAGAGAACGACCCTGTTGGACTTTTATATAACCATTGATCCTTAGAGGTGCAAAGATGCGAAACGGTGCTAACCAAATATTTTAATTTTTAAAAAAAACTTTAACTGAAGTTTTAAATGGACACCAAGTAGTAAATAGAGCCTGCATAGCCACCATGCTATTTTAAAGCTGAACATTGGGTTTTTATTGGGGAAGGGTACATCAGAGGGGGGTGTTGTTTATGTGTTTTATACTGTAAAGATTTTAGGTAATCGCACAGTTAATAAAGTTACTTACTTACTTACACTCCGAGTAATATAGAGGATCAGCCTGCAAAGGTATTCCTTGACAGGGCCCCTAAACTGGCTTCTGGGGCTTGGGAAGATAAGGATTCCCTAATCAATAAGGTAACATACTGGTTCTGTGAGACAAGACAATGTTATGCAATTATCAGGAGCGATATTATAGGGGTGGAAAGGTTGGTAACTTCTGATTAGTCCTATGTAAACTGTGAATCTCGTTTTACAAACAGCGACTTGGGGAAAGGCCTTATGACAGTTGAAGCCTGCACCATCTCCAATGCAAACACACATATACATTTCAAATTCGGTGATCTAGCTATGTTTAAGGGGCTGCAGCATGCAGGGACTAAGTCTGGGTTGGACGAAACCAACAGCGGGACAATTGCTGCCCCAGCTGACTGGAGTCTAAGGCACTTCCCCGTAGTAATACAGATGTTAGTGTTTTTGTGAAAAGAGAGCAGTCAGAATCTATACAAGCCCCAATGTTGGCTTACTCGCCACGTCTGAGTATGGGGATACATTTAGAAGCCACGGGAGATGGATGTATGGGCCAGACACTGTATTCGGTGGCTGGGCCTCCTGCTGTAAGCAATGGGAGAAGAACCATTGTGGAGCTAGTCTACCCTGCTTTTGTAGGTGTCATACAGTCCAATGAGATTCCTTTCAAAATGTTGTCATGGAATGTAGCAGGACTAAACAAGTTATTGTTGGAGGATGAGTGTGGTCAATTTACTGAATTGTTTTACATCTGCCTCTTTCAACGGATGTGGTGTCTAGCCCCCTCTAATAAGTGTGGGTAGACATCTTTTTGTGTGAATGCAACCTAATCTGCTAGTGGCAGGCCTTCGGGAGGGTTCTGTATATGGGTTAAAACAACACTCCAGTGTAGAATACTTAATGCTCATTGTCTCTCGTGACATATTAGCAGTTAGGCTGGTGCTCCCATCTGGGCTGCTATTAGAAATTTATAATGTATATTGTCGAGTGAAGAATAGTATTGAGGAGACCAAGGTAATCAGCATATTAGAGTGAGCACTTTTGGAGAGCACTGGCAAATATAGGCTCTTGGTTGTTGGGGACTTAAATTCTATTTTCAAACCACTGGCATCCTCCTCACTTGACCTAACTCAGGATCAGGACCATCAATGGGGTAGACCAAAGACAGATCTTCCCTTAGTTAGATGGACAGCAAAGACGAGCCAGTTGTTGGCCCTGGCATTAAATAGTGATCTTAGAGCCACAAAGGACAGATGTCTTTCAGATCGCCAGGGTAAAATGATAAATAACAGGGTGGGGCATAGTAGCAGGAAAGACTATTTCTTGACAGATGTTAAGCTTTGGCTGGCAGTTGTGGATATGGAAGTGGTCGAGCACACTGACAGTGACCATACTGCCCTTTGGCTGTCACTAAGGGATGAAGTATCCCCAATTGAGGTGTCCTATGGCAATGGAGATATAGGTGATAGAGCGCGCGAGGCCACCCGACCAATAGTTTTCGCCGTTTCCGGCTTCAGGGCCCATATACTTTCAAATCACCATATACATCGATCGGGTGACTTCACGAGCTCTACCAAGTTGATGTGTGTGTGTTCCCTGCTAATAATTTTCAGTGCACCCGACTTACCATCCACCGATGCGGGTATCTAATGACCACAATGAATCAGGGAGCTAGCTGTAAAAGAAAGGCAGCAAAATGCAAACCCACACAATAACATTCAAATACTGTTTAAATGACCACGGACAACTGGAAGTTTTAAAATGTTTATCTAAATTCAATAACTTCTTGCATGAGGTACAGTAAAATAAGGCAATCAATAACCAAGGTAACGTAAATTATATAGGCATAAAGAAATAATGACAGGGTAATCATTCGAATGTAATATGAAAATGCAGATGGGAAATACTATAAATCTCAGAAATGTTTAAGCATGGACAGGTTATGCATGAATAACTATGGGAGGGTCTATAAAGAGTAACACGCTTCACTTAAGGTGAATGGGCCTTTGAACAATCTAGGCAATGAAGTTCTAGACCATATCATAAAATTACAGACTGCAATGCAAAATATAATTTCTAACCAGTGAGTAGACATAGGAACAAAACCTTATGGAAAAATATGTAATTGACTTTCAATAGTTGCGGAAAACATGGAAAATATAACATATGCAATGATGAACTTTATTAAAGCAAAAGTCAGAAATTCAGAAGGTGCAAGATTTAAAGAGTTTTCAGAGCAATATTTACCTAGAAAGGTGTGGAAACCAAACCCTGGCCACGGGTCAGTTAAGGACAGGAAACCCTCAAGGAAGGATACCCCTCAAAGGACAGCAGGTGCAGAACGGACACCCAGGACAGGACAGGATACCCTCGGAATAGGAATCAGGACAGGACCCTCAGGACAGGACAGCAAACCCTCAGGACAGGACCCTCTTCAGGACAGGACCGGAACCCACAGTTCGGAAGCAACGCCTGCGCTCCACCCGCTCTGCAGCTATCGATCAAGACCCCGATTGGGTCAGCGAACTCCCAGCTAAGTGCTTTGCCAGCACTTTAAGGTTCAGTAGAACCTTAGTCTATAGTCAAATTCGGACAGAGTGCTTCGCAGCGCTCTGTATCTTCAGTCACCTATTGAGTGCGTTGGGTCAGTGACAGGTCAGCTAAACCAGACAAGTCGGACGGTTCACTAGGTGAACCCAGGGTAGATATACAGTTTGGGGTCAGTGTACCACCCCCCAATGTTGCAAAGTGTCAGAATCCTTCAATTTGGATTGGTCCTAAGGTAGGATTTGGGTAGCACACCAATCACGACATAGAGTCTCAAGCCTTCATTTGCATAATAGGGTACCGCCTAACTAGATTGGGGTTCTCATGAGAACTGGTGCAGAAATACAATGGCAACTTTAACATTGTTGCTCTGTGAGTACATGTGATTGGTTCAGCCGAGTTTTCGGGTCGTTCTCAGGAGCATCTTGCTCATCACTGCCAACTGGCTGAGTTCCATCATTCAAGGTCTGGCTCTGGCTTGGCAGGTCGCGCAGGCGCAGAAGGACCTCCAAAATGGTTCTCGGCACAGACAAACCCCATTCCCCGCGGTACATAAAAAGTAAGCGAAAAACAAATTAATACATAATAATGTCATTATGAAAATACATCACAGGATTTGTACTCTTGACTCATCATCAAGAAATAAAACTATTGCATTAAAATGTTAGCTACATTGACACAGTCACAAGAGCAGTGGCACGAGCAGTACCACATGATAAGCACAGCTATGAATTATGCATGCGCATAACTTTCCCTCCACTTCTGCAGACGCGTCAGGACACGTGAGTGTGGCTGACGCATGCGCAGTAACTAAATACAAGCGGCGGCCATTTTAGGTGACTTGGGTAAATTATTTTAGTAAAACACATGTGCAAGCTTCACTATCTGTGTTCAAACTTAACATAAACGTTAGTAAAACATACATTTGTTACCTTATTACACATAAACGAGGTTCTTGACTTCGGCAAGCCGCAAAATATGCGAAGCTTTGCTTCATCAATCCCCTCTTTGATGATATTTTCTATCATCACAAATTATAATGGAACCAGATGCCAACTTTCTTTCACACTTTATAAAGTTCTATTTCTTCCAGCAACCGTTCTAACTTTTCTCTCTCAGTTTTAGTAGGGTGAGAAGTCTTCACCTTTTTGTATATCTGATCATTCACTTCCTCTAATTCAATCTCATCCACACTTCGTTTCACTCCTCTTGCATTTACCCCGTGCTTTTTTGTGCGCTTGCGGCATTTACAGCATAAGAAAATGGAAAGTATAATAAGACCTATAATACCAATTGGCATCAGAATTTTGAACAATAAGCTTTTACCTATGCTAGCAAGCCAATGACCTACATTTGAGAGACCATCTACCAGTCTCTTCCAGGCACTATCAACCTCGAGTGGTTTGAGTTCCTTTGCCAAATTAGTAATGTTTTTCACATATCTTTTGATCTGTACACTTTTATCCGGAATATAAGTGCAACAATGTTGCGCCTTCAACATCCGGCAGACTCCGCCCTCTTTCGCTAATAAGGTGTCAAGAGCAAGTCGATTCTGCAAAACCATTGATCTGATCGCAACCATTTCAGTATTGACCAGCAGAAATCCATGAGCTGTTTCAGTAGACAGCACATCTACTATAGTAGACAATTTGCAAATTCTGTGAGTGTTCAGAACCACTCCCACTCCAGGTATCAGTGCACTGAAAATACTACCCATAATTTCACCTATACTTTCTCTTTTACTACGCACTAAGCCATTAGTATCTTCATTGCTTCCAGCTTTCCCATTCACATGGTATATTTTCGGGAAGACAATGCCAAAGTAGCAGCTTCCATACCAGTGATCTGGCAATTTGAAATAAGCCTTGTCCCCACAAATATAATAAATTCCAGGAAACACAGGCTCTGACCCATTTTTGAAACCCCAACCTCCAATTACCTTGTAATTATGTTCGCATTCACTGGAACCAATGAAAACATTATTATAATAGCTAGTCTTCTCGCGGTGAAGACATAGCTTGCCTTTCTTTTCAAAATCCAGCAACAGAGCAGGACCCGCTCCACCAGATGAGGTGCCTTCCATGTTCTCTGCCCACTTTGGCTTTTTCTGACTTTCGTCATTAGCCTTCTTTTGAATTTTAATTCTTCTTTTCTCTGCCATGTTCAGGAACATTTTTTCCTGCTCACGCAAAGAACAAGTCAAGTTATCTCTGTGTGCGTCTGCTATGTCAATGTTACCTATAGTCAGAAAGTAGTCTCCCATATATCTTATGGTGTCACTTTTGGTATGTACAGGATTCAAGTTCCCACGTATAGAAAGTTCAGAAAAGATCACGTCATTGTTAGAGTAATAGTATTGTAACGGTCCCCTTTTGTAGAATAAACTAGCTAAAATGCTACAGGAGATTCCATATGTCAATGGCAGGTGATGGTATGTCACGCCTTCAGCCACAGAAGTAGGTAGCTTCATGCAGACATAGCAATCTTCAATTTCCATAGTCTCTACATAGTGTATTAATAAGTTTGCGAAAACATTTAAGTGTGTCTTGTTCTTAACTCCATGATAATGTAGTCCTCCCTCATCTGATGCTTCTAAGTTCTGTTTTGTTTGTCTCAGGGCTCTTTCATGTCGTGCTACACTCTGTGTTGTTAGCTCCTCACTGTCAGTATTTACAACTTCAGTAGGGACAATGTTAGTATCTTTACTTACAGCAAAGGGAATGAAAATTGTTAATCCTATCCAGATAACTATCAGTACTACTACACTACATATACACACCTTGCAACACGTCTTAAAACGGCTGCAACTAGGTCTACCATTCACTGTTGAATCAGACATTTTGGCTCAGAAGGAGTTTCTCGAGCCCCTCTTTTTGGCTTTACACAACTAGCTTACTTCGTGCAAATTCACGGTGGTTCGTCTTCTTCTTCAGCTGAGTACCCAGGGACGGGCTCTCCGTCGCTCACGTCAGTTATATCAAGATCTTCAAGTTCTTCCAAAACCAGTGTCCATTCAGGAGACTTGTACTTTTTGTTTTGTCTTTTTATTCGTTCACTCCTTCTTTTGGAAGAGTCTTCTTCTTGCTCTGCTATCCGAGCACTTCTTCTTGCTTCTGCACGTTTTTCTTCCACTGTCTTTATCCTTAGTCTCAATCTTTTTACAAACCTAGGCTCAAGGTTGTTTCTTTTCTTTAGTCTCTTAGTCGGTACTTGGACTTCACTTTCTCCTCTTATTCTCTTGTTCTCTTTATCTTGTGGTAATTCTTCTCCACTTTCTTCTTCTACTTCCCCTATCTGGCTAGTTCCAGGGCTAGCATCAAATTCTTCTGCCTGGTTGCTAATCTGGCCTTGCTCAGGAATATTTTGCTTTTGGCTTTCGATTGTCTTTATTTCTGTGTCTATTTCCTGAACCCGTTCTTCTAACCCTCTCTGATCCTGTTCAAGCACTTCGATCTCTTGATTTTCTTCTGCTCGAACTATCACTCTATTTCTAGTCTCTCCTTTATCTGCATCAGGTGTTAGCGGTGGGGTATCGAACACCTGCTCTGTCCCTGTCTGACCTTCTCCTTCCTCAGTTTTGATGTGAATCTCAAGCGGCTGAGGTTCTTCGCCTGTGCCTTGCTTTTCCTGACTAGTCCACTCTCTTCCTTCACTAAGTCGCTCTCTTGTTCTGATAGGATCTTCGGTCAGATCAATCATCGGTATCCATTCTTCTGGCCATATGCTTGGCAGCTCGTCTTCAGCTACTCCTGGCTCAGTTTCCTGGACCTTTTCAGCAGGTTGGATTCTTGGCAGTTCGTAGTCAACTACTCCTGGGCCAATGTCTGCTGTTCCTGCAACCTGACTGGTGCTGGGCTGCTCGTTGTCAGTTGCTTCTGGTCTGGCTCCTTCAGGGTCCTCTGCTGGTTGCCCTTCTTCTTCAAATCCTCTGTCTGGTAATACCTTCTGGGTGTGTCCAGCGTGGATCCACTGGGGAACACCTGCGACCTTCACTGCAGTGGTTGTTACCAGGATTACTTGGCGTTTCTTTGACCACCTTGGTGCCAGACAGTTTGATCGAGTGTGCTTCTTTATTTTGACCCAATCTCCTGGAACCAAGCTGTGAAGAGGAGTCGTTGGATTGAGGATGCCGTCGTCTCCAATCTGGCGAGAGATAGAACGCACTTGATCACCCAATCTTCTGCAGTATTCAAGCACCAAATCATCAGTAATATTCAACAGTTTGCTTCCTGGCACCCATGCTTGTCTCATCACTCTTCCCATAATGATTTCATGGGGACTTAGGCCTGTCTTGCGGTCAGGAACACTTCTCAGTCCCATTAGGACCAGGGGCAGGGCCTTCACCCAGGTCATGCCAGTAGCATTTGTCAGCTTTGCTAGTCTGTTTTTGATAGTTCCATTTACTTGTTCCACTATTCCAGAAGCCTCTGGGTGGTATGCACAATGCAATTTTTGCCTTATTCCGAAGGCCTTACATAATTCAGCCAGTATCTCATTCTGGAAATGTCCACCCTTATCTGATTCAATAATGTATGGTATGCCGAATCTAGGTATCAGTTCTTTTAGTAAACACTTCGCTACTGTCAGTGCGTCACTTTTGGGAGTAGGGTAAGCTTCTACCCATTTTGAAAATACACAAACAATGACAAGGACATATCGCTTTCCTTCACAACGGGGCATGGTGATGAAATCAATCTGTATTTTTATAAAGGGACCCCCTGATCTCCCAATCTTGCTCAGTTCAACCATTGTCCTCTTGCCTGGGTTCATCTGTTGACATGACAGGCACCTCTGGCAGAGGGACTCTGCTACCTTCCTGAACTTTTTACTGTACCAAGTCTGTTGAAATACCAGAATCATGGCATCCCTACCAATGTGTGATCCTTCGTGTATTAATCTTGCCATTGCGCCAAGCAAGTGTCGGGGTAACACAGGCATACCAGTTGGGCCCAAAATCACACCATCCACACGCCTCGGTCTACACCCATCCTCCTTCCATTTCTCTCTTTCTTGCCAAGGAGCCGATTCCTGCCACTCTCTCACTTCATCCCATGTAGGCACTTCTTCAAACACCTGAAGCTGGCAGCTGGTTCCTGGCCCCCCTCGTTTTGGATTTACAATATACCGATCTTTGGCACACCATTGGGCCACTCGATCAGCATAATCGTTTCCCAGTGATACTTTGTCCATGCTCTTTTTATGAGCAGCACATTTTACCACTGCCAGTTCTTTGGGCAACTGGATGGCCTCTAAAAGGTCATGAACAACCTTTGCATTCCGAATGGGAGTACCTGAGGAAGTCATGAATTCCCTCTGCAGCCACAATTGGCCAAAGTCATGCACAACTCCATAACAGTACTGACTGTCAGTATACACTGTTATGCGTAAGTCCTTCCCAATTTTGCAAGCTTTTATCATGGCTATTAATTCGGCTACTTGTGCAGACTTGATGTTATATAGGTAACCTGCTTCTTCAATTTTTGTGAAAGAGACTACTGCATAAGCAGCACTCAAGCCTCCGAGTTCATGTCTTAGACAGGAACCATCCACAAATAGTTCTTTATCATGTTCAGGCAATGGCACTTCTTTTATGTCTGGGCGTGGTTTAGTACTGAACTCTGTCAGGTCAATACAATCATGTTCATCATCATCCCCACCTTCTATTTCCAAGGGGTCGGGGAGTAAAGTGGCAGGGTTCAGAATACCGCACCTAACAATGCTTACATTTGCTGCACCCACAAGAATCCTCTCGTATTTAGTCAGCCGACTAGGGGTGAGATACTGTGTTTTAGTTCTGGTTAATAGAATTACCACTCCATGTGAAACATACACGGTCACAGGATGTCCCATGACAATGGACTCACTCTGTTCCAAACTTGCGCAGGTAGCAGCTACTGCTTTCAGACAGCCTGGTAACCCAGCAGCTACTGGGTCCAAAGTGGCAGAGAAATAGGCCACAGGCCTTCTGGTCGTGCCATGTTCTTGAGTCAGGACTGACAATGCACAATTATCGCGAGTGTCACAGAATAGGGCAAACTCTTTGGAATAATCTGGCATTCCCAATGCAGGGGCTGTACACAGACAATTTTTCAGTTTTGTGAAAGCCATTAGACTTTCATCGTCCCACTCTACAACATCTGGCATTCCTCTCGTGGTCATTTTTATCAAGGGCCTGGCTAAGGCTGCAAATCCCAGAATCCACTGACTGCAGTACCCTAATACACCCAGGAACATTCTGACATCTTTTTGAGTACGGGGCAACTGCATCTTTTGAATTATTCTCACTCTTTCTGATGTGACCTTTCTGACACCCTTTTCTATTTGGTGTCCCAGATATTTCACTGATTTTGCACAGAACTGTAGTTTGTCAGGGGCCACTTTATGCCCTTTCTCACACAGATGATTTAAGAGGGCAATGGTGTCAACTACACAGTCCCTATGACTTTTAGACGCCAGTAGAAGGTCGTCTATGTACTGCACTAACACAGAGTTCCCAGGTAAGATCAAAGTCTCTAGACATTTTTTCAAGATCTGATTAAAGATAGAGGGGCTCTCTGTATACCCTTGAGGGACCCGGTTCCAACAATACACGTGACCTTCGAAGGCAAATGAGAAAAGAAATTTGCTGTCGGGGTGCAGGGGTATCGAAAAGAATGCATGACACAAATCAATCACAGTGAACCATTCAGCATCCCAAGGAATCTGGTACAATATCACTGCAGGGTTCGGGACAATAGGGCAGCAAGGAACTACAATTTTGTTAACCTTTCTCAGGTCCTGCACTACCCTATACTTGCCACTAGGCTTTTTGATGCCCATAATCGGTGAGTTGCATGGGCTGCTCATCACTTCCTGTATGATGTCTCCTTCTAATAATTTTTGTATTTCCAGAGTGACACCTGCTTTCACTTCAGCATTCATTCGGTAGGGCCTAGTGTTAGGATATACTGCATTGTCCTTGATGGCTATCTGTATGGGGTCCACATCTTTCATCAACCCCACATCTTTTCCAGTGAAATCCCACACCTCTGGCTTTACGGCTTCCTGGAGTTCTTGGGGCAAGTCCTGCAGGGTCAATCTTTTAATTTCTGAGTCAGGTCTAAGTAACAATAGTTTATAAATGCCATCTTCATCTGGGGTCTGTATCTCAACACCTTTTGGTGTGCAAAAGATGGTACAGTTCATTTTGCACAGCAAATCACGACCCAGTAGATTCACTGGACTGGTGTCACAGACGACAAATCTATGCATCTGTTTAAAATTTCCAATTGAAATCTCCATTGGTTCGGTAACAGGAGTACTAATCAATTGATTAGATACACCCACTACTTGGATATTTTCTCCCGAGAGGGGTAGGTTTGGAACGTCCACTGTTCTTACAGTAGAACGGGTAGCGCCAGTGTCCAACAGAAAAGTGACATCATTTCCGTCAACCTTTCCTTCAATATATGGTCCAGACTGGTCTACCGGCAAGGAAGCGCCAAGTACGCACTCCTCGTCCTCCCCTCTCAGGCCCCGTCAGTCCTGATCATTACAAAGGAAGGTATCATTTAGCAGATACTGCGAAGTTGCTGTATTTCTGTTCTCCCCGCTTTCCCAAACCTCTATCTCTTCATCTTCTGCCTGTCTTCCCCTGTATACCTGCTTGGGTGCTCGAGGCACCTGGACTGTTTTTACCTGGGGTTGAGTCTTTCTTGGTCTTTCTTTCTGCGTCTGTGGAGTTAAATCAGGAGTTTTTTCATTAGCATCTACTAATTGGGGACACTCGTTTCGCCAGTGTCCAATTTCGCCGCACTGATGGCAGGGAAATTTCTTCATAGCCTCTTCCCTGCTAAATTTGGGCCGGGGCTTTCCTCCACCCCCTCCCCCAGGGCTTTTGTTCTCAGCATTCTTAACCATGTTACTCAATTGTTTTTCCTGCTGTTCTGCGAGCTTCACCTGAGCCCACATCACCTTTTCCTTAAGGGCCTTTTTCTTCTCTGCCATCTCGTCCTCGCAGTACTTAGCGTACCGCAGGACCTCATCCATTTTCTTAGTATGCCAACAGATTTTATTATCTTTTATCCACTGACAAATTTCAGGTCTTAAACCATTTACAAACCTGTAAATAAAGTGCGTCATGTCCTTCAAATCGATGTTATCAATACCACTGTATGTTTTAAATACCTGCAATAACCTCTCATAGAAGGAGTGCACTGTCTCGTCCCTTTCCTGAGTTGTTCTATCTATTTTTGTCCAATCAGTTTCCTTTGCGGGCACTTTTTCTTTCAAATGCTGAATTACCTGCTCATATTTTCGCATGACATCCTTTGATGGCTCCCCAGTTTCCTTGTTTCTGGGATACTCCTCACTGGGCCAGTCTATGGCTATTTTACACTGGGTCCATAAATCTACTGGAACCACAATGTCGAAAAACCCATCCAGGTCTTTCCACAGACATTTCTGTACCTTCATGAACCTCTCCACCTGCCTGTACCAGTCAACTGGTTTCTCTCGTAATTTTGGAAAATCGTTCGTGAAGGACACAATATCCTGCCTAGACCAGGGGACATGCACATATTTCCCTCCTGGAACTTCGCGCATGGGGCATAACTGCTCAGGTTTTTCTACCTCCCTTAAAGCAAACTCAGGAGTCACTTGTCGGGAGCGAACCTCTTCCCTCTTCTTCGCCCACCTGCTTCTCCATCTTTCCACATCTCCCCATTTCTGCAGTACCCCCATTAATTCTTTAATCTGCAACTTCTTCCCTGCCACATTCAGGTGTTCGATATCTTTGTCTGAGAAGTCTGCTCTGTACGGTTTCTGTAAGGGCTTGGATTTTGAGATATCTACCCCCATACTAACTGCTGTTTCGGTCAGTTTTTCGTGGAGCACTCTGGTGTTCCTTGTAAAGCTTTTACATATGAACGACAATTCTTCTTCAGAGTAGGTATTCAATCGATCCAACCCCACATTTCCTGCCATTAATTCTTCTATTTCGACCCTCAGCTTGTAGAGGTCTAAAGGTTTTGTTTGCGGAGTCTGCTTCTCTAATTCACGACTCCAACTCTCAATTTCATCCGGAGTTACCAGAGAGACATTCCTAGTACCTGTTGCTGTCTCTAATTTAATTTCTTTTGTATTAAAAGGGTTATGCCTCTGCTGTATTCCCTTTCCAGTCGGTTTGTTTGGCAATTCCAAGAACGCAACTTCAGACTCGCACTCACTGGACTGATCATCTATGATGATCGGTTCCTATCTCGGGGTTGCCATGACTGGGGTCATAACTGGAGTAATCGGATTTCCCTGACCATTTCCGTATAACGGGACCACCGGTCCAATAGTTACTGGAATAGTCAATGCCTCAGGACTGGTATTTAACTGGGAAATTTTCTGAATTATTTCTGTCCTTTGTCTAGCTAGAGCCTCTTGTTCCTTTTCCACTAGTACCCTTCTTAAAGTTGTGTCATGTAATATCTGTGGGGTCAACGGAGGAGTAAAACTCGGGGCAGTAGGGTGCGTTTCACTTGGTCCTCCCCCATAATTTGGTTTCGGGAATAAAGTTCCAGTATTAAAGGACCTGCGCTCTTCCCCATATGGAGGTTGAACAAAAGGCAGTCCTGAATTCGATGGTTTCTCTTCGCTTTCATACAAGGGTCTGGGAAAAAAGATTTTCGTACGTGAATATTTTTCTTCCTGGCTCGCGGGCACTTTGGGATATATATCCCTTGTTTCCGCCGGTTCGGGTTTTTCAGGATAGGGCAATACTTGACCACCCCCTCCCAGTCCCAGGGACCTGTCTTCTTCCTTTAGGAAGTGGCGTCGGGGAACATCTCCTACACTGGAAGGTCGGGTTCCCTCATTGTAAGGTGGCGGACTTCTGGTACAGATGTCATCTATTAGTTCATCATCTGATTCCCCCAGGGCCCCCCAATGCTTACATTTTTCAGTACTTTTCTCCCCCGCTCCAATGTTATGACATGCCGGCATCATGGGAAACAGACCCTCAACAATCATGCTCTGCCTCCACTGTTTCATCCTTTTGTCCCTGGACTCCTGTTTCTGCCTGGGGTACCACTTGGTCAAACCCTTGTCCATTCGGGGTCTTTCTCTTTCAAAAGCCTCAATCTCCCATTCCTCTAATGCCTCATACTGCGTTAGTCTCGGTCTGGGATGCAATTCGTTCATCCGAGTCCTTAAATTAAATAGGATCCTACCATTGAAAGTACCATCTAACGGAAAAGCCAATACTCCGTCATCTTTTGTGTATTTCACCCAATTCTCCAACCACACACAGGTATTGTACCCTCTGTCAAACATCATTAATGAGGCAGGAGTATTAGGCGATGGGACAAGAACACCTTCCCTAGATTTAATCGGTTTGTCCGTTTTAAAATAATTTTTCACCTTACTTATAAGGGACATTTTTCTCTTTGTTCCGTACATAATATCGTATCTATTAGTCTTCCACTGATCCCTTTCAAACCCTAGGTGCCTTGGATCAGGTCGAGTTCCTGTAGTCTGCGAGTGCCACATACGACTTCTGCGCTAAACTTTGTTTACAAACTACCTCCAATCAGAACGCGCTTCAGAAATTCGTGCAACCAATGGGTGCGCGACACTAAATAAGCTCCGCCAATGGGTGCGCAGCCCCTTCGTGAGACAGTTCCCACGCTCCGGCGCTCACCCCTCCTTTATAATTCCAGCTCCGCTACCCGCCCGCTGCTTCTACCAATCCCAGCGCGGCACAGAGTGACGTCAGAGGCGCTTCGCGACTGACTCCCTCCCTTCACAAGGTAACGGAAACTTTCTTTCTTTTAAAGTGCTCAGTGCTTGGTTATTTTACAACAAATACACATTCGCCACAGTGCTCAAGTGTCTAGACAGAGAAAGAATTGTTTTACTGCAAGTAAACTACTTCCATTTACTTTTCACTCGCTGCGGGCAGATCTCTTCCGCCTACCCTTCACTCTAGCCTCGGTGAACCTGTTATTCCCCTAAACTCATCCACTTCTTTCCGGGATATATTCCGAGTTTTAAGGTTTCTCAGCGGACCCCTCTGCTTTCACGCTAGCTCCGAGAAACCTGCTACTCTTCCGATGTGACCCTTACTAGGTTACGCCACTATGGGAATTTTGCCAATGAACCCCGTTACTGTCATTTATTCACACATGTATTCAGAAAACCCTAGTTAGTGCTTCCCGGTTATCCTAACCTGCACCTAACTTTCCTCGAACCTGTGACCTCAGGACAATGGATTCTATTCACCACTTGCCCTTTCAATTCCCCGGGGAGTTCGGACAACATGAAACTAAACGATTGACAAATGCATGGATTAGTACATATAACAATATAAGAACAAGAATAATAAAAATGCAAAAATTCATGAGTTTCAGCAGCGTATTCACAAGAGAATGATCAGGTCTCTTAGAACAGCCGCTCTTCTAGCAGCATCAATATAATAGCAGCTTCCGACTCAACTTAGTCCAACTAATCCCTGCCTTACTCTCAACTAGTCCCTAACCATCCTCTAGCTACCAGAAAACTGATAGAGCGCGCGAGGCCACCCGACCAATAGTTTTCGCCGTTTCCGGCTTCAGGGCCCATATACTTTCAAATCACCATATACATCGATCGGGTGACTTCACGAGCTCTACCAAGTTGATGTGTGTGTGTTCCCTGCTAATAATTTTCAGTGCACCCGACTTACCATCCACCGATGCGGGTATCTAATGACCACAATGAATCAGGGAGCTAGCTGTAAAAGAAAGGCAGCAAAATGCAAACCCACACAATAACATTCAAATACTGTTTAAATGACCACGGACAACTGGAAGTTTTAAAATGTTTATCTAAATTCAATAACTTCTTGCATGAGGTACAGTAAAATAAGGCAATCAATAACCAAGGTAACGTAAATTATATAGGCATAAAGAAATAATGACAGGGTAATCATTCGAATGTAATATGAAAATGCAGATGGGAAATACTATAAATCTCAGAAATGTTGAAGCATGGACAGGTTATGCATGAATAACTATGGGAGGGTCTATAAAGAGTAACACGCTTCACTTAAGGTGAATGGGCCTTTGAACAATCTAGGCAATGAAGTTCTAGACCATATCATAAAATTACAGACTGCAATGCAAAATATAATTTCTAACCAGTGAGTAGACATAGGAACAAAACCTTATGGAAAAATATGTAATTGACTTTCAATAGTTGCGGAAAACATGGAAAATATAACATATGCAATGATGAACTTTATTAAAGCAAAAGTCAGAAATTCAGAAGGTGCAAGATTTAAAGAGTTTTCAGAGCAATATTTACCTAGAAAGGTGTGGAAACCAAACCCTGGCCACGGGTCAGTTAGGGACAGGAAACCCTCAAGGAAGGATACCCCTCAAAGGACAGCAGGTGCAGAACGGACACCCAGGACAGGACAGGATACCCTCGGAATAGGAATCAGGACAGGACCCTCAGGACAGGACAGCAAACCCTCAGGACAGGACCCTCTTCAGGACAGGACCGGAACCCACAGTTCGGAAGCAACGCCTGCGCTCCACCCGCTCTGCAGCTATCGATCAAGACCCCGATTGGGTCAGCGAACTCCCAGCTAAGTGCTTTGCCAGCACTTTAAGGTTCAGTAGAACCTTAGTCTATAGTCAAATTCGGACAGAGTGCTTCGCAGCGCTCTGTATCTTCAGTCACCTATTGAGTGCGTTGGGTCAGTGACAGGTCAGCTAAACCAGACAAGTCGGACGGTTCACTAGGTGAACCCAGGGTAGATATACAGTTTGGGGTCAGTGTACCACCCCCCAATGTTGCAAAGTGTCAGAATCCTTCAATTTGGATTGGTCCTAAGGTAGGATTTGGGTAGCACACCAATCACGACATAGAGTCTCAAGCCTTCATTTGCATAATAGGGTACCGCCTAACTAGATTGGGGTTCTCATGAGAACTGGTGCAGAAATACAATGGCAACTTTAACATTGTTGCTCTGTGAGTACATGTGATTGGTTCAGCCGAGTTTTCGGGTCGTTCTCAGGAGCATCTTGCTCATCACTGCCAACTGGCTGAGTTCCATCATTCAAGGTCTGGCTCTGGCTTGGCAGGTCGCGCAGGCGCAGAAGGACCTCCAAAATGGTTCTCGGCACAGACAAACCCCATTCCCCGCGGTACATAAAAAGTAAGCGAAAAACAAATTAATACATAATAATGTCATTATGAAAATACATCACAGGATTTGTACTCTTGACTCATCATCAAGAAATAAAACTATTGCATTAAAATGTTAGCTACATTGACACAGTCACAAGAGCAGTGGCACGAGCAGTACCACATGATAAGCACAGCTATGAATTACGCATGCGCATAACTTTCCCTCCACTTCTGCAGACGCGTCAGGACACGTGAGTGTGGCTGACGCATGCGCAGTAACTAAATACAAGCGGCGGCCATTTTAGGTGACTTGGGTAAATTATTTTAGTAAAACACATGTGCAAGCTTCACTATCTGTGTTCAAACTTAACATAAACGTTAGTAAAACATACATTTGTTACCTTATTACACATAAACGAGGTTCTTGACTTCGGCAAGCCGCAAAATATGCGAAGCTTTGCTTCATCATAGGTACCCTCTTGTTCACTAAGAATTTTAGAAACATTAGGTGGGACTGAGTGCTGAAAAATCCAGTAGCACTTGAAGTAGCTAAGGATAATGTAACTGTGGACTATGAGTCCTGGATTGAGGAATTTTCTACCATTCACAACCAATTAATAGCTCATATCAGAGAGGTATTGGAGGAAGAAAGACATATGGGGAAAACTGTGCCAAATCTTGATAATTGGTATGATGGGGAATGTAGATCAGCCAAGAGTGAGCTTATTGTGGCAATCAAGTCAAAATTGTCGTTAGATATAACCTAAAGAAGGACCTGCCACCAGCAGGTGTTAAATAAAGCAAAAGGGGAATAGGACAGTTCACTATGGTAAATTTGCATAAAGCCCTCTCCAATAAAGATAATAAGTCCTTCTGGAAGACAGTTGTGGTTTGTCCAAATGGTGTCAAACCCACTCTCGACTTCTGTATTCAGCCCCAGGAATGGATGGCACACTTCGGACAGGCCTACTCCTCCAAATGGGATGCAGCCAAGGGTGACGTTATGGCTATGAAAACAAATACCATCCTTATGCCTAATAGCTTGACATTTTTGTTAAACGAAACACTAAAATATATACATTTTTGTATTTCAGTTTGTGCCCCAGGCCCAGATAGACTGCCAAAGGACAAATACAGGTAAAATCCAGAAATCTGGGGGGCCAAAACAACTTCCAACACAATTTTAGCTGGTATGGAGATTCCCCCTCCTGGACATTAGCAGAAATGATTACCATCTACAAGAAGGGGGATCAGGCAAAGCCAGCCAATTATAGGACCATAAGCCTAAGTGACACACTCCAAAACAAATCTGTCAACAAGTTCTGGCTTGTATCCAAAAGAGGATAAGCAATGAGAGTGCTTTCTGAGTGGCTGGCAGGTTTTGGGTCAAATGTGAGCACTGTGGACCAGATATTTGGCTTTACGTTGCCTTTGTTGACCTCCGCTCAGCGTTTGATTTGGTTCCCCGTGCTAAGCTATGAAGAGTCCTCGAGGAGATAGGGATACCGTCTCCCTTTTTGGACAACTTAGTGAGGCTACATGCTGACACACTTGTGCAGATGATGTGGGGGAAGGATAGGGCCCTAACATATCCTATTCATATTGACCGGGGGGAGGGTCAGGCAGATGTGTATTTTGGTGCCCACACTCTTTACACTATATATAAATGATGTAATTGGCTTTTTGGACAGGGACGTTTGCTGTGGACTGAAGATAGGAGGGCAGAGGGGCCCTGCACTCCTTTTCGCGGATGACATTTTGTTAATATCCAAGTCACTGCAGGGTCTTCAACAGCTCCTCAATTCTTTTCAAATGTTTTTTGTTGAGTGGGGCTTGGAGCTTAACACCTCCATGGCCAAATGCATTATTTTAACTAGGCAGACATCAACTTCCTTTAAGAGGAGGATGCTAGTTGGTGACACTCCTTTAGATGTGGTGGCAAGTTTTGATTATCTGGGTAACTCACAAAGAACAGGTGGAAGAAGCACAGTTGTCCTTGATTAAACACACTGCCTATATAGGGAAAATACACAGAAAATCCTCATCTAGAAGTGTGGCTCTGGCACTGGAAATATATAATGTAAAGACCCAAGGGGCGGCTTTAGATGGTACAGAGCTATGAGGTTGTTCCCACATAGAGAGCCTCTCCATAGTGGAGCAAAGGTCTAAAATAACTTTATTGAACCTGTAAGCACACTGCTGATCCCTTTATATCTAGACCGGCCCAAAAGAAAATCACCCACAAGATTGAGAGTGGAATGCTGATCTATTGGCATCGACCATGGACAACACCCACCCTTGAATCCTATCGGGAGGGAATCAGAGACATCTTGGTCCCACAGTGTGCAATGGAAAATTCTGTGGCTTTGTGCTATTAAGGCCCTACTTCTAAGGCTGAACGTGGGTCGATATTGGGTTTCGCCAGAGAGTATGTGCTTAATAGGCAAGTCCAGCATAAAAGCAATCTTTTGGGAGAGTGTGACAGTAGACAATGTTATGCAATGCAAGAGTTCCCTATCTGTAGCCTTTACTGATCAAAAGCCAGTGGCCCTTCATGAAAATACCATCAATGAAATTGTCCCTCCACTAGCCAGGAAACTCTACCTTCAGTTTAGGTATGTTACTCTACCTGTTAAATCATTCACTGGTAGATGGCAACTGGATAGTGATTCACACGATTATTTATATGTAGGCTGTGAAGGATGTTCCGAATCGCTTATTCATGCTTTGTTTTTCTACCCTTTTTTATTAAAAGATACGTGCAAAATGGATTTCCCCTTTGCAAAAAGCTAGGAGTAGGGAACACCAGGAAACTTTCAGATTATTGCAGTTTGATACCAGCCGGGTTGTGGGTTTTTTGTCTGACCAAGTTTTTAATGGCATTCTGGATAATGCGCGTGAAATTTACACAGTCAGTTTATAATTAATTAAATTAATTCCCTGATGTTTGGATATGCAATAATGTTGTAGACCTTAACCTTGGTGACTGTCCTTTCTATGTACTTTAGATAGTGATCATGTGCTTAGCAAACTTGTGGTTTTGATATTGCTCTTTTTTAACTAGTATTTTGGATGGAGTTTATCTCAAAATATTATAGCTTTATTTATTCTTGCATTTTTATGTTTATGTGTGATGTTGGTTGTTTTGTTTGTTTACACTTTATACTTATAATCCATAAAGATCAAGATAACGTTTTTTGATGATGATAATGATGATAGGTGTCAATCATGGTTCTAAGGGCACAAAATAGATATCTGTAATTTTATAGTTCTCAAGGGATGAGAATTCTTGGACACTGTGAGAAATTGGGTTGTTGGTTCACCGGGGTGTGAGCCATGGTCAAGCAACAGCCGCAATCCCTTGTAGGAAAAAGCCACTACATTAACCTGTGCTTACACCTAGGTAGCTTGGCACAAGAAGCAGCCAGGCTGAACTGGAGGCAATGTGGAAAGTATTTTAGCAGCACACAAACAGTAACAAAGTAAAAACACAACACAAGAAAAATGCAACACAAATTTGAAATAATAGAGAAACGTTTATACATTATGTGACACAAATACTACCAAAATCCAACCAGTAGAACTGTAGTTATGATTTTTTAAAGATTTTCATAAAAATTGCTCTAAAAAGCACAAAGCGCTAACTGCAGATTTCTGGTAGTGCTGGATGGGGTCAAAGTCATAAGTTCAGGCCGACTGCGATGGAGCGCAGGTAGGCTACAGTGAGCAGATTAGTCCAGCTGAAAGTTTACTCTCTCAAATCAGTGCCAAGAGTCCCATTTGTGGTGGAGGAGGGGGGCAAGGAGCAGGGAGAGCGTTGCAGGAGGCTCCCAGAGTAGCGCAAAGAGCAGCCCATGCATCGTAGTCAGGTGATGCTGCAGCTTTGACAGTCACCATGAGTGGTCAATGCTGATGCACAAAAAGATGGCTTCTGGAGCTTTGCATTGAATGGTGGCGCAGGTGGTGATGTCTTGTCACATACAGGTCCATGCACGAAGAGCCAAAACACTTAAATACAGCTCTCTCATGCCATACCAAGGGTGCAGGACCCGGGGGCCACCACTTGGGGGTCAGAAACCCACTTCACCTCGGGCCAGGTGCTGGTTCAGGGTGTTGTGGAGCCTTTTATGTCCCTGCGGCTCAGATCAGCAGGCCAGCAGACTAGCCCTTGGAGCCACTGTGGTATCCCTAATTCAATATGAAGTTGCAGATTCAGTTCTGCTCTCCCAGGCAAGAGGACAGCAGCAGAGCAGCAGTTCACCAAGGCAACGGTCCAACAGGGCAGTAGCCCAGCAGAGTAGCAGCCTTTTCAGCAGCCCAGCGGTCTTTCTTCCCTGCTGAGTCCATACATTCAGAAGTATACTGAAAAGTTAGTGCCTGTGGTCCTTTTTGAAAACCCTGGTGCCCTCCTTCCAGAGGATGGGAGAAGTTTCTAGACAGTGGCTTCTAAGTGCATGGGAATTCCTGACACTTGCCCTGGCTCAAGCTGGCTGCAGTGAGAATGTGGAGGTGATAGGTCCTTTGTGTGAAGCCAGAGCACACCCAATTCAGCTGCAAGTGGGGCTGTCCTCAGCTTTAAGCATGGGCGGATCTAGCGGATCTCGCGTACGCGAAATTGCGGATTTACGGATTCGCAATCCGCGAAGATACGCGAACTCTAGCAGATTTGCGGATTTTCCCGTTTTTTGTGTTGGCGCGCGTTCGCGCCGATTTTGGGACAAGTTCGCAATTGCGAACTTACTTTTCGGCTCGCAACGGCCGCGACTATGTTGTTTCTACGTCTGGTTTATCATCACAGGTTCACAGCACCCTCTGTTTCACCACTGCCACCCTCTGGGACACCCATGCCACCCTCTGGTACATCCTCACTGCCACCCATTAGGTTTATTTATCACTGTAGATTATGGTGGTTGAAAAAAGCAAGCACACCTGCCCTTCTTCAACTGCCATCAATTAATTTGTGGGTCATTAATGTGTCAGTAATTTTGAAAGTTCCAGTCTGGCTGGCACCTGCTTCCTTCCTTATCTGTAATTTGCTTTTTGTTGCAGTGAAATTTTTTTTCACAGGACCTTTATGGTCTACTTGTAGCTATTCTATGAGCCTGCTGTTTGGGTCATAGCAGGGTCATAGAATAGTTGCAAACTCTGGAGGGGCCCCTCAGGAAGCACTACCTTGAATGTTACTAATGTTAAGTTTGAACTTTTGCACCTGCTCATTGCTTTCAGTTTAGCTAAAATCGTTTTTTCTGCAATTTCGCGCGTTTTTTGGGGCGCGAATCCGTGCGAGATCGATTTCGGAAGCCGCGAATGCGTGCGAATACAAAATTGTTTTTTTTGCGACGTGTATGTTCGCGTGATCTTGCGCGTGTTCGCGAGGCGCTTCTAGCTATACGTTTGCCAAGTTACCCTATCGGTCGTACACGGGCGCGGCCATCTTGTTTGCGTGACGTAATTCCGTTTCCGGCCGCTATGTGTAATCTCGCAAAGTGTGCTGCTCGCTAGTACAATTTCGCGCGTGCTCGCGAGGAAAATCTCGCGCGAACTTACCCACGCGGTCGTGAACGGGTGCGGCCATCTTGTTTCTCATTCATTGCTATGGTTCTGGGCATGCTTTCTCTATCCTCTCTCAATCTCTGCCATCCTTTGCTTGTTTGAAGTTTATTTGATCTAATTTTACTTATTATCTATCCCTCTATTTTTCTAGCTCTATATTTTTGTGTTTTCTGCTGCTTTTAGTTACTTTTAAACTACTTTTTTAAACTCTTTTCTTTTCTTCTTCACTATTCTATTTCTTGTTTATCATTTAACTGTATTTCTGCCCAGACCATGGTAAAGGGAGCTGGGAAGCACCCTAAGAAGGGGAAGGGTCCCGCACCCCGTGCCCGGCTCCCGTGCGGGCGTTTGAGGGGGGAGCAAGTGGTCCCGCGGGAGATCTTCAGCGCGGAGGAAGTGGCGGCACTCATCTTCCACGTCCAGCGCCGCCTCCCCAAGACGATCCTGGGAGGCGGCAAGATCGCGACTGGCTATGGCATCCGGGAGCGCCGCAAGCGGTGGGAGAAGGTGTGCCGGGCCATGTATAAGCTCTCTGGGGTCCGGCGCACATATAACCAGGCCACCCACCGCTGGACCGATGTCATGGACCGGGAACGGGACTTGCTGGACGCGCTCGGCGTAGAGGTCCCCGGGCTTGGTGAGTAGTAGTAGCTATTCATTTACTACTCTGTTTTATCCGGCTCTGTTATTTGCAAATCTTTGTTCTTTACCAAGAGCAATAATGCTGCCGATTACATTGAGGTAAATTATATTTCAAAATCTTCTATGCATTTCAGGTGCACTGCTCTCCTTCTCAGTAGCCTTGCTTGCTACTATGCTTCTTTGTTTTGTATGTTGTGTTCAGAAGCATTTCATTGGCCTGAGAAATTATGTATGAGTGTAGTGTAAAGATAAGAACTGCGTAATGCTAGACACTAAGGGTCATATTTTCAATTACCGGCGCATCCCTGCAAAGTAGCAGGGATGCGGCAGTAATTGTGTGCCATGCCACCACCACCCATTGGCCCAAAACGTCACAGAAGCCTTACGCATCTGTGCCGTAAAGGCAGCGCATTGCTGGAGTTGCGTGCCAACGATGGCGCAGCTCCAGCAATGCTCTGGGGTACCCTATCTCCCCAATGCTGCATCAAGCCGTACGTCGGCTTCAAGCGCGCAGGGTTTGAGTCATGCATCATTGTCCTAAAAGTGACTGATTGACATCTTGTAGATTTCCCTCAGCCACTTTTAGGATTCGTTCCTGCGCAGGTACGCCCTCCCTTGCGCCGGAACGCCCCCTGATGGCGCAGGGCTTTACAACGTGATGCATCGCCCATATGCCCATATGTGTTTTTTTTTAATATATACGCCGCACCAACACCATGGCGAGTCTTTTGTTCTGCCGCTGCGTCACAAAAGGCACGCAACAATGGAGGAAAATGAGCCGCAAGGGACTTCTAAATCAGCCCCAATAGACTGAAGTCCAGTCCTTCCTTTAGACACATGGCTATAAGAAGAAATAGTGGCGGTGGTGGGTGGATTGATAGTTTGAGTATTCACTGATCTGCAAGCAGGATGGACTTTGTCTGTCACTTCGCGTGCTGCGGACTGCTGCCTGCAGTGCCAGGCCTAGGCAAACCTCTTTAGTAGTCTGTTTATTGAGTTACATAGGAACTTTCTAAGTCAACGTTCCGCAAATCAGGCAATACAAATAACGTAGTATACCACATGAGATAGATCCCGTGGAATAGTTGTCTATCTATTTGCTATTTCTCCAAAATATTTTGTTATTGTTCTTTTGAAATGTTTGATTTGGTTGAAAAATCTCATCCATGTTTTCTGGTTTTTCTTTCTTTCATGTTGTACATCAGCTCCCCCCAAGGGCAAGAGGACACAGGAGGAGGGTGCTGAGGATGCAGGCCAGGATCGGGCAGGCGAGGGCTCCTTTGCTGGCCCCAGTAAGTTTACATTTTAATAAAGAGTACCTATTTTTTCCTAGCGTTCCTCATTCGATTTTTTCTAAATCGTCTTTGATCTTCTTGTAGACTGGATATAAATTCTTATCCTGCCTCGAATATGACTCCCTGTGGTATTACTAGACTATTCTTATTAGTCTGTCTGTGTAGCTAACTAAGATTGGACATTTGGCAATTCCATTGGACTCCCATTCTATTCAGCAATAGCTCTATGCACTGTCTCCTTACTGACTAGATAGTGTGGCAGAGTCATTCAGCTCCCGAAGTCACCGATTATTGATCCCCAATGATCTCTAGATTATCGTACGCAGGACAAGAGAGTACGGAGTCACAGCACAGTCAAGAAGTGTCAGAGGCACTCATGCTTGCAAAAATTCCAAAACCTTTAGCTCATCCACTCTAGTCTGGAGGAACAAAAACCACAGAGTCTATTTAAGTTTAAAAGCTTTATTAAAAGTAAACACATTTATTAAAATCTACTTTGTCATAAAACTATTTAACTGAAAACGGAAAAGTGGTTAGTGCTGACGATTAATTGGACACATTTCTTGTGGTCGAGCCGAGCTCTCACCTGGTTTGAACTTGATCCTGGTCGTGTTCTTAGGAGTCAAGCTTCTGTCTGTTAGGAGAAAAAGTGGTGCGTGTTAAAAATCAAAAGCAAGCATTCATCAGTTGTGCATAAAAGTGCAGCAAGACAACAGCCTTCCCTGGAAAATGGGACATTTTTACTTTGGAGTAGACAGTCACAAATTATTACATTGTATTCAGTTTTTTTAACATTTCTCCTAGACCAAATGTTATATAGTAGTGAGTGGTGTATTCTAACATTCTTAAATGTACTTTGTAGGTGTAACATCTGGTGACGGGGCCAGCGCGGAGGTGGCTGTGTTGGGCGAGGACTCGGCGGACTCTGGGGAGGAGGCGGTGCAAGAGCCGGCGGACGGTCCTGTGGGGGTTCAAACGGTGGTGGCGGAAACAGGTAAGCTATATATTCCTTACCTATTGAGATTGAAGACTGCATAGAGTGCTTTCTGCACGGGTGTATTACAAATCAACCAGGTAGTAGCCTCCTCGAAATGTACTTCGACTTAGCTGTGAAGTTTTTGGTGAGAAGAATCCCAATAAGTTCTTAGACGAACGTGATGGATGGGATGAACGAAAAGCGAAAGAAGGGTGTAAGTAAGTGGGACGCGAACTTGTATGATGGCTGGCAAAGAAGAACGATATGTGTTTGCTTGGCCCCCGAGGTGGCTGGGAAGGAAAGAATATGGTATGGTGCATGGCTGGGTCAATGATGAAGCAAGGATGGGTGGAAGGACAGCAGCCTGGGTGGGTGAAACAGAAACTGTATGTGTGCGTATACTTTGACTGAATGGATGCCTGGAGCATGGTATTCTCTGACTCTTAGATAGCACATGTGTATCTAGAGAGAGTAGATGGTCGCCAGATGAAGTAAGTGTTACCTTGAAGAGCATGTACCACCGCACCCGCACGTCCGTTCCAGTGCAGGGAAGGCAAGGAAAAGAAATTGTAAATGTGTCCAATACTACCATGAATAGTAGCAGTACTTTGTATTGCGTCTGCAATCACAGCATATATCTGGTTATTACGGTGGACACTCCGTACCTCTCTTAATAACTTTAGTTTACTTGTAGTACGTCATTCATGTGTGGGTGTATCACTGTTCACTCAATATTAAGCAAAGCACCTAAAGTCATCCCATATGTCATCAAATACGTCCCATGTGAAGTGATAGATAATCAAATTAGTTAGCTTCTTCATTTTCCTTTTCTAGTACTCATTTGCACTGTAGGGTGAAAGGTAAATTAATTAAGCAGTAGCCCTTGTAACAGAGTATTCTCAGTGCCACCCGTAATAGAAAAGTAATAGCTTCACCACCTGCATGTACTGGACCGGTACAGTAACGCAAGTCTGTCTCACTCATCATGGTGTGCAACTTTTTTTCTCGGGTGCAAGTTCACTGTGCTGTCCATGTCATACTGCCGGCTTGCATAAGATAACGTACCAATTTCCCTAAACAAGAGAGAAGAAGAAGAATAAGACTGGTGTACTGTCATAGTCGACTGTAATGGAAGTCCATAGTGGTCGTAGAATTTGTTCTTTAAACTACCACTAATGTTAGAGCAAGGATGCAGAAGTGGGAGGTTACATAGATACTGTCCTCAATAGTTATGTACTGTGCTTTCAATTTGCTACTTGTACTGTGACCCAACTTTCGGCTCAATCACTTTGTGTTATTAATGCTAAGGAGCATTGGTTACAGACTATGTCTTTCTTTCTTCATATAGTTGCTCCTTCCAAATCAACAACACGGAGGGAGCAGGCTAGAATGGCCCGGCAACGGAGGCTGGAGGCCACTGTCGCCGAATATCGGCGGCTGGTGGCCCTGGAGGAGGAGGAGGACACGCAGTCGAGCGGGGCAACAACAACATCCTCGACTGTGACCACTGCATCCTCCTCCGTGACTAAGCCAGCGGGACCGAGCCGTGCTAACAAAGACAACCGCCACCGCCAAGCAACAGAAATACCAACTGCCCCCCACAGGAGCTGCAAGGAACGCCAACGCCGCCTACGAGTCCGAATGTCCAACCTGGAGCAGGAGGTCCTGAAGTATAAGAACTTGGTTAAGGGCCTCCGCTCCGAGCTTGCCACCCTCCGCAAGGAGTATGATGCCCATGCCGCAAAATGCACCAGCACCAGCACCCTCCAGTAGTGGAGTGTCCCTTGCCCTTTTTTTATAGACTTTTGGGGGGTGGGATTTGGGAGTTGGGATCGTTTTGGGACGTTTCAAAGACAATCGTTGGGGTTAGGGTGGGTGAGGGAGATTATTTTGTTAGGGCTACATAAATATATTTTTAAACTTTATCTGACCATACCTGTTTTTTACTGCTTTTCAGTCTGGTGGGTGGGGGGCGGGGGTGTAACAGTAACTTTGTTTTCCTGAACAGTCGTAGGACTTTAGTAGTACAACCGTCAATCTCTTGTCTACTCCGAAATAATACTCCATTATACTACCTCCCACCAAACGCTTATCTTACCTGTAATTTGTGTTAGAAATTAGGGCTAGGCCCAGGGCTGGCTCCACGTGAAATGGGGATTAACGTTGTCAATCCTGGGCGGGTGACATTTCCTCATTGCGGTGGTACTAGTGGTGTGACACAGTGGCAGTTGCATGCCTATGGAAAAAAAGAAAACGAAACCTTGTTTGTCCTTACTGTAGCATTACAACGGTTACGGTACGATCGAGAATATAGCAGGTGACAGACAGAACAGTGCCATAATGTAGCCTAACAAATGGTAAAGTATTTGCTTGCAAGTATAACTAGTACTTGCGTTGAATTTATTTGACATTGGCTACTACTACTAGAAGATATAGTACTGAAGCTGAGTAAGTCTAGAAGATATCCTCGTATTCCTTCACCAGCCTGTTGCTATGACCTTATCCTCCCCAGCAAGTGTGTGGAATTATTGATGTCATTTTAGTCAGACATCAAGCAAAACAACACAGCCCGGGGGAAGAGGGTTAGGGTTTGTAAAATGGATGGGAATGGGGGTTTCTTTTTGGGTAGGTTTTGTTGAGAGAAGAAAAGAAAAGCAGAGCATGGACAAACAATAATTGAAGATAAAGACAATCTTTGGTTACAAAGTAAAGCTAAGCACATGCAGTCACACTCATAGAATAAAACAATGGATACTGTATCTGTATTGCGTATGTTGTTGGAGTTGTCCTTGAATTTGGTAAGTAAGTTGCATGCAGCAAACAATTCCTCCTATTGGCGGCACTCCTCCATTCCAGCTGACGCTTCGTCCATCAATGTTGGTGACCACTGACAGAAGACACCCTGTCCACTGCCTGCCTGGCGGATGTTGACTGAAACCCGGCCTGTAATTATTGAACGGAAAACAGGAAGTGCTATTACAATACCACGGATAAATAAATAAAAGGTATGTACGCTGTGTGGTTCAAAATGTGACACTTTGATTTCCCTAATAGACAGTACAATATTTTTGAAATTGCGTGCTCTGTCTGAGTCACCTTTTTAAGGATAAATAAGTATGGCCAAAATATTATAGCGATCTTTCCCCTCAAGGTAGGTGTACTGTAAACTGTGTTTTAGAACAAAATTTGACCTTCCCAGCAATGCTCCCACCAAGACCCTTACTAAAGCCAGTCGCAAAAATGTAGAAGAACCCCAATCAGATCTCCAAAAACGAGGCCTAGCAGAAAAATGGTTACAAAACGTACTTTGAAAGTAACAGTAGGCCCAAATACAGACCGTGGATTGTATTCAAACCACTTGCAAGCAAGCAAAAGTATCTATAGCCAGCATCGCTCCAACAGTGCTCTACAACACCAGAACTGCGTTGCAATAGAACCCCCCGAAACACATGCAATCTGCTGCTAGGGCTAACCCTAACGAACCCTAACTTACAAAAAGTGCCAAAACTGGTGTTTCCTTCAGGATTTTGTCCAAAACACTTCTATCCGGTATTAGACCTTCCCAGGAATGCCCCAGGCAAGACCCGCCAACCCACCCGGAAAAAACCACCCGACAACACCCCCAAACAGCGAAAAAGCTAAATCTCATACTTACAATATCTCTCGGCCTTCGGTCCAAACGCGGCGCTGTGCAGCTAGGTCATCATCATCATCAATCATCATAACTCCTGTTTTCCACCACGGATTTCCTGAAAAGCAAATGCAATCAAGATTAGATTGTCGCAGCAGTGCTTCGACAGAGACCCCGGCCGCAACCCACCCACGAACAGCAGGAAGCCCCCCAAAACGCTACATTGAGCAAGATGACAGAAGAAATAGCAAAAAAAAGGCTGTTCCTTCAGGATTTTGTCCAAAACACTTCTATCCGGTATTAGACCTTCCCAGGAATGCCCCAGGCAAGACCCGCCAACCCACCCGGAAAAAACCACCCGACAACACCCCCAAACAGCGAAAAAGCTCAATCTCATACTTACAATATCTCTCGGCCTTCGGTCCAAACGCGGCGCTGTGCAGCTAGGTCATCATCATCATCAATCATCATAACTCCTGTTTTCCACCACGGATTTCCTGAAAAGCAAATGCAATCAAGATTAGATTGTCGCAGCAGTGCTTCGACAGAGACCCCGGCTGCAACCCACCCACGAACAGCAGGAAGCCCCCCAAAACGCTACATTGAGCAAGATGACAGAAGAAATAGCAAAAAAAAGGCTGTTCCTTCAGGATTTTGTCCAAAACACTTCTATCCGGTATTAGACCTTCCCAGGAATGCCCCAGGCAAGACCCGCCAACCCACCCGGAAAAAACCACCCGACAACACCCCCAAACAGCGAAAAAGCTCAATCTCATACTTACAATATCTCTCGGCCTTCGGTCCAAACGCGGCGCTGTGCAGCTAGGTCATCATCATCATCAATCATCATAACTCCTGTTTTCCACCACGGATTTCCTGAAAAGCAAATGCAATCAAGATTAGATTGTCGCAGCAGTGCTTCGACAGAGACCCCGGCTGCAACCCACCCACGAACAGCAGGAAGCCCCCCAAAACGCTACATTGAGCAAGATGACAGAAGAAATAGCAAAAAAAAGGCTGTTCCTTCAGGATTTTGTCCAAAACACTTCTATCCGGTATTAGACCTTCCCAGGAATGCCCCAGGCAAGACCCGCCAACCCACCCGGAAAAAACCACCCGACAACACCCCCAAACAGCGAAAAAGCTCAATCTCATACTTACAATATCTCTCGGCCTTCGGTCCAAACGCGGCGCTGTGCAGCTAGGTCATCATCATCATCAATCATCATAACTCCTGTTTTCCACCACGGATTTCCTGAAAAGCAAATGCAATCAAGATTAGACTGTCGCAGCAGTGCTCCCAGACACCAAAAAATACCCACAAACAGCCGGAACCCCGCCAAGGAGCACCTCAAAGGCAAGCAAGTCAGCAAAAACGGCAAGAAATTTCCACCTCATATTTGGTCCAAAACACTTTTGTCCATTATTAGAGCTTCACAGCAATGGGCCCAAATCCGTCAACTCACCCGCAAAGAAGTACAACACCCCCACAAGTGCTGAGTCTTTCTTCATTGGGCGTAATCCAGCACTCTGCTTTGAGGGAAATCGCATTCTGGAGGAGGAGGATAGAGGAGCATGTTCTTCAGAACTTGTGAACCTGAGGAATGTAGACTGCGGCACCTTCAAATCAATAAGCAAACAAGTGAAGACAGTTCTGATGATGGTCTTGTTTTTGGGATTAGGTGATTAAAGTTTGAATTAAATTAACTGTGCAAAACAAAGAAAGAGAGACACAAAGCACACAGGAATAAAAGTGAATAAGGACGAAAAAGAAAGTTCTTGATTGATTGTCTCATTTTCAGGGCTCGGTGTCAGGGAATAAGAACAAGATTTCGTCATCATACTCTGCGAATTCAGGCTGGATGAGGTCAGTGCCACCGAACAGAGAACAAATCCCCTCATCTACGTTGCCGTCCTCCTCGTCTTCATGCGGCGTGCTTTCTCGTACTTTGTAATTTGGTGGTATGAGGTGCTGATTCATCTTGATCATTGTCAGCCGCTCCACATTTTTGGGCGAGAGGCGGCTCCGTTTGGGAGTTACAATGCCACCAGCAGCACTGAAAACACGTTCAGAAGACACACTTGCGAGTGGGCAAGACAAATAGTTTATACAATTGTTTTTTGCCATGCCAATACTGCAATGGCTCATCATTAAGAAAGACCTCTGTTGAGTCATTCAGATAGTCCTGCACCATCGACTCAAGGTCATCAGCGGTTCCTCCACTTTGCTTACTTTTTGCTGTGCCTGTGACTTTTTTTCGAGAACCATACCCAAGCAAACTTAGCAAATCCTCTACAGCAGCCACTGTTTTTGTTGTGTGTGGTGCAGATGATCCAGTTGCCGGTGTCTTTAACGGCTGAGAGGTCACTTCAGCCACAGGTGCAGAAGTGGATTCTTGTGACTGGGGATGGCCTGCTGATGCTGATGCTGATGTACTGGCTTCTCCTTCAATAACCTGCCGTTCTTTTTCAAACCTCTTGGCTGACCAGGCTAACCAATGTTTGTACTTTTGAACATCTGCATCAGCAAAAGGAAAGAATGCTTCGTCTTCCAGCGCCTTTTTGTAGCGTGGATCCAGAATAGTAGCACAAATGTAATGCTGTTCTGAGTTGATCATTTTAAGACGTTCATCACCACGTAGGCGCTCTAATAATTTCTCAGACAAAATAAAATGGTCTTTTTTTTTTCATCTTTTTCAAACTCAGAAGACACCGCCATCAGTTGGTGCTCCAGCATGCACAACAATGGGATAGCTTTTCCCAAATTACAGTCCTCCTGGCTGACTGCACGCGTGAAGAACTCAAAAGGACGAAGCATGTCTGTCAGGCTTTTAACTATGTCCCATTGCGCCGCACCCATCCGCATGTCCTCCTTCTGAGATGTAGCCTCTGTGAAGAAATAGTGATCGAGTACCGTATACTGCTCATACAGACGCTCAAGCATGTAGAAGGTTGAGTTCCAACGTGTTGCCACCTCCTGGATGAGTGCTTTCACTGGCATTCCACGTTGAAGTAGCAGTCTCCGCAGATGCTTCCGGGCTTTAAAAGAATGGCTGAAATGGTTGCACATTTTGCGGCAGGTGGCCATTACCTCGAACGCTGGACTCTGTTTATCACTCAAGAATTTTTGAACTACCAGGTTGATACAGTGCGCCAAACACGGCACTCTAAAATGGTCACCCTTCAACATGGCCTTAACTACATTGGCGCCATTATCCGTGGAAACATAACCAATCTTGCGTTTTAGGGGGGATAGCATTTTCAAGACCTTTTTGTTAAACTCTTCCAAAAGGTTTTCTGCTGTGTGACTTTTCTCCAAGCCAAACATGGCTAGTGTTGCATGTTTCCGAGCAGCTTTGAAAACTTTGTCCGGGTCAACACCTGCGTTTAGCTTTGCTTTAACACCTGAAAAAGAGACCCAGTGTGCAGTGATGCACATGTAATCAGCGCCTGCGCCACTGGTCCACATGTCTGTTGTCAGATGTATTGTGTGAACAGCACTCTTCTGCAAAGCTGCCCCAATCGCCTCCAGCACATCTTCATGTAGTGCTGGAACCGCAACTCTGGCAAAATAGAACCGGCTCGGAACCTTCCATTTAGGGCAGAGCGTTGCCACTAATTCAAGAAAACCTACCGCTTCTACAAAAGAAAAAGGTAGAAGGTCCACAGCTAGCATTTTAGCCAGCTTAGTGTTATACAGACGCGTCAGTGGGTGGTTGCGTTCATATGGCACGTCTGAAGTAAGCATTGTTCTAATGTTGCCCTGGACTAAGCATTTACGGGCTGAGAATGACTTCGTTGACCCAATTTTGCTCGCTGGTGAACTTTTGTGCGTTGGTGTCTCACTCGCTCCAACACTCTTAGTGTGCCTCACATTGGGTGTGCTGCTGACAGGGGTACTGGGTGTAAGGGAAGTGTTTGACACGTCTTCTTCCTGCTCGTCATCATCAGATGAAACATCAACGTTTCCTTGAATTCGGCCTTTCTTGATCGCATCTAGGTGCGCAAACCATTTGACAGTGTGCTGTCTCCTAAGATGACCTCTCTGGCCTCCGGTACCATAGTTGGTACCTGGCTTACCACGACTAACTGCTTGCTTACAAATGGTACAAATGGCAAACTTTGGATTTTTTGGACAAACAGTAAAGAAGTCCCAAACTGGGGACTTGAAGTGTCTGTGGGAGATGGAGGAGGCGGCGATACTGGTGGTGGTGGTCATGAAGCTAATGCCAGATGAAGTGGAGGATCTGGATTGCCCAACTTTTGTACGTTTTGCACTTTCACCGCCACTAATTAAGGTCGAGGTTGACGGAGGTCTCTTCTTGCCAGAAAGAAATATGGAAGCGGGACGAGTTGGTGTACTACTTAACTCCAATGATTGTGGTGTTTCCACTGCCTCCTCATCGACAACATCATCATCATCATCACGCTCAGCAGCTCTTTGGGCTAGGGTCAAAATGTCTGTTTGCTGCATGCCCGCTGGGGCTGCAGTGACCTTTATGATGACTGGGTCGTCGTTGGCAGAGTCTTCATCAGCAGCAGTATCCGCCACTTCTTGTTGAGACTCATCACACTCCATAACTCTGAGACTTTGGACGAGCTTCCTTTTACGCTTAACTACCTTTGTCGGATCATGGTGTGCCTCACTCTCAGACGGCTGTGGTGCTGGTTCCCAAGTTTGACCCGTATCATCAGAAGGAGGTGTGCTTGAAGAAGATGTAGACACCACCCTTGATCTCTTCCTTGCTAGGGGTGTGGAAGACAATGAAGGATCATCAGGAGGAGTGGCTTCCTAAAATGATACCTCGCCTTGATTGTCGATTTCCTGATGTGCCCCTACTTTGGGAGGAACAACTATTGTGGGCACTTGTGACCCTCCATGCACCTCTGCTTGCGCATCTCCTTGCGCTGCCTCTCCTTCCACATGTACTTGGGCTTGTACTTGCACATGTGATTGTTGTTGCGGCTGTGGTTGTTCAACACTCGTCAGATGAGCTACAACAACCTGTGTTGATTGAGGGACATTGCTGCTGCTTTCTTGCGATGAGCCAACATCACTGGTCGATGGTGATTGAACAACTATACTGGCTGCCTCTGCAGCACTCAAGGGCTTGGACTTAAGTTGGCGTGGTGGTGGTGGTGGCACTGAGCCCAATGGAGCGGGGGTGCTGCTGCCACCTTGGTCCCCAGCAGATCCCGCTGCTGCTGCTGCAGGCATACTTTTTTTTTTACTCCCAAAAAAAGGGGCGGGCAGCACACCAGTGTCCTTGGTAACTTGCTTCTTCTGCTCCTTACTGGCACCTTTCTTGCTAGAGGAGCTACGGGTTACTTTTTTTGGGGCCATCTTCTTCAGAGCAGGTCAGCAGGCAGCAGTTGCACGAGTTGCAGAGGGTTCTGTGTCCAGACGTGACGTCGCGTGACGTTATGCTGCACACACACACCGCTGCAGGACTTCTTCCTGGCACTGGTGGTTCTCTTGAGTCTTCTTGTGCACCTAAAAGCAATGGAAGACAGAGGAACATCAGTTCAGTTATACACCCCAAAAAATCGAAAAAACACAGAAAAATGAGCACAATCCCATGCCATCCATGATGTTTACATTGAAGACACCCCACAGAAAGACTAGGGACATGCAAGTATGCAACACTCACTACCCCTGGGCATAATGGATGAAAAGTAGGCAAAATAAGTGCAGGCCTCAGACACTGCCTCTCCTCAAAATGGCCCCTTACACCCCAAGCACATGTTGCCTGTACCAGCCAGCACTCAAGATGGCCACCACCACCACCCACATGGCCAGTCCACATCAACAGTACACCCCCAAAAAACAGAAAAACAGCCAGAAATCACCACAATCCAATGCCATCCATGATGTTTACATTAAAGGGAGTGAGACCACACCACAGGCACACTCAGTCCATGCACCACCACCCCTGGGCAAAAGGCCACACCAGCAGCCCCCCAAAAACGACAAAAAACAATAAAATAAGCACAATCCCAGCCCATCCATGGCCTCAATTATGTTTAAATTCAAGAAGACACCCCACAGAAAGACTAGGCCCATGCAACACTCACCACCCCTGGGCAAAGGGCCCCAACAGCAGGCCCAAAAAAACGTCAAAAAACAATAAAATCAGCACAATCCCAGCCCATCCATGGCCTCAATGGTGTTTAAATTCAAGAAGACACCCCTCAGAAACACTAGGCCCATGCAACACTCACTACCCCTGGGCATAATGGATGAAAAGTAGGCAAAATAAGTGCAGGCCTCAGACACTGCCTCTCCTCAAAATGGCCCCTTACACCCCAAGCACATGTTGCCTGTACCAGCCAGCACTCAAGATGGCCACCACCACCACCCACATGGCCAGTCCACATCAACAGTACACCCCCAAAAAACAGAAAAACAGCCAGAAATCACCACAATCCAATGCCATCCATGATGTTTACATTAAAGAGAGTGAGACCACACCACAGGCACACTCAGTCCATGCACCACCACCCCTGGGCAAAAGGCCACACCAGCAGCCCCCCAAAAACGACAAAAAACATAAAATAAGCACAATCCCAGCCCATCCATGGCCTCAATTATGTTTAAATTCAAGAAGACACCCCACAGAAAGACTAGGCCCATGCAACACTCACCACCCCTGGGCAAAGGGCCCCACCAGCAGGCCCAAAAAAACGACAAAAAACAATAAAATCAGCACAATCCCAGCCCATCCATGGCCTCAATGGTGTTTAAATTCAAGAAGACACCCCTCAGAAACACTAGGCCCATGCAACACTCACTACCCCTGGGCATAATGGATGAAAAGTAGGCAAAATAAGTGCAGGCCTCAGACACTGCCTCTCCTCAAAATGGCCCCTTACACCCCAAGCACATGTTGCCATAAATTCAAGAAGACACCCCACAGAAAGACTAGGCCCATGCAACACTCACCACCCCTGGGCAAAGGGCCACACCAGCAGGCCCAAAAAAAGGACAAAAAACAGCACAATCCCAGCCCATCCATGGCCTCAATGGTGTTTAAATTCAACAAAACAGTTGTATCATGCACCCCTAACCAACCCTGGTCCTACTGGATACTGTGGCTACCCACAATATAATTTATTTAATGTTCTGAAAAAGTTCCAAAATTTTACTTGCAGCAACTGTAATGCCCCAAACAAACTTACTTGTGAAAGTTGATTTCTAATCCAAAAGTAATCCAAAGACAGTCAAAAAGGCCTCAAATCCAAATATCCAGCAGCACCCACAAAAAGTAATCCTTCCAGCTCCAGATCCAAATGAAAGTGACCAGGAGATGGACAAAGCACTGGGAGGAGCCTGCTGGACAGGAACAGGAAGTTGGAGACTGTGGGGCACTTCCTTCCTCCCCCCCCCCCCAAAATGGACTCCTTGCAAAAAAAAAGGCCATGCAAATGTCAACCTGAGGAGTGATTCTGATAAAAATCATAATTTTCTGAAGTTTTATCCTGTTTGCTGGTGATTTTCTTGTGCGAAATTGCAAAATCTCTATTTCGCAAGTGCGAGATTGTTCCTTTCCGCCGCAACTACGTGTTCGCAATTGCGAACTCTCGCGAGTTGTGCTGTGCAAGGTGGCAAGCAGCGATTACGTATTCGCGGGCGCCAAACTCCCGCGGGAACACGCAGCAAGATCTAAAATGGCGCGTCACTTGCAAAGAAAAACAACTCGGCAAACGCTAAATGACGGAAAGTGAACGCCGTGCACCACGCCGCGCGCCGCAACCAAGCAAAAAATCCGCCGCGAGCGGATTCACGGATTTTCGACAAATTCGCGAGCGTTCGCGGATTGCGAATTTGCCGAAAATCCGAAAAATCCGCGAGCGGAGCGGATTTTACGCCCATGCTTACTCAGCTTTACCCCCTCAGCCTGCCAGCAGATGCCCATCATGGCACACCTAATCTCTCTATTGTGTAACTGTCTGGGAGGAATTCACAAAGTCAAACTGCCAGCTGCACCAAGCCATATGACTCAAGACAGGTTATAGGGACAAGAACTAAGAGCAGAAAAATGCTAATTTTCTAAAAGTGTAATTTTCAAAATTGTAATAAAAAAACGACTTTGCCATTAAATTAGGCTTTTCATTACAATTCAAATATGCCAAACATGGCATAGCTACAGGCTCCCAATTGGAAGTTTCAGCTTATTAAGTGTAGTAGTCGGTGTTCAATTACGCAGATGACCTCCAGCTTGTCTTTGACCTTTCTTCTGCCTCTCACTCCCTATCCTTTTTTCGTTCCACCATGGTCTTCATTTCTGGGTGGATGAGCGCCAATCACCTCAAGCTCAATCCAGATAAGACTGAGCTTGTTCTGACTGGCGGCTCATCCAGCCCTTGGTCCTCTGCTTTTTGGCCCCCCTCCCTCGGTCTCCCTCCCACCCCGGTCGCCTCTGTCAAAACCTTGGGCATCAAGGTTAGCCAGGACCTGTCCATGCATGGCCAGGTCAGTGCTGTCGTATCTTCCTGCTTTCTTTCTCTTCGGTTGATCCGAAAAATCTCTCGTTTCTTCTCCCTTGAATCTCTTAAAATTATCATTTCTGCCCTCATCACTTCCCGCCTTGATTATGGTAACAGCTTGTTCATGGGCATTCCTGCCTACGAAACCCGCCGTCTTCAAGCAATCCAAAATCAGGCTGCCCGTCTCATCTTCCACTTACCCAAAACTTCTCACATCACTCCTATCCTCAAATCCCTTCACTGGTTACCAATCCCGCAGAGATCCTTGTTTAAATTAGGGTGCCTTGTTTATCGGGCCCTTGATCGCTCGGCTCCGGCGTTCATCAACTCTCTTATTTCCTCCTACACCCCTGCCCGCACTCTCCGCTCATCTTCTTCTGCCCTCCTCACGGTCCCCCGCTTCCGCAAAACTCGCACTGGCGGTTCTAGATTTTCTGTCCTAGCACCCCGGTTCTGGAACTCACTCCCTCTTTCTTTGCGTTTTATTCCTATCTTTTCACACTTTCGTAAAGCGCTTAAAACATTTTTGTTTGCCTTGGCCTACCCCTGTTAAAATCCTTCCTGGCGCCGCTTGTTCTGTCCCTTAGACTTCTCAGCGCCAGGAAGCCGTTCGGCCATCGTGCGCTCTATCAATAATTTCATTCATTCATTCATTCATTCATTCAGTAGTAAGGAATCGCCAATATTATCCAATGGGAGGTACAGGCATCCCAGTTTTTAAAAACATATTTAGGAGTTCTTTTCTACCAGGTAAAGTAAAACTTAAAAGTACATGTCATGCCTTTTAATTACAATGAACCATGCCATTTGGGTGACCTACGGCCTACCTTTTGGGTGACATATGTGTAATAGAATGACAGTTTAAGGTTGGCAAGTGGGATTTCTTGCCAAGTCAGCATGGTACTTTAAAACGGCACTCAGGCTTCAATAACAGGCCTGGGACATGTTTTAAGGGGCTACTTAAGTTGGTGGCATAATAAGTGCTGCAGGCTCACTGGTAGCATTTAATTTACAGGCACTGGGGATATAGTATAGCAGTCTACTAGGAATTTATAACCCATTTTAATGTGGAAATCAGGTTTGCACAAATCAAACCGTGTTTAAAGGTGAGAACACAAGCACTTTAGCACTGGTTAGGATGGTAAATTCCACAGAATCCTAAGGCCAACAAAAGTGAATAAAAAAAGTGGGGGTTAATATGCTACAAATTATGGGGTGACCCTGCAGAGAAGGCCATGTGCAACCACCACATTCAAATTAAGAGTAAAATAGGTTTCTCTCCACGACATATCACACCTAGTAGCGCAATAGAAATATGAAGAGAAAAGACAACTAGTAGGTAGAAAGTCATGCTCTATTGGAGCGATATGATGACAACATGTGAATATTGCTCTGTAATGCAGGTGCGCTGGTTACTCCATTTTTATTATCATGGTACTTGGCAGGGTGTATTTAACCTCATAGTAATTTAGATGTAACAATACCAAAGGATTTACCTGGTGGCTCTCACACACCCAATTGGCTGGGGGTCCAAGTACGACCAACTGAAGGTTCAAGTTCAAAGTTGAGAGGTTAGCAGTCTCCATTAGCTGCAGAGGTTATGGTGTTTGGCTTCAGGCAGCCTGTCACACCGGAGTATGCAGAGAGGAATTTGTCAAATTCCAAACTAGTCATATGGAATGAGGAGAGCTACTAAGGTCTAAATGACTCCTGGCTAATCACATGCATACCAGTCAGTTCTGATAGCATGTATATATTTTCAAATTTAGTTTGTGAGCATTTTTAAATTAAAACCAAAGTTCTAGGGCCAGATGTGGGAGGCCATTTACTGACCGGTAAATGGGTATTTTGGATGTAGGAGCATCATTTTACAGATTCGGTAAATTTACCGAATCAGTAAATTTACCGAATCTGTAAAATACCGAATCGGTAATTTTACCGATTCGGTAAAACCAAGATGTAGGTAGCACTGTGTACAGTGCTACAGGCCTTCAGAATTCAGTATTTTACCACACAATCCTATTGTGTGGTAAAATACCGAATTCAGGTGTGCATGCACATCTGTGCATGCACACCTATGCCATGTGACAGACAGACATGCCCTTAGGGCATGTCTGTGTGCCACATGGCGCACATGCCTATTTTTGGGGTTCTAGAGGGTGTCAAAGTGACACCCCCTGCACCCTTGCTGGAATCGGTATTTACCGATTCGGTAATTACCGAATCGGTATTTCCCATTGATTCCTATGGGCTTCACAGCCCATAGGAATCAATAGAAAAAACCGATTCGGTATTTACCGAATCGGTAAATACCGAATATTTACGAATGGGTATTTCAAATTCTGAAAATACCTACATCTCCCCCCTTCATATTTACCGATTCATAAATACCGAATCGGTAAAATTCGGTATTTATGAATCGGTAAATACGAATTACCTACATCTAGCCCCTAGTGTCTTCATTGTCTCATGATTCGAGTCACTTTGTGTATATTTATATTATATTTATTAATATTTTAATTATTATATTCGAATTACATACCCTTTTATATTAGAGTCTATAACTGAAACAAGACTGCTGAGAAAAGGGTAACATAACAAATGATAACTAAATTAATTATTGCATTTCAAACTAAAGGATTCAAACTTTTTTCTTTTAGTCTTTTAAATCAGTGGTTCATAACTGTTTTACTTTGGTGGACTCTAACGGAATCATTACTGGAATCTGAGGACCCCTACTGAGCAATTATTAGAAGCCGGGTACTTATAGCCTAAGCAATTTCTATGATTTGGACCTCCGAACCATACACAAAAATAAAAAAAAAACATTTTGAACCAAACAAATGCTCAAAAATATGAATGATTGGTTTAATACACAATCAAATATAGAAGTGTTTTGGAATGTAAATGTGCCTTGTTTGTATATACTCCATTGATTTTAATTGATGCATTTGAATATTATGTGAAACAGTCACTGACCCCCTAAATAGGCCTCCCAGACCCCCAGGAGTCCTTGGACCACAGGTTAAGAAACACTGTTTTAGATTTTCAAAGTTTTGTTTACATTTTCAGAGCAGGCTTATTACTTAAACTTGTAATGCTCATCTTGTCTTTTTAGGTTAACATAACCAGGCCACAAACACAAATATGCTAGGCCTTTCTAGTTTTGCATTGACAAATGAAAACAACACAGCTTTTAAAAGTGCAGTGGTAAGTTTTCTAAGTGCATGTTTTAAAATGAATCTGCATTTCAAATCTCAGTTTGAGTTGCATTGTGATTGGTTGAATTACCTTTTGTGTATCATGAGGTAGGTTCAGGTTACAATAGGTGCACATTTGAAGAAGCCAACGATTCTTGATAATTGGAGAGATCCTCCACCCCTTATTGATACCCCTGCCTACGAGATGCTGATGGGCCATGTGTTACAGACATGTACATGGCTCAAAGAGTGCAATAGAAGTATTGCATACAACGAAAAAGCTACAGTTTCCTATGTATGGCATAGTGAAGTAAAAATATTGACAATTTGAGTATCATGATTTCCTAGACCTCCCCAGTTTGAACCTTAGCAAATGAGAGGATACACAGAAACATTTTTACAAAACAGATTGGTAAGGTGGTAAACCATTGAATGGATGTGAAATTGTGTTTACAGAAGAAAGCATTGAGTCAGGAAGGGTTAATAACACTGGGTGCTTTCCCTGTGACCATAGATCAAAATTAGACGTACCATAACATAATTCATCATTTGAAATACAACAGATTTTCCTAAACCAGATAGCATAGTAAGCACAGTTTCAATGTCCTAATCATCAGAGAGAGTACTAGAGGTGATGATAACTCTAAGAGAAATTTTAAACAAGTGTGGTTCTTAACAATTCAGTAGGACCATTTACATCATAGGAAACTTTGTCACAAACTATTACTTCAGGAACTGGAACTGTAGTAATGTTCACTAAGGACAGGTCTCACTGTTCACAGTGTGATGATGCATATGGTTTCAGGACCAAGTGTACCTGCTGTACTACAGAGCGTTCTGGGAGGTAATGTTCATTCAGGAGCAGGAAGAAGACAGTCACTATACCAATCCAAAGGACTAGGAACAGTAGACCAGTTGCAATGCAGAGCTGTAGCCAGGGAAAAATAAAGTAAGCCTTTTTCAGCCAAAAGTTGAAATCACCAATTCTTTGTTTCTGGGAAACAGGCTGTGGTGGTAACTCGGGTTCACGTGGATCCAATGACAAATTGTCAAAATCGATTACGTTGGGAGACACAGTTCTATGTATCTTTGGTAGCTCTCCAGGTTTTTGGGAACTGGTAGATACCTCTGTTTGAGACATATTCACATAGATGTCAGTGTTAGGCCGGATTGAGATCTGTGTTTTATTTGTGGATTGAAATTGTTCAATTTCAACAGGTACAAGTTGCATTCCATTTTTGGCAACTCCTTCACTTTATGGAATAGAATCTTCAAACTTAATTAATCTTTCCATCTGAACTTCCTGTATGGTAGCAAGAGGAGATCTGGTGCTACCCAGTAGCACACGTGGCCTACTATTGAGTATCTTCCACATAGTGAGGTTTAATCAGATCAATTGAGACAAATCTCTTTTCTTTCCTGCCGGCAAGAGGTGGAAGAAGTACTGTTCTTGTTCCTTTGACAGCAAGGACAGGTACAAGCGCTCCGTAAGATGGCCCAAATTCTTTTATGTCCACAATCTTTTCTCTGACCAGGTCTCCAATCTTTGGAACCCAGGCAACTTTCACTTCTACAGTTGCTTTGTAATCCCCGGAAATCATTGAGTTCCCATAAAACATTCAAATGATAATTGATGTCAAATGGTTTTTCATCCGCCACTGTGCTGCCACCGTCGCGGTCAGGTACCCACAATCTAATCCTGAATAGGACTTCATATGGAATACGACCCCCCAGGTAACTTCTTGGCATGGTGTTACGTGCTCTCTGGATCTCATATAGGTGATTGACCCAACTGGCACCCGAGTCTAATACCCTAGCTATTAAGGATTGCTTTAAGTCCCATTTCTTCCTCTAAACAATTATATTTCCCTCGGGATGATACAGGGAGGAGTACCACAATGCTACACCCATACTTCCCATGCCTTCTTTGTAAGCCCGAGAGCAAAAGGCAGGGCCACTGTCAGAATGTAATGTGCCAAATGTGTATGTCCCTATGAAGACTCGCAAATCCTTTATAACAGTTTGAGCATCAACCGAGCGCTGAGGCCAAACCCACAGGAATCTAGAGCATTAAACCACTTCAACCAAGATGTATTGGTAAGCCCTGTCAGATTGTAATGGGCTACAGTGGTCCAAATAGACACATGCGAGAGGTCTGCCTGATATCAGTAATGGTGTTTATGGTGGATGTGCTATGGTGGAACCTTTCATCTGCTGAAAGATGATGCACTTAAGAAGATAACTCTTGGTCTCTTTAGTAAGACCTGGCCACCAATAACGTTGCTTCAGTAGTGAAATAGTTGCAGCAATACCTACCTGTGCTGAACCCAGACCCTCATGTGCAGCTAAAATTGATCTTAATCTGCGGTTTTATTCTATCACCCACTCCTTGAATTTGAGCATATGGAATATTTTGCACGGTTGTATGACGTTTCAACGGATGCTTTTACCACGCATGCCTTTACAACGCAGGTATTACAATGCAAGTCGTTACAACAACTTGCGTTGGGGGGCGCTGGATAGTGGAATAGTTTAATTTTCTATTCCAACTCCAGTCCCCGTGGATAGTAGTTAAGGTGTTGGATAGAAAATTAAACTATTCCCTATCCAACAGCGTCCTCCAGCGAAAGTCATTGTAACGACTTTCGTTGTAATTCCTGCGTTGTAATGGTAGTGAGTGGTAAAAGTTTCGTTGTAAACGATGTTCCCCGTTTTGCACATCTAATTTGTAGGAGTACTTCAGTGGAAAACCTTTTGGCAAGGCTGAGCTGTAGTTGCGCATAGCGTTTACAGCTATCATTATCTGTCCACCTATCCTCGTACTAGAACGAGTGATTGCAGCAACGGCAGCAGTTCTCACTGTCACTTTGGCGGCTTCATCAGCTAGTGAATTCCCATCAGCTTGCACGCCAACACACTGATGACTGAATGTGTGAATTACATGAGCCTGTGGCAAGTATTTTTGCAGCTCTGCCACCTGTTCCTAAAGCAACTTGCGCTTTATTGTGCATCCTTTGGAATCTCTAAACCCATTTTGGCCCCAAAAGTGAAGATATTCATTGTATGACTGGACACAATTAAATGAATTTGCACACAATGAGTGTGGGGCATTCCTGATCCATATTTGTAGTGCCAGGATCAGGGTTTTCTGTTTGCATTTGTGACCCCAAGTGGGAAGGGTATACCCAGACATGGGTCCCATGCTCTCCATGCCACTGGAGTGAAGCTAGCCTGGCTGATGAGGGGTGATGCTTCAAAACTGGTCCCAAGATGCTTGTTTCCAGTCTGGTAAGGACCTGGCTTGGCAGTTCGGGCTGTACTGTTCCCATGAAGCACAGGGTCAAGACTGATTTGCATATAGCTGGGTCTGAACTGAGGTGGCGAAGTGAGCTGAAGAATGATGATGGTTTCAACCGAGATTTGTAACTGGGGGTGAGTGTCTGAAATGTTTCAGCACTCCGTCTATAATCTACTTGTGTTTTCTTCTAGTTCTGCCAGCTGTGTGGTGCAATCTCCTAGAGACTGCGTGTGTATAGGAAGGAACCTACATTCCTGCATATGTTCCTTCACAATCACACATGCTGCGCTGTATTGCTATTTACTTACTGCGGCAGGCTGGGCAGATCCGTCAGTGTAAATACTGTATTCCTTCTGATCTAGAGCATTATTTTGTTACAGAAGAGGATATTCTTGTTCGTACTGCAGAAATGCTTGTGTTTTTTAATGTAGAATCAAATTTGTAGTCTACATCTGTTTCAGTGAGAGAATTAGCCCATTGTATCTATCGCGGATACAGTGCTTTTGCTTTTGCAATGCTTGCTTTAGTAACAGTCTCTAAGGTTGGTACTGGAGTCAAAACAATTATGCGTTTCCCCTGAGCTAGCACACTTTCTCTCACTACAGCAGTTTGTACTGCTGTCAGTATTTTTTCTGTGGATGCAAAACGCATTTCAGCATTTGTGTACAAATATGTATTGTATGCTATGGGTACCATTTTGCCTTCATTGAAGGTGGGGTAAATGTACCCTGATTGACCTGCAACCACAAGAATCACCAAATTATTGGTGTTTACACGTGTATGTAAGTGTTTGGAAGCTATCACATCAGCTTGTACGTAACAAAGAATGTCTGTGTGTTCCTGTGTCCAATGTTGGGCTGAAAAATTAGGTCTTATTAGGTTGTAGAAAGGTTTAACCCTTTCTGCGTAATCCAAAATGTATGTTTTGCCAAAATTTAGGAATCCTAAAATGGATTGTAAATCTTTCAAAGTCTTTGGAGGTTGGAGCAGTGCACATTTTCAAAAACAATTAGCTGCCATGCTCTTTTCTTCACCTGATAACTCATATCGCAAAAATAGGACATTGGGGTGGCCAAATTTTGATTTTTAAAGATAAATTTGTCGCCCATAGTGGTGAACACCAAAATTATGTTGTTCACCTTGCGCAAGTGATCCAATAACTCATTGTCCATCAGATAAATATCATCTACGTAGGACAATGCCTCGTCATCACAATTTTGAAGTAACTCTGTTACTCTTGCTGAGAACAACACGGGGCTATTCGTATACCCTTGGAGCAGTCTACAGAATTGGTGTTGTGAACCAAGGGACAAGAATGTTGTCAAATACCTGCTTCCAGGCACTATATTTTGGCAGAAAAATCCATTTGAGATATCTAGTGTTGTTTTGTATTTCTTCTGCACAATTTTATTGTTGGACTAGGCCCTTTTTGCAGGGTCAACCCTGAACTTTTTGCCTTCCTCCTGGTATTTTTACTGACCTGGTGTTGGTGGTTTTAGGGCTCTGGGCACTTTATCACTGCTTTCCAGTGTAAAGGTCATGTGCTCTCTATGGTGAAACATGGTAAGATTGGTCTACACCTGTTTGGCCTATTTAATTTAGCTATCAGTCTCTTGTAAAGTGGTATCTTAGATACCCGGGGCCAGTACATTAAATGCTAATGGTGGGCTTGCAGCGCTGCTTGCACCACCCACAAAAGTAGCCTTTCAAACCTATCTCAAGACTCTGCCATTGCTGGACCTACATTGGCAATTTACTGCCGCTGTGACATGGCACATAAAGTGGTTGCCTCGTCTGTGACTCCCCTTTTACTACATATTAGTCACCCCTAAGGTAGGCCCTAAGCTAGCCCTATGGGCAGGGTGCATTGTAGGTAAAAGGTAGGACATGTGCCTTAACTGTGTAGCATGTGCTGGTAGTGAAAAGCAGCCATTTAGGTTTCTCACTACTGTGAGGCTGCCCTCTCATAGGAATGCATTGGGGATTCACTGATATGTGTTTCAATTGTAATCCCTGATCTGAGAGGAGTAGCATGATCACGTTTGGTATGTTTTGAATAGTGGTAATACATGCTGCGTAATAGTGTGCTCAGATTTATGATCACTATTTTAGAAATGCCACTTTTAGAAGTGCAAAACAACAGTTGATGGACAGAATGCAGAACAATGTCATACATTCACCCCAGTACAGAGATGTTTTAGAAGTGAGCATTCCTGTGTGCTGTGTGTTTTTCAGCCTGCCTGATGTGTATTGAATGTCTTGCTCCGGAGTGAGAGAGACTGGGAAGGTGCAGTGGCTCCAGAGGGGCTGGGTGAGTCAGCGCTAGGCTGAATGGGCCTGATCTGCATTTGGAGTAGTGGAAGGAGTAGCACCTTGGCCTGAATAGGACTGTGCCTGCACTACACAATGCTGGCTCCACCCTTCTGTGCTGTGTCTGGGGCCAGAGCCTACAATGACAAAGGAGGGGTTTTGTGCACTGTAAATAAGATATTATGTGCCCCCAGAACTGTTTTGAACCGGGCACAGAGCCCTGTGTCAGGGGGAGAACAAAGACTGACATATTATAAGTACTGGGGCTGTGACCCCATGAACGCGCCAGGAGGAACCACCATGAAGGACTTCCCCTCTACTGGAGGGCCCTGTGAGGTGGCCTGCCTGGGCCCAGCTCTGCCCCTCTGGGCTTTGGGGGCTTAGCGCATGGTGAGAGCTTGATCTGTTCCCCTCAGGGCTTGTGGGATCCTGCCCTGCAGCACCCAGATGCCGTAGCGCCAGGTGAGGAGAGGAGTGCTTTGTGCCCTGCAGTATGGGCAGTGCCTCCTTCCCTTTTATGGCTGGAGCTACGGAGGGGAGAGCCAAGTCTTGGGAAGCGCTCTCCCGCTCCTGGCTGTGCCCCCTGTTGCGTTACCAGCTATATATAGGCAGCCAGGGCTCTGCCACGTGGCTCTGGGCTGCAGTAAACACCAAAGTCCACAGGAATCCCTGGTCAGGATTGCCTGGTGGCATAAGAAAGCGGGCGGGAGACTACCCCGCAATTGTGCACTCTGAAGAGGGCCCTAAATCCGCCCCAGGAAATTGCTGCATCCAGGAAGCCAGGTGGCTACTGCCTTGTTGTGGGCGAAACCAAGGCCGCAAGCAGGAAATGGCCGAGAGCGACGGGCGGAAGTCAGGCAAAGTCTGTGCCTGTTTGTAGGCGGGGCTCCAGTGTCCGAGGAGAGCCTCGCATGCTGCCGTGCCTGTTGTGGTGAGAGGCAGCGGAGCCCTGCAGACAGACCGGGAAAGGAGAGTAGGACCGGAACCTCTCGGGCTCCCCTCTGCTGGTCTCTGCATCTCGCTGTGAACAGGAGTGACAAGAGGTAGGGATCCTCCTGGCTTCCGTGTAATCCAGCCACCGGCTGAAGAGCATATTTGCTCAGCCCACACGGAATAGAGGATAGGGTGAGTTGCACCCTGTCCCCCAACCCCTGGAAATTTTTGCAGATCTTTTTCGGACCTTGTTCCTGCTGCATCGGCAGCCAGGGGGCCAGTTGGGAGGCTTTGTGCCAGAAGGGGCACACTCAGTGGGGAGAGCCCTTGATTTGAGACAAGGGCATTATGGGACAGCCCAAGACTGGCCTCGAGGAAGGCCAGTTGGCCAGCAGATCACATTGTATTCTGGTGGGGCGTAAGGCACTAAGGTGATGTGTGCACCTTAATAGTGTTACTGTGGTGCACTACTAATGTAGAATGTATGCCTAATGTGATTTATGTACAATGTGTGTACGCTAAGTGCCTTTACCAGTAGTTACTGGTTGTTTTATTACTTACCTGTTCTAATGGTGATGACAGTGGCCCAGTTGGCCCTGTAATGTATATAATTCCCTGTAATGTGATACCTAGCACCAGGTGGCACAGTGTACATATGTGATTATGCTCTAGTGTGTTTTTTGAGTAATACAAAGGCTATTTTTTAATATAACCTTGGGTGGAGTTTCTTTTGTGGTGTCGCTACTGTGTGAGTGTGTTGCGTAAATGCTTTACACATTGTCTCTGGGATCAGCCTGACTGCTTGTGTCACGCTACCAAGGGGGTGAGCAGGGGTTATCTTCGGTGTGTAACTCCATTGCCCTGACTAGAGTGGTGCTTTCTGTCTGGCTTAGGCGCTTGCCCTAGCCAACCAGAAAACCAGAAATCCCATTTCTGATAGTTATTCATTAATGCGGCACTGTGTGCATTTTGTACTGCAAATGTTTGTGTGCAAGTGTTTAAATGCCAGAAGTCTAAAACTAGACGGTATGAATTGTCGGGTTTCATTATGGGAAACAAAGGATTATTCATGGAAGAGGTGCTATTTTTAATCACTCCTTGGTATTTAAGTTGATCTAAGATCTCCCTGACTTGTTTCTTTGTGTCATGTTTTATTGGGGTCTGCATCTATGAATTAGGAGTAGTTTTTAATGTGATTTCATGGTGAGGTGACTCAGTAACCCACCCTACATGATTGCGGTAAAGTGCGGTATCTAGCACCAACACCCTCTCCTGCGAGTATGAATGTGTTAGTGACTCTGGAATGAGATCGGAGAAAGCCGGTAAAATTATATCTTACCCCTTTGGGCACTCCATAACGTACTCAGGCAGCCAATCTTTACAGCCAAAAGGATATTGTATCCATTTGTCAGGTTCTCCCAAAGAGACCTTTCACTTTCCTGGGTATTTCCCCCTCAATTTGGAGCCTAATTTTTTATAAACATGTGGGACACTTACCCTTGTATACGGTGTTTCCACTGTGATATGTTCATTCAATGCTGCTGTCACCAGAAATTCCATCAGGTTCTGGCGAGCTATTGTTACTTCTGCTGCGCTGTCTAGCCTCATCCAAGCCCACTCCCCATTCTGTAGTAGGGTCCTCAGTGGCCTGGCCCTTTCTTATTTTAAAGCCAGCTACCTTCTTCTTTTTCAATTGAAGTTTAGCCTTGGGTTCATCTTCTTGTTTGATAATGGAGGCTGAAGTGTAATGTGTGTCTCTCGGCTTGGCTCGCTCTTCTGATTTGTGTTCTGACCGTCCTTCCCTCTCTGTTCTTTGATGAAACCTGAAAGGAACGAGGGGAACGTTTATCAGTATCCTGATACCGGTCAGGTTTTTTAATATTATCACGGTTCCTAAGAGACCGTTTTCTATCAGAGATCTCCTCTTGTGGAGACCCACCCTGTGATCATGATGCATTCTGCTTATTAGTTTTCGGTTCTTTATTATCCCACTTCGTTTTACAAGAACCGGGTGCTTGGTTTTAGTTATCCTTTTATGGATTTCTCGTTATTTGCGGGGTGAAGCACAGATTTCTTTGAATATTTTAGGTAATTTTTGCTCCTGTTGTTCAAGAGTGACTTCCACTAGGTGTTGGAGTATTGCCACTGCTGCTGCCACCCCTATATGTTACCTAACATTATTGTGAAACATGGGCAAAATTGCCTATCAATTTTATCCCTAAATGCAGGGAAGGTTCTGCCACGTACTCCTTCTGTATTTGGTTCAATACAACTGGTATAACTGCTATTGAGGGGGTACCATGATTTCTGGTATAAACAGCAGCAAGAACTGTACCCCAAGTTGTACAATCCTCTATCGGGGGAGCTATTCCCATTGGCAAGCAAATTGTTAATATTCTGTGTTTTTCCTGCAGCCTGTATGGGGAAATACAACTTCCAGCTGTGCTATTTTCTGTGCTATCCAGAATGGCATTTGCTCATGTTTAGTGGGCATTCTTCCCGTAATCTCAGTCAGTGTTTGTTGACGGATACTTGTTGTAGTCATTTGTGGTTGACCAGCTTGAGTAACCCTTGTAGGTTGATTTGTAAGTGTTCGCATTACAAACTGTGTAAGGTTTCTGTATTGTTTTACTATATCTTTGTAAAGTATATGTCATTCTGCTGCTGGCAATGTATCAATCTCTGGATGCAGTGTGTAATCAGAGCGGACCGAATCTCACATTTTCTCTGGTGTGGGGGAGGGCACCTTTAAACCAATTAATAAGTTTGTGGTAAGTTAACAGGACTTTTATGTCTACGTATGGAGAGTATTCTTCAGGACTCTCATCTGGAATGTAAGAAAGAAACAAAATGTGTGTGCATCTGCATGTGGGAATTTGACTCAAGAATAGAATACCTCTGTCCTGAATGCCTCATGTACCTCAATCATATAGGTAACATTTCCTCCCATTGCTGAGGGGCCATAGTCTACTAATTTCATAGTAAGTGCATGTCTGCAGCTTTCCGTAATGTTGAGAGCACCTTTAAGCTCTTCTTCACCTGTATTTGCAACGCCGTCTTGGATAGACATTTTGGAAGGAAATTGTAAGGGAAAAGATATAACGTTTTCCACAATGTGGAGAACTATAATCCTTCAAGCTTGAACAAACCTACAGCAATACCTACTCAGCTGTGGGGATTTTCCCTTCCCACTCCAGATGTCTCTGGTTAAATGTGAGTAGGCATCATGGAGAAAGCACAACTGAACTACTCAGATTTGATGTTAAATATGAACCAAACCATTGTTGGCGGTGCCATGTCGTGTAGTACCTAAAAATAGATTGGATCTGCGTGTTGAGACAACTAGGGGACTAGTGTCTAGACTGATTCCGGATATGTTAGCTTTTAGACCAGCTAGCTTTATAGTAGTGCCACTATAAGCCCCCTTACCTTACCAAGGAGCTAATAATTTCTGGCAACTATCAAACATGACAACCCTTGTTCCTTCCGGGATCGTGGAAACAGTATGGTACTTTTCGCCCAGTCAATCGTGCTCCCTTAATCTCAGAGAGCTACACAGAATAAATGATGGGGATGTTTTCAATAAGCATTTATTGAACCAGTGCCATTCTAGTATAAAACATGTTTGCTGCAACAAACATTAGACAGAGTAAATAGGAGGTAGAATTCTACCATGGTGCTAAAACAGTGATGATATGTAGGCATATAAAGATGACAGTAATCAAGCATACTCCTAAAATGCAAACCCTAACTAAGTGTATCTAAATGTACCTAGCACATATGTAGGTGTAAAGCCAAGAATCCCGCAGGAAAAAGCCAACCCCATTACCTGATGGGAGAGAACAAAGGACCCTGTCTTGGTCTCAAGTTAGACACCCTGTAAGGGATGTCAGACCATTGCGTGCTTGACCTTTTGCGTGCAGGGACATCAGTGTCTTGTGTCAGCATGGAAGCTTCTCCTCTGTCTATCTAATTTTGGTATAGTTCTTTTATACCATAAAGGTAGCCTCGGGGTTCCTAACACAATCGATATGTTACGAGTACGATTATGTAAATTAGACTAAATCAATACCTTCAATTATGCAAAGCAGTTTTTTCACCCTAGAAGGAAGATGACCATGACTTTTATACAGAGTATGTTAATCCTGTTATGTACCTCATGTGCAGGGGACTTTTCCTTAGAATCATCATGCATAATAAATGAGGCTAGTTTCAAGGAAACTGATCGACATTTATTCAGCACATAACTGGGTAAAAGGTCAGTACTAGAACAATTATGCAGAACAAGGTAGGACAAATTTAGATGAAAGGTCGTGTAGCTACTTAGGCCTAGATTGGGTACATAACAGCTCCAAGTTGGGCGCCATGTCTTGTAGTTCCTAAAAATACATAGGATCTGAACATTTAGACAACATATACTAATGTACTGGTGTCTAGACTGATTCCAGACACACCCAAAGGATATGTTAGCCTTTTGACTAGCTAGCTCACAGTGCCACCATAAGCCCCCTAACCTTACCAAGGAGCAAATAGTTTCTGGCTACTATCGAACATGACAACCCTTGATCTTTCAGGGATCGTGGAAACAGTACAGTAGTATTTTGCTCAGTCAATCGTGCTCACTTAAACTAAGAGATATACACAGAATAAACGATGGGGACGTTTACAATAACCATTTATTGAACCAGCGTCCTTCTAGTAGAAAACATGTTTGCTGCAAAAATCGTTAAACAGAAGCAAATGTAAAAGATTATGAGCACCAACAGAGTAAATAGGAGGTACAATTCTACCACGGTGCTAAGACAGTGACTATGTGCAGGCATATAAACATGACAGTAATCAAGAGTACTCCTAAGATGCCAACCCTACCTAAGTGTACCTAGCATGTATGTAGGCGTAAACCCAAGAATCCCCTAGGAAAGAGCCAAACCCATTAACTGATGGAAGAGAACAAAGGGCCCCGTCTTGGTCCTGGGTTGGACACACTACAAAGGATGTCAGACCACTGTACACTGGAGCTTCTGAATGCAGGGACCTTAGTATCTTACGTCAGCGTAGAAACTTTTCATATGTCTATCAAGTGTAGGTATGGTTCTTTTATACCATTAAAATAGTCTCAGAGTTTTTAACACAATTGATATGTTATGAGTACCTTTAAGTAAATGAGCCTAAATCAATACCTGCCATTATGCAAAGTAGTTCTTTCACCCTAGGATGAAGATGACCATGACTTTTATTAAGAGTATGTTCATCCTGTTATGTACATCAAGTGCAGGGGACTTTTCTGAGAATCCTCATGCATAATAAATGAGGCTTGTTTCAAGGAAACCGATCAACATTTCTTCAGCACATAACGGGGTAAAAGGTCACTGCTAGAACCGTTATGCAGAGCAAGGTAGGACAAATGTAGGTGAAAAGCAGTGTAGCTACTTAGGCCTAGAATGGGGTACATAACAACGGGGGAAGGCTAATGAGATGTAAGGTCTCATCTGTTAGTCATGGACATTGACCCACTGTGGATGTGCCTGTTTGCCACTCATGGCTAATCCTCAACTCTGAGTTAAACACTGACTGGTACTTCAATTTTGACATCAGCCCTGGTATGCTGTCTCATTTATATGACTCTCCTCTAAGTGCCATGTACATCGATACATTGGGTCGGGCAGTAAAGGTGTCTGAAAAGTAATTCACAGGTTGTGTTCCCTTTAGTATTACCTAAAAGGTGCACCCTCTATCATGGTCTCTCCAATCAGCATTGCACCTACTGAGGTTTAGGTCCACAGGTTGGAACTGTTTGGCTCAGTAAGGGATGAATAAAATCAGTATTGTATCTCAACAGCATATATGCTAATGGGAGCGTTTACTTGCAACATTTGTGGTAAGCATGTGAGATTGATACATAGGTCATGTTTTACATAGATTACTATGGAAAGCCATCGCTTTAAAGGTCTCCAACAGGTGCAGTGCCCACTGTCGCAAAAGGTGGGACACCCTCTAGCACTGGGCACAAACTATTGCTGATATCCACTAGGGGTGGTCCCCAAGAGTGGCAGGGGGCACACTGGGCCTTGACCCACATCATGGTGCACATACTGGCAGTGATCTGCCCAAGACCTTCATGGGCAGGTGAGTGCCCAGCAGCAGCAAATAGGTTGTGAGTATTGGCCTGAGTGTGACACTGAGCATGGGCAAGTAACTTTTGACACAGATAGTTTTGCTGATTCAATCTTGGAGCTGACTGATGTCCCATACAACAGGAGCTTTTTTGCATGTGTTGGTATGGTTGTTTGTGCGTAGGGAAGAAGATTGAGCATTTTGGGGGTCATTAATATGGCGGGCGGACTTGTCGGCCTGCCACAATGTACATTGAAATTCAGGGGGGTACCATAGGTACCCCCCATGTGTACTCCCCACCCCCCAGAGTCCCTGGGTGCCCACAACGAGCCTGCGTAAGCAAACTCCACATGCCTTTCCGTGGCTGCAATGCCACCACGGAAAGGCGTGTTTCCGCCCACATTGTAATATGGCTGGTGGTGTCTAACAGACACCGCCACCATATTGAACCCTTTTCCGCCCGGTCGACTTGTCAACCAGGCGGTAAAGCAGCGGACGGTCTTTCCGTCCGCCGCGGACAGTCTTTCCATCCGCTGCGGACCCACCAGCCATCGTAATATGGCGGGGGGGTTTGCTGCATGGATGACTGGCGATCCGCCCGCCATCCTAATGGGGCCATAAGTCATGGTGGCTGCAACTGAGCAGGGTCCACTATGGCAGATCCACATGACAACAGGATTTCTTAACTCTTTCTTACATTTTCACATCATTTCATGTGTGTAGCTGCTCCTACACAGGCCACTTGTCATCCTTGAGACTGCAGTGTAGCTGCCCCACTGTCTCATGTGATGCTGTACCACATACTTGTGGCATGACATTCATTATACTCTGGCGCAATGACTGCGTAACACACCATCTAGATAGTGGCATCACCGTCTCTCTCATCCTCCTTTATGGTGTCCCAGATTTCACATTGGCCTACCTTAAGGGCATCCAACATGACACAACATGCCTCATCAAGTCAAGTATGTGAAGAAATATGACCAATTCACCCTGCCCAGATGAAACTCCACTGGCTTCCATTGCTGACCTGCACTATCTTTATCAATCACCAAAAATATCATAACAGGAATCCATTACTGAAAACCTTACCTCTTCTGATGACTCTTAGGAAACCTGCGGCCAAGTATGGAAACAAAGAAGTACAAAAAAGAAAAACCAAAATCATAGCCTTTCTCCGTTTCTGCACTGACCTCTGGAAAGGCATCTGTAAATCCTTCAGAATAGCTCCAACCCTGCTCTAATTTAAGAAAGAGATGAATACACACCTCTTTAAAGTAAACTAAATCACAACAAAGTAACAATCCATCCCCATTCTCACTCAGCTTCCTCTCCATTACACATTGACAGTATCATTACCCATGACCATGTACAGTACTTTCCTGCCTTTTGGCTAAATTTGGCTATAGAAGTACCTACATAAATACATATATACAAAACCTTTGGACATCTTTTAATACATGGCGTATTGTGATTTGGATTGTGTGATATCGCAGCGTGTGATGAGAGTAGAATGTGTGCATATCATACAGAACCCAGTAGATGGACATGATGATGGAATGTGCATCTTTTTGAGTTTGACACTTAAATCTGAGAATGAAGATGGGTGGTCGTGAAAGAGCACACAGTGACCTACTAGTTCAGTTTTACCATACTCACCTTGGGCCCATATAACATTCACACATTGAACTAGCAGTCCTGCCTAACTAATTGCTAACTCAGTCACCCTATCAGTTTGCCCAGAGGTTTGATTTAGGACTTATACATGTAAACCATGACTTACCAATCCTTGTCACCTTACTATAAGTCCTGTGGATCAGAGAGTTAGAATAAACAGGCAATATTTAAATACATCTACTTTTCTTATAATAACCACAGACTCGGGGAAAGTTTTAAAACCTTTGTCTATGAGATATTTTCTGAGTCAAAACGAAAGGGCCACAATCTTGTGACCATGAATTTTACAAGCAAGAATATAATCAATAGGACATAAAGTTCATAAGAAAATCACAGATTCACCTTTAGACATTGGTACCTGGGAAGGGTGAGAAAGGGAAATTGTACAAGTACATACCACATAGATTATATTTACCTAGAATGGTGTAATGACCAATCCTGGCCATGGGCTGGGGCAAAGAAGACCAGGACCAGGTTCCCAACTAATCAGGTGCCCACGGGACAAGACAGGTGCACATCAGGACAGATGACCTCAGCTAAGTGCAACACGAGCGTCACACTCCTCTCTCTAGGAAAGCCAATTAGTACCCCGACTGGGTAATCGATTCTTCTGACAGAGTGCTCTGCCAGCACCTCTGTTCTTGATCACCTATTGAGTGCGTTGGGTCAGTGACAGGTCAGCTATTTGGACATGTTGGACAATTTCTCTATCTAAACCTACCTCAGTTATACCATTTCGATAATTTCATACAGATATAACATTCACTAATCTGCATAGTCTCTACCTAATGTACTAATAGACTAGCAAATACATTCATTTCAGTTTTGTTTCTATTTCTAATGTGATGTAATTCTTTCTCATCTGGTGCTTCTAAGTCTACTCTATCTTGTTTCTGGTGCGCTATTTTTCCGTGTATACTAGTGTCATTTTGCTTAGCAGCCATCAAGTACGGTATTGCTATTGTCAGTCCTAGACATACTACAAGTACTATCAATACACTACATATGTATATCCTACAACATGTCTTTATACAACTTATTTTCGAGTTTCCAGTAACTCTTTCATCAGCCATTTCTATTTAGGAGGCTTAACCCCTCTTTGAGAATTTTCACAGAATACACCTGGGATTTATCTCAAGTTGGCCTCACTTCTTCAATATCTTGATCAGCAATCAATTCTTCACCACTTTCATCACTCATTTCCAGATTTTCAAAATCTTCAATGATGACATATGTCCATTCAGGGCCTTTGAATTTATTGTTCAGCTTTTTCAGGCGTGGACTTCTTCTTCTTTGATTGCTTGTGGATGGTTCAGCTGGACTAGTTACTTCGTCCACCTGTTCAGGTTCTTCATCTATTGTCACTAGGCGATATTTCAGTCTTTTAACAAAACCAGGCCATTTATCACATTTTTTGTGTCTTTTAGCTGGCACTGTGCTTTCTGATTCTTCAAGTGTTTTCTTGTTTTCTTTAAGTTGTGGCACAACTTGATTTTCGTTAACTTCAGGTTTCCTCTCTAACTCACCTTGTCCAGGGCTTATTACTGTTGACTGTACCTCTTGGATGGATTATTTTAATTTAATCTGACCTGATTCAGGATATGACTTTGTTGGGTCTGAAGTTTTTTCTTCGTCCTGAATCCTTTTGACTAATCCTGTCTGGTCCTGCACAGGTCTTGCAGTTTCTTGATCGTCTTCCGCCTGTACGTTTTGACTAGTACCTATCTGTCCCTTCTCAGACAATGGAGTTCTGGTAGGTGTTTTGTTGGTCTGAGTATATTGCGCTTTCCTTATCTGGTCCTCCTCATGATTACAATTGGCTTGGATTTCTATAATCTGAGTACGTTCTTCTATGCCTATCTCGTCATCACTATCAGTCTGACTATCTAAATATGTTTGCCTTCTTATCCTCACTCTGATTTCCGGTATGTCAAACACTGGGTTCCATTCATCCTGACTGGTGCTCGGTTGCTCCTCGTCAACTACTTCAGGATCAACTTCTTGAGACCCTTCAGCTGCACATCCTTCAGCCTCAATTTCGTCAGGTTCTGGTATCCGTTTGGTGTGGCTTGCATGGATCCAGTTTGGGATTCCCTTGCACTTTACAGCTGTGGTGGTGACCAATATCACTTGTTCTGGCTTTCCCCACCTTGGTGCCAGGCAAGATTCCTGAGTGTGATTCTTTATCACAACCCAGTCTCCAGGGTTCAAGTCATGGGCTGGAATTGAATGTCTGGCTTCTGTGTCTTCCCCAACCTGGTGAGAGATAGAACGCACTTGGTCAGCCAGCTCTTTGCGGCACTCCAATACTAAATCATCAGATACAGTTAACAGCTGATGTCCTGGCACACATGCTTGCCTCATTGCCCTTCCCATGAGTATCTCATAGAGACTCAAGCCTGTTTTCTTGTCTGGATGCTTCTGAGTCCCATCAGAACAAGAGGTAAAGCATCAGGCCATTGTAATTGAGTAGATTCACACATCTTTCCCAATCTTGTTTTAATTGTGCCATTTAATTGTTCTACCACTCCAGAAGCCTCTGGACGATATGCACAGTGCAGTTTTTGCTCAATTTTGAATTCTTCACAGATTAGACTGATAATTTAATTATTAAAGTGCCTTCCTCAGTCTGATTCAATCGTTACTGGAAAAACGGCCTATGGGATAAGTTCCCTTAAGAAATGTTTGGCTACTGTTATGCTATCGTTCCTGCGAGTAGGGTATGCTTCTACCCATTTACAAAACAGGCAGACAATGACCAAACCATATTTTAATCCTCGACAAACAGGTAACTGAAAGAAATCAATTTTTAGTCTAATAAAAGTTCCTTCTGCTTTCCCAATTTTCCCAGGGCACACTACAGTTATCTTACCAGGGTTTAATCGTTGACATGTAAGGCATCTCTGGCAAAGACTCTCTGCTATGTTTCTGAACATCGTATTGAAACAGTCCCTCCTAAACAGTCTCACCATAGCATCTCTCCCTATGTGTGTGACCCCATGGTACATTCTGGCCATTGGTGCAAGCATACAGTCAGGTAACGCTGGTCTCCCATCTAGGTAGACTATTATGCCATCTTCAGGTCATACTTGACACCCTATTTTCTGCCAATCCTCATCATGTTAAGCCATTTGGTCAGCATAATGATTACCAGCTGTCACTCTGTCAGTTCCAGATTGGTGAGCAGCACATTTGACCACGGTCAATTCTTTAGGTAATTTAATAGCTTCAAGTAATTTTTTAACATATTGTCCATTTTTTGATAGGAGTTCCTGAAGAAGTCATGAACTCCCTTTGCATCCAAAGCTGGCCAAAGTTGTGCACAACCCCGTAACCATACCTGCTATCGGTGTAAATGGTTACTCTCCAATTTTTCCCAATTTTGCACGCTTTTATTAAAGCAATCAATTCGGCTACTTGTGCAGACTTGACTCCTGGTAAATAGGATGCTTCGACTATATTCGTTTGTGTGCATACAGCAAAAGCAGGGTTTAGTCCTCCTTCCTCATGGCGCATACATGAGCCTTCTACAAATAACTCATGGTCTGGGACTTTTAAAGGTTCTTCCTGTATGTTTTGTGAGGTTTAGTACTGAATTCAGTTAAGTTGATACAGTCATGTTCGACTTCCTCTCTGACATCCTCAAAGTGAGAATTTGGCAATAAAGTTGCTGGATTCAGAATAGTGCATCTCACTATTGTCACATTCTCTGAACCAAGGATAGTTCTTTCATACTTAGTCATCCGACTGGGTGTTAGATGATGATTACATGTTCTAGTTGGCAGAATCACGACTGAATGTAGAACATACACTGTTAACATAACAATGGATTCACTTTTCTCAAGACTCATGCATGTTGCAGCTACTTCTTTCAGACAACCTTGCAGTGCAGATGCCACGGGGTCCAATGTTGCAGAAAAATATGCCACAGATCGTCACATTAACCCATCAGTCTGGGTTAAGACTGAAAGTGCACAATTTTCTCCCGTGTCACAAAACAGTGTAAACTCTTTTGAATAGTCTAGCAATCCCTAATGCTGGAGCTTCACACAGACTGTTCTGCAGTTTTAAAAAGGCAGTCATACTTTCATTGTTCCACTCGACTGGATCTTTTGCTAGTTTCTTTGCAAGCACTGCAAATCCCACAATCCAATACCTGCATTAACCTACAACTCCAAGAAACATTCTGATTTCTTTCTGAGTTTGGGGTAATTTCATGTTTTGAATTATTTTGATTCTTTCAGATGTCACTCTCCTGACCCCTCTTTCTATCTAGTGTCCCAGATACTTTACTGAGGTTGTACAGTATTGCAATATCTCTGGGGATACTTTATGCCCACCTTTTGCTAAATGGTTCAGCAATGCAATGGAATCGATCACACAGTAATTTCTTGTTCTCGATGCCAACAATAGGTCATCAATATACTGCACCAGGACAGATTTCCCGGGCAGTACTAGTGATTCAAGGCACTTTTTCAGAATCTGATTAAAAATGGATGGACTTTCCGTGTACCCCTGAGGGACACGATTCCAAACGTAAACATGGTCGTCAAATTTGAACGAGAATAAAAATTTGCAATCTGGATGCAGTGGGATGGAAAAGAAAGCATGTTATTAATCAATTACAGTGAGCCATCCGGCTCCCCATTATATTTGATATAGAATCACAGCTGGATTTGGTACTACTGGGCAACATGGGATGACAATTTTATTTACCTTTCGGAGGTCTTGGACCACCCTGTACTTTCCGTTTGGTTTCTTTATGCCAATTATAGGTGAATTACATGGACTGCCCATTATTTCTTCCAGAATACCTTGTTCAAACAAATGCCCTATTTCTAGTGCAACTCCTGCTTTAATCTCGGGACTCATTTTGTACTGTCGAATATTTGGGAAAATTGCACCTTCTTTCACTGTCACTTTTATAGGATTGACATCTGCCATTAGGCCTACCTCTTTCCCGATAAAATCCCACACATCAGGATTTACAAAAGTCTTTAGTTCTCCTGGTAAATCTTCTAGAGACATCTTTTTAACTTCAGTTTCTTGTCTGGCTAACTTAATTTTATACACTCCGTCCTCATCAGGATTCTGAATTTCAACACCATTTGGTGTACAAAAAATTGTGCAGATGAATTTGCACAGTAGAGCACTTCCTAGCAAGTTTATAGGGCTAGAATCGCATACCACGAATTTGTGCATTTCTCAAAAGTTACCAATACAAATTTAAATGGGTTCTGTGACAGGGGTCCTAATTTGTTTATTAGAAATGCCCACTTCTTGGATCGCTTCTCCCGAGAGGGGTAGGTTTAGGATGTCTGCTGTTCTCACAGTGGAACGGGTAGCACCAGTGTCTAACAAAAAGGTAACATCATTACCCTCCACTTTCCCTTCACTGTAAGGACCTGACTGATCTATTGGTAAGGATGCGCCAAGTATGCAATCCTCTTTCCCCCCTCTCAGGCACTGTCAATATGTGTCATCCTCCATCTCAAAAAATGTGTCCTGTAAAAGAAACTGTGGTGTTACTGTATTTTTCTTACCACTTCCCTCCCAAAATCCGGTGTCCACACTGTATTTTGGTTGGCTCACAAAATCTGGCATAGGGGCTTGAGGCAATTGATTCTGTATTACCTGTTGCGGCTGTCTCATTAACACCATTTCCCTCCACTTTCCCTTCAATGTAAGGACCTGGCTGATCTACTGGTAAGGATGCGCCAAGTACGCAATCCTCTTCTCCCCCTCTCAGGCACTATCAATATGTGTCATCCTCCGTCTCAAAAAATGTGTCCTGTAAAAAAACTGTGGTGTTACTATATTTTTCTTACCACTTCCCTCCCGAAATCCGGTGTCCACACTGTATTTTGGTTGGCTCACAAAATCTGGCATAGGGGCTTGAGGCAATTGATTCTGTATTACCTGTTGCGGCTGTCTCATTGACACCTCATTCTGCGTCTGTGGATTTAAATTTTGAGTTTGCACATTATTATTCTGTAACAAACCCAAACAAAAAAGACATCAGGTGACATATACCGCTATCACATTTGTCATATATACATTTCCATACTACAAAATAATACACACAGAATTAGATTTAGGAATCACAGGGACTCATGCGCTACCACTTCTTCCAGAGCAACGGGAGGAACCCAGGTATCCCCACGGTAACTATTCCAGGTGCCCCAAACCTTCCCCCACTTCGCAGGGCAACCCCTAGCAACATATACCGATCTCTCCCTGTACATGCACCAATCCAAGTCTTCCATCCACCTCTCGACCCGGGGCGGTTGGCTAGGGCCCCACAGTTGAGCAATGTTGCGCTTGGCGATCATACACGCCAGGGTCACCCACTGCCTCCCATATGTATTCAAGTCCGTAGGCTCCCAGACGTTCAGGATACACCTTCGAGCTTCCGATATTATCTCCACCCCTAGCACCTCTCGCATCTTGTCATGAATTTTAACCCAGTATTGCTGTATTTCTGCAAAGTGCCACAAAACATGCATGACAGTTCCAAGCGCCCCACACCCCCTACGACACTCCCCTGTCTCCGCCCGACCCATGTGCACCAGCCGGGGATCCGTGACATATGACCTATGAAGAATTTTTTATTGCACCAGCCTAAGTCTCATTTGAATTGCCACTACCTTTGGAGAGGAGACTGCCTCCCTCCAGTCCTCATCATCTAGCTCCAAACCATCTGCACCCCATTGTGCCCTATTGGTTGCCAGCGGGTCCCCCATATTGTTAATGAGTTTTTTTAATAGATTAATGAAATGGTCTTTTCCGGAAGATGACCGTCTAACACTCGATCTTCCAAGAGGGAGGTGCCTGGAAGCGTGGCGCCTCTGGGAACATGTGTGAGTAGCACGTGTCTGACCTAGAGATATCCATATTGCTCATTCGCATGTAGATGATACTTGTCTTGGAGGGCCCCGAATGTGAGAACTGTGTCCTTTCCCCAAATATCCCCGATCTGCGAGATCCCGATGAGATCCCATTTATCAAATCCCTTTGTTTTCCATAGACTGCCCAGCCTCTCCGAGTTCCATAGTGGGGTCGCAAGGGTTAGTCTACCGTCCCACCCTAGGTGCCGAGTAGCCATGTGCCATACCAGCACCGCGTGGGCCAACTGACCCACGGGGGGAATCGGCCAGCCCTAGCATATAGGGCTCTCATAAAGTCACCCCCTGGCACCTGTCCGCAGTCCATCACATACCCAGGGTCTCCGGGAGACCCATAGATAGCGTGCTTCACTGCCGCTACCTGGGATCCAGTAATACTTCCGCAGATCCGGCAAGCCGATCCCCCATCATACCAAGGGAGGGAAAGTTTAGAAAAAGCGATTCGAGGCTTGCCCTCCCAAAGAAGCTGCCATTGAAGGTCTTCAATTTCTTTAAAATAGGACGAAGGCACCGGGTCCATAGAATTCTGGAGAGCATATAGGAATCGGGGAAGGGCCATCATCTTGAAAAGCACCACCCTACCCAATAGGCAGCGCGTTCCACCTCGCCACATCTTTCCTAACCCGGGCCACCGGGGGCCCAAGTTATTAGCATATATCAACTTCGGGTCCAATGTCACATAGATGCCGAGATATCGGAATCCCATTGTTTCAATTTGTAGCGGGCAGGAACTCGGGACTGTCGGAGGATCTCCACTGATGACAAAGAGCACTGATTTCAACCAGTTATTTGCGAATCCAGAGTACCCCCAAATATGGCAAGCACATCAAGAAAGCAGATTAGGGATTCTCTGGGAGTAGTGAGGTAAAGCAGGACATCATCCGCGTGTAGCGAGATCTTATCCTCCCATTCTGGCATCCAACGCAGTCATCTGATCGACCTGTCCCAACGGACCCACGCTGCCAACGGCTCAAGAGCCAAAGCAAAAAGAAGTGGAGACAGGGGACATCCCTGTCTTGTGCCTCTGCCCAAAGGGAAGTTGGCGGAGCTTCGATTGTTCACCACCACTCTAGCGAGGGGAGCCGCATACAAGAGACGGACCCAGCCGATGAACTCTGGGCCGATGCACAACTTCCCAAAACTGCGAATAGATAGGGCCACTCAACCCTATCAAAGACCATAATGGCATCCAACGACACCAGCGCCGCTGGTTCGTGTATCTTCGAGGCACCTCCCAAGATCCCGTGCATCCTTCGCAGGTTGAAGGTCGTATTGCGACGCGGCATATAGCCAGATGGGGCCGGGTGAACCAGGGTGGTGATGACTTTAGCCAGTCTCGTCACCAGGAGCTTAGCCAACACCTTAGGCTCGGCATTAAGTAGCGAGATGGGCCTGTAGGAAGAACAGTGCGTCTTGGGCTTTCCCACTTTGTGAATAGTGACAATGTTAGCCACTCTCTGATCATAAGGAAGCCGCCCCTCTCTTTACTCTACATGAACATGTAAATAAAAATAAAATGTAAATCCGTATTTGTAAAGCGCAAACTACTCACCCTTACGGGTCTCAAGGCGTTGGGGGCCATTGTGGAAATTAAGTGAGCTATAGCCCAGAGTCACATGGTGCTGAGCTGAGCTGCCGCCTGAGCCGGGGATCGAACTGTGAACCCTGTGCTCCGAAGTCAATTGCCCTGGCCGCTGCACCACCGCTCTCCACTCTCAACATGGAGCGAAGAAACGGAGCAAGTCTATTTGCGTTTAGTGTACATAGCTCTATAGGGGTTTCCTGGAGTACACCCCCTAATGGCCTGCGCCACTTTATCATGCGTGAGAGGGGAATCCAAGTAGTTTTGATCATCCTCCGACAGAATGGGCCTACGAATATAGCGCACCATGTCCGCACTGTAAACCCCTGCGGACGTATATACTGAACATATATACTGAACAGTAGTATTCCGAGAACTCATTAGCAATAGCTTGCGGGTCAGTTATCCTATCCAAATCGTCGGTCTGCAACTCTGGCACTAGCCTCGACGCCCACTCTCCCTTCTCGAGCCATGCTATCAGTTTGCCCGCCCTATCACCGTGCTCATAGATCCTGCTCTGAGTGTCTGCATGCTGTGCTTTGGCCCTATCTCTGGCCAGACCTCTATATTCCTCTTGTAGGAGTTTCAACTGGTGCGTACCCTCATTCTTGGAGACCTCAATCTCCGCCCTGGTCACCTCGGCCTCCTCCCGCTCTACTTCAGCCCGACCATTCCTCTTTTTTCCTGCGATTAGTGATAGCACCTCCCCATGTATAACCGTCTTGTAAGCCTCCCACAGGGTCGATGTCGAGTCGACAGTGCCTTCATTTTCATGAAAGTACCTTTCCGTGCTCAAGATGATTTCTTTCTTGGTGGCGGGGTCTCTTAGGTGCCATGCATTTATGGGGGCTACCCTACCCACGTCAAGTTGGCCAACCTCCAGTCGGAGCCAGATCGGCGAATGATCAGAGATACCCCTCCCCAAGTGTCGCACTTCTCTGACCGTCGCTGCCTGAGCTGCGGGTATCAGTACATAATCTATTCTAGAGAGGGTGTGGTGAGCAGTAGATGCGTGCGTGTGGTGTACCCCACTTGGGTTCCCATCGGCAAGCACTGTTGTTTCTAGAAAATCAGACAGCCACCTCTGTGACGGCCTCAGAATTCAGGCTGGGTGCCTGCCTACCTCACCATCTATCACTGTGTTGAAATCCCCCGAAACACCAATAAACCCACGGGCAACGTAAGGAAGATAGCGACCAGATCTCTGAAAGTGTCAGTTTGCAGGCCTGGAGGGACATAAACAGATATGAAAGTAACAGTTCTTCCCTCCCACAGCCTCGATATGCCAATATATCTGCCTCAATGATCTGCCCATGTGGCCTGGATGGCTAGGGGAAAGGAGTTTTTCACCAAAATACCCGTCCCCCTAGATCCGGTGGTGAATCCGGCGTCAGCCACTAGTTTATATCCCCCCTATGTAAGGCCATGCAACGATTACCCACTAGATGTGTCTCCTGCAGCAGCACCACATCAGAGGAGTGTCTCCTAACCAACTGATTCACCATTCCCCTCTAAATTTTATCCCCAGCATTTTTACATTCCAACTGAGCGCTTTTATCCCCGATCCCCGCATAACAGTAGACATTATAGCAGTAAGGAATCAGTTTAATCGTAGCTATGTCACCAGATGCTGAAAAAAAAAACTCTCAAAACAAACAACCCCCCAAACGGCGCAATCCTAAACCAACTACAGTACGCCAATCCTGGATCCCTCCCACCCTCCCTGCACCCCTGCTCACGGCTTACGCCCATCCCCAACTGGCAGTGTGACTGTCGCCCCACAATCAAACTCTACACACTAACTAAAAGTAGTAACGAGGAGGAGAGTCGATGACCTACGCTTCCCCCCAGCTCAACTTTAAACATTAGTCCACTGTTCGGATTCGTCCACCCACTCTCAACAGCACTGTGCCTACAAGCAAGGCCCTGAAACGGGCCCAGACCCCCCAGCTGTACATGGTCACAGTTCCACGATCGCACCCTCCACCTTCACTCCCATTCCTCTTGTTCGCCTTCTCCCTCATGGCTGCGTCTCTCCATCTCATCCGGATGGAAGCTGTCTATCCAGTCTGCTGCAACCTCTGGGTTGTCGAACAACCAAGTTCTCCCTTCGGCCTCCACTCTCAATCTCGCCGGGAACATCATTACATATCGCATGACCTTGTCTCTCAGCTTCTTTTTCCCCAGTAGAAAGCTTTGAAGCTGTTTCTGCATAAGTTGGGTGAAGTCTGGAAAGAAGGAGAGGGAGGCATTTTCATACCGGAGGAGCCCCCCCCCCGAAGGGGCCGCCTGCAATATTACATCCCGGTCCCTGAAATTCAGGACCCTCGCAATCATTGGGCGGGGCGGAACTCCGGGCCTAGGCCGACCCCCGGGCACCCTGTGCGCCCGCTCATTGGTAAAAAAGTTTCCCTTGGGTTCATGGTGATTGAGGAAGATGTCTTCAACAAAGAGGTCCGGGCTCTCGGCTTTCTCCGGGACCCCAAGGATGCGAATGTTGTTCCGTCTAGCCCTCCCCTCAAAATCATCAAGCTTCCTATCGGTTAGGGCACGGGAGGCCTTAAGATCACGTACCTCCTGCTGGAGCAAAGCCATATCATCTATCAGACTGGCCGTCTTTATGTCCAGTGATTTAACCTTCTCGATCGCTTTCGTGAGGTCTGCCCAGATGAGATTGACTTCTATCGTTACCGTGTACAGTTTGCTGTCCAATGATTCAATTTACTGCCATAATGATGCCTGGACACCTTCAATGGCTGCCATCACATCTGATAGTGTCAGTTCCGTCGGCGTTCCCAAAGAGTCACCACTCGTCGATTGGGCCCTTTTTGCCTCCACAGGTGAGCCTCTTGGCATGGTATATCGGTCCAGTATATTGGACTGGACCTGCCTAGTTCCTCTGGAAGATCTGGGCAAATTCTTGTCGGCATCCGCCTTGGCTGCCATGCTGATCACCCCCCAGCGGTCTTCCCCGCTCCCGGGCTCCGTATGGACACTTCGGCTCCCAACCAATTCGAGCCCCTCAAGCGGACCCTGCCCCCTCCGTCCGGGCGAGACTACCATCTGGGACCGGCCAGTTTAGGGCAATTTTCCTGCGGGCAGGGACTGTTTGTGGCCCAGGAGTGGGGCGCCGGAGGCAGCGCGCAGTTCCAGGCCGACCAGGTCATGACCTCCACGGACCCGGGCTTACACAAAGTCCCCCGATTGTGCCGGGTGGCTCGGGCACCCCGGCTACTCTCCAGAGGTTTGGACAAGTGCGGTGACACTAAGTCGCAGGGTGGCAGTAGTAAGCAGGCGCACCACCAGCCCGGGGGCCGTCACCCCAGTGAGCCCGCCCTTAAGTTCTCACAGGCGGTGCAAGGATCCACGGGGTCCGCAGAGGGTCTCCGCGCATGCCGATATCACAGCCGAGGCCACTGGATCCCCCGGGGCCCCCCAGCCAGCCGCACCAGCGCAGTTGACTCCTCGGCTGATCTTGTAAACTTCCCTTCACCCCCTTATGCCAGGTCTGTCCAGCCAGTCTATTAAGCAAGGGGTAAGGGGGGGCCCACAATCTTCACGGGGTCTCCCAATGCACCCCACAGAGCGTCTCTGAGCCACTCACAATCCCGCTGTTTATAATGAGTTCCACCGCACCCCCAGTTTAGTGGTTACAAGCAGTGTTCAATGGGGGGGGGCTGACGAAGGGAGACACTTCGTCTGCCTCCCTCCCCGATCAAGCGGCCCCTGCCTCTCGCCACGCCAAATCCAGAGTCCGATGATCTCTCAGGCTGCCACTCAGGTGGGGGAACAGGGGGGCGAACTGTCCGGGCCACTCCAGTCTCAACAGTGGCTCCGTGCCGCACATGCATGGCCGCACCCCCGGGGTCTCTGCCGCACCGCTCCTCCGTTTTTTCTCCAGCGAGCCGGACAGGCAGCTTCCGGTTTCCGGCCCCGCTGTTGTCTCACTTCACCCCGGGTGCCGGGCTCACGCGAGTCACCGACTTAAGCTGCCTCCTAGGCTGCAGTTTCTCTTCGGTGTATCTCCAGCCCCTTTCAACTCAGCAGGGCCCGGAGAACAACCAGAGCTGCAGCGTCACCTCATACATCGGGTGGCGGGTTCTGAAATCAGGATCAGAGTCAGGATTGTAGAGCTGGGGAGCTAGCTAGGCGGAGCTGAGGTCCTAAGCGGCCATCTTGCTCGGCGCATAGCTCCTCCTCCTATTATTCTGTATTAATTTACACTTGTTTCTCCAATGCTCTAATTTTCCGCACCCATGACAAGGAAACTTTTTCTTTGCCTCTTCTTTACTCATTTTCCCTCTGGATTTGCCCCCACTTCCTTCACCTTGGCCTTCCCCTCTTTTCTGATTATTTGCTTGCTGACTTAATTGGAGTTTCTGTTGTTCTGCCATTTTAACTTGAGCCCACATTACCTTTACTTCTAATTTCTTTAGTTTATTATCAATTTCATCCTCACAGTATTTTGCATATTTGAGAATTTCGTCGACAGGCTTTGCTTGCCAACATAGTTTATGCTCTTTAACAGTTTGGGAGATTTCAGGTTTTAGTCCAGACACAAAACGATAAATAAAGTGTGTCATGTCCTTATTGTCAATATTTTCTAATCCACTGTACTGTTTAAATACCTGCAAGAGGTGCTCATAATATGCATGAACAGATTAATCTTTATTTTGGGTAGTTCGATCTATTTTAGTCCAATCAGTTTCCTTTGGGGGAATTTTCCCTTTTAAGTAAGTTATCACCTGATTGTATTTCTTCATTACTTCCCCCGAAGGGGCTCCTGTCTTTGTATCTCTAGGGTAGTCATCATCAGGCCAATCCACTGTGATCTTGCACTCAGACCATAAATCAGCCGGAAAAACAATGTCAAATAATCCATCTAAATCCTTTAACAGCACTTTCGACACTTTCACAAACCTTTCAACTTGTCGGTCCCATTCTACAGGTTTTTCTCTAAGCTTTGGGAAATCATTATTAAATGATAAAATATCCTGTTGGGACCATGGGACATGTACACATACCCTCCTCCTGGCACTTCTCTCATCGGACACAGCCTTTCGACTTTTTCTGCTTCTATTAGTAAATACTCAGTTGACGTTTTATTTGCCTGTGCCTCTTCCTTTTTCTTTGTACATCTAACTTTCCATTTGTCTAGATCTCCCCATTTTTGCAACAACAACAATTCCTTTTCTGCAATTTACGACCTGACACATTCATGTTTTGCAAGTCTTTGTCAGAAAATTCAGCTCTATATGGTTTCTGCAATACCTTTGATTTGCCAATGTCAATTCCCATTTCCAAGCCAAATTCAGTAATTTTCATAATATATTTTTGTATTTCGAGTAATACTTCTGGCTATAAACAACAATTCATCTTCATCAAATGAGTTCAGTCTGTCCAATCCCACGTTTCCTGCCAACATTTCTTCTAATTCCACCCTCAATTTAAATATGTCCAATACCTTCGGTTGGGATTTAGGCTTCTCTATGTTTCGAGTCAATCTGTCTTATTCTTCTGGACTTACTACAGTTGCATGAATCTATGACATAATATCGACATACATAATATAGACATACAATAATATCGACACAAAAATATCGAAATCAAAAATATCGGAGTTCTATCTACATAAAGGTAAGTACAAAAATATCGGAAAAAATATATAGTAATACAAAAATATTGAAGTTAAAAATATCGTTTTTTTAAATGTATCAATAATAATGTAAAAATAATTTAAAAATACATATAATTTACCAAATTAAAAATATAAACATTAAAACATATTAAAAAAGTAATAACTAATACATACACATTTAAAATAAATTAAAAACGACATATAAATTAATGGAATCAAGGCCACGAGGAAAAAGAAAGCAAACGTAGGACAAGGCGACACATCTCCAAGAGTGACCAGGAGCAAGAAGTTCTGGAACAGACGGTAGATGCCCAGAATCTAACGGTTGTCAACCTCACGCCTAGAAAACTATCAGAGAATGAAGAACAGGTTCTACAACTGGGATTAAACTTCTGTCCTGATAAGAATTCAGAATATACTCAACTAAGGATTGACCTCTTTAAATTCTGTAGAAAGATAAAATTGCTCAAATACTTTAAAGGCAAGACACACCTTGATAGACCTATATCTCCTGCTGAGGACATTCCAGCTCTAACCGCGGGCGATATTGAAGCACTTGCGGTCATGAATGATCTCGCTGAAGAAGGAGATCCCATGGCAATCATACCATCACAGAGTAGGATGTGGGCTGGGGTGACACACATTAAGCCTGACAGTCCTTTCAGAACGAAATCACGATTCTGTCCTATGATGCCGGCGGATGCGATCAACACTTTCTCAGAAGTGATGATTAAAGACCTTTGGAGCCATTGCAATGAAAGAAGAAATAAGAAATTCAGCAATGGAAATATAACACAGCAACAAAGGAAAGCAATATTGGATCTGAGCAAGGATGATAAAATTGTATGCAAACCTTCCGACAAAGGCGGAAATGTCGTTTTGATGACCAGGGATTTCTATGTTAAGGAAGCCTTATCCCAACTGGAGGACCAAAGAAACTACATCAGAGTAACCAGAAAGACATTTGATGAAAGTGTCCTCGCGTATCGTTCCCTACTCAACAAGTGGTATCATAAGGGGAATGCTAAGTAAAGAGGAATTTGCTTTCCTGGAATGTAAGCAACCGAAAGTACCAACTTTTTACCATTTGCCCAAGCTACACAAGCATGCAACATGTCCGCCAGGACGTCCGATTGTTTCGTCTGTGGGGAGCCTGACGGAGCATTTGTCGAGGTTCGTGGACTACTTTCTTTACGATTTTGTGAAAATGTTGAGATCATATTTGAAGGACACAACTGACTTTCTTCGTAAAATTGACAATTTAAACTGGACTAGTGATCTGGTAATGATGACACTCGATATCTTGAGCCTCTACACCAGTATTAATCAAAAGCTTGTCGAGGTTCAGAATGAAAGGATACACCAGGGAGGTATTACAGGAGGCCAAATTAAAAGCTGATAAGAAATTGAGATCTGATCTAATCTCGAAGGACAGCTCAATGTCACTTAAGAGACAGGACAGTAATGAGAATAGTATGAGGATGATCATAAACTATTCAACAGATGCCCAGGACATAAGAAAAAAGTGTGTGAAAAACTGGCACATACTTAAATCTGATCCGGTCATTGGTAAGGACTTACCTAAGTCCCCGTTAATAACGTTCAGATGAGCCAGGTCATTGGGATCAAATATTGTGCAAAGCCACTGTAAGAAAGAAGAAAAACCTCCACCATTTGGGAAAGTGACAGGATTGTATCCTTGCCTTAAATGTAAGGCATGTAAAAACAGTAGGAAGGTGACTAGTTACCAAAACCAGGGATGAAGGAGCCCAAAAAGATCACTAGTTTAATGAACTGTAACACAAGCCACACGGTGTACTGTCTTGTATGTCCGTGCGGCTTGCATTATATTGGGAGTACAACTCACCCAACGAAAATCAGGATCTTAGAACACTTGAGGGCCATACAAAATATAGATCCCACTTATCCAGTGGCGAGGCACTTTGAAGTGTCTCACCAAAGCAACCGAGAACTCCTTAGCTTTTTCTGCCTGGACCAAGTACCGGCAGACATAAGGGGAGGAAATAGGCTGCTTCAGCTACGCAGGCTGGAGTCTCGACATATTATTGAGAACCAGACCAAGAAACCGGGTGGCCTGAATGCTGGGGAGGAGCTAGCGGTCCATTTATGAGTCTCATATTGTGTTTTTTATGCATTGTTGATGATTTTCTAATGTTTAAATTTGTGAGTTGATTGTATTTATCTATATATATATTTTTGTGGAATGCCCATTCAGGGCTGAATTTGTAAAATAATTACTATTTGTGCGTTCATTGCCCATCCAGGGTGCAATTTTGTCAGTGATTTAACTGAATGTATACCACTTAGAAATGGTGGTCAGAATGCACAATATATGTCCTTTCTTTATTTTGTTGATTGGCTGTATATATACTTTGCCTAAGGGTGGCGCCGGCCTCTAATTGAGAAAGGCGGTGGCCGAAACGCGTCTTAGAGTGTTTGTCCAATAAATCATACTGGACAGTCCCCCGCGAGTGCTGTGTGCATTTTGCAACTGAGCTGAGTCTGTGGTAGTGACTGGCGTGGTACCGTCTCCCGCCATTAAAAGCACCCGGTCGCGAGTTAAGGAGAAAGCGTTGGATAGCGTAGGGGTAAAAATTACTATTCCCACTCCAGAGGGTGCAACATTAGGGAAAGCGTTGGATAGCGTAGGGGTAAAAATTACTATTCCCACTCCAGAGTGTGCAACAGTAGGGAAAGCGTTGGATAGCGTAGGGGTAAAAATTACTATTCCCACTCCAGAGGGTGCAACAGTAGGGAAAGCGTTGGATTGCGTAGGGGTAAAAATTACTATTCCCACTCCAGAGAGTGCAATAGTAGGGAAAGCGTTGGATAGCGTAGGGGTAAAAATTACTATTCCCACTCCAGAGGGTGCAACAGTAGGGAAAGCGTTGAATAGCATAGGGGTAAAAATTACTATTCCCACTCCAGAGAGTGCAACAGTAGGGAAAGCGTTGGATAGCGTAGGGGTAAAAATTACTATTCCCACTCCAAAGGGTGCAACAGTAGGGAAAGCGTTTGATAGCGTAGGGGTAAAAATTACTATTCCTACTCCAAAGTGTGCAACAGTAGGGAAAGCGTTGGATAGCGTAGGGGTAAAAATTACTATTCCCACTCCAAAGAGTGCAACAGTAAGGAAAGCGTTGGATAGCGTAGGGGTAAAAATTACTATTCCCACTCCAGAGGGTGCAACAGTAGGGAAAGCGTTGGATAGCGTAGGGGTAAAAATTACTATTCCCACCCAGAGGGTGCAATAGTAAGGAAAGCGTTGGATAGCGTAGGGGTAAAAATTACTATTCCCACTCCAGAGAGTGCAACAGTAGGGAAAGCGTTGGATAGCGTAGGGGTAAAAATTACTATTCCCACTCCAGAGATTGCAACAGTAGGGAAAGCGTTGGATAGCGTAGGGATAAAAATTACTATTCCCACCCAGAGGGTGCAATAGTAAGGAAAGCGTTGGATAGCGTAGGGGTAAAACTTACTATTCCCACTCCAGAGGGTGCAACAGTAGGGAAAGCGTTGGATAGCGTAGGGGTCAAAATTACTATTCCCACTCCAGAGAGTGCAACAGTAGGGAAAGCGTTGGATAGCGTAGGGGTAAAAATTACTATTCCCACTCCAAAGGGTGCAACAGTAGGGAAAGCGTTGGATAGCGGAGGGGTAAAAATTACTATTCCCACTCCAAAGTGTGCAACAGTAGGAAAAGCGTTGGATAGCGTAGGGGTAAAAATTACTATTCCCACTCCAAACAGTGCAACAGTAAGGAAAGCGTTGGATAGCGTAGGGGTAAAAATTACTATTCCCACTCCAGAGGGTGCAACAGTAGGGAAAGCGTTGGATAGCGTAGGGGTAAAAATTACTATTCCCACTCCAGAGAGTGCAACAGTAGGGAAAGCATTGGATAGCGTAGGGGTAAAAATTACTATTCCCACTCCAGAGGGTGCAACAGTAGGAAAGCGTTGGATAGCGTAGGGGTCAAAATTACTATTCCCACTCAAGAGAGTGCAACAGTAGGGAAGCGTTGGATAGCGTAGGGGTAAAAATTACTATTCCCACTCCAGAGGGTGCAACAGTAGGGAAAGCGTTGGATAGCGTAGGGGTAAAAATTACTATTCCCACTCCAGAGAGTGCAACAGTAGGGAAAGCGTTGGATAGCGTAGGGGTAAAAATTACTATTCCCACTCCAAAGGGTGCAACAGTAGGGAAAGCGTTGGATAGCGTAGGGGTAAAAATTACTATTCCCACTCCAAAGGGTGCAACAGTAGGGAAAGCATTGGATAGCGTAGAGGTAAAAATTACTATTCCCACTCCAAAGTGTGCAACAGTAGGGAAAGCGTTGGATAGCGTAGGGGTAAGAATTACTATTCCCACTCCAAAGAGTGCAACAGTAGGGAAAGCGTTGGATAGCGTAGGGGTAAAAATTACTATTCCCACTCTAGAGGGTGCAACAGTAGAGAAAGCGTTGGATAGCGTAGGGGTAAAAATTACTATTCCCACTCCAGAGGGTGCAACAGTAGGGAAAGCGTTGGATAGCGTAGGGGTAAAAATTACTATTCCCACTCCAGAGGGTGCAACAGTAGGAAAAGCGTTGGATAGCGTAGGGGTAAAAATTACTATTCCCACTCCAGAGGGTGCAACAGTAGGGAAAGCGTTGGATAGCATGGGGGTAAAAATTACTTCCCATACTACTCCCCCTTTACCACACAACACACTACACATACAAAAAACCACAATTAATATAAATATCAATTAATAAATTAATAACAATTAATATTAAATTGATGTAATTATAAATTAGCTAATTAACACATATTAATTACCAATTAAAAATTAATTAACAATTAATTAACAAGATATTTACAAGAATAAACAATATTCATGAATACATTATTTATAATTAATATTATGAAATAATAAAAAAAAACTAATTACCAATTAATTACCAATAAATACCAATAAATAAAAAAATTCTCTTACATTAATTTAATTTAATTATTTCACACCCTATTCTCCTTTAAACACACAACCCACTACACATAAATAAATCACATAAAAAATGTAATTGTCATTTATTCACTTAATAATAATTAATTACCAATTAATTATTAATTAGCAATAACAAAAAAATTACAATATTAGTACATTAACTCTAATTAATTTAATTAACTAATTAATAATAATTAATTACCAATTATTTATTAATTAACAATAACAAAAAATAATAAACATTACTACATTAACTCTAATTAATGTAATTAACTAATTAATAATAATTAATTGCCAATTAATAATTAATTAACAATAACAAAAAATAATAAATACTACTACATTAACTCTAATTCTTTTAATTAACTAATTATCAATAATTAATTACCAATTATTTAATAATTAATCATTATTTATGAATCAAAAATATTTTAAATACATATTAATTAATTCATTATAATTAAATTACTTCCCACCCTATTCCCTCATAAACCCACAACCCGCTCTGATACTAAAACGCAAAATGTAAACAAATTTACAAATTCTAAACATACATTAAAAAACATGTTTAACAAACATATAAACAACATAATAAAATACATAACACTTAACAAAATTTCGATATTACTAACATACATACCTTAATCTCGATATTCTGTCTATCGATATTATTGCACATCGATATTCTATACTATCGAAATTAAAACATCGATATTATTGTATATCGATATTTTAATTTCGATATTTTGTCTCTCTACCGTCCCATATCTCGTTCCTGAGGATGTCTCAATCTGTACCTCTTTTGAACATGGGTGTGTAATTTTCCTGATCGAGTCACCTACTGGTTCTTGTATAGGTAAATCCATTAAGGAAGTTACTGACTTGCATTCACTTGCTTGATCATCAACTATTAGAATTTCTTTTCTTGGCTGAACTATGGGTGTAGTCAGAACAGGAGTTTTAGAATTAGCTTGCTTATCTTCATACAAAGGAACCACGGGACCTATTGTTACAGGTATTGTCAGAGCTTCAGGAACGCAGTCTCATCATCCTGCTTCGACACCCTGCGCATGCTCCGAAAGATCTTCCGATGGATCCCCACAGGAACCAGGAAGACGGTCACCCAGGCCCTCGTCACCAGCCGTAGGGACTACGGGAACACCCTCTACGCTGGAATCGCAGCCAAACTCCAGAAAAGACTCCAGCGCATTCAGAACGCCTCAGCACGACTCATCCTGGACATCCCTCGCCGCAGCCACATCTCTGCCCAGGCAACTGAAAGACCTGCACTGGCTCCCCGTCAACAAGAGGATCACGTTCAGACTCCTCACCCATGCACACAAGGCTCTCCACGACACAGGCCCGCAGTACCTCAACAAACGCCTCACATTCTACACACTCCGATCTGCCAGCCTCGCCCTCGCCTCCGCCGCACGAATTCGGAAATCCACCGTCGGAGGAAGATCCTTCTCCTACCTGGCAGCCAAGACATGGAACTCCCTCCCCACTCACCTACGGCTGACCCTGGATCACCTCTCCTTTAGGAAACAACTCAAGACCTGGCTGTCCGAGCAATAGCGACCCCCCCCCCTCAGCGCCTTGAGACCCTTATGGGTGAGTAGCGCGCTATACAAATTCTTGTGATTGATTGATTGATTGATTGACTGGTATTTAATTGAGAAATTTTCTGAATTAATTCACTAAACTGTTTAGTTAAAGCTTCTTTTTCTCTCTCTTGAAGTACTTTTTCTAATGAGGTCTCATGTATAACCTGCAGAACTAAAGGTGAATGTAAGAACGGAGCACTAGGAGCTACTCTCTGTGTTTCTTCTTGGTAAGGTGGTGGATTTTTCATTAACAAGCCATCTAACAAATCATCATCCGAATCACCTCTAGTCATCAAATGTCTCGGGTTCCCTGTACTGTTACTTCCTGCTGGGTTTTCTGTGGTTAAAACAGGATATAATCCTTCCACTAGCATGGACTGTCTCCACTTTTTCATTTGCTTATCTCTTGTCTCTTTTGGAAATCTGGGATAAACCTTACTCCAATTTCTGTCACTTCGGGACCTGTCTCGCTCAAATGCCTCTATTTGCCCCTCTTCTAGAGCTTCATATTGCATTATTCTTGGTCTGGGATCTAATTTATTCATACAATTTCTTAAGTTGTACAAAATTCTACCATTAAAGGTACCATGTTCTGGAAATGCCAATATACCATCTTCCTTAGTGTATTCTATCCAGTTTTCTAACCATACACATGTGTGATTGCCCCTTTCTACCATCATGTATGATGCAGGTGTATTAGGTGGTGGAATAATAATCCCTACTCTAGTTTTAATACCTTTGTCTTTTTTGAAATAATTCTTTATTCTTTTAAAAAGCGACATCTTTCTCTTTTTTCTGTACATGATATAAGGTCTTCCTCTAATTTGTTGTTCTCTCGCAAATCCTAAATATTTTCTATCAGGGCGGTTTCCTATTATTTCGGGGTCTAAATGCCACATATACCACTATTTAAATTTGCGCAAATGTCAATAAATTCAATTATTTCAGTTTGTTTACTTTGTGGAAATATTTCTCCAATACCAGCGTCTTTCTTAATTTTAATGTCCAATGAAGTTTAGACTTACAACCAACGTTAACCAATGATTGCGCGGCTTTTCGGTGACGTGAAACTCACTCTCTGCACTCACCCCTCCTTTACAATTTTCTCACGGCTACACACCTGCTGTTTCTACTAATTCCAGCGTGGCTCTCTATGACATCAGTGCAGCACCGCGAATGACTCTCTCTGCGTTACAAGGTAATACGATAATTCAATTTCTTTTCAAAATTCAATTACATATTTCATTAATTGACAACATAAAAACATTCACTACTGTGCCTGATTGACTAAATTCAAAAGAAAAGATAATTTATTTCGCAACGAGTAAACCTTTTTCCGCCTACTCTTCAAATACTGCAAGTAAAACAACCTTCCGTTTACCCTTCACTTAAGCAAAAAGAAATCTTGCTACTTCTTCAGAATTACCCTTTCTAGGTGATATAAGACCAAAGTTTTACTAGCAAACTTCTTGCTACCAATCACTCTGCATTTATACTTAGGAAAAACAAACCCTAACTAGTGTTTCAAGTTTTACCTAACTTTCCGCACCTATTTCTCACGGCAAGTAACCTCAAGTAGCTTCTATTTACCAACCACTTTCTTTATCCCGGGATATTCCAGACAACATTTAACAACACGAACGGTTTTGGTTAGTACACGAAAATCAATAATCAATCAATGATCAATAATTCAATAGTCAATACACAACAAACGATCTATTATTAACTAATCCCGAATCATACTACTGCTACCAAGAAAAGTATTCTGATAGAGCACGCAGTGACCTACTAGTTCAGTTTTACCATTCTCACCTTGGGCCCCATATAACATTCACACATTGAACTAGCAGTCCTGCCTATCTAATTGCTAACTCAGTCACCCTATCAGTTTGCCCAGTGGTTCAATTTAGGACTTATGCCTGTAAACCATGACTTACCAATCCTTGTCACCTTTCTGTCCTGTGGATCAGAGAGTTAGAATAAGCAGGTAATATTTAAATACATCTACTTTTCTTATAATAACCACAGACTCGGGGAAAGTTTTAAAACCTTTATCTATGAGATATTTTCTGAGTCAAAACGAAAGGGCCATAATCTCGTGACCATAAATTTTACAAGCAAGAATATAATCAGTAGGACATAAAGTTTATAAGAAAATCACAGTATTACCTTTAGACATTGGTACCTGGGAAGGGTAAGAAAGGGAAATAGTACAAGGACATACCACATAGATTATATTTACCTAGAATGGTGTAATGACCAATCCTGGTCATGGGCTGGGGCACAGAAGACCAGGACAAGGGGCCCAACTAATTAGGTGCCCACAGGACAAGACAGGTGCAGATCATGACAGGTGACCTCAGCTAAGTGCAACACCAGTGTCACACCCCTCTCTCTAGGAAAGCCAATTAGTACCCCAACTGGGTAATCGATTCTTCTGACAGAGGGCTCCGCCTGCACCTCTGTTCTCGATCGCTTATTGAGTGCGTTGGGTCAGTGACAGGTCAGCTAATCGGACAAGTCAGACAATTTCTCTATCTAAACCAACCTTAGTTATACCATTTCGAGGGCAGTGTACCACCCCTAAATGTTGCAAATCTATGTGTACCCCTTCAGTGATTGGTTGGAAAGACGAGGAGAGATCATCACACCATACCAAGATGATGTAATTTCAATTCAGTTCATATTAATTGAATCCGCACCCACAATTTACTTTCCCATGACTTTATTCTGCCCAACAATATTAGCATACAAAACATATACATTGTATTTATTTGAGTCTTCTTGCTTCCTCTTTAGAGATCAGTAGAGCAGGTTCCCAGGAACATCGTGGGTAAGAATGGTGTTGGCAGACATTCAATGCCAATGCTTCAGCAATTTCGAAGTTTTGGTGCGCACGCGCGGCATTGTTCAAGATGGAAGAAATGTTAATGTTCAGGCTCAAAGTACGAGCTATCAGCAAAGTCAAAAGAAAACATATTAGAATACAAAAATAAATGAATGCACTATATACCACCTATCTCTACTCTAACCCCATTACTTTATTTTAACTTGTGCATTAATAATTAAGCAGAATGAAGAAGTTTAATACAAGCTGCAGCATAAGCGTTAGCATTTGAGATTTTAAGCAGCCATATCTGGCACTAGTGTGCAGAAGCCAAGATTTCCCACCAAGCAGAGAGGTACGTCATGCCACGTAAATGTGACAGACGCATGCGCAGAAGGTTTCCCGCCTTTTCGGCGGCCATCTTAATTCACTCGAGTTAATATTAGTAAAAGCACATAGGTAAGCTTCCCCATGATCCTAAAAATGTTGTGTAGTGCAAATATTAGTAGACAAAACATGTTGGTTAATATATTACACGTTATTTATAGAGGGCTGAGTACAAGCAAGTTTCTGTATATGTGAAACCTTGCTCCATCAGTAGTGTGCTTTGCAGAAATATACAGGGATTTCATAAATTTGTCTGCTAAGTCTCATTGCATTGACTTTTTCACATATAACTTTGGCTATGGTCTGCAATGTCCAGGGGCTATTACATTTTTGCATCTAAGAATGATAAACCTCTATGAGGTCATCACTTATCCAGAGAACACACTACAGCCATCTGATTTTTAACATCCGAAGAAAATTTGCAAAGCACACATTTATTTATTGGTTTCTTGGAGCTGAATACCATGGTTAGTATCACCCATCTCAAGGGTACTCCCTTTATCGGCTTCAGAAAGATGAAAGGCTCAGTGGACCTTTTGGGATTTCAACTTGCATCCATGGGCTCAAACACAAATCCCTGCGGTGGATTTCTTTTTTCCACTGATTTAGCTGACCAGGACTCCGGCTTAGATAACTCAGTGGATAGCTTGCCCTGTAAAGATAAAGATAACACGTGTATTTCTGAAGCACCCCCTGGGGCATCTGAGCTCTGACCTAGCATGACAGTTCTGTATTGTCCATTTTCTAATGCATTTGAACCATATCCAGTCCATTGTACTAGCGAGTGTTGGAAACAGGATCCTCCTACTGGTGACTGCTTTGTTTTCAGGCCAAAGAAACATTGATTGGAATAAAATATGTATTATTGCCAACTGCTGACTAAAATCAGAGCACAATGAGGCAGCCTGATTGTAATCTAGCTGGGGATCGCACAGGAAATATGTCCAATTAAAAAGCCTTTTGTTTATTATTAGTTGCTTGTCTTTCTCCAAAACTGCTTGCAAAACCTGATAGCCCAAAGAGGTACAGAGTTGGAAAGACAACTTTTGAAAATGTCAAAACTTTCATTTAAGATTCACTGTTAGCTACAGAACATATGTGAGCATGTAGGTGGTGTTTACCGAAATCCTTAATTCCAAAGAAAATATACACTTTACAGAAAAAATGCTAGGGTGAAAGTTCACTGCGGTTTCCATCAGCTACTGCATCCCACAGTTTTCACTATTGTCCCTTCAAGATCGCCCATATATTTGTAGGACTGGTCCGAGTCAGTGTGCATTGCTTGTGGGCATTTGTGGGCTAAAGAAAAAATCTGGAAAGCATTGGCAAATACAATTTGTTGCCCCTAGCATTGTCATAGATTTCTAGCCATGTTGCACAGCAGCACGAGCTGCTGTCTAACATGGCTTGAAGTGAAGAAAAAACAAACAATGGCAACACCACTAGGTCTTGCCTATGCTAGAGCTATTGGTTTTGGCAAAGTGTTTTAGCCGTGTTGTACACCAGTGTGGCTGCTGTTCAGCATGGCTAAAAGTTTGCAGGGTGGAGTGGGGTGTGGTGTGGTAGATTGGGGTAGATTGAAGACAGGTAGATTGTTGAAGAATGGAGTGGGGTACACTTGGGTATAGTTGAGTGGGGTAGATTGGGGTAGACTGGAGTGGGGTTGAACGGGATAGATTGGAGTGGAGAAGAGTGGGGTAGATTGGAGTGGAGTAGAGTGGAGTAGATTGGAGTTGAGTGGGGTGGGGTAGATTGGACTGGGTGGAATGGATTGGGGTACATTGGAGTGGGATAGGTTGGAGTGGGGGAGTGGGGTAGTTTGGCATGGTAGATTGGTGTTGAGTAGAGAAAACGGGTGGATTGGGGTGGAATAGGATAGACTGGAGTAGAGTAGGGTAGATTGGAGTGGACTGGGGTATATTCGAGTGAAGAGGGTAGAGTGGGGTAGATTGGAGTGGGATGAGAGGGGTAAATCAGAATGGAGTTGGGAATCTTGTCTGTCAGGCCCAATACCTTGCAGGACTTGGCTGTTTGTTTGTTCCCGGCTGCGCTGCACGCGCTAACCGAGCCAGCTCGCCTCTCGCTGCCTCGCCTCCAGGACACCTCAGCGAGGCCACCGAGCGGAGGGGGGAAACTACAAATCCCATCACCCTTAGCGGCCGGAAGTCGCACCTGTGGTCAGCGCGCCAACCGGCGCATAAATTACTACACCTTCCCCGGTGGAGTGGGGAATCTTGTCTGTCAGGCCCAATACCTTGCAGGACTTGGCTGTTTGTTTGTTCCCGGCTGCGCTGCACACGCTAACCGAGCCAACTCGCCTCCCGCCTCCCGCTGCCTTGCCTCCAGGACACCTCAGCGAGTCCGCAGAGCGGAGGGAGGAAACTACAAATCCCATCACCCTTAGCGGCCAGAAGCCGCACCTGTGGTCAGCGCGCCAACCGGCGCATAAATTACTACACCTTCCCCGGTGGAGCGGGGAATCTTGGCTGTCAGGCCCAATACCTTGCAGGACTTGGCTGTTTGTTTGTTCCCGGCTGCGCTGCACACACTAACTGAGCCAGCTCGCCTCCCGCCTCCCGCTGCCTCGCCTCCAGGACACCTCAGCGAGGCCGCCGAGCGGAGGGGGGAAACTACAAATCCCATCACCCTTAGCGGCCGGAAGCCGCACCTGTGGTTAGCGCGCCAACCGGTGCATAAATTACTACACCTTCCCCCGCGTCGCAGGACCGCGCGCCGGCTCAGCCGGGCTAAGACCGGGCAAAGGGCGGGCCCTCTTAGGCCCTCAGAGGCCAAAGGAGGCTGGGCTCGGCCACCCCCCTTGATCCGTAAACAGTGATATATACTAGTAAGCAGACATTTGTCATATAGCTTTTTGGGATTTCTGTCTGTGTACCTATTTGTTTAACCCTACCCGCAAGGTTTAGTGTGATTTAATCATTCTCCTAAATTTATTTTAAGTACGCACTATGACTTCGCATGTCCCAAAGGGGAAATCTTTAGTGGGAGGAGGGGCAAATAGAGGAACGTTGGATGACTATGTTATAAGGGCCACCCCAGGAATTGAAAGGGAAATCGCTCTGGCTGAGCGACGAGCCGAGCGACGTCGCTCTATTGAGCTTATTAAGAATAAACACTCATCTCTGGGCTTGTTACAGTTAGCGATTTCTCCACCCACCATGAATCATATTGAAAGCGAGGGACTTGATATTTCTAGTAATGACAGTATTCCATTACTCTTGCGAGAGGGAACTTCTTCACTCAATGTAAATAATTCAAACAGTGAAATGAACTTAAATGTTTCCGCTCCTCTTTCGATACCAGAGGTTGAAGCTTTAGAAGATACACCTTCACCAGTAGTTGCGACTGTTCAAGGAAAAAAACAAAAACCCCCAAGTGTCCACGACAACAAGGTCCACCACCAAAAAAGAGGAGAAAGAGGAAGAGTGGACCACAGAAAAGTAAGATCTCTCGATCTGAGTCTTTCACTTCTAAAAGTTCCCCTCCAAATGTACCCGAGATACCTGCCATAACCATTCTTCCACACTACCCAGCGAAAGAAACACCTAGTAATGACTTATTGGGTAGCATCGAACGTTTACTCAGATCCTCTATATCACCACTGATAGAGAGAATGAAAAAAATGGCACTTCAGTTAGAGACACTAGAACAAATAATTGGGGGAAATAGAGGGGTAATTAAGGATATACCAAGGCCTACACTAGTGCCCCCAAAACCTACTGTCCGAAAGGAAGTAAATCTTAATAGCCAAATTAAATCTAAACTCCAGAAATCATCGTCTCCCAAAATATCACGCCAAAACATTACAAATAGGGATAAAGAGGGTCAGACAGGAGGGAAACTTAATCTCCCGGGAAATGTACAACATCCGAAAGGTTTTGAAAATCCTGTCAGGGTAATGCAGAGTAAGAGGCACAGAGTAGATTTGCCACCAGAAGCTGTTCCGCTCGTTCTGGTTCTTACGGGAGTTCCATCACTAGAGGATGGTAAGAGAGAAGATTATCACCAGCTAAAAAATAAAGCTATTTTTTGGCTTAGACAAAATCGTCCACTTCCCCCAAACATAAACGGTGATATCCTACATGTAAGGCGTCCCTCCTGGTTGGGACATAGAACAAAAGATTTAACGGGTGATATAATTGTAATTAATTTTAGAGACCATAGGGCAGTCAGATATATTTTAGATTGGCCCCCAGAGACTGGTATCAATGGCATCACATCACATGAATTGACTTATTTTTACCCCAGATCCGTAATAGCACCCATTAACAATTCTAGGGCCCTATCTCGATATCAGGATGACCATTTTATACCTGTTTATAACCGTTATGCGGCCTTAACAGGTATGGAGGGAGTGGACTGACTTCCTTTCCGGGGCACAGCGAAGAAATGGGGAAACGGGGAACGATTATATCTGTCCACAGATTTAAGGGACAGAGTAGTGATTTCTTGGGTGAAACGGAGATACAGTTAGATCAATTGGTGGAAGATGTTGCACTACCGGAGAATAAAAACCTAGCTTTAGCATCACCCATGCAAATGTGCCAACCAATATTAACATTACCATCAGAAGTCAAGTTGAATAATGCCCGTGATTTAAAAATACTTAGTTGGAACATAGCGGGTCTTGAACCTAGATTGGCGGACAAAGATTGGGTCGAACTAATCTCAGGTTATGATATAATAATGTTCCAAGAAACTTGGGCACCTCATGATTTGAATGTTAATGAGTTCCACTGCTACAATATAGCGGCTCGTAAATCGCATTTCGGCCGTGCAGTTGGAGGACTGTTTGTTGGTTTTAGCATTATGGCTGGGGGGAAACATAGGATTATTAACACGGAGAACGCTAATATACAAGCCATTGAATATACACGGCATGCCCCTTTTGTCTTGATACATTTTTATAATAATGATTTTATTTCGATCCCAAACAGGAATTTTTTAGCGCTCACCAAATTTATCTCTAAATTAGAGAATAGCTGGGGTAAAAGTGAAGGTCTTGAAATTATTTTAGGTGGAGATTTCAATGCCCAGCTCCCAAATAAAACTTGGCAAGAAAAACAAAGGAAGGGGGATCTAGAGAATCAAAGGGGCCAAGAATTAAAAAGCTTGTTAGATGAACATATTCTGACTAATATTATGGATGCTGGCCAGAAGATCTCGCCACAGCAAGTACCTATGCATAGAGGTTTAGTTAGTACTTCTATCATTGATTTTATTTTTGTTTCCCCTGGTATGGCAGACCGTATAATAGCAACGGATGTTGTAGCATTAGACTTTGGGGACCCTAATCCAGTAATGGTAACTATGAGGTTAGATCCACGACCTGTTTTCTGTGTGACGCAAGGAGCAAGAGATATAAGCGTAACCACAGATAAATTAAGGTTGAAATGGAAAGGTATAGATAAAGCTGGAATTACTAAGTCTTTGTTAAAGGAAGAACAGATGTTAATAGACCGTTGTTTAGATTCTAAAACTGATGGTCAGGTTATTATCTCCTGCTTTAGCAGAATATGTTCCACAGTTAGAACCTTGTTATCTGTACCAGCAGGTCAGGGCCCAAAAGAACCTAGGTGGTTTGATAATAGCTGCTCTGTGGCTAACAGGAATTTACGCAAGGCTCTTTCAGAGATTCCCAGAATTAGGGCGAATGTGAGTGCAGCGAGGAAAATATATAAACTAGCTGTAGAGAAACGGAGAGCTACACTCTTGGGTGAACGTTGGGAGTCCCTGTCCGAATTTGCGGAAGGGAAGCTAAGCAAACTATTTTGGCTCGCAGTTAAAGAACTTCGAAATATGGGTCAACAACTCACCCCGATTAGCTGCACCATTGCCAGTGACATTTGGGAATCCCACTTCTCAAAAATGTATGCCTCACCATTGAATAGTGAGGATATAAATGCATTTGAGGTATCTAATAACTTAAATTTCAACATGGGAGAGGTGGAAGAAGCAATTGCTCAAAGCCTTGGAAATAAAGCTCCTGGCCCAGATGGGCTACCGATAGACCTTATCAAATGGCAACCGGGTCTATGGGCTCCAATACTGGTGAATGTTTTTAATACCACCACTGTAGAATCAAGGATTCCTAATGGGGTGTGTGATTGAACAAAAGTGAGAAAGTTCTCCTTTTGTTAAGAAACCCCTCACTCACCACCTAGTGGTGACATGCTTCATCATCGGGGTCCACCCTAATGACCTAGCGCCATCAGGGTGTGCTACAACACCTGTTTACAGTGGAGCAGGTATGTGAGTGAAGGTGCGAAAACAAAATAGTGTGTTAAAAATTGTCCTGGTTTAACTTGTGAGAAACAAATTTTTTTTATTTTCAAGCAACTGGACAATGTTAAAAACAATGGCGAGATAGAGTGAGGGTGATTATGACCCGTGTATCTCTATGTGTGTCTGGTCTACATGTTTCAACCATAAAGGTATTCATTAACCAGGTTTTCTTCAGGACCAAAAAACCAGAAGAGTGGATGGTCTGCGTTCCCTAAAAAACGCACCCAGTCCTACTTTCTGGAAACCACAATTGGGCAAAACAGTGTGCCTGTGGTGTCAGCTTATGCCACAATGGGAAAGCATAAAAAATCAAAATACTCGCAGTGGGGTATTGATGGACATCGTAGGGCAGAGAACGCTGATCCTCAATCTAAAACGTATTAGTTTGGTTGAGAGGAATGAAGCCGTGAACCTACATCGGTCCGCCGCCCTGGTAGCAGGGCGGCGGACCGATGTAGGTTCACGGCTTCATTCCTCTCAACCAAACTAATACGTTTTAGATTGAGGATCAGCGTTCTCTGCACCTTCACTCACAAACCTGCTCCACTGTAAACAGGTGTTGTAGCACACCCTGATGGCGCTAGGTCATTAGGGTGGACCCCGATGATGAAGCATGTCACCACTAGGTGGTGAGTGAGGGGTTTCTTAACAAAAGGAGAACTTTCTCACTTTTGTTCAATCACACACCCCATTAGGAATCGTTGATTCTACAGTGGTGGTACTCCTCTTTTTTGTTTATATCGTTAAAACCCAGGGGTAAAGGAGTACTCCCCGTTCACGAAATGTGAACACAATCCCTTGCTCTCCCTTCTGTTTTTTCACTAATGTTTTTAATAGTCTTCCTAAAGCCAAAATGCCAGAAACTTGGGGTATTAGTATAATAGTCCCCATACATAAGAAAGGAGATAGGTCTGATCCCATGAATTACCGGCCTATCTCATTGTTAGATAACTCTTATCTATAATAGGCTTACTACATGGATAGAAGACAGTGGGATTTTGTCATCATGCCAATTGGGATTCAGAAATGGGGTTGGAACAGTCGAACAATGCCTCAACTTGAAATTAATTATTGATAAATATAACATCGCACGGTCGGTTTCTATTTATTTAGCATTTATGGACCTGTCTTCAGCTTTTGATTTTGTTAACAGGTCCAAACGTTGGTCCATTTTATTGGAGTATGGTCTGGACATTGCCCTGGTTCACTTTTTAGCCTTTTTACACACAGACTCAAAATCCAGAGTGAGAGTAGGTATGGGTGAAGAATTATCAGGTTTAATTAAGATAGGCAGAGGAGTTAGGCAGAGGTGTGTTTTAGCACCCTTGCTTTTCATAATCTATATTAATGGACTGAATAAGTACCTTGAAAAATCTACCCCTGATGTCCCGTTAGTAAATGGCAAACCGATACCTGCTCTTCTGTATGCAGATGATGCAGTACTATTGGGACGAACACCTAACTCACTCCGTACTTTGGTCTCAAATTTTACAGATTTTATGGACAAATTAGACCTGAGGGTAAATTTAAAAAAATCTTTTATAATGTCTTGTGGGCCAGGCAAGCGACAGATGAACTCCATACAGGTTGGAGAAGGAAAACTTACTGCAACCTACAATTTTCCATATTTGGGAGTGACCTTTGCTGCGAATGGCTCGTGGACTGGGCATTTGGCCCAGGCCACGAGCAAATTCTCAAAGGCCACTAACTCAATTTTAAGTATCTCGAGACCAAAGAGATATGATGCCATTAAAGCGATTGTTCAAATTTTTAAATTACAGTGTGTCCCGGTAGCGACCTACGGGGAAGAAGTATGGGGCATTGGGAAACGTACCACTATCCAGCAAATAGAGAATAGGTTTTGCAGGAAATTGTTAAGAGTCCCAATTTATACATCTAATTTTATTACACACAGTGAACTAAACCTACAATTTGTCTCAGATTTTCAGACTCACCCAGCTTTATTTTGGCACTCGGTTTGGACGAACCAGTCAGCAAAACTTACACAAGAGATAATAACTGACTGTTTAAATTGCAAAAGAGGGAGGAAGATCCCGTGGCTTTCATATGTGCATACTAGCCTACAGGAAGCAGGTATGGGAAATATTTTCTCTAATCCTAATGAGGCTAGTACTGTTAAGAAATCTGAACTGAAAGAAGCACTAAAAGCACTTTATTTAATGAAAAGATCAATGATCGAATCAGGGAAAACCACAGTTGCTAGGTACCTGAACATTGAGGCACCTAGATGTTCTTTTGCATTGTATTTAACATTATCATTGACTAGTTGGGAAAGAAGTTTATTGTTCCGCTTAAGGGCTGGCACCGTGAGGTATTTGTTAAATTTCCCTTTGGCTTACCAGCAATGTACAGTTAAAATTAGTTGCCTCTGTGATGGGCAAAGTACACAAAATGATTTGCACTTTCTTTTTTGCTGTAAATTTTATGTGAAATATACAAAATGGCTGCTAATCCTGTGTTTTAAAAAACATAGACCTATCACACTGGAACAATCCTATCAGGCACTGCTAAATCTAGATAATGAAGAAGTAATTTGTCGTATCGGTACCTTTTTAAAAATTGCTGTTGGTGCACGTAAAATGATGGAAAACGTTTAGAATGTAAATTTAATCTGTTTTTCTGTATTTTAATGGATAATAGTATTTTTTACGGAATATGTAGTATGCTATGTACTTTTATGAATTGAAAAAATTTGAATAAAGATTCTTTGAAAGTTTGAGTGGGGTATATTGAGGAGATAGGGGTGGATCGGGGAAGATTGTAATGGGGTAGGTTGAAGTGGAGTAGATTGGAGTGGGGTAAAATGGGGTAGATTAGAGTGAAGTGTGGTAAATTGGGGAGAGTGGAATGGGTGGATTGGGATCAATTGGAGTGGATTATGGTAGATTAGAGTGGGGTAGATTGGAATGGACACGGCAGATTGGAGTGGGATCGATTGGAGTAGGATAACATAGAGTGGGGTAGAGTGGAGTGCAGTAGAGTGGGTGGGATAGATTGGAGTGGCTAAGAATGGGGTAGATTGGAGTAGGGTGGAGTGGAGTAGATTGGGGTAGATTGGAGTGGTGTGGATTGGATATGGGGAGATTGTGGTAGATTGGAGAGGGCTGGATTGGGGTGGAGTGGGTTACATTGGAGTGGAGTGGGCATACATGATTGTGGTAGACTGGAGTAGAGTGGAGTGAGTTAGATTAGAGTGGAATGAGGTAGATAGGGGAGGAGTGGAGTGGGGTAGACTGGAGTGGACTGAGGTAGTTCAAAGTGGGCTGGGATAAATTGTAGTGGAGTGAAGATTGGAATGGAGTGGGCAACACTGTGTATGACAACAATGAGTAGAGTAGATTGGGTAAAATCAGAATGGAGAGGAGTAGGATGGGGTAGATTGGAGTTGAGTGGTGTAGAATGGAGTGGGCTGTATCGGGGTTGATTGGGATAGATTGAAGTGCAGTAGGGTATAATTAAGTGGGGTAGAATGAAGTGGAGTGCGGTAAATTGGGATAGAGTGGAGTGGAGTGTGGAATATTGGGTTAGAGTGGAGTGGAGTGCGGTAGATTTGAATGGATTTGGAGCAGTTTTGGTTGGAGTGGACTGAGGTAGTTAGGGGAGGAATGGGGTAGATTGGAGTGGAGTGGGGTACATTGAGTGAAGTGGGTATATTGGAGTGGAGTGGGCTAGATTGGAGTGGAGAGAAGATAGGAGTGGTCTGGGGTAGATTGTGGTAGATTGGAGTGGGGTAGAGAGGAGTGGACTGGGGTAGACTGAAGTGGAGTGAAGTTGATTGGAGTGGTGTGAGAGAGACTGTAGTGGAGTGGATATTGTTGTGGAGTATTGTAAATTGGAATGGAGTAGGGTGATTTGGAGAGGAATATTGGGTGGAATGGGGAAGATTGGAGTTGAGTCAGGTAGATTGGAATAGAATGGGGTAGGTTGTAGTAGAGTGGGGAAGTTTTAGCGGATTGGAGTAGATTGGGTAAGATAGGAGTGGAGAGGCGTAGACTGGGGTAGATTGGAATGGAGTGAGCTGGATTGGGGTTGAGTGGATAGATTGAAGTGGAATAAGGTACATTTGAGTGGGGTAGAATGAAGTGGAGTAAATTAGGATAGAGTGGTGTACAGTGTGGTAGATTGGGGTGGATTTTGAGTGGTTTTGATTGAAGAAGAGTGGGATAGATCGGGGAGGAGTGGGGTAGATTGGAATAAAGTGGGGTACATTGAGTGGAGTGGGGTATATTGGAGTGGAGTGGGATGGATTGTAGTTAAGATTTGAGTGGTCTGGGTAGATTGTAGTGGTATAGAATGCTGTAGATTGTAGTGGGATAGAGAGGAGTGGAGTGGGGTTGACTGAAGTGGAGTGGAGTAGATTGCAATAGAGTGGGATAGATTATAGTGGAGTGGAGTGGAGATTGGAATGGAGTATTGCAAATTGGAATGAAGTAGGGTAGATTGGAGAGGGATATTGGGGTGGAATAGAGTACATTGGAGTTAAGTCAGGTAGATGCGAGTGAATGGGATAGATTGGGTTGGATTGGCATAGAAAGGAGGGGGTTTGATTGCAGTGGAGTGGGTAGATTTGAGTGGAGTGAAGTGGAGTGGGGTTAATTGGAGTGTAGTGGAATTGGGTTGATTGGATTAGATTGAGTGGAATGGGATAGAATGCAGCAGAGTGGGGTAGATTTGAGTGGAGTGTATGGATTGAAGTGTAGTGAAGTAGACTAGAATGGAGTGGAGTGGGGGAGATTGGAGTGAAGTAGGGTAGATTGGGGAGGGCGGAGTGGGGTATATTGGGGTAGATTGAGGTGGAGTGGCCTAGGTTGGGTAGATTGGATCATAGTGGAGTTGATTGGAGTAGATTGAAGTGGAGTGTAATGAAATGGATGCAGAACCTCCTATAAGCTGTGTTACTCAGTGCCCCAAGGGTATAAGGAAAAGTAGAGTCAGGGCACCAGGAGCTGGTTTTCCTTCCCACAATCAGGATAAGAAGAAAGATGCTGTTGGAGATGATGGCACAGACCCAGAAGTGGACCGATAGCGTGGAGCAAGATGTGGAGGAGATTGGTGTGCGGAGGAGACAAGGGACATTGCAAGGGAGCCGCGGGATCTTAAGAACTTCTGCAGGAGCAGTACTTGGCTGGAGGGAACTTCTCGTTCTGTGACAGACCAATGAGAGATGGAAACAAACACTGTCAGTACAGAGTAAGACAAAACGTGACACCGGAAGGAGACACAGAGCAGAGGTCTTCACCCTGGAGAGGCATTTAGAACCAGGTGGACGCTGATCTGGGAAGGAGCCATTGTCTCAGGCAACTGACTGAAAGGGGCAAAGATGGTGGGTCACGTTTGCTTGTAATAAGTCGGTTCTTGTAAACTGATTCACATTACAAAACTGCACTACTGAATGCAATATATATTCCAGTATAATGGTAATTTACTCATAGAGGTGAATACTTCCTACCATTTGTTGGACATCATTACAGCATACTCGTAGTCTCCTTACTATAGTGAGAAGAGAAAAAAGGAAGAACACAAAAAGGGTGTGGTAGCAGGTTCTAAAGTTGATTTAAAGCTACTAGTCACTAAGACACATGTCCGTTCCTCACCGAGTATATTCCGCTCTTGAGGTTCCGGACGACAGAAGAGGGAAGCCAGGAATAAAGAGGAGAAACTCACGAGGATTCAGAGTTTGGCCATATTGGACTGTGAACAAATACTAAAGAAACAAAAATGTAACTACTAATAAGACTTCTGTGGCTCAGTTTGACCCATCCTCCTGTTACATGGAGCAATGTAGATTGGGGTAGATTGGAGTGGAGAGGGCTAGATTGGACTGTGATGGGTAGACTGGGGTAGATTGGAATGGGTTGTAATGGGATAAGATAGATTGAAGTAGGGTAGGGTGGAGTGGAATGGTGTAGATTGAGGGTATTTGGAAAAAATATCAAGTTGTAAATATCAGGAGAAAGAAATATCTTGAAATATTGGGGCTGATTGTGATGACTGGTGGAAAGCCTCCACCAGACAGTTGGAATCTCCTCGACCATGTTGGAGCCCTTCTGACGAACTTGGACGGTTTACATTCCGACCGCCCGATTATGATGTTCACGGTCGAAATGTAAACCGCGGGGTCATTCCGAATTGGTTCCAAGCGACTCGTGGAGTATCCGTGTCAGTTGGAACTCCATCGTACACCCCTATTGACAGCATTTCCACCCACGGGGTTACGATGCCGTTTTCCAACAACCTTTCTGCATCAGCTTCCAAAACAGAAAAGCTGTTGGAAAGTGTCTTTGGGGGCCTCTGGCAGGCCCCCTTGGCCCTACAGCCTATGGTTGATGGCTAAGGACCCCCTTTAAAACCCTGTACTGTGTGGCAGGCATTGTGGGGTGTCTGTGACAGGATGCAGGATTTCCCACAAGCACCCCATTTCTCCAGAGGATGCCTCTGTTAAGGCTGGTTGTCGGGCGGAACACGAGCTCCCATAGGGAACAATAGGACGCCAACCGGACAGTGATCATTCGGATCGTAATCCGGCGGTCGGAACCGCTGACTGCAAGTCAGTCTGTCTCGATTCCGAGTCGTTGTTGAGCGGATGCTTTCTGCCCAACATCGTAATCGGCCTAATTGTTTACAAAAATATTGTGATGCAGAAATATCGTTGTCAAGAGTATTGTTTTTTCAGGGAAGTAATTTGATTGCATTTTCAATAACATAGTTGCAAAGAATATTGTTTTTTAATTATTTTAATGTGTTTTTATATATATATTAATTTTATGATTTTCTATTGTTTCTCTAACTTTTATGAATTGTTTTTAATATAGTTTTTAATTCAAAGTGATTTAGAATTTTTGATTTAACTGCTAATAGTAATTTGTAGTGTTTTAGCTAGTTATTTGGTTTGTTGAGGGATAGGGTTGGAAGTTAATTGAGTAATAATTCATTGTTAATTAATAATTTTTAAGTAAGCATGTGATTGACAGTAAACATGTATATTATGTAATACTGGTTTAATTTACTTATTTTTTAAATGTAGGTCACCACGTTTGTAGGGGTAGAGGGTGGGAAGTTAATTTGGTAATAATTAGCAATTACTTTTTATTTATTAATAATATTTAATTATTAAATATTTAAATAGTTTACCTACTGTTGCTTAAACTGGGGTGGGAATAGTAAATTTAACCTCTCCGAAGTTCAACACTTTCACTGCTGTTGCACTGACTGGAGTGGGAATAAAACATCTTGTCGTGTAGTTCCTATATACCCATATAGGTTCTGTGCGTTTGGATAACATAAACTGTGGGACTGGTGGCAGACTGATTCTGTGTACCCCCACCGGGTATGTTAGCCTGTCTGTACTAGCTAGCTCACAGTGCCACTAGAATCTCCTCTTATCGGGGAGAGAATAGTTCTTGGCAACCTTCGAACATGACAACCCTGATCCCTCAGAATTGTGGAAACAATATACTACCTTTCGCTCAGTCACTGGTGCTCACTTAGTTTGTCTCAGAGAGATACACAGAATAAACAGGCTGTTCGTTTTTAATAAGAATTTATTGAACAGTTGTTATTATAGTGTAGAATCGATGAGCTTCAACAACCATTAGACAGTAGCATAGATATGTGATTTGAAGCACTAAGAAAGTAAATGGATGGTATGGCTCTACCATCTTGTAATAATCATAAATTCATACGAGTATATAAAACACATGATAAAAAGTGTATACTCCTACGATGCCTCCTTAACTAGATGTACCTAAATATACCAAGCATCTGTGTAGGTGTTATGCCAAGAATCCCTCTAGGATCTAGTCAACCCCATTACCTGAGAATGAGAAAATATGGGACCCCGTCCTGGTCTCGAGTTGAACTCCCCGCAAGGGGTGTTAGACCACTTCTCACTGTAGCATCTGCATGCAGGAACCTCAATGTCTCTGGTCAGTGTGTCTGCCGGGAAGTCTCAGTCTGCTCTATCCTTCTAAGCAAGATGTTATGTATATATACCCATAGGTCTCTCCAGGGTCCTACATTGCTGTGTGATTGTGTTGGCCTAAAGGATGACGTTGGGCCTGAACTTTATACAGAGATATGTTACAGGAGATGTTAGTACTGCTGTGCTTCCAAAAAGCCTCATGCATAATGTATGAGATTCGAACTAGGGAAAAACCTGCGTTCTGAATGCAGTGTCGTATCTAGGTAAAAGGTGAGTCCCTAAGAACGGTTATGTATGTAAAATAGGGAAGAATAAAGGTGAAAGATTGCAATGTTACCTGCGCCTATATAGGGTACCTATATGGAATATTACATCCACGCCTCTTCCGACTGGATGACATATGTAACGTATTACCATACTACTAGTCTAACCAGATATTAGTATGCACAACAAAGTTTATAAAAACATCTGTTTTTGCTAAAATGTTTGAAACTTCTAAAATTATTCTAAAAACGTAAAAATGTTTTTTTTTTTAAATGTTTGCAAGTCACAGCTCTAAAATGTTGTAGTTATAGTCCGAACCACTATAAGCATTAGAAAGCCATGTATGCCCAATAAATGAAAGGAATGTCAATTTTGTTTTTGAGTTCCAAATGTGAGCTTGTTTAAAAAGCACAAATTTCTTTAAGCACATGATGAGCCAAATGAGTAAAATCTTTCTGTATCCTGGCTGGTAGACGCAACATTTTCGTTGCTTGCTTCCACAGTAGATGGCCCCTGTAGCACCTCGCAGAGTACGCCAATTGAGCACAGATGATGTTTCACACTGTCCGCAGCTGGTGCTGGGGTAGCCTAAGCGCCATCCAAAGCCTGGGTGTCAGAGGAGGAGCCGGTGTCCATACCAACAGGTGCCATTACTATCTGTAGGGGCTCAAGGAATGCCGCCATCAACATTGGAATACGTTAAAGACACTGCAGAACATAGGTCATTATTGGGTCCAGTAAAATATTCACATCCGGTTGCGCACATGATGGGAGTGTTAAACAAAGGTCTAACACGCATTCTTCTCCGCAAAACAGGCATCGGAGGACAAGTAAGATGCAGTCCATGCAGACTGGTCTAAATGACAAGTACCAAGATGCACTTAGTTCTCTTAGGCGAGGCGTGCCTAGATGATGTACCATGCGTTCACGGTATTTATGCTCCAGGAGTGCCTATTCCATCTCCTTGGTGACTGGGACATCCATTGCATAGCAGATGGAAAACAATCAGGATATCTGCTACTAGAAACAGGATGAGTCGAAGTCCTCCAAAGATGCTTCCGAATACGGATTGTATTAAGTTTAATATAACTCCAATTGCCGTCTGAAAGATGCCCAAAAGTCCAGAACCTATGGTCTTAAATAGGTGGACTATGCATGTCGTATCAGACATGTTAAAGATACGATTTACCATTTCTACAAAATAGAAAGGGCAGTTTGCATGAATAAGCACCTGTATCTCTGCCGAAGACCTTGCGATCTGGAGATAAAAAGTCTCTCGAGAGGAGGCTTAGGGCACAGTCTTCTGTAAAAGCATGGCTTTCATTCTACTTAGAGTATCAACCGTATTAAAGAAACATTCAGTGAAGGCCATAACGGCAACTCCCTGACTGTATGTGTCGGAAGAAATAATACTTGCATACAACAAGTAACCCTGGCGCTCTCGGTTACCAGATATGCAATGCCCGGGAGCATTCGGCAGCAGCCTTGACTGTTCAGCAGCAAGTAACCCCCGTTTGAAAGTAGCCTGAATGCTGGAGTAATCACTGTAGCTGGGGTGCCCCTCAAATGGCAGGACAGGTTCACTACAGAACCAATACAAGCCCCGTTTAGCATTATATCCTGACATAAGATTGATCCACTTAAAGAGTTCTCACAGTTTGTACTGCTTAGAAATACTTCTCGATCCCTACTCTGGCTTCAAAATCTGTATTGCTTAGAAATACTTCTCGATCCCTACTCTGGCTTCAAAATCTGTATGGTAATACCCATGATTCTTCAATGTATTCCTAACCTATTTCTTCATATCTGCCTGCCTGCTTTTGTTCAAGACAATACTGAAACTGAAAAGTAGTGACTGATAGAGTCATGTGGAGAGGAGTCTAGGGCGTCTGACCTCGAATCTGGGGAACTGGGTTTGAGTCTCGGCAATGACGCTGAACATCCTGTGATTCTAGGCAAATCTCTTAATCTCCCCATGCCTAACAAAAAAAAATGAATGTGACCTCATGTAATGCAACTGGTGCTGTGTAAGCGCTCTGATACCCGGTTCGGGTCAATTTTGCGCAATATAAAAATAAAAAATAAAAATTAAAAATATGTGGCCATGGATTAGCCACTCTGTGGATGGTAATTCTGCCACTGTAAATACTAATCTATCCAGTATTTCGATACGCAGCATTGTATATTTTGCTCCCCTTTGTACCATTTCTATCTGTTTATCTGTTAGATTGTATTCAGAGAAAAGAGACGTTCTGTTAATATAACGCAAAGGCACATAGCCTGCACACAAATATTGCAGCATCCACCCTAACAATATAATAGAACTTAATTGAGATTGCCTGTGTCGTAATATGGCCAGATCTTGTTCTAGTATGTCTATTGCAGAAGATACAATGTTGCCTAAGGAGTATATCCTGGAGGTCAATGTAGTTAACCCATTGTCTACCACTGCTAGAGATTTTTCTAGATCTGCGGCCTCTTGTTGGGATATTTTCCATATTTCATTGTAGACAGCATGAATGAAATGTTTTAGACGTGGCTTCCTGGGACCTAGTAAACAATCCCTGAGATCCACATCCTGTGACTGTAAGGATACGTTTTGTTTCACCTTTGTGAGTGTTGAGGTTTTTAGCCAATCAAGGCACAACTTCCAAACACTGTAGGATGTCACTACCCCTGGATGTTCTCTCTGTACATAATGTGGATCTGGCCTATGGATAGCTAAGCCTTCAGTTGTACCCACAAATCTCTCCTGATAACTATTGCTGTCTGTAGGCCAAATCAACCATTTCTTCCAATCGGGGTCATATCTGTTGTATTGTATAATGTCATCTACTATAATCTCTTTCTGTGATGTTATTTTACCCTCGGTGTGTGATGGAGTTGGCAGCCGATGTGTTCAAGTCTTTGTTCTTGGCTAGTCCAAGGCAAGGTGTCTGTTGCACTCATTCAAAAATATGATCTGCTGACGGATGAGGCATGCTCTAAATAAAGCTTCAGTTCCCTGAACTTGCTATTCTCTAGGACTCTATCGATAAGTTTATGTTTTTTATTTTAATTTAATATGTGTAGTGAATACAGTGAGTGTATCTGTTCCTTGTGATTGACAAGGAAAAGCAATAAGTGTTTTTAAAATACCCCTCACACTCTATGATTCCCATAGTGTCATGCTTCATCATTGGGGTCTTCCCGTCCCTCTACGGGGCAGGGCGTGCTATGACCTGCGAACTACACAGTAGCACTTGTTGTTCTGACGTTAGGCTATGTGTAGTGTAGGAGAATAGTGTGAGTGGTAGGGGGGAGTTAAAGTGAAAGAAAGTTACAAATTCCCTGGCTAGTGGAAAAAATTATTTATTCGCTTCCCTTGCTGGAAATGTTAAAAAGGGGTTGTGGTAGGGTTAATTATTGTGCCCTACTCGGTCGACATGTTTCATAAGCAGACCCCCTCTGCTTACTCATCAGGACCTATGTTGATCCCTACTGCACTCAATAAACTAATTAGTGGATAGTATGCCTACTTTCCTAAAATAAATCAGCAAAAATAAGCTGGTTTATTTATTCCAGGGCTTGAGTAGGCCTTGGTGAAAAAATGATGACCCAATCTGGTCTCTGAAAAGAAAGGAACAAAGAAAACAAGAAAATAAAGATTCAAAAAACATTCATTCTGAAACTCATTGTTAATATCACATCATCATTACGCAGATCTTGATTATAACCTGTGGAGAGAAGTGATATATTTTTCTCATAGTCTTTTTTCTTGTCATGGATTATCTCTTTAGGATCTACAAGTTTAAACTGTCCTTAATCGTCATGATTCATGGTTATTTTGTCATTTTCAGACGTTTCATTTGAAAAAATGGGATGTATGACATTACAACGCATGCATTTACATCGCATGCCTTTACAACGTAAGTATTACAACGCAGTCCATTACAACGCATAGTACTTTGGGGTGCTGGATAGTGAATAGTTTACTTTACTATTCCAACTCCAGTCCCCGTGGACACTAGGGAAGGTTATTGGATAGTAAATTAACCTATTCCCTATCCTAGAGCGCCCCCAGAGCAATGCGTTGTAATAGTTTGCGTTGTAAAAGTTGTGTTGTAAAGGTAGTGTGTTGTAAAAGTTTTGTTGTAAAGGCTGTTCACCGAAAAAATGCACACACACATTTTCATTCATACATCTGTGAAACAAGACACGATGTGGGCTTTCCAGAAATACGAACTGTTGCATTCAGTTCATTCATACAGAGCGTAAATCAGCCGCTAGGGTAGAAACCAACTGTCTATGTGCTTCGGGACTAAGAAATTATAATGAATGGTAGGTCTGTACGGATCATGGCTTGTGCAAAAAGAAATGGCATTATGATCAGAATTACATTGGCATGAGGCATATTTTAAAGAAAATTTTACTTCCGAAATTATACCTACATTCTTCAATTTGTTATCGGGCCTCATGAGCATGGCATCTGAGGTTTTTCGGTAATACAGTCGCTGTGAAAAAGGAACTGTATAAAATGAGTCTAAGTTGCTCTGTGGATGGCCATAGTTTAAAGACCTTTTGCCTTGGTCTTACTCACATTACCGCTGGAAACATTCCTACGTTCTGCCTCACTGCCGCTCCGTGGATTATCTTTCCGTAACTAGCACCCCCCTATATATTGGTCTTTCGAGTGCGGAAAAACCCGCAAAACCGGAGAGATTTTGCTGACAGCTGGACTGCTGCTTCTCTTTCCGTTTTGGAAGCGGAAGTGTGTTCTAGCAGAATCGAAAGCTAGAACGGTAACAAGGATGGCTGCCGATTCACGGCACTATGTGTATTAAAGTCGGTTTTTGACCGGTGACTTCTAAACTAGCTGCGTGGAGCTGCCGTGCCACCCAAAAACTCTAAATATTTAATGGAAACAGACGGAAAAATTATTTTGTGTATGTAACGGGGCAGGCCTGCACACGGAAGAAACGGAAACAGAAAAGGAATGGTGGTCAGCAATACCTCTCTCATCCCCTTCTGTCACTTTCCAGCTGGACGATTAGTCTCCGCTTAATCAGCCATTATTGAACACAGAGAAAGAAAACAGACATGGTCTCTTTAATTGGAGTTTCATGCAAGACGAGGCCCCGCCCACCGATGACGTCATCACGCCTGGGCCGTCAAAGGAAGGAGACCCCCGGAAGAAGGCAAACAGCGTTTCCCACGAAGAGGACGGTTGGGAGTGAAGATCCGGATTGTACATCCAGGTGACCGAAGACGATGAGGAGCAGAAGCTGAACTTCAAGAACACAGCAGCGAAGCCAGGAGACCACCGTCACCACGAGCCTCCCCTCCACGTTCCCAAGGGAGGAGCGTGGCTCAAACAGGTACGGGGCAAGGTAGCGGGTTGGGTCGGGAGACGAGACCGCACTGAAGCTTGAAGTTCCCGATACCTATGCGAGCTAGTTAACTGTCTTGAAAATATAGTGTATAATCAAAGCATACACCCCTTCCCCCCCCTTTTCACGAGCACTAAAGTCCCGGTAGACGCCGCACCTATAGAGAAATATTGAGCACATGGTTTCCTCACACCCGGTCCCTGACAAAGTACCCAGAGCGTGGACGGTTGTCCTAATACTTTGTTTTATTTCTGGTTTATTTTTGGGTCCCTGCTGTCACGAGGGAGTGGCTGAATTACAAACCATCTGAACAAGTACTCCAGAAGCCGGTATCCCTTCATGGTGGACCCTCTGCACAGAGTCAAGACGGATCCCGCCATTTTTGCTAAAGAAAGACTTACGAGTAGACAAAGAAGAGTCTTTGGTAAAATTAAACCGTCTCTAAAACAATCTAGTGTCCTCTCTATTCCTGATACCCCGCCACAGTGTATTTTAAGAAAAACACAGAATATTATGTCGCGTATAGCATGTACAAATTCGACACATACTCCATTGGTCATATGTTTTCTTTTCCTCTGCTAAAGTAATGAACTTCCAGCTTTTTTTTTTTCTTCTCAAATATTAGGGAGAAGGTGGTGGGTGAAAAAATATAATGAAAAAGTATATAATGAATAAAACCTTGTGCCATCTATTTGCTGCTTTATGAAAAAAGGGGGGTTTCTCTCACTTGATTCCAGGCTCTGCCTTTGGTCTTAATTCAGTTATATCTTAATTCTTAATTCAGTTATATGTAGGGCCGAAACTGAATAAAGAGGCGGAAAAACCGGTGTCATCTCAATCGATTTCACTTGCTGTTTTTGGGAGAATACAATGACATCTCATTTGATTCTAGTCGCTGCCTTTGGTCATGATTCAGTTATATGTAGGGACCTCGTGAAGGTGCCTATTCTGTTCAAACTGTGTTGATATTCTGTTGATGTTACAGTTGTCCCCACGTGATTTCATCGTTCAGGCCCTGGAGGTTGGTATGGAGACGGAATACCCACCTCTGTTCCTTCTCAAATTGGTATTTCTCGTTGTTCACCTGTTCAATGACAGCCCATGAGATGTCGTCAGGCTTATGTCCCATTTCTAGGAAATGGGAGGCCATTTTGGTACTCGTTTTCTTACATTTGATGGTGCTTTTGTGTTCCCCTATTCTTATTTTCACTGGTCTGGTGGTCATGCCGACATATTCTAGTTTACATGGACATGAGATGAGGTATACAACGTTGTGGCTGTTGCATGTGGTGAACTTCCTTTGTTCCCACTCTGTGCCATCCTGAAATTTTAGAGTTTTGCTTTTCTTAGTTAAGTGGCATACCTTACATTTCCCGCATGGATGATGGCCTTGTAGGTTGCTCATGCTGATCGATAGATGTGATTCTTCCTTCCTTTGCGGTCTAGTGTGAACAATTGCAGGGAGAGTCTGCTGGAGAAGAGCCAGACCAAACAAGAAAATACACGCCCATTCTGCATAACCACATACAACGCCAATTCAAACCAGGTGACCAAGATAGTCACAATAAACTGGAAAATCTTGAACAGTGGTGGTCTAGACATCCCAAAACCAATATTCTCACACAGAAGAGGCAAAAGTATTCGAGACATGCTAGTTCACACTAGACCGCAAAAGAAGGAAGAATCACATCTATCGATCAGCATGAGCAACCTACAAGGCCATCATCCATGCGGGAAATGTAAGGTATGCCACTTAATATGCCGCATGCCAATGTAATTTTGATGATAATGCTGGTTTTTTTTTGCGCAAGCCGTGATCGGTACAGACCTAGCATTCATTATCATTTCTTAGTCCCGAAGCACATAGACAGTTGGTTTCTACCCTAGCGTCTGATTTACGCTCTGTATGAATGAACTGAATGCAACAGTTCATATTTCTGGAAAGCCCACATCGTGTCTTGTTTCACAGATGTATGAATGAAAATGTGTGTGTGCGTTTTTTCAAATGAAACGACTAAAAATGGCAAAATAACCATGAAACATGACGATTAAGGCCAGTTGAAACTTGTAGATCCTAAAGAGATAATCCATGACAAGAAAAAAGACTATGAGAAAAATATATCACTTCTCTCCACAGGTATAATCAAGATCTGCGTAATGATGATGTGATATTAACAATGAGTTTCAGAATGAATGTTTTTTGATTCTTTATTTTCTTGTTTTCTTTGTTCCTTTCTTTTCAGAGACCAGATTGGGTCATAATTTTTTAACAAGGGCCTACTCAAGCCCTGGAATAAATAAACCATCTTATTTTTGCTGATTTATTTTAGGAAAGTAGGCATACTATCCACTAATTAGTTTATTGAGTGCAGTAGGGATCAACATTGGTCCTGATGAGTATGCAGAGGGGGGTCTGCCTATGAAACATGTCGACCGAGTAGGGCATAATAATTAACCCTACCACACCCCCTTTTTAAAATTTCCAGCTAGGGAAGCGAATACATTATTTTTTCTACTAGCCAGGGAGTTTTTAACTTTCTTTCACTTTAACTCCCCCCTACCACTCACACTATTCTCCTACACTACACATAGCCTATCGTCACAATAACAAGTGCTTCCGATTAATTTGCAGGTCGTAGCACGTCCCGCCCCGTAGAGGGACGGGAAGACCCGAATGATGAAGCATGACACAATGGGAATCATAGTGTGTGAGGGGTATTTTAAAAACAGTAAGTGCTTTTCCTTGTCAATCGCAAGGAACAGATACACTCACTGTATTCACTACACATATTAAATTAAATTAAAAAACATAAACTTATCAATAGAATCATATTGTTTGTAAACATTTGCACTGGAGGATGATTCTATCACTCATACCTCTACCCTCCCCCCTTTGATTAATTCGGATATTTTCTCGTACCCCAGACTGATTTTCAGTCTATAATGTCTTTCCATAGATCGAAACCTTGTTCAGACAACTGGTCAATAAAGGAAGCAGAGTAAATCTGTTTGGTGTTTGTTAACATGTTTTTCTGTGCTGATGTTGGTGCAACCTTATAATAATATGAGGCTAGGTTGTGGGACACCCCCGCGCCGCACGGCCACCAGCTGCTGCGTGTGCCCCTCAGCCTTGTCCCTGCCGCGCTGCCTGCCTCGCCGCCGGCTGACTCCGTTGTCGTTTGTTTTGCCTTTGTTTTGTTCGCCATTTGTGCTTGTCGTCTGTATTCCCTGCCCGTGTTAGCGTTTGTTTTGCCTTTGTTTTGTTCGCCATTTGTGCTTGCCATCTGTATTCCCTGCCCGTGTTAGCGTTTCTTTAGCCTTTGTTTTGTTCGCCATTTGTGCTTGATAAAGTATATTTTGCCTGTTTATCTTTCCAGCTTGTGTCCCTCCTGTTTGCCCGCCTACATCGCCGCCTTCCCTCCCCGCTTCCCGCCACCACCGCAAGCCCCGCCCCTTTTTTCATTCTGTTCCCTCCCCGCTCCCGCCTCCCAGCTGCTCCGCCCACCCGCGCACTTGGCCTTTATATGGCGACCGTGCGACACAGGTAAGTGTGACCCACTTGTGGGACACCCCCGCGCCGCACGGCCACCAGCTGCTGCGTGTGCCCCTCAGCCTTGTCCCTGCCGCGCTGCCTGCCTCGCCGCCGGCTGACTCCGTTGTCGTTTGTTTTGCCTTTGTTTTGTTCGCCATTTGTGCTTGTCATCTGTATTCCCTGCCCGTGTTAGCGTTTGTTTTGCCTTTGTTTTGTTCGCCATTTGTGCTTGCCATCTGTATTCCCTGCCCGTGTTAGCGTTTCTTTAGCCTTTGTTTTGTTCGCCATTTGTGCTTGATAAAGTATATTTTGCCTGTTTATCTTTCCAGCTTGTGTCCCTCCTGTTTGCCCGCCTACATCGCCGCCTTCCCTCCCCGCTTCCCGCCACCACCGCAAGCCCCGCCCCTTTTTTCATTCTGTTCCCTCCCCGCTCCCGCCTCCCAGCTGCTCCGCCCACCCGCGCACTTGGCCTTTATATGGCGACCGTGCGAACGCGCAGCGGTCACGCGCAGCGGGCGCGCCGATTGTGCGCCGAAGGCGCGCCAAAGGTAAGCCCGTCTGCGCCCGTCCGTGACCGGATCGCGACCAGCGCCAGGACCCCTGGCCCCCGAAGACCCCAGCCGACCCACCTGACGTACTCCGCCGCCACCCTCATCGCACTCAACACCGGCCGACTCCCAGAATGCCACCAAGCCACTCCACGGCGCACCCACGGACCCTTCAGCTGCCACGCCTGCAAGTTCACCTGCATCCGGACCAGCCTCGCACCAGCACCCGCCAAGTCGAACACCAGCAGCACCCACCTCAAGTGCATCCTGCTCAACACCCGCTCCGTCCACAGACACGCCATCGAACTCTGGAACCTCCTAGACGCCACAGCCCCTGACGTTGCCTTCCTCACGGAGACCTGGATGAACGCCTCTTCAGCTCCCGACATCGCCATCGCTATCCCAGAGGGCTACAAGATCGTCCGGAGGGACCGCAATGCCAACCAGATGGGAGGAGGCATCGCCATCATCCACAGGAACACCATCCGTCTCACGACCAGCACCGACAACACCCTGACCACCGCCGAACACCTGCATTTCCAGATCCACACCAGCCCGAACACCACCCTCAGAGGCACCCTGATCTACCGACCCCCGGGACCACGCACACATTTCAGCGAGGACATCGCCGACTTCGTCAGCCCGCATGCCCTCCCCTCCGCTGACTACATCCTCCTAGGCGACCTCAACTTCCATCTGGAAAACAACTACGACCGCAACACCAGCACTCTGCTCGACAACCTCGCCAACCTTGGACTCAAGCAACTGGTGTCCACCCCCACCCACCTCGCCGGACACACACTGGACGCAGTCTTCTCCTCCAGCCCAGACATCGACTTCAGCCACGCCACAGAGCTCCAATGGACGGACCACAGCTGCGTCCACTTCACCTTCAAGAGAACGACGACCCACCGCCACCAGCAACAGGCCGCCCGCAGAAGCTGGAACAAGATCACAGCAGACCAGCTCGCCACCTCCCTGAGCCAGCACCCTCCTGCCAGCTCAGCGAACCCCAGCCAGGCCGCCGACAACCTCACGAAGTGGATCAGCAACTGCGCGGACGAGCTCGCCCCGCTGAGGACCCCGCCCAGCAGGCCCGGCAGCAAGAAAGCCCCGTGGTTCACCGACGAACTCAAGAGCTCCAAGAAGAACTGCCGAGCCCTCGAGAAAGTCTGGAGAAGGGAACCTACACCGGACAACAGGACCTCCCTCAAGCTTGCCACCCGGAAGCACCACCAGCTGATCCGCGCCGCCAAGAAAACAGCTTTCAAGGACCGGTTGGACAACAACGCACACAACTGCAAGGAGCTCTTCAACATCGTGAAAGAGCTCTCCAACCCCAGCGCAGGAAACAACGACATCACCCCATCGCAAGACCTCTGCAACTCCCTCGCTTCATACTTCCACAACAAGATCTCGGACATACACAACAGCTTCAACAACCAACCAACGCACACCAGGACCGAACAACCACCCCCCACCACCACCCTCCACGCCTGGACCCCGATCAGCACCGAAGACACCATACGCACAATGAACTCCATCCACTCCGGATCACCGACCGACCCCTGCCCTCACCACGTCTTCAACAAGGCCGACGCTGTCATCGCACCCCACCTGCGGGACATCATCAACACCTCCTTCGACACCGCCACCTTCCCTGAGAGCTGGAAACACGCCGAACTCAGCGCTCTCCTCAAGAAACCAACAGCGGACCCCACCGAACTCAAGAACTACCGCCCCATCTCGCTCCTCCCGTTTCCAGCCAAAGTCATCGAGAAGACCGTCAACAAGCAGATGGCCGCCTTCCTCGAGACGAACGGATCCCTCGACCCCTCACAGTCAGGCTTCCGAGCCAATCACAGCGCCGAGACCGCCCTCATCGCCGCCACCGATGACATCCGAGCCCTGATGGACAAGGGAGAAACAGCGGCCCTCATCCTCCTAGACCTCTCCGCGGCATTCGACACTGTCTGCCACCGCACCCTAGTACAGCGTCTCAGCAACGTCGGAATCCAGGACAAGGCGCTGGAATGGATCATCTCCTTCCTCAACGGAAGAACACAGAGAGTCCGCCTACCACCGTACAAGTCAGAGGCCTCCAAAGTCATCTGCGGCGTCCCTCAAGGGTCATCTCTGAGCCCCACCCTCTTCAACGCCTACATGAGCCCCCTCGCAGCCATCGTACGCAAACACACCCTCAGCATAATCTCCTACGCCGACGACACCCAGCTGATCCTCTCCCTGACCAACGACCCCGCCTCCGCCAGAGCCAACCTGCACGAAGGGATGAAAGAGGTAGCCGAGTGGATGACGACCAGCCGCCTGAAACTGAACTCTGACAAGACGGAGGTCCTCATCCTGGGCTCTTCACCCTCCGCCTGGGACGACTCCTGGTGGCCTCCCGCCCTGGGCACCGCACCCAAACCGACAGACCATGCACGCAACCTGGGCTTCATCCTGGACTCCTCCCTCTCCATGACCAGGCAAGTCAACAACGTCTCCTCGGCGTGCTTCAACATCCTACGCATGCTACGGAAGATCTTCTGGTGGATCCCCACCGAGACCAGGAAGACCGTCACCCAGGCCCTCGTCACCAGCCGACTGGACTACGGCAACGCCCTCTACGCCGGTACCACCGCCAAGCTCCAGAAGAGACTCCAGCGGATCCAGAACGCCTCAGCCAGACTCATCCTCGACATCCCACGAACCAGCCACATCACCGGACATCTGAGAGACCTCCACTGGCTCCCCGTCAACAAAAGAATCACCTTCCGCCTCCTCACCCACGCACACAAAGCCCTACACGACCAGGGTCCGAGCTACCTCAACAGCCGAATCAACTTCTACGCGCCCAATCGCCACCTCCGATCAGCCAACCACGCCCTCGCCGCCGTCCCCCGCATCCGAAGAGCGACTACGGGAGGAAGGTCCTTCTCCTACCTGGCCGCCAAGACCTGGAACTCCCTCCCGACCGACCTGCGCCTGACCCAAGACCACCTCGCCTTCAGGAAGAAGCTGAAGACCTGGCTGTTCGAGCAGTAGCGGCACCCCCCCCCCAGCGCCTTGAGACCCTATGGGTAGGTAGCGCGCTATATAAGTGTCACTGATTGATTGATTGATTGATTGATAGGTCAAACATATTAAACCCTGAAAAATATGGAAACTTTTGTGCAAATGTTTTTGAACTGCCTTTCAGCGGTGTTGGACAATGTTCCCACTGGTGGTATGTGAACACGTCTAGGTTTAGCAGATTTATGCAGAAAATGATGACCATAGTGTTGATAACAATACAGTGTTTCGAAATCTGATGTGCTTTCCAATGTTTCACTATTAGAAAATGCAGCAGATTTTTCCAAATCAGACAACATATTATTTACAGTTTCAATGTACCAATCATCGTAAAATGTACTCAAGGTAATGATATCACTCAACGATATTTTACATAAATGAGGAATTCTCAAAAGTTCGGTCGGACCATATATATCAAAATCAACCTTGTCCCAAACTATACCATCAGGTATAGGGAACTTCTGTAATGTTCACTGATGACAAGTCTCTTCGTTCTCGATGAGATGATTGGTGTGGTTTTAAAATTAAATTTACGGGAGCGTGGCTTGGACAGCAGAGCTAATGGCTACCTGATCGCTTCTCTCCGTCAGAACAGAGATGAAATGCTGGATTCCCAGAGTCTAATCAAACCCTGGAAACACCGTGGCTGATGAACTGGCTATCGGAATGTTTACTGTTCAAGGGGATGCCCTCGCTGAGGCTTACAGTGGTTTGATTAGTGAGGAAAAGAAAATTGCAACTCTGACTCGAGTTGAGGATTGAAACCATAAAATGATGACCACTCGGCAAAAGCAATAAGAAGGGCTCAAGCTGTTGTAAAGGCACCGCAACGTTCCCCATGTAACCACCTGAAGTGTATCGGGCTGTCCTCAACAATCGCTATGGTATTTAAAACCTTTTTACCAAGTTTGACGGACTTTGGCGATACCGGCTTCAGCTTGATTCAAACTCAGTAATGGGAGCTGTAGTGCTGCAGGGAGGATCACCTTTCTATGGCAATGCGTGAGCTTTTCTATGTTAAGCGAGCACCATAATCAGACCAGCATATAACATAGGATTGAACTTTAATGCGCTTGGCTTTAATAAAGGAGGACACTGTCTGTTACCAACTGACATCGCAATGCCGACACGCAAAATGGCGGCTGCTCAGTAAATACGATAGGAAGGGCTCAAGAGGATTATATGGCACTGCTACGATACCAATTCAAGGAAGTCTTTATTCGATTATTACATCATAAAAGACATGCATCACAATTTACAATGGCTAAAATACATGTATTATTTATAAAAAATTATTTAAAATAGTATTAAAAACAATCTAAGACCATTTTAAATCATTTATACAGAACTTCGTTTGAAAGTTATTTTAAAAATTTACAATAGATCCTTAGTTAAATAACCATAGTAAATTCGGGCACAGTAACTATTTACACATTTGGACAGTCAATGAAAGGCCTATGATTTTTAGGCTAGAGCCTAAGTCGAGTTGATAAACCTTGCTCTTAAGATCCAAGCCCAGCCTAAGTATTTTGCTACTCCAATTACAATCACGGGCGACAGATCTGTCTTTAATATCCTACTGGCTGTTGCTGCTGAGCGAGTTCTCAAGCTTCTACAAACTGGACTTAACCACTTTAATCTTGGGGCAACATACAGCGGGCAAACAAAAAGAAAATGATTTACACTTTCACCCTGCCCTGAGCACATAGGACAGTACCCAGACCCACCCTTACCCCACGCTTTAGTGAACTCCCTTAATGGCAATGAACCGCATCTGTATTGGTGAAATAATTTACGGTCCAGGGGCTTGGTTATAACATCCCAGTACTTTTCAAGACAGGAGACATCCTTCATAACAACAAAAGTACCAATAAGGTTACTAACGGTCAATCCTGAATGTTTTTTTCCTACAACCCAATCCCAATATCGTAACTTCAACTCCTTTTTGGGGGGGAAGGTTGCAGTATCGGGGTTTAACCATAGTTCTCCTAGCCCCATGGCACACAAGGTAGTTCTTAAATCTTTGAACCAACCTATGTTAGAGGAGCCAGGAAGATCCCTGACCTCAATGCATGCTCTTGCATAAAGCAAAAGTTTGGGCGTTGTCCAAAGGCGGCACCAGAACGCTAACGGTCGCAATCTGGCTAGGTCCTCCACTGGTTGACACCCAAGATCGTACAAGAGTGGGATCCGCGGTGTTGACTGCGGGAGACCAATGGCCACCCTAAGGAATTTGTTTTGGGCAACTTTCAGAGGATCGAGATTGCTGTAGCCCCAGAGCTCCGCCCCATATAAGACAGAGGGAAGAACTTTTGTTCCATAAATCTTCATTAATGGGGACAAAGGCCGGGTATAGGAGCTTTTATGTTCTTTAAGAAGGGCTCCTCCTATCTGCGCATGCTTTAGTGCCAATAAGTCAACCTGTTGAGACCAACTAAGGGTCTCGCTAAACGTAACTCCAAGGTAGGTAAACAATTTAGTCTGTTCCAGGGTTGTGCCCCCCATAGTAACCCTAGCTGTAATCGAAGTGGGTCCTCTTAGTACCATGAATTTTGTTTTGGACACATTCACCTCAAACTCATGCTCGCAGCAGAACAATTCAAACCTTGTCAGGGCCTGTTGAAGACCCTGTCTGGTCTTAGAGATTAAAAGAGTGTCGTCCGCGAACATGAGCAAAGGGATTTTCATTCCAGCCAGGGACGGGGCATCAGTGGGGTGATTAGCAAAATAATTAGTAACCCCATTTATATATAAAGAAAACAGGGTAGGAGCTAAGACACACCCTTGCCTTACACCTTTAGCGACTGGAAATCTATCCGTTACCTCCCCTGGTTTTCCCCAGCGTACTTGGGCAAAAGTTTGGGCATGTAAATTCACCAAGAGACGTACAAGGGGAGCTGGCATACCCAGCTTCACTAAACAATCCCACAACTTTGCCCTTGGGACAAGGTCAAACGCGGACCTTAAGTCCACAAAGGCTGCGTAGAGTTTACCTTTACCTAGGATAACAGTCTTCCAATAAAGAAGAATGAACCGAAAAGCCTGGTCTAGAGTACTCACATGGGACCGAAAACCAGCCTGTAGTGGTGTAAGAATGTCGAACTCACTGATCCAGTCCTGAATCCTGCCAAGAACAAGGCGGGCTGAGATTTTTTGCACCGCATCGATGAGGCTGATCGGACGGTAGTTGGAAGGAACTGACCGATCGCCTTTCTTGTAAATTGGCAGAATTTCTGCCCCAAACCAGGACTCGGGAACCTTAGCTCCAGAGGCCAGAGCATTAGCCAAATGGACTATATAGGGGACCCAGAGATCCTGATCCTGCTGAAATAAATCAGCAGGTATACAATCCGGGCCTGGTGCCTTACCCCTCGGAATAGACTGCAAAATATGTTTTACTTCACTACTCGTAAACTTAAGGGGATCAACCAGGGCAAGACAGGGAATGTCAACCTGGGCACTACTATAGTTCCTAAATTGCTCCTCAAAATAACATACCCACTGATGTTGGCCAACCGAAGCAGGGCTTGGGCGATCTTCCTGGGTTTTACCCCATTTTAAAAGATGCCAGAGCTGTTGCATATTTCGGAAGCTGCATGCTTCGGTTAGTGATAACCACCGTTCCTCATCCCAATTAATCTTGGCTTTGTGCTTAGCATCTTTATATGCCTTCCTACAAGTCCTAATTTGGCTATGTTTTTTTTTGCTTTATTGCTTTAAACAAATCCCCATGAGTCCGACGACACTCCTCATCATACCAGGTTATAACTTTAGGTTCCCCCCTCCTACCCTGCTTGGAGATAGACTTCACAAACAGCTTTTTCAACTCCAAAAGTAGACTGGTGTGAATATTAGTGATAATAGCATTAATGTCATCCTGTGACCCACAACTAGATATTTCTTCCAGAGAGTTAGACACCAGGGATCTGATCTCCTTACGTGCCTCTACATTAGCAGAAATTTTTGGCCACCGTACCCTTCTCATATCGTTACAGAGTACGACTTCATCCTGAACGGCGTTAGACCTACAGCTCTCAGACCCAAGAAAACTGTGGTCCCTTAGTTCCACCACCAGCGGATCATGATCACTTTCCGGGCGGGTCATGACCACCATATCCACAACTGCAGCCCACAGCTTCACATCGACTAGAATATAGTCAATACGGCTACTGTGTCTGCCGTTGCTGAAGGTATGCCTACCTGTCCTATCTGATTGCACTCTGCCATTTAATGCTCGCAGTCCCTGGTCCAGACACAACCCTTTTATAAATGTTGCGGATTGTGTCCATTTCCCAATCGGGGATAACTCAAGCTGGGGAATCCCCCAGGTCATATCTTCAACCTCAGTGAGTGAGCCATCATCTAAACTCAGGGGTTCAAAACAGGTGTTAAAGTCCCCCATCACAACCGTGTACCTGTCTACAGATGCTCCCGATAAGAAGTCATCCAGGAGGCGGAGGGTTGGAGAAACCCTTCCGCCCTGGATGCCCCTAACGTATATGTTAATCAAAAGAATATTAAGGCCTTTAGAAGATCTTATACTAACCATTAATATATCAGGGCTATCAATTGGAACCTCCTCCACTCTGACGCCCTCATACTGGCGAACCCAGGTAGTCAAGCCTCCCATAGCACGCCCTCTGTGTCCTTTAGTTGCAGGTTTACTGAAGTTTAAATAACCCACAAGGAACACCGATGAGAGTGCCCAGGTTTCCTGAAATGACCAAACATCACCTTGTTGTATAAAATTCACCAAGTCCGGGGTACACATACGGGACTCAAGCCCAGCTATATTCCAACTACCAAACTTGGTGCCGTTTGAAACCGCCAGGACAAACGTTTCGGCCTTAGAGTGGGAGGGTACTACATCCTGTAATAGAGGAACTATATTATCATCATATGCCAATGGCAAAATAGCTGTAATGGTGGAATCCGAACTTTGGGCAACAGATGGAACCTCTGTGATTTTAACAATATTAACGGGACCACTTTCTACCCCCGAGGTACCTAAAGCCTGCCCAACAAAGAGTCAATCGTTTTCATCCAAATTGGTCAATGGTGCATATCTCCCCACAGCGATCAGGGACTCCATGCAAAACGTATTAACAGGGCCCAGAGAAGGGAAAATGTTTGGCTGTGGTGGCAAAGAAGGGCACACCGTAGGACAGGGGCGAGGTTTTGGATAAAAATCCGAGAGTACCCATGTTACGATAGGGCCATCATTGGCCTGGGAATTCCAACCTCTAAGAAAGGGTACTACATACTTATTTCTAAAGTTTATAATAACCAAGTCCCCTGGAATATCTTTAGGCATATTGCCTAACCACCCCACCCTACGTACATTTAGAATACGACCATCAATTGCAGGGGGGGTGGTCTATTTTTTGTAAGCCAGAAAGCTACTTTGTTTTTTAACTCCTGAAGACTTTCAGTCTTCCCTTCTTTAAGTTCGGGGACCCCTGAGAAAATACACACAAAGGGTGCTGCCTCTGGAGGAAGATCTATTCTAGTTTGAGCGCCACTATTTACCACTAGAGTAAAATCACTAGGTTTGTTATACACTACTGGCCCTTGGGTAGCTGGAACAATCTTGGCTTTATGTTGCAACACTTTACCAAGTATTGGCGCTTGCTGTAACAATGGAGCTGAACTAGAGGCCACCTGACTCGGCCTCTCATCATGGGCCCTGTTAACGGCACTCCCTTCATCAGTGTGACCTGGCTGTCTTGAAACTAGGTTACTTAATCTATCAACCTCCAGTGTTAGTTAATCTATTTTTTTCTCCAAAGGTATGATGATTTCTGCCATTCTTGCCAACAGTTTCACTTCTAAAACACCCAACAACCGTTCCAAGGACACTGTGTCCGTATTGCAACTAGGAACAGGATCCAACAACTCTGCATCTACCTGTTTACCTTTCTTTTTGCGTGGGGGGGGGACACTATCTAAAGCCTTTCTAGGTCTACCGCCACCACGTTTAGGTGGCATTTTCCTACAGGCTCGAACTGCTCTTGCACCTTTAGGGGTGTTCTCCTCAGTGTCCACTGGGTCATCTACGCACACCTCTATGTCAACACTTAGATTAGATGCTGGTGGGGGAGGGTGAACCTGAACATCTGCAGCAAAAACATCCTTACAACCCAAATCCATATTATCCACAACAGTGACAGGAGTTGTTACAAGTACGGAATCCAGAAGAGAAACTCCCGGTGAACTAGATTTCCCCAAGGAGACTCTCCGGTCATTATTAATTTTAGTAACAACTTTTAGAAGATAGTTATCTAAGGTAGAGACTCCTTGGCCTTTAGTAGGGTTTTTAACATTAGACATGATTGCCTATAATGATATAAATTCACCCCTAACAAAAGGCAGTGTGCAAGGACTTAACAATGAACAGAGTGATATCCTCAGGGGAACAGCAAGCAATACTAATTGCCAACACAAAGCTAACCAGAGGTTTAAGACTTAGCAGAACATGCCACAGACACAATTGTTAATATTACCAAAAGATACAAGGGCAGTGGGCCAGTCCAGTCTCCTCAGGCCTCTGAGGGCCACAGAGGGCCCGCCCTTTGCCCGGGCTTAGCCCGGCGAACTCCCGCGCGCTCACGGGCAGCGTGTATCATACGCTGGGTATATGCTGCGTGAGGCGTCCAGTTGGAGGGGCTGGCAAACGTGCTCAGGTGTCTCCGCTTGCCTCGAGCAGGGACTCCTGGATCTTTGAGTCCCTGCGAGGACCGGCACAGTTCTCCTCACAGCCAGCAACCAGCAACACCCCCGCAGAACAAACGGCAGCAGGAACACAGGTGGGGTTCAAGGGATCAGCTCCTTGGTGAAACAGGCGACGCGGCGCCCGCGAAGCGGGTGCGGCTAGGGGTAGCGTTTCTCAGTAAGGGCAGACCTCCCCCTGATGTCAATAGACCCACGCAGGTGACCGCAGAGGAATTGAAACTGGGCACTTTTAAGTTCATGAGGCGTCCAGTGGGAGGGGCTGGCAAACGTGCTCAGGTGTGTCCGCTTGCCTCGAGCAGGGACTCCTGGATCTTTGAGTCCCTGCGAGGACCGGCACAGTTCTCCTCACAGCCAGCAACCAGCAACAGCCCCACAGAACAAATGGCAGTAGGAACACAGGTGGGGTTCAAGGGATCAGCTCCTTGGTGAAACAGGCGACGCGGCGCCCGTGAAGCGGGTGCGGCTAAGGGTAGCGTTTCTCAGTAAGGGCTGACCTCTCCCTGATGTCAATAGACCCACGCAGGTGACCCCAAAGGAATTGAAACTGGGCACTTTTAAGTTCGTGAGGCGTCCAGTGGGAGGGGCTGGCAAACGTGCTCAGGTGTCTCCGCTTGCCTCGAGCAGGGACTCCTGGATCTTTGAGTCCCTGCGAGGACTGGCACAGTTCTCCTCACAGCCAGCAACCAGCAACACCCCCGCAGAACAAACGGCAGCAGGAACACAGGTGGGGTTCAAGGGATCAGCTCCTTGGTGAAACAGGTGACGCGGCGCCCGCGAAGCGGGTGCGGCTAGGGGTAGCGTTTCTGAGGTAAGGGCAGACCTCCCCCTGATGTCAATAGACCCACGCAGGTGACCCTACGATACCTAATTATCCACCTGAAGTGCATCGGGCTGCCCTAATTAACCACTAAGGCATTTAAAACCTTTTTTTATCAAGTTTGACGTTCTTTAGCGATATCGGCTTCAGCTGGCTTCATACTCAGTAATGCGACAGGGTGGATTAACTCTTCACGATACTGCTCAAGTGTCTCCATCTTCCACTGCAAAGCAGCCACAGTTACCTACATACAGATCCTGAATCGTTGCAGCCGCTCCACTCGCTGTGCACCGGCGTGAAGGAGATAATACAGGTCATAGTGCTAGCCTGCTCTGGAAATGCTTGATCTCTTTGCCATATCTCATCGTCTGTCGGCAAGTGCGCTTTAACGGGCGAGAATAAGTGCTATCCACTGCTGGTTTACTGATAAATCCCCTGCAAACAAAATGGTGGCTGGCTGAAGCTGTTGTTGTGAAATCTCCTCAAGTTACGTGTCACTGTTAGTGGTAACATCAATACAAGCCATTGTAAACTGTTACAATGCTAACCCGCATCTGTAGTGCTGTAACGCTGTTTACATTAGCTCTACAACATACCTCTCATCACTGTTATCAATGATACTTGGATGTATCTAGAAGCACACTGGCATCTGTATTGTAATCTTCTAATTGTTAGCACTATATTGGGTCCTTGCAGTGTGCTGTCAACAGGTCCAGTTTTCGGTGGTTTTTTGGATTGTGTCTTCATTGGGGTAACATTACACCCTCCAGCTCATCATATAAGATTATATAAGTTAGCTTTTAGTGAGGCTTGAGGCAGGTGTGCATCCACCATGCAGTAGATTTACGTGTTTTGATATTCTCTCAGTGGCTCCAAATTAGGGGAGGTACGCCCTTCTGCTGGGAGGCTCTCAGTTAGAGTGCGCCACCAAATTCTCAAAGGATCTGCAAAATGGCGGACAGAGAGTCTAAATTACAACATAAAAGGTACAAAAGTGAACCTACACCCTCTGATTCTTCAATCAAACTTAAACCGGACATTAACAGCACGTTAGACATGATTCTCAGAAAATTGGCCAATGTTCATGATTTGGCCAAGTCCACCAAACAAACTACGGATGCTATTCAGCTTGAAATAACAGTTCTCCATTTAGTCATGTAATAAGCTAAAGTCACTGAGGAACATGACAACCACGCTACAAAAACAAACAGCTGAGTTGGAAGATCGCAACCCGGAGAAGTAACATTCAAATTCTTGGTGTTCCTGAAGATTCGGAGGGCTCTGCAGGTTCATACTTAGCCTTCCTCATAGATTGGATTCCTAAGTTCACTAATATAAAAGTCCGATCATCAGTTCAAACTGGATCAAGCACACAGAATTCCAACATTTAAACCCTCCTCAAGACAAACACCCGGTCCTATTACCTGTAAGCCTCGGAGACACCAACATGCAGAAGCTATTCTCAGCCATGCTCATAAAAACCGCCAACTGGTCTGGAACAGTCACAAGATTATCTATACACAGGACTACTCTAAGCCTATTGTCGATACTAGGAAGGGTTTTCTTGCTTTACATGACAAATTAAGGGGCAACAATTTTCAGTTCTCCTTTGTCAGTCCAACCAAATTCAGAATTATAGATAGTGGTAGACACCATTACTTTAATGACCCTAGGGATCTTGCGAATTATTTGGAAGGCCCAACCCCTCAAGACATGGACTCTTCGCAATGTTTTACTAACAAAAGGAAATTACCTCCTTGTCCGGTTTAAATGCTGGAAATCGATTTATTGTTCTGTGTTGTTAAGTGTTACATATCTTTATTTACCTCAGTTACAAGATCGTTTCTTGATGTTATATATACTATATATGGTTGCTTCAACAGTGAACTGATGTCGGACCCCTTTTTTTTCATTTCTTGTAAGCCGTACTTTTTATTTCTTGTAAGCCATATTGTTTAAAATTGCTCTATCTTTGGACTATGCATATAATGACATGCAAGGTGTCTAGAACTGCCTAAAATGTTTCTTATCATTTTGATTTGCTAACATGTGTATTTTTCTTCATTGCCATATATCAGTCAGGCTTTTTGTGATACTCTGGGAGATTTATGATATAAAGTCATTTGTTCAGGTATTTCTCCGGGAGACGGTTTGACGCTCCTGCAGTCGCACCTCCTACATTCAAGTTATTCAGGAAAGGGTGAGGAGGCAGGGGGGTGTGGGGTGGAGGGCTGTGGAACTCCAGAGTTTACAGGAGGTTTCTCTCAATGACTTGTTTTGTATCTTGGGGTTTCTCAGACTTTTCTTCTTTTTCTTTTTTGTTTACTGCTTCTTCTTAATTTTCTTCCTCCCTCATTTCTTATGCCAAACCTTTTCCTCTTTTGAGTCTGCTATGCAAGAGTACCTGAAACTTCTGGTTCTCATTGATACAATGTACCTAGATTTTGCTTTTGAAATGATCCGTTATGGGGGTATGTCTTCCTTTATATTGTCATGTTATTTTTTCCGACGATCAGCAAGTGTTACTCTGATTATATGTTTTCAGACGATCAGCAAGTGTTACTCTGATTATATGCCTGAGATACCAGTTGTACGATTTCTTATGTGATGTCTCATAATAGACCATATTCCCGAGCAGAAGATTTTAATATAGTGTCCTTAAATGTTAAAGGACTTAATCACCCGATTAAACATCAGAAAATTCTTGACTATTTGGCTTAAACTAAAGGAGATGTCATATTGTTGCAGTAAACAAAGCTATCGAAAGATGATACTAATCTTATTAGATGTAACTGGATTTCACAGGTGGCCTGTTCCCCAGCTGACCACAAAAAACGGGGTGTGATTACGTTGATATCAAAAAAAATCTAACACCTCACTTAAAACACAATCACATTATAATGAGGGCAGACTGTTGGTGACCCATCTGAGGAAGGGGAAGGATCTAATCCATGTGATAAATATTTATGGCCCTAATTCTGACAGACCGACTTTTTGGACTGGCGTATCTAATACCCTAGAAGGTCTTCCTCAAGAGGATCTCATTGTAGCAGCAGGGGATTTTAATATTCAATTAGACCCGATAATTGATAGGCAATCTACCTGTCATCACCATCCTACAAACTCTCATGCGTTAATCCATACTTAACCTCAAAGATTCCTGGTGCCTCCAACATCCCGATACCAGAGATTACACTTTTTATTCCATTCCTCATAATTCCTAAACCAGAATAGACTATATTATTATTTCCAGTTACTACATACGGTTAATTGAACACTCACATATTGCCCATAGACTAGTGTCTGACCATTTGTGCATTAGCCTTAAATTGGCGGGTTGTTACAATGAACCTGTGCCTAAAAGATGGCAATTTAATAATGATGTTTTATCTGACCCTGAGGATAAAAAGAAAATCAAATAAGCTATTTCAGATTATTTTAGACGTAATGATACTTTTGACACCAATGTAAACACTCTTTGGGATGCACTAAAAGTCATCATTAGGGGAATAATAATTGAAATTAAGACAAAAATCAACAAACGAATGAATATGGGACTGATTCATGTAGAACAAGAAATCAAACATTTTAAATCTTCCCACTCTTCCTCATTAAATGACATTAACATACTTACAGTGTTAACACAAAAGAAATATGTATATAATAACATTTTAAGCGAGCATGTCTGGATCAATAAATTCAAAGCCCTCAATTTATGTGAAGCAAATAAAGCGGATAAATTACTTGCTTCTTATCTCAAACATAAACAAAACCAGAATGTAATTTCATCGATTAAAGACTCTAATAACCAAATTTATATGAAACATAAAGATATCCTTAATACTTTTAAAGCATTTTATCAAGAACTGTATAAGAATGATCAGAATTTTAATCTGGAGGACTGTTCTAAATATCTGAATAGACTCAATTTGCCTCAACTGACTGAGGAAGACACAAATATGTTAGGGCAAGAAAGAAATATTTTGGAAATCAAAAAGTCGATTAAATCACTGAAGGATAATAAGGCCCCTGGGCCTGATGGTTTTAGAGCTCCATTTTACAAGACTTTTGTGGACCAGCTAAAACCAACTATGAAACGAGTTTTCAAACATATTGAAACTAAAGGGGCTACTTCAGATTCTATACTGGAAGCTAATATAACAGTCCTCCCAAAGGAAGGTAAAGATCCAATTTTGCAGAAAAACTATAGACCCATATCCCTCATCAATGTAGATTGCAAGATCTATGCAAAAATATAAGCTGTTAGACTCAATTCTGTTCTCCTAAAAGTAACTCACAAGTTGGTTTCCTTCGCACCTGCATGTCTAATGATAATACCCGTATTTTATGCCATGTTTTAGAAAATGCTGCACCTAAATCAGAGCCGTTCATCGCTATTACACTAGATGCTGAGAAGGCCATTGATATGGTCTCTTGGGTTTTTTTGAATCGCTGTATGCATTCGTTTACTCTAGGGGAGACCTACGTTAACATGGTGATGGCTCTTTATTTAAAACCATCATCCCCTATCGCGGTTAGTGGTTCTTTATCTGAATCCTTTACCCTTTAACAGGGTACCAGACATTGTCTCCATCTTTATTTCTAATAGCAGTTGAACCCCTTATCCAAGATATTAAACTAAACACAAGTATTAAAGGGTGGATAATAATGGCATTCAAATCAAACTGGCCACTTATGTAGACAACATCTTAATAGTGACAGAACAACGGGAAATATCAATTGCTGCCCTGATGGACACAATCACAGAATATTCTGTTCATTCTGGATATAAACTTCATAGAGACAAATCAGAAGTTAAGCCACTAAATGTGTATGGCACTAGAGACATTCTGGGAGAATCTGGTCTAACATGGCAACCAGGTTTTATAAAATATTTGGGGATTGAATTTGGTAATAACATAATGGATACTATTCATCAGAATGAGAGAATAATATTAGAAAAAATCAAAAAACGTTTGGATTCCTGGTCTCCGAAATTTAGCACGTGGTGGGAAAGAATTGAAGCTATTAAAATTATGATTACCCCCTTAGTTAATTATCTTATCACCATGCTCCCGCTCCTCCTGACAGACGATTTCCATCATAAACTCGATAATATTTTCACTAAATTCCTTTGGCGCGGCAATAAAGCAAGAATTAGCATTAAAAAACTGAGACTCAATAAAACATTAGGTGGTGTGAATCTAGCTGATTTTAGACTACACCAGTTTGCATTTTTAGCTAAACAAGGGTTATACTAGATCTCACCCCCTGCTAATTACATGCCTGTTTGGTTATAGGTAGAGAAGGCTATCAATATGCAATTCTTACAACCAATCGGCTTTATACATCTATGTCTAAGTCTATTTTTAAAAATACTAAATAGACACTCTTAAAGATTGATAAGAAACTAGAGAACAGTATTAAGGGCTCTAAAATAGAATCATTATGGTGCAATAGTAAAATACTTTATAAAGGTAAAAGTCTAACTTTTGATTCTTGGATTAAGAAAGGTATCTTTTTTCCTGATCAGCTGGAAAATGCCTCTTACACAGTTACATGTTCGGACCTTGAATCTAGATATAATTTAGCTGATATCGAATTCTATAACTTTTTGAAAGTAAGAGCTGCTTTATCAAAAACCAAATTATCCCTTGAACAATCATTATTACCATTGTTTGTGGCAAAAATAAACAAACTGGGTCATCAGGTTTCTCAGATATAAAAACTCCTTCGTCCTAAAACCTCTAATTTTAGTAATAAATCTGTTGCTTTCTGGAACTCCCATTCCTCTGTCCCGTTAGCTGATTCTTTATGGTCTACACTGTGGAGCTCTGTCTCCTGCAATAAGATATCTCTTGTACTCTCTCAAACCAAGTATTTGCTATAACATAAAGCTTTCTGGACTCAGGCTCGATTATTTTCTTTAGGGTTCCGCGATAATGCATTATGCTGGAATTGTAACCAAGAAACGGGAGACTTAGCTCATCTTATAGTACATTGCACATCAGTGAAGTCTTTTTGGGACAAGATTTTTGATTTCTTAACTGAATTGTTTAATTGTACATGGGTCAAAGAATTTTCTACCTTACCTATGGCTTTTCTGAGGGTGGATTTGAGTTTTGATTCTGAAAAAGCTCTTCTTGATCTTCTACTAACCTCTGCTGTGAAACTGGTTCTTTAGAATTGGAAAGACACAAGTAAGACGTCCTATAAAGGTTAGATTAATTGGATCACTCATCTTAGAGGTGCTGATAACATTGCTCTACAACACTCTCCTTGGAAATCCTCATCCAGATCGATGGGGAATACTTTGGACAATTATTTTGACTCTCATAAACCTCTGTGAACTTAAAAAAGTCTCTATTGTACTGCTTTGATCTATTGCTTATGTCTCAACAGAACTTTATGCCTGTATTTATATTTATATACAATGCCACTCCAGATCTTAGTAGTTCATTACAATCTTGGTACTATAGGTGCTCTATATGGGGCATATGTCTATATTGGTTACTCTTGTACCTTCAACAGTATGGACATTTATTAAAATTTGACTCTTGATCTTTTCTTCCCTTCTTCCTTTCTCTTCTTTTCCATTCATCTTCTCTTGTTTTTTTTCCTTCTCCTTTTTATTATTGATCGGTAGAGGTTAGATGCTCTGTGTTATTATGGGGTTGTAATTTCAATTTATGTTGTTTGTTGTATATGTATGTTGTTCTAACCTTTATATGACGATCTTTTTTTCTTTGTTCATTTTTGTTTCTTTTTGAAAATTAACAAAGCATTTAAAGTTAAAATTAAATTCACCTTTTGGGCTGCAGAGCTTTGTCAAAGGTATTTTCCATTAACAAGCATGCTAAAAACTATTACTAAGCCTACACAGAAAATAAACTAAAGTATCCCGGTAATTACCCATACTTCTACCCACAGTGATACTAGGTAAGTCTTTTTAAGAAAAGTTCAGAAAGTCGTTAACTAGATGATTGCGCCGTTTTTGGGCTGGCATCATTTCAGGTTCACTTGGGGCCAAAAAAAAGTTTCAAAGTTTATGAAGTAGCCAGAAGCAGTTCGATCAATTATTGGTATTGCATCAGCTGCTTCGCCCAGTGAGGAGGACCCTGAACCAGTGAGAAGGGACTCTAAGTCTCAGGAAGCACGGAGGTCGTGCCCCGCACCTGTGCCTCATTGCTGCAGCCTTCATCAGCAGCTCACCGTTCCCGCCCCATGGGACGCGCGCAGGCGCACGCCGGGCAAAACCCAGGCCAAGGGCGGGCCCGTCTGAGCCCGTCGGAGACCGTACGTGGCCGGGCCGGGCCCCCCCTCTAACTTGGACTTCACCGCAAGTTAAGTCCTGTAATATACCTTTTAAAACCTTCAAAAACTGAGAGAATAGCGAATATAGTGACTGAGCGGGCTTTGTTACCAACACTAAGATGAATAAACGTAAAGGGAAGAGGATAGGTGTACCCAATGGGAGCAGTGTGGCGGGGACGTTAGATCAATTTATACTAAGGGCTACGTCTGTTCTGGAAAAAGAGATAGCGATAACAGAGCATCGTCTATCCCTGGATCCGCAACAGACTAAACGATCATCCATGGGTTTCATTGCTACAGCTCGCTCTCCAGTCCACTCCGTTGTTAGTTCTAATTCACCTATGCTTAACAATGAGGCGATTGGCCCTGTGAATCCCCCAACTGGGTCTTTGGAGGCCGCTGCATTATCACCAATAGCGGTAACTAAAACCGCTCTTACTGTGGCCCAACGTACGTCGGCCAGATCTACATAAAAAACACAACATAACCAATCAATCGACTCCTGACCCGGCAGTAAAAAGGAAAAGGTGAGGTGGCCCACAGAGGCCAGTCACTGCAAAAACGCCAAGGACAAATAAAAAGCGAGGACGTGTCTTGGATGATGATCGCAGCACACAAGATAATACTGTTACCGCATGTTTGGATTTCAACATTGCTTCTCTGGGTGGTCCCAGCTCAAGTTCTAGTGAGGAAATGTGGAGAAGACTTGAAAATCTACTGGCAACCCTATTATCTCCAATTACTTATAGACTTAGCCGAATTGAGGAACGCTTAACAAATTCGGAATCTCAGGTTAAGACAGGTTTCTCTGCATTGGAAGGCCTTCTTGCACAATCTAAACCTGCACCTATGAATACACCCAGCAATGGGGGGAATAATGTGCCAGCTGTGGTCCTAGCTAAACACAAGCCTTTGTTCCAAGAAGCAATGAAACAAACTGCGCCCAGGGTCCCTATCAATGCAGCCCCAGCATCACAAAAGGTAATAACTCCCTCGCATAGGAATTATGCTTACTCAGGGAATCAATCTGGTGAATTCGCCCAATCAATCTTGAGCACTCTGGGCGACGGCAAAGTGGGTACAGTAACAGTTCCAACGGAGATCAATGATCATAAAAACTACCCTTTGGATAGACGAGCAAGTACAACAACTACTAGCCCAGGGGGAAACAGGGGTTTGGAACATAATGTTGTGTCATCGAACTCTACGGCTTTTAATCTTCCTTCGGCAGCCGCACCATTAGTGGTTGTTCTGATGAATGTTCCACCCCTGCGGGCAACACAGACTGAAACCACAGATCAATTATTACTGAAAGCGCTGCATTGGTTTAACACCCGACTCAAGGACTTTGGGATATGGGAGGAAGGTGTTGAAAAGCACATGATCATGGCTAGACGAATATCGTTGATAGGGCCTTTCAGGAAAGAAGAAGCGAGCGGTGACTGTGTAGTCGTTAATTTTAACAATGTATACATAACAAGATTTCTGCTGGATTATTTGGTAGGGATGCTGGGAAGTCATACCAATAGAGTGCATATCTTACCATTAGGATAATTTGGCATCCATGGTCCCAGTTTCTTTAATACGTCGGATCGTCAAGGGATGGCCAGGCGAATACGGGCACCCCTTGGACCCGTAAAAAGATCAATAGAGGTCTCCTTATCTAACAGGTTTGCCCCATTATCCGACCTAGATCTATGTGATTGACTGCCTACTGTTGGGTTTCAAGGGGGCCTGGTTCCCTCTGTCTAATTCCCCGTTAGCGGTTTTTTCATAAAAGTGCCAAGTGCATATGCGAATTTAATGACGCTCCCTAGGGCTCGCTTTAAAAGGGGGCTGCCAACAGGAAACAGGTGCTTGGTTTCTTTATTGGTCCCTTGCCGTGTGATTCCTGTTCCTGTGGTTCTACCTTGTTTCCCTTCCTTCGAGCTCCGTTCCAGTGGTCTTTTCTAGTGCTGGGTTTTGATCCCTTTTTTCCCCCTGCTCCCTTGTTTTCCTATTCCCATGGGCATTTCTGAACCCTTTATTGGGGACCTGTTTTTGATCATCGGTGATGTTCTGGGATTCGCGGCTGCGTTTCCTTTGAGTTCTAACGTCCCGTTATTATCCCTTTTTGTATCCAAACCATCTTGGTATACGCTGTGTTTGGGTGTTTTCACGAAGGAGCTGAATAACGTCCGTTTTTTGCACTACCTTCGTGTTCTTTTTTAGATTCCAGGGTTTTTTTGGGTGTCTTTCGTATTCCCTTGATACCATTTTTCCCCTGTCCCTTTTTTGTCCTAAGAATTGTGATTTCCACCCCCTTTGTCATTCTCGGTGTTTCCCGAGGGGGCGTGGTTGGTCTGGGGTTACGCAAGAAACAACCAATACGATTGCAGTGGAAGAATTTCTGTTTCGTATCAAGCTACTCCCATTTATTATCTGGGGTAAGCAGGGAGGTCGGTGGTTCGTGTGTGTACTTGGCACTGGTAATAGTAGTAGGGGTGTGTCTAATCTTGTCCCCTTCTTTCATTTTAGCGGTCTCGTCTGTGTCAAGCTGTCAGCTGCCAAGAAGCCAGAGGAGACGAGTTGTGTTCCCCAAGACCTTGGGTTCCCTTGTTTTGTTACCCACTGTTAGACCTGGCACCTTGGCGTGGGTTTCCCTTCCACTTTTTGCTGTTGTGCCTCAGATGTTTTGCTGGTGTCCGCTACTCAGGGCACTGCGCCACGGCCAACCCATGCCGCAGTGCAAGTGCTCCCTACTGTAAAGTGTACATGTGATTGATGTCCATGATTGGTTCATTGGATTTACTGTTAGTCCCCAGTAAAGTGCACCAGGAGTGCCAGGGCTGTGAATGCCAATACTGCTAGTGGGCCTGCAGCGCTGGTTGCGCCACCCACAGAAGCAGCCTTAAAAATGTGTCTAGGGTCTGCCATTGCAGAACCTGCGTGCAGTCTGGTACTGTCATGCTGGCTGGGCAAGTGCACACACTTGCCAGCCCCTAAACCTTCCCTTAACTTCATATTAGTCACTCCTATGGTAGGCCCAAGGGCAGGGTGCATTGTAAGTGTAAGGTAGGACATGCTCTGATGTGTGTGGCATGTCCTAATAGTGAATTACTGCCAAATTCGTGTTTCACTATTGTAAGGCTACCAGTTCCCTTTAGGCCAGATGGGCTGCTGGAATTATTACACTCTATAATCCCAGCAGGCTCAGGGAACATGGTAGAATTTAATGTTTAGTATGCCTGAACTCAGAATAATAAAATACTTCTTTTAGTAAAGTCTATTTTAATATCCTGTGTTTGAAAATGCTACTTTTAGAAAGTTAGCATTTGCTTGCCTAACCATTTCAGCCCGCCTCTGCTTTTGTGTGTATCTGACTGTCTGAGTTGTGTGAGTGACAGGGCTGGGAGTTGACAGGTGGTGAATAGCAGGATGACACCTTAGTGGGAGGTGGGAGTTTCCCTGAATGATGCATCAGGCTGTGCTCTGCCACCACAATGCTGGCTCCGCCCCCCTGGGGAGCGACTGATGACTCAGCCTGCACCTGGCCCAGGAAGGACCGAAGCTTGTCAACAAAGTGCTCCTGGCTGCCCCTGTCCCCACAATGCTGGCTCCGCCCCCCTGGGGAGCGGCTGATGTGCCTGCCCTCACACTGAATGCAGAAGCAGAAGTACCCACCACAAGTGCTCAGGGACTGGAGCAGTTATGCAAAGGCCCCCCTGGCCTGCTAGAACAAAAGAAACTGGGTATAAAAGTAGGAGCCCTGCTCCTTGTAAATTAGAATCCTGTTTTACCACGAAGGACCTCTGCCTGACTAGAAGGAGAAGAGACGCTAGAAGGACTGGCCTGCTGCTTGCCTTGCTGAGAAAGGAGAGGAAAAGACTTGATGAGAAAAGACTTTGCTGCTTTGTGCTTTAACATTCTCCAAGGGCTTGACTGAGCTTGCCCCCTGACCTGAGCCACAGGACCATCTGGCTCAACCTGCTCTCTGCTCGTCTGCCGGTATTTTAAGAGGATTTCTGCAACAGCCGGAGCTGTGACCCTGGTGCCCCCCAGCCCCTCCCTGAGGCCGTGACCGACCGTGTCTACTCGTCCCCGCCGAGGAAGAGCTCCGCTCCGTTGAGCCGCTCTTCCCCCGCTGAGAAGATCGCTGTGTTAACCGCCTGGGAAGGCTCGCTGCTGTGGTGCCCCTCAGCCCCTCCTCGAGGGCGTGATCACCGGTTTCCCCGTCCCTGCCGAGGGAGAGCCCCGCTCTGCTGAGCCGCTCCCCCTCCGCCGAGGGAAATCACCGAAACCACCGCTGACGGAGGCTCGCTGTGTGCCCCCACGCTCCCGCCTGAAGCCCTCTACCGGACTTGCCCAGACCCAGAGACAGACCCAGTGAAGCCCGGGCGCCTCGGGTGTCAGCCGCTCTCGTGAAGAGCCGCCGAGTACCCCGCACCCGCCTTCACGGGAAACCTTAATTTACTGCCACTTGCCCGCGCACAGTGTTTAACACGGGCTGGGGGCCCGCAACGTTCTTCTTTCCCCCTCTTTACACTCTGCGCGGGATTTGCTCCCGTACGGCTGCCCCCGCCTTCCCCCAAGACCTCGGAGGCGTGTGAACCAAGCCGCGGTACGAGCCGTCTCTCCCTCGAGGCTCGCACCGCTCTGTGCCCCCTTTTGGCTCCTGGGCCCCTCCGCAAAGCTGCAACCTTCCCCCGCCGTGTGAGCCACACACAGCGGGACAGCTAGTGCACCCGACCCGACCGCGAGCCCCGCGAGAAGCGTGAGCTTCGGCAGGTCGGGCCTGTTCTCGAGCCGGGAGACGACAGGAGCGCTAGAGAGCACACGAAGCGGCCTGAGGGGGTGCTGAAAGGGGCATCTAAAGACTTGTGGCCCATGAAGAGACCTTAGACCAGTCCCAATGGTCTAAAGACACTAAGAAGTGACTTTTACACAGAAATCCACAGTGAACTGAAAACTAAAAGAAAGCTTGCCTATTTACAACCTGTTGGCCTACAAAAACCGTTATTTGATCTTGTGATAAGTCTGATCTGAGAGATATATAATTTTTACATAAAGAAGCGTATTTTTATATATTCCCAGCCTGGTGTGCATTTGTGGGGGGATTGGTACATTTTACTGTGTGTGATTACAAATGCTTAACTAACTAACGCCTGAAGATTAGCCTTGGCTGCTCACGCCACGCACCTAGAGGGTGAGCAAGGGTAATTCTGAGGGGTCATCCTTTGCCCTGACTTAGAGGAGAGGGTCCCTGCTTGTCACAAGTACCTACTTGCGCCAACCAGAGACCCCCAATTCTAACATTGGACGCAGCGGTGAGGATTTGCGAATTTGCATTTGTGGTTTACATACAGTGAATTGCTGATCACCACATAGTGAGAGCAGATCGATAACGCAGCCACAGGTTTCCATTTTTTTTAATTTTGTGGAGACATCTGCCATTACTGAAGCCATGCCTGGCTCACTCCCTGCTGGAAGAGCGCTCTCTACCTTCTCTGGAGCAGAGGCCATAGATTGGAGGGAGGAACCCTTGAGGGGCTTAACCAATGACCAGCTGAGAGACCTCTGCACGAAGTGCAGAATTGCCAAAGGTGGATTGAGCAACAAGACCCAACTCGTGACGGCGCTGAGAGCCTAGAGGGAGTCAAGAGATCCCCAGACCCCAGTGGATATCCTTCCACCAGATGGCGCTGCAGAGCCCAACAGAGGCCTGTCACCAGAGGAGCTGGCAGACAGGGCCGCGGACAGGGCACATGCAATGGAGATGGCAAGATTAGCTGGGCAACTAGAAATGGAAAAGCAAAAAATGGAAATGGACAAGCAAAGATTGGCCATGGAGGCACAGCAACGCCAGCTGGACCATGACCTAAGAATGAAGGAGTTGGAGCAGAGAGGTTTGGGAACCACTCCTTCTGGTGGCAGCACAACGCCGGTGCAGGTAGAGTCCAAGGTGTACATCCCCAAAGAGGTAGTTAAGGAGTTCTTTAGGGGGGATGACATAGGACAGTGGTTTAGGGCCTATGAGGTAGCCATGTCCTTCCACCGGGTCCCTGAAAAGGATTGGGGAGCGGGGTTGTGGGGGAGGTTCCTTAGCGAAGGGCGGGACACCCTGCTAGATTTGCCCACTGAAGAACAGATTTCCTATCCCCACATGAAAGAGGCCTTAATGACCAGGTATGGGCTTACCCCTGAATTGTATAGACAGAGGTTCAGGGGGTGTGCAAAGCGTCCTGGGACTACGTATGTGGAGTATGTGAATTTTTTTTGCAGAGCCCTGGATGGTTGGGTGAAGGGTAACAAGGTGAATGATTTTCAAAGTCTCTTTGATTTAATTGCATGGGAGCACTTGTCTGATAACTGTTTTCCTGAGTTACGCCAGCACCTGATTGATAGCAAGCTGTCCAACCCGAGGAAGCTTGCTGAGGAGGCGGACCGCTGGCTCAGCACCAGGGTCCACAAGGGTTCAGTGGGAGACTCCGCCAAGGGTGGGCAGGGTCCCCAGCAGAAGAGTGGGGGGGACAGGGGTAAACAGAAAGGGTTCCCTAAAGGCCCCCAAAGTAATCCCCAAGGGAACCAGCAGAAAGGTTCTCAGCCTCCCCCACCCCCACCCCCAAAGCAGAATGGGGCCCCGACAGGTAGGCCTGTTCCAAAGGGGCCCTTCAATTGTTTCAGATGTGGTGACCCGGGGCACATAGCCAGTGACCCCAAGTGTCGCCTGTTTGGATAACCAGCACCCACTGGTGCTCCACCCCGGCAAGTGACTAGTGTTCACTTAGGAGAAGAAGTGAAGGTCCCGGGGGGTGGAGATCCTGTTCAGATGACCCTAGTCTCATTAGGAGACAGTGAAATGGTCCCTACAAACTACCTGCCCTCTAACACTAAGAAATATGGGCAGGTGGTGACCATCAATGGTAGGAAAACTGAGGCTCTTAGAGATACAGGAGCCAGTGTGACTGCAGTGAGGCAGCACCTGGTGTCTCAAGAGCAGGTTGTACCCCATGCCTACTGTAGGGTTGTCAACGCTGACAATTCTGAGAGCCAGTGTCCAATGGCTCAAGTTCCCTTCGAGTGGGGGGGGGTCTCTGGTACTCTGCAGGTCTGTGTGAGGAAAACCATGCCTGTAGACTGTTTGCTAGGGAATGACTTGGAGGACTCCCCTTGGGAAAAGGTGGAGAAGACGACTCACCTGAAGATGGTGGGTCTGCCTGACTGGGCGTGCGTGACCACCCGGTCAATGGCAGCCAGTAGGGGTGATCAAGAGGTCCTGGGGCCTGAAGGAGAGGCCCAGGAACCGGCCTTAGGGAGAAGGCGCAGGGGGCGCGGGAAACCGGCCCCTGAAGTTCCCACGGTCGAGGAGGAAGCAGACCTTGAGGGGGATGCCCTGGAGCCTACTGGGGAACAGATTGCTGAACTGGGGGACCTGCCTGAGCTGACCCATTGGCAGCAAGAAGGAGGCCCCTCCAGGGAGGAATTCTGCAGGGAGCAGAAAGAATGCCCTTCTCTCGTGGGTATGCGGCAGCAGGCTGCAGACCAGGCCAATGGTGTTCAGGCCAAAACACATTATGTGTACTGGGAGAATGACCTCCTGTATTCAGAGCCTAAGGCTGCTGAACCTGGGTCAGCCCGTGTGCTGGTGGTACCCCAGAAGTTCAGAGCCTTCCTACTGGGACTGGCTCATGATGTGCCATTAGCAGGACATTTGGGGATGGACAAGACCTATGACAGGCTTGTCACCCACTTTTACTGGCCCCAAATGCACAAGAACTCAGATGCTCATTGTAGGACCTGTCCAACTTGCCAGGCAAGTGGGAAGAGCGGAGGGAAGAACAAGGCTCCCCTTCAACCATTCCCTGTGGTCAGTACTCCATTCCAACGAGTGGGTATTGACATTGTTGGGCCTCTGGACCCCAAGACAGCCATGGGCAACAGGTTCATCCTGGTCTTGGTGGATCATGCCACCCGGTACCCTGAAGCCATCCCTCTGAGGACAGTGACGGCCCCCGTGGTGGGACGTGCACTGATGGGAATTTTCTCACGAGTGGGATTCCCTCTAGAGGTGGTGAGCGACAGGGGGACCAACTTCATATCCAAATATATGAAGTCCCTTTGGCAGGAATGTGGTGTAACTTACAAGTTCACCACCCCTTACCATCCCCAAGGAAATGGGTTGGTTGAGAGATTCAACCGAACCCTGAAGGGCATGATCATGGGCCTGGAAGGTCCAATGAGGCGTAAGTGGGACGTCCTCTTGCCATGCCTGCTCTTTGCATACCGTGAGGTACCACAGAAGTCCCTAGGGTTCAGCCCCTTTGAACTGCTGTATGGTCACCCAGTGAGAGGACCACTGAGTTTGGTAAAGGAAGGCTGGGAGCAATCTCCCAGGAAACCTCCCCAGAATGTATACAGTTACATGCTGGCCTTCAGAAACCAGACCAGGCGCTTCAGAAAACTTGCTGGGGCAAATCTAGAAGCTAGCCAGGAAGAAATGAAGCGGTGGTACGACCAGAATGCCACTCTGGTAGAGCTTCAGCCTGGACAAGAGGTGTGGGTCTTGGCCCCAGTGGAGCCCTGTGCACTTCAGGATAAGTGGACAGGTCCATTTGAGGTTGTGGAGCGCAAGAGTCCAGTAACCTACTTGGTGGACATGCAGACTCCCAGGAACCCTCTAAGGGTCCTACATGTTAACCGCCTCAAGCCCCACTTGGTAAGGTCCGAAGTGGGCATGTTGTTGGCAACTGATGATGGAATGGAAGAGGAGTCTGAGCCTCTTCCTGACCTCTTAGTGGCCTCTGAGAAAGATGGGTCAGTGGATGGAGTTAACCTCTCACCCACCCTGATGCCTGAACAACAGGATGACTGCCGCCAATTGCTGGGGCAGTTCCCAGATCTGTTCTCCCTGGTTCCTGGTGTCACAGATTGGTGCGTCCATGATGTGGACACAGGAGACAGCTTACCTGTGAAGCATAAGGCTTACAGAGTGACTGACAGGGTCAGGGCCTGCATCAAGGAGGAGGTCTCCAAGATGCTTGCTCTTAGGGTGGTTGAGTCCTCCAGCAGTCCTTGGTCCAGCCCCGTGGTCTTGGTCCCAAAGGCTGCTGCGCCGGGAGCCACACCTGAACTCCGGTTCTGTGTGGACTACAGAGGACTCAATTCAGTCACCAAGACTGACGCGCACCCTATCCCCAGAGCTGATGAGCTCATTGATCGGCTAGGGGCTGCCCGGTTCCTCAGCACGTTTGATTTAACGTCTGGGTACTGGCAGATCGCCTTGACCGATGGGGCAAAGGAGAGGTCAGCATTCTCTACACCAGATGGGCATTTCCAGTTCCGGGTCATACCATTTGGAATGAAGAATGCCCCTGCCACCTTCCAGAGGTTGGTCTACCAGGTGTTGGTTGGGCTGGATGAGTTCAGTGCCGCCTACCTGGATGACATCGCAGTGTTCAGTGGTACCTGGCCAGAACACCTGCGACACCTCTGGGAAGTGTTGACGGCCCTGCGCAAGGCAGGCCTCACAATCAAGGCAAGCAAGTGCCAGATTGGGCAGGGTTCAGTGGTGTACTTGGGACACCAAGTGGGGAGTGGCAAGGTGGCACCCTTGCAACCCAAAATTGAGACCATCCTGGCTTGGGAGCCCCCCAAGACCCAGACTGCAGTGAGAGCCTTCCTGGGGCTCACTGGGTATTACAGGAGGTTTGTCAAGGGCTATGGCACTATTGTGACCCCCTTGACAGAGCTGACTTCTAAGAAGCAGCCCAGGAATGTGATTTGGACTGACACCTGTCAGAAGTCTTTTGACACCCTGAAGACGGCCATGTGCACGGCGCCCGTGCTCCTGGCTCCTGATTTCTCCAAGGAATTCATAGTGCAAACAGACGCTTCAGAGCATGGTGTAGGGGCTGTTCTCTCACAGATGACTGAGGAGGGCTGGGACCAACCTGTAGCCTTCATCAGTAGGAGGTTACTTCCACGGGAAAGTAGGTGGAGTGCAATAGAGCGAGAAGCATTTGCTGTGGTCTGGGCACTGAAGAAGCTAAGACCCTACTTGTTTGGGTCTCACTTCCGGGTTCAGACAGACCACAGGCCCCTCAGATGGTTGATGCAGATGAGGGGTGAGAACCCAAAACTGTTGAGGTGGTCCATCTCCCTACAGGGTATGGACTTCACGGTGGAACATCGCCCTGGCACAGATCACGCCAACGCTGACGGTCTGTCCAGGTTTTTCCGCCTTAGTGATGTGGAACTCCCTGGGGATGGGTAGTTCCCCCCACATTTCAGCTGGAGGGGACACGTGTTAGACTTGGCACCTTGGCGTGGGTTTCCCTTCCACTTTTTGCTGTTGTGCCTCAGATGTTTTGCTGGTGTCCGCTACTCAGGGCACTGCGCCACGGCCAACCCGTGCCGCAGTGCAAGTGCTCCCTACTGTAAAGTGTACATGTGATTGATGTCCATGATTGGTTCATTGGATTTACTGTTAGTCCCCAGTAAAGTGCACCAGGAGTGCCAGGGCTGTGAATGCCAAGTCTGCTAGTGGGCCTGCAGCGCTGGTTGCGCCACCCACAGAAGCAGCCTTAAAAATGTGTCTAGGGTCTGCCATTGCAGAACCTGCGTGCAGTCTGGTACTGTCATGCTGGCTGGGCAAGTGCACACACTTGCCAGCCCCTAAACCTTCCCTTAACTTCATATTAGTCACCCCTATGGTAGGCCCAAGGGCAGGGTGCATTGTAAGTGTAAGGTAGGACATGCTCTGATGTGTGTGGCATGTCCTAATAGTGAATTACTGCCAAATTCGTGTTTCACTATTGTAAGGCTACCAGTTCCCTTTAGGCCAGATGGGCTGCTGGAATTATTACACTCTATAATCCCAGCAGGCTCAGGGAACATGGTAGAATTTAATGTTTAGTATGCCTGAACTCAGAATAATAAAATACTTCTTTTAGTAAAGTTTATTTTAATATCCTGTGTTTGAAAATGCTACTTTTAGAAAGTTAGCATTTGCTTGCCTAACCATTTCAGCCCGCCTCTGCTTTTGTGTGTATCTGACTGTCTGAGTTGTGTGAGTGACAGGGCTGGGAGTTGACAGGTGGTGAATAGCAGGATGACACCTTAGTGGGAGGTGGGAGTTTCCCTGAATGATGCATTAGGCTGTGCTCTGCCACCACAATGCTGGCTCCGCCCCCCTGGGGAGCGACTGATGACTCAGCCTGCACCTGGCCCAGGAAGGACCGAAGCTTGTCAACAAAGTGCTCCTGGCTGCCCCTGTCCCCACAATGCTGGCTCCGCCCCCCTGGGGAGCGGCTGATGTGCCTGCCCTCACACTGAATGCAGAAGCAGAAGTACCCACCACAAGTGCTCAGGGACTGGAGCAGTTATGCAAAGGCCCCCCTGGCCTGCTACTGCTAGAACAAAATAAACTGGGTATAAAAGTAGGAGCCCTGCTCCTTGTAAATTAGAATCCTGTTTTACCACGAAGGACCTCTGCCCGACTAGAAGGAGAAGAGACGCTAGAAGGACTGGCCTGCTGCTTGCCTTGCTGAGAAAGGAGAGGAAAAGACTTGATGAGAAAAGACTTTGCTGCTTTGTGCTTTAACATTCTCCAAGGGCTTGACTGAGCTTGCCCCCTGACCTGAGCCACAGGACCATCTGGCTCAACCTGCTCTCTGCTCGTCTGCCGGTATTTTAAGAGGATTTCTGCAACAGCCGGAGCTGTGACCCTGGTGCCCCCCAGCCCCTCCCTGAGGCCGTGACCGACCGTGTCTACTCGTCCCCGCCGAGGAAGAGCTCCGCTCCGTTGAGCCGCTCTTCTCCCGCTGAGAAGATCGCTGTGTTAACCGCCTGGGAAGGCTCGCTGCTGTGGTGCCCCTCCTCGAGGCCGTGATAACCGGTTTCCCCGTCCCTGCCGAGGGAGAGCCCCGCTCTGCTGAGCCGCTCCCCCTCCGCCGAGGGAAATCACCGAAACCACCGCTGACGGAGGCTCGCTGTGTGCCCCCACGCTCCCGCCTGAAGCCCTCTACCGGACTTGCCCAGACCCAGAGACAGACCCCGTGAAGCCCGGGCGCCTCGGGTGTCAGCCGCTCTCGTGAAGAGCCGCCGAGTACCCCGCACCCGCCTTCGCGGGAAACCTTCATTTACTGCCACTTGCCCGCGCACAGTGTTTAACACGGGCTGGGGGCCCGCAACGTTCTTCTTTCCCCCTCTTTACACTGTGCGCGGGATTTGCTCCCGTACGGCTGCCCCCGCCTTCTCCCAAGACCTCGGAGGCGTGTGAACCAAGCCGCGGTACGAGCCGTCTCTCCCTCGAGGCTCGCACCGCTCTGTGCCCCCTTTTGGCTCCTGGGCCCCTCCGCAAAGCTGCAACCTTCCCCCGCCGTGTGAGCCGCACACAGCGGGACATCTAGTGCACCCGACCCGACCGCGAGCCCCGCGAGAAGCGTGAGCTTCGGCAGGTCGGGCCTGTTCTCGAGCCGGGAGACGACAGGAGCGCTAGAGAGCGCACGAAGCGGCCTGAGGGGGTGCTGAAAGGGGCATCTACAGACTTGTGGCCCATGAAGAGACCTTAGACCAGTCCCAATGGTCTAAAGACACTAAGAAGTGACTTTTACACAGAAATCCACAGTGAACTGAAAACTAAAAGAAAGCTTGCCTATTTACAACCTGTTGGCCTACAAAAACCGTTATTTGATCTTGTGATAAGTCTGATCTGAGAGATATATAATTTTTACATAAAGAAGCGTATTTTTATATATTCCCAGCCTGGTGTCCATTTGTGGGGGGATTGGTACATTTTACTGTGTGTGATTACAAATGCTTAACTAACTAACGCCTGAAGATTAGCCTTGGCTGCTCACGCCACGCACCTAGAGGGTGAGCAAGGGTAATTCTGAGGGGTCATCCTTTGCCCTGACTTAGAGGAGAGGGTCCCTGCTTGTCACAAGTACCTACTTGCGCCAACCAGAGACCCCCAATTCTAACACCCACCTTCTCCCGGTGTCGTGTTCTCCACCATCCATTTTGATTTCGGGTGTTGGGGGTCACGGTGAGGGTAGAGGATTGGGACGTTCTTCACTCCTGCGGTGTTGGGCCGGTCGGCATCGGAACAGAACACCAAGCCCACTAATTAACACACCGCCCGAGTGAAGAATGGTTGAGGAGGCAGCAGGGGGGGCTTCTTCGATGCAGGAAATCATGCAGGCTTTAGCGCACATACAGGGTGAAGTCCAATCCCTGTGTCAGGAGAATCAGGAGTTACGGGGGACACTGAGTGAGGTGATGGAAAGCACTAAGAGAAGAGGGGGGGATCCCTCAGTTAAGGCTAAGCCCCCATTGATTCAACCAGCCACATTTAAATATGAGAGGAGTGGGGGGCAGAGTGGGTCTCCTTCTCCTTTGTCCGTTACAGTGAACACTCCCGTGCCGGTGCCTCTAGCAGCTCCAGAGAGGTTTTCCGGGGATAGTAGCAGATATGCTATATTTATGAACCAGTGCCATTTGCACTTCATGTGTCGACCAACCGCTTTTCCTGACGACACTACTAAAGTAGCGTTTGTGATCTCATATCTTTCGGGTAATGCAGCTAGTTGGGCGGTCCCCTTAGTGGAAAACAATGACGCTGTGTTGAATAGTTTCCCGGCCTTTAAGAACCAGATGCATAGTCTGTTTGCTAAGCATGCTTTTATGCAGGCAAGCGATGTTGAATTGTTAAAGCTACGGCAGGGTAAGCAGGATCTTTTGGGTTATGTGGCTACTTTCAATAGCCTAGTAGCAGAGACACAATGGCCCATGGCAAAAAGAACCTCTTTGTTTTATCAGGGCTTGTGCGAGGACTTAAAAGACATAGTCTCTCAGGTTGTAGACCCCCCTGAAGATTGTGTTGAGTTCGTCGATTTGGTTGTTAAACTCAACCATCGAATGAGTGAAAGAAAAGGGGAAAAGATCAGGTTTCAACCCCCAAGGACACCTGTAACCAAGAGAGAAACATCTGAGAATGGGGGCGTGAAAACAGATCCTGAACCTATGCCTTTGGGTGGGGTGCGGGGTCCCTTATCCAAGGAGGAAAAGGAGCGAAGGCGCTTGCTGCAGTTGTGTTTGTATTGTGGGAGGGGTGGACACTTTGCTCGAGAGTGTCCAGTGAAACCGTCCCGGATCCCGGAGAATAAGGCTGTGGCTTTTGTGGGAAGGGATTGTGAGAGTCCTTTAGTCCATGAAAGAGGTTTTTGTAACCCATATGACGTACAAGGGGCGGTTCAAAGAGTCCTGCATCATTTCACGGTATCGGCTTGCTTCGCTTACTCATCTTGTGGTAGAGCTTCCTTGTCGGTATTATTGGATTGTGGGGCCACAGGGAACTTTATGGACATTGGGTTGGCCGAGTCGTTGATGGTTCCCTGTGTGATGAAGAAACAACCTGAACCCGTGAGGGCTATTGACGGCACGGAGCTAACTTCTGGGTCGATTGTACGACAAACTGAACCTTTGTTGATGACATTTGATAATGCGCATTCTGAGACGGTCTGTTTTGATCTGATTGCCGCACCAGCATTTGGGGTGGTACTCGGGGTACCCTGGTTACAGGCCCATAATCCCAGAATCGATTGGGCGCGGAGGCTGGTTACGCTTGATTCGGAGTATTGTCTTCTTCACTGTTATTGTGAGGCGACTGATTGGGTGTCTCCATTGTCTTGTGCAGCGAGTGGTTGCGATCAGAACGGTTTGCCTCCTTCGTTTGTGGCATATAAGGAGGTGTTTGATAAGGATCAGGCGTGTGTATTGCCACCACACAGGGCTTTTGATTGCCGTATTGATTTGGTTCCGGGGGCCATTTTGCCCTGTAGTAGGGTTTATGCGTTGTCGGAGCCGGAGGAGAAACATCTACGGCAGTATTTGGATGAGATGTTAAAGGATGGGTTTATTCGGCCTTCTTCTTCGCCTGTGTCTTCCTCCATATTTTTTATACCAAAGAAGGAGGGTGATCTTCGCGCTTGCGTGGACTACAGAGCGTTGAATAAGGTCACAATAAAGAACAAGTACCCATTACCTCTTATACCGGTGTTGTTAGACCAGCTGCGACATGCCAAGGTGTTCACAAAGCTTGATTTAAGAGGCGCTTACCATCTTGTTCGCGTCCGCGAGGGCAACGAATGGAAAACGGCGTTCCGTACTAAGTTTGGTTTGTTTGAATATTGTGTTATGCCTTTTGGTTTGTGTAAAGCCCCTGCCGCTTTTCAGTTTTTTATAAATGAGGTTTTGCGTGAGTTTTTGGATGTCAGTGTGATTGTTTACATTGATGATATTTTGGTTTTTTCCCCGTCCTTTGAGGAACATGATGCTCATGTTTCGCAGGTTTTGTCTAAGTTGTTGGAACACCGTTTATTTGTCAAGCTGGATAAATGCACTTTCGGTGCGACACATGTTGAGTTTTTGGGATTCCTGATTTCTGCGGATGGTATAAAGATGGATCCCCGGAAGATCGAAGCTATAGTTAACTGGCCTATACCCACATGTGTTAAGGATATACAGGTGCTACTTGGTTTCGCCAACTTCTACAGGCGTTTTATCAGTCATTTCTCTGACATTGTTTCACCTATGACTTCATTGTTGAAGAAGGGAGTGGTGTTTGAGTGGACGCCGGCGGCACAGTTGGCTTTGGAAAGATTGATTGGGCTTTTTACATCTGCTCCTGTGTTGATGCATCCTGATCCTGCTCTTCCGTTTTATGTAGAGGCGGATGCGTCCCAGCTAGCCGTTGGGGGCGTGTTGTCTCAGCGTGACAATGAATCTGGGTTGATGCATCCAATTGCGTACTTTTCAAAGAAACTACTACCTGCTGAGCAGAATTATACCATTGTCGAAAGGGAACTATTAGCCATAAAGCTGTCTTTTGAGGAATGGCGCCATCACCTTTGGGGGGCTCGTCACCCCATTACCATCTATACGGATCACAAGAACTTGGAGTTTTTCCGGTCCGCTAGGGCTTTAACTCCCAGACAGATGAGATGGGTGCTATTCTTCAATGAATACGATTTTACCATCACGTATAGGCCAGCTGGTCAACAGGGGAAATCTGACACATTATCTCGGATTTATGCGGATCCGTCACAAGGAAACAAGACAGAGGAGTCCTGTTTTATGATTCCTGGTGATAAGATAGTTGGTTGTGCTTCCATGGACGATTTCATGGTTAAAGTGCAGGATGAAATGAAGCCATACGTCACCACTTCTCAAGAGTTGCCACATTCTCCTCCCGTTTTAATAGATGATAACGTGGAGTATGAGGTTAAAACTGTTTTGAATTCCAAGCGGATGAAGGGACAGCTGTATTACCTAATTGACTGGAAGGGTTATCCCAAGAGGACCGTTCTTGGGTTCCGGCAAGTAGAGTTCATGCTGCCCGGTTAGTTCGTCTGTTTCATCGCCTGCACCCTGGGAAGCCAAGGTCTGTAGGGAGGCTTTCGGGAGGGGGTACTGTTGGGGTTCAAGGGGGCCTGGTTCCCTCTGTCTAATTCCCCGTTAGCGTTTTTTTCATAAAAGTGCCAAGTGCATATGCGAATTTAATGACGCTCCCTAGGGCTCGCTTTAAAAGGGGGCTGCCAACAGGAAACAGGTGCTTGGTTTCTTTATTGGTCCCTTGCCGTGTGATTCCTGTTCCTGTGGTTCAACCTTGTTTCCCTTCCTTCGAGCTCCATTCCAGCGGTCTTTTCTAGCGCTGGGTTTTGATCCCTTTTTTTTCCCCTGCTCTCTTGTTTTCCTATTCCCTTGGGCATTTCTGAACCCTTTATTGGGGACCTGTTTTTGATCATCGGTGACGTTCTGGGATTCGCGGCTGCGTTTCCTTTGAGTTCTAACATCCCGTTATTATCCCTTTTTGTATCCAAACCATCTTGTTATAAGCTGTGTTTGGGTGTTTTCATGAAGGAGCTGAATAACGAACGTTTTTTGCGCTACCTTCGTGTTCTTTTTTAGATTCCAGGGGTTTTTTGGGTGTCTTTCGTATTCCATTGATACCATTTTTCCCCTGTCCCTTTTTTGTCCTAAGAATTGTGATTTCCACCCCCTTTGTCATTCTCGGTGTTTTCCGAGGGGGCGTGGTTGGTCTGGGGTTACACAAGAAACAACCAATACGATTGCAGTGGAAGAATTCCTGTTTCGTATCAAGCCACTCCCATTTGTTATCTGGGATAAGCAGGGAGGTCGGTGGTTCATGTGTGTACTTGGCACTGGTAATAGTAGTAGGGGTGTGTCTAATCTTGTCCCCTTCTTTCTGGATGAACGCCTCCTCAGCGCCCGACATCGCCATCGCCATCCCGGACGGCTACAAGATCATCCGGAGGGACCGCGTCAACCAGACAGGAGGAGGCATTGCCATCATCCACAGGAACTCCATCCGCCTCACGACCAACACCGACGACAACCTCGCACCCGCCGAACACCTGCACTTCCAGATCCACGTCAACCCCAAGACCACCCTCAGAGGCACCCTCATCTACAGACCCCCGGGACAACGCGCACAATTCAGCGAGGACATCGCCGACTTCGTCAGCCCGCTCGCCCTCCCCTCAACCGACTACATCCTCCTCGGAGACCTCAACTTCCACCTGGAGAACAACAACGACCGCAACACCACCACCCTGCTGGACAACCTCGCCAACCTCGGACTCAAGCAACTGGTGACCACCCCCACCCACTACGCCGGACACACACTCGACCCGATCTACTCTTCCAGCAAGGACATCGCCTTCAGCCACGCCACGGGACTCCAATGGACGGACCACAGCTGCGTCCACTTCAGCTACAGAAGGACCACGCTCCACCATCTCCAGCAACAGGCTCCCCGCAGAAGCTGGAACAAGATCACTGCAGACCAGCTCACTACTTCCCTGAGCAAGAACCCTCCCACCAGCACAACGAACCCCAGCCAAGCGGCCACCAACCTCACGAAATGGATCAGCGACTGCGCAGACGACCTCGCCCCTCTGAAGACCCAGCCGAGCAGACCCGGCAGCAAGAAAGCCCCATGGTTTAACGACGAACTCAAGTTCTCCAAGAAGAACTGCAGAGCACTCAAGAAAACCTGGCGCAGAGACCCAACACCGGACAACATGACTGCCCTCAAGCTCGCCACCCGAAAACACCACCAGCTGATCCGCGCCACCAAGAAAACCGCATTCAAGGAACGACTGGACAACAACGCACACAACTGCAAGGAACTCTTCAAGATCGTGAAAGAGCTCTCCAACCCCAACGCCGGAAACAACGACATCACCCCTTCGCAAGACCTCTGCAACTCTCTCGCCTCCTACTTCCACAACAAGATCGCGGACATACACAACAGCTTCAGCACTCAACCAACGCACGCCACAACCGAACCACCGCCCCCCACCGCCACCCTCCGCGCCTTGACCCCGATCAGCACCGAAGACACCATCCGCACGATGAACTCCATCCACTCCGGATCTCCAACAGACCCCTGCCCTCACCACGTCTTCAATAAGGCCGACGCTGTCATCGCACCCCACCTGCGGGACATCATCAACACCTCCTTCGACAGCGCCACCTTCCCGGAGAGCTGGAAGCACGCCGAACTCAGCGCTCTACTCAAGAAACCATCAGCAGACCCTACCGACCTCAAGAACTACCGCCCCATCTCGCTGCTCCCGTTTCCAGCCAAAGTCATCGAGAAGACCGTCAACAAGCAACCGGCCGCCTTCCTCGAGACGAACGGCTCCCTCGACCTCTCGCAGTCTGGCTTCCGGGCCAACCACAGCACCGAGACCGCCCTGATCGCAGCTACAGATGACATCCGAGCCCTGCTCGACAACGGAGAAACAGCGGCCCTCATCCTCCTGGACCTCTCCGCGGCCTTCGACACTGTCTGCCACCGCACCCTAGTACAGCGCCTCAGCAACGTCGGAATCCAGGAGAAGGCACTGGAGTGGATCACCTCCTTCCTCGCCGAAAGGACACAGAGAGTCCACCTCCCCCCGTTCAGATCGGAAGCCACCGAAGTCATCTGCGGCGTCCCTCAAGGCTCCTCGTTCAGCCCAACTCTCTTCAACGTCTACATGAGCCCCCTCGCAGCCATCGCACGCCAGCACAACCTGAACATCATCTCCTACGCAGACGACACCCAGCTGATCCTCTCCCTCACCAACGACCCCGCCACCGCCAGAGCCAACCTGCACGAAGGGATGACAGACGTAGCCAAATGGATGTTGAACAGCCGCCTGAAACTGAACTCGGACAAGACGGAAGTCCTCATCCTGGGATCCTCACCCTCCGCCTGGGACGACTCCTGGTGGCCCCCCGCCCTGGGCAGCGCACCCAAACCAACTGACCACGCACGCAACCTGGGCTTCATCCTGGACTCCTCCCTCTCCATGACCAGACAAGTCAACGCCGTCTCCTCGTCGTGCTTCAACATCCTGCGAATGCTACGCAAGATCTTCCGATGGATCCCCACCGAAACCAGGAAGACGGTCACCCAGGCCCTCGTCACCAGCCGGCTGGACTACGGCAACTCCCTCTACGCCGGCACCACCGCCAAACTCCAGAAGAGACTCCAGCGGATCCAGAACACCTCAGCACGACTCATCCTGGACATCCCCCGCTGCAGCCACATCTCCGGACACCTGAGAGACCTGCACTGGCTCCCGGTCAACAAGAGAATCACCTTCCGGCTCCTCACCCACGCACACAAAGCCCTACACAACCAAGGACCAGGATACCTCAACAGCCGCCTCAACTTCTACGCTCCCACGTGCCAGCTTCGATCGACCAGCCACGCCCTCGCCGCCGTCCCCCGCATCCGAAGAGCCACCACAGGAGGAAGGGCCTTCTCCTACCTGGCCGCCAAGACTTGGAACTCCCTCCCGACCCACCTCCGCCTGACCCAGGACCACCTCGCCTTCAGGAAGCAGCTCAAGACCTGGCTGTTCGAGCAGTAGCGGACCCCCCCCCCCAGCGCCTTGAGACCCTCCGGGTGAGTAGTGCGCTATACAAATGTTCTGATTGATTGATTGATTGATTCTTTCATTTTAGCGGTCTCGTCTGTGTCAAGCTGTCAGCTGCCAAGAAGCCAGAGGAGACGAGTTGTGTTCCCCAAGACCTTGGGTTCCCTTGTTTTGTTACCCACCTTCTCCCGGTGTCTTGTTCTCCACCATCCGTTTTGATTTCGGGTGTTAGGGGTCACGGTGAGGGTAGAGGATTGGGACGTTCTTCACTCCTGTGGTTTTGGGCAGGTCGGCATCGGAACACCTACACCTACCCCGACTCTGGTAGTGCACTCTGATAGTTGAGCAAACTCACTCCAAAGTCCTAACAAGGCCCTGTATCAAATGGGGGATAATAGTCAGGCTTGTAGGTCACAGTACTGAGACCGCCCTGATCAAATCTACGGAGGAGATCAGGAAGGCTTTGGATGTGGGGGGCCAAGCAGTGCTGGTCCTTCTCGACCTGTCCGCGGCCTTCGATACGGTCCACCACAGTGTTTTGGTGGACCGTTTAGGGGAATGCGGAATTCAGGGGAGAGCGCTGAGTATCCTGACAGCTTTTTTGAGGAACAGGGTCCAGGTGGTGGCAATGGGAGATTTTGAGTCAAGCCATTTCGAACTTCCAGGGGGGGTCCCTCAGGATTCCTCCCTAAGCCCCACTTTATTCAACATCTATGTTTCCTCTCTTGCCCCGGTGATCCGATCCTGTGGATTTGAGTTAACATCTTATGCAGACGACACGCAGATCGTGGTCTCACTGCTCCCGGGTAAAGAACTAGGCGTTGCAGCCAGGTTTCAGGACTGTATGAAGGCAGTTAGCACTTGGATGGAAAGAAGCTGCCTTAAACTGAACTCCTCCAAAATGGAGGTGTTACTTTTTGGCTCCAACACCAACTTTTGGAGCCCTCAGTGGTGGCCGGAAGATATGGGGTCCCCTCCCTCCCCCGCCACGAAGGTGAAGAATTTAGGAGTGCTTATCGACGATTAACTCTCCTTCAAACCCCAAGTGAACGCGCTCACCTCCTCCATCCACTGGACTCTGAAAATTATCAGGAAGATCTTCCCCTTCCTTCCGGTAGGGAGCAGAAAGACGGTGGTGTCAGCACTAGTGCTCTCCCGCCTCGATTACTGTAACAGCCTTCTCTTAGAGGCCCAACAGGGGCTGCTTAACAAGCTGCAGGTTTTACAAAATGCGGCTGCCCGTCTTATCGTTGGTTTACCTACATTTTCATCCGTCTCCAGGGAGCTGGAGAAGCTGCACTGGCTCCCGGTGCGGAAACGGATCATGTTCAAGTCCCTGTGTTTAGTCTATAAGGCGCTTCAGGGAATAGGCCCTACATTTCTCCAGCAGCACTTCCAATGGTACAGGCCAGGTAGACAACTAAGGTCGGCTAATAGGGGACTGATTAAGACTGCCCGTATCAGGAAGGCGCGCTGGGGGGCCAGAAGCTTCGTGAGAGGGGCGGCGAATGCTTGGAATGCTCTACCTCTGGCCCTCAAGCAAAGTCCTAACCTGTTGGCATTTCGGAAACGGTTGAAAACATGGTTGTTTATGAGCTAATTGAAAGGCTTGTACCTCAGGGAGCTTCCACTTCAGCGCCAGGACACCGGTTGGTAACAGCGCGCTTTATAAATGGTATAAATAAAATAAATAGATAAATTGTTTGGAGCTACTACCACTGCCCCCAAATTCTGAGGGTATATATCCATCACAGATATCCCTGTTATCTTGGAATATTGCCGGCTTAATTATCAAAACACTGTCTTCTGAACTGTCATGTTTTATTGAGGGATTTGATTTTATCACCTTTCAAGAGACTTGGTCGGTAGAAATGATCTGCCGCCCAGGATATTTGGCCTTTGGCAAAGCAGCTATTGCAAATCCCAAGGCGAGACCTAGTGGGGGATTGTTAATATGGGTTTAAGCAACAGACAGTACTCCAGATAGAAGAACTACCAATAGATAGTCCTGACATTCTTGCCATTAAGATTCGCTCAGCGGGTGAGCCAGATTTTATACTGGTTAATGTGTATGCAAGAGGGATTCCGGGTGGGAAAGCCTCTCCAACTGTTGCCCCCTTGGACAAATTCATAGATGACCTGGTAGGCCTAAATGATTTGGTTATCATAGGCGATCTAAATTGCACATTTGAGCCTTTAGGCTTAGATGATTGTAGCCTTAGTATGGAGGAAGACCAAAACTGAGAGATACCATCTCTATCGCTGCCACCTATTAATAAATGGTCTGAGGCAGCATTGAAGTTAAATAGTCTATCCCTCGGGAGGGGGCTAAGGGCTGCCAATGGGAGATCTCTTTCGGATATGGAAGGTAATAATACCTTTTCCAACGGGTCTAGAGGTAGCAGAATAGATTACATCCTCCTTAGCTTGGAGTTATGGCCCAGATTTGTGGATATGCTGGTCCACCACAGACTGGAGAGTAATCACAACCCACTTTTATTAACTCTAGCTAGGAAGGGATTTGATCACCCTAGGGCTAACTTGGAAACTGAAATAGGAGAAGTTATCATGACCCAAGATTGTCATCGGTTGAAATGGGCAGTAGTTTCTGAAGATGAAGGGACCCTAAAGCAGATTAAGTCCACAATCGAAGAAACTCTAATACGGCTTGGCTCCATAGATCTCTCGGATAGATCTCCTTTAGACCTTATGAAGGTTCATGATGATCTATTTGTTAAACTAAAGTCCTTCTTTACTAAAAGCAGAAGACCCTCTAGGCATGTTAAAAAAAAATCTGCCAAATGGTATGATGAGGCATGTGGAAAAGCATTTAAGCATCTCTCAAATGCAATTAAAACAGGAGTACCTCAAGAGGTTAAAATAGCAAGGGCAAATTATAAACAAGTCCCATTATAGAGGCAAATAAGGCCTTTGATGAGGATAGATAGGTGAGCCTAACCAATGCTAGCAAGGGGAAGAACTGGACCAAATTGTGGCAATTCATAAAATGGGGCAGTGGTGTGACTGATTTTATATCAGTCAATAATGTACCTCTTGAACTTTGGGTGGAGCATTATCAAGCCCAATTTGCCTCTGTGTATAGTGATGCAACAGCCTACTTTGAGGTTACCACCGAGGCTGTCCTTATATTTGGTAAATGAGAAATACAAACTGTCTTGGATGGGGTTCCAGCAGGGAGGGCCCCCAGCCCTGTCCCTTACATATCTTCATATTCACCTGGGAGCATCTGCGCTTCGAGTCCAGAGTGGATTATTACACTAGATGAGGCTCCATATATTAGAGGAGCGTATATCCCCTTCCCGCATCTACTTGTGGTGAGCGTCACAAATACAGTATGATTTATTTGGCATTGCGTTTCTACTTCTTCGACCTCAGGGATTTTGTGGTGACCTTTTTTATACAGAGATGACACTATTTTTTGTTTCAGCGTCTTAGGGGTCACAATATTGATTGTTTTAGACTTGTTGACTCCTACTCATGCTTTTAATACACTGTTGACTTAAAGTATAAGCGATTCGCTTATTATGACTATGTAGAGCCTACATATGTATTATATGCTCTCCCTTATAAAATTGGGGAACTTGTTTTAGCAGTATACGACAGGTTTTGTGAGATCATCTTAACTCTACAGAATCCTACCTGTTAGGGGCCCTGTAGTAATATACTTATCTGGTAAGCATTATGAATACACCATGCTTCTCCTATGGTGTTCACCTTTAGTATGCATCAAGGTATATGTGCTACAATCCAGACAGTTGTTACTGGGTTGCATGTTTCTCTATTCCATAGTAGTGTTTGGTATTATCCATTACAGTATGTTATTGATCGCATTGAATGTACTTCTGTTACACTTGCTCTCATACTGGATTTCAAATCTTAGGGCCTGTATGCTCCAGCTATAGATTGGCTTCCGTATGATTTGGTTCCAAATACACCTCTCTTCAAGATTCTAACTGCGACACTGACCTTTTGACGCTTTTCATGACCGCCTTATAGGTGGGTTAGATTGCGTTTTGGATTCACTAGCTGCATGCCTCATATGCTTCACTTTAAGAGCATGACTTCCTACTTCCACTTATTATTATATCATCTTGATATGCCCTGCCAGTGTGCAGGTGATTGGGGGCTGTAATTTGATTTATACGTTTTGAGGCACCACTTTTTCTTTGTGCTCAACATAATATCATAGGAGATACATGTAACATCCATGGATACTTTTGCAAGATTCTTGGTGGATTGTTTTTACTCTTTGTCTTGTAGACATCATCTTTTCTATACGCACTACTACCATCTCTCCTTTTTTTGTGTCTTTTTATCACATCAATCTTTTTCTTTAGCATGATTTCTCGGTGTTCCTACTCAACTTGGTATTGGATTGTGTTTTGATCAGTAAGCTCTTATTGTTGACAAACTGTTATTATTTGATTGACGTATGCTTACATTGTCTATATCTACAGCCTTGAGAAAGTCTGAGTAATAATTGTGTACAGACGAAACACGTGTTGGCTGCCTTTCACGTCTGAATATGAACAAGGAATAAAGAAAATTACATATCTAAACATCGTGACTTGGTCATCTTGTCCTAATGAAATTTGGGATCAGTTTATGTCATTGACTATACTTTGTATATTTGTAACATAGATTTATTTTGATATTACATTCTTGAGATTGCCATGACTTTAAACAATTGGAATTGGGGTGTGCCTCGCTGACCTTCTCTTTTGGGTATTTGCAACGGCAGTGCATTTCGATCTGCTATTACCACTTCTTGGTAGTGAGTGGCACTGATATCTAGAGCACCCCCGCTGTACTTAAGGCAAACTTTACTTCAATGTGCCCTTAATATATGTTATCTCACACTTATTCATGTTTTGATGTGCGGTCCTTCCCTGTCAGGGAACACTACTACCAGCTTTCCCTAACGTGCCCTTGACAGATTTTCAGATTTTTGCAATGACCATGACCTTATAGTAAATGTTGACAAAACAAAATTCAAGGTACTGCATAAGCATAAATCGGTCAAAGGAAGAGTATAAATGGAAAAATCACCTTTGGAACAAACTGATACCTTTACATACTTAGGTGTGACTATGGGTAGGAGAATGAACTGGTCACCACAGCTAAACGTTCTAGTTCTCAGGCACAACCAGCTAGCAGGAGCCCTACTAAAAGAACACCGACTTTCAACTACTAAACCGGTGACGATCTATAATGGGAAAATCAGAGCTTCTATAATATATATTGCCTAACTTTGAGGGTTTGAAAATCTTGTACCTCTGGTCCGGGCACAAAATAAGTTTCTGAGGTCACTGACCGCTCTCCCACAATCAACCCCTATGAAGCCTCTGCTATTAGATCTAGGCTGCACCTCCTTTGATGAGGTGGAGGGTATTAGACCCCTAGCTTACTGGAAGAGATTATGGACCACTACTGAATTGGCATCTTACGCCGATGCTTTAATGTATGTTAGAAACGCTGAAATGTCCTAAAAAATGTAATGGCTCCAGAAGCTTAAGTGCAATTTGTTTGACATGGGGCTTAGACACCTGTGGGAAGACCCAATAGAGAATCCATTTCCCAATAAAAAGGAGTATCAAGCACTTTATTAGGATATGATTACTAAGAAGTCCCTGTCGGTGGCGGGTAGCAACTCGCTTACAGGTATCTTCCTGGAACACAAGTTCAAGTGAAAGCCGAGGCCTACTGGAATTTGATTACGAAACCTAGTGACAGGAAATTATATCACCAATTTAGAGTGGGCACGCTCCTGTTAAGATCTTTCACCGCTAAATGGAACAAGTCTCTAGACATTAATTGTCCCTTGTGTTTATATTAGGAAGAGTCGATATCCCATGTTTTGTTCGAGTGCCAGGCTTACAAAGGCTCCCGCTGTAAGTGGCTCAAGCCGCCCTGTTTAAATCTAGGCACTGTAGCAATGCATATTTTGGTAACAAATACACGACCAGACATTGTTATAGCCATTAAGAAATATCTTAGTTTGGCCTGGGCATTGCGAAGGAAACATTTCCCTGCTTTAGGATCCACTATTTGAGTCAGCTCCTTCTCCCTTGTAGATCTTTCCTGATAACGTTTTTTTTTAAAAATAGATTCGTTTTTAAAAGTTATCTTAATGTTACAATGTTAGAGTCTTTCGATAATGCTTGTATTAAATTTTGTAAGATTTCATGTTTTTAGGGTTATACCCTTTTAATGACATTTTTATTACTGTACTGTGTCTTTTATGATTGGAAAATTATCAAATAAAGACTACTTGAACTGAACTGGTATTGCATCAGGATTTGTGGAAATCGTAGTTTGCTCTTGTTGAGGCATGTTGATGTAGACAACTGTATTTGGCCAAATTTAAATTTGTCTTTCATTTTGGTTCTGGATTTGAACTTCAGGTCCGAGGGGAACGAGTTCCATAGCATTGTTGCATAGTCCATCATTCCGTGCAGGAGAGTCTTCGAACATGAAGGGTAAAGGGGGGTGTGGGGTGCACATGGGGGGTACCTATGGTCCCCCCCTGTGTTTCACAGTACAACATGGCAGGCACTGCGCGGTGCCTGTCATGTTGTGCTGTGAAATGCACAACATGCATTTTTGACATTGCGGCGGCCGGTGCTTTCAGCACCATCCGCCGCAATGTTAAAAATGCGGGATGCACCCGCCACTGTGGCGGGTGCATCCTAATTGGGGGCAATGTTTCTCCGCCCTTGTGGTGGACGGTCCCTGCCCCAGACAGGATGGCGGACGGACTTTGTCCGTCCGCCATCCTAATCGACCTCATAGTCTTTAGTCTGCTTTGTTAACCTGGGCCACCAATAGCATTGTTTCAATTAAGAAACAGTCGCAGTAACTCCTGCATGTGCAGACCCTATCCCTTTGTGTGCTGCTAGAATTAAACCTAACCTATGAACCATGTTTGGAATTACTCTGTCCCCCACTCCAGGAATCTGAGCTAATGGAATGTTATTGGCATCTAACTTGTATGAGTACTGGAGTGGAAATGTTTTTGGTACTGCTTTGCTGTTTTTGTGTGAAGCAATGACAGCCACCATAATTTCACCGTCTATTCTCGTTCCTGAATGATTGATTGCAGCTACAGCCCCCTTTGCGGCTTCATCAGCCAATGAATTCCCTTCAACGTGAACGTCATCACGCTGATGACTCAGTGTATGTATCACGTGAGCACTCGGTAGTTCGGTTTTCAACTCCACTACCTGTTCCCATAGCATTTTGTGCTTAATTGTGCTACCTTTTGCATCTTTTAACCCGTTCTCAACCCAGTGCTCCAAATATTCATTATGTGACTCTACACAGTAAAATGAATCACACTCAATTATTGTGGGGAATTCTCGATCCAAATTTACCAGTGTCAGTATTAAGGCTTTTAACTCTGCCAGCTGTTCCGTGCAGACTCCTAGAGATTACGTTTTTGTGCAACTTGGGTGGAACTTTCCATCCTACATGCGACCCTTAACGAATACGCATGCCACGCTATATTGTTGCTTAATTCCTATGGCTGGGTGAGCTGATCGGTCAGTGTAAATTATATATTCATACTGATCTAGTGGCAATATTTAGTTTGGAGGAAGATATTCATGTTCGTATTGCAGAAATGCTTGTGTCTTTAGATTTGAGTCGTACCTGTATTATACATCTGTTGCAGTGAGAGAATTAGCTCAGTGTATGTTTTTTCTCCCTGACCAGATCTCCGACTTTTGGGATCCAGACATGTCCTGCCGTGACTGATTTGACTTTCCCAGTGGAGGCCTGCTTCATATGGACATTACTTTGTTGTATCCTGGATTCAGTTAGATCCTGTAAAACAGCCAAACAATCATGGATTTCAAAAGGCTTTTCATCCGTCACTGCACCTTCACAATCAAGATCAGGTACCCACATTCTTGTCCCAAATAGGACCTCACATGGAGTGACCCCCCTAGCGAATTTCTTGGCATGATATTTAATGCTCGCTGCACTCCATACAGATGTTTTACCCAACTCTCGCCCGTGCCTAATATTCTAGCTGTTAATGATTGCTTTAAATCTTGGTTTTTCCTCTCCACAACCAAATTTCCCTTGGGATGGTATGGAGAGGAGTACTGCAATGCTACACGCAACCCTCGCATGGCCTCCTTGTAAGCCCCAGAGGTAAACGAAGGGCCATGGTCAGAATGTAATGTGCCAATTGCGTATGTCCCTATAAAGACTCGCTAAACTTATATAACAGTTAGAGCGTCAGCCGAGCGTTGGGGCCACACCGATAGGAATCTTGAGCAGGGATCCACTGCAACCATGAAAGCCCCATCTCTTTGTAAGGGGTCGCAGTGGTCCACATAAACACACGCTAGTGGTTTGTCGGTTATCAATAATGGTGTCTGTGCTAGACATGTTACGGTGGAACCTTTAACGAATACCCATGCCACCCTAAATTGTTGCTCACTTCCTATGGCTGGGTGAACTGACCCGTCAGTGTAAATTATATATTCATACTGATCTAGTGGCATTATTTAGTTTGGTGGAGGATATTCATGTTCGTATTGCAGAAATGCTTGTGTCTTTAGATTTGAGTCGTACCTGTATTCTACATCTGTTGCAGTGAGAGAATTAGCCCCTTGTAACCATCTTGTAACCATCTTGGATGTAAGGCTTTAGCGTTAGGAACGCTTGCTTTTGTTGCAGTCTCTAAGGCTGGAACTGGATTCACTACTATTATTCGTTTCCCCTGAGCCAGTGCTCTGTCTCTCACTACAGCAGTCTGTACTGCTGTTAGAATCTTTTCTGTAGATGCTAAGCACATCTCAGCATCTATTTACAAATGTGATTTGTATGCAATTGGTTCTGTTTCACCTTCATTATATGTTAGATAGGTGTTCCCAGATTGACATGAGACTATACGGATCACTAGATAGCATACGTTTAAATGTGTCTGTAAGTGTTTGGAAGCTATCATGTCAGCTTGTAACGAACGACGGATATCTGTGTGTTCCTGTGTCCATTGTCTTACTGAAAAATCATGTTTTATTAATTTGTAAAAAGGTTTTACTCATTCTGTGTAATCCAAAATGTATGTTTTACCAAAATTTAGGAATCCCAGAATCGATTGTAAATTTGGAGGTTGGAGCAGCGCACACTTTTCTAAAAAGGATTTTCCCTTCACTTGAAAGCTCATATCCTAAAAACAGAACACTGAGGTGGGCAATTTTTGATTTTTTAAAGTTGTATTTGTAGCCCTCAGATGAAAATCCCAAAATGATGGTACTTACTCTGTTCAAGTGCTCCTCTAGGTCATCGTCTGTTAGATAAATATTATCCACATAGGACAATGCCTCTTCATCTAAATTTTGAAGTAACTCAGTTACTCTAGCTGAAAACAACCCCGGTTGTTCTATACCCTTGGGGGAGTCGACAAAATTAGAGTTGTGACCCTAGTGCTGAGACAGCTGTTATATATCTGCTTTCAGGCGCTATATTTTGGCATAAAAATCTATTTGAGATATCAAGAGTTATCTTATATTTTATCCGCACAATGTTATTCATTAATGGTTTGGACTGCAAATGTCTTAGTGCAAGTGTTTAAATGTCTATAATCTAAAACTAAATGATATGAGTTGTCAGGTTTCATGACCGGAAACAAAGGATTATTCATCGATGAGGTGCAATTTTCGATCATCCCTTGTTATTGAACTCGATCTAAAATCTCCCCGAACTGTTTTTTAGCTTCTTACTTTATTGGATACTGCCTTTGTGCAGTTGGAGTATTTTTTAAAGGAATTATGTGGTGGGTTGAATCCTCATCCCATCCAACATGGTTTTTGTATAATGCAGGCGCCTGGGCTACTGCCCACTCTGGTGCATATGTGTGTTTTAGGTGCCTGGTAATATGGTCTGAGAATTCCAGTAAAATTACTGTTTCTCCTTTAGGGCAATCCATGACGAATGCTGGCGGCCAATCTTGTTCAGCTAACAAAACGTCATAGCCAAATGTCAGGTTCTCCCAAAAGAGACCTCTCACTGTTCTGCATTTGTCCCCCTCCATTTGGAGTGTTATTTCGTATAAATTATGTGGGACACTCACCCTAGTATCAGGTGTTTCCACCGTGATATAATTATTCAAGCCCACTGTCACCAGAAATTCCATCAGGTCCTGGTGAGCTATTGTTACTTCTTCCACACTGTCTAGCATCGTCAGAGCCCATTTCCCGTTTCAGTAGTTGAGTCCCCAGAATTCTGGGTATGTCTAATCTTTAGACCTACAACCTTTTTCTTTTTTTAACTATAGCTTTGTTTTGTTTTGTTTTATCTTTTTTTTGGAAGAATATTCTTGAGCATGCTGCTTGTCTCTGAACTTTGCACGCTCTTCTTGTCTGTCTGACCGCCCTTCCCTCTCCGAGTTTTTCGATGAACCCTAAAAGGAACGAGAGGAACGTGTATCAGTATCCTGATACCTGTCAGGTTTTTCTATGACTCACAGTGAACCTGAGCTCATCACAGACTCGCCCACTCATTAATTCTCCCGCACAGGCGAGGAATTAGCCGTGTGTGGGCGGGCCATGGCCGTTATGATGAGCTCAGCTCGTCATGAGCACAGCTCCACTGTGACTCGTGATGAGCTGAGTTCATCATGTGCATGGAAGGTGTTAAAGTTTTGTTGTTTTTTATTGTCTCACTTCTTTTTTTTGTTGAAGCAGCTTTAAAGTGTCCTTTTCAGGACTGCCCATCAGTTGTGGTTTTAAAGCTTTCCGACCGAAACTGTCTCTGTCTAATTCTGCATATGCAGTTTCAATTGTCTTCGGTAGTTCGTGCTCTTGTTCTAAAGGAATGAAATCCCCTAGGAGTTGGTGGATAGCCACTGAAGCTGCCTCCCCTTGAATATTAGCTAATATTGTGGCGGTTACCTGGACATAGTTATACTAACTTCATCCCTAAGTTCAGAGCAGGCTCTGCTCTGTACTCGTTTTGTATTTGTCTCAAAACGTCTGGTACTACTGCTAATAACGGGATACAATGAGTTCTGATACAAATGGCAGCAAAGACTGTACCCCAAGTTTAAAATCCTCTATCTGTTGTGTCATCTCCATGGGCAAGTAGATTGTTTGCATTCTGTGTTTTTCATACCTGATAGTATTTGGGAATACTGCCTCTAGCTGTGTTATTTTCTGAGCTAACCAGAATAGCATTTGTTCATGTTTTGTGGGCATTTTACCCATTACCGCATGTAATGTTTGTGGTGTGATTTTAGTTGCTGTACTCTGAGCTTGAGTTCAATTTGTTGCAACCATTGCTGGTTGGACTGTAAGTCTCCTCATGATGAATTGCGTCAAGTTTCTGTAGATTTTTATCAATTCTTTGTGTTATGCAAGTACGTCTCCTGGTGGCATTGTTTCAATGTCAGGATGTGGTGTGTAGGCCGCCAATATTGGCCATGTTGTCCCTTCTCTTCGGAGTGGGCCAAGTCTCACTCCTCTTCTTATATGAGGTAGGGCGCCTTTAAACCAGTATAAATGTTCCTGGTACATGAGCAGAACCTCAATGTCCTCATACTGACAATATTCCGCTGGTGTATCCCCTTCTGTGTGGAAGTGAAATGTTTGTGTTCTTGAATTTGCTGCTGGGAATGTAACCCACAAATAAAATACCTCTGTTCTGTATGATTTGTGTGCCTCAATCATGAAAGCTATAATGCCATGCCTAGTTGTTAAACCATGCTCTAGCAGTTTCAGGGTGACTATATTTCTAACATTTGGTGCAATGTATATTGCGTTAGCATCTTCCGAGAGGGGCAGTGCTTTTTGCAGTGGGTCTAAGACCTGGTTAGTCATTGTTTTTAGAAAACTAAATAACTTTTCAAGGGAACTAATAGAATGTGTTTTGCACAATTTTAGCAACCAATTGTCCTTCAAGCTTGATTAACCAACAGCCAATAAATAGGATGTTTGCCTACTCAGCTGAGGCGGAATTTAGCCTACCCACCCCTGATGTCTCAGGTGTTTTGTGAGTAGGGGGCTCTGAGAATAGCACGAGTGAACTACTCAGATTCTACTGTTTAATAAGTACCCAACCAACTTTGGTGGCGCCATGTCGTCTAGTACCTATATACCCATATAGGTTCTGCAAGCTGTCAGGGACTGTCCGGGACTATGAGGGGAACACAGTCAGGCACTTGAGCAAGGACTGGAAACTGGGTAGAAAACTTACACAGAAAGAGGAGTACAGCGCTGCCCAGGATCATACAAGGAGTTAGAGGAGAAAAAGGGATCCAACGGGAAGCCTGTACAAGTGAACAAGATGGGTAAGACTCAGAAAGGAAGGGCACTCACAAGGCAATTTAGCATTCAGAATAACTACACTCAGGACGAATGGGCAAGACATATATATGAAACAACATTAACAATAAAGGGGAGTGGAGGGGGCATGGCCTGGCGCCGATTGAGACGGGAGCCTGAATCCAAGCTCCCGTCAGTGACCTCCTTCCCAATCTCATCCTGACCAATACGGGGGGCCCGAAGAGCCGAAATTGACCACCCCCAGCATCGGAACCCTGGGGGACCATGGACATCTGAGATTTGAGCCGAGACTCACCGGGGAGCGGCTGCAACAGGTGAAAGACCGCAGGGCTGGGAATCGGCTCAAGATGGCAGCCACGACCTATTAGTAAAGGCTGGGGAGAGCCGAGGAGGGGACAAGCTTGTATGCAGGTCACCGGAGCCCGCTCCGCATAATCCCCAGACAGCTAATTCCCCCCGCGAGAGGCCCCGCAGCGGCCTACACGGGGGCTCAGACCACTCTGTGACCCACCAGAGGAGACCAGGAATTGAAGTGCGGTCAGTGAATGGCCGCAAGCATGGCGCAATTACTTGGTGGGCTGTGAAAGCTGCGGATGTCTGCTTGACCCCCCGAACTCACCAGTTGGCAGAATCGGCACACGGTTGGAGGCACACAGTTAGTGGAGAGTGCTGCGGAGCCGGGCAGATACTACAGTCAGAGGGAGGCCTCCCTACGCAGCAGGTGGCGCTGTACTACTCACACTGCCACCGGACGGGAGCTCATCCAGACTGGTCCCCCTCCACAGACTGGGGAGAGGGGGGAAATAATCAGCGTATGAAAAGCTTGGGCCTGACATTATACTGCAGAGAAGGGACCAGGATGCATAATTAAGAGGAAGACTGCGGAGGAACACAGCAGCCATATTGAATGCTTGCAGCCACGAGGCCCAATCCCCTAAAATGGCGGCAGAGTGCATTGCAGACTAGAGAGGAGGGACAGAAGCCTGAGGGCAGGATCGCTAAGCTGCTCAAGGGGATCTGCACTTGGAGCTCCTGAGGAACTAAAGGGCTTGCCTGGCACAGGGATAGTCCAGAGCTGCTGGACAGCTGCGCAGGACCACCGATTATACCCAAAAGAAGCCAGCGGAAGGTGAAGAGTGGGAACTTGGGGGCCGAGATGCCATCACTTAAGAGGGGAGAGAGCACCCTGTACGTCCTTCGAGCACAGTGAGCACGGAGGTGCGCCCTATATCCGACGTAGGCCCCAGTCCCCAGCCAGCGAATATCAGCAGATGGCAAAGTGAGAGAGACATATATAGTGCTGAGCCATAGATCAAAGCTTGCACCAGCGGACCCACTGGCAGAGCAGGACATACCACAATACCATTTTGCAAGACCAACTACCTATATGACCTGGGGGCTTGGAGACAACCCACGACGACGGGCGCCTGATATAAGGCCCTTCCTGACACCACATAACGAGACAGCAACATCGGGTGGATCGCCAAGAGATGTGACACTGAGCACCAAGAATCGGCGAGCGAAGATAATGGGGAGTCACGATCACTCAGGGGGTCCTGAAATGAACAGACGCCCCAACAAAGGGAGATATCACTCCAATATATCCTGCAGGCTATAGAAACATTGCAGACTGCAGTGGAGAACAAAATTGACACGATTCGGGAAGATCTGGGCCTACTGCGGGCGGATCATAGAAAGATAGCAGACTGTGTTACAACTGTAGAGGCTGAAGTAGACAACCTGAGGCCACCGGTTCAGGCAACGGCACGGAAAGTCACCGACATGGAAAAGGGCGTTTTGGTCCTGGAACAGCGGGCGGAGGATGCCGAAAATCGAGCATGCCGGAATAACATTAGGGTCAAGGGTCTGCCTGAAAAAGTTAAAGGGGGAAATATGGTGGCATACCTCGAACACTGGTTGCCCACAGCCGTGGCGGAAGAGGGCCTATCGATGTTCCTCGCCCCATGGCCGGTGGGGGACCGTCTCCTCTTCTATAAGGACAGAGATCATATTCTGAGCCAGGCTCGCCTCGAAGGGCAACTCAAGGTGGACAATATCATTGTTAGGATTTTCTCCCGGGAAGTAGTGCAACGCCAACGAGAATCCTTCGTTATGGTCAAGAGGAAACTGCACCAAATGGGGGTGTCCTATTCAATAGTATTCCCAGCCTGACTCCGCGTAGTATGGGAGGGAGGAACCACATTCTTCACTACGCCTCACGAGGTCTGGGAATGGATAGAGGAACAGTACCCCAAGGACAGGAGATGATAGGACACAGACCCCGTGGAGCCAAACTCCGCACGCTCCCCTGACAAAGGGCAGAAACCAAAGGGTCACCCGACGATAGAGGTGGCACACAGAGCGAGTGCAATTGCAGCGGTGGCCTCCATGACACGGCAAGCACCCAAGACACTCGCCTTGCATTCTGAGGGGGAGCACAGGGATTCAGACTCAGAGACCAGCACAAGCATGGTGGGAGAAACTGACCAGGCCCTGCCACACATAACACCCAGATCAGCTGACGACCTGATGTGAAGCAGATCGAGCACGCAAGTACAGCCGGGACTATATTGCTGGGCAGTGGGAAATGATGCCAGGGTCGCCCTGCACTAGGACAGGAGGGACCTCTATACTCTTGTATGTGACCTGCACACAGGGAGGGGGAGCCGGGGGGTGTGAAGAGGACGGCTGTCCTCTAGGCAAACAGAACTAGGTTTGGATGGGAGAGATGTTCTCACTTGTCCTTGGGAGAGGGAGTTGGGATGTTTATCTAGTTTTACGAATAACAGGGGGGGCGCTGCTGTCGACAGGGGGGAAGGGATATGGCACGACATCCCACACGGGACTTCTGCGAGAGATACAAGGTTGGTCTGGGTACAGGGGCACGACCAGAGGTGATCATGAGCACTCATGCAACCGACAAAGGACACTTTTAACATAATTTCATGGAATGTTGGGGGCATGCACTCCATGTGCAAACTGTATAAAATATTCTCCCAGTTGATCAGGCGGGGAGTGCAAATGTCTATGTTCCAAGAGACCCACACATTGGCCCCAGAGGGTGCAGCACTGCACAGGCGCTGGAGAGGCCAAGCATTTTACACAGCATATTCAGCATTTGCCCGGGGAGTCCTGATCTGGGGAAGGGCGGGAGTCCCCTTCCAGCCTATTGAGCACAAAATTGACCCAGAAGGGCGTTACGCACTTGTCTCTGGGTGACTTGATGGGCAGGACATCACCCTTGTCAATGAGTATGGCCCAAATGTGGATCACATTCGCTTCCTAGAGCAGTTGTCAGGTCTCCTGGCACCATGCATGACATGGGCGGTTTTACTAGGGGAAGACTTCGATTGCATCACAGACACCAAACTGGACAGATCACACCCACCACTCCGAGACTCCGCTGTGCATACTGTAGCTCGATAATTTTGGGAATGGCAAACTCATGGCTAGTGGACGCATGGCGCAGCGCACATTTGACTCACAGAGACTACTCACACCTCCCCCATACCCACGATTTGCATGTCCGCCTAGACACTTTTTTAAGTACACCGGACCTCTACACCCAACTAAGGGGACGGAGTACCTGACCAGAACGGTCTCGGACCACAACCCACTCATGCTGAAGTTAAAAGGGGGGGACACTACTGAAACCCATCCCTATGTGGCACCTCAAACCAGAAGCCCTGGACGACCAAGTCTTCCAGCACGAGACTAAGGAGCATATCATACAATATTTCGCTGACAATGCAGCAGCTACAGACTCTAGAATCACTGAATGGGAGGTCTTTAAGGCCGTTATCAGAGGACGGTGCATGGCAACATCTATCGGGGTCCGTAAGACGCCTACAGCAGACATAGAAAGAGCAGATACGACACTCGAGAACTTAGAGCGTAGGCGGCCAGAACACCCGGAACTGCAGCGGGAACTGCTAGAGGCCAAAGAAGAGGTGGCAGTACAGGAGGAGCGATGGAGCTGCTTTGACTTCCAGAAGTACACAGAAAGGACGCATGCCGAACGAGACAAGACGGGCGCCTATTGGTATGGCTAGCCAACCTGTCCAAGCGAGGCAGTACTATATTGGCAGTTCATGACCAGCTAGGACGACCCTACATAGGCAAGAGGAGATTAGTAACTGATTCCGCGACTACTACGCCCACTTATTCAAAAGTTACGGCAACCGTAAAATAGATAGGATTACGGAATATCTGTCAGCCCTCCCGCTTCACACCCTTGAGGCAGAGGAGGGGAGTTACTGGGGGCCACAATAAGAGAACAGGAAATCATAAGGGCAGTCAAGGCCATGGCACAGGGGAAAACCCCAGGCACCGGCGGACTACCTCAGGAATTCTATGCCACATACCTTGAACAACTAGCCCCTAGATTAGTTAAACTATATGCAGAAACATGGGATGGAGGGAGTCTACCAGAGACAACACAGGAGGCAGTAATGATCCCCCTGCTTAGGCCCGACAAGACCCCAACAGAGTGCACAGCATACCGACCGTTATCGATGCTAAATTCAGATTTTTAAATCCTAAGTAAAATATTGGTCACCAGACTGTTACCACATATGACCTCCTTGGTCCATCCCAACCAAGCAGGATTCATTCCTAGTAGAAACACAACCCTCAACATCAGGCGTCTCTTTGCCGTCTTACAATAGGGCACAGAGGAGGCTCCGAAAGGAGCGATATTTGCTATCGATATTGAGAAAGCATTCAATAGTCTGAAATGGGAATATCTGTATGCTGTGCTCACACGAATGGGGCTTGGACAGGGGTTTGTCCAGTCGGTTAAAATAGTGTACAAGGATCCAGTGGCGAGGGTCCGCACGGGCTGCACCATCTCAGCACAATACCGGGTGGAGAGGGGAACGAGACAGGGGTGCCCCCTCTCCCCACTTTTATTTGCCCTTGCGTGCATACCTCGCTCTAGGATGGTATTCGACTAGCTGATCAGACACACCACATTGCATTATATGCAGACGACCTTCTGCTATTTCTAAAAGACACCGTTACAGCTTTGAGGGGGCCCTGTGCATGATGGACGAGTTCGGAACCCCCTCTGGACTACGCGTTAACTGGTAGAAGTCACGACTCTTTCCAGTGACAGGGGATACTCCACTCCCTATGGGGCAGGGGGACCTGCAGTGGGAGCGGCGCTGTTTTAGGTACCTAGGTGTAAGAGTATACCATGACCTCACTGATGTCCAGGAGGAGAATGTGGGGGGGGCGCCCTACGATCGCTGAAGAGTTGTATAACCTTCTGGGGAACGCTACCCCTATCGGTGGCGGGACGAATTTCCTTACTGAGAATTATAGCTCTGCCCCGATTGCTATATTTCTTCACCACCCTACTGGTGTGGATCCCCAGTGCATGGTTTTGTTCAGTTGACTCTCTTATGACAGCCTTCATCTGGGGGCCTGGCAGAAACAGAGTGGCCTTGACCATGCTGAGGAGTGCGCAAGGGGAGGGAGGATTAGCGGTGCCGGACATGAGAACTATTACCTAGCAGGACAACTCCTACGCTTCACGCAATGGGTGGCAGGCAGTTTAGATCCGTAATGGAGGAAGCCTCCATTCACCCCGAATAGGGCAGATGTCATGAGCACACTAATGGCCACCGTTAAACAACGAAGGATACGCTCCTCAGAACACAGAGTGATAAGGAACTGCTGGGCCAGATGTCACCAAAAAACAAAGACCAAAAGTCCTTACTCCCCAGAGTTGTCGGTGGCATTACTAGGGCCACTGGAGGGGGTTAGAGGAGTGGACGAAAGCGGGAGTCACTAAAATAGGGGAGCTATATAGCGACAGGGAACTACTTACATTCGCGGCCTTCCTAGCAAACTGGGACATTCCGCAGGGGCCCTTTTTACTATATGGGGCAGTTACAGGGGCCATGCACAGACACTGGGGGCAGGGGACAACCGAGCCACCTACACACTCCACATGTGAATACAGAAGCCTAGCCAGAGGCGTCATCAAGGCGGTATCGTGCCTCTATCGTGCCATTTAGAGAGATTCCACAAGACCACTGGAGGTACTGCAGGCTAAGAGGGAGGCGGACCTTGGGACTCATATGGAGGATAAGGACTGGGAAAATGCACTCTTCTGGGCTATTAAGGTATCCCGCAATGCACGATTCCAGTTAATTAGTTTTTATACCCTACATAGAGCGTACATTTCACCAGATAGAATCAATCGCTATTTCCACCGAGATGATGCGAGCTGCCCATGCTGTCAGGAGATAGGAGCTAACTACATCCACATGATTTGGAGCTGCCCACAGCTTGAAGGGTACTGGCAGGAAGTGATTAAGGAAACAGCGCGCGTCACAAGGAAGGAGATACCATACACCCCAAGCCATGTGCTGCTCAACCTGTTCCCCCCACTCCGCCCGGACCAAAGGCACGGCGAGGTTCCAGGACCTAGCATATATATTGGCAAAGCGCGAACTAACAAGCAAATGGAAGGCCCCAGCGGGTCCTGGTGTGCTCAGCTGGAAGCGGGAATTGGAGAAGTGGGCGGGCTGCAAACAGATAATACTGCTCCAGAATGCACAACAAGGCACAGGCAGACCAGAGAGAGTGCAGGCTTGGGGAGCTCTAGTAGATGACCTGAAGAATGTAGACCAAGAATCCACTCCCAGCACCCCACAGGCCAGGTCACGACCGGTTAGCCCTAATAACCAGGAACAGGAGGGGGGTGATGAGGCATCATAAACCGACCACAGCACCCTAACACCTACAGACCTGAAGGTTTGCTTGAGTTTGGCCTCAGTTGTGGCGTACAGAGGGAGAGACCAAGACCACACATAAGGCGGGAGCCAAAGCGGCAGATTAGTCGACAGCAGTGAGGGGTGGGGGGAAGGCAGGGGGACAGTTGGGGAGGAAATGTTAGATCATCGTACTGAATGTATGTGCCTTGCAACTGACACTGCATAATACGGTGGAACTTATCAAGAGATAAGGGGTATAGACAGAATGTCAGCTACTTAGCTAGGAATGGCACCTTGAACTGTTAACCGGAAACCTTTATGAACAGGATAAGCCATGAGTAAGTATTGCTAATACCTAAATGAAAATAAAATATGTTTAAATAAATGAAGGGGAGTGTGGGGTAAAGCACTCAGGAGCTCCACACAGTAAAACTGAAGCTCAGTAAGTTTCTCACCCTCAATTGCTAATTACAGATGCTGACTGCATGCATAGGCAGGGTCTGGGGAGATTATACCTATGGTGATGTTATAAATGTAACTCAAAGACAATACTCACAGTGAACAAGAAACACCAGCTAGTTAGTAAGCTGTGCCCACGTATCCAGGTGATCAAATAGGAGCACTCAAGGCAGTAACAGCAAAGACGTAGAACTAAACACTAGCGCAATAGGCAAGGAGCTAGCAAGGAGGAGTGCTTAACAGGAAAGGAAGGAAATCACAGGGTACACTTGGCAGAAAGCAGGTAAAAACATACAAGGTAACAGAAGCAAGACAGCAGAATATAAAGACAGCAAGCTAGAATCAAGGAAATGGGAAGAAAGGCAGGGACTGGAAACGTATATACAGAAGGGGAGGCTACAAGGGTATACTAGAATAGTGCAGTTTAAGGAATCAAGAAAACAAAGTAGCATCGAAGGCAGTGCTGGGGCAGGAATAAGAATTGAGCTAAGGCTCAGGAGTCAAGGTAGCGCTGCAGGCAGTGCTGGTTCAGGAACAGAGAATTACTAAAGCTTCAGAAGTCAAGGTAGCACTTCAGGTAGTGCTAGTTCAGGAACAAGGAACTACTAAAGCTTCAGGAGTCAAGGTAGCACTGCAAGCAGTGCTAGTTCAGGAACAGTGAATTACTAAAGCTTCAGAAGGTAGCACTGCAGGCAGTACTGGTTCAAGGAAACAGTAAATAGCTACAGCTCAAGACACAAGGAGACAAGAGAGCACCGCAAGCAGTGCAAATTGGGAATGAGAAATAGGTGAAGCAAAGGAACAGGACAAAGAATAACTATAGCTCAGGAACTCAGTAAACAAGGTAGCACTGCAGGCAGTGCTAATTCAGGTGCAAGGTATAGCTATAGCTCAGGAATCAAGGAACAAGGATTAACTATAGCTCAGGAATCAAGGAATATTTAAAGCTCAGGAAACAAGGATCGGTCTCACCGGAAAACAACTACAATGACCAACTTTGGCCTGAAAGGAGCTGGGGCTTACAAGAGCTCATGGTAATCACATGCACCAGGTGTGAGCAGGCTAGGAGCAGCCAGCCACAGGTGAACTGAATTCCTCCACCCATCCTTGGCCTGCAGGGGGGAAGATGAAGCAGTGAGCAGGAAATTCTAGGTAATGGAGTTTCAGCCATGAGCAGGGTGGCTTCCACAAAACCAGGCATGGATTGGGAATGGATGACAATTCCCATATAGTGTCCAAATGGCTGGAAGTCAGTATATAGATCAAGGGGAAGGTCTGGAAGCACATTAGAACACTGGAGAGTCCCACACTTCAGCCACCTGGTGGTGGTTTGTGGTTTGTGGTTTATTTTATTGTACAGTTAATAAAAACTCACAATTTGAAACGTACAAATGTATAAAAGAAAACCGTAGTTGCATTTGAAACATAAAAAGAGCGAGTAGGCTCGCATATTAAAATCATAAGAGTCACAATTTGAATTTAATAAAGGCCATGAGGGTTAGGGAGACAAAGTTCTTACAGATTTAGGGGACAGAGTTCTCCGGGGAGGTTAGCAGGGCTTTGGCTTGGCTGGTGCTTCGAGTAAGCTCTGTGACTGTTTCGTTAGTCTACTAGCCACTATCTCGAAAAATTTAGTTAATCTACAGTTTAGCTGGATTTTTGTTCTGGATTAAAACATTGCATCACAGCCTGCCTGCAGCTTGTTATGCCCATCTGGTTCCATAGGACCGGAAGTAGGGAACGCCTTATGTCCAAGAGGTTTGTACAGATACAAATGATGTGTATGAGGTCCTCTTTACCAGATGAACAGAGTCGGCAGCAGTTTGCTGAACTTTCCCTTTTCCAGGGTGCCAAGTGGGGTAGTATGGGTATGTTGCCGAAGCGCATGTTAAGAAACTAGTTTTTTGTTTTCTGTGTGAGGACCGTTGTTAGGTACTCTTGTGGTTTAAGAGCGTTGAAGCCTTTCAACACTACCCATCCATGGGCTCTCTTAGCCAAGGAGTCTCTGTCCTCAATAGTTGAAATCCTCTTGGTGACTTTCGATACCACTTTTTTAAAGGTGCCAAGGTCTGTCGGTGACTCCCAGAGGTGTGTTAGTTCTAAGGTCACCAGTGACTCCATTAAGTAATTCCTTGCAGGTGAGTTATCTCTAATGACAGTTCAGTCCAGAGTTGGGCATTTAAGGATCCATGGTCGGCGTCTCTAATTTTCCGCCAGCTTTTTATGTATGCGCCTCTTCTCACCACCGTTTGTTTCCGTAGTCCGAATTCGAGATGGATTTGAGAGGATGATGTGTAGGTGGGTAGATGAAATATTGCCCTGTATACTCGACTAATGGTGTTGTCTAATGTCGTTGCATCTTTACCTTGCATGGATTCACTGCCATAGGTGAGCATGGGCTGTAAGCGCGCTCTTATCACCGGCAGGAGGGGGCCCAATGACCGATCTGGGAGAGCTTTCCGCAGTGGCTTTATTGACAGATGGAATGTCGTGCCCTTCCGACGGATGACCTCTAGTTGGTGTTTAAAAGAGCCACTGCCGTCTATTAGAAAGCCTAGGTATTTGTAAGAGGCTACCTGGTCTAACCTCTGTCCGTCCAGAAACCATGCAAATTTCCGTTTTTTTGTGGTAATTCATTGTCAAGACTTTTGTTTTGTTTAAGTTAATCGTTAATGAGTTAGTTGTGGAGAATGCATTGGTGTTGTCCAGAAGATGTTGGAGGCTGATGGGGGACTGGCTGATGAGGACAAGGTCGTCTGCGTATAAGAGGTTTGAGAGTGTGGTGTTGCCCAGCAGCGGGGCATGGGATTTGGCTTTCTCCAGTTTGCCGGGGAGATCAGCGAGGAAGAGGTTGAACAGCATGGTGGCTAGGACGCAACCTTGTTTCAATCCTTTGCTGGTGCTGATTTGTCCTGAAAGGTGCGTACCGGAGCCCAGTTTAATCTTAACCACAGTGTGTAGCATTACCAGCTGCTGTAAGAGTGGGCCTGGAATTCCCCATCTATCCAGCTTCTTCCAGAGTTTATGCCGGTATACGTGGTCAAACGCGGTGCTGTAATCGATGAAGCACAGAAATAGTGAGCTCTTAATGGCTTTTGCCGCATCTGCCAGAAGAGTTAGCGCCATGGTGTTTGTCGTAGTACCCTGGCCGCTGCGGAATCTGTTTTGGGTTGCTGGAATGATGCGCTTTGCGGTTGCCCAGGATGTTAGATCCTCCAGGATGAGGCCCGCATAATACTTCGCCTCGGTATCGATTAGGGCTATGAGGCCATAGCTGCTTTGGTTATTCCTAGCACCCTTTTTATAAATCGGGCTTATTATAGAGCCTCTCCAGGATATTGGTATTGTTGCTGATTCCCTTATTTCATGGAAGACTGGTGCCAAGGTGTTGCTCCAAAAGACAGCGTCTTGTTTATATAATATTGGCGGGATCCCGTTAGGGCCGGGAGCCCCCTCAAGTTTACCTTTTAAAATTTGTGTTCTGATCCTGTCCACTATTTCTAGGTGTGTGTATTCCTCTCTATTTGCCGTAGGGTTGAACCTTGTTATTAATTCCTCATCCAAGATTGAAATGTAGAGCAGGGATGATTTCCTTGTGTGGGAGTCACTTCGTTATTAAGTGTGCTGGTCTTGTCGGAGGTCTGATACGATCCATCTAACCAGTCTTCCCCTCTGGACGTATGCGCACCTGGATTGACTGTGTTGAAGTGAGCTGATAGGTAGTTAGCCCAGTCGGATTCAGATATGTTGGAGTTGATGCCTTAGTGACCTGGCTGTTGGAGGCTATGGATTAATTTCCAGAAACTGGAGCTGTTCTTCTGTTTCGAATTGTGAACAATTTTTGTCCAGAGGTCTTCGTTCAGTTGCCTTTTCCTTTCCCAGGTCTTCTTTTAGGATGCAGAGCTCCTTTTGAGGGACTTCGTTGTTTGGTTTTTTCGGAGCTGCTTAAGAGTCTGGTTTATTTCTCGTTTTATGATTTTTATCTCTGGTGTTGTTACTTTTCCGTGTGGTCCGTAATGTGTTCCCTTTTTGGATATTTAGCTATGTGGCGTGTTTTGCTCCGAGTTCCGTTGCAAAGTCTTCCCAGGCATCTAGTGGGTTTGTGTTTGAGCTAGATATCTGGTGCATGATTATTTTTGCACTGGTTGATAGTTCCACAGCTTCGGAAGTCTTACACCTTATTCGTCTATAGTTAGAGGTGTGCTCCATGCCGATATATCTTCTTTCTGCTACTTCGTTCTTGCAAGACATACCTAGTTTAACTTCTAGTGGCAGGTGATCCCTTTGGGCGCTGTCTCCTACCTTGAACGAGCTGATTTTTTCAAACAATGGTAGCTTCGCGAGAATGTAGTCGAGATGTGAGGAAGTGCTTGAGGAGAAGTATGTTGGTACTGGTGGGATATCCTCTGCAAATCGTCCATTGAGTACTCTCAGGTTTAGCTGCTCGAGGTCTTTCAATAGCTGAATTGAGGTTTTTGTATGTTTGTTTAGAAAGGGAATGGATTGGTTTGGGATTTCCCACACAATGTCCATTTCCTTTGTCATATCGTCGATTGGTTTATCTCCAAAGAGGTAGAGGTTGAAGTCTCCTGCCACTAGTATATTCTCCATGTCCCTATCCTCCATGAGTCTTGCCAGTTCTTTGACGAGTTCCCTTGACCCCGATTGTCTGTGCTTCGGATGTATGTATGTGTTTATGATATATAGCTGTTGGGTGACCTCGTTGTCTGTGGTTGTTATTGCTAGTGCCTGTATCGCGTTTGGAGAAGTAATGCTTGTTCTTATTTCTTCCATTGTTCCAATAGTTGATATTGAGGCAAAGGACGCCAGGCCCCCTGAGCTGTGGCCATACAGGGAGCCTCTGGTTGCCGGATGCATTTGGGTTGTGTAGCCTTGTAGTGGTATGTTGTTTGCTTCCCAGGTTTCCTGGAGTAGAATCAGGTCAAATGATTATAAGTAATTTGATATTTCGGGGTCCTCCAGTTTGTCTGAGAGACCATTGATATTCCAAGTGCATATTTTGATTTTGAGGGGACAGCAGAGTTGGAGATTAAGGCTGATGCTCTTTGTCAGTTGGTATCACCTGTAGGTATGGTACGTGTTATTCTTGTTCTGCTTTCTTTTTTGTTTGCGGCGGGCGTGCGCATTAGTTGGGCTCCCCAGTGGCTCAACCCTTTCTTTGGTTAGGGTATTCTACGGAGGCTCTTCTAATGAGGTTTTGGAATTTGGTGGCTGGTGCCCCTGCGTGATGTCTTTTTGAGTGTTGTTGCAGATTCCTAGTGGCCTTTTGTTGGCAGTTAGACTGCCCGGCCTGGCCTCTGTTGTAGGGAGCGTTGAGATGTTTAATTTTAAGTCCTCCAAGAGGTTGCCCAGCATCGTGGGTAATGATGATAATTTGTCGATAATTGGTAAGCAGATGCAGTTTGTTCTTTCAATTTGGGTTAGTTTAACTGACTCTTGTCTTCTTTTTATGAGGCCAGTGAGATCTGCGAGTTTTCTGTCTATCCCCATGGTGGCCTCTGCTAGCCTTTGCAGAACAGTCAGTTGTAGATCTAGTTTGTCTGATTGGTACTGAAGTGCTGTTGATGAAAGCTGAATTGTGTTAAGTAAGGTTGCCCAAAAGGTGTTAGTGGAGTCTCTAGTTTTCTCAGTGGGCTGATGGAAGCTCTCTTCGCTGATGCTGTTTGTAGATTGCTTGACGTTGTATGATGCCACTAGGTTGTTCCATTCTTGTGATGCCAAGAAGGTCATATCCCTTCATGAAGAGCATGAGTCCCCATGTGCCAGGGTTGGAGAGGAGTTTACTGGGTCGGTTTTTGTTTCCTGCATTTCAGGAGCCTCAGTGTCACCTTGGATATTTGATTCTGCCTGTAAACGGACTTTGTATGCATGAGGTGATATGATTTCTTGATCCTTTTTTACCTCTGCCTGCTGGCTGAGTAGGGAGGGATGAGTTGGGGATATCTGGCCACTTAGACTGTAGTTACTATGGTGCCCCCGAAACCCTTCCGGCTCTGGGGCGTGTTTGCTGGATGTGCCCATCTCGGGCGGTGAGCCGATTAAGTTTGTTTCCTGGTCTCCTCCCCCTGTTGGTGGGGTAGCTTGGCTGGGGTTGCCGTCTGATGGTGCTGATCTTCTGGCTTCTTGTGCCCGTTGTGCTCCAGGCCCTGCTGTGCCTCTGGTGTGGTCCGAGTTCTCCATTGGAGTTGGTGACGTGCGTATTTCTGCAACTGTGTGGTTTGGTATTTGGGGCAAAGAGCAGGTTGCGCCGGCAGGGTGCAATGGGGATTGTAGGCCTGTAATGGGGTCATTAGATGAGTAGATGGCGTTTCCTGGGTTTTAAAAAAAGTAAATTTTGTGTAGATTTTAGGTTGGTAGTTTTTTTCTATTTTCATTGGCTGACCTACTAGATTGATTAGTTCGTGAGGGTTTTTCCTTTTATTGCTTCTAGGCATTTGTTTTTGCTCTTTTGCATTACCTAGCTCTGTTGGCGAGCCTTCGTTTGAGCAAGTTTTGGTGCCGTTAAGGTTGCTTTCTAGTAAGGGGGTGTTGCTGCAGTCCTTAGTACTGTTGGATGTTCGGTTGTTTTTATCTGGTGTCACTAACCTCGTGACTGTGTTGTTTCTTTTTTGTTTGGACGGTTGCCTTGTTAGAGGTCTTCTTTCTCTTCCCGATCTCATGATGGTACCGCTGGGTTCCTCTCAATGTCACGCTCAGTGTTTATTGTTCTTCTGTTTTCCTAGCACGGCAGTGCATCAACTCTGTGCGCTAGCATCCCCTCTTCCACCACCTCTCTTCCGCCTCCACCTTGTCTGGTGCCAGTTACTGCTTCTACTTGTCGCTAGGGCTGTCCCCTGGCTATGGGGTGTCCCGATGTTCAGTCCCGGTGTTTAGTGCACAAGCGCTGCCTGCTCCAAGGCTGTGAGGCACTAGGACCAGCCGTGCGAGCGGGGGAGCAGGGCGGGAGCCTACTGGCAGCAGGACCGGGGCTCAACTGCTCTGCCCCCTCGATTGCTCGATTTGTCTTGCGGATCCTGGGCAAGTTCCGAGGCAAGCTCCAAGGCAGGAGCCAACTGTGGGGAGCTGGGGTGCTGGGGCGGAGCAGGAGCCGGAGCCAGAGCCTGGTGGGAGCAGGAACGGGGCTTGGCCCCGGGGCTCAGCTGCTCTACCACTCTACCGCTCTACCGTGCGACCCCTCTGCCCTCTGCTGCTCGCTAGCTCCCAGCTCCGTGGCAGAGCGTCACCCGCCTACCGCCTCCCGCCTTCTCTGCCTCTCTGCCTCTCTGCCGTGGAGTTCTTCGCTGTTCGCTGTGTGCTCCTGCGGCTCAATCTGCAGATATTCGCACTGCAGATATTCGCACTGCTTCTGTAACCAGCAGGAAAACGGTAGTTATCGTGCCTGCAGAGACAGGATCTCACGGCTGCTGCAAGAGGGGAAGAGCCCTCACCACTAAGGCAGCCTCTCGACACTGCTGGGTGACTTTCACCGCTCCTGCTGCTCTACGGTGTTTTTAGCGGTGTCTTTTTGTAGCATCCTGCCACTGCAGGGCTGTTCACACGGCTCCCGCAACTGTGGGGAGTCTCTTCGCGGCTCCTGCCGCCCTGGGGGTCTCGTCACGGCTCATGCTGCTGCCGGGCAGTTCCCGCGGCTCCTGCCACCCGGGGGGTCTCTTCACGGCTCCTGCCGCTGCCGGGCTGTTCCGGCGGCTCTCGCCGCTGCGGGGAGTCTCGTCGCGGCTCCTGCCGCTACCGGGCTGTTCCCGCGGCTCTTGCCGCTGCGGGAGATCACTTCATGGCTCTTTGCAGCTGGTGTGGCTGATGTGGCCGCAGCTGAGGGACGCTCGCGGCCACAGCGTCTTCTGGCAACCCCACGCCCGCGTTCTGCGCTCCACGAGGCAAGCGGCAAGCGGCAAGGCAGCAGCTGGAAAGCAGCTCAGCGGCAAGAGTGAAAACCTGGATGGTGGACACGAGAACGCAGGGCGCAAGTCGTGACACACGGTTTGATAACATAAACTGTGGGACCGGCGGCAGACTAATTTGGTTCACCCCCACCAGGTATGTTAGCCTGTTTGTATCAGCTAGCTCACAGTGCCACTAGAATCTCCACTTATTGGGGGAGAATAGTTCTTGGCAACCTTTGGACATGACAAACCTGATCCCTCAGAATCGTGGAAACAATATACTACCTTTCACTCAGTCACTCATGCTCACTTTGTTTGTCTCAGAGAGATACACAGAATAAACAGGCTGGGTGTTTTCAATAAGAATTTTTTGAACAGTTGTTATTCCAGTGTAGAATAGATGAGCTGCAACAACCATTAGACAGTAGCATAGATATATGATTAGAAGCAATAGGAAAGTAAATAGATCGTATAGCTCTACCATTTTGCAATAATCATAAATTCATACGGGTATATAAAACACATGATAAAAAGTCAGTACTCCTACGATGCCTCCCTAACTAGATGTACCTAAATGTTCCTAGCATCTGTGTAGGTGTTATGCCAGGAATCCTCTAGGATCTAGTCAACCCCATTATCTGAGAATGAGAGAATATGAGACCTCATCCTGGTCTCGAGTTGGACACCCTGTGAGGGATGTTAGACCACTGTGCACTGTAGCATCTGCATGCAGGAACCTCAGCGTCTCTGGTCAGTGTGGCAGACAGGAAGTCTCAGTCTCCTCTGTCCTTCTAAGCAAGGTGTCATGTATACATACCCATAGGTCTCCCCAGGGGTCCTACCTCGCTGTGTGACTGCGTCGGCCTAAAGGATGACATCGGGCCTGAACTTTATACAGTGATATTACACAGGAGATGTTAGTCCTGCTGTGCTTCCAAGTAGCCTCATGCATAATGTATGAGATTCAAACTAGGGAAAAACCCGCGTTCTGAATGCAGTGTCATATCTAGGTAAAAGGTCAGACCCTGAAAACCGTTATGTATGTAATGTAGGGAAGAATATAGGTGAAAGGTTGCAATGTAACCTACGCCTATATAGGGTAACTATATGGAACATAACAATCTTACCCCGCTGAAGTTTAATGCTTTCCCTACTATTGCTTGGACTGGAGTGGGAATAGTAAGCTTAACCCCTCTGAAGTCCAACGCTTTCCCTAGTGTTGCTCAGACTGGAATGGGAATAGTAAATCTTACTTCTCCGAATTCCAACACTTTTCCTATTGTTACACAGACTGAATTGGTAATAGTAAATTTAACCCCTCTTCAGTCCAGTGCTTTCCCTACTGTTGGACAGACTAGAGTGGGAACAGTAAATGTAACCCCACTGAAGTCCAACACTGTCCCTACTGTTGCATAGACCAGAGTGGTAACAGTAAATCTTACTCTTCCGAAGTCCAAAGCGTTTACTATTGTTACACAACTGGAGTGGTGATAGTAAATGTAACCCCTCTGAGGTCCACTGCTTTCCCTACTGTTGCACAGAATAGAGAGGGAATAGTAAATGTAAGTCCTCTGAAATCCAACACTTTCCCTACTGTTGCATAGACCAGAGTGTTAATAGTACATTTTACCCCCCACCCCCCGAAGTCGAACACTTTCCCTACTCTTACACAAACTTGAGTGGTAATAATAAATGTTATCTCTCCAAACTCCAACACTTTCCCTACTGTGGCACAGTTGGAACAGGGAATATTACATTTAACAGAACACTATGAGAGGGGGGACAGGGAGAGTTTAAAGAAAAAGGTAGGTCCAGTGGCATTGTTCCCAAGAACTACAATGTACTCACTGGTTGGTAACTGTTCCTATACTGAAAGCAATAACCTTCTTTGGTTGAGAAGATAAGATAGAATGAAGACTCTATATGTGGTTCCAACCTGATGAAGATGGGGGAATTTCTCCTTTAGAAATTAGTGCCCTCACACACTCTTGTGAGTGTCATTCTTCATCATCGGGTGTTGCTCCTCGTGGGGGTGGCACTGCTGTCCTCCACGGGCCCCGGAGATCTTTTCAGGAGACGCCGCAGTTGTGCATGTGGGCCTAAAAGGGATAAGTGCAAGTGCATTAAAATTACCCCACCGGTACCTTGAAGACAATTTTTAATTGTAGGTCTGAGAGGTAAATGTAAAAGAATTGTCCGGGGGAGATTGACAAACGCGGCGATTAAGGCTGTGGTTGTGTGTTGTTGTGGATGCTGCTGCTTACCATTTCTTGCTGCTGATTTTAATGAGCACGCCTGATTGCATTTTAAAATTGTAACTTGCACACTTTCTATATTGTCGCTGCTGATTTTAATAGTACGCCTGACAAGCACTTTAAAATTGTATTTTGCACACTGTTTGGGGAACTATTTGAAGCTACCCTTACCTGCACTCTCTTTCCCTCGTGGCCCCGTTCCGCCCCGGCTTGTGCCGTTTGTTGCGGAGGGTCAGATCGAGGAGCGTCACTTCCTGTTAAGTGACACCACTTCCGCCCTGCACTGAATCTTGGCAGGTTAGCGGTCTAGTGCTGCCGAGCCTCCTGGCTACTTAGTTCCCGCTTTCAGCTCCCAGCCCCATTGACAAACGCGGCGATTAAGGCTGTGGTTGTGTGTTGTTGTGGATGCTGCTGCTTACCATTTCTTGCTGCTGATTTTAATGAGCACGCCTGATTGCATTTTAAAATTGTAACTTGCAAGTAAGTGACACCACTTCCGCCCTGCACTGAATCTTGGCAGGTTAGCGGTCTAGTACTCCCTCCCCTCTAAGTACTTAATGGCACTCTGGAGGAAGCGCAGCGGACGAGCGCAGCGGGAGCGCCGACTTCGCGCCGAAGTCGCGCACAAGTCAAGCCCATCTGCGCCCGTCCGCGGCCGACCAGGCCCAGGGCCCTGTCGTAACGCTCAAAGCTACTCTTATTCTCCTACCGACCTGCTAAAACTAAAGAAATCAGGGCCTATTCCCGCCCGTACTATAAGGGCGGCCCAGGATTGCGGCATTTTCGTCCCCTCCGATGTGCCTGCTCTTGACTCGTGTCACACCCCCTCTCAGGCCCCCCTCTCGGCACAGTCGCCGATCTCTGACTCATTACTTATATACTACCTCAATACCCGCTCCCTTATTCGCCACCAGCTTGAGATATTTCAACTGCTCCATCAGAGCAGCATCGACATCCTTCTTTTAACCGAAACCTGGATCACTGAGGACTCAGGCCCTGATGTCCTCGCTGCAATTCCCTCGGAATATTATATTATGCAAGCCAACCGCCCCGGTGGGAAAACGGGCGGCGGGGTAGCGGCTATCATCAGCTCCCAATATAAATTCTCTGAGATCACCGTTAATCCCATTCCTAAAACTGAATGCTTAGCTCTCAAATTCTCTTCTGAAAAATCGTCTTTCATCTGTGTCATTGTTTATAGGCCCCCTGAACATATGCCTCTCTTCCCCCAACTCTTTAGCGACTCAATCTCCCAACTTGCGATCAACCATGCTCATATCATGGTTATAGGCGACTTTAATTATTGGCCGTCTGCTGCTCGGGAAAATCAATCCTCCTTAGAATTCACCGACTTATTAACTAGCATGAATTTCTCCCAGCACGTTCATTCCCCCACACACTATAAAGGCCATACCCTTGATCAAGTTTGGACGTCCAACCTTGACATTTCCCCTCCAGCTGTTCTCCCCTGCTCTTGGTCCGATCACAGCTTTATCTCATTTCAATTACATCTTCACATTTCATGCCCTCCTCCCCTTGCTAAGAATCTACTTGCTCGCAACTGGAAAAGAGCAAATCTACTTGACTTTCACGCCACCTTGGCTTCCACGGCACCCTTGCCATTGAATTCGCTAAATGATCAAGCTGATCTTCTGGACGAATGGCTTCGTCTCGCCAGCAATAAAGTGGCCCCTTATAAAAATATCAAAGCTAAACGCCCCCACGACGCTCAACGGTGGTTCACGGACCAACTCAAAACCGAGAAACTCGCTCTGCGGCAAGCTGAACGCCGTTGGCGTCGTAACTATGACCCACAGCTCAAACTTCTTTATACCAACTCTCTAAAAACCTACAAAAAATCGATTCTGAAAGCAAAAACGGTATACTTCTCTCAAAAAATAATGGACTCTCATAGCAAAACCAAGGACATTTTTGCAATTGTCAATGAGCTTTCCCTGCCTGATAGGGTCACCCTCCAACCCCAACCTACCCAAACTCTGTGTGACTCGCTAAACTCATATTTCATCGATAAAATTATAACCATAAAAAACAATATTCCGACCCCTGCATCTCCTCTTCCTCCTCCCCTTCCCCCCTGGAACCCCAACTCATTGGTGGAATTTCCTCCCATTTCCCCTCAGGAATTTTCCTCTCTTCTTTCTAAAGTCAGCTCAGGCTCCCCCAATGACTGCTGTCCCCCTATGATCCTGAGAGAAGCCTTCCTTGCCTGTCCAGGCCCCCCACTGGCATTACTCAATAACTCCCTTGCTACTGGGGAGGTCCCTCGCTCCTTCAAACAAGCAGCTGTTCTACCCATTTTGAAGAAGCCCAATGCGGACCCCACCATTCTAAGTAACTATCGTCCCATCTCCCTCCTTCCCTACCTAGGCAAGATTCTGGAGACCTATGTCACCCGCTGCCTGAGCTCCTTCATAGAGAAATCTTCCTTCCTCGATTCCCAACAAGCCGGGTTTAGACCCCTCCATTCCACTGAGGCGGTCATAGTAGCAGTCATGGACGCCCTCAGGCAAGGTGCCGATAAAAACATCCCTCAGGCCCTTGTCCTTTTAGATCTCTCGGCTGCATTCGACACGGTCGATCATGCCATTGTGATCGACCGTGTCCACAATGCTGGCATTCAGGGGGTGGCCCTTAACTGGCTCAGATCTTTCCTTGACCAGCGTTCACAAGCTGTTCATTTGTCTACCTTCTCTGCACCTCTCACATCCCTTTCTTGTGGTGTTCCCCAAGGTTCTGCACTGTCCCCTCTCTTATTTAATTTATATCTGCAACCTTTACTAACGTCTCTCCGCAACTCCCCTATCACAATTTTTAATTATGCAGATGACCTTCAGTTAATTTTTCCCATCGATTCTTCTCCCTCCACCCGTCTTAATTTTCAGTCCACAATGCTGTCTATCGCTGAGTGGATGTATCACAGTCAACTAAAGTTGAACCCCACAAAAACAACTGAACTTGTACTGGTGGGGGGTCCCTCAAACCCCTGGAATTCCTCCTTCTGGCCAACCTCCCTGGGGGCGGCACCCACCCCTGTGAGAACAGTGAAAAGTCTGGGGGTGATTATCTCTGATGACCTTTCGATGAGACCTCAAATCAACTCGGTCACCTCATCCTGTTTTTTCCATCTCAGGCGGATACATAAAATCAGTTGGTTTCTCACCAGGGAGGCCTTAATCCAAGTCATCATTGCCCTCATCACCTCCAGGCTTGACTACGCCAACACGCTGTACGCGGGTATTCCCGCATGCCACCTCCATCGGCTGCAGCTGGTTCAGAATCAGGCGGCCCGCTTGATTTTCCGCCAGCCTAAACACCAGCATGTCACCCCCCTCCTCCGTAGTCTCCACTGGCTCCCGGTCTCTATGCGCTGCACCTTCAAACTGGCATGTTCAGTTTTTAAGGCCCTCTCCGAGGCAGCCCCAGTCTTTATCTCATCCGCCTTGACACGTTACATCCCCCTCAGAGCTCTTCGCTCTGCATCCCTTAACCTTCTAGTGGTTCCTAAATTTAAACGGAAAAAACATGGCGGACTGAGTTTTTCCGTGTTGGCCCCCTTCACTTGGAACTCCCTGCCACCTACACTTCGTCTATGTCCCAGTTATGACTGCTTTCGCAGTTTACTAAAAACCCGGCTCTTTCAGTTTGCCTTTGAATAACCCCCCCCTCCCTTGATCACTGTACTTGTCAAGAGCGCCATGAAACCATTGGTGAAAGTGCGCGGTATAAATAATTTTAATGTAACGTAACGTAACGAGATGAGGCACCTCTAATAACAAATATGGTAGAGGTCGAGGTATTACTCTACTGCTCTCAGTACCAGTGTTTATACGTGAATGTGAAACCTGGTCGACATGTTTCATGCTGAAAGGAAGGTCCCTAATCGATCCTGGTGTGCTTCGTCAGGACCGTGCAATGTGAATTAAGCGAATGAAAATAGGAGCAGGGAATAGAACACCCTATATTCCTATGATACCTCTATTAAGGTGTTGAATGAGTCATAGCGCTTATCGGAACATTTCATTTGTGTTCCTTTTAATACCTGATGGGAAAAAACAGAAGTGGGAAACAAACATATAGAGACAAACATAAGTCATAGTGAACACAAATATATCCACATTTAACTTAATTTCAGCAGCCACGTATTGATCACAACATGCATCTTGTTGCAGCAAGTGTGAGAGAACGTGCCTTTGACATAATCATACTGCCACATGTACATATTCGACAGACCAATATCTCTATATCTGTGGTTGTGGAGGTCTCATGCATTGGACTCATATTGACTGTGCAAGTCATTTTTTTTGCCCATATGAATGACTCAAACACACTCGTTTGAGTCATGGTGGCCACCAGTTATTCAACATGCAAAGCGCAATTTGTATATGTGGTGGAAAAAAGGGGCATGGCTGTCCTTGTGCATGAAAGCAGGCCATTATCGCTACTAGATTTTGCAAAATAATCTCTGTCAAAAATGCCTTACATGACTCAGTACATCTGTGTAAAAACACATACTTTCAACCACAGCATTCAAACCAGTTACCCCTTCAAAAGAATGGAGTGCCTCCTCGGTGTTCCCCTGTGGTCTTGAGAGGAGTACTCTGTAGCACAATGATACAGTTGTGAGCCTCTGAGCGTACTTAGACATACCTGTGTTGTTGGTGAGAGTCAGCAGAAGAATACTCACGCATTAGCCCCTTTGATCTAGCCCTATACCTGCCCTGCCACTGGATGGATGCCAGAGAATTGGTAGCAAGCAGCCAGTTGGTTTTAACAGTGTGTGGGTGGAAATGACATACCTTCGCCTGGGGCGTGGTTACATATTTGCTATAAGAGGTGCCTCATCTTCCCCGGGTGATTGTTTTACATTTCCCTCTTGGACCTACGAATAAAAATTGTCTTCAAGGTACCGGGTTGTAATTTTAATATACTTGCACTTATCACTTTTAGGCCCACACACCCACATGCACAACTGCGGCCTCTCCTAAAAAGATCTCCAATAAAGAGCCCTCTCGCGGGACACGTGGAAAACAGCAGCGCCATCCCCACGAGGAGCAACACCCAATGAAAAAGTATGACACTTGCAAGAGTGTGTGAGGGCACTAATTTCTAAAGGAGAAATTCCCCCATCTTCATCAGGTTGGAACCACATATAGAGACTTCATTCTACCTTATCTTCTCTTCTTAACCAAAGAAGGCTATTGCTTTCAGTATAGGAACAGTTACCAACCAGTGAGTACAATATTAAATTTAACCCATCTGAAGTACAACGCTTTCCCAACTGTATCGCTATTTGAGTGGGAAAAAAATATTTAGTCCCTTTAAGTCCTACACTTTGTCTACTGTCGCATAACCTGGAGAGGCAATAGTATATTTGTTATTCTCAGATTCCAACATATTTCCTATTATTGGATGAAAATATTTATTAATACTCATTTTAATTTTATGGGATTTGTCAATTTTTTGTTTCTACCTTTTTGTAATTTTTTTAAAATGTTTTTTTGTTTTTTAAATGTTTACATTTTTATTTGGTAATTAAAGTATTGCTTTGGAACTGAATTGTTAAAAATGTTTATGTCACATGTAATATAACAGACCCACTTTTTCACCCATACAGCCAGTCACACACTCACTCACTCACACAGGCAAACAGCCGCACACACACACCCGCTCACACACGGATACACACAGTTACATAGATATATGTTTAAAAATGGTAGTACACAAAATATAACAATTTAAATTTTGTGGTACTTTAGTAAGTATGCTTAATACTCATAAACGTTTAGAAAACACTCCGAATCACTAGATGATGTCGTCATTTGAGATGTCATGAATGATGTCACTGTTCCTTTCATGGGTGATGTAATATGTGAGGTCATAAGCAGTTCACTGTGGGGGAGTCAGTTCAGCTAAACATAACTGCTGATTTTCACTGGTTTTGTATGAGTGAAAGCTTAGCCTAACTTTAACATCCCTGTAGTCTATGGTCTTTTCAGTGAATTTCTAAGATTTTTAATTTCATTTCCTAACTAAAACGTCCTTGTAACCTTTATTGTTTTTTAGAGAATTTCAGGTATATTTCCTAACTATAACATCCCAGTAACCTTTGCTTTTTTCAGTAAATTTCTGTCTTTTTTAATTCTATTTCCTAACTATAACATCCATGCAACCTTTGTTTTTTCATTGAATTTCTAAGTTTTTTAAATTCTATTACTAAACTATGAAATCCCTATAACAATTGATTTTTTAAGTGTTTTAAATATTTATTATAGAAGTGATAGAGTTCATTTCATTGAGAAAGGCACCAGGGTGTTCCACAACAACTTGAAACACTGCATCCTGTTTTATGTGTAGGTATCTGCACATAATAAACACAAAGGCTCTTCTTAGACTCACCCTATTTCCCAAACACAGGTTCATTTTCTTTTGAAAATTCTTGTTTTAAGTAGTTTTTTTCAAATGTACCAATATGTTGTGAATTCACAAACCAAAGACAGATATTGAATAGACACCAGCACATTTAAAATTCAAGACTACATAAGTTACTCTATGCATCTGACTGGGTGGGTGTGTTAGTGTCTGAATGGGTCTGTGAATGGTTATAATAATGTCTGTGTAGGTCTGTGAGTGGGTGCATGAGTATCTGAGTAGGTCTGTGAGGAGTGGGTGTGTGAGTGTCTAAGTGAGTCTATGAGTGGGTGTGTGAGTCTCTGAGTGGGTCTGTGAATCAGTGTGTGAGTGTCATAGTGGGTTTGTGAGTGAGTACATGAGCCCCTAACTGGGTTTGTGAGTAGATACATGAGTCTCTGAGTTGGTTTGTGAGTGGGTGTGTGAGTCTCTGAGTGGGTTTAGTGAGGATCACCTTCCGGCTCCTCACCCACGCGCACAAAGCCCTACACGACCAAGGCCCGAGCTACCTCAACAACCGGATCAACTTCTACACTCCCAAGCGCCTCCTCAGATCAACCAACCACGCCCTCGCCGCCGTCCCCCGCATCCGAAGAGCGACAACAGGAGGAAGATCCTTCTCCTACCTGGCCGCCAAGACCTGGAACTCACTTCCGACCAATCTGCGCCTGACCCAAGACCACCTCTCCTTCAGGAAGAAGCTCAAGACCTGGCTGTTCGAGCAGTAGCGGCACCCCCCCCCTCCCAGCGCCTTGAGACCCTACGGGTGAGTAGTGCGCTCTACAAATGACCTGATTGATTGATTGATTGATTGAGTGAGTGCAGGCATCGCTGAGTGGTTCTGTGAGTGGGTGAGTGAGTTTCTAAGTGGGTGCATGAGTGGATAGATAAGTACCTGTGTGGGTCTGTGAGTGCGTGCATGAGCCTCTGGGTGAGTCTGAGAGTGGTTATGAGTGTATGAGTGGGTCTGCGAGTGTATGAGTGGGTCTGTGAGTGGATATGTGAGTGTCTGAGTGGAGGGGGACAAAGAGTGCAACCTGTCCCGGTTAAGGGCAGAACGGAGACGCTCAATAGATAACTTGAAAAATACCCCCCTTGGAGACCAATCTACCATGCCCAGGGAGGAGTTGTCCCTAATAGATGATGTCCCACTCCTGCTGAGGGATTGTACGAATACTACACCAGCTGCAGCCACGAGTATAGCTCCAGCTACCAGCCCAAGCCCCACTAGGGTGACCATTGATTTAGTCTCCCAACCCCCCCAGCCCCTAAGGCTAGGAAAGCTCAACCCAAGCCAGTCACCGCGCAAGGAGTACTTGGGCCCCCTCCTAATAAACGTAGGAGGAAATCGAAGGGTGCACAGGGAAGGAGCAAACCCAAAATCTCTCATTTGGATTTTGGGAAGTCTTCAAAACCCCCCGTACTAGCAGCGAAATTACCGGCTGAATCACACCCCAAACCTATTGCCCAGGAGGATCTAGCTCCCGTCCCGATAAAAGATACAGGAATTAATATCACTAATGTCCCCCTCTCTGTTGTCCCGCTTGGAAACCTGGAATTCTTGCTAAGGTCTCTATTACTACCGATTAGCGAGAGTATAAAAAAGATTGAGATCAGACTAACCATTTTGGAGACCACACTAGGTAGTCTGAAAATTCCGGCTGGTCATCAGGGAAGGCATCTAGAATCTACTCCCATCACATTAGCCCCTCAACAGCCTGCAAATAGTGCAGCAAACACAGTCCCTCCACAAGTCGCAAATGCGGCGGTTTCGCAACATCTCTTAAGGACCAAGCCTGCACCAACTAAGTCCCTTAACTCTAATACGCCCATTCCTCCTTCAGGCCCTGTTCATCCGGCACAGCCGGTAGATAGTACCACACTGATCCCTCTAATGAAGCTTCCCCCGAGACCACGTAGGCCTAACCTACCCCCTGAGACTAATGATTTCACTGTAGTCATGGCGGGTGTTCCCCCACTCGAAGTAGGTGAAACTGAGGATTTTTGTGCCCTGAAAAGTAGGGTAATTAAGTGGTTAAACATAAACAGACCCCTCCCGATGCACCTTAATAATGAAATCATAATGGTAAGAAGGGTGCCATGGGTGGGGAGAACACATAAATCCATTATAGGGGACTGTATATTGGTGAGTTTTAGGGACACAGAAACGGTGTCCTATATATGCCAAGGGAAAAATAGATCCAGGGAATCCACCATCCAAACCCTTCGTGTGTCTTTCTTTTTTCCCATTACTCCAGTCCCACCGCAGCCGCCACAAATTCATAACAACTGGGAGAGGGTTGGCAGGAGGGGGAGACACCAGGATTTTAACCCTAGGCCATTATTTGGCCGACCAGAACCACCCTTTCATACCTATAACCGGTTTAATTGCTTGAACGATCTAGAGGGGGTAGATTGACAAACGGATAATGCCCCCCAGGGTTATATGGAAAAGGGCGTTTTGGCAGAGGTGTTGGTGGAACAAAGCTCTCAGGTTCAGCAAATTCTACGGAGTGGTGTTGGGAAATCCGTGTATGTTGAACCTAAGGCTACAGCCATAGAATGTATAGGAGGGGGGCATGGGCTTTCCACGCAAGGGTCAATACAGGAGATACCATCAAGGCCACAGGGGGGTTCAGAACGGAGGGGGGAGGGAGCGAGACTGATCACCTGGAACGTAGCAGGCATAGCGGGCAAATTTAACAATAAGGAATGGGTTGATTTCATTAGAAAATGTCATGTTATATGTGTACAGGAGACATGGGCCTTGGTGAACAATTATCACCTACAGGGGTACAAGTGTTTTTTTGTTCCCGCCCGAAAATCAAGATCAGGGAGAGCGATGGGTGGGTTGTCCATTTACGTAGATTTAGACCTCCCTGGCACCTGGTCTTCCCCAGATTGGAATTCACATGGGATCCAGGTAGTTCGGTTCCTCGGAAAGGGGCTAAGATTTTCTGTTTTTAACATCTATAACACTGAGATAGCAAACAACCATAACCCGCTACTAGCTGAGCTAGACCATAGGCTAGGACAGAAAGCAACATTCCAAAATAAGGGGCAGTCTCATGGGCTGCTTTTAATGGGAGACTTTAACTGCCATCTCTGTCCGGCACTGGTCAAGGTAAACTCAGATTGGTCACAATGCCCAATGGAGAAGGGGCCGCATTTTTCTCATACGCCTACTGGGTCGGCTCTCAGTTTGCTTCGGCTTAAGTATGACTTAGAGCACACCATTAATATGATAGACCCTCAGTCGGATGGCACACTTCCACCAACTTTTAAGGGCAGGGGTTGCTCATCTATCATAGATTATATTCTGGCTTTGAGATCCCTGATAAATAAAATAATCAGTGTAGGGATAGAATGGAGCAGCTTCAGCGACCACAACCCTCTTGTTTTGGTGCTCTCGTATAGGGTGGGTGCTGGAAGCAGAATCCATCGCACAATTGAGGAGAGGGTCATAGACCAAGGCAGGAGACTGAAATGGTCCAAAATAGACGGGGTAAAGTTTTATAAAACTTTGGGTGACAAGGGCCTACTGGCCATTAACGACTGTCTAGACCTAGAAGTCCAGGGATCAAGGTTACTGGAAGCATTTGACCAGATCGCTAACCTGATCGATGGACTACTTAAGATCAGTGCGCCCACACGTAACCTGGTTAATCCCCTGTGGTTTGATAAAGACTGCTCTAAGGCACTGAGGGAGTTGAAATGCTGCCTTAAGCTAAAACCAAGGGACCCTCAAAAAATCAAGGTGTGCAGAGAAAAATATAAAAAAGAGACCAAAAGGAGGAAACTTGCCCTGCAGGCAGAAGCATGGGCAGATTTAAGAGAGGCAGGGGAAAGAAAGGATCTTGCGGGTTTTTGGAGAATCATCAATAAACCGACCTTTCAAGAAAATGATTCCCCGGACATAGGGGCTAACATCCTCCCGGAGCAGTGGGTCACACACTTTAGGGGTTTATATAACCATGAGCCCGGTATCCCTGTAGAGTCACCGGTAATCCCAAGTCAGGTTTCCCCGGTAGTATTCACTCTTAAGGAGATTACTGCAGGGATGGAGGGTCTGACTAAAAATAAAGCCCCGGGTCCGGATGGGATTCCCCCTGACCTGTTCCTTAGCAATATAGAACTATGGGCCCCTCTGATGACCAGGGTCATAAATACTGCTACCTCTTGTGGCCTGCCACCATCTTGGTCAAAAGCGATTATTGTGCCAATTTTTAAAAAGGGCAATAGGGACGACCCCAAGTGCTATCGGCCTATTTCCCTGATTGACGTATCGGCCAAACATTTGGGTAGGGCAATCCTTAACAGACTGTCCGAGTGGACCGAAGAAAATAACACCTTCTCGGACACTCAATATGGGTTCAGGTCAGGGAGGTCCACTAGTGACCAATACCTGAACCTTTATATGCTGACTGCCAAATATACTCTGGCCAGTGATGAACCCATTTATATGAGATTCATGGATTTGGCAGCAGCATTTGACCACGTCAATAGAGGAAAGCTGTGGGACATGATGTCAAGCATGGGGATTGAGAGTGGTTTAATTACCATATTAAGGGAATTGCATAGCGACACCACGGCCAAGGTTCGATTTAATAGGGAGGGAGGTCTGTCTGACTCTTTTCCATGTAAGAGCGGAGTCAGACAAGGTTGCATTCTTGCCCCTTTTCTGTTTTCCCTTTATATTAACAACTTGGAGCAGTTTCTTTTGGGTTTAAAGGCAGATTCCCCTAGGGTCGGGCCGCGGCATATTCCTGTTCTGCTCTATGCAGATGACGCGGTCTTGCTTGCACGCACACCCCGAAGCTTACAAATCCTGATAGATGGGTTTGTTAAGTTCATGAGTACCCTGGATCTATCTGTCAACCTGGGTAAATCTTATGTGCTCCTGGCCGGCAAAAAACCTTCCTCTAAATTTACTTATACAATAGGCACTCATATTTTAGAGGAGGTTAAAACGTTCGCTTATCTTGGAGTAACCTTTGACGGCGCTCTGCAGTTTAACTCCTTGGTGGCGGAACGTTGTAGCAAAATGATTGCCTCTAATGGGGCAATAGCTGGATATGGCAGGAGGCTAGGTAGATAGAGCCTGGAACAGGTGATGAACTTGTATTGCTCCGTATCATGCTCCAAAGTAATCTATGGGGCAGAAGTATGGGGCTTTGTGAATACCACTAGAATCCAACAGGAAGAAAACAAATATCTGAAATCTATCCTGAGGGCACCACCCAGTACCGCTGGAATCATAGCTCATAGGGAGCTAGGGAGGCCATACTTGGATGACCTGTTAAAACTTAGGCCAATTGTGGCCTGGCTAAAAATATGGGTTAACCCAGATGCGCATCTAAGCAGAGAAATTTTATTGGACTGCTTAGATAGGACTAATTGTATGCGCATCCCCTGGCTTAAATACGTGAAAAACACCCTTGAGGATTTAGGTTTTGGAAACCTCTTCACGAACCCTACAACAATTTCAGCCCGGCACAAGAAACAAGTAGGGGAAATTTTCCTAGAGCGGAAAATCCAATGCAGAGCTGAGGCTGAAGGAGTTAAAAAGACTGTGAGGGCTCATAATCTGGTGAAGAGTGTGGAGGGTATGGAGCCTTATCTGTACCTCGTGCATAATGCACAGGATAGATTTCTTATGTGCCGTTTTAGACTGAATTTACTTCCTTTTATGTTGGCTTCCCCAGCAGGTTTCACCACGTCAATTGAGCAGAAGGGACCCTGCGGCTGCGACAACAGGTCTCCGCAGGATTCCCTCCATTTTGTTCTGCTTTGTCCCTATTTTTCTATGCCCAGGCGCAGATTTCTTGTAAATATTTTTAAAAAAGCCCAACAGGAACATGCCAGGGATGCATTAGTTTTTTTGCAAAAAGCCTCTGATCCCCTAACCTTGTGTTGTATTATGAACTTTATTAAGGTTGCGGTCCGATTAAGGATGACTAGGGGTTAGGAATGAAAGATTTTGGATTTTCTATTTTAAATTTATGGATCTGTATGTCGGTATTTCTATTTGTACTAACTTTGTATAAGGATCTTGATTAATGTTTAATGACTTTTTATCTATGTATATATATATGTGCTTTTATGGTGTTTTCTAATCACCGAATAAAGATTCTTAATGAATAATAATGAGTGTCTGAGTGGATCCATGGGTAGGTGCATATGAGTCTGAGTAGGTCCGTGAGTAGGTGAATGTGATTAATAAGGGAGTATTTCAATTTACACTCTGTATTAGTAGTTTTACACCCTGCACCAACACTTTGATAAATCTTAAAAACACCTTAAACATGAAAACATCTCTTACTCTGGAAATGTGAATTATCACCATCATCTAACTTTAATTCAGTTGTAAAACCATAAAAGTGTAAACATGTTAATTGATGTGGATGTAATTGACAGGTGAGTATTTTTATATCATGTATTAGCACTTTAAAAACCCATAATGAATTATTTTCAATGACTCAACAGAATGTTGCAGACTGGAGGGAATGATAGGTCATTGCAGTAATAGTGGTTATGAAGATGTCCTGCACAAGTATCTTAAACTTATATTTTATGGGAACTCCCATGTTTAACCCCTTCGCTGCTAGGCCTTTTCCCCTCCTGTGCTAAGCCTTTTTTTGGCAATTTGGGGTAGTGCGCGCTTAGGCCCCTGTAAATTTTTGACCACAGAAAGGTATCCACGCCAATTTTGCGTCCTTTTCTTCCAACATCATGTGGATTCTAAAGGTGCCCAGGGTTTTTGGATTCCCTAGGAGGGGTCTCAGAAATTAAGCAAAATACAGTAACATTTTAGTTTTTTTCCGAAAAATGGGAAAAACGGGCTGCAAATGAAAGCCTCTGGGTTTTTCCCTGCAAATGTTATAAAAAAAGGGTTTGTGGGGCTGAGATCTCCATTTTCTCAGCTTTTAGGGAAGGACAGTCTTTTGTCAGAGAACCAACATTTTTCACACAGTTTTGGCATTTTTCTGGGACATGGCCTATTTTCGCTATTTTTAGAGCTTTCAACCTCCTACCAGTTAATGGTAGAAATGAGTATGAAAGCAATAATTGATCCTGGAAAGCTATACATTTTCGAGCAGTAGACAACATTCTGAATTCAGTAAAGGGTCATTTGTCTAAATCCATGAAGGTTTCTTTATAGAAACTAACAGTTAAATATTGGAATAATTGAAAAATAGTTGAAAAAAACAGCCTTTTGTTTCAACGGTTTCACCTGTAACTTCTTGTAATTTTGACAGCTCTTTGAAAGCAATACACCGTTACATCCGTTTGACCTTCCTGGTTGTGGGGATATATAGGACTTGTAGTTTCACCAAGAACCCGACGAACCCAGAGCCAAAAACTGAGCAGCAACTTGCAATGGCATTTTATTATTTACCGGGAATAGAGCACTTATTCTTGGAAAATGTATTCATGGAAAAATCGGTATGAAAGACACCTATGTATTTCTGAATTGGGTACAAAATATAGAGTTTAGAAACAGTATATATTTGCACATTTTCAAAATTGGGAATACTCATATTAGCATGAGAATTATTGGTCATTTTTCACAAAAAAATTTTTTTACACAATGTCTTTCATTGAGAAGGGAGAAATGCATGAAAACTCAATAGGTAATAACAGTTGATTTACAAATCTGAATTACCCTAAGTCTCCTGATAAAAACGGTACCTCACTTTTGTGGGTTGGCCTTGTGCCTGCAACAGGAAACGGTACAAAAGGGGGTGGTAATGGACGGAGCATCTGAACCAATCAAACACTCACACCCAGTCAAAAGGGTATACAACCTTTACCACGCATTTTTTACCACGCAATACCATTACCACAAACTTTTTACCACGCAAAAACTTTTACCACGCATACTTTTACCACGCATACTTTTACCACGCAAGTACTTTTACAACGCATATACTTTTACAACGCATTATATTTGTAAGTATGTTTAATGATAAATATGGAATTTAGATATAATTTTTATTTATTTATTATTTATTTATTTATGTATTTATATAAAAGATAGATATTTATAAAAAAAAGATATTGAGTATTTATTTTTATTAACAATTGAAAAATATAAATAACTGGAAAAATTAATTATTAATCTTATTATTATTTTTAAGAATTATTGAGAATTATTTTATTATTTAAAATATTTATGCTAATTATATTATTATATATAATACTCTAAATAAAATTACTAGAGTATTATTTGAAAAATATTATTAATAATAATATATATTAAAAAATTTATTTTTAAAAAAGTATTTAATTTATGCAAATTATATTATTATAAATAATACTCTAAAAAAATACTAGAGTATTATTTGAAACATATTATTAATAGTAATATATATTTAAAAAATTATTTTAAAACAATTATTTAATTTATGCGAATTATATTATTATAAATAATACTCTAAAAAATTACTTGAGTATTATTTGAAAAATATTAATAGTAATATATATTAAAAAAAAAATTTTTAAAAGAGTATTTAATAAGATTTTAAATTTTAATAGATTATTTTTGGTGTTAATAACATAATTAAAAAATATTATATTATTTGTTAATTAAAAAAATAAATTAAAATATATATATTATAATTTAATGTTTGAGTACTTTTTAATTGGAAATTATATTTAGTGTATTAAAATATATAGTATTTTATATTTTTGGTACATTAAATAATTGAAAAATTAGTTTAACTTTATTTTGGAAAATAAATTGATCTTGAAACATTATTAAAATATTTAATAAATTATATACAAGTTATTATATAATAAAAAAGAGTATTTATTTGAAGTAAAATTATTTATATTTACAAGTTTGTAGAGTAAGATTAATAAATTAAATATTATTTAATATTGAGTTCCCACGGTTTAACATTGAATCCAATGGCAGCCTTTGTCCTTCTTTTATTTTCATGACATAGCCTATGTGTCCCGCGGTACATAGAACAGATGAGAAAAAGAGGATGAAAGAAGAAAGAAAAAAGAGAACAGGAAAAAGAATACAGGTAAGAAGTAAAAAAGATTAATTATCCTTAAAATAATTTATTGTAAGAAGTATTGCATGTATTTTAGAAAGTCACAAAGTTACGATAACTTGTTTCAAAATATTTTATTAAATAAAAAAAATGTAACAATATAGCATAATTTATTATATTTTTTGTACATATTTTTGATAATTGTTTCCAGTAGGGAAACATTTAAAAAAAAATACATTCATTTTATTAATAAATAAGTAAATAAATAGTCCTTTGTTTATTGTTGCAGCTTTCTAATACGTATTGACGTTAACGTAAAGCATAAGCGGCCATTTTGAACAGGATCCAAGGAGGAAGCAGCTGGAAGCTGATCTGCGTCCAGGTAGGAAACATTTAAAACTTTATTATATGTTTAGATTAACAAAAAAGTTAAGATATATTGAAAGGAAAGGGTAAGGAGAGGTTGCTTAATACGTAAATGTTGTTATGTACGTTTAAAATACATGTCGCCGATCAAATAGCTAGAATATGCCTGAGTCGTGTGGGAGGAAAATAATTGAGTGGTTTTAATTGTTTAATAAAAAATGTATTCTGAAATGTTAGATTGATAAGATAAGTATATTTGGGAATTTTTAGAATTGTACAGTATAAATGAAATTAAAGATGCATTTTTGAAAGATTCATTTGTTCTTTGGAAAACTTAGGATAGGAGTTGAAGAGGTTAATTAATTGTTGGAAAAAGCTTAGTCGAAAACAAATAGATGTATTTCTATGTTTGTAACTTAGGGAAGTTCTTAAATGGAAGTGATGTTTTGCTGTTTATTATTGAGAATCTATACGTGGTTTGAAATAGAATGTTTTTTTTGGTCACATGATGGTATTTAAATCAAAAGAGTTGTTATTTTGTGGGTTTATATTTAGATGAGTTTCGAGATATGGTTGAGTAAAAATGTAAATAAAATATTTAATTTTTTTTTAAAAATAAAATTTCGGGAAAACGAAAAAGTTGATGAATTAATGAAATTATGTATGTTATTGTGAGTATGAAATAATTTTTAAAAGGAAATTTCAAAAAAGTATTACATCTGATTCTGTCAAAATGTTTTTAAATGAATGTCTTTTCAATAATAAACAAAAAAAAGTTTTGAGTTTATAATATGTACAATAAGAGATGATAATTTTGAAAAAAAATCAAATGGAAAAATAATGGGACATGATTTTTTCACTATAACATCAATTCTTTATAAAAAAAATATAGATAAATATCTTGAATGTTTTCATGAAGCTTTTAGTTCACAATTTTAAGAAAAGAGCAGTAAAGATTTTTATATTAATTTTTCAAAAATGCATACATTTATACTTTTAAAAAATATTATAGGAAAGATTAATTTTTTTAGAAAAATTTAATTTATAATGGTGAGTTTATCGACTTAGAAAAAATTTAATATTTGGATTGTTTTTAAAATAGGGAAATTATAAACAATCACATTTAAATTTAAAAAATAAATAAATACACCCAACTTATTTAAATTTATTTGTTTAAATTTAGAAAAATGTTTTAGCCAAATACATTCAGACAGGGATAAATTTATGAGCAAAGCAGGAAAGTAATGTGAAGATGATGTTTAAAAACTTAAGATGTTAGCTAGATTGTCAAGGTAATCTAAAGCCACACACAACGAAAATTGTTGTAAAAGTGCCAATAGTCTCTCGGACATTTCCTTTGTTTTATGGGTTATTCGTGGGTTTAGACTACCTGTAAGAGTTTGAGAAATTCTCATTTCCTGAAAACTTTGCTCCTTCTTCAAAGTTTCCAGAAAAGAGTAGAAATTAGGATGGGGTTTTCCAATTGTATGATTGAAGGAGTTGTGCCATCCCTCAATAGCATTATTTGTTTTAGCCTCTCCCTGTAAGCAAGTCGAATAACAGTTCCACCACTCCACATGGAAACGTGGCTTCCTCCTGCGACCCGATCTGCTTAGGTGTCCAATCCATGTGTCTTCCATATAATTTAGAATGGGTGCCAATTTTTCTTCATTTGCTATGTAATAATCAGATTCTGTAATGGCAGTGTAGTACTCGTCTACACTTTCGGGAGGGACAAAACAAAGAGCAGTTAGTTTTTTTTAATTCTACCTGTAGTTTGCTGTCTGAGGAGTATTCTGTAACCAGGGGTGTTTTTTGTAATTTACGCCAGAATGCCTGGGAAAAATGGAAAAAACACCCCTGAATTTGGGTATCCGTGTACGTTTTTGTGATTACATTAATCATGCTCAATTCAAAATCAATGATAATTTTCCTAGGGCTTTGGTTTGTGGTAGATTTAATAACTGATAATAGTTCAGTGTAGGTTGCAGAAGTCTTATCAGGCAGCAAACTATATACTAGGGGAATAACATTATTATTTATTTTGGCGTGTATAGTATAAATTTGGGTGAATGGATGGGGTGTACTTTTAAACGTCCCATCCATCATCCAAATTTCACTATTTTCCAGTTTAACAAGATTTCTAGGTGTACTAAAAATTAATATACGTTTCTGAGGGTTTTCATTATCATGCAGGAGGAAAGGTTCATCAGAAAAAGAAATAGTGAGTTCGTGAGGAATAACTATATCAGAAAAGGTATGGGGGTATTTATTTGTGTATTACTAGCCTGCTTTTGACGTTGAATAATTCTTCTCAAATTATGTATGGTAGGCATATTACTAGCTATATGATCTGGGACATGCTGAGCAACCTCTCTTAAAATACCTCCTGTTGAATCATTGGAGATGCATGCAAGTTCCTTCATTTCATTCACAGCTTCTCTGACATCAACATCCATTGCAGAGGCTGAGTGGTTATGGTCAGTTGTTTTCACAATAATATCATCCACCGTAACCGCTCTGCTGCTGCAAGGGGTTGAGAAGTATTGCACGCATCTCCAATGATTTCTTGGGAAACTTATCCTTTCCTTACAATATATGTAACCCATATGATTTAAAAGATTGTTTCCTTTTCTGGATTTGATGTACTTTGCTTTTGGTAGAGCAGACATTATCTGAAAAGTAAAAAAAGAAATAAATTGTTTGAGTTAATTTATTCTTTTAGATTTACATAATACCTACATAATATCCTGCACTTTATCTATTGCAGCACTTAAGTGGAGTTACATTACTGATTGATAACCCTATACTATTCTGCTCTTTCATTATTGCAGCAATTAACTTGAGTTGGAATACTATTTATTACCTTTACACTATCCAGAACTTTCCCTACTGTAGCACTTACCTGGAGTTAGAATAGTAATTAATACCCCTACACTATCCAGCACTTACCATAATGCAGCACTTACCTGGAGTTAGAATAGTAATTAATACTCTTACACTATCCAGCACTTTCCCTAATGCAGCACTTACCTGGAGTTAGATTAGTCATTGATACCCCTCCACTATCCAGCACTTTCCCTAATGCAGCACTTACTTGGAAATAGATCAGTCATTAATACACATACACTATCCTGCACTTTCTCTACTGTAGCACTTGCAAAGAGTGAAAAAAAATCTTTTAAACACTGTCATTATACTTTTAATTAGATTTACCTTCTTAGTGTGGTGTGTTTTTCTTGTTTGGTTGTCAGATTGGGTTGGATTTAATTTTCTTATGGAATCTCAAGAGTTGGTGGGTAGTCTATAAACAGAAAAAAATATGTTTTAAAATGTTTTTGGTTTTAAATGTTTTATGAAATCTGGAAAATGTCTGCATTTGAGTTGAACAGTTTAATGTTTCCAAAATGTTTACTTTGCACCAACTCTACACTTTCACTACTACAGCACTTTCTAGGAGTTAGAATAGTAATTAATACCCTTACAATATCCAGCTCATTCTCTAATTCAGCACTTACCTGGAGTTAGATTAGTCATTGATACCCCTCCACTATCCAGCACTTTCCCTAATGCAGCACTTTCTTGGAGTTAGAATAATAATTAATACCCTTATACTATCCAGCACTTTTTCTAATGCAGCACTTACCTGGAGTTAGAATAGTAATTAATACCCTTACACTATCCAAAACTTTCCATAATGCAGCACTTAACTGGAATTAGAATAGTAATTGATACCCTTACACTATCCAGCACTTTCCTTAATGCAGCACTTACCTGGAATTAGAATAGTCATTGATACCCCTACACTATCCAGCACTTTCCCTAATGCAGCACTTTCTTGGAGTTAGAATAGTAATTAATACCCTTACACTATCCAGATCATTCTCTAATTCAGCACTTACCTGGAGATAGATTAGTTAATAATAAACATATACTATCCTGCACTTTCTCTACTGTAGCACTTTCAAAGAGAAAAAAAAATATTTTAATCACTGTCATTGTAGATTTACCTTCTTAGTGTGGTGTGTTTTTCTTGTTTGGTTGTCAGATTGGTTTGGATTTGATTTTCTTATGGAATCTCAAGAGTTGAAGGGTAATCTATAAACAGAAAAATATATGTATTTGTAAGTTTTTGTTTATAAATGTTTTATGAAAACAGGAAAATGTCTGCATTTCAGTTGAACAGTTTAATGTTTCCAAAATGTTTATTTTGTACCAACTATACACTTTCACTACTACAGCACTTACCTGGAGTTAGAATAGTAATTGATTCCCTTACACTATCCAGCACTTTCCCTAATGCAGCACTTACCTGGAGTTAGAATAGTAATTAATACCCTTAAACTATCCAGCACTTTCCCTAATGCAGCACTTACATGGAGTTAGATTAGTCATTGATACCCCTACACTATCCAGCACTTTCCCTAATGCAGCATTTACCTGGAGTTAGATTAGTCATTGATACCCCTCCACTATCCAGCACTTTCCCTAATGCAGCACTTACCTGGAGTTAGATTAGTCATTGATACCCCTCCACTATCCAGCACTTTCCCTAATGCAGCACTTACCTGGAGTTAGATTAGTCATTGATACCCCTCCACTATCCTGCACTTTCACTAATACAGCACTTACTTGGAGTTAGATTAGTAATTAATACACATACACTATCCGGCACTTTCTCTACTGTAGCAATTTCAAAGAGTCAAAAAAATATTTTAATCACTGTTATTGTACTTTTGATTAGATTTACCTTCTTAGTGTGGTGTGTTTTTCTTGTTTGGTTGTCAGATTGGCTTGGATTTGATTTTCTTATGGAATCTCAAGAGTTGAAGGGTAATCTATAAACAGAAAAAAATATGTTTTTGTAAGTGTTTGTTTATAAATGTTTTATGAAAACTGGAAAATGTCTGCATTTCAGTTGAACAGTTTAATGTTTCCAACATTTTTACTTTGTACCAACTATACACTTTCACTACTACAGCACTTACCTGGAGTTAGAATAGTAATTGACACCCTTACACTATCCAGCACTTTCCCTAATGCAGCACTTACCTGGAGTTAGAATAGTAATTAATACCCTTAAACTATCCAGCACTTTCCCCAATGCAGCACTTAACTTGAGTTAGATTAGTCATTGATACCCCTACACTATCCAGCAGTTTCCCTAATGCATCATTTACCTGGAGTTACATTAGTCATTGATACCCCTCCACTATCCAGCACTTTCTCTAATGCAGCACTTACCTGGAGTTAGATTAGTCATTGATACCCCTCCACTATCCAGCACTTTCCCTAATGTAGCACTTACCTGGAGTTAGATTAGTCATTGATACCCCTTCACTATCCAGCACTTTCACTAATACAGCACTTACTTGGAGTTAGATTAGTAATTAATACACACACACTATCCGGCACTTTCTCTACTGTAGCCCTTTCAAAGAGTCAAAAAAAATATTTTAATCACTGTTATTGTACTTTTGATTAGATTTACCTTCTTAGTGTGGTGTGTTTTTCTTGTTTGGTTGTCAGATTGGCTTGGATTTGATTTTCTTATGGAATCTCAAGAGTTGAAGGGTAATCTATAAACAGAAAAAAATATGTTTTTGTAAGTGTTTGGTTATAAATGTTTTATGAAAACTGGAAAATGTCTGTATTTCAGTTGAATAGTTTAATGTTTCCAAAATTTTTACTTTGTACCAACTCTACACTTTCACTACTACAGCACTTACCTGCAGTTAGATTAGTTATTGATACCCCTACACTATCCAGCACTTTCCCTAATGCAACACTTACCTGGAGTTAGAATAGTCATTAATACCCTTACACGATCCAACACTTTCCCTAATGCTGCACTTACCGGGAGTTAGAATAGTAATTAATACCCTTACACTATCCAGCACTTTCCCTAATGCAGCACTTATTTGGAGATAGATTAGTAATTAATACACTTACATTATCCTGCACTTTCTCTACTGTAGCACTTTCAGAGAGTCAAAACAAATATTTTAATCACTGTTATTGTACTTTCGATTAGATATATCTTCTTAGTGTGGTGTGTTTTTCTTGTTTGGTTGTCAGATTGGCTTGGATTTGATTTTCTTATGGTATCTCAAGAGTTGCTTGGTAATCTATGAACAGAAAAAAATATGATTTTGTATGTTTTTGGTTGTAAATGTTTTATGAATACTGGAAAATGTATATATATCAGTTCAAAAGTTTACTACTGAGATTATTGATGTATTGTAAAATTGAAAATTATCTTACTTTCAACAACTTTTTAATGTTGATGTATTCTGTATTATATTGATTCTGGACAATTTTCTGGTTTTTTGATGGCTTTCTTTGTTGTCAGTTCTGTTGGCAAGTATGCTTTGGTCAGAGGGCTGTTATAATATTAAAAAAATATGTAATGTCATCAGTTATTTAAATGTTACTAAAGCAAGTTTTAGAAAAATCTAATACACTACACAGTTTCACAATATCTGAACTTTGTTTGAGTAAGAATAATATCACAGATTTTTATATCGTTTCACACTTTACTTACTTACTGCAGAAAAATGAATGAGTTATAACAGAAATAGATTACCATTTTTAAAAAAAAAAATCACTTATCATGTATCATTTTAGGAAATGCAAAAATATATTTACTGTGTTTTTAACTAGATGTTTGTATTTCAATATTGTTTCTTCAATCCTCCTTTTAATCTGTTGATAAATACGATATAAAATTAAAATATTGTTTCATGTTTTAGGGTATAAAAAATATTAATAATTTGTTCAAAAAAATATATATTTACCGGTAAATAAATGTGCAAGAGGAATGTAGTTATTATAACAAAATCTTTTATTTGGAGAGGTTGTTGTAGCAACAGAGTTCGTAGGAGTTGTCCTATTAAATAAAATAATTACTGAGTGTTATTGAAAATCAATTTAAAATATTGTTTAGATTTCAAATCAAATTGTAAGAATAATTAATTAAATAATTATCGAAAATACATGTTTTAGGCATTGGTACTGATATATGTAGGTTACTTGTTAGAAACGTCAAATTTCATTTTTAACGTTTAAAAGACTATTTATTTATTATTTCGGTTAATCATTTCTCTAACTTACTTGTATAGATGCGAAAAATGCTTCAAAATACGCTACTGATATTATCAAGTTGAAGGGTCAGAGGGTCAGCTTTTGACGTCTGGTTTCTCTGGGAGTTGTTAACCAACTGATTATAAAATGGTGTCTGGCTTGTATTTATAAGTTTTTTACAAGTATATCGTTAATTTATGAGAAATACCTCGTTAGTAAGCTATTTTAAATATCTGTTTAAAAATGTGGAAACTAATAATTTAATTTCTTGTGAAAAAAAGTATTGTATAGTGATATTTCATAAAATTCGTTTCGTTTTGGCATCCATTTTGGATGTATTGTTGTGGTTTCATTTCATGAAAAGAGTTGAAGGACAAAAAAAATTACTGTTTACTTTAAAATGGTTTCAGATGGCAGCTCTGTGTTTTTTATAATGTTAGTTTCATCGTTAAATTTATTGTTTTACTTGTAAAATACATTTTTATTTAATCGTCGATTTGGTAAAATATGTAATTTTTCAACTAATACTAGTATTAATTTTTAAACTCGAGTATTAATTTTCAGAAATCGGGACTATTTCGTAATATAACATTTAGTTTTTTTCTAAATTTTAATACACTTCCCCACCCAGAACCCCTATTTTCCCTGGATCCTGTCCCAGGTTTTATTTGACAAATTAAAAAAAAATTATATTTTTGCGTTGTAATGGTATGCGTTTTAAAAGCTATCGTTGTAATGGTAGTTTTCCACTAAATACATGATATTGCGTTGTAATAGTATTTGTTGTAAAATACTGCGTTGTAATAATATTTGCGTTGTAAAAAATGCGTTGTAAAAGTATGCGTGGTAAAAGTATGCGTTGTAACGTCATACATCCATCAAAAGATCTGGGTTTAATCCATCACCGTTCTTTAGCCCACTCTGCCACCCCAGTTCAGACATGGCTATATGCAAATCAGTCTGACCCTGTGCCTCATGGGAACAGTCCAGCCCGAACTGCCAAGCCATGCCTTCCCTGGACCGGAAACAAGCTTCCGAAGACCAGTTTCTGGCATTACAGCAGTCTTTGGCCCGGCTTGCTTGAATCCAGTGGAAAAGTGAGCCAGGGACTCACGTCTGAGCATACCCTGCCTCACTTATGGCGGCCAGAAGCGGTACAAAACGGGGTGGTAATGGACGGAGCATCTGAACCAATCAAACACTCACACCCAGTCAAAAGATCTGGGTTTAAACCATCACTGTTCTTTAGCCCACTCTGCCACCCCAGATCAGACATGGCTATATGCAAATCAGTCTAACCCTGTGCCTCATGGGAACAGTCCAGCCCGAACTGCCAAGCCATGCCTTCCCTGGACCGGAAACAAGCTTCCAAGGACCAGTTTCTAGCATTACAGCCTTCTTCAGCCCGGCTTGCTTGAATCCAGTGGCAAAGTGAGCAAGAGACTCACGTCTGAGCATACCCTGCCACACTTATGGCGGCCAAAAGCGGTACAAAAGGGGGTGGTAATGGACAGAGCATCTGAGCCAATCAAACACTCACACCCAGTCAAAAGATCTGGGTTTAATCCATCACGGTTCTTTAGGCCACTCTGCCACCCCAGTTCAGACATGGCTATGTGCAAATTAGTCTGACCCTGTACCTCATGGGAACAGTCCAGCCCGAACTGCCAAGCCATGCCTTCCCTGGACCAGAAACAAGCTTCCGAGGACCGGTTTCTGGCATTACAGCCGTCTTCAGCCCGGCTTGCTTGAATCCAGTGGCAAAGTGAGCAAGGGACTCACGTCTGAGCATACCCTGCCACACTTATGGCAGCCAAAAGCGGTACAAAAGGGGGTGGTAATGGACGGAGCATCTGAACCAATAAAACAGTCACACCCAGTCAAAATATCTGGGTTTAATCCATCACCGTTCTTTAGCCCACTCTGCCACCCCAGTTCAGACATGGCTATGTGCAAATCAGTCTGACCCTGTGCCTCATGGGAACAGTTCAGCCCGAACTGCCAAGCCATGCCTTCCCTGGACCGGAAACAAGCTTCCGAGGACCGGTTTCTAGCATTACAGCCGTCTTCAGCCCGGCCTGCTTGAATCCAGTGGCAAAGTGAGCAAGGGACTCACGTCTGAGCATACCCTGCCACACTTATGGCGGCCAAAAGCGGTACAAAAGGGGGTGGTAATGGACGGAGCATCTGAGCCAATCAAACACTCACACCCAGTCAAAAGATCTGGGTTTAATCCATCACCGTTCTTTAGGCCACTCTGTCACCCCAGTTCAGACATGGCTATATGCAAATCAGTCTGACCCTGTTCCTCATGGGAACAGTCCTGCCCGAACTGCCAAGCCATGCCTTCCCTGGACCAGAAACAAGCTTCCGAGGACCGGTTTCTGGCATTACAGCCGTCTTCAGCCCGGCTTGCTTGAATCCAGTGGCAAAGTGAGCAGGGGACTCACGTCTGAGCATACCCTGCCACACTTATGGCGGCCAAAAGCGGTACAAAAGGGGGTGATAATGGACGGAGCATCTGAACCAATCAAACACTCACACCCAGTCAAAAGATCTGGGTTTAATCCATTACCGTTCTTTAGCCCACTCTGCCACCCCAGTTCAGACGTGGCTATATGCAAATCAGTCTGACCCTGTGCCTCATGGGAACAGTCCAGCCCGACTGCCAAGCCATGCCTTCCCGGGACCGGAAACAAGCTTCTGAGGACCGGTTTCTGGCATTACAGCCGTCTTCAGCCCGGCTTGCTTGAATCCAGTGGCAAAGTGAGCAAGGGACTCACGTCTGAGCATACCCTGCCACACTTATGGCGGCCAAAAGCGGTACAAAAGGGGGTGGTAATGGGTGGAGCATCTAAACCAATCAAACACTCACACCCAGTCAAAACATCTGGGTTTAATCAATCACCGTTCTTTAGCCCCCTCTGTCACCCCAGTTCAGACATGGCTATATGCAAATCAGTCTGACCCTGTGCCTCATGGGAACGGTCCAGCCTGAACTGCCAAGCCATGCCTTCCCTGGACCGGAAACAAGCTTCCGAGGACCGGTTTCTGGCATTACAGCCGTCTTCAGCCCGGCTTGCTTGAATCCAGTGGCAAAGTGAGCAAGGGACTCACGTCTGAGCATACCCTGCCACACTTATGGCGGTGAAAAATGGTGCAAAACGGGGTGGTAATGGACGGAGCATTTGAACCAATCAAACACTCACACCCAGTCAAAAGATCTGGGTTTAATCCATCACCGTTCTTTAGCCCACTCTGCCACCCCAGTTCAGACATGGCTATATGCAAATCAGTCTGACCCTGTGCCTCATGGGAACAGTCCAGCCCGAACTGCCAAGCAATGCCTTCCCTGGACTGGAAACAAGCTTCCGAGGACCAAAATGCAATGTGGTCACACCTCAATTTTGAAGTTAAAAATTTAACCTTTTGTGGCTAAGTGCCTCGCTGTAGTTTTTGCACCCTAGCTCTGCCGGCACCTAGGGAAACCTAGCAAACCTATACATTTTTAAAAACTAGACACCCAGGGAAATTCAGGATGGGGTGACTCGACTGCCTCCCACCAGGTTCTGTTACCCAGAATCCCTTGCAAACCTTAAAATTTGGAGAAAAAAAACGCATTTTCCTCACATTTCTGTGGTGGAAAGATCTGGAATCTGCGTGGATCAACAGATTTCCACCCACCCAGCGTTCCCCAAAGTCTTATGAGGAAAATGGTACCTCACTTGCCTGGGTCTGCCTAGTGCCTGCGACAGGAAACGGCGCAAAACACAACGTGGTCATACCTCAATTTCGCAGTCAATACTGGCCCTTTTTTGGCAAAGTGTCTACCTGTAGTTTTTTTAACCCTAGCTCTGCCGGCTCCTAGGGAAACCTAGCAAACCTATACATTTTTGAAAACTAGACACCCAGGGAAATTCAAGATGGGGTGAGTCGACTGCCTCCCACCAGGTTCTGTTACCCAGAATCCCTTATAAACCTAAAAAAGTGACAAAAAAAGCGCATTTTCCTCACATTTCTGTGGTGGAAACTTCTGGAATCTGCGTGGATCAACAAATTTCCACCCACCCAGCATTACCCCAGGTCTCCTGAGAAAAATGGTACCTCACTTGCCTGGGTCTGCCTAGCGCCTGCGACAGGAAACAGCGCAAAACGCAATGTGGTCGCACCTCAATTTTGCAGTGAAAACTGTCCCTTTTTTGGCAAACTGCCTACCTATTATTTTTGAACCCTAGCTCTGCCGGCACCTAGGGAAACCTAGCAAACCTATACATTTTTGAAAACTAGACACCCAGGGGAATTCAGGATGGGGTGACTTAACTGCCTCCCACCAGGTTTTGTTACCCAGAATCCCTGGCAAAGCTAATAAATGGACAAAAAAACGCATTTTCCTCACATTTCTGTGGTGGAAAGTTCTGGAATCTGCGTGGATCAACACATTTCTGCCCACGCAGCGTTCCCCCAGGTCTACCGAAAAAAATGGAACCTCACTTGCGTGGGTAGGCATAGTGGCTGCAACAGGAAAAGGCCCAAATCGTACGGTGGAGACTTAAAAATAACCTATGTTATGTTATGTTAATATTTTTTATAAAAGGCGCGCAGCTGCCCCAGCCAAGGGGCGTCCCGGCGCCTGATCAGGTACCACAACATAACAAATCGGTGCTGGGAAAGACAGGAAGGGATCATTCAACAGTTGGAAACAAAAAAGTTTTTATGGCACGCCTGAAGGTAGTGAGACTATTCAAGGCTCGAATGTGGACGGGGAGAGAATTCCACAATCCTGCCGCTAATACTTTAAAGGAGCGACCTCCCATCCTACTAAGTCTGAACCGTGTGTTAACCGCCAGATGGAGAGATTCCGATCTGAGGGACCGCGTAGGGACATAGGGGGAGACAAGCTTAGCGAGGGCTGGAGGAGAAGAAAACTTCAAGATCTTAAATGTCAGGCAGAGAGCCTTAAATTTAATTCTCTGTCTGACCGGCAGCCAGTGGAGAGAAGTCAAAACTGCAGAGACAGAACACCGTCTAGGAAGGCCAACGATGGCACGTGCCGCGGCATTCTGCACCCTTTGCAGTCTAGTGGCTTCTGTCTGATTCACTCCAAGCAGCAGCGCACTCCCATAGTCCAGCCGCGAGAGAATGGAGGCTTGGACCACCAGTTGCCGAGTAGGGGGGTCGAAGAATTTGAGGACCGCTCTCAGCCCTCGCAGAATACCATAGCAGGTAGCTGCAACCTTCTTCGTATGGCTGGTGAAGGAGAGTGTAGGATCCAGCCAAACCCCCAAGTTCTTAACTTCGGCAGCTGGAATGGGAGTCACCCCCAATTCTGGAGGCCACCACTGATCTCCCCAAAGCTCCGCCTGTTTTCCTAAAACCAGGACCTCGGTTTTTTTGGCATTTAGCTGCAAACAATTTGCCACAGCTATGAGTCCCGCACGGAAACTGGGAGCGTTCACCTCTGGATCACCGCTGAGTGTCACCGCCAGCTGCGTGTCGTCGGCATACGATGTCATGGTAAGGCCACATTGCCTGACGACTGCAGCCAGCAGTTTCACATATAGGTTGAACAGGGTGGGGCTCAACGCAGAACCCTGCGGAACCCCCAGCCCCAGCGGATGGAACGAGGACTGACCAGGTGGAATAGCCACTTTAAAAAACCGGTCCGAGAGGAAAGAGCGAAACCATTGGAGAGCGGACCCCTCAATTCCCACCTCCTCCAACCGCCGCATCAGGATATCATGAGACACCGTATCAAATGCGGCGCTCAGATCTAACAAAAGGAGCGCCGCTGTTTGGCCAGCATCTAGCACCGTTCGCAAGTGCTCGATCATAAAGAGCAGTGCGGTTTCGGTGCTGTGTTGTGCCCGAAAACCATTCTGAGTCTCGTCTAGAATGTTATTACGAGAAAGGTGAGCAGACAGAATGGAGTTCACATGTGCCTCAGTAACCTTAGCGGGCCAGGGCAGAAGGGAGATGGGACGATAGTTTTCTGGTAATAGGGGGGCCAGATTAGGCTTCTTTAAAATTGGGCTAACCACTGCCTGCTTCCAGGAAAAGGGGACCACACCCGAAGTAAGCGATAAGTTGATCAGATCTAATATAGGCTCACGACATCGGGGGGAAGGAGTTTAAATAGCTCTGGCTTCAACGGATCTAATGGAGATCCAGATTTAATTTTGAGGCTCAGAGTATCAAAAGCCTCATCAGACATTACTGGCAGGGAGGACAGGGTGTCATGAACCGTAGCCGTCACACCAGTTTGCTCAGTATCAGGCACAGATGACGTAAATCCTCGATAGATTGCCTGCACTTTCTCCACGAAAAAGGATGCCAAACTTTCACAGTGAGAGTCCGTGCAGATTTCCACCGAGGTGGCCCGTTTCCCCATAAGGTCTTTAAGAACCTTCAAAATTAATTTAGATGGATTGGGGTTATTCTGGAACTCAAAGGCGTAGTAGGCGGCTCGAGTTTGACAGATTGTCCTGTGGTAGATCTTAAGCTGAGCGAAATACAGAGATTTCAAGGCAGAATCAAAGGATTTCCTCCACGCCCTCTCAGCTCGCCGGCACGCTCTCTTAAGATCGGCAAGAGTGTCATTATGCCAAGGGCTGGGAACTTTCGCGTGACATTTCGACCAGCGCATCGGTATAAGAGAGTCAAGGGCGGCTAAGATCCAATTACAAAATTGCTCATATCCTTGTTCCACATTCAGCAAAATGCCCAGGGGCTGCGCCTCCAAGATCTTAAAGAACTCCTCCAGTTTGAGCTTATGCCAATTTCTTTTAAGGATCAGTCTGTCCACAGGTTTGAATTGAGGGTCAGCTATAAAACATGAAACTTTAACCAACAGATGATCAGTCCAACCTACCACCATCGGGTCGGAAGCCGTAGCTCGCTCCAGTGTGGTAAAAAAGGGGTCAAGGATGTGACCACCTATGTGGGTGGGAGAGGTAACAAGTTGGTTCAGTTGCATGGCTTCAAGGTCCGCTAGGAAGGTATTAATAGGTGCTAATGACCTCAGGTCAAGATGAATATTGAGGTCGCCTACGATGTTAAAATTAGCACATTTTGAAGCTAAAGAGCTAACCACGTCGACAAGAGCAGCCTTGAAGACTGTGTCATTCCCTGGCGGGCGGTAAATAAGCATACCGCTAAGAGTGAACTGATGACTGAAAGCTACCTTAAAGGAGGCGCTCTCACACGCTGGTAAGTCAAGAGCTTTCCATTCAGCCGGGAAGCAAGATTTTATCGCCATGGCTATGCCACCCCCTCTAGAAGTGCGGTTAAGGGTGAATACTGTATAATTAGGAGGGAATGCTAGATTGATTATTGCCGTGTCGGCATCCTGAAGCCAGGTCTCAGTGATAAAGATGAGGTCAGGAAAGTCCTTTTCGATCATATCATGTAAGGACTGATGGTGCTTGACCAACGATCTCACGTTCAGACTCCATATGCTAAGTGCACGCTCCGAGATATTAATACGTGTACTGGGGGCATTCCCTACCACTAGGCGCACCCCGGAGGGTGTATCAAGTGAAAAGCTCCCACAAGAACAGTCATAGGGGCCCGATAGCGGGTGCATAGGATCATGACCACACCCCGCGAGCTTCTCTCTAATGGAAAGAAGAGTGGCGCGATTGTACCTGAGCGTCGTGCAGCTCTGCATGGTGGTGAAAAAACTAAGAAGATTAAAAAGAGTAAGTGCCACAGTCCTGACCCCGCGCCCGCTTCCCCACGCTTCCTCAACGCGGACGAGCGCAGACGGGCAGGACTCTGGCACGACTCCGGCTAAGCGATGGCGTCCCACTGCGCAATCCCGCTGCGCGGGAGAGGACGACTTTAAGTAGGCGTCACAATCAAGAGCTACGAGCGTCGGGACGCTCCAAGATGGCGCCCGCCTAACTCTCCACTCACCCAAGCCAAGATGGCGCCCGCAGGAGTCCAACCCCGGGACCCGGACCCGCCAAACAGCGGTGCGCTTTCCACAATTAAGTGCAAGTAAGTGGGCAAATACCCAGGCACAGTGAAGCTAAAAGCAGGGGATAATCCAAGCAAATAACGAAAATATCAGAAAGGTAAGTTTAAAAACAGAGCGCACTAGCAGCGCGACCTGTGCTAATGCAGCATCTAATCGGAGTAATGAGCAAGCGAGTCCGCCTTAAGTAGGCGTCGCAATCAAGAGCTACGAGCGTCGGGACGCTCCAAGATGGCGCCCGCCTAACTCTCCACTCACCCAAGCCAAGATGGCGCCCGCAGGAGTCCAACCCCGGGACCCGGACCCGCCAAACAGCGGTGCGCTTTCCACAATTAAGTGCAAGTAAGTGGGCAAATACCCAGGCACAGTGAAGCTAAAAGCAGGGGATAATACAAGCAAATAACGAAAATATCAGAAAGGTAAGTTTAAAAACAGAGCGCACTAGCAGCGCGACCTGTGCTAATGCAGCACCTAATCGGAGTAATGAGCAAGCGAGTCCGCCTTAAGTAGGCGTCGCAATCAAGAGCTACGAGCGTCGGGACGCTCCAAGATGGCGCCCGCCTAACTCTCCACTCACCCAAGCCAAGATGGCGCCCGCAGGAGTCCAACCCCGGGACCCGGACCCGCCAAACAGCGGTGCGCTTTCCACAATTAAGTGCAAGTAAGTGGGCAAATACCCAGGCACAGTGAAGCTAAAAGCAGGGGATAATCCAAGCAAATAACGAAAATATCAGAAAGGTAAGTTTAAAAACAGAGCGCACTAGCAGCGCGACCTGTGCTAATGCAGCACCTAATCGGTACCTTAGCTACCTAAAGCTACCTTATTATTCGGGGGGGGCACCTGAGTTTTTGGCCCGGGGCTCGGCGGCAAACTTGGGAAACTACCAAACCCAAACAGTTCTGAAAACTAGTCACCCGGGGGAGTCCAAGGAGGTATGGCATGCGTGGGTCCTCCAACGTTTTCCTACCCAGAATTCCCTCCAAACCTTAAAATTAGGTAAAACAACCCACTTTTCCATACTTTTTTTCGTGGGATCTCGGTGTCGGCACAAATGTCCTACCACCCAGCATTCCCCTTGTTCTCCCGAGTAAAATTATACCTCACTTGTGTGGGTGGGCCAAAACAGAACAGGCCAAAAATGTATTTTTAAGAAATTGTAGCGTTCGGGATTGACAAAGTAAGCACAGAGAATTCTACTGTTTTGGGGTCATCCTAGTCACAGGCCTTTGGCCCACCCACATAAGTGAGGTATCATTTTACTCGGGTGGTAGGACATTTGTGCCGGCATGGAGATCCCACGAAAAAAAGTATGGAAAAGTATTTTTTTACCTAATTTTAAGGTTTGCAGGGAATTCTGGGTAGGAAAATGTTGGGGGACCCACGCATGCCATACCTCCCTGGACTCCCCCGGGTGTCTAGTTTTCAGAACTGTTTGGGTTTTGTAGTTTTCCAAGTTTGCCGCCGAGCCCCGGGCCAAAAATGTAGGTGCCCCCCAAAAACAAGGTAGTTTTGCAAAAGGTAATTTTTACGTCACCACAGTACAATTTTAGACTTTTTCTGTTGCAGCCACTATGCCTACCCACGCAAGTGGAAAATTGTTGATTCACGCAGATTCCAGAACTTTCCACCACAGAAATGTGAATTTTTAAGCTTTGCAATGGATTCTGGGTAACAGAACCTGGTGGGAGGCAGTGAAGTCACCCCATCCTGACTTACCCTGGATGTTTAGTTTTCAAAAATGTATAGGTTTGCTAGTTTTCCCTGGGTACAGGCAGAGCTAGGGTTCAAAAACGAAAGGAAGGCACTTTGCCAAAAAAGGGCCAGTTTTCACTGCGAAATTGAGGTGTGAACACGTTGCATTTTGCGCTGTTTCCTGTCGCAGGCACTACGCAGACCCAGGCAAGTGAGGTACCATTTGTTTCGGGAGACCTGGGGGAATGCTGGGTGGGTGAACATTTGTGTGAGCCCAGTGATGCCACACTTTTACACACAAAAATGTTTGAAAAAACAAATTTTTTCAGCTACATTTAAAGTTTGCTAGGGATTCTGAGAAAAGGTACGTTGGAGGATCCATGCAAGCCATACCCCCTTGAAAGCCCCCGGATGTCTACTTTCCAAAAATGTGTGGGTTTGCTAGGTTTCCCTAGATGGCAACCGAGGAAGGAGTAAAAAACCCATGTGACCCCCCTAGCTAAACCAATTAGTTTTGACAAAATTAGTTGTTTACTTGTACAGCGTGACAATTTGGGCGCAATATTGCAAGGAAAATATGATGGACATTGTGAGTTATGCAGGATATTGTGGATAAAATTAATTGTTAGATTTCACCAGAGAGACATCACCATGTAGTCCCATGGGTTTTCAACAATATCTACAATTGGCAGGTTATTCGTAGGCGTAATGTACACCTTGGCACAGAGACTAAGAAAAACAAGATCCCTACACAGCCATCTATTCCTCAAACACACACACATACTGGTTGGATTTGGCACGAGGGCCAGTGATGGTTCAGTATATATAATTTTATTAACAAGATATTTCACAAAAATTAAATGCACTGTCAATTACATGGACAAAAAAACTGAACCAATGACTCGCAGCTCGTGAGCTGTAAAGCCACTTCAAGGCACCAACCGCTTTACAGGCCATTCACACACCTTTCATACCTGACACACAGAAGACCATTCACACCACCAGGCACAAAAGCAACACATCACAACATTTACAAAAAAGTGACAAGGTGCGCCCTGCTTCAAAAAAAAAAAACTACACAGACATCAAGTTTTCAAACACACACACATACTGGTTGGATTTGGCACGAGGATGAGTGATGGTTCAGTATATACCATTGTATTAGCTAGTGATTTCACAAAAAATGAAATTGACTGTTAATAATGGAAAGGACAAGAAACTGAACCATTGACTCACAGCTCGTGAGCTGTAAGGCCACGACAAGGCACCAACCTCTTTACAGGCCATTCATACACCTTTCATACATGTGACACATACAAAACATTCACACCGCCAGCCGCGGACCCATAACATTACTACACTTCCACCAGCAGACAACGCCAATCAAGGGCCCATCACTTTCACACGCCCACATTCCTGACACAGCAACTACACAAACTCATGGATTACATGGAGTGGCGCTCAACTAGCACTGTGTGTAGTAACCAGCATTAAGTCACTTCCCATACACCGCCAGCCAAGCACCAGTCCACGCACACCACCAGCCAAGCACCAGACCACACACACCGCCAGTCAAGCACCAGACCACCCACACCGCCAGCCAAGTACCAGTCCACACACACACCACCAGGAAAGCACATGTCCACAGACACCGCCAGCCAAGCACCAGTCCAGGCACACCACCAGCCAAGCACCAATCCAAACACAACACCAGGCAAGCGCAAGACCACGCACACGGCCAACCAAACACCAGACCACACACACCGCCAGGCAAGCACCAGTCCACACACACCGCCAGGACAGCACCACTCCACACACACAGCCAGCCAAGCACCAGTCCAGGCACACCACCAGCCAAGCACCAATCCAAACACAACACTAGGCAAGCGCAAGACCATGCACACCGCCAACCAAACACCAGACCACTCACACCACCAGCCAAACACCAGTCCACACACACCACCAGGCAAGCGCCACTCCACACACACCGCCAGCCAAGCTCCAGCCCAGGCACACCACCAGTCAAGCACCACCCCCAACACACCACCAGGCAAGCGCAAGACCACGCACACGGCCAACCAAGTACCAGACCACGCACACCGCCAGCCAAGCACCAGTCCACAGACACCACCAGCCAAGCACCAGTCCACAGACACCGCCAGCCAAGCGCCAAACCATGCACACCGTCAGACAATGGACACTACACGCAAACCAACATCATACTTTATTTTTTTTCAAAACAAATGAAAAACAAAAACAAATAGCAAATTGATACAAGTCTACTAACACAACAACTAAATCTAAATACACTACACAAAGGCCAACTTTGAAACTGAACAATAAGTTTTAAAGAATAGAGACCAGCCAGTTCACTTTACCACTCATGGATGCTCCCAAAAATTATTTTGCGTCTGGTACATTCTAAAACAAGCAGGTAGACACAGCGCAGGGTTTGAAGGACAGTCGGGGCAGTACATACGAACCTCCTTCCGCAAACCTCTTCGCCAACAGACTCTAAATCTCCGACTGGGAAAGTCTTTTGAGGTTGTAGGAGGAATTTGATTAGGAAAGTGGCGATCTTTCAATCTGGCAACATCCTCCACCACTCCAACTCTAGGAACACTTGCCTGTTCCACTAAAACAAGGCTGCCTATTACAGATTCCTGAAACTTTACAAAAGTCAACTTTGACTGGGGACAAGATTGCTGGAACACAACAAAAGCATTAAGGGTTGCCAAGTGGAAAAGATGGATAGCCAAGTTCTTGTACCAAATGTAAGCCTTATGAAGAGCAGCATACGGTTCCAACCTCTGATCTACTCTGTCAACACCACCCATGTGCCTATTATAGTCTAAAATGCACACAGGTTTGCGCGCTTCTGCAACCTGACCCCAAACAGTCACCGGTTCAGTGCTTTCATCATGTATGGAAGTCAACATGTAGACATCTCTACTGTCTGAAAACTTCACAGCTAGAAGCTACTCGCAATGCACTGCACTGTCCCCGAGCAAGCTTTTGACAAACAAGATCTTTTGGGAAACCTTTACGGTTAGAGCGGATTGTGCCACAAGCAACAGTGTCCACTTTGGCCAATTCCCTGAACAACCGCACACCAGTGTAGAAGTTATTTACATATAAATGATGGCCTTTGTTAAAACATCCTCTACCAAGTTCCCACACAATTTTCTCAGTCACTCCAAAAGTCGACGGACAACCAGGGGGGTTAATCCTGGATTCCTTACCGGTGTACACCCTGAAATTAGAGACATATCCAGTCCGACTGTCACACAGCATATAAAGCTTAATTCCATAGCGTGCCCTCTTACTAGGAATCTATTGCCGAAATACCAAGCGGCCCCTGAACAACAGCAAAGACTCATCCATTGCAATTTCTTTCCCAGGAGCAAAGATCTCAGGAAATCGATCAACAAAATGATCAATGACAGGCCGAATCTTGAAAAGACGGTCACAATCAGGGTGATCTTGTGGCACAGCTGAACCATTGTCAACAAAATGCATCGTCCGAAGCAGAAGCAAATACCTATCATGACTCATGACTGCCGGAAATATAGCTGTTGCCATCAAGGGACTAGTAGACCAATATGAAGACATTGATGGTTTCTTAAGCAAGCCCATCAAAAAAGTTAAACCCAAAAACTTTTTCATCTCCTCCAAATTTGTGGGAGTCCACCGGGTAGCTCTAGCGTGGGGCTTAAGGCTGGCACTGTTCTCCCTCAAAAACTGTTCTGCATACAAATTAGTCTGCTCTACAATCTCTGCCAAAAACACATTATCCATAAACAACTTGAAAAAATCAATTGGCAAAAAGTTTTCAGTGTTCAACCTACACCCTGGAACACCAGTAAATTCAGGCAATGCCGGCTGCACCATGCCTGGTGCACCCAGGGGTCAGAACTTTCAACGTCAAGTCTTGCGGCCTCAGGCTGCCGCCCAGCTGCCTCTTGTCTCACTACACCAACTGGAAGTCTAGCAGCCCCCGACTGCAGCCCAGATGCCTCTTGCCGCACTATTGGCACAGCAATGTCCTCCGCAACCACAGGCACTTCATCCACACCAAAAGTAGCTTCATCAGCACTCAGAGTATCTTCATCATCAGATGAAGCCATGTGTAGAGAAAACTCACTACCTGAATCTTCACCTCCCACCTCTGCCTCAGAATCAGAGTCAGTCTCTGGACCATGGTCAGAGGAAGAATCAAAAAGCATTCCAACAACTTGCTGAGCAGTAATCCGGCGGCTAGCCATTATCCTTACTAAGAAAGGAGTCTGCACAAACAACTCAAAAACCCCAACACTGTGCAAAGTAAGTAAAAAAATGTAAGCCTTTATCACAAAGATCTATATACTGAAAAAATATACAATTCACTTACAAGAGACAGCTACACTCACCAGCACCTACTCTGCAAAGACACAGCAAATAGGCAACGATATCCCACTAAAAAGAAGAAAAAAAAACTTACATCTACAGAAGTACACATCAAGAACAAATGCAAAACATGTTTTACAATCACAAAAAACAGAAACCAAACATACTCGTATTATTACACACTTTGCAAAAAAACAATTACATTAAAATTTAACAAAAAAGGTCTCTTACCAAACACATGCAACTACACAAACAGCAGAACAGCAGAACCACCAGTTACGGAACCGCACACTGCAACAATCTAAAGAGAAAATAAAACAATACACATTTGAAGAAACAAAAACAATACACATTACAACAGGCTATGTCACAGGGTATGTCACAAATGGGGTGTAGGTCCCCATGGGGGGCAGAATATACATCTTGTTAAATGTGGGCCCCCTAGAAGCAACCCTCCAGAGGGCAGAAAGGCCAAATTAAGACACTAATCTGCCCCCAGAGGGGGCAGAACATATTTTGCAAAACATATGGGCCCAAGGAAGCGACCCTTGGCCAAGGGGTCGCTTCCTATACAAAATATAACAATCCCTGTTATCTAGTGGGCTTTTCTACAACCCCTTGGTCCAGAAACGGTAAAAAAACAGCCGATCTGCCCCCACGGCGGCAGAACAGTCTAAAATATTTATATTGCCCCTTGGAAGCGACCCTTGCCCAAGGGGTCGCTTCCTTTATAAAAAAAAAATGAATCCCTGGTGTCTAGTGGGCTAATCTACCCCCCTGGGTCAAGATTCGGCCCAAAAAACAGCCGATCTGCCCCCAGTGGGGGCAGAAAAGTCTAAAAAAATGATTTAGCCCCCTGGAAGCGACCCTTGCCCAAAGGGTCGTATCCTTTATAAAAAAAGAACAATCCCTGGTGTCTAGAGGGCTTTTCTACCCCCCTGGATCCAGATTAGGCCCAAAAAACGGCCAATCTGCCCACAGGGGGGGGCAGAAAAGTCTAAAATAATTTATAAGCCCCTAGGAAGTGACCCTTGCCCAAGGGGTCGCATCCTTGGTAAAAAAAAAACAATCCCTGGTATCTAGTGGGCTGTTCTACCCCCCCTGGGTCCAGATTCGGCCCAAAAAAGGGCCGATCTGCCCCCAGGGGGGGGCAGAAAAGTCTAAAAAAATTGTTTGCCCCTAGGAAGCGACCCTTATGCAAGGGGTTGCTTCCTTTTAACAAAAAGAACAATCCCTGGTATCTAGTGGGCTTTTCTACCCCCCCCCGGGTCCAGATTCAGGAAAAATAGTCCCGATCTGCCCCCAGGGGGGGCAGAAAAGTCTGAACTATAAATTGCACCCCAAGGAAGCGACCCTTGCCCAAGGGGTCGTTTCCTATGCCAAGAAAAACATCCCTGAGGTCTAGTGGGGGCATTTCTGGTGCAGGATCGCGACGCTGTGCGCGATCCTGCACCAGAAATGCCCTGCATTGGGACATCAGGGGAGAGGAAACACTGTTCCCTCCCCCCCGATGCCTCAAGGCACCGAGAAACTGCCCCCCCGCCCCACCGGAGAGCACAAAACCTACCTTGATAGCTGGACGCGCTGGAAACAAATGGCTTCCAGCGCGTCCAATGCTTCCTGATGACGTCGGCGCGCGCTGTGCGCGCTGACGTCACCAGGAAGCGTGGGGGGGCCCGAGGGTGGCAGCGGAAAGTCTTCCGCTGCCACCCCTGCATCAAAAACAGAGATCGATGCCCTGGGGGGGAGCGCCAGCGCTCCCCCGAGGGCTGTGCCGATGACGGAGCGGTTCCGTCATCAGCACAGCCCAACCGATGCTGATGAAGGAACCGCTCCGTCATCAGCATCGAAGGGGTTAATACATTGATTGATAAACTTTGCACTATCACTTTAAAAGACTTTGAAGTACAGTTTGCCTATGTTACACAATTGTCATGGGAAGATGGATTAGATCATCTATATAATTGACTGACGGACTTGCATTAGCACTTTACATAAAAAATTCTAACATCTTTCTTGTACTTGTACTTTACAATAACTTCCATGCTTGGTAAATTGATAGATATTTTGTATAATACAACCTGGGAGGACTTTGAAGTACTTCTTTCACACTTTGCACATTGTCATGGGCTAATCAATTAGAGTACTTATATAGTTTACAGCAGGACTTGCATTAACATTTTAGATAAAAAAATGATAATATATCTTTTGTCAAACAGTCTGTTAATCTTAAACAATGATACAGAATAGAAATTTGAGTATTCACATAGTCAGCAAGGAAGGCTTACATTTGTGCTTCAAGATATTATGCTCAAGGTTATCTGTAATAGCTGCAAATCACAAGGAGTTGATGGGCTATTGAGATTAAAATAACTAATAGCAATTCCTGCACTAGCACTTTCAACTTGTATTGTACAAGGACCCTCATGTCCAGTCGGTGCAGAGGTTTACACCATCATGGTGGATGATAAAACTATTATATATTCTGCATTAACAACATCGGTACAAAATTCATATTTTGTTTATCCTATTGCATTAGCATTTCATCATATTAAACCTATTACTATTTACAATCACTGTATAACATAAAGAGCTGATAGGCCATCACTGTTAGAACAGTTGATGATGTATCCTGCACTAGCACTTTAAGCTTGTACTTCACACGGATTTCAATGCCTAGCAGGCACATTGGTCTACATTATCATTATGAATGACAGATGATATATGCTGTACCAATGAATATCAGCATTCTGCCATATGCTTTGTCAATCTTTGCATAATTGAGGACTTAATTTAAGTACAAGCGCAAGTGTTATTAACTTCAGGATCAGTAGATTGACACAGACATGCTGCTCTCCTAACAGTTCTTCACCACATGATCATTTAGAATTCCTAATATAAAATATAATACAAATAATTATGTCAAGCCTGTCATCAGTATTAACCCTGGACGTAGTTCGCGTAGTAGCGCTACGAGTAGCTACGCGAAGTGCACTTCGCACTAGGCAAGCTACGCCAACTGCGCAGTGCACTGTGCAAAATAATGTTCGCACTAATTGCACAGTGCCGGATGCTTGTCCGCACTGTTCAATCAGTGCAAACCGCATCTTGCACAGTGCAAGCGGTCGTTTTCTGCCGCTCGAGTAGATTTGTACTCGAGCGGCAGGTTTCTCAACGTAGACTGGTAGTTTCTCATCGCGGGCGGTCATGAGCATACGTGATCAATCGCAATGAGAAACTTGTCCTCTCACCGGGAGGTTTATTTTCCACGCTCGTAATCGGCAACTTGATGTTGCTGATCGCGAACGGGGAAAAAGTCTTGCCTGGATGTTATTTTGTTCGCTCGTGGTCGCCAACTTGACGTTGAGGACCGCAAGCAAGCAAAAAATGCCCTATACGCTACGTGTTTTTGCACTGTGATACATGCAATTGGCGTAGCGCGTAGTTGCGCACACTCCACGAGCGTAGCTTAGTCCTAGGCCCAGGCTTAATCAGTATACTCTGAATATACTTAGATGTGTGCATACTTTGCTGTATGTGTTACTTTTGAACAATTTGGTAATGTACTGAAGAATACTTGTGAAATAATAAATGGTGGACGTTGTGTGACATAATGATGAATAAAATGTTGAGCAGTCTAGCTGTTTTTAACAGAATGGTGCTGGAGAAAGGACTATTCCTTTTCAATCCACACTGCAATCTATGACCCTGTTGAAGTCTACTGCCGACACGCATTGGTCTTGTCTGCACTCTTGCACTTTAATCATGTGGAAAAAATAATAAAAAGGATTATCTTGGAAACAGAACTGTGCTGCTTACTTTCATTCATTTCATATATATTATAATATATATTACCTACTGGCAGTCGCCAGTAGGTAGTTATAGTTAGAATCTAGTTTCCATAGGAAAAGCATTTTTTGATTTGCTAATAACTTTGGTGTCGTTTGACGAATGTTCGCGAAATTCTCAAACAAAAAGGTCTATCCAGTTCAGCTCCTATCCTAAAAGTTTGGGTGTGATTCGTCAAGCGGGGTTAAGAAAAAAGGGGGGTTCACAAAAAGTGTTTTCTCCATGTAAATTTCCTTAGGAAATGTTATTACAGGCTACAGTCCGAACTGCTGAACAGAATTACACCAAATTTAGCAAAAAGCTAGACCTTGGTTCAGAAAGTGACCTTTTTTTTTTTTAAATGGTGTAAATCCATTCAGTATTGTTGAGAAATTCAAAAAGTGAAAGTCAAAAAATCAATTTCCCATAGGAAAATTAAGCCATGGCTACAGCCCGAACTGCTGAATAGAATTACACCAACATTTGGCAAAAAAGGTAGAGCTTGATTCAGAAAACAACTTTTTTTTAAATGGTGTAAATCCGTTCAGAAGTTGCTGAGAAATTAAAAAAATAAAAGTTTCGATATCTGGGGCAGCGGTGGGTTTGCACCCTACCGACTACGAGCTTCACTGTGATTGGCTGCCACGAGCTTCACTGTGATTGGCTGCCAACACTCCAAACAAGGAAGTGTTGGCAGCCATCTTGTGACTCGGTAGAACCAAGTCACGAGAAAACAGTCGGTAAAAAAAAAAGAAGAAAAGGGGCGGGGTAGAAACACCCTGACCCCTAGTCCTGCTAAGGGGCTCCCACAAGGACCCACAGGCCCAGATTTTTTTTTAAACTTCCAAATGCACGCTGGGTACGTGAATCTGGAAGAAAAATTTAAAAAAATATTAAATGAGCCCCGGGTGGGCTAGGTTCCGCGGGCAATCCTATAATTAAATTTGCAGGGTCCTGCGGTGCCTCTGCAGCCCCAGGGACCGCCACCTCCCCGGGGCTATGTAAATTAGGTACAGGAGGGCACACGGCCCTCCCGCATCCCTGGGGCTTGTTTTGTAATTATTGGAGGGTCTCCGAGGTCCCCCGAAGCCCCGTGGGTCACCACCTCCCCTCTCCTTTAAAAGAGAGGGAGGGGGCCATGGGGCCCCCCTCCTGGAACCCTTGATGGCCCTGGGGACTGCCACCCCCCGAGGGCCGGCTCCTGCAATGTCCTGGGGAGCTTACCCTGGACATTGTAGTTTGCTATGACAGGGTGGAAGCACGTCTCCCGCCCTGTCATAGCAAACCTTGGTTTGCTTCGTTGAAGCGAGAGGAGGAAAACCTGCTCTCGCTTCAATAAAGCAAAGCAGGATTGCTTTTGGGCAAGGGGAGCTGCTAACATACAGCTCCCCTTGCCCAAAAGCAATGGCAGTTCCCACAGGAGGCGGGACTGTGGGGGTATTGGGGCTCCCCACGGTCCCCAACGAAGAGGCCAAGGCCCGGGGGATGGGGTCCCCGGGGCAAGAAGTAGACAAGGGAAGGGGGACCATGCGCCCCGCTTCCTAATGATTAATAAAAACATTCAAGAATTGGGCATACCCCGGGGGATGGGGCCTCGGGGCAAATATCAATAAATGGAAGTGGACCTTTTTTTTAGAAAAGTTTGGAGTGGCGATCCTAGCGCGGCGCTCAGCACAGCCCCCTAGTGTGAACGCGCTGGGTGCGGAGCTCTCATCGCGACACCCCTAGTGTGAACGCGCTGGGTGCGGTGCTCTCAGCGCGGCCCCCTAGTGTGAACACACTGGGTGCGCGGCTCTCAGCACAGCACCCGAGTAATTCACAGGTCTATAAAAGACCATTTACCTTTAAATGAGGCTTTGTTGTGTTTTTATCCCTTCTTAGAACCCCTGCATCTCCACTTTGCCTATGACTGGAAGAATTAGCCCCCCCTTAAATTTTTATCAGCCTCCCCTGAAATTTGGCTCTAGTTGCGCCCCTGACTGGCGTACACCGGCTCTGCACATTCCGCTTACGCTTACAGAATTCCATAGCTTCTATCAGCCATATGTCAATGATCCAGCAGTGGGGCTAGGAATATCTTGCAGACAGAATTCTGGGCCTTTATTACCGGTACTCCACGGACCCAGCAGCTCACTTTAGGGGATCCAGTGGAAAGGAATCTGGGTATCCAACAGTCAGAATTCCTTGATCTAGAGATTAATGACCTGGGAGGGTATCCACTGAATGAGAATGCAGTATACTCCAATGAGAATGCCATGCTCCTGGACTCGGTTTTCCAGGCATACGTGCGTTATTCCCGCTAGCCAGTGGTCCAGATTTTAGTGGGTGGGAACCCAGGGTACTAGAGAAAAGGCTGTGGGATCCCGTTTAAAGAATGCGGGTGCCTCAGGAACCGGCGCAGTGCGTACTCACACTCTGATGCCATCATCGGCTCTCCCAAGGCTTGGTTTGCAATCCTGATGCTCCACCAGGTTTGCCACTGGTTGGCACCCAATTAGAGCCAAGCTGGTGCTCGGGGGTTAGGCTCTGCAAACATATGTACATATCCAATCACTCGGCCAATTCCCAAGCACTTATAAATTCACCATACACTCTCCTTGCAGTACTCTAATCATCCCGTCTCTACCCATGTACTCATAGAATGACCCAGACAAAGTTACGTAACCTAGGGCTTCTGCACTGCCAGAGGTAACATGGTTGCGTGTGCAGTCAACAGCACAATGTAATGTGTTAGGGCCCAGGGCCATCATGCATACATAATGAACACACGGACACAGTTAGATAGATAGTGGAACTGGCTACGGGCACGTGCACTCGGCCCCTTTTTATTACCAGCATCACATGTCCAGTGAGGTCTGTGCTAGATGCTTGTGGGGTGAGTATAGGCCAGCTCTCAGGGAATGGTTGGTGCTGGCAACAACTACAACAGTGATCATCGGATCACACACAGAGATTCAATCATAAAGGGTCCATGACTTGTGGTGCACTAAGGTAGGGGCACCAGATCTTAAATCACACACAAAAGATTGTTTTGTGAAGGGTCCATGACTTATGGTGCACTGAGGTAGGGGAACCAGAGATGAGCGTGCTCATGTGAAGAAATTGTTATTGTCCCTTCAGGATATTCCTGCTGCCTGAGGTGACATTGTTGCATCCGGTGTCTACAGCACGAAAGTCAATCATAAATGGTCCATGAGTTGTGATGCACAGAGTTAGTAGCACCTGAAGAGCTCAGCGTGTGCGCAGCCAGCGATGATGGCGTGTCCTTGCAGGACAGGATTGGATTGGATATGTGTGAAACCTGCTGACCGTAGTGTAGGCCGGAGGCAGCGGTCAGCAAGGGCACACAACCAAGTGGTGTTGACTTGTGGTGCACTAAGTTAGTGGCAACAGTGACGCTCAGTGTGTGCGCAGCCAGTAATGATACGTGGTTCGGGCAGGCCGCACTGGGAGCAATGTCTTTTGCCTAATGAATTCTGCCTCAATAAGGCCACGTGGCGGTGACTTGTGGTGTACTGAGTTAGTGGCATTAGAAGCATTCAGCCTGTGCGCAGCCAGCAATGATGTGTGGTGTGGGTGGGCCGCACTGGGAGCAATGTTTGTTGCCTACTGGACTGTGTCATCTGTAATCGCAACTCGATCTGAATTGTAAGCCCTGCTGTCCGCAGTATAGATGGAAGGCAGTAGTCAGCACAGACATCGAGGAATGCTTTTTGTCACTTCGTCTTGACAAAATCCGAGGATATAGAGTACAATTCTCTCTGCAATTAATAAATCAAGACTGAATTCAAATTGTGAGCCCTGCTGACCGCAGTGTAGGGATATAGAACAAAAGATGAAATATGTATGGAATACATTGTCGAAATATGTAGGTTTCAGGGATGTTACAGTTAGTTGCCTACTGGACTCTGAAATTAATTAATCAAGACTGAATTTTAATTGTGAGCCCTGCTGACCGCAGTGTAGGCTGTAGGCAGCAGTCAGCAAGGGTCCACAGGCACGTGGCATTGAGTTGAGCTGCACAGTTAGTGGCACCTGAAGCACTCAGCGTGTGCACAGCCAGCGATGATACGTGGTCCGGCCGGGCCGCACTGGGAGCAATGTATGTTGCCTACTGGACTCTGCAATTAACGAATCAAGACTCATTTTTAATTGTGAGTCCTGAAGACCGCAGTGTAGGCCGGAGGCAGAGGTCAGCAAGGTCCCACAGTCACGTGGCATTGACTTGAGCTGCACAGGGTTAGTGGTACCTGAAGCACTCAGCGTGTGCGGAGCCACCGATGATGCGTGGTCCGGGCAAGCCACAGTGGTAGCAATGTCTGTTGCCTACTGTATTTGTATTTGTATGTGGATTTGTAGAGCGCGGCTGTTGCCCGGGGGCGTCCAAGCGCTAGGAACCAACAGAGGTGATTGGCGGTAGCAGGAAAAAAAACTAGCAGAAAATTACTGTGGGGAGTTGAAGAGGACTGTCTTGAGCTGTTTCCGGAATGAGGAGAGATTGGGGTTGGCTCTCAGATGAAGGGGAAGGGCGTTCCACAACTTGGAGGCATTATGGGTGAAGGTCCTACCGCCTGATCTGGCCTTTTTTATTCTAGGTGCGGTAGCCATGAAGGCCTGGTTTGAGCGGAGGTTTCTGCTTGGTTGGTAATGGGAGACTAGGTCACGGGTGATCAGGGGACCTGTATCCCAGAAAGCCTGGTGAGCGATACACATGGCTTTGAAGTGGATTCTTTGGCATACTGACAACCAGTGTAGGCTAATCAAGCCAGCTTTAACTGATTGTCGACGTGGGAGCTGAAGCAGTGTGCGGGCTGCACAGTTCTGCACTGTCTGAAGTCTCCGCAGTGTATAATCTGGAGCAGCGAGGTAGAGGACGTTGTTAAAGTCCAGGCGGGACTGGATCAGACCCTGGATGACTACCTGCTTAGCCTCCATGGGTAAAAGATGAAGAACTTTCTTTAGCATCCTATGAAGGCCGAAGCAGGTAGCCGAGAGTTTGGTGGCTTGGATGTCAAATGAAAGGGATCTGTCCAGCCACACCCCAAGGCTCTTGATGTTATCCTTAGGTGTTGGGGGGATGCCCAGGCAGGGTGGCCACAGAGAGTTGAAGGAACTAGGATCAACGGGGCCCAGAAGCATCAGCTCCTCAACGGGGCCCAGAAGCATCAGCTCCTCAACATGGCCCAGAAGCATCAGCTCCTCAACTGGAGTCATGGGTCATCTGCAATCGCGACTCTATCTGAATTGTGAGGCCTGTTGTCTGCAGTGTACATCGAAGTCAGTAGTCTGTACAGAACATAACTCTGCGGTTCTGTGCCTCTGGGTTTGCAGGGGGCCTGTGCCGAGGAGGCTGGTGGTCACGGCAGCGGCCTCGTGGCAGGGTGAGGTCCAGCGCTCTGGCAGACGCATTGGCATTCCCAGAAGTGAACCATGCCTAGAGCCCCGGCCTATTTATTCACACTCCTACGATGGAGTGGCATACGTTGAACCAGCCCACTCTGCTTCCGCTTACATGGGGGGTTGACACAGCTACATGACTGAGATTTTTGCCACTGCCTGAGGTAACATGGTTGCGTCCACTGTCCACAACATTACAAGTACCAGCAGTATATGTACACTTGGACAGGTCTGTGCTCTGCATAGTGAGGTCTGTCCAGCACATCACTGCTACACTTGCCATTGTGTGCATTGTTAATGATGGGTGACTTGCCTCCTTCACACATACTTGGTTGCCACGTCTCCCAACATTAAGCTATTGCGTGGCTGAGGGGCCATGATGGTGGTAGTAAGGGGGTGGTCCAGGGGGGAGGTCCTGGGGGTGGTGGTGGTGGGTGCTGAGGCCTTCTTGGGTGTCGGAGCTGCATGATCAGTAGCTCTATGACATGTGTTGGTCTTCAGATGTGGCTGGGGGGATGGGTTACCTTTTACACTGTAGGTAGTCGTCCTGCTTTACACCAATAAAAGATAGATGTTAAATTCTTACTGCTAACACAGTTTATCGCCTGTTTTTCGATCGCATTGCCGATTTTGCTGGTCGTTGAAAATATCAGGAAGTGGTGTTTTTGGCTTTTTTTGCATGAGAATGCCTACTCTGCATATCATTAGCGTTAGTTGTTGCTCTCATTGGCTTGGTTTTTTGCGGAAGCTATCGCTGGATAACTGGCTATATCGGCAGTTTTCCCTAGGTTGGGAATGGGATGATTATTCTTTCGCTGCCCTAAAGTGCCGATAACTCAGCGATAAGTCCTTGAGAATACTCCCCATCGTTTTTTTGGTTTTTTTTGGTGCCGGCATTCGTGTACCCAGCGCTTTTTAATAAAACAATAGTAATCATTTTTTGCCCTGGGGATTTTTGTGGGATCCCCTGAGCAGGCCTAGGGGTTCAGGGTGTTTGTACCCTGCCCACTTTTCTTGTTTTTTCATCTTTTTTCTTGTTTTTCACATGTAGCAACAACAAAGTCCTAATAAACACAAGGGCTCATTTAGGAGTCACCCTATAACCCAATAGAGGGACTTATCGTCGAGTTATCGGCACTTTAGCGCAGCAAAAGTGGTGAAAGAATTATCGCCCCATTCTCAAGTTGGTACACACTGCCCACAGGCTGATGGTACTAACACAGCAGACAATCAACATCCTTCCGCAAACAAAGCTGCTGGATGTGCTGCACCTGTTGGCCTCTGGTACCTTCCAACTAACAAACGCGAGATTCGGAGGAGTCTCACAGCCAGTCCTATTAAACGTCCTCACACGTCTTGGATGCATGTCCACAAAAGCAACGCAGAGCTCCTGTATCCGCACCCTATTTCGTAGTATTCCTGCACAACCAACCCCAACCCCAGACGTTGCTTGACGCCTCTGTGCTCCAGATCCAAGATTGTAGTCACTGAAATGGGGGTGTGAGGAACCAGAATTTGATCTGGGCCTAGTACACATGTAAGTTAGCATTAGTAATTAGCGTGGTGTAGCTATTATGCAGATATAAGGCTACGAACACTGATATACGGACACGCAAGACTGTTTTAGCACTCACCTACACTTTATTACACGTTATTCTAGCTGACACGTAAAATACAGTTTGACCCGACAAGTGCCATTTTGTGGCCTAGTCGCCTTTTGCATTTAGCATCAGCATGACCCTTTCCAATATTCATGCATGAGCTTCATTCCCCTGTGAAATAGTACAACTGTAGCAACCTGCTGTTTCTGCACGTTAGGCCTGTCAAGGTTATAGGTGGGGTGGTTTGGGCAAGCACATTCCCGGGGAGCGCTGTTCGGACTCTCTCGAAGTTAGCAGAAGGGAGTCACCCGCTCGACCTTGCTATAACGAGCTGAGCTATATCTGAGGGGTTTTGTGTTCCATATATGGTTTTTCCTCTGCACCAACCTGTACCAGCCTGTATTTTTCCATCTTAGGTAACAACTTTCAAATGTAACAGTATATATGTGATGCGCTAATAATGTGCCAGCAGTCTTCTTGGCGGACCTCGTGGGGTTAGGTCGCAAGAAGCTCCTCTGGCAGAGTTTGTTTATTTGTAATAAACGATTGGACCTTCTACACTGCCAACTGACTGATTATTGGTAATTGATATAAGGGCTATTTGTAAGTATGGCTCTATTTGGGTTTTGATTATTTTTCTGGTACTTCAGTTGGCGACTCCGCCGGGACTCCGCGTTGGGGTCGTCCCCCTGTAATCAGAAAAGCGGGACATTGGAAAGGGCGACCTTGACCGGGGGGGAAGGATCGGCTGAAGAATTGGGATCCGCTCCGCTCTCCCGATCAGGAGAGCTCGGCTGCTAGTGACCCCACGCCGGAGTCCTTCGGATGTAACCCGTGAATGGGCCACGTTTGTCCACAGGAATTGGCAGTGGAGAACGCCCAAACGGACCTCAGTGCACCAGGTGAGTGATTCGTCTTGTCTCATGTTGGATACCCTTTTGGATTTGGATTTGGTATTTGGAATTTGGGTGACTTTTGCTCACGGAGAACTCGAAAAGGGGGGTCTGACGGGGCAGTATTGAGACTGCACGGGCAGACGCTCCTGTTTTGGATGTTGGAAATAACTAGAGAATAAGACCAGACGCCTTGGTGTGACTTGTGGAAAAGTTTACACCCGACCGGACTGCTCTCGGAAACGCCGGCAGTTGAGATTGGGTAGCACTCGGACAGATCTGGAGCGGCGCTTGAGAAAGCGGGCTTAGCCAGAATAGTTCGGGAGGTGAAGCATGAATGCCGTCGGATGGTCTGTAGGTCGGTCCGTGGTTTAGAGGAACCTGTGTGGCTATCTCTAGGCAGTCTAAGGACAAGGCTGTTTGATTCCGTTTTTGGGTCTTCTTGAGATTTGGAAAGAGTTCTCCATAAGTGGGAGTCTACGGGCTCCACTTTTTGTTTGGAAATTACGTTTTGTTGTATTGTTTCATGTTACTGTAGAACTGTAGTCGTTTTACTTGTGTGAGAATATGAGAGTGGATTTGAGTACAGAACATGGCCATGTGTATGAGAGTGTTGTAAATAATACCTTTTCCTTTTCAGTTACCGGTCTCTGAAAATAGCGATGCCGTGCTTTAGCAAGTTATACTTTGGCTGTACTGGCCGAGGAGGTACGAGGTTGGACAAAAGCCAACCCGCCCCTCCGGAGGGAACTCCTAGCCATGATATGTACTGAAAGCATGGTATTGGACCCCTCTTATTTAATACATTATGGAATAAGTACACCAAAGACAATGTAGAACTCCAGTGGCCAAAGACAGGATCTTTTGATGAGAAAAAGATCCAGTATTTGCAGGAACGTCTGTTCGCTAAACGGAGCAGGCAAGCCATGTTTGACACCCTCAACAAATGGCAGAAAGAGGCGAAGCGGAGACGCATACGGTCCGAGAAATTAATGAAGATACAGCAAGGGCAGACTGTAACCCAGAAGGCCATTGCTCATGACAAGAATAAGACTGAACAGAACATCGAGTATGCAGACCGGCAGTTTAGGTTACAAGTAGATGGAAGTTATGTGGCTCGAAATGAGACGGAAGATGAGATAGAGGACTTGTTGAATGCACGACCCCCACCCCCGTATGCGCCTCAGTGTGTATATCCCGCTCTGCCTCTTCAGCCTGCTACAGCTCCCCCGGCCTCTGCCCCGAAAGCAAGCGTGTCTCTCACCCCCCCTAGGTACTAATGGTGCCACTGCTACCTCATCGAGAGACATGGCTACCCTTCTCCCGGGCGGACAGCCGCCCGCTGCGGCGTCCCGAGTGGTTTTAGCAGCCCCGAGTCCCATTTGGACCTCTCAATCAGCTAGCATGACGCCTGCAGATAGGGGGCGCACCCCTGTTAGAAGAGCATGGTCATATGAGAGCTAGACGATTATTCACCAGGGGATCAGTGGAGTATGGTGAGAAAGAAGCAGTGGCGGATCAGGCAGCTAAGTGGATGTGGAACAATATCTATACGGTAGCGGATTTGTGGAGTACAATAAAAGATCTCGAACCAGTTATGCAGCAACATGCATTATACCAAATGTCCTGCTTTATTATCGAGGCCTGGGAACTATGCTTCCGTGATGGGGCGGCACCCCAAATACTGTATAACATCCGAGATTGGGCTCATAAATTTAACATGGACCCAGAGGAGGTGTACAAGAATGTCGACACATTAGTGAAATATCGCGGCAGAATGTTTATAAAAAGTCCCAATTGGACTTCCCAGCACCCCATGAGAGAAGTACACCATATTTATCATCCTGAAATCCCCGAACTACGTGACAATGCTGACCAGGTCGTAAGAGCTAGGGTAGACGCCCGTTTTCAGGAACAATGGGTGTACACTCCATGGAAACGGAGCGAGGTTCTTGCCCTTAAATCGCAATTGCCCGACCCCCGTAAGAATCCCACCGCCTACTACATAGAGCTGACCGAAGCTGCAGCCTCGGCTGTGATGACGTTGGCAGACATCGAGTTGTTTTTCGGATTATTGGTACAGGGTTGACATATGGCGGCAAGTGCATGACTCCGCTCAGGCTGCCGAGCTAGGGGGGACTTGGATTGAGTTGAAAGACTGGGACCGAGACAGTAAACCTGGTGATAAGCCTAGGAATGAAATTACCACCTTACCAGCGAAAATTATAGCTTACATGCATACCCTGATTCCCCCACGGAAGGTTGACTGGGATAAATTGACAGCCTGTAGACAGAAGAAAGATGAGAGTGTTTCCGACTTCTTCACTCGGTTTGAGGGAGTTTTTATTGATTTTAGTGGACAGGATCTGGCAACGAAGGTGGGGTCCGGTTGTTCGTAAATAGGTTTGTAACCAATCTAGCCCCTGAAATTTCTACAAGATTACAGGCCGCCGAAAGTACCTGGACTACCTCTACCCCATCTGTGATACTGAGCATGGCCCAATATTATGAGCATAGGGCGAACGAGAGCAAGGATAAAGTGGAGAAGAAGGCTAAGGATCTTAAGACTCGAGTATTACTACAGCAAGTCATCCGAGGACAAGGAGGGGGAGAGGAGTTAGAGGGCCCGTATCCAGAGGGAAGGGGACAGGCCGAGGCACAGGCAGAGGCGCAGGCGCAGACACGGGCCAACCGTTAGGGTTACATCAGTGTGCGTATTGCAAACAGGAAGGACACTGGAAAGCTCAGTGCCCGTTACTACTCGCCCAGAACGGAGCGGTTCGGGGACGAGGCCGGAGTGGCCCGGACCGGAGTGATATGCACAGGGAAGAGGCGGCTCAAGGCAAGTCTGAACTGAACCATTTTGACAACACTCAGAGTAGACAATACTAAAATGAGGATTACTCATTTTGCGAGCAGGATATGTATGACCACCCATAGGACAGCTAGGGACAGAGTAGGGGCCAGGTGTCAATCCCAGTCAATCAGCAAGGACCCTGTGTGAAAGGGGAGTTAATGGGGACTTCTGAGAATGTTCTAATTGACACAGGAGCAATGAACAGTTCAGTTCAGTTGCTTGATCTTTGGTTCCAGGGGCGGCTCTGTCCGGGCACAATAATGTATCTGTGGGATTCTCCGGAGTCCCAGTGGTAAGCCCCATCTCTAAACCTCTCCCCTTCACAATCGGTCCTGCTACTATCGAATCACCGTTTTTGTTAACTTCCCATTGTGGAGAGAATTTGTTGGGTTTGGATATGTTAAAAAGGCTAAATGCGAAAATCTATTGCTCCCCAGACGTTTTTTTTACCATACAGCCCTACGCTGATGGTATGAAACAATGCTTTGCCAAAAATGAGGAAGGGTGCAAAATTGCCATGCATACCCCAGTATAAGATCTCACCGACGAGTGAGCGAGCCTTGCTCTCGATCATACAGGACTTAATTGATAAAGGGGTGGTTGAGGAAACAGCTGCCAATGTTTGTAACAGCCCGATCCTCCCGATTTTGAAGAATTCATCTGAATCAGGACCCCAGGGGAAGGTCGATGCATATCGCTTTGTGATTGACCTGCAAGAGGTCAATAAGGTTGTGGTGCCACAGTATCCGGTGGTGACTGACATTACCACTATACTTACCATGATCCCACCAACTGCTCGCTACTTTTCAGTCATCGACCTGAAGAATGCTTTCTTCAGTATCCCCATTCATCCTGACAGCAGGCAGATCTTCGGATTCTGGTTATCTGGCCGAAGCTTCAAATTTTGCCGCGCACCCCAAGGCTATACTGAAAGTCCAAGCATCTATAGTCAGGCCCTTAAGGCTCTGTTGAACGACTTAGTGTTGCCTGCCGGGAACGTGCTTTTACAGTACGTGGATGATTTGTTGATTGCATCCGACACTGAGGAAGGCTGTAAGGACGCCACGGTTAAATTGTTACACCATCTGGTGGCGAAGGGGAATAAAGTGTCCTTGTCCAAATTTCAATATTGTCAACAGGAAGTGACCTACCTAGATCATCTACTGTCGAAGGAGGGTAGGCGTTTGACTCCGGAACGCATTACTACTATCTCTAACATGTCTGTCCCTAGCACCCGCCGTGAAGTTTGTGCTTTTCTTGGCATCACCTCTTACTGTCGCCAATGGATACCTAATTTTTCTCTTTTTGCTAAACCTTTGTTGCAATTAACCACTAAAGATGTGCATGAACCTCTCCCTTGGACTGATGAATGTCAGCTCTCTTTTGACTCTTTGAAATCTGCTCTTTGTTCTGCACCCGTCTTGGGCACTCCTGACTACCGTAAACCTTTTGTACTCTACGTGCATGAGGTCGACGGTTGCTCGCTTTCAGTGTTAACTCAGACATTTGGAGGTAAACAGAGGCCTTGCGCGTACTTGTCGGCTACCTTGGATAACGTAGCCAGAGCACTTCCTAGCTGTCTGAGGGCCACAGCAGCTGTTGCGGTGGCCATTCGACAATCAGAAGGGCTCGTTCTAAATTCTAGTTTAACGGTGATGGTGCCACATGCTGTGGATGTATTGCTAAACAGAACTAAGACCCAGCATCTTACAAGTGCACGCCTCACTGGATATGAATTGACACTATTTGCTCCACATATTACGATTACGCGATGTGCCACATTAAATCCTGCCACATTGCTACCGCTCCCTTCGAATGAAAATGTAAATGATGTCCATGATTGCCTATTTCGGACCGAAGAAGAAACGAAGGGTAGGATTGACCTCACAGACATTCCTTTATCTGACCCCCAAGGGGAATTGTATGTGGATGGGTCTTGTTTCAAGTTAACAGATGGCACAACAACAGCTGCATATGCAATTACCACATTGAAAACAGTAGTTGAGACATCTCGAGTTCCCTATCGATCAGCTCAAGCTGCTGAACTAGTGGCATTATTACGAACTTGTGAATTAAGTGAAGGACTAGAGGTTAACATCTACACAGACAGCCAATACGCCTTTGGCGTGGCCCATAGCTTTGGGCGGCTGTGGAGGGAACGTGGTTTCCTCACTTCTCATGGTCAGAAAATAAAAAATGGCCCCCTGGTGTTACGATTGCTGGATGCCCTAACCTTGCCTAAAAAGCTAGCCATAGTGAAATGTAGTGCCCATAAGGCAGTGGTGGATGAAGTAGGTGAAGGGAATGCTTTTGCAGATCAGATTGCAAAGCAAACAGCGCAGTCCATGATGTCCATTATGTTTGTAACGTCTTCTGCTAGATGGGTGGAAGAGTCTGACCTGTTCGATAATACCATATAAAGTGTGAAAGAATTACAGAAGGAAGCTACCCCAGCTGAATTGGAGAGATGGGAGAAGGAAGTAGGAAGACTGGACGAGAATAACTGTTGGGTTGATTTAACGGACAAACAAAGATGGCTGCTGCCCAATGCTCTGGTACAAGCCGTTGTAACTATGGCTCATGGACCAGCCCATGTAGGAGCAAAAGGGATTTGTGCCTTGTTGGATCCGGTATGGAATAATCCTAACATACACAGGACGGCTGTTGTCTGGTACAATACTGTATGATTGGCCTGCAACATAACCCAGGGAAAGCAGAAAGTGTTTTGAGTGGCAGATTTGCACCCCCAACTCTACCGTTTGAAGTACTCCAGATGGATTATATCCACATGGAGCGCGTCAACAACCTAAAATATGTTTAAGTAGTGGTATGTGCCTTCAGTAAATGGGTTGAGGCCTACACAACTAAAGAGAACACTGCCCTGGCTACAGCAAAAGCCCTAATCAAGGAGTTTCTACCCAGATTCGGTTTGCCCAGTTTGATCTGGTCGGACAATGGGGGGCACTTCCATGGGGCTCTAGTTAAACATATCTGCAATGGCTTACAAATTAAAAAAAAATTCCATGCAGCCCGACATCCCCAGTCAGCAGGGCTGGTGGAGAAATATAATGGTATTTTAAAACTTAAAATGGCTAAGATACAAGAAAGTACTGGTTTAAAGTGGCCTGACACCCTACCCTTAGCTCTCGTGTCATTGAGAGTTACCCCTCATTCTCGTTCTGGTCTCTCCCCTTATGAGATCATCTTTGGGCGATCAGCTAACATATGGGGAGTGCCTAGGCCATGATCTTTTTCTGATGTTGAATATCCTATGTTGATCGATTACCTGTATACGTTGACTAAATACCTCCTTTCTATTCATCAGCAGGTAGCATCTGTACAGCAGCCTCCGCCAGAGGGCCCCGGACACCGATTGGAACCTGGCCAATGGGTACTGGTTAAGAAGTACGAACGAGATACTAGCTTGGCCCCGAGGTGGTCGGAGCCACACCAGACATTACTTGCAACGCGGACGGCGGTGAAGGTTGATGGGAGAAAGCACTGGATACATGTCTCCCACCTGAAGAAACTGCCACTTCCGCATCCCTATGATCAGATGCAATCTAGTGAGATATTGACCCACGAAACTGAGAAAGCCACTGCATTTGTCCCTTTTTCCGACGCCTGCGAAACAGAGAAAAGGCAAGAAGGAGTGACGGGATCGGGCAAACCGGTCTCAGCTGAATCCGCAAGTGCCCTTAATCCAGTTGTTGATATTTCTGCGAGCGGAGGCTCCAATGAAAGAAAGGTGCCTACTTTACTATTTTCTGATCAGGAAATTCCGGGTCATGTGCGATACAACCTACGGCCAAGAAAACATCATGGTGCCTCAGACAACACTGTTAGGAGGTAAAGAAAGACTTGAGTAGAAAGGGTTTGCTAGATTCCAAGTCTGAGGTGCTGAGCGGGACACTGGACTGAACGCGTTGAGAGCTGGAACTCTGGTTATTGTGCTCTGCTCAGAAAGAAAGACTTACACTTGAGAAACGGCCAGGTTGTGCATCGAGTTCTTTGATTCTTTTGAGATGAACGATAGGAGTCTGCCTGTGACACTCTGACGGACACAGGGAGAAGAACCCTCTGGTAGGACGGACTGCTGCGCCCGAGTTTAGTTTTGGACTTTTAGCTAGGAATGTACCCTTTTGGTCGTGTTGTGCTTGAAAAAGAACGTCCTATTGCACCGCGTTATTTGCCATTTTATGAGCCAATGTTTTCCACTTGGACCATGCGTGTAAAAATAGCCTTTGTGTTAGTGATAACTGTGATATTAGCCATCTTTATGAGTGTTTTTATATATCTAGAATACAAGTACCCCATGCAAGCTATGATGCCCTCTACTACTGCCCTGCCTGAACATTTGATGCTCACCTTAGCCCCACATAAACAGAGACACCGCCAGACCTATGCCAATAATGTGTTTGTAGAAATGCTCCAACAAACTCACAGTACCACTAATATGACCGATTGCTGGGTTTGTGGGCTCTTACCATCAGTGATGCATAAACACGACTTGTTCCTCTCTCTGCCTTTGTCCTCCTTGGGAAGCTGGGAAGCTTGGTTTCAAATGTTCTCTGCCATGTATAATCATTATGTAGAAAATCCCAAGCAATACACTGAGAAGGACTACAATATGATCCTAGCATACATTGAGACACATCAGGGATTTGACCCAGCTGGAAACGGGGGAGAGGGATCACTGGACCCCGATGCTTGCATGAATTTGTATACTGCTAATGAGAACAGTACCTGGCTGCAGGACGAACTCTATGACTTTGCCAATTTCAATCATTCTCAGTATTTTCAGCATTTTGTTGCCAGAAATGTCACTAGCGAGCGTACCATGCCTGTCCCTATTTTGAATACCACCTCCGATTTCTGTGTCCAGGGTATAGGACATGTACAGGTTGGAAACAGCATTTGCAATTATACTTACAGAATGAAGATTTTCAGTAGCCCTCCATTGTTGATACCACCAAATGTGTATTTCGTTTGTGGGGAGAATGGTTACACCTGGTTACCCCGAGGGTGGGCGGGGCAGTGTTACTTGTCCTTCCTGTACCCCCCAGTGTATATAGCACCATCAGACTATCATAAAACACACCAGCTCTATAGTACAAAACCAGTTTCCACTAGACAGCGGAGGCAGCTTGACATGACAGAAGTTGATAAGACTGACACCTCCATGCAACAGTTCACAGACTTCACAAAAGGATTGGTCCCTTTCTGGGGGCCGATATTTAATAGTAGAGAGATAAGACATTTGTCCAGGATAGTAGAAAATGTAATTAATATCACCACAGATATCATGACTAATATCACCGTAGAGCTTCAGGCCACGAGACTCGTTTCGCTCCAGAACCGGATGGTTCTTGACGTCATCCTGGCTGATAGGGGAGGAGCCTGTCGAGTGATCGGCAGTTCCTGCTGTGTTTACATCCCAGACTCCTCCCCCACGGCCCATCTGGCTATCCAGAGACTACATCGCATTGCAGCAGAAATGCACACTGAAAATGGGTCTTGGTCCCTTTCTGGTTGGTTCTGGGGATTATTGTCTACATGGGGTGGAAATTACTGATGATAGTTGCTGGATCAGCCGGTATCCTATTCACCTGCTGCCTCTGTATGCAATGTGGGCTGGCTTGTTGTTCCTACTGTGCTACGAGAATGACAGCCATGTTCACTCCCTCTTCTGTCCCCACTAAGACCCAGATGCTCCAACAGGAGATTCGTGAGCTTATGGCCATTGACGAGGAAGTCTTCCAGGAGTAGTACTTCCTATTAATTAGCTTCATCACGCTCAAAAGGAGGGTTTGAGGAACCAGAATTCGATCTGGGCCTAGTACACATGTAAGTTAGCATTAGTAATTAGCGTGGTGTAGCTATTATGCAGATATAAGGCTACGAACACTGATATACGGACACGCAAGACTGTTTTAGCACTCACCTATTACACGTTATTCTAGCTGACACGTAAAATACAGTTTGACCCGACAAGTGCCATTTTGTGGCCTAGTCGCCTTTTGCATTCAGCATCAGCATGACCCTTTCCAATATTCATGCATGAGCTTCATTCCCCTGTGAAATAATACAACTGTAGCAACCTGCTGTTTCTGCACGTTAGGCCTGTCAAGGTTGTAGGTGGGGGTGGTTTGGGCAAGCACATTCACGGGGAGCGCTGTTCGGACTCTCTCGAAGTTAGCAGAAGGGAGTCACCCGCTCGACCTTGCGATAACGAGCTGAGCTATATCTGAGGGGTTTTGTGTTCCATATATGGTCTTTCATTTGCACCAACCTGTACCAGCCTGTATTTTTCCATCTTAGGTAACAACTTCGAAATGTAACAGTATATATGTGATGCGCTAACAATATGCCAGCAGTCTTCTTGGCGGACCTCGTGGGGTTAGGTCGCAAGGAGCTCCTCTGGCGGAGTTTGTTTATTTGTAATAAACGATTGGACCTTCTACACTGCCAACTGACTGATTATTGGTAATTGATATATGGGCTATTTGTAAGTATGGCTCTATTTGGGTTGTGATTATTTTTCTGGTACTTCAGGTGCTCCAGGTCATGAAGTCTACTAGTCAACAGTAGTGGAAAAACAGTACTTTTTTAGAAAAACATAAATTAACAACACAAAAACATCAAACAACGAGTGACATTGCCAACGGGGAACATCAACTTGTGGATCGAAACAACTGTAGATCGTCCTGGAAATCCCCAAACTCCGTATTCAGAAACCTGTTGGATAAATGTAGACAATGGTCAAGCGTTAGTATGGTCACAAATGTAATATGGTACAATGTATTGCACTTGGACAAACCGGAATGCTTACAGGTATGATCAATCCTGCACAATATGACCGTAACAGAATTTCGTGTGGCTGTAGCCTTCGTAGGAAAGAAAAGGACGAACTGCTGTTACGGTCTCATTATGCAGGATTTATCACACCTGTAAGCATCACGGTTCTTTTCAACTTGATACACCTGTATTTTCACTTCGCCCACACTGAGCAGGAACAGCTGGAGACCAAGAAAGGGAACCACACCATAGCAGGCTTCCTGCACGTGTTGGGGGCAATTGACTGTGCACATGTACTACTTGTGCCCCCTGCAGACACTGCACACAATCACCGCAACAAAAAGCACATGCATTCCAACAATGCGCAGGCAAAACTAGACCACCGGGGTCTGTACACTAATGTCGTCGCAAACTTCTCAGGCAGTGTGCACGATTCCTACATCTTTTGCAAGCATCCCAGCCCTGGTCCCCAGTCCAGTCTGCCGCCCAGCGATGACTGCCCGACCCTGTGCACCCAGACCTCAATGCTCACCTGCCGCAACCGGCGTGTCTCCAAGAGGGCCCACCACGTGCCGTAGCAACTTCCTCAGCCATAGCTGGATTCCGCAGCACAGTCCCCCAGCGTATCCTGCTGCATCGCGCCGAGGAGTCATGTCTTTACAGCCAGCTGCCTTTGGGGTACATGCGGTCCAGCCGAGCTAACAATTCAAATCGGGTCTTGATTGCCAGGATGGTGTATCGAGGCCTACGCATCATCGCAGGCTGCACACCCACTCAGCTCTGGTGGCACTAACTCAGTGCAGCTCATGTCATCGCCACGTGGCAGGTGGCCAGTGTCCGGCAAAGTGCTTCGACTACCACCAACTCTGTGCACCTCAAGTCATCGTCACGTTGCAGGAGGCCCGTGTCAGCCGAAGTGTCTCAGCTGCCACCAACATAATAGGTACACGGATACACCCAGATAGAGAGTGAAAATGGCGACAAGCACGTGCGCCCCGCCCTTTTTATTGGCAGGGTCACATGTCCTGTGATGCCTGTGCTGCATGGGTGTGGTGTGGGTATAAACCACCATCACAATGGGGGTATTCTTTAACCCCCAAAACCAGTGGCACAGCCTGTATTGCATTTGCAAATGTTCATTTTCCTTTTTACGGTTTACTCATATTCACTTTTTCAATTCCATGTTTAATTCGCTATTCCCCTTTGGTTGATTCATCCTCATGCAAGTATCTGCAATTTCCCAAAATTTCTCATGTTAAAGTAGGCCATCCGAACCTCTTCTTCAATAACACGTACAAAAGCAATTTTCATCACAAGCAGTTTTATTCGTATCCAATGCATTTCAAGCCTCGAGGGCCCTTCATCAGGGATAACTGAAATTCACAACGAGATGTACATTAAAATCTTTAAAAAGTGCAATTTGATTATATTCTATAAGCGTGCTGAATTCCACCTCGTAAATATAAACACCTTTAACCATAATTCAATAACTACAATTTTATAAACAATTTTATGAACAAATATTCACCAGACTGCAACAGTTTATTCATGATTTATAAGCATTTCACCTCTACGTTTGAACAAACCTCCCAAATCCAGTACCTCTCTCTCATGTTTAACCTCAAACTATGCCGCCTTATTTGTTCCATGAACCGGCGGTATAATCCTCCCGGTCTCATCCACATACCTCACCTTGTGTACCAACCCTTTATTTTAACTTCCCTGGTGTGCCTTCCCTTCATGCATTATACTCCCCACTTCCTTCCTTCTTCATCCCCCGTTCCTTGCCTCCCTACTCCTCGTTCATTACGTCTTCTTTCTAAATACTTGCTTCTGTCCCCCCTCCCTACTCTCCAGATCAACCCTCTGTGAACCACACCTAAGCTGTTGTTAAATAGTCCGCTTCTTCTTTATAACCCACTCGTACCTGCTGTTTGAAAAACTCGTCCTCCTCACATCGTATACCGGAAGTTTAACTAGGCGTTTTTCCTACCTCGATTTAAATGGAAGCTCTACTCCTCCCCTTGCTATCACGTGGTGTTACCTGTACCAACGGTGATCACCTAATCTTTCTACAACACTTCAAGTCCCATGGTACATTGCACCTGTTTACTCTTAACTGTTGCCGTGTAAATTAATAAGTGTTCATTACTTGTTTAAAACGCAACCAATGCATCTTTTCCATACCGTTTACAGAAATCTAAAAATAATGAGCTTAATAAAACATGTTCGTTAGGTGTCCAAAAATCATTTCTGTGGTTTCAGTGTTCATAGACTCTCGTAAACTAACATGAATCTTGCTTGATGAAAACAACGATGTTCCGCCTTGCATGGGATGATGGCACAATTGCGCAGAGTTCTTGGTTAATCATGTTCTCACAATGTGGGTGCTAACCCGGTAGGGCAAAACCATCAATAACATCACATATAAATCGGGTTGCACTCCTTTTTTAAATTGTTGTAGTTTCACATATTTTTAAAGTTTCTCCTCTGTGCGTGCACACTGGTGACGTGCCTAGCCCCAACTGCACGTTATTACTAAACACCATCACAATGGGGGTATTCTTTAACCCCCAAAACCAGTGGCACAGCCTGTATTGCATTTGCAAATGTTCAATTTCCTTTTTACGGTTTACTCATATTCACTTTTTCAATTCCATGTTTAATTCGCTATTCCCCTTTGTTCATAAAATTGTTTATAAAATTGTAGTTATTGAATTATGGTTAAAGGTGTTTATATTTACGAGGTGGAATTCAGCACGCTTATAGAATATAATCAAATTGCACTTTTTAAAGATTTTAATGTACATCTCGTTGTGAATTTCAGTTATCCCTGATGAAGGGCCCTCGAGGCTTGAAATGCATTGGATACGAATAAAACTGCTTGTGATGAAAATTGCTTTTGTACGTGTTATTGAAGAAGAGGTTCGGATGGCCTACTTTAACATGAGAAATTTTGGGAAATTGCAGATACTTGCATGAGGATGAATCAACCAAAGGGGAATAGCGAATTAAACATGGAATTGAAAAAGTGAATATGAGTAAACCGTAAAAAGGAAAATGAACATTTGCAAATGCAATACAGGCTGTGCCACTGGTTTTGGGGGTTAAAGAATACCCCCATTGTGATGGTGTTTAGTAATAACGTGCAGTTGGGGCTAGGCACGTCACCAGTGTGCACGCACAGAGGAGAAACTTTAAAAATATGTGAAACTACAACAATTTTAAAAAAGGAGTGCAACCCGATTTATATGTGATGTTATTGATGGTTTTGCCCTACCGGGTTAGCACCCACATTGTAAGAACATGATTAACCAAGAACTCTGCGCAATTGTGCCATCATCCCATGCAAGGCGGAACATCGTTGTTTTCATCAAGCAAGATTCATGTTAGTTTACGAGAGTCTATGAACACTGAAACCACAGAAATGATTTTTGGACACCTAACGAACATGTTTTATTAAGCTCATTATTTTTAGATTTCTGTAAACGGTATGGAAAAGATGCATTGGTTGCGTTTTAAACAAGTAATGAACACTTATTAATTTACACGGCAACAGTTAAGAGTAAACAGGTGCAATGTACCATGGGACTTGAAGTGTTGTAGAAAGATTAGGTGATCACCGTTGGTACAGGTAACACCACGTGATAGCAAGGGGAGGAGTAGAGCTTCCATTTAAATCGAGGTAGGAAAAACGCCTAGTTAAACTTCCGGTATACGATGTGAGGAGGACGAGTTTTTCAAACAGCAGGTACGAGTGGGTTATAAAGAAGAAGCGGACTATTTAACAACAGCTTAGGTGTGGTTCACAGAGGGTTGATCTGGAGAGTAGGGAGGGGGGACAGAAGCAAGTATTTAGAAAGAAGACGTAATGAACGAGGAGTAGGGAGGCAAGGAACGGGGGATGAAGAAGGAAGGAAGTGGGGAGTATAATGCATGAAGGGAAGGCACACCAGGGAAGTTAAAATAAAGGGTTGGTACACAAGGTGAGGTATGTGGATGAGACCGGGAGGATTATACCGCCGGTTCATGGAACAAATAAGGCGGCATAGTTTGAGGTTAAACATGAGAGAGAGGTACTGGATTTGGGAGGTTTGATCAAACGTAGAGGTGAAATGCTTATAAATCATGAATAAACTGTTGCAGTCTGGTGAATATTTGTTCATAAAATTGTTTATAAAATTGTAGTTATTGAATTATGGTTAAAGGTGTTTATATTTACGAGGTGGAATTCAGCACGCTTATAGAATATAATCAAATTGCACTTTTTAAAGATTTTAATGTACATCTCGTTGTGAATTTCAGTTATCCCTGATGAAGGGCCCTCGAGGCTTGAAATGCATTGGATACGAATAAAACTGCTTGTGATGAAAATTGCTTTTGTACGTGTTATTGAAGAAGAGGTTCGGATGGCCTACTTTAACATGAGAAATTTTGGGAAATTGCAGATACTTGCATGAGGATGAATCAACCAAAGGGGAATAGCGAATTAAACATGGAATTGAAAAAGTGAATATGAGTAAACCGTAAAAAGGAAAATGAACATTTGCAAATGCAATACAGGCTGTGCCACTGGTTTTGGGGGTTAAAGAATACCCCCATTGTGATGGTGTTTAGTAATAACGTGCAGTTGGGGCTAGGCACGTCACCAGTGTGCACGCACAGAGGAGAAACTTTAAAAATATGTGAAACTACAACAATTTAAAAAAGGAGTGCAACCCGATTTATATGTGGGTATAAACCAGCCATGAGGGAGTGGTTGTGGCATGCTGACAACTAGACCTGTGATCAGCAGATCACTACAGGGAAGACCTGGGACATGTAGCGTTGTAGTTCTCTCCCTGTAAGCGTAAGCGGAGTGGGCTGGCTGAAACGCGCATCCTTCACGACTTTACCAATATGGCGGTTTGAATCCGCACACCCACTGAGATAGGTACAGGATGGGTGCGCGACTTCACTTTTTTCTCCCAAAAAATAAATTTATATATATTAATATTTAAAAAAACAGAAGACATATTATTTTAATAACGAACAAAAAAAATTGCAAAAACTATTGTTAGGATATTAAAGTTGCAAAGTATCACTAACATTTTTTTTAAAATTAATGAAAAAACCATAGGTTTAATAAACATTATAATTCGAAATTAGCATTTAAAAAATCTTTGAGATTCACTTACTAAAAAAACATATGTTTCAGGCATGTTATAGTTAGAAATTAGCATTTAAAAAACCTTAGAAATTCACTGAAAAAAACAAAGGTTTCACGGACGTTATAGTTAGTTGGACATTTCTCTTGAACAAAACCATAGAAATTCCCCTGTATAGTTAGTTCAGCTAACTATAACTCGCGCCCCTGCAATGCACTGCTGATGACGTCACATATTACATCATTCATGACATGGTCAGTGACATCACTGTTGAGATCACTGATGACATCCCAAATGACATCACCGATGACATCTTCCACATGAAAATCGGATCCACCTCCTCACACTCTAATATAACCTTTGATAAACCCACTGTAAAATACAGACTACCATTTTAGAAACCATCGGCGCACCAATACCAGTTACTACATACGTACTCACTGATTCCTAGGTCTACACACACATCCACTCATTCACCCACACAATCACTCATACATGTTGTCACTAATCAATACAACACTATCATAAGCACTAATACACCTATACAGACACTCACACACCACCACTTATCCAGAGTTACTCACACACCTAGTCACTTATGCAAAGAATCAATCACACTTCAAATTACTGACCTATACAGTTATACACACACCACATCACTTATTCAAACAGAAACAAACACATACTTACTCTCTTCTACAATCACTGATACAAGTACACACTCATCCAGACAGCCACAATCACTGGCTCTTACGTGTAGTCATTTATATACTTCAACTTTCACACACACACACTGCCTTTTACATATGTAGTTAATTGGAGATGTACCATTGAGACATCCATTCACTCACGAACACACCCATACACACATTCATCTACCCATACAGCTGTTTCCACATGCACTCTTGAACCCATACACACAGTGAATCAACCACTCAAACATCTATGCACAGACTCGCACACCTTCCACCCACCCACACACCCAGGCACCCATACAAACACTCAGGCAACCAATCAATAACCCATATAGACATTCATGTAGCTACTGACCAACCCATGCAGCAGCTTATACCACAACACACAGACTGATACAGACATTCCCACAGTTTAGTCACTAACCCATGCATTCAGTAAGACACATATAATCACTCACTTAAACAGTCAGTTACGCACCTATTAAATCCTCCATCCAGACACTTATACACCCACTCATTCTTCAATACACCTTGGCATGTATATAATACATATTTCCACTTTAAAGAAAAATACAGTCACTGGATGATGTCATCAGTGATGTCATTTGGGATGTCATCAGTTAGCTGAACTAACTATACAGGGGAATTTGTATGGTTTTGTACCAGAGAAATGTCCAACTAACTATAACATCTCTGAAACCTATGGTTTTCAGTTAATGGATGAAGAAAATATTCACTGAAAAAAATAAAGGTTACAGAGACGTTATAGTTAGGCTCAGGTTTCACTTATGCAAAACCAGAGACATTCAGCAGTTGTAGTTAGCTGAGCTAACTATATAACTCACGCCCTCGCAATGCACTGCTTATGACCTCACATATTACATCACTCATGACATGGTCAGTGACATCACTGATGGCATCATCCAGTGACTGTGGGTGTTTTTTTAAAAGTTTACGATTGTTAAATATATATATAGCATGGTTTATTGAAGAATCAGAGGGTGTATGAGTGCCTCTATGGATGATTCAGTAGGTGTGTGACTGACTGTATATGTGAGTGATTAGGTGTCTCAGTGAATGTATGGGTGAGTGACTAGGTTGTGTGAATGTCTGTATCAGTCTGTCAGCTGGTGTCTAAGTGGCTATATAGGTTGGCGAGTGGGTAAGTAAGTGGTTGTATCGGTGATTGATTGGTTGTCTGAGTACCTGTATGAGTGTATGAGTATCTGTGTGGGTGGGTGAGAGGGAGTGTGACTGCCTGCATGTATGAGTGCCTGGATGAGTCAGTGGTTATATGGGTTAATGAGTGCATCTCTGAGGGGCTGTATCGGTGACTGAGTGTTCGTATATGGCTGTGTGTGTGAGTGAATGGATGTGTCAGAGGTGTATGGGTGAGTAACTGCATGTGTGAGAGGCAGTATGTGTGAGTGTTGGAGTATATGAATGTCTGTATATGTAACTGATTGATTGTGAGAGTAGCTGTATAGGTTAGTGTGTGCTTGTGTCAGTGACTGTATAAGTGAGTGAGTATGTGTTGGTATATGCATGAATAAGCAAGGGGTATGTATATAACTATAAGGTGATTAAGTGGCTGTGTGATTCACCCTCTGGGTGAGTGAGTAGGTGTGTGAGTAGCTCTATGGGTGACTGACAGTGTGTGAGTGGCTGTATGGGTATATGAGTAGATATATCAGTATTAGTGAGTGAGTTGGTGTATGTGTGGCTGTATGGGTAACTGAGTGGATGTGTGTATAGACCTATGAATCAGTGACTGGGTTTGTAGGTACTGGTATGGGTATATCAATGTTTTTGAGAATGGTAGTGTGGAAGTTGAAGTGGGTGTATGAACGGTTATATTGGGGTATGAGTGGGTGCATCAGATATTCTGTAGATCATGTCATCATTGATGTCATTTGAGATGCCATCAGTGATGTCCCTGACCATGTCATAAGAGATGTAATATGTGAGGTCATAAGCAGTGCATTGCGGGGGCGCGAGTTATAGTTATCACAGCTAACTATAACTGCGAATTCCTCTAGCTTTGTACAAGTGAAACCTGAACCTAACTTAGGGGGTCATTAGGATCGCGGTTTTTCCGCATCCTCGGGGCCGGCGGAAGGCACCGGCGGCCCAGAGGATGCGGAAAAACCTCAGCGGACTGACCAAAGACCCACCGCCACATTAGGATGGCTGGTGGGTCCTGGTTTCCGTCCGCAGCTTTTCCGCCGCGGCTGGCTTACAACCGCGGCGGAAAAGCTCTAATATGGTGATGGTGTCTGTCAGACACCGTCCACCATATTAGGATGGCCTGTAAAGTATGCTTTTCCGCGGCGGGTTTTCCGCCGTGGAAAAACATACGGAACTTCACTGCGGGGGCCCGTTGCGGGCCCCCTAGGTGAAGGGGGGGTGGGGGGTGCACATGGGGGGTACCTATGGTACCCCCCTGCATTTGCATGCAGAAAGCGGCAGGCACCGCGCGGTGCCTGCCTCTTACTGCATGCAAATGCAACACATGCATTTTTAACATTGCGGCGGGTGCAGCTTGAAGCTCCACCCGCCGCAATGTTAAAAATAGAGGATGTGACCACAACCCTTGCGGTCACATCCTAATTGCACAGGAGGGAACTCCACATGCCATGCGGAGGTTCCCTCCTGCTCTTGGGTCGCGGACGGACGCAAGTCCGTCCGCGATCCTAATCGACCCCTATGTCTTTTCTGTAACTTTGTATTTTTCTGTGAATGTCTACGTTTTAAAAAATTCTATTTATAATTATAATGTTCCTGTAACCTTTGTTTTTTCAGTGAATTTCTAAGGTTTCATAAATGCTAATTCCTAACTATAACATCCCTGTAATCTTTGGTTTTTTCAATCAATATCTATTTTACTTGATTAGTAGTCATGTTTGCAAAGTGGTGGAGAAAGGGGGCTGGGCCTCCGACCAGCACTCAGGAATCCTGATGTATAGGCCTTACAGGAGGTACCAGGAGGGCTTCTTGGTCACCAAGATTGCTCAGGAGTAAAGTGGACTTTATCGCCCAACTAGCCGTGCACCACGAGGCGTATTTACAGAGTTATGGAGAACGGGGGGGTGACCTCTGAAGACCATGCAACAATCCCTCTGTGTGAGGCTTATTGGAAATAACAGATGGGTGTCATGCCCCGAGATTTTCAACGTACTGCCCCTTTAAGATTCCCAACTATAAATCTTCACGGAATCCAGGGAGCGACGCTTTACGTTCTTGCGTCAAGCTCCGTTACTCCCAGTTCAGTCTTGTTCCTAGCTCCTGACTTCTGTTCTCGTCAGTCCATCTGTTTTCAGAGCGGATTCTGCTGTTCTTCGCATTAGTCCTTTTTACTCTTGGCTTTCACGCAGAAGCTCCCGGTGCCATATCGCGCCTCCTTCCATTGCTCCGCCCGTCGGCCAGGATTGGTTCTCCGCTGACCGGCCGGGCGCTCTTGTCCCTTCACCCGCTCCTGTCCTCTGCTCCGCCCGACGGCCGGGATTGTTTCTCCGCCGTCCGGCCGGGCGTTACCTTCCTGCCCTCTCCCTTACAGTCCTCTGCTCCGCCCGACGGCCGGGATTGATTCTCCGCCGTCCGGCCGGGCACTGTTTTGTCTCTGCACTCGCTCCTGTCCTCTGCTCCGCCTGACGGCCGGGATTGGTTCTCCGCCGTCCGGCCGGGTGGTGTGTGTTTTCCCCTTCCTTTTTAGGTATTTAGGTTTATTTTTCATTTGTGTTTTTTGCACACCTCCTTTGGCTGGGCTTGAACTCCACCTTTACGTTAAGCCCATTTATTTGTCCCTTTCCACTTGGCTGTCTGTCAGCTGGCTCCTTCGACATCCATTTCCGGTGCCAACATTCACTGTGTTTGGGGATACTTGTGTGGACTCCAATCGAGGTGCGGGTTTTCCAGATACTTCACATAGAAGAATTACGGTAACAGCGCTGTGCGCTGCCTACTTGATTATCTAACCGCATTTGATAAGTATAGTGTTCTAATTTATGTGTTTCATATTATTGATGTTAGGACACAGTATTGGAGTTGGCATTGGAATACTGTCAAGTGTATTTTTTGATTACCACATCCATCGGACAGTCTTGTGCATCGCTCCAAGTAAGAACATTGTGTTTAGGTGCATACCTCACAAGTGTTTACTTGTAGGAGAGTTGTCAATAATTTTGTTCTATCAATCTAATTATAGTTCAAGAAGATTTCCCACACCTCCTATACCTCTGTTCTGGGGCTTAGACAAAACATTGATGGTATGTACTATTGATACAGAGAAAACATAGAGACACATGAGTATAAGACGCTGTTGTTCCATAACGTGTATATTTATTTCAGCTCTACATCCACCAGACATTCCATACAGTGTGTTCCACGACCAAACAGAAGATTACAGTCAAGCTTTCTTTGTACCTTCCTAACTTTTCCTTGTTTTGTCTCCCTGTTTTCCCGTGGCGAGCCTCTCGATACTCTAGTGTTTGATAGAGTCGGAAGGCCGTAGGGGAAGGCTGTGGAATTATCTTCGGATTCCTGACGCTCCTGCAGAACCTGCCTGGAAATCATTGCAATGGGTAGTTGGTCGCCAAGGATGTTCTTGGGGGCCAACTAACCCTCCTATTACCTCTAGTAAGTCCTACACAGCAGGATTGCTGAAACCTGATAGGAGGCCATGCTCCCTTTCTCCCCCACTTTCCAAACGCACTTTCTGGTGTACTGCTAGTAGGAGGATGAAGTCCCATTGGCTATTGAGGGTCCTTAAGGATCAACTACCCTTCTTGTTACCTCCAACAAGTCTCACACAGTGGGTATGCTAAGAGGTTTTTGTTGGCTATGCCCCCTTTCTCCACCACTCTGCAAACGCACTACTAGTTGGGGGATGAAGTCCCCTTTGTTCTTGAGGGCCAACTATCCCTCATGTTACCTCCAGTAAGAACCACTCAGGAAGATTGCTAAGGGGTCATCAGAGGCAGCGCTCCCTTTCTCCACTACTCTGCAAACATGCCTCCTGGTTTATTACTCGTTGAGTGAAGAAGACCACTTTAGTCCTGAGGCCCTCAGGAGCAAGGGGACCTCATCCACCCACCAGCAGTGCTCTGAGAGGCGTGGACCCCTAAGGACCCCTAAGGACCCTCAGCAGAGAAGGGGATTTCATCCTCCAACCAGCAGTCCACCAGAAAGCATGTTTGCAGAGTCCTGGAGAAAGGGGACTGGGCCTCTGGTGAGTTGCCAGCTTTAGTTTATTTTTTTAGGAGGGGGTCTGCGTGGCTCCCTCCCTTTCCTTAGACCATTTTGCACCCCTGGGACCCCATCCCCCCGGGCCGGCTCCCTTTAAAAAAAAAAAATGTTTTAAAAATGAGAGGGCGGCTGCATGGCCCCACTCCCAGGCCGATTTAGGCCCGGGCACCCCATCCACTGAGGCATGCTACTTTAAAAAAAAAATACTCTGCTGTTATTTAAAGGAAAGGGGGCTGTGCTGCTCCCATCGCAGGCCATTTTGGCCCTGAGGACCTCATCCCCTGGGGCCAGGCCACTTTGTTGGGGACTGCGGGGAGAGCCTGAAGGCCTATATATTCCTATGGAAACTTTGGTCCTAACTATAACTACCCACTGGCAACCTCCAGTAGATTTATATATATATGTATATATATATATATGTATATATTACCTACTGGCGGTCGCCAGTAGGTATATATAGTTAGGATTTTTTCTCTATGGGATTTTTGAAAATTCTATGTCTAATAACTTTGGCGTTTGTGGACGGAATTGGCTGAAATTTTCAGGAAAATGGCACATTTTGTTTCTGAGCAGCCCTTGAAAATTTGGGGGGGGTTCGTCAAGGGGGGGCCAAGAAAAAAGGGGGGTCCCAAAACGTGTTTTTAACATTGAGTTTTCCATAGGGCGGTTGGCCTCACTTTTAGCCCGAACGGCTGAATGGATTTGCACGAAACTTGGCAAAATTGTAGGGACTGGTAGCCCGATGTGCCTTTTGTAGGTCTCAATATATGTGCTACAGTGGATTTTGAGAAATTAACGTTTAAAAAAAGATATATATCTGTAACAGCGGACCGGGCAGCGCTCCAGTACGCGTACTTTTCGCGCAACGGAGCTTTGTGAAGCGAAGCTGATTGGTTCTCCGGCGTCTGTAAACATTCCAAACAGTCCGTAGCGGCCGCCATCTTGTCTCTCGGTAGGATCGAGAGAGAAGAGGAGGCCAAAGCGAAGGGGCAAATGACCATAAGGGGGCATAGTAGATCCTCGCTGACCCCCTAGGTTTGATGTGGAGGTTTTAAAAGGGCCCCGCGGGGCAAAAAGAAAAAATAATAATAATAATCGAACGGCTGAATGGATTTACACGAAACTTGGTAAAATATTAGGGACTGGTAGCCCGATGTGCCTTTGCTAGGTCTCAATATATGTGCTACAGTGGATTTTGAGAAATTAACGTTCAAAAAAAGATATATATCTGTAACAGCGCTCCGCTTCGCGTAACGGAGGTTTGCGAAGCTGATTGGTCATTCTGTCACTGGGCTATAGTTGGGCTACATCTGGCTGATATTTGGGCTACATTTGTTTTTTTTTGTCTCTGGCGGCCATCTTTGGGCTACATTGGGCTACATTGGGCTTCATTGGGCTTCATTGGGCTACATTTGGGCTCCAACATATATATAGGCCAATGTAGCCCAATATATATTTTTCAAAGTTAATTTTCGTAAAAACCACTGGAGCATATATCTTGAGACATAGCAAAGGCACATCGGGCTACCAGTCCCTACAATTTTGCCAAGTTTCGTGGAAATCCATTCAGCCGTTCGAGCTAAAAGTGAGTCCAACCGCCCTATGGAAATGAAGGAAATGAATGGGTAATTTGTAATTAGCAAATAGCTCATCGCAAACTAGGAATGGTAAAGAATTGCTATTTATTCCTTAAAGTTCGCTATTTAGGAAATGCAAAAAACTTTGATGATACATATGGCGGTTCATCTCTAACAAGATAAGAAGCATAGGGATAGATTTATGATGACTGGCGCATCACCAGGGATGTGTTAGTCATTCTGTGCCGCTGTTCCGTTACCTATGGTGTGCTGCATTTACAATGCGGCGCATCATGGGGCAAAAACAGCACAGATGCGTGATGTATCTGTGCCGTAAAGGTGGCGCATTGCTGGAGTTGTATCGCAAGTGTGATGAAGCTCCAGCAAGGGTCGGGGGTGCCCCTGTCGCAGGGTTTCTGTTCTCACACAGAACTGTGGACAGAGGATTGGAACCTCGGCGAATTAGGGTGTCCCAAAACTCTCCTTAGTAATCAAAAACCCCTTAGCAAGCTAGGTACAGTGTCACATTGGATATAACAAACTCTCAATGTTTAGACAATCCAGAATATGAACTTATAGTACCTCAGGATACGTGGAACTCATGAACAGTCGGTCGTTATATATTTCTTAGAAACCAGAACATGGAGTTAAGAAGAACACATGTGTATTTGAAATGTTTATTTACTAATGCCGTCTTCTCAGGCGTAGTATCTTAGATAATACAAGTACACATATTATCAGTAGCAAAATTACCAGCATAGTTACTAGTACATAAAAAGCGAATGGTGACAGTATGTTAACATGCTGTAAATGAATAAGAGTTAGCAACACTTATAAGCAGCCGCGGGCCGTGGAGGGAGTTACGGTGGGGCAGGGAGGCGGGGAGGGGGAGGGGCAGGGTGGAGAGGGCTCCACCCTGCCCCTCCCCCTCCCCGCCTCCCTGCCCCACCGTAACTCCCTCCACAGCCCGCGGCTGCTTATATCTCACCCTCCCTAATACACATATTATATTATTTGCTAAGAAGGTCTCTTTGTGTTGGTTTAGGGCGTGCCCATACTTTAGTGTCTTAGATTTGAAGGAATCACATCAGCATACACCAGCTCTCTCTTCATGTGAACCGCATCAACTGTTGTGTATGTGTGTTCGGCAAAGCAATATAAAACCCGCCTCATGCCCAGAATTGGCAGAAGTTGCACTTATGTTATGAGTATGAAGTCGTGGAGATCAGACCTCATAACAATTCTGTATCGTGTTGTTCTTGAAACTTCAGCACTCGCTGTACAGATATAGTTTAACAAGCAAAGCAGATAGTAGAGCAATAACATATTATTCTCATGTAAACCACGATGAACTACTAGGTTGAAAGCTAAAGCAACAACTAAGTGTCGTGTGCAGAAGTTGCAAAAAAGGAAAAAATGGCGTTTAAACCGGTAATGAGCCCATGCTAACTTAACACGGTGTAAAGATATCCAGGACCTAGATGACACCTCCCCATGATCCGGAAACGAACTGAATAAGATAATAGAAGTGCCATCTCATGAGAGCAGATTGCAAGTTTATATGTGGACGGTCCGCAAGGTAAAGCATTAAAAACTAGGAAAATTTAATGCTAAAGAAAAATAAAACAGCCAAGTACTTTATCGAGTCTTAAGCCAATAGGCAAGCTAAATAATAAAAACTTGACAAATAAGTCAATGAATTGTCAATGAAATGCTAGTACTCAGCATATCAAACATGAAAAAGGTCTATGACATAACTGTGTATGCAAAATAAGCTGCAACAGCCTCCAATAGGAAGTCACCGTCTTCATCCGAAAAGAGTTCAGCCATCCAATTTAAAAGCGGAAAAGAACATACGTGCTCTCCCAGCACCGGATCCTCTATCACCATCAGAGGACAGCTCGGTGGGTTTTCAAGAAAGCTCTGTTCCAAGAAAGACTGTGTTGCCGCCAGTAAATTCCAGGGACCAATTAGTCCATGCATCAATGCCACAGCCATAATCCTTTCGCCAGGACAAACCAACTCGTGAGTAATGATAGGAGTCATCAGCTGATTAAAGTCGACGTCAGGAGAAACCGGTCCGCAGAGACACAAATCAATGGCCCAATCGAAATCACAGGTCAGGCAGTGAAATACAGGCTGGACACAGGTGAAGTAGGAGAATCGAAAAGAAAATCCATATGCCGTGCTTAATATCGCCAACGGCATTGTGCCATAATATTCTAGCATGCGATTGCGGAACAGTGTCAGCAGCTGCAGGGCGGGAGCTTGCACAGGAGGGACATCCATATTTAAAAATGTAAAAAAGCACAAGAGCGTCCGCTGGTAATGCAAGTAAAAATGGGAATCCACGAAGCAGAGTGGAAAAAATAGAATGAAAGAAAGCAGGGATGACTCCAAAGATTTTCTCAAATGAAGTCACGAGACCACTGGTAACAACTTTAAAAAAGTGCGCCAGGGCCTTTGTGGAGGACGCGTTAAAGATAGTCCGAACCATCTTGCTGAAATGGAAAGGCAAATCTGTATTGAAAAGGGTCTGCACCTCTGTACGGGTGTTCGCTATGTGAAGCACGAAAGTTTCACGGGCCGAACTCAAGGCCACCTCTCTCTGAGACAAAAGAGCTCTTATTCTTGCCATGCCGTTGAAATCTGCTCCCAAGGTTGGTATTTGTGGCGAGATTGAAAACTCCCTATGTTCATGTGTGGGAGGAAATAGAACATTTCTGCAGCAAATAACCCGTTCACTTACTGTTACGATAAAAGGAATACTTTTAATTAACCCAGAACAATCTTCATTATTGAGCATCAAATAACTACCATTTTCCAACAACTTGAACGTAGGGATGATAGCAGGAACTGGCGTGCCTTGCAACACGCAAGCCATATTTGGTCGGTGTTTGTTGCATGAACCGTGTAACTGTATGTGCCTACACATTAGTGAATGATGTGGCGTCTCAGTGCATTCCTCTCCATTCAGATAAACTTCTTGATCATCTTTGAAACATCTGTATGTGTATGGAAGCGACCAGACCTCATGAAGAAAAGCACTACCTAAAGGTTCATAACGACCTATTGGTATATATTTCATACAATTTGAAAACTTATATAAAGCAAAAGGCAGCGTTATTAAACCGTGGATAAGGCACGTTGCCAAAAAACCCGCAATCCTCTGCTGATGATGTCACTGAGCATGTCATGAATGATGTAATATGTGACATCATCAGCAGTGGATTACGGGTAATAGTATCTCTAGTTTACTCCCTTATAGCTGTCTTTCTTTTAACATAAGTGTCTGTTTCCTTCCCTTATACTTACTGTTCTTTTTTTAAAAACTACGAGAAATAGAGGTTGGCACAGTTCCAAATATTGTACCAATTTTTTAATAACGGGGAGGTAGTTCTGAAAAGAACTTTTTTTTTATTGTTTTTGTTGTTTTATATTTTTTTATTATTTTTCTGAACATTTTTTTACTTTTTTTGAATTTTTCTGAACAGTTTTATATTTTTTTGGGTTTTTCTTGGAGGGGGCAATGAAAACGATTCATTGTAAAGGGCTCAACAGGAGCAACAAAACAAAAAAAAAGTATTTATTATTTTGGGCGTTTCGTACAAACTTGCATATGATAGTCAATAGCTCTGTTGATCAGAGTGATGCTTCTTTCTCCGTAGCAAATGAATCCATTGCAATGTACGCAGACGTGTTTTACTTCACCAAATCTCATTTGTATATTTGGCACCGTCTCCCTGCCCTCTGGTCCCGTTACTTCTGGTACAACAGATCTTCTGGCCATAATAGGGAGATTATCTAGGTCGTTCCGAAACTGTGCAGCACTGTAGTTGTTAGGATGCCACCTAGTCATATGGCGATGCATTGTGTAGTTTCCGAAACTGTATTTTTTCTCGGTCCCTCTGGACAGTCTATCTTGACATATAAGGCAAGTTACGTATCTTGCATTTACTTTTTTCTGACCTTTGGGAATTTAAAAAAATTGCCAAATGAAGTTTTCTTTCCGGTGAGACGTCCTGGGCTCCTCAGGCAAAAACTGCCTCTCTTCGTGCTCGTCGTCCTGTTCCTCTTCTTCCTCTTCTTGTTGAATTATAACTTGAGCAGGTGGTCCACTCTTCCTTGGATGTGGTGGAGGTGGTGGGGAAGCACCAGCTGAAGCTACTAAAGAAGCCATTGCTCACTGGTAACAAAGGGTCTTTCTCTCACAATGATGAAAGTCAGAGTGAGGAAAGAAGGAGGGATTTTCATCATTTGGGAAAAACAAGATTTCTCAACCAATGAAAAGTGTTCATTTTAGATTATATGACCTAGTCTTACATCATTAGGAAACCAAAAGTGAAATGAACCAATGAAAAGTGTTATTACCAAGTCACATGACCTGCTGTGTTTACGTTAAGCGCTTTGCAGGGCCTCCCGGTTTGCTTCCAGAAACCTGCGCTTTGCGACTCGCTTCGCGTACCAGTTCGCTAACGTAGCACGTCATATGACGTATCACGCGACAACGTGAAACGTCATGCGGACGGGAGGCGTCACGATGTTGTTTTCTAACGCGGCAGTTGCGGTAAAGAAACGTTTACCGGCTCGCGGTCTATTTCGCGGCATCAAGGTCAGCTAACGGGAAGCTTCCCGATTCGCGAAGTGGGAACGAAGAAAAAAAAATATTTAAAAAAAAAATTCTTCATAAACATATAAAATATATTTTTGGATTTAAAGAAGAATACATTTTACAGCTACAGATATTAGCTGTTAAAAAACCAATGAAATTCACTGAAAAAACCATAGGTTATAGACCATATATAGTTAGGAATTAGCATTTACAAAACCTTGAAAATTCACTGAAAAAACCATAGGTTATAGACCATATATAGTTAGGAATTAGCATTTAGAAAACCTTCTTTTACTCACACAAAACCATTGAAATTCCATATATAGTTAGTTGCACTAACTATATATCGCGCACCCGCAATCCACTGCTGATGATGTCACATATTACATCATTCATGACATGGTCAGTGACATCACTGATGACATCACTGATGACATCTCAAATGACATCACTGATGACATCACTGATGACATCACTGATGACAACATCCAGTGACTGTATGTTTCTGTAAAGTTAAAATGTGTCTTACATATTGAAGAATGAGTGGAAGTATAAGTGTCTGGACAAAGGATTTAGTAGGTGCATGACTGAATGTATGAGTGAGTGATTAAATGTGTCTCACTGAGTGCATGGGTTAGTGACTAAACTGTCTTAATTTGTGCATCATTATGTCTGTTGTTCTGTAAACTGCTGCATGTGTTGATCAGTAGCTATATGATTAACTATATGGGTTACTGATTGATTGTCCAAGTATTTGTATGGGAGACTGAGTGTGTGTGTGGCTGGCTGGGAGGTGTGTGACTCTGTGCAGATCAATGTGTACTTGTATCAATGATTGTATAAGAAGGTAAGTATGTGTTAGTATATGTTTGAAAATGTAAGGTGCTCTATGTTTAACTGTATAGACAAGAAAATGGAAGTGTCATTGATTCTTTACAGGACTGACTAGGTGTGTGAGTAACTCCATGGATGAGTGGCAGACTGTGAGTGTCTGTATAGGTGTATGAGTGCATATGATAGTGTTGTAAAGATGAGTGATTGTATGTATGAATGATTGTATGGGTGAATGAGTGAATGTGTGTGTAGACATAGGAATCAGTGAGTGCGTATGTAGTAACTAGTATTGGTGTGTCAATGGTTTCAAAAATTATACTCTGTATTTAACACTGGGTGAAACAGAGGTTATATTAAAATGTGAGGAGATGCATTGTATTGTCACATGAATGATATCATCAGTGATGTGGTCATTGATGTCAAATGAGATGTCATCAGTGATGTCATCAGTGATGTCATTTGAGATGTCATCAGTGATGTCATCAGTGATGTCACTGACCATGTCATGAATGATGTAATATGTGACATCATCAGCAGTGGATTGCGGGTGCGCGATATATAGTTAGTGCAACTAACTATATATGGAATTTCAATGGTTTTGTGTGAGTAAAATAAGGTTTTCTAAATGCTAATTCCTAACTATATATGGTCTATAACCTATGGTTTTTTCAGTGAATATATATATATTCACTGAAAAAACCATAGGTTATAGACCATATATAGTTAGGAATTAGCATTTAAAAAACCTTATTTTACTCACACAAAACCATTGAAATTCCATATATAGTTAGTTGTACTAACTATATATCGCGCACCCGCAATCCACTGCTGATCATGTCTCATATTACATCATTCATGACATGGTCAGTGACATCACTGATGACATCACTGATGACATCTCAAATGACATCACTGATGACATCACTGATGACATCTCAAATGACATCACTGATGACATCACTGATGACATCTCATTTGACATTACTGATCACATCACTGATGACATCATTCATGTGATAATACGATGAACCTCTTCAGACTCTATTAAAACTTTAGATATACTCAGTGTAAACAGACACTCACAGACTGTCACTCATCCATGGAGTTACTCACAAACCTAGTCAGTCATGCAAAGAATCAATCACACCTCCATTTCCTCAACTATACAGTTATACACACCTTACTTATTCAAACATATACTAACACATATTTACTCTCTTTTACAATGCCTGATACAAGTTCACAATGATCCATACAGCCACTCACACATTCACTGGCTCTTATGCACAGTTATTTATATATGTCAACTGTCACATGTACTGTGTTTTACATATGTACTTACTTTGACATGTAGCACTGAGATATCCATTCACTCACCAATGCACTCAGTCAACCGCCCATACAGGTGTTTCCACATGCACTTTTGAACCCATACATCTAGTAAATCAACTGCTCACACATCTATGCACAGAGTCATACACCTCCCAGCCACCCACACACACACACTCAGTCTCCCATACAAATACTTGGGCAACCAATCAATAACCCATATAGTTACTCATATAGCTACTGATCAACACATGCAGCAGTTTACAGAACAACAGACATAATGATGCACAAATTAAGACAGTTTAGTCACTAACCCATGCACTCAGTGAGACACATTTAATCACTCACTCATACAGTCAGTCATGCACCTACTAAATCCTTCATCCAGACACTTATACATCCACTCATTCTTCAATATGTAAGACATATTTTAACTTTACAGAAACATACAGTCACTGGATGTTGTCATCAATGATGTCATCAGTGATGTCATTTGAGATGTCATCAGTGATGTCATTTGAGATGTCATCAGTGATGTCATCAGTGATGTCACTGACCATGTCATGAATGATGTAATATGTGACATGATCAGCAGTGGATTGCGGGTGCGCGATATATAGTTAGTACAACTAACTATATATGGAATTTCAAAGGTTTTGTGTGAGTAAAATAAGGTTTTTTTAAATGCTAATTCCTAACTATATATGGTCTATAACCTATGGTTTTTTCAGTGAATTTTCAAGGTTTTGTAAATGCTAATTCCTAACTATATATGGTCTATAACCTATGGTTTTTTCAGTGAATTTCATTGGTTTTTTAAAAGCTAATATCTGTAGCTGTAAAATGTATTCTTCTTTAAATCCAAAAATATATTTTATATGTTTATTAATAATTTTTTTTTAAATATTTTTTTTTGTTCGCTCCCGGTTCGCGAACCGGGAAGCTTCCCGTTAGCTCAATTTGATGCCGCGACCCGGTCCGCGAACCGGTAAATGTTCCGTTTGCGCAACTGCCGCGTTAGAAATCAACATCGTGACGCGTCGCAGAAGCGCGACGTATCACGTTGTCGCGTAATGCGTCTTATGACGCGCCGCGTTAGCGCACCCGGAAGTGCTCCGGTACGCGAACTGAGACGCGAAGCGCAGCTCCCCGGAAGCGATCCGGGGCGCGTCGCGAAAGCACGACGTATCGGGTTGCCGCGTAATGCGTCTTATGACGCGCCACGTTAGCGCACCCGGAAGTGCTCCGGAGCGCGAACCGAGGCGCGAAGCGCAGCGACCCGGAAGCGATCCGGGGCGCGTTCCGCAGCGCGTAACATAAGCGTAACAGGTCATGTGACTTGTTAATAAAACTTTTCATTGGTTCATTTCACTTTTGGTTTCATAATGATGTACGGCTAGGTCAGGTGACCTAAAAATAACACTTTTCATTGGTTTAGAACTATTGTTTTTCCCAAATGATGAAAACCCCTCCTTCTTTCCTCACTCTGACTTTCATCTTTGTGAGAAGAAGACCTTTTTTGATATTTGAGCAATGGCTTCATTGGTAGCTTCAGCTGGTGGACCCCCACCACCACCACCACCTCCTCATGGGAAGAGAGGACCACCTCCACAGTTCATCAGCAACACAGAGGAGGAAGAGGATGAACAAGAGGAAGAGGAGACAGAAGGACCACAGTTTTTACAAGAGGAGCCCCGGGTTTCTCATCGTAAAATCAGTTTTATTTGGCAGTTTTTTTCAATCCCTGAAGGGCAGAAGAAAGTTAATGCTAGATATGTGACGTGCCTCATATGTAAAGAGGAGTTATCTAGAGGCACCTTAAAAAAGTATAGCTTCGGCAACTACACCATGCATCGTCACATGAGCAGGCGGCATCCACTAAACTACAGCCGGGCAGAGATGCGTGACCTTCAGGACAATCCTCAAACTCCTGTGGCCACGACATCAACACAGGTATATTTGACAGGACCAGAGGCACGGGAAACCGTGCCAAACATTCAGGACAACTTTGTCCATATGAAGTTTACCTGTTTGTATTGCGGTGCATTACTCTCATGTGGCAATATGAGCATTACCTTAATCAACCGAGCTTATGAAAATCACAAGTGCTCTAAACGCCCCAGAAAGTAAATTTTTTTTTTGCTCCTGTTGAGCCCTTTCCAATGCCTGTTTTTTGTTGTTTCCCCTCCCAAAAAAACAAAAAAAACATAAAACTGTTCAAAAAATACAAAAAAAACAAAAAATGTTCAGAAAAATAAAAAAAATATATAAAACAACAAAAACATTAAAAAAAAAGTTCTTTTCAGAACTGCCTCCCCTTTCAAAAAAAATTGCTAGAATGTTTAGCACTCTGGCAAGCTGTATTTCTTTTGGTTCGCTTCCTGGTTCGCTCACCGGTACGCGAACCGGGAGCGAACCAAAAAAATTATTTTTTTTAAAAAGAAGAGTAAGTATAAGGGAAGTAAACAGAGAGTAATGTTAAAACAAAGACAGCTATAGGGTCTAAACCAGAGATACTGTTTAATAGATTTATTTACCGAAGAAAAGAGGGAAGAGGATATAATTATGAAAAACAAAATAGATAAGGAAGTGAAAGAAAAAAAAGAGAGTAGAACAATAACAAAGAAGAGTTTCTTAGAGAATATGAGTGAATGTTCAAAATAAGATTAAAACATGTGGAATAACAGAGAGAAAAAACAGACAGCAGAAAAGAAGAAGTAACAGAAAAAGAATAATTGAAACAGCAAAGAAATGTAAATAACATAGGGCCATATTATCAACATAGGCAATAAAAGTTTTGCAGCTTTTATCGGCAGAAGTGTGTCGCTTAAGCCGCTTTTGCGGCAGAAAACTGCCGCTAAAACCACTTTTGCAGCAGTTTTCTGCCGATAAAAACAGCAATAATTTTATTGGCTGTGTTCATAATATGCCCCTTAGTGTGCTTCAACTACACAGAAAAAGCATAATGAACAAGTAGTGAAAGAGTGATCAGTCAAAGACACTAAGAGTAATAGAGACGGAGTGAGTGAACAAGAGTGAGGAACTATGAGAAGAGAGGGACTGAGAAAAGGAGTGGAAGGAGTAGAGTAAGTAGGTAATAGAGAAAGGAATGAGGGAAGTAGCAAAGGCAGCAAACTGAGGGTTAAAGAAATGAAGCTGTGGAACTAATAGTAGGTGAATGTGATAGAAATGTAACGAAAAGAGTACAAAACATTTACCTTATAATTGTCGTTAACTTACTCACTTGTAATTTTTATACTTTCAATCTGTGAAAGAGATAACAAACATTTGAAAAATATTAAAACATGTATTTAAAAATTAGAAAAGACAAGGGAAAAGATTGAAGGACAAACAGTTTTTCAACAACTTTGACACTTACAGAAGCTTCTGCTTCTCCAGGCCCCCTACACAGTCCTAAAGATATACATTTTAAACTAACAGTATCTTGATGCAGATGAAGTGAGGCCTATCTTGGAACATGGTGCATCTTTTGCACTGCTGTTGTCTCACAAAAGTGACGCAATGGCAGCGCAAAAGAGGTGCACAATCATCATAAAACTGTTCCTAACATTTTAAATGATTGTTTTAGGATGGCAATAAGGTGTGTCCTATCCAGACGTTTGTTTCAGGTGAGGCCTACTCAGGGTTGCAGATCAAATTTAGACTTGTTCAAGAGTACAGAGGAGATAATACATGTGCAGGCCAACCAATAAAGTTCAGACTTCCTCTGTTTCCCTGGACAGGCCTAAACTTCATCTGCACAATGTGATTCGTAATGTTAGGAAACACAGGTAATGTATTTGAAAAACGTGCAATTTCTTTTGGTCATTTCACAATCACATCACTTGTGTTTCCTTTGGTTAGGTATCTCATTGTACAGATGTAGTCCAGCATATGAAAGAGTACGCACTGCATGCAACAACTTTGACACTTACTGAAGCCTCAGCTTCTCCATACCCCCTACACAGTCCTAATTATATACATTTTAAACTGACGGTATCTTGCTGGAAATGAACTGAGGCCTATCTTGCAACATGGTGCATCTTTTACACAAAAGTGACAAAAGAGGCACACAGCCTTCATAAAACTGCCCTTAACATTTTAAATAATTGTTTCTAGATGCTGATAAGGTGTAACCTATCCACAGATTTGTTTCAGGTAAGTCCTACTCAGGGTTGCAGATGAAATTTAGGATTGTTGAAGAGTATAGAGGAGATAATACATGTGAAGGCCTACCAATGAAGTAAGTCATGTCCACTTCACTCTTGAACAAAGGCCAGACCTCTTCTGTGTCCGTGGACAGACCTAAACTTCATCTGCACAATGTCATTCGTAAACTTAGGAAACACAGGTGATGTAATTGAAAAATGTGGAGTTTCTTTTCCTCATTTCACAATCACATCACCTGTGTTGCCTTTGCTTAGGTATCTCATAGTGCATATGTAGTCCAGCATATGAAACAGTACCCAGAAATGCACACTGCATGCAACAACTTTGACACTTACAAAAGCTTCAGCTTCTGCATGCCCCCTACACAGTGCTAATTATATACATTTCAAACTGATGGTATCTTGCTGGAGATGAACTGAAACCTATCTTGCAACATGGTGCATCTTTTACACAAAACTGACCCACAGCGGCGCAAAAGAGGCGCACGGCCATCATAAATCTGATCCTAACATTTTAAATGATTGTTTCAAGATGCCGATAAGGTGTAACCTATCCACAGATTTGTTTCAGGTAAGTCCTACTCAGGGTTGCAGATGAAATTTAGGTTTGTTGAAGAATACAGAGGAGATAATACATGTGCAGACCTACCAACGAAGTGAGTCATGTCCACTGCACTGTTGAACAAATGTCAGACCTCCTCTGTCTCCTGGAACAGGCCTAAACCTCATCTACACAATTTGATGTGTAATGTTAGGAAACACAGGTAATATAATTGAAAAACGTGCAATTTTTTTTGCTCATTCCACAATCATATCACCTGTGTTTCCTTTGCTTAAGTATCTCATTGTGGGAATGTAGTCTATCATATGAAAGACTACGTAGAATGTGAGCACTGTATGCAACAACTTTGACACTTACAGAAGCCTCTCCTTGTCCATGCCTCCTACACAGTTCTAAATGTACATCATAAATGCAAACAGTACAGAATTAATTATACATGTTAAATGGTTTATTTTTGCTGTTCTCAGAATGTATCAAATTTCACTAAAAACAGTGACTTGAAGGTATTCATCATATAACAGCGGGGAAAAAAAAACACAATCAAAATGATTGTGTTTAAAAAACCCATACAACATAACAAATCAGAATTCAGAACTCCTTAAAGTTAACTTACTTTCCATGACGTCGAAGGATGTCCTATGAACAGCTTACACTCTGTTGTGCTGTTATTACTTTCAGCCCGCCACTTTCTGAAAGAAAACCTCCATCGTTTTGAAAAATATGTTACATACAATAAATGACTTCTCGCTCTCTACCACACGTTTCCACAAGGCCAAATCATGTAAGAGCCATTTATAACTCTTGGAATTCTTGTAAGCCAAACCCGTCATTTTATATTTCCGCAACTTTCAGAATTAAAATGTTGAAGATCATTTTCACAATCCTGGACTACTAATATCTTACCCTTCTTGCTCACTCATGTTCTACATTTCCTATGACACTGATACTGCTTACTATGAAGCAGACTTACACTACCTCTATGACTACTACAATTATTTAATTCTCTACATCACTTTTAATCACAAAGCAATATAAAACAGTAGACAGCATTGCAGACTTACATTCCCTCTACTCCATGTTTTGATTGGCTGCTTGAATTAGCTTATAAAAAGAAATAGTTTTTCTGAACTCATTCAAAGTGCAGTTATTTTTCCATGACGTCCAGTGTTATGGTAAGAAGTTATGTCTCTGTACTACACTTATCCTCAAGGCCAAATCGTGTAGGAGCCATTAGAACTTCTTGAAATTCCTCAGAGCACATCCCGAGATTCTTTCCCTAAAATTTTGGTTTTAAAAACACCAGGTAAGAATTTTTAAGGTCATACGGCAATTTTTTTTTTTAAATTAAAACAGAATCGTTGCAGAATAACCAGCCATTTCTAGACTTTAAATAAGCTGTGTAATGTCCTGATGTTATTGAAGGACCGTCATGATATATAATTGCTGCAGTTACAAAAGTCCTTCCTGATATTGACAACTGTGAAGCCACAAAATTTTTAATTAAAGTTGTCAATTTTGTTCCATCAGGCCTACATCGTTGGAACATTAAAATGACATACTGGCCATATGTTCGTATAAATAATGTTGACTTCATTTCAGATTTACATTGGCTACACTCCATGTTGTGATCAGCTGCTTTTACTAGCTTATTAAAAGAGACTGATTTACTGTCTGGCAAAGTTAAATATATAAATCTTTCTGAGTCTACACTAGTAGTACTTGATACCCTACAGTTCTCGCAGTCATGCTGCCATTGATAAGAAAGCCCAAACAGGTGATCTACATCTACACCTTCAGCATGCAATACATCAAGTATATACATTAAAAACTCCTGACAATCTTGCTGAATATTTTGAGAGAATTGGTTTTGACCTGAACATCTGTCTAACAGATTTCGAATTTCAGACACACTTTCTATTTTTGTTCTATCAGTGCTACATTTCTCTAACACAGAATTTAACAAACTGCAAAATCTTTGATCAGAATTGACCACAATCTCTTCTTTTACATTTTCTAGAGAAAACAAAACATTAACCACTACATTAGCATAGCAGTTGACACCAGAACTGTTTTCAAATTGAAAACTAACAACATCTTCAACAGAATCCTTTTTGTTTCTGCTTATAATTTCAGGTTCATCGACTTTTCGTCTTTTTGCTACAACCTCCCTAGTATTGGTCACATTTCTTCGTTTCCGGCCTACCACACGTTTCTCAAACAAAGGATATTGAGGCAAATGTGGCGCATACTCTCTTCTTAACCTATTGTATTCCTTAACACAATCTAGATCCGCACAAATGTTTGTGACATCACACTCAATCAAGTACAATCCCGATAAAGTTCTAACTCGTGACAATGCCACATATGCCATACCCTCCTTGAACACAGAACTGCCAATATTCACCAATGCACTGTCTACACTTAAACCTTGCGATTTATGGATTGTCACCGCATATGCCAAGCAAACAGGAAACTGCTTACGGCGAACATATAAGTCTTTTACAAGCAAAAATCTAGCAGAACAACGACCAATTAGCTGTACTTCCTCAATGCCATCAAATTTAATTTTTAAAAATTCAATTCCATCTCTATTTCTGTATTTCACAAAATCAACAACATTACCCATTGATCCATTTACCAGACCTCTTTCAACATGTAAATTCCTTCTTAAAATTATACGGCAGTTTAAGCACACATTCAGAGTCTTTTCAAAACTTGCAGTTTTAGATATAGTCTTCTCTAATGAATCCAATTTTGTTTTCAAATTCTCAGACAAAAATAATTGTTGATCCCATATGCTCTACTCTGTCAATAGCTTCCAGTTTCACAATCTCTTGCTTTTCTAAATGCAACATTTTGTTGTTGAAGATGGCACATTCTGCAAGAGTTGGCATCAAACATATTCCAGATTTCTTCTCAGTAATTTTCTGAAAAATATTCTCAGGCACAACATCTTGTTCTGGATATAAATCTGACAGTAATCGTGCATGTAAAGCTTCTTTCCCATGCTCGGTCACTTTTCCAATTCTAACATCTTGTAGAATATTCTTGTAAACTTCATCCTTCGCCTGACGCATATTTTCATGCAGTTCAGCATAATTGAAGTTTAACCATATATTGACGTTGCCAATGCTCCCTAGGCACTTCCTGGTATCTTCATGCGTGAGCATTTTGAACACAGGTTGTCCTTTCACTGGTGTCAGCTGCAGAAGATCTCCGAAAACAATGATGTATTTGCCACCAAATAACACATCATACTCTGTTTTGAGAACTTCTTGCATTCTCAAATGTACAAAGGCAAGCATGACATTGGAAACCATGCTTACTTCGTCAATGATAAGAAGTTTCATTCTCCTCAAGATTCTTGAAACTTCACAACAAGCATCTCCAGATAGCTTGTGATATTGTAATTTGTTGTCATGCTCCACTGGCAGCATCAGTAAACGATGTAAAGTAATCCCTTTAATGTTATGTGCTGCCAGTCCAGTTGGAGGGGTGACAAACCCAAGACAGCGATGACTCAGTCCTTTCCTGCAAATAACATGAAATTGCTTTAATGAGGAAACTTTTTCCAGTTCCCGCTTCTCCACTCACGTACAGTCGGACAGGCTTCAACGACGTACATGAGCACTCTTTCTTCTCATGACTTAATCCATGATCAATTTGCTTGGTAACTTCGTCATATATTTTCCTCTGCTCAACGTTGAGTTGTCTTTCCAAGTCTTCTAAGTTAACTGCATCCTCCTGAGCATGTGCCATGGCTCTTTCCACTTCATTCATGGCAGTGGCAGCTTCATTTTCGATAACAGGTCCTCCTAGTGGATCCTGACTCAATGAAGCAGAACTCTGACTGTCCTGAGAACTGTCTCTGGCAATCTCGGCTGCAATCGTTGCTTCCTGCTCGATTTCCACATTCAACATTTCTACATATTTAGAAAAAGCAGGACATTCTATGGTCTCCTTGGCGGCAGTGAAAGAGTCTTCGTAACAGAGGAAATCTCCAAGCAGTTCCTCTTCTGCACGCCAAGGCTTGAAAAGTTGCAAAAGTGCTAAATAGAAAAACTCCTTTTTTTCAGGAGATTCGCCACTCAATTTTCGATGGTTTACCAAGTGGCATTTTCTTTGCTTGACCAGACATCCCTCACTTCCAATTACAGCATACACTCCTTTCTCAGTATCTTCTTTGATGTTCCTCTTGAATATGTAATTTTGTAGAACCTCATACAGACAAACATTCTCGAGGTGACTGCTTCGATTTGGATAATATGTATCCAACATGTTGGTCTTCAAAATGTCGGTACTGTTTGGCTCCTTTTCCGCCAAATACTCAATTTCCCGCACAGGTTTCAGAACTCGATTACGTGTTGCAGCAAGACCAAGACTCGCCCAAACGATACTCCTAGATTTGGCATAGAGACTTGCTGAAGACAACCGGTCAGAACATTCGTAAGCTCCGATTTCTCGATGCGACAACATCTTCAGACTGAAACTGTACAACTTCTTACTGAGGCTCTTTTCATGGGAAATGTCCTCCCACATATCCTTCAATTCTGTCTTTTCTTTTTTGGTGATGTAAGATGTCACATACCGAGCCACAGCCATACAGTTATCAGCCACAAACTGTATATCCATGTTAGCATTCCACATGGACAAAATCACTGGGTTGTAGTCATTGATGTACTTGGACTCTTCGTTCCTCTTCAAATTGTATGTGTTTTTAGGTGATTTCTTCATCACATTATGTCGCAGCGAAGACATCAAACTGTTTACTCTTCCTTTAGAAATCACCGGTCGTGGAAAGCCGAAACGACATTTGGTGTAGAACTTGTCCTTGTTTCGGAATTTACGACGACAGTACTTTCCACAACGATGGATTTGGAAACGTAGAACTTTTTCTCTTAGGCTTTTCTGCTCCTTTGCGTTTGGAACAGTACACGTAGAATACTGTTGTATGAAACTCATCACTGAGTCTTCTGGATCTGTTCCAAATTTAGGTGCATCCTTGATCCACAACAGCATATGTATGTGAGGAGCACCTCTTGCTTGGTACTCCTTTCTCCAGAAGAAATCCAACACCTCTCCAAGAGGTGGATTCTTCTTATTCATGATGAAAGACATCATAGCTTCAAATCTATGATTGAAGTACCGGCATACATTGACTGGATCCAAAGAGCACAGTTCTCCGGGTGTCTTGAATTCGATGTTTTCGATGTTTCCATTTGCCTCTCGTAGAAATTCAAGTAAGTCTTCCCAGCCATACTCGGCACAGCTCAGAGTGAGGAACCATGTGGGAGTTCCTAAGTTCCTCAGCATACATTTTAAATCACCATGACGACGGTACCAGTACTCATTAGTACCACGCTGACACGCCATGAGATTAATCAGGTGAGAATCCAAAATACTGTCTTGGACATTGACTTTATCCATAAAGTCACTTGCCGAGATGTTTTGCATGTGTATACCACTTTTCAAGATGTGGTTCACTGCATATGACAGTCCAAACAGATCGCTTTCAAACAGGAGATGAAACAAATAGGGAATACATTGTCGAAACCTAGCATCTCCTGCATACAATCGCAGAGTCCGGTATTCAGAAGCAGGAATTTGATGAGGTCGCTCATCATATCTTCCTCCCTGACCTGTTGGAAAAAGCTGTGGGAAACACCGAGCTTCCAAACTTTCCTCCCAAACACTAATGGGACTCCCTTTGGCTTGTTTCATTTGAAACAACTCAATAGCATTCCCCATGACTTCCTTGGAATGCAAAGGATGAACACTATAATGTTCATATATTTCTTCACTAGTAGAGGGTTCTACTTTCTCAATTTGACCAGCACACAAATCGCTATCCTCTTCCTCACTTACTTCCTCTTCTGCAACATATATATTCTTATAGTACTTATTATTTTTTTTCAAATACAATGTTGCCTTTTTGACTTTCCTAACATCCACTAAATCTTGCCATATTTTCTTATTCTTTGTCGGAACCCCATTAACTAAGATAACCAGAGGGTCCTCTTCCACTTTTTCTACTCCAATTGTGTTAATGTTTTTCTTCAAATCTAGAGGCAAATAAACAACTCTTCCCTTTAATCCTCTCTGTAAATCTGATGGAGGCAATTTCCCTGTCTTTGGCTCCATTCTTACAATAGCCTGAAAGGGATGGATACTTTGAATCAAAATAGATTCATAAGTATTTAAATCCTTCAATTCAGAAGGAATCTCAACCAATTCCAGATTATTATGAACCGCTCTAGCAGGCATCTGGTTTTGATTTAATTTATTACAACAATAAGTACACACACGTTGATCCAATCCCAAATCAAAACAATTTTCTACCATCAAGTATGTTGTGAAATCCTTCCATTCACTATTATTTTCCCTTTCACTTTTTGCATATAAATCCACTAACTTAGTCTGATTCTTATAATAAGTGCGTCGACAACACACACAAGTGAAATTAGGCCTCTCACTTGATTTCACCTGAAACGTGGCAATTTCCTTCTGAAAATTATCTGTACTGGAAACCTGTACACTATCTTCCACATTACCCTCTTCTTGTGGGTCAATTTCAACATTCTCCTCTTTACTTCCAAAGTAACAAAACTCAATTTCTTCACACATATTCTTCACATCTATTTCAGAACCATGCAAAAGAGCAGCGCATAATTGTTTAAGCATAACTGCTGGACTCTTAGCATAATACAACATTCTAACTAATTTCCTCACTTTATTATGATGCACTGCTAGCATCCTGAAATGATGAAAAACACTCTGGCATACTCTCCTGGAAAGACAAGCCAGTGAATGACCATGCAAACCTGTCACTTCTCTCACTCTGCAAGGATCTAATTCTTGCAACAACTTCATTTTCTGCTTCAAACTTTTCTTATTAAATGTCCGTACAAAATCACAAAGCAAATTGATGGAATCCTGTCGCACACTGCAAATACTACTACACTTCCAGGTGTACACAGGACCCTTAGGACGTCTTCCTAAAACCTCATTACCTAACACCTCTTCTGTCTCTGTTGTCACAAGTTTTTCTTTTTCAACTGGACAACCATCTTTCACCTCATAAGCTCGACCATTGGTGTCAACTGCATGCACCAAATCATTATCCTGGAAATAACTCTCCTCATTAAAAAATGCCTCACAACTTGAACTATGCATCCATTCTCCGGAAAAAACTTCACAAAAATTACTACGATTAACTATTCTCTTCCATCTACTATTTCTTTTGAAATCATAAATTGCCTTGTTTAGCTTACTAATTCTATTGATTATCAAAATAAATAACTTTCGTTTAATTTCAAATGCCTGATCAATAACTTTCTCAACTTTTTTTTTTCTCTTATAAAAAACCACTTTCTGTTGACCTTTCTTAATATTTTTTAACAAATTGCCAATTATCCTGTTGCGGAACATTCGTTTACGAATGTCCCTAAACTGTTGTTTCCTTCTACTATCATGCACAGACTTATCTCTTGCTCTAGCAGTAACATTTTTGATTGGCCTTTCCTTTCAGTTTAAATTGCTTCTCTTTTTCTGGACTGAAACATTTTATGTAGTAATACTTTTTTTACTACAAATATTTCTTATGAATGTTTTTGTGGTCTTACCCAGTGCTTTCTTGGTGACTTGACAAGTTTTTTTGGTAGAGGACTGCTGCATTATTTCATGGACCTGCTGTCTTTGACGTTTTGCAGCCTTTCTAAGTCTATCCTTGGTTGGCATGCTGAAATCTTGAAATGATCTGCAGTTGAATCTGTGGTAAAATATAATAAAAAATTTTATTAACCACTATTACCAAACAGTAAATCAATAACAGTCATCAAAAACTTAACACACTACTTCACATTTTTACATAGAATATTTTTTAGTGCTTGGCAAATTTAGAATACAGAAATAGCAGAAAAGAAATGGAATTCATATTCATTTAACCTGTGCTGTTTTATATGTGAATCTGATCTAATTTTATGAGCATATTTTAATATTTTATTGAAGACACTACACATAACCTGTTTTTGAAGGTGTCTTTATTTTTAAATGAAACGGTTTACATTTTTACTTTTCATTTATTATAAATGTTTATATGTTTATAGTTCCATAGGCTCAAGCACGTCAGCTTCCCACCCTATATCATACAATTCTGACAAATCGGCATCCTCATCATTTTCTTCATCATCCTGAGAATTTAAATCATCCAAGGGATCTACTTCCACTGACGTTTCAATTACAAGTTCAATGATAATGTCATAATCAACTGATTGCTGATTGTCACTCATGGTTGATGTTGTCGTTATCTTTAAAGAAAGAGAACAACAATGAGATGTTGCAGAGTAAGAGACAAATCTCAGAGATTATAATAGTAAAATTGTTTAACAAGAGTAACATTTTGCAGCTATTATTTAGCCATGTCCAGCGATGCTGAGGAAGTGAAGCCTATGTCCAAGTTTTCAGTGAACATGACTCATCTCTTCTTAACCTTGGATAAGCCTCACCGACTCTGTGTCCCCTGCTCATACTTAAATGTACAGGGGCAGATTTATGCTAAATGGCGCATCCCCACGGATGCACCAGTTAATGTGCACCGCTGCTCTGCCAGCCATAGTGTGCCGAATTTACAATGTGGAGCACCATTGAGCAAAAACAGCACAGATGCGTCACACATCTGTGCCACAAAAGCAGCACATTGCAGGAATCACGTCATAAGCGCGACATGTCTACTGCAATGCACAGGAGGAACCCTCACATTGCATGGTGCATCACTTCTTATGCCTGTTTCAAACAGGCATAAGCATTTGATTCAGCAATGCTATAAACTGACTCAGTGAAATCTTCTAAATTTCACTGTGTTAGTTTTACAGGGCTTTCTTGCAAATTAATGCATACCTTGCAACAAAACACCTATATGAAAACTGACGCAGGTTTCATGTGGCACAGGACTTTACAGCATGACACATCTGCCTAGATGCATCAATTTTTAAATATGTCGCCACATAGCAAATCTTTTGCACCACCGCTGCGTCACAAAAGTGACGCACAGCAGCGCAAAAGAGGCACACGGCTATCATAAATCTGTCCCTAACATGTTAAATGATTGATTCAGGATGACGATAAGGTGTGGCCTATCCAGAGGTTTGTTTAAGGTGAGTCCTACTCAGGGTTGCAGATCAAATTTACGCTTGTTGAAGAATACAGAGGAGATAATACATGTGAAGGCCTACCAATGAAGTAAGTCATGTGCACTTCACTCTTGAACAAAGGCCAGACCTCTTTTGTGCCCGTGGACAGACCTTAACTTCATCTGCACAATGTCATTCGTAAACTTAAGAAACACAGGTGATGTAATTGAAAAATGTGGAGTTTCTTTTCCTCATTTTACAATTACATCACCTGTGTTTCCTTTGCTTAGGTACCTCATAGTGCAGATGGAGTCTAGCATATCAAAGAGTACACAGAAGTTGAGCAGTGTATACAACAATTTTCACATTTACAGAAGACTCAGCTTCTTATCTTCTTGGAGATGAAGTGAGGCCTGTCTTGCAACATGGTGCAACTTTTGCATCACTGCTGCATCGGTTTCATGTGGCACAGGTTTTTTACAGCATGACACATCTGCCTAGATGCATCAATTTGTAATTTTGTCGCCACATAGCAAATCTTTTGCACCGCCACTGCGTCACAAAAGTGACGCACAGTGGCGCAAAAGAGGCATACACCTATCATAAATCTGTCCCTAGCATTTTAAATGATTAATTCAGGATGACGATAAGGTGTAGCCTATCCAGAGGTTTGTTTAAGGTGCATGAAGCTCTAGCAGTACATATCCAGAAATGTAATTGATTTCAAAAAACGTTTTTAAACACAACATATAAATCAATTGTATACCTACATTCATGGGGAAATGACTTAAAATGAAATTAAAATCGTTTGTGAGGAAAAGGAATGCTTTTAAAATTTATGACTAGGAAATAATGGTTTTCCTTGTCATAAATTTTAAAAGCATTCCTTTTCCTCAAAAACGATTTTCAAGTCATAATTTGAAAACACTGCACATGGGGAAATGACTGAAAATGTCCTTAAGACACATGAAAGCGTTTTTTGATTGCCTTTGCAGCATTTTTGGGTCACTTTTAACATGGCTATGTAACTCAAAGACTCAAAATCTAAATTTGCCTAGCACAGGTGCGAGCATATTTACAAGGAATTTGCACCACGGGGAAAGGTCTTAAATTAAAATGGGAAAAATAACATCAGAGACACTCAAATGCCTTATAAAGAAGCAGACACCATTATTTCCTTGTCATAAATTTTAAAAGCATTCCTTTTCCTCAAAAACGATTTTCAAATCATAATTTGAAAACACTGCACATGGGGAAATGACTGAAAATGTCCTTAAGACACATGAAAGCGTTTTTTGATTGCCTTTGCAGCATTTTTGGGTCACTTTTAACATGGCTATGTAACTCAAAGACTCAAAATCTAAATTTGCCAAGCACAGGTGCGAGCATATTTACAAGGAATTTGCACCACGGGGAAAGGTCTTAAATTAAAATGGGAAAAATAACATCAGAGACACTCAAATGCCTTATAAAGAAGCAGACACCATTATTTCCTTGTCATAAATTTTAAAAGCATTCCTTTTCCTCAAAAACGATTTTCAAGTCATAATTTGAAAACACTGCACATGGGGAAATGACTGAAAATGTCCTTAAGACACATGAAAGCGTTTTTTGATTGCCTTTGCAGCATTTTTGGGTCACTTTTAACATGGCTATGTAACTCAAAGACTCAAAATCTAATTTTGCCAAGCACAGGTGCGAGCATATTTACAAGGAATTTGCCCCACGGAGAAAGGTCTTAAATTAAAATGGGAAAAATAACATCAGAGACACTCAAATGCCTTATAAAGAAGCAGACACCATTATTTCCTTGTCATAAATTTTAAAAGCATTCCTTTTCCTCAAAAACGATTTTCAAGTCATAATTTGAAAACACTGCACAGCTCCTATGCACAAAAACACCCTGTCAGTACTAATACTTCACATTTTCTCCAATTACAATTTCTCAAAGAAACATAATCTATTTGTAAAACACTTGAGACAAAGCAACATTTTAAAAACTCAACTTTCTTCATAATTTTCTCCTTAAAACACACTATTCTCTATCTAAATTAAATAAATCTTTTCTCACCTTAGCAAATACTTTATGAGTTTCAAAACAGTCTCAGAAATACACCAATTTGTCTTCAGCAGAACAAAGGGTATGCACTCCAGAGGCTGCAGCTATAGAAAGCACAGAAATGCTGTAATTCTTCACACATATCTCTCATGTCACCCAATCAAAACTCTTCCCTCACTTTTTTCAAATCAAAACCCTTCCCCCCTCTGCCCTCTCTGCCTTTTTTGGATAGCAACCACCTCCTGGAAGACCTCTGGTGTTTGCAAGTTCACACAACAATGTTTCAATTGAACTCTGAACTCTCAGTGCACCTGCATATCCAGTGCAATCTTTCATTTAATGATTTTTTATTGACCATTCAAAATACATCTTTCAAAGAACTCATCCATGCACCCTAACTTTCTGTTTTCAGCAATCAAAATCCACCAATCACTGTTACTGCTTCATTAACACAGAAACTCCACAGTTTTTTTCATTTTAAACTCTTATTTTTTCAACTGCCATTTCATTGCCACACTTCATCTGACTGCAGCAGAACCTTCTCTCACCATGTTTTCTGTCTGGATTGTTGGACATAGTTACATCTATTGGGCTCAGAGGTATGCTGAGAACAGAAATTTACCTAACCTCAATTTACAAGATGTGGAAATTAAGTGGTTTGGCCACAGAGGATTAAAATGTCACCAATTGATACCATTGGTGAAAACCTTTATGCATTTGCCAAAACCTGACCTGTTAATTGTGCACTGTGGAGGTAATGATTTGGGCACTTTGACTGGGGTAGGTCTGGAAATGCTTTTAAAGGACACCTTTGAGCAATTAATGGCACTTTTTCCTCAAACTGCCTTGGTATATTCAAATATATGCCAAAGACAGAAATGGAGGTGGTCGAACCAATTTTGTCCACAAATTGAGAAGTCGAGGAAGCATGTAAACAAATCTGTTTCAGCTTACATGAGAGACCATGGAATGGGCTCCGTGTACAACAATAACTTGCGTTACTACATGCAAGATATCTACAGAGGAGATGGAGTTCACTTCTCAGATGAAGGGAACAGAGTTTTCATTCTGTATTTAAAAATGTGCATTGGTACCTACTTATAAGTACCTAAATGTACCATAAACCCAAAAGCTCTTCTCAGAGCTACCCTACATCTGATCACTCACAATTATTATTTTACTCTAACTTTTTTTACTAATTTTCAACAAAGTACGCTCCCCGGAGCGCTACCCGGTACGCGAACCGGAAGCTAACCGCGCGAAATTTTTTAAAAAAATGATTTTTTTTTCGCACATATGGGCCTCCTCAGCCATCCTCAGAAAACCTAGGGGGTCAAAATACGTCTACCGTGTCCCCTTCTACCCATTCTGAACATTATGTGCCCTCCATCTTGTATCTTAATTCGACCGAAACACAAAATGGTGGACTCCCGTAACGCTTAAGGTTCGCGTACCGGGGCGCTCGCCAGTTCGCGTACCGGGGCGCTCCCCGGGAAGCGCTCCATTAAAAAAGGTGGGAAAGTAATTTACAGAAGAAACCCTTGAGACACTTTCACCAAATATAGATTTGCTCATACTACATACCAATCCCTACCATTTTCACAAATTTGGTTGAAATTCCATTTAGCCATTTAGCCTGTAGACCTCTCTAAATACCCTGAGGTAAATTACTTCACAAAACACATCTGAAGTGTTGGAATTCACAACCAATTAAAATGTTACTTTCATTTTCTATTTTTTTTTACCTGACATTTGATTGGTTATGTACCTGAATATATATAAAGGAAGAGAAGGAAACACAGCCATTTTGACTACTACTTCCTGGTGTACATTTCAATAGGATTTTCACTAATCACTTCAACTTCTTTGTAAAGGTAAGTTGTTATTTTAAAAACTGAAGTATATTGTGCACTATAAGTAAGTTGTTATTTTAAAAACTGAAGTATATTGTGCACTATAAGTTAATATGGTAAACTTTTTCTGATAGTTATATACTATCCCTCTGTAGTAGTTATAGATTTAAATAGACTTCTCTGTTATAGTTATGGATGGAGTTAGGTTTCTCTTGTATAATTATGAATTTACTTACGTTAAATCACATACACTTTTTTATATTCCTACTTCCACTCTGATACTATACACTGCCCAAAGATAAATTCACTGTTAAAAACTGCCTATCTAAAATTAATCCCAACAGTGCCCTATCTCTACTAATATATTTTTTATCCAAATTTCAGACAAAATGGAAGGCGAACACAAAGTTTCATTTGAAATTGTCCTGCAAGAGACCAACCAAGAAATAATTGATCCAAATTATATAGAATTTATGGATGAAACTTGGGACCAAGAACTACTGCAATGTGTGCAAGCAGTAGATGTCCTCCTTGAAAATGAGGACATTTTACACACTCAAACATTACAAGCTATGTTCAATGAAAATAACGACATTTCAGACAGTGAAATGTTAGACATTTTATTAAATTTTGAAACACAATAAATAATTGCTTAAAAAAAAAAATAATAATAATCAACAAAACCAACAATCAATTAACATACAGTATTTGAAAAGTCTATCATTCTTTTTTCCTCATAGTGCGCTCCCCGGGCCGCTTCCCGGTTCGCGAACCGGGCGCTATCCACGCCCGCGGGGCCCTTTTAAAGCCTCCACATCAAACCTAGGGGGTCAGGGAGGATCTACTATGCCCCCTTATGGTCATTTTCGCCTTTGTTTTGGCCTCCTCTTGTCTCTCGATCCTACCGAGAGACAAGATGGCGGCCGCTCCGGACTGTTTAGAATGTTGACAGACACCGAAGAGCCAATCAGCTTCGCTTTGCGAAGTTCCGTTACGCGTCAAGTACGCGAACCGGGGCGCTGCCCGGAGCGCGCTTACAGATATATATCTTTTTTTGAACGTTAATTTCTCAAAATCCACTGAAGCACATATATTGAGACCTAGCAAAGGCACATCGGGCTAACAGTCCCTACAATTTTGCCAAGTTTCGTGCAAATCCATTCAGCCGTTCGGGCTAAAAGTGAGGCCAACCGCCCTATGGAAATTAACATGGGAAAAACGCGTTTTGGGACCCCCCTTTTTACTCGGCCCCCCCCCCTTGACAAACCCCCCCAAATTTTCAGGGCCTGCCCAGAAACAAAATGTTCCATTTTCCTGAAAATTTCAGCCAATTCCGTCCACAAACGCCAAAGTTATTAGACATCGAATTTTCAAAAATCCCATAGAGAAAAAATCCTAAGTATATATACCTACTGGCGACCGCCAGTAGGTAATATATATGTATATATATATATATATGTATATATATATATATATGTATATATATATATATATATATATATATAGTCTTTCGACACACCTGCAACCAGACCACTGGACAGATTTACACCTAATCTGGAAATCACACTTTTTTGTTATTTGATGTAAATCTATTCAGTAGTTTTGGCAATATTACAGGAAAACCAAATTTGTATATCTGGGCGGAGCTTAAACACAAATCTCAAGGTGGGATCTGATTGGCTACCAATACTTCATCCAGGAAGTGGTAGCAGCCATCTTGGGACAGATATACATGATAGCACCTCATTGAAATGCATCGAAGTAAATGGCAGGTTTTAAGGGTCACAAAAAGGAGAATGTAATAAGGGTGATAACATATTTTAGTTACAATCTCAATCATATGTTGATGGTACCATACTAATTTTAGAAAATCTTGGTGTGTGCTAAGGTGATTTTACCTGTGAAAAACCTTTTGCTGGGATTTCATGAATTATGTTTGAGAGAAAACTGTTTTCTCATGATTTTCCTATAAAGGTTATGGAAGGTGCTCCAGAAGCTAAAATGAGAGCATATTTTCTGTAAATTCACACTATTTTTCACAGCTATAAGAAAATGAAGTCTGACATTCTCAGTAAATCACCTAACTCAAATAGGAGCAGCCTGTCAGTTGATTCCCTTGTGTTCTACTGCAGGCACCCAGAGTGTTCTAAAGAACAAGTAGAGCCCTAACAGTGTAACTTGAGACAAGTGTATGGCACACCTGAAGTCATGTTGATTGAATCAAACTGGTAAAACTTGAAACATTTAATTTAGGAAGGAAATAAGTGAGAGGTTCAGTTTGTCAAAGAAATTAGGGTTAGTGCTGTAGAAAGAAAAATTAAGACACGTGTTAAGTGAGTTCTCAATTATCTTCCTTTTCTATTTCATTATAACATTCTGACATGCAAACTGAAACATGCCTTTTCCACACCAGCAGTAGACGGCCAATTAACTCCCTGGTGAACAGCAGTTTACTACAGTGTTCTAATGGGCAACTAGTGTGCTAATAGTCTGAATTTATGTAAAAAGTGTGGCACCTCTGAACACCATCTTGTTGGAATCGAAGTCGAAAACTGAAAGCATTTTCTACTGAGGATACTGCAGTGAAGGAGGACATTGAGGAGGTTTATTACAAATAAGTCGCCCAAGATGGCCTTTAGACAAAGAAGAGCCCAAAGATAACACAAATAGCATTCAAATGTAGCCTAAGTATGACACAATGACAGTAGTATGGAAAACTGTTTTATATAGTCCAGACGTGACCCGAAGGTAATGGAGTGCTTTACATGTGCATCAGTTACATTACACAAGGACACATTCATTTTGGCGTTAGGCATGGATAGAATAAGGGCCTCATTTATGAAAAGTGTCACATCGCTGCGATGAAACAGCGATGTGACACTTTTCAGTGCGCCCTCCTTGCAACACCATGAGTTTATTGTAGGGCACTCCATGTCGCAAGGAGTGACAGATGCGTCAGGAACCCTGACATATCTTGCGGTGCAAAAGTCAGGCAAGGCTGGAGATGCATCAGAATCATGACGCAGCTCTAGCAATGCATGAGGCAGGCCTATACAGATAGCACTGCGTCACCCTTGTGCCTGCTATGTGGCAGGCATAAAGTATAGGTGGCATTGTAAAATCTGATAGATTTCACTGCACACCTCCTATGAGGCTTTGTTGCGTGGGAACGCCCACTCTGCATACATCATATCTCACACCGAGTAAATATGATGCAAAGTGGCGCATTGTTTACGCCGTCGCTGCATAGCAAAAAGTGACGCAAAAGCGGTGCAAAAGTGTCGCAAGGGCTCATAAATTAGCCCCTAAGTGACTTGCCCAGAATCACAGGACATTGAGCTGACTCCAAAACTCAAACCTGCATCCCCATTTACATAGTCTACAGCTCTCGCCGTAATGCCACATCCTTTCCCTTAAGAAAAGCATATAATCAAGTGCTCAACTAGATTAAAAAAATATATACTTAGCAAATCATTTAAAAGTGCTTCGTCCCTATTTGAGAACACAGAAAATATGTCCTCATTTTAGTTGTTTAGAGCACTAACCATAATTTCGATTGGAAGAAGCCCCTCTCATAGAGGAGGGGGCAGAGGCAACAAGTTGGCCATGCTGTGCAGGCAGGAGAGGCAGTGGCAGCACAACGGACCATAGAAGGCCGTGAAAAGGGAGGCAGGGGCAACAAGCCAACCATGCAGTATAGGCAAGAGAGGCTGGGGTAATATTAAAGACCATCGAGGCAGTGGCAGGACAACCATACATGCCACGTGACCTGAACAAGGCAGGAGACTCCCAATGCTTTTTAGCCCAAAAAGGCTTTATTTTATCTGTCTCCTGTTTAAAATCTCCTCTTTTTCAATGTAAGTCAATGGGGAAAATCAATTCCCTAGGTTTTCTTTTCAAAATCTCCCTCTTACCAAGTTTAAAATGTTGGCAAGTAGGGTACATTGGATCACAAAGGGTAGGAGGAATGGAGTAGGGACATAGACCCGGATAAGAGAAAGCAGGAGGGAGATGGGCAGGGTCACCAAACTGACATTACAGGGCAGGTGTCGGGAGTTGCAGGAGTGCAATACACCACACAAGGCAAGTGGGATGGCAGTGCTGCACAATGGACCATGGAAAGCAATAGGGAGGGGACAACTGAGAGCACAGGGGAAAGAGGCAAGGGCAGCAAGCTGACCATACTGGGCAGACAGGAAGGGCATAGGCAGCATAACAGACCATGAAGAGCAGGGGGAGGGGACAGGGACATGACAATGGACCAGACAATTCAGGAGGGAGGGGATTGGGGTCGGCACATGGAGAACATAGAAAACTGAGGGCAAGGGGGCAGGAGGGGCATGCTGATCATTGAGAGCAGGCAGAATGGGCAGTGGAAGCTCAACAGAATACTCAGGGCCTCATTAATGATGTTTTACAGTAGGGCAGTGCCACAGCCCTTCCTTCTTTGCTGTCCTACAGTAAAAGAAAAGGGCGATAATGTGCAGTATCAGTCAGATATGGCACATTCCTGTCCTTTTTCCCTGCGCCGGACCATAATGGGCAGCTGTGCACCAACGCAGGCCCCTTTGCACCATGCTGCAAGGGTGCCTGCATTGTGGAGATGATTATTATTGGACAGGAAGGGAAACGTTCCTGATCTAAACGATCAGAAGAGGCTTTTTCCTCTTTCTATGTGTTCTGCAGAATGCAGCACACATAGAAAAAGGAAAAATGATGAGAAATAAAAATGTTTCTCCTCGTTGTGCATCCCTTGCGCAACCCCTGAGGAGGTGTAGGGTTTTGGCGCAGCCTCAGATTTACGATTTCTCAAAACTCCAGGGAAATGCCAAAAATCCATGGATGTTGCTGGGAGCACCCTCAGCAAAACCCATTGCATGCCCCTTTAATGCAGAAAACTGTGTTGAAGGTAACCATATTTAAGAGGCAGCATTAAGCCAAAAAAAGAGGCTTAGTGCTGCCTCGTAAATATGGAGCAGGCTTCTGCGCCACGGAACGTCACAAAAAGTGGCGTTCCTGCAGTGCAAGGGGCCTCATGAATCAGAATATGCAGGAGAGTGGCAGGTCCATGGCCATCATAGGGGCATGCACACAGACACCAGAGGGCAGGGGCAAAAGAGTGGGAGCAGCAAGCTAAGCACAGGGCAATGATGGGACATAGAATTGGGCAATAGTGGGCTGGAGGAGTGGGCGGGGACATCAAGCTAAATGGAGGGTAGTGGCAACACCTGGGTCTATACAGTGCAAGGGAGAAGGGGATGATGCATGGACTACGAGAGTAAGAAGGAGGTGGGTGGCGCAGCAAGCAAACTGTTTAGGTAATGCGGGAAGGGCAGTTACAGAACAACAACCACATATGGCTGTCATGAGGGAGCAGGATCATGGACTTGGACAATGGTTGGCAAGGAGGAGGGAAGGCAAGAGCAGCAAGTGTAGGTAAGGGCAGCACAATGTCAGGCCAGGCCCTACGTTTAACGCACCCCTCCACTGTGCATTGCAATGGGCATCTTAATTAACATTTTAAAAAACTTAGAAATTCACTGAAATATACAAAAGTTACAGGGGACGTTATACTATAGGAAATAGAATTTTAAAAAACTTAGATATTCACTGAAAAATACAAAGCTTACAGTGAGTTATAGTTGGGCTCAGATTTCACTCGTACAGTGAGTGAAATTCAGCAGCTCTAGTTACCTGAGCTAACTATAACTTATGCCCCCGAAATGCACTGCTTTTAACCTCATATATTACATAACTCAAAGACAAATTCAGCGACATCACTCATGGCATCGCTGATGAAATCTCAAAAGACAACACTGATTTCATCCAGTGATTGTGAGATTTTATTAAGGTATATGACTGTTAAACATGTAGACTAAGGTAGTACAAAGTACCACATACAACCAGATATAGAAATTTGGTTTTCCTATAAAATCTCCAAAACTACTGAACGAATTTACATCAAATAACAAAAAGATGGATCTCTGGCACAAAATCTACATTTCTGCCAAATTTTGTGAAATTCTGTCCATAGGATAAGGATGCACGGGTGTCTAAAGACTCTAGGGAATTAAGATAGGAAACAAACTTTTTTGAGATCCTCCTCCCTTTTTGTCGGCCAAAATTTTCCATGTACAACTAGAATCACTTTTATTGAATATTTCATGAAGATTTGGCAGCCAGCTCAAAAGATATAGACAATTCAAAACACACTAAACATTTCCTTGACACCCATTAACTGATACCCAACCTAAACCCTAAAAAATCCCTTACCACCAAATATGTACACAGGACATACTATACACACTCCCGCCTCTGGCGCAAAACTGTCCTTGTACAGTATTAATTTGGCAGAACCGGGATAGCCGAACTGCATAGGGGTGGTTCTGTAGATGATAAAGTAGTCTCCAACATGTCAATGTGGGAGGGTATTCTAACGAGGTATCACAGACAAAGAGTGGTCCCATCGATGGTCTGACAAAACAAAGTTCAACCACTCTAACGATCTGAGGGAGGCACACCTTAAGAACATGATGGACTGGTACCTTCATCCCTCCAAACTTCGACAAATTTTTCCTTGGTCTTTCGATAGGTGCTGGAGGGGATGTCGATTTCTGGGAGACTTCCAGCATATCTGGTGGGATTGTCCACACATAAGGCCCTTCTGGGAAGAAATCCTCGCCCATATCAAAGATATGCTAGGATATCCTATCCCAACTAACATGGCATAGGTCCTGTTGGGACTTCGGGCCCTTCCTTAGAACACCAGACCCGGTCGGACAAAAAGATCATGTGGCTCTGTATAGGGGCTGCGAAGATTACGTTAGCAGTGGCATGGAAAAGGAGAGAAGCCCCGGCAATTTCCCTCTGGCACTCTAGATTATGGAAGCTCCTTAGTTTAGGGCGAATGTCGGATATCTTCAGGAATGACTTTAAAATGTTTTAATTTTTATGGGGTCTTCTGGTCACCTTTCTCTCCCGTGGTCTTCCATCCGCTGTTTGTCATTCCTCTATTAGGGCACTTCACCTTTTCCAGCTATGAAGTACAACCTACCAAGCAATTTGCAGCATATGTTTTTTCCTTTGTTCTTTTTTTTTAATTTGTTTTTTTATGCCGCCACCATGTTATGGGAGCCGTTCTTACTCCACTGTAGTACTTTCGATACAATTTCCTCAATTCAGAAGGACTCCAGATAGAGCTGCCACAAAGGTCGATGGGAACTTTCTAGAACTACTTGCCGCACTATGCGATGAGTGGGGGTATGCCCTAAGCCTTATTATGTTAGCAGCTGTACCCTTTAAATGTGCATTCCACTATGTTTGGGCCCGGGTCTGACCCTAGCGATCTGCATGTCTCTTCACATTGTCAATTTTTGTAACCAGTTTTTAACATCACTTATGTGAAGAATACGATGGTAATGTAATACGATGTACTTTGCTAAAATCCTTAATAAAAATAAGTTTGACCAAAAAAAGTAGTCTCTGGAGGGAAATCCTCTTGAATGTGGCAGACCTCCTGTATAGGGATAAAGGCAATCCCATCCAGTATCGTATGTCTGTCCATACCTTTTCATTCACAATGCCCAGGTTGCGGTCCCACGATATCCTCTGATCGCCTGACAAGAAGACCCCCAGATCTTGCCGCCCCTCTGAAGCCTTAGGCAAGTCTGCAGCCCATCCACTATTCTTGAGCGGCTCACGCAATGGCCAAATAGTCAATTCATGAATGTTCATATGAAGGCCTGACTTTTCACTGAAAATACGCATTACCTCCAGGATTCTGGAGCCCGATTTATGCAGATCTGTAAGGAAGAATAGAATATTGTCCACATATAGCGCAAAGCGATCTTACATTTCTGTTGTCCATTCAAAGCCTCGAACCAGAGCATCTTTATGGACCCAGACAGCCAGATGTTCAACAGCCAGTGCGAATAACATGGGAGATAGGGGACACCCCTGTTTACTGCGGTGCCTAACTGGGAAGGGGAGGCGAGACACTGCTGGCCACCCGTACGGATGCAGTCAGATCTGTATAGAGTAGCCGAATATATGTCAGGAAGAATGGACCAAGATTCAGCCATTTCAGAAGTGAGAAAAGATATGTCCAGCTGACTGAGTAAAATGCCTTGTCCATGTCCAACAGTAAAAAGGCAGCCAGCCTGCCTAATCGGTCAACTGCTGCTATTACATTGTGGGCATTCCTGATGATAGGGTGGGTGGTTCAAGGGGACAGGAAGCCCACCTGATCTGGATGGACAAGTTCTGGTATATGTGACATCAACCTGTTTGCGAGGATTTTGGCCAGGAATTATGCTTCTGTATTCAGGAGGGACATCGGATGGTAAGTGGCGTGATGTTCGGGGCTCGGCATGGTTTGGGGAAGACCACTTTCTCTGCATGTCTCCAGTCTGGGGGCAGTAGAGCTGTTTCAGCCACTTCTTGGATGACATTGAGGTAGTGGAGACCCAACTGGGACATATAGGTCCTGTAAAATTCACAGGGGTACCCATTGAGGCCAGGTGCCTTGCCAGTCTACAGCTCCGACACGGCAGTCGTCACTTCTTCTAGTGTGATGGGTGTTCCCAAGGCCTTTCGGGTGTCCTTCGACACAGCCCTCGGGTATATCCTTGAGCAAGCTTTCAATTAAAGAGGCACTAATGGCTTCTTTAGGTGCATATTGGGCCTCATAGAAAATAGCAAAGCTGAGCACTACCTCGGCCGGATCTGTAAGCCCTTCTCCCTGTATATTGCACACATTGGGGAGGTGGTTTGGTGTCACGATTTGTCTGCAAAGACGATCTAGGAGCTTCCCCAACTTATCCCCCATTGGTAAATTCTGCACTGAGACACCAACCATGAACATCACGCCTCCTCCATCAGATCCCCTGGTACTGCTGTTGTGTAAAACAGAGCTGTCTACGTGCTGTGTGTGCTCCATCACCCTGTCCCTGCCTTTCCAACATTATGATGTGGGCTTCCAATTGTAATAAGAAGTGTTTGAGGCACTTACAGACCGCTGCACGGTAGCTTATTTCTACCCCTTGAATGGTGAGTTTCATCGCCTCTCACAATATTTCTGGGGAAGAGGCTATCTCACTTCTGAGGATAAGGTATTCCGTTTGTGTTTCATTAATGTGGGTTCTATAGGATTTTTTCCTCAGGGGACCATGGAGAGAGTCCCCACCAAAATGGAGCACAAGCTGGGCCCATCAGGAGCCATACCGCTATTGGAGAATGGTCCGACAGCCCACTGGAAATATTATGGCTTCCCACACTCTGTGTACTTTTCACCATGGGACAAAAATATAATCTATCCTGGAGAAGGATTGTGGACTGGGGTGTAATAAGTGTATCCTGCATCACATGGATGATGAACCTTCCAAGTATCCCCCCAGCCCACTAGGTCAATCTGGGATCTCAGTTGCGATCCTCGTGTGTTCTAAATAAATCTGACGTTCCAGCTTACTATCTGTATCTAACCCAGTGAGCCTCACCAACCTGTGTCGACATCAATATTAAGAGACCATTGTTGATGTATCGTCGGGATCAGGGAGCGCCAAACCATGACAATACAGACTGCACAGCGAGTTTGAACAACAACCTTAACCCCATACAACCCCACACCCACCACCCCATTACCTCATAATGGCATAAGCATCTGTCGTGGGTGGTGAGTGTGCTGACCCCAATGGGAGGTCAACACGTAGCCAATCCAATGGATCCCCAAACACCCCTGCATCTCAGTGTCAATGTGGAGGGTTGAGGTGTACTACCCTGTTTATCCAGCCCCTGAATAACACCAGGATGCTGCATCCCTAGGATATAGGCAGGGTCTCGGAGTCCGCCCCCATAGCTGACCTAAACAGTCATTTGTGGGGGTTGGGAGCCTTCACAGCTAGAGTCTCCTCTCGTTCCTGGCCACGGGCCCTGGAGTACCATGTGATTCCAGATCAGTGTCTTTGTTTGCCCTTCTGGTTTTTTTTGCATTTGGCGAGGCTCCCCGATGAGGAGTCCGAGTCATGACCCAGTGGAGGTATGACGCGGTCAAATGTCTTATTTCATTTGTCGAGGTGAAAACCTCTTCCAGCAGGAGTTATACACAACTCTTAGTCGGGCTGGGAACTGGAGCATTATATGATCTTCAAGTTTTGGACGCGAGCCTTGGCCATCTGGAAAGACTGGCATTGTTGCCGGACCATTGTGGTATAGTCAGGTAATACCCCCTGGCTTGTTTGAGGATGAGATCTCGGTCACAATAGTTTAGGATTTTCGCAATAATGGGCCGTAGTCTAGCTCCTGAGGTGAGCGGCTGCAGTAGGGCCCTATGTGGGCACTCTATTATGAAGCATGCAGAGAGTGTCAACTGGAATCCATGAAGTGAGCCATTCTGTCAGGAATTTGTCAATGTCGTTCCCTTCACAGTTTTTCAGAAAGCCCAGGAAGCTGAGATTGTTTCTAAGGGCCAGTCTCTCCACGTCCTTTCGCCCTTGTCTGGGCCTGCAGAAAAGAAGCAGCCAGGTGGCCCATCGGTCGGTGGAGGGTACCCCGTAGGAGTGGACGGTGACCGGGGCCCAGGTGAAGGCAGCCCGGATTGGCGGGAACGGGCCGGAGCGACTGGCTGCACCATCATCGCTGCTGTGAGTGGAGTGTGCCTAGAGGAGGTCGGGGGCGCATCGGGCCCCCCTTTTTCACCATTGCCAGCGTGGTCCTGCTGGGCTGAAGGCCCCCACCTGAGGTAGGGGCGTACGGGGGCTAGATCGGGCCCCGGTGGGGGACACGTGTCTATCCTTGGGGCCAGCTGAGAGGCTTGCGTGCTGAGGACCCCCTGGGGCTGGTCTGGGGCCCGCGGCAACTTCATTGTACTGAGACCTGGATTGGGGGCCCCCCGGGGTGCTGTGTTTTCTCCCCCTCCCGCCTTCCCTTGCTCGGATTGTGCTTTTGCTCCCTGGTGGTGTGGCTCGGGGGTCGGGTCGGACCCCGGAGGTGGACAGTGGTGCCCCGCACACGGGGCTTGTGTGGTGTTTGGGGATCCACCTTCCTGAACTGGCGCAGTAGTGGTCTAGTTCCTCCCCTTGCAATTCTCCTCCTGCCTCTGTACCCTGAAGAGTCGCGCCCGGTCGGCCAGTGGGCGGAAGAGGTGGGTCTGTCGGCCTGCCTGGCACTCTACTGATCCACGGATTCCAGATAAAGACTGTCCCTGGTGCAGAGGGGCCTGCTCCTGGTATCGCCTGCCGCGGCCGCCATGACGCGGGATCGCACGGGGGTGGCCATTCCAAGCAGGGGACACTGGACAAATTCACTGAAGCCAGCCCAGCAACTGGCGCCGCGGGCTCACAGTCTCCGGCCCCGGATAATGCGGCGCTGTTGGCTGCGATTACGCAGTACAGGGACATGTTGGATGCTAAGATCGGGGCAGTTTGGGCGGATGTCACGCTGCTCCACCAGGACCTGCGGAATGCAGTTGAGAGAATCACCGGTGAGGAGACTCACATCTCCGAAGTGGAGGATGATGTATCTGTTCTTAAGAAGAAGGTGGCGGCGATGGAGAAACTACAGAAGGGCCTGGCCATGCGGGTGGAAGATGCAGAAGGGCGGGCATGGCGGAACAACCTACGCTTTGTGGGGTTTCCGGAGGGGTGCGAGGGGGACAATGTGGAACGCTTCTTGGCCCAGTGGCTGGAGGGCTGGCTCCCCCGGACGCTCTATCCCGCTGTTTCGTCGTGGAGCGGGCCCATCGGGCCCTAATGGTTCGCGTCCGAGGCCGATAATAGCCAAGTTCTTGAATTACTCCGACCGGGACGTTATCCTGAGACAAGCAAGAGTGAAGGCCCCGCTTATGCTTGGCAATGCTACTATTCTCATTATCCCGGACTACACGAGGATGGTTCAGCAACAGAGGCTATAATTCCTAGCAGCCAAGGCCCGTCTCTGAAGCCTCAAGCTTCAATACGCCTTGCTTTACCCAGCGTGGCTGCGAGTTATCTACAAGTCCCGCACGCTGTTCTTTGATTCCCCGGGGGAGGTGTTTCAATGGACAGATGAGACAGTGAAGATCAGGGTCAATGCACCCCCGGGTGGTGAATCCGACTCTTCCTCGAGTGGAATGGCCCGTGAGGGACTGAGGAGTCAGCGGCGACGCCGTAGAAGATGGGGGTCTGGACATACATCTCGCGCGGGGTCGGCGTCTCCACAGTCTGGTCCGGAGCAGGGGCAGCCACGTGTGATGAAATGAGGACTGTGACTCCCGCACTGAACCCTATGTTTGCTCTCGGGATGCTCAGGTGCAATGTATTGGCTGGACACCTGCCCTGTAAGAGTGGGTGGGTAGGGGTCGTGACTCCCTAGTTATGGGAAATTTTCAGGGGATCCATTGGAGGGGGTGGCTCTTGGTCCCCCGTTGGGGGCTAGGTCTTGAACCGTCCACGAAAGGTGCTTCCATGTTGGGAGGTGCGGGGTGGGGGGAGGTGGGGGGGTGTTGGTGGTTGGGTTGAGGTGGGGGGGTTTGGTTGCGCTTATTTTGCTGCTGTTTATATGCTGTGATGTTTGCATGCTGGGCCATCGGGCCATCTACAGCCCATACAGTACTATCTTCAAATGTCTACTGTTACTGAGAGGGGGCGGGTAGCTCCGGGCACACTTCGTATCCTAAGTTGGAATGTGCAGGGGTACTAGACAAAGTGAAACGAGGGGCGGTTCTCCGGTATGACAAGAGAGCCGGGGTAGATACTCTGCTACTTCAAGAGACTCACCTACTAGGCACAAAAGCGCTTTGCCTACAACGCCTTGGGTATACATATGTTTATCATGCGGGATTCACGAGAAGTTCCTGGGGGGTTGCCGTCCTGATACACCGTCGGGTTTCCTTCACACATGAAAAGAGCTGGTCCAACCCCCAGGGTAGGTACATCTTTGTCCAGGGGAGAGTCGGGGGTGACAGGGTGACACTTGGTAGTATATACGCCCCGCCGCCGTTGCAGTGGCCCCTAGTGGAAAGGGTCATGTCTCTCTGTAGTGCAATGCCGGACACCCTCGCCGTAGTTGGGGGACTGGAATGACGTGATGGACTTAAGCATGGATAGGTGGCGGAAGGGAGCGACTGACGCGGGTGTTGACATGGAGGGACCCCATACCAAGCTACGTGCCCTAGCCACGGGACTCAACTGGACAGATGTCTGGAGGTATAGACATGGCGCACGCAGCGAGTACACCTATTTCTCTTCGGTACATGGCTCGTTCTCCAGGCTGGACTATTTGTTTGTACTCAGGGGGCTGGCCCAGAGGATAGTGTCCTCGGACATCTTACCGAGGGCTTTGTCCGATCACTCACCGGTGGCCCTCACCTTTAGCATAGGTCCAGCCAGGCAGCCGTTCCGGTGGCGCATGTCTGAATGGCATTTGCTACAGACCGAGTATAGGTAGCACATGTCTCGGGAGATTGACCATTATCTGACCACCAACCAAAACTCTGTTGACTCCCCGATGACCCTCTGGGAGGCTCTAAAACCTACCTTGCGAGGGGTGGATATCTCCTGGTGCGCGGCGGCCCGGGCGGAGAGGCGGCGGGATCTGGTGCGGCGGGAGGCGGAGCTGGAGGTTTTGGAATGCAGGAGCAGGGAGGAGAGTGGTAGATCCATTGGGCGGCAGCTAGTCCTGGCCCAGCAGCAGTATGCAGCGTTCTTGCTTGATGAGGCGCAACAGGCCTGGCTGTCTACCCATAGTCGGGTGTACCAATGGGGGGACAAATCCTGGAAGATGCTACACCGCCTGTGTCAGGGCGCTCTTCACACTCAGCCGCTACCCCAGGTGTTGGACTTGGCGGGCTCGCCGGTCTCGGAGCCCCCTGCCATCGCGGAGAGTTGCGCTGCATACTACGAGGGGCTATATGCACCTCAAGAATGCTTGACAGCCGAGGTCGTTCAGCGGTTCATAGATGACCTCCCCTGTGGTCGGTCCCAGACGAGGCGTGGGACCTGTTAGATAAGCCCCTCACAGAAGAGGAGCTGGGCGCAGCCCTGGGTGAGCTGAGCCCCGGTAAGGTGCCGGGCCCTAACGGGTTCCCCTGTGAATTCTTCTAGAGATTTCATGTGCAGCTGGGCCCCACTTGCGCCCGGTGATTGAGAAGGCACAAGAGAGTGGAGTGCTCCCCCCAGACTGGAGACACGCTGAGGTGGTGGTCTTTCTGAAGCCAGGCAGACCCCCGGAGAGCCATGCGTCTTACCGCCCAATATCGCTACTCAATACGGAGGCCAAGGTTCTGGCCAAAGCGCCGGCTAACAGGCTTAAGCCCTACATTTCTGATCTGGTTCATCCAGACCAGGCGGGCTTCATGCTCTGGAGGGCAACCCGACATAACATCAGGCGTGCCCAGGTGGCGATCTCTGCCTGGAGGAGTTTGGGTGAGCAGGCTGCATTATTCTTGGCGGATATGGATCGTGCCATTGACTCCTTAAGTTGGACGTATTTGTTTGCCCTGCTACGGCGCCTCAACTTGGGCCCTCGTTTTTTGGCCTACATACAGCTGCTATACACTGACCTCACTGCCTCCGTGCCCGTTGGGGAGGCGGACTCTAGGTCCTTCTCAGTCCGGCAGGGTACGCGACAGCGGTGCCCCCTCTCCCCTTACCTGTTCATGCTTGCTATGGAACCTTTGGCTGCGTGGGTATGCATAGACACCCAGATCAAGGGCATTCGGTGGTCCCCGGGTCTCACTGACAAAATAGCGTTATACGCAGATGATGTGCTGTTTTTTCTCACGGACCTGGATCGGTCGGGCCGTGGCTGCTGCGCATCTTGCAGATTTTTGGTGAATCCTCTGGCCTATATGTGAACCCGGGTAAATCCACATTATGGGTACTGGGCGAAAGGCGGCCGGTCGGTGAGTGGGCGGCGAATTTGCAGTTGGCTTCTGGGGGATGAAGTACCTAGGGGTCTACTTGTCAGAGAGTGCGGGCGTCTCCCGAGATCGTAACCTTGCTCCGGTTTGGGATCGCACACGTGAGGATCTAAAAGCGTGGTCCCGTATGCCACTGTCCATCTACGGGAGGTCGGCCATATTCAAAATGGTGGCGCTCCTACGGCTCGTGTACCATCTGCAGAATCATCCACACCCGGTTCCGCCTCGCTGGTTCCAGCAAGTCAACTCAGCTCTGTGCGGGTTCCTGTGGGAGGGGGGGACTGTACGGGTTGCACTGCGGACAAGCTTCTTTCCGACCTTTACGGGGGGCCTTGCCACATCTGATATACTTTCCTACTACCAAGCAGCCCATCTGTTGGTCCTCAATGATTGGTGGTATGGGGACAGAGGCGATCCAGCCTACGTGGTGGAACATCACCTGATGGGCTCGTCGTCCATTCATGCCTTGCTATGTTCGGCGCCGCTTCGGCGGGTTCTTCCATCCGCCACGCAAGTGGTCTTCTCTGTCTGGCGGCAGGCGCTGCGAAGGATGGGATGGTGGAATGTACTCACTCGGGAAACCCCTCTTTGGCACAATGGTTGCCTGCCCCACTTGGAGACACTTAGGGGTTTCGGGGGGTGGGACGCAATAGGCATCTCCTCATTGGGAGATGTGATGTTGGGTGGCACCCTGAAGTCCTTCCAAGACCTACAGGACGAGTTTGGGATGCCCTGCTCCCAATTCTTTCGGTACCTTCAATTCCGACACGCACTGACACCATATCTGACTGACGTTGAACACCTCCCAGAATTTAGCACGCTCGAGGCCAAACTGTTTATGGGGGAATTGCCAGACAAAAAACGTTCCCGTGTATACCAGTCATTGGTTCGACATTGTTCCCCTGACCTACAGAGACTTCGGGCAGCCTGGGTGGGGGGTGTTTGGGGAGCTCGAAGAGGAGGACTGGATGGAGGCCCTGGCGAGTCCTAGGGGGCGGCAATCTCCACACGCCTGAGACTCATACAATTCAAATACCTGCACCACACCTACTTCACCAGAGAGCGTCTATGGAGGGCAGGTATGATAGGTCCTCCTAATTGCTTACGGGGCAGGTCGGAGGTAGGCACACTCCTGCACACCACATGGGGATGCTCAGCGCTGCATAGGTGTTGGACCGGGGTCTTCAGATGCTTATCAGAAGTACTGGCCTGGGAGCTTCCTAGGGATCCAAAACTGGCCCTATTACATGTTATGGAGGGGGTGGGGGGCAATCGTTATAAACGTCACCTATTGTTACTTGGTCTAACATTGGAAAACGGGACATTGCTAGGGCCTGGAAGGCACCTCGGGCCCCGCCCCTGGCTGCTTGGAAGAACGGCATGGACTTTTGCATGGGGCTGAAGCAGCCCATCTTTCTGGCCAGGGGGTGCCCCCGCAAGCACTTCCGGATATGGAAAAAGTTGCCCGATTACCGGGGGCTGGACTTGGACCCCCCAAAGGAGAGTGATGCCCTTCCGACAGTTTAACAGATGGGGGTCAGTGAAGGTGCTTATGTGGTGCTCTGATGGTACTGACATGTATTCACTGTACATATCTTTGCAATCTCGTGAACGACAGCAGCGCAATTTGGGGGGGGATTGGGTGGAGGGGGGTGTTTTTATTTCATGAAAACATCTGACGATGTCATTATTGCTTAACTAATGTGTGCAGCTGACTCCGGAGTTTAGACCTATGCATTTGTATATGTGCAGGCGAATAAAATCTGTTTAAAAAAACAAAATTAAGTAGTGGGTGGCACAGTAGCAGTACATTACTAGTCCCCTAGAGCCATTGGAATTTGATGTGAGTATGAGTAACAGGGCCAATTTTATTTTTTACCCACGCATGCCTCACCTAAAAAGCACTGACTGCCTGACAGAAAAGAATTAAGAAGGAATAACACCAGATTAAAAAAATACTGTGATTTTATACTTTTTTCTTTTAAAGGCTTTTCTAGTAAACAAACAGACACTTTGAGTGAAAAAACTCTAATTAATGAGTAAAGAATTATGCAATATGGAGTGCAAGTTGTTTTGCTAAATTAATGGAGGCATGCTAGCCAACGCATCGGGTTCTTTGCTACTGTCTGCGGCAGCTGTAGTTGACAATTATCTATCTTTAATTCAAATGTCCCTGCTCTTCTCCAGATGCCTTTCATATTCTACCCTGAGTCCAAAGAGGCAGATGAAAAATAAATAAGCTATTATGTCACACATGTCACGTATAAAATGTGGCTATTATTATCCTGTCTGCAGTATGCTGTTTGATTGATGATTATTCAGTTATCCTTTCATTCCTCTATATTCATGAATAGCCACATTGATTTAAGCTTTACTTTCATCCAGTCTTTCACCAAAATTGCCAATCCATTATCAATCCAGCCAGTATCCATCCTTTCTTTCAACTATCCTTCCAGCCATTCATCCATTTACCCAATACTCACCCATGCTTCCTTTCACCCACCCATGCATCCATTCATTCATATTCCATTTCACCCACCCTTTCCTTTAAACTTCCGTTCTTTCCCATTTCCATCAATCCATTATTTTTAGCGTTCATTATGTGAGCTTTTGTTGTGTTGCAGAAAGAAGAGGCCATAACTCAACCATCGCTGGAGCTGGTATAGCGAGGTTCATTATCACAAGTCATGATGATGATGCCCTTGTAGCTAGTGAGTGTAATAGTAATTGTCAAAAAGCAAGCAATGTGACTTACCACCCCCCATCCCTGCCTCCGCTTCATCTCCTTCTACCAAATCTCCTCCTCCTGCAGCGGCACTTGAGCTGCCAGCACTGGTGGTATGTGTGGCTAGAAAATAGTATATATTTATTAGATGCCAGATATGACTCCCCTTATTTTTTTCTCAGAATAATGCGACTGCAATGCAGCACTACCACTCGGTTAGTACTGCAGTATCTTCCATGAAAAATATCACTCTGGGCATTTTGTTGGTTGACAATGTTAGAAAAGCCAGGTAGTCAATCCAACTAAAACTTTTTTTCAATGGAGGAGCAGAGCATTAGCCTATTATGATGATAACTCAAAGCCACTGAAGTGTGGGATAATAATGGTCAATGAAAGACATATTGTGTTGGATTGGCAAATGCAATGGGACCTTATACTTTCCAGTTATGCTGCACGGTCATGGAAACTGCTGGTATACTGTATCAATGAATTACACAACACAACATTAGGGGGGGTAGGGGGTTGGTCCCTCACCATGGTCACTCTCACGTTAACTGTTGCAGCATGAGCAAGAAAAACAGACCTTCTCAACAAACATACATGGTGAATATTATTAATAATACTAGCTTACTTGGTCCTGCAATCTTCACAGTAGACAGCAGAGTACCAAAAATATGTTCTAGTCTTACAGTACCACAAGATATATAGGGGAAAGGGAAAGATTGCCAACAAAGCAGAAGAACACAACAGACTAGTAAAAACCGGAAAAAGTCAGCTACCAAAAAAATAAAACATGAAATAAGGAAAAAGAAAGATAATGCAGGGATAATAGGAATTTAAAAAAGGGGACAGTATAAAAGAAATACACAAGGCAAAATTAAAAGTAGTATAATAGTGGGCAGAGGAAAAAGTTAGGGAAATAATAATCATGATTAATAGAACTTACTGGGCTGAGCAGAGCCCATAGCAGTGGCGCTAGTGATCTGTGCCTCCTCCCCAGCTCTTCCCAGACCCGCCTCTGCGCTGCCCCTCCTAATCCTAAAATTTCCATTCCAAATTTCCCAAACAAAAATTAGATTTGAAACCAATCCATTGCGATAAATGATCTTTGATACGATTTTCACTTTTCAACCCCCCTGATGGACCAATCCAGTCTCCCTTTTATGCAATGCATAGATGCATGCTAGTACTACACATCACTGTGAAATTGCTTGGAACTGTATGATGTACATAAAGAAAGTCACACTGAATGCTCATTCACTGATATCACTAATCAACTATGGTAACAGGAGCCCAGAGAAGTCTGCAAAGGCTTCTTAAATAATCAGCCAAAGAGAGTGCTGATGAGTACTATTAGGTAGCGCAGAGCACCTGCTTAGCTCAAACTGGATCACATAATATTCTTAACCTAAACTAAATGTAACTTACCTTTGAGTGTGAGCAGCATGCTATTCGGGCAAAGGTTTTTAGCATTATAGAACACAAACACAACAAGATAATGAATACTCACTGAGCCCCATAATCTCGACGCCTAGCAGGTTCTGCTCCCATTTGAGGATATCCGCACAGTGGTGCGTCAGCTGCTGGGTGGTACCCTGAACTTGGCTGGCATGCATACACACCTCTACAACCCAATGCACCAGACGCATCTGCAGCGGTCTCTCACTGCCAGGCCTGCTGCCTGCTACCAGAATGGAGGGGAGGTGGTGCAGCGCAAAGAAAAGTACTGCTTCCACCTGACCTAACAAAAGAATGCCCAGTGCTGCACCCTTTGGCGGCGCAGAATTTTCAGGATAAGCGGCTGCTGCTGCTTGCAGTTCGGGTGGGATCTGGAACCACCGCTTTCCTGTTCACCCTGCTCTGACATGGTGTCGGGTGGGGCGGAAGTAAAACAGAGGAAGGAAGGAAGGAAGTACGAAAGCTCACGAAAAAAATGAAAAAACATAAAATACACAGAAACATAAACACACACTAATCCAAAGGGTAAAAATGAGGGGTAGCTTATTTAGGAGTGCGGATGATCAAAAAGAGTGAGAAGGGATTCAAAAACAGGCCCAGCACCATGAATAGAGAAAACAAGATGGCCAAACTCAAGGAAATTATGTGTCAGGTTACTTACATTACCGTAGGAACGTTATGCAAACAATGACAAGTCCTCAACTTCACCAGGTCATCTATTGTACCCAACTTGTTCACAGTACAAACAATAGCCCAGGGAAGAAGGAAAGAAAACAAGGAAAAGCACAGAAATGTCCCATGCAGCACCCCAATCTGAGATAGTGTCACTGTGGGAAAAACAGGGAAAATAGGTAAGTATAAACTCAGTTTACACCCTTGAAAATTTCTAATCTCTAATCTAGTATGTATATACCTGATCTATTCCCTTCTTCTGTGTTTTTTAGTAGCTGGGGCGAGTCTAGAGCATTGAAAAACCTGGATTAAGGAAATAAATGTAAACATATATATTATAAACAGTTTTCATTTGTTTCTATGTCTGATATTAGGAAAATGTAGTAATGGAACCCACCAAACTTTTTTTATGTGAACTGCTCCATATATGTCTCTGTAATCTGCAATGATCATAACTTATATCCCCTTGACTGCAGGTAAATAATTAATTTCCTTATATCTTCAGGAATCAACAATGAACGAGGAGTAACGAAAAATCAAACCTCCATCTACTCGGAGCTCAAATCAGATAAGTATCTTCCATTTAAATAAATTACATAGTGAAGGCCTGCAAGCAATCACAAAGTCACAATTGTCAGTGTTCAGCTTTCCTTTTGAATCGTCTCTATTTCTTTTACTATAATAGGCACAGGGGCCTGTAGCCAGCCACGGTGAAAATAAACAGCAGTGATCTTCACAAGGGGTAAAAACACCTACCGTGATAAGGAGATACCAATCAGGAGAAGTGCCATGTCAGGAACGAGGCAATCTGATGCTGAGGATGGTGCGATGGAGAAACCCGACGGGGGAGACGCTGAACCCGGAAGTTTAGGTGAGTGGTCCCGGAAGCAGATTCTTAGTCCGGAAGCTAGAACGCAAAGTGTTCTTTCCTGGTAGTGGCTGGATTAAATGCACTTCGGACGACTCCTGTGCATGTGCAGATGCACAAATCCGCCATCGTTGTAGTCCAATGGCCGCTCGTGCTCTGCATACCTGACAGTACACCCCCCTACAATTCCCCCAACTTGCTTGGGTTTGTCGGGGTGTTGTCTATGAAACAGACGTAGTAAATGAGGGGCATGCACATGACTAGTAGGTTCCCAGGTGTGTTCTTCTACACCATAACCTTTCCAATTAATAAGATATTGCAGTTTACGTCTCACTCTTCTTGAATCGATAATAGCCTTCACTTCATATTCTGGTACTTGGTCCACCATTATAGGTGCTGGAGAGGTATGGAAACGTGTGCCTGGTGCCAGGGGTTTTAGAAGAGAGACAGGAATACTGAATGTATTCTCAACACTGCCAGGAGTTCTAATCTCATGACAACAGGATTCATGATCTGACATATTTTGTAAGGTCCAATGTACCGTGGTTTAAATTTACAGAACCCTTTCAGGGCAAGATTCTTTGTGGATAACCGCACTTCATCCCTTTGACTGTATTTGGGCTCCGCATGTCGTTGGAGGTCAGCTTTTTCCTTATAGTCTGCAGTCAACCTCTCTAGATTGACTATTGTTGTCTTGTGTATTCCTGACCCTTTCCATAAAGTCAGCTTCTGAACAAAGAACTCCAATTATGAGATACCTAGATACTATAAGAAGGGATTCAGTTTGCGGTTTCTCAAACTCATAACCTAAATGAGATAAGGCATCTGTTATTTTTTCCTGCCTGAAAGTGGAGAACAAAATTGTACTTGCTAAAGAATTGCGGCCACCATAATTGTTGCATGGATAGGGCTCTCTCAGATTTGAGAAACTGCAAATTACGGTGATCAGTAAGAACCATGATTCTATAGTCAGCTCCTAAAAGATACTGCCACCACTCCTCAAAAGCTTTCTTTATAGCTAACAATTCCTTCTCTTCGAAGGCATAATTCAGTTCTGCTGGTGTTAGTTTATGTAAGTAAAAAGCCATGGGATGAAGGCATCCTGTCTTTGGATCTGGTTGAGAAAGGACCCCCCCCTACTGCCATTTGTGAAGCATCGGCCTCAACCACAAATGGTCGAGACGGATCTGGATGTCTTAGAACAGGAGCTTGTGTGAATGCTTTTTTCAATCTGCAAAAGGCCTCTTCGGCTTCAGGGGCTCACCAAAACTCCACTGCTTCATTTAGCAACTTGGTAATGGGGAGGCTAAAGGAGAAAATTCTTTGATAAATCGTCTGTGAAAATTGGCAAAGCCAAGAAAACTCTGGGTAGCTCTGACTGTTTTCTGTGCTTGCCACCGTGTTAAGGCTTCCACTTTCTGTGGATCTATACCAATGCTTAGAGGGGATACAACAAACTCGAGGTAGCACACCTGAAAGGTATGGAATTGACATTTCTCAAGCTTGCAATATAAATGTTTGTCTTGAAAACGTTCAAGAACCGACCTGACAGTTCATATTCTTGTATGGACTAAGAGTAAATCAAGATGTCATCAATATAAGCTATAACAAAGAGGTCTAACATATCTTTTAATACTTTGTTAATAAAAAACTGAAAAGCAGAAGGGGCATTACAGAGTCCAAATTGCATTACTAAATACTCGTAAAGGCCACACTTAGTGCAAAAGGCTGTCTTCCATTCATCCCCCTCTCTGACTCTTACCAGGTGGTAGGCCCCTCACAGATCTAATTTGGTGAAGATTTTAGCATTCTTTAACTTGTCAAGTAGGGAAGATATTGATGTTATTAAGCGCCCTGTAATCTATACAACATCTAAGACCCCTTCTCGTTTGGGTATGAAGAAGAGAGACAAAGATGCTGGTGATCTAGAAGGTCGAATAAAACTGATTCTAAGCTGTTCATCTAGATAGTCCAGCAGGTACGCATTCTCTTTTTCTGTCATAGCGTATATCCTGCTGCACTGTATACGGGCGCCAGGTACTAGGTCAATTCGACAGTCATGGGGTCGATGGGGCGGGAGAGAAGTAGCCTTTTCTTCATCAAAAACCTCTTTTAAATTGTGATCTTTTAAAAAAAGAATATATATACTGTGATACTTTTTTATTTTTAAAATGTATTTGTTAAAATGTTCTTATAGTCAGTACATCGTACATCATACCAGGTGTATCATATGATGAGATAATATACATAGGAATTACTTGACAGTCTGAGCATTACATCTTACTTTCAGAGCATGTTAGCTTAGTTACATTACGTTTTCATCATACTGGAAAGGAGCACATGTGGGAAAAAAGAAAGTATAAAGCATTGGCGGCACCCTTGCTTATTAAACATTTCCTGATTGTCTTATAAAAAGGTCAGCTCATATGCCGATTAGTAAAAATACATGCTATCTTTGTGGATCTATCTGTGGGGATGATCCAGCAGCACCCTACATCCCCTCTGCTTACGCTTGCTATATTCCAGTAATGCACCACTTCTATTTTGGTCTCTTAGCATAGTGATCTCACTGTATCCTGTGTTATAACTCCTGCTGGCTCTCTATCACCTGTGTCTCCGAGGCGACTGGTGCAGTGTCTGGAATGGAGAGGATGTAGGTTTTAAGGGGTCCCAGGTGTCCTTGGGTTTTGATGAGGGTGGAAGCAGTTCTGCATATATAATGACCTGTTCCTGCTATGTTGTCATGTCTAAGAGCCAGTCTTTAAACTTAGGGGCTCTTCCCCTGTCCAATCTACAGGCAACTTTGCGTTTAGCGACCAGTAGGCCTAAAGCTATTAGCTTTTTATGTGAATTGTCAGCCACATCTAGGTATCCCAGTATGGCCGTGAGCGGGGAAACTTGGAGGGGAGTACCTTCCATTTGTTCCAGTGCCCCAAACATCTGTTGCCAATAGTAATTGACGGGTGGACATTCCCAAGCCATGTGAAGACATCCCGCCCCTTCTTGTCTACAGAGTGCACATTTGTCATCATCTCTCAAATGGAGCCCAAACAGCCTAGCGCAAAAAGAACAATTGATGGATGGAATGCAGAACAATGTCATACATTCACCCCAGTACAGAGATCTGGACCTAAATCCATCGTTTTTTGCTCACCATGCCATTCCAGTTTGGACCCAGCCATATGCAAGTCAGTCTTGACCCTGCTCCCAATGGGAACAGTCCAGCCCGAACTGCCAGTCCTCCCTGGACTGGAAACAAGCATCCTAGGACCAGTTTCGGGCTAGCGGGTATGCAGTATAATCGGTGTAGGAACTTATAATATATCAATTTTAACCTGCTGTTCGCTGAAATATATCCTGTTTGTTTACAACAAAACTCCCACTGTTTGTCTGGTATTGGTGTGTCTAAATCTACTTGCCAGGCCTGTCAGGACAATATCTGGGGAGTTTTGGTAGTGGTTTGTACATTATGATAAATGAGTGATGTCACATGGCGGGGAGGTTTTGCCTGAAGTATGTTGTGTAATGGCATTAAAGTGTGGGGCTCCTGAGGGAATTCCTGTGTGAGGGCACGGACACTTTGTCTAAGTCTCACATACATGAACAGCTCGATCGTCATAGGGGTTTGTTCCTTTGTCAAGAATTTCCCATTTTCATACAGTTCCCCCCAGGTGTTCATCCGAACATTTTAAAGAGTTTGTTTACACTGCTTCTCATAGGTGACCTGCAAGTCGGGGTGATACGCGAATGGTATTCGTGAGGAGTATAGCATGCTGGTTTCTAGTAGAGTTGCTATGTTTCTCCATGAAATACTGGTACATGCCACTGTCGAAGGGACTATTTCTCGTTTTGTGACTTAAGCGGAAATGAAGCCTGAAAGGGGATTGGGTCCATATATCCCAACTCTACTGCTAAGAGCGGCAAAACGGGCGGTTGGTGGAACCAATACATTGAGTAATGTACTTGTGCACAATAGTAATACAATTCAAGATCTGGCACCTCAAACCCTCCCTGTGAGTATGGGAGAATGAGTACTTCCCATTTCATTTGGGGTTTAATCAATCAATCAATCAAGGTACTTGTAAAGTGCGCTACTTACCCGTGAGGGTCTCAAGACGCTGAGGGGAGGGGGGCTGCTGCTACTGCTCGAAGAGCCAGGTCTTGAGGAGTCTCCTGAAGGTGAGTAGGTCCTGGGTCTGCCGAAGGTGGGACGGGAGGGTGTTCCAGGTCTTGGCGGCGAGGTAGGAGAAAGATCTGCCACCGGCGGGTATTTGTTAGATGCAGAGGACAGCGGCGAGGGCAAGGCTGGCGGATCAGAGCTGGCGGGTGGGAGTGTAGAAGTTGAGTCTGCTGTTCAGGTAGAGCGGTCCGGCGTTGTGGAGTGCGTTGTGCGCATGGGTGAGGAGCTTAAAGGTGATCCTCTTGTCTACAGGGAGCCAGTGTAGGTCTCTCAGGTGGGGGTGATGTGGGTGCAGCGGGGGATGTTGAGGATTAGTCGGGCGGAGGCATTTTGGATGCGTTGTTGTCGATGCAGGTGTTTGGCTGGGATTCCTGTGTAGAGTGCGTTGCTGTAGTCCAGTCTCCTGCTGACGAGGGCCTGAGTCACTGTTCTTCTCGTTTCAGTCAGGATCCACTTGTAGACCCTGGGGAGCATGCGGAGGGTGTTGTAGCAGGAGGAGGAGACGGCACTAACCTGCTTCGACATGGAGAGGGAGGAGTCGAGGACGAATCCTAGGTTGGTGCATGGTCGGTGGGTGTAAGTGCTGATCACAGCATGCCGGCCACCAGGAGTCGTCCCAGGCTGAGGGGGTGGGTTCGAGGATGAGGACCTCCGTCTTGTCCGAGTTTAGTTTAAGGCGGCTGCTCCTCATCCAGTCGGGGACAGTCTTCATTCCCTTGTGGAGGTTGATTTTGGCAGTGTACTGGTCATTGGTGAGGGAGAGGATGAGCTGGGTATCGTCGGTGTAGGAGATGATGTTGAGGTCGTGCTGGCGGGCCACTTGTGCGAGGGGGGCCATGTAGATGTTAAATAGCGTCGGGCTGAGGGATGAGCCCTGCGGGACGCCACAGATGATGTTGGTGGCTTCAGAGCAGAAGGGGGAGGAGGACGCTCTGGGTTCTGCAGGAGAGGAAGGACGTGGTCCAGTCGAGGGCCTTCTCTTGGATTCCGGCTTCTTGTAGGCGTGTCTTTAGAGTGCGGTGGCAGACTGTGTTGAAGGTGGCAGACAAGTCAAGGAGGATGAGGGCTGATGTTTCACCATTGTCTAGTTGGTGCCTGATGTCGTCTGTGGTGGCGATGAGGGCTGTCTCAGTGCTGTCGTTTTGTCTGAATCCGGACTGTGAAGGCTCTAAGATGCTGTTGTCTTCGAGGTGGCTAGCCAGTTGAGTGTTGATGATTTTCTCGATGACCTTCACCTGGAACGGGAGCAGGAAGATAGGCCGGAAGTTCTTGAGGTTCCTTGGGATCCGCTTTGGGTTTTTTGAGGAGGGCGTTCATGTCGGCGTGTTACCAGCTTTCCGGGAATGTTGCTGTTTCGAAGGAGATGTTGATGACCCTTCGTAGTTGGGGTGCAATGGCTGCGTCTGCTTTGTTGAACATGTGGTGTGGGCACAGGTCTGAAGGGGATCCTGAGTGGATGGAGTTCATGGTCTTGCACGTCTCGTCATCATTGACGTTGGCCCAGGAGGTCAGGCGGTTGGTGTGAATGGTGTTCCCAAGGAGGGGGAGTCTAGCGAAGAAGGGGCGGTCATGATGCTGAAGCTGTTGTTGATGTCAGCGATCTTGCAGTGGAAGAAGGTGGCCAGTGAGTCGCACAGTTCTTGTGAGGGCGGGATGTCATTTGCGTTGGCGCTGGGGTTGAAGAGTTCCTTCATGAGGCTGAAGAGCTCTTTGCTGTCGTGTGCGTTGTTTTCGAGACGGTCTCTGAAGGAGGATCTCTTGGCTAACCTGATGAGGTGGTGATGTCTATGGATGGCTGCGTGGTTGTCTGGTGTACATTTGTGGAGTCATTTCTTCTCCAGTTTCCGGCATGCGCGTTTGAAGGTTTGGCGCTCTCTGGTGAACCAGGTGGCTTTCTTGCTGGTGTGGCTGTTGGAGGGCTTCTTGAGCAGTGCGAGGGTGTTGGTGCAGTTGCGATCCACTGTCTGAGGTTGCGGGCGGCAGCGTTTGGGTCGGTGGTGTCGGTGGGTGCGTTCAGAGCGAGGGTGTAGGTCAGCAGGTCTTCGGTGACTTTGCTCCAGCAGGGGCGGGGCAGCTGTTGGGTGCGGTGGTGCGTGGTGGGTTTCTGGAAGGTGAAATGGATGCAGCGGTGGTCAGTCCAGTGTAACTCTGTGGTGTGGTGGTAGGTGACGTAGGTTTTGGTGGAGAAGATGGGGTCCAGTGTGTGTCCGGCGGCATGGGTGGGTGCAGTGATGAATTGTCTGAGCCCGAGGTTGGCGAGGTTGTCGATCAGGGTGACGGAGTTGGCATCATTGTTGTTCTCAAGGTGGAAGTTCAGGTCTCCGAGGAGGATATAGTCCGTGGAGTCAAGTGCATGGGTGCTGGCGAGGTCGGCAATGGGGTCGCTGAACTGTGCTCTGGGTCCGGGGGGTCTGTAGACGAGTGTTCCTCTGAGGGTGGTGTTGGGTCGGTGTGAATCCGGAAGTGCAGGTGTTCGGCGGTGTTGAGGGTGTTGTCTGCGTGGGTGGCGACCTTGAGGGTAGACTTGTGTACGATGGCTATTCCTCCTCCGATTCCATTGGCGCGATCTCTGCGGGTGATCTTGTAGCCATATGGGATGGCTATGGCGCGGAGTCGTTCTACCAGGTCTCGATCAGGATGGCGACGTCTGGGGCGGAGGTGTCGAGCAGGTCCCAGAGCTCGACGGCTTGTTTGCGTGCGGAGCGGGTGTTGAGGAGCATGCATCGAAGGTGGTTGGGTCCTGTCCTAGGAGGTTTGGTGGCACTGTTGCAGGTGAATCTGCAGGTGAGGCAGGTGAAGGGTCCGTGGGTGTGTTTCGGTCGGCCTGGAAGCAGCTGTGGTTTCGGCTGGCGTTAAGTGCGTGGAGGGTACTGGTGTCGTAGCGGAGTCTGGCGTCGTGGCGTTCACGGGAGCCAGAGGGTCTGGCTCTGGGCACGGTGCAGGCACGGACGGGCACAGACGAGCTTGCCTCTGGCACGCCTCTGGCGCAGCAGCTGCCATTTAAGGCGGGGAGGGAGGGAGGATCAGCTGGGAGGTGGGAGCGGGGCAGCAAGGGGGCATGGCCGCAGGAAGCAGCGGCGGGAAAAACAGGCCGAGGGGTACAGAAGAGAAGAGGGGGAGGGGGAACGGGCTGATAGCGAGGGCAAAACAATAATCAAGGGTACGCTAGGCAGCGGAAAGTACAGAAGCACACAAAATAACTGTAAGCAAGAGGCAAAATACGACATACAAAATAACTGCTGACACAAGACAAAGTACAAAACCAGAGGAGAGGGACACAGCAGACAGCCAGGTCGAAGTCACGGCGGGGTGGCAGCGGCAGCGAGGAAGGCGCTGACAGTCAGGTGGAGCTGTGCGGCAGCAGGGGAGCAACCTGGCCTGCAGGCAGGGTCAGGGGTCACTCCTGCTGTCGCGCAGCAGCCGCCATTTAAGGCGGGAGGGAGGGAGGATCAGGTGGGAGCGGGGCAGTGAGGGGGCGTGGCCGCAGGGAGCAGCGGCAGGAAAAACAGGAGAAGAGGGGGATGGGGGAACGGGCTGATAGCGAGGGCAAAACAATAATCAAGGGCACGCTTGTTAGTCAGATAATTTGTGTTGGCAGGGCCTTAAAAAAAAACCTGCCGGGATCGTATGGGATATTAGTGAATAAGTTAAGTATTTTGGGGAGTATGACCATTTTTATTAACAATATCTGTCCAGCCATAGAGAGCAGCATCGTAATCCAGCTGAAACAGAGTCTGCTATATTGTCTATTGCGACACCATAGTTAATGCGAATCAAAGCACTCTTATCTCTAGACACTTTAATACCTAGGAATTTGACCTCCGTCTCATTCCATTCCAGAGGGTTGTCAAGGGTGTAGGGCATGACTTTGTCAGTGAGAGGGAATATACTTGATTTTTTCCAGTTTGTGTATGCCCGAGTGTTCACCAAACTTAGTGAGTTCTCGTAGCAAGGGCTTCAGGTTCTCCTGAGGGTCTTTCACATACAGGGTAATGTCATCTGCGTATAACGATATTAGGGCGTGTCTAGAGGGGTATGCTAATGCACGGTCTTTGTGGTGTTGTCAAAATTTAGCTGCTAATGGTTTGATTGCTAATACAAAAAATATGGGGGATAGTGGGCATCCTTGCCTCATGCCCCTTGTGATTGTGAATGGAGGTGAACGGGTACTATTGAGGACGACAGTGGCTAGTGGTTTACGATACAAGAGTTCTATCCATCTTTAAAAACCAAGGGGCATTCCTATGCTCTGTAGTATTCCACTGAGAAAAAAAATCTGTCTCCATAGAATCAAATGCTTTGGTGGCATCAAGGAATATAGCTGCTGCAGCCATTTCTGGGTCGATATCCTGTAAGATTGAGAACAGGGTTCGTAGGTTGTGCGATGTCGCTCTACCTGGGATAAACCCAGCCTGGTCAGGTAAAATCTGTCCATCAGTAAATTTAGCATTTTTGACAATATCTTGGTGATAATTTTGCTATTGCAATTTATTAACAAGAGTGGCCGATATGACTCACAGTATTCATCCGGCTTGCCTGCCTTGAGTAGGGAGGTAATCATCGCCTCCCTGATTGTCAATGGGAGCATCCCATCTTCGTATGCCTCCTCAAACACCTACTTGAGCATGGGGGCTAGTTGTGTAATGTACGCTTTATAAAATTCTACTGGAAATCCATCCGATCCGGGGAACTTCCATGAGCTCATCTGCATGATTGCCGTCATGATTTGATCCATTTCAAGCTCAGCCACAAGAAAGTCCATTTGGGAGTTCCCTAACCATGCTAATGCTGTTTCTTCAAGATATTGCGAAAGATCTAGAGTCTGTGTCCTTTGTGAGTTGAAGAGTTTGGCGTAGTATCTTATGGTATCTTGTGAATGTATTTAATAAATCGGCGGTTTGACACTGTATGTTTCCTACTGAGTCGTGTAATTCTGTGACAAAGTTGGAAAACCTTGGCTGTCTTATGCGGTCAGCAATAACCTTTCCCAGGCGGTCCCCTTCCCCAAAGGTCCTGGCTCTATGATATTTGCTTCTAAACTTACACTCTCGGTCTGCCATGTCTTTGTAGTCTGTGAGTTTGTCTTGCAACGCAGCTTTCATATGTCCCCCACTATGTGGTTCACCTATTTTTCGCACAAATGTCTCTTCAATTTATTAAGTTGGGTGCAGATATCCCTTAGCATCTCTCCACCTTTCGCTTTACAGAGTCCTCACACATTAACTTTAAATGCTTCCCATACCGTGGTGATCTTGGGGACAGTGTCAATATTACGTTCGAAAAAGTCCTCTATCTTCTATCCTATCTCCTCTTTGAAGGCTGGGTCTAATAGAGTCTCTGGGCTTAGTCGCCATTTGCTATATGGAGAGTCATACCCTGGGACCGAGTGCGTCCATTTCACTAGGGAATGGTCGGAATGTTCTCGCTAAGTGTACAGTCTGTTCTAGCCAAAGACCCATGCCTCTGGTTACTAACCAATAATCAATTCTCGACCATGTTGAGTGTACTGCTGAGTAGTGAGTTCCCTCTCTCATGGCAGGATGAAGATATCTCCATGCGTCAAGGAGATAATTATCTGTAATGATCTCTGCTAGTTGTGTCTGTGCAGGAGTGTAGTGTTGCACAGTCAGGTGTGACCTGTCCATGTGGGGCGAGACTGAGAGGTTAAAATCATCGCCCCAGAGTACATAAGTTGTGCCTATAGAGAGTATTTTTCCCCACAACGTGGAAAGATTTGGGGGTTGTTGATGTTGGAGCCATAATAGTTAACAATGGTTACTACCTGGGAACCTAAGAGGCCCCACACCATGCAGTATCAGGCCTGTTGGTCCGTTAACAACCCTCCAGGGACAAATGCCATGTTTTTCCGAATAAGAATTACCACCCCACGTGCATACAATGAGTATGATGAAAAGTAGCGGTGTGATGCCCAGGGGGTAGCGAAATTTGTCTGTGCAGCTGGGTCAAAATGTGTCTCCTGCAGGAGTGCTATTTTAATATGGTGCCTGTCTAAGTATGTTAAGGTGTGCCGCCGTTTACAAGGGTTATTTAGCCCCCTTGGATTCCATGTGATACAATGGATTTTAGTCGATGTTTTGGCATTACTCATTGTCCCTCATATTTGATGAATAACTATTTAAGGTTTTTATCTCATTATACAATATAACCAACGTGCCATGGTATGATCTTCTAACGAGGAGTGCTGATCTGGTGCAACGATGTTCCGCATCCCGCCCCCTCCTACACCGACGTCCCCAACTTGTTGGGGATGCATACCCCAACCATCCCCCATTTGCAATGAAGAAATCATAACATAACTTCTTATGCGCAGCCAAAATTACGGACTGTGCTAACAGAAAGGTTATTTAAGGTGGGATCACCCACAGAGGTACCACTAGGGGCAAGCTGTGACAGCCCTCTATCCCAACCACCCCGATGACCAGGGAGAGTGATCTCCAGCTTGGGTAGGCCCATGGGAGAGAGGGGAAGGTGGGGGGCATCCGGGCCTATAGCAAGTATCTGTACCACTGAAAAAATAAAAGAATAAAGACGTTTGCATTACAGGGAGAATTATGCAATCATAGAGAAAGAATGATGAGGGTTCTTCTTGCCTATGCATTGAGTCCCATGCCCTTTACCATCTGTCAGGTAACGTCAGTGGCCGCTTCACTTATACACCAAGCGTCCCTTACTGGTCCGGAGTTCACAGCGACATGGGAATTAGGTTGAGTAAAAGTGGTAAGGCCTAGTATTGGACATAGTGATCCAACACTTCCATGTCATCTGTGATTTCAGTCTATTTTTGTCAGTGGTGATGACGATCGGGATCTGGAGCGGTTGCGAGCGTCACTGTCTGTCGAGCACTGATGTTGTTTCAGAAAGTCCTTGACCTGGTGTGGGTTCTGTAAGAGATGTTGTTTTTCCACTTGTAGGCAACCCGCAGCCGCGCTGGATAAAGCATGGAGTATTGTAGATGGGCCTGTTGAAGTTAACATATAACCACAGTGTATTTCTTACGTGAGTCTTGGACTGCCTGGGTGAAGTCCGGATAAAAGCTGAGGGTGGTGTTTTTTATATTCTACTTACTTCTTTTCCCAGGTCAGCCACAGTACCGTACCTCTGTTGCGGTAGTTGAGGAATCTTACCACAATGGGCATTAGTGGTGCCCCTGGTGGGGTTCTCGCCCCTAGTGTTTAGTGCGCCCTTTCGATCATCAGGTGCTTAGAAAAAGCTTCTGCTCCGAACACGTCGCAAAGCAGCCGCTCAATGTATTTCTCCATGCGCCCTGTGTTTGTCGATTAGGGTAGGCCTTGCACACAAACGTTATTCCGGCATGAACGCGCCTCCAAATCTTTGTTTTTTGCGGCGATGACCCTCAGCACCTTATCCATCTGGGAGATCTGCCCATTATGACTGACCTCGTTGTCTCCCAAGTCTGAGATCCTGGTCTCGGCTTCCTTAATCCTGCTGTCATGTTTGTCGATCTTCTGTATAATTGTGTCCATACGTGTGGACATGGTGTCCATTTTAGATTCGATCAAGGTCAGACTACTTCTCATGGTGAGGAGAAGTGCCTTCCAGTCTTCTTCCTGATCGTCAAGGGGGGGCCCCACCTCCGATTGTTCCTCTTGCTGTGGGCGTGCTGATTTGTGGCCCTCAAGTAGCAATTTGACTGTTTGCCTTCTGTACAGCCCATCTTATCCTTGTTAGTCCACCGTGCAAGGGGTTGTATCTGTTCCCCAGCACCAGCGAGGCGGTCACCTAAGTCAATGGCAGGGGTTACCAATATGCGCTATGTGCACCTCTTAGAAGGGGTGCTGTTCTGTCTTGATGTACCTCCGGTTAAGGTTTAGTTATGCCAAAGCAGCTCCAGAAGCACTGCAGGGGGGTCTAGGTGGCCACAACAGGTCAAGCGCAGATGGGGACAGCACCAGTTCACCCCCTAACTACAGTCTATAAGAGAAGAATATTCTATTCCTCAGCATTTGCCCCCAATCCGTGGAGGGCACAGCTTCTCACCTCCACACACGTGCCAGGGCTGTGGAGAATGTTCCTCTGCTGCATTTATTGGTAGATTTCCTGTGGATTCTACTGCACAGTTGTCTCCAGTAATTGAGCCCTCAGTCCAGCAGCCGCCCATCACATCGTGGGGGGGTCAGGAGGTAGTTCTAGGGTTATTATCCTTGCCCCCACTAGCGGTCCCCAGCAGGCTCGATAAATATCCTTGGTGTGCACAGTCAGGGCCCCCAGTCTGTGATGTCCCTGCAGACTTGAGCAATAAGGAGGGTGAGGGGGGACTCACCACTGTGCCCACCGGTAGCAGTATAGGAGCCGGGGAAGGGGGCCGTACCAGTCCAGTTGCGGGCCCGTTTGTTCAGCCTTGCAGAGAGGAGTGGGAGCATTTTCTGGGCCGCAGTTCGGAATCCAGTTTCTCCTCAATTCACTTGGCAGTTGGGTGGGTTCGATCTGCTCCGTCTGAGTCCCGCAGCCCACAGATATCTGCTGCATATCACAGGGCGGGAGGCTCACGGTGGAGTCGGCCTGCGCCTCGTGTAAAGCCATGGACTCAATTAGGTGACAAGACCTCCCCCGAGCTCCACAGTTCAGTCTGCAACAGTTGGATCAGCTTACGTTGATTTTTGGCTCATTGTTCTACAGCCGACAAGATGCCTCAAGATGTCAGCAGGATCCTGCAGCTCTACCGCATTGATCCCGTTACGGCAGGGGTACAATACTTCAGTGGAAATGCATTTTTGTGAAGTATTGTCGGCCCGATCTCCGGAGCTTCAGCTGAGAGCGACCATCTTGGTCGTGCGCCCCCTAGCGCTCCCTTAAATCATGGTAGTTGACAGGCAAATAGGCAACTTCCAAACTAGTGAGAGCTGCCGTTTTTATAGGGGGTCAAAATTACGAAATATATGGTCCTAATAGTTTTCTGGATTACAATCCAAGGTCATTTCTTTTCAATTAATAAAGGGATTGTGTTGACATAACCAAGCAACCCCAGTATGGTAGGAAAATGAGGAGACTGAAAAAGATCAAAATTGAGTGTTTCTTGATGTGTATCGTCAATGATCAGTGTTAATTCAGCAGTAACATGCGTAATAGGGCCAGATTTAAGAGTGCTGCCATCAATGGTAGTAACTTCCTCCCAGGAAGCTTTAGACTCTCGGGATGTTCTTGCTATGTGCCCATTTCGAATCCATAAAGTTACCAGTGGCACTTGAATTCACCATTATTTGTATATTCATAATCTGTTGTTCCAACAACAAATGAGAGGAGAGGAAGAAATGGCGTGGAGGAGACAAACCAGTTTTTGTTTGTGAGACAGTTGATGGAGCGAAGTTCAGAATAATATTTTGTTCTGATTCGCAAATTTAAACTTCCATAAAACCATAACTGTACTAATGAGTGTGTGATGAAAAGTATTAACCAACCTAGTTTTAAAATGCATATACATCAGAAACACGAGGGACTAATTAATGTGCTCTATGTTGCAAAAGCAAGTGCGTATAAAATAATAAACTAATCTTGTCTATTGTCTTTGTCAGTATTAAATGTGGCTGTTTAACTAATGGCATGTGCTTATTTTGTGTGCTTATGTTAAGTCTTTACGTCTTTAGGTTGATATAAAATGCAGCTTTGTGTGCAAAGCTAGGTAACATAAATTAATGGGTTAATTATTAGCAATGGGGGTGGGTAACAGAATGGGTCTCAATTCTCTAATTAATTGATGTCTTGTGTTTTCGAGTGAGGCCTAAAGACACACAGAAAAGATGGCGTTTTCAAGTCCTGTCCAGATAGAGCGCAGCACAGAAGTGGAAACTTTTACCACATTGTCAAGCTTTGCAAATCTAAATGAACTGTGATAGACGTGCTCTAAGAGTGACTGATTCAAGGACAGGAAGCGGCAAAGTTTGCCAAGCAAAGGAAGTCACGGCCTGTGACTCGTGAAATGTTTCTTTTTTGAGGAAGCTAGAAGTCGTGTATGCAAAAGGACAATAGGGCTTAAGAGAAGCCTGAACTTGGTTTGGAAACGGAGATGACCTAACATTTTAATCATGGACTGACATGGCGTGGCCAATGAGCGACGTGGATTTATGAGAAATTATACAATTTGTAGAAAGTTTAGCAAGATAGAAAGGTATAAAAACTGACCCCATGGGCAGGAGGGCGCTTCTCGCTTTCCGATTCCTGATGGGCGTGTTGTGCTGTTGGACTTTTTGGCACACGTAGGGATAGCAGGCTTTAATGATTATTCTTTTTAAGTGGAGCGAGTTTTAGACAGGGAAATAGAATCTATGGAATGGAAACTGTTATTTTCTTAAATTCATGCTAACAGATTTGCCTTTAAAATGTCAGACTAATGTGCCTTTCTTTAAATACATGTTGAACTTTCATAATTGCTATAAAAATAAAGATTTCTTATTAAAATGCTCTTTCTATGAATACAAAGATAACAAATTAGATTTTGAAATGACAAGCTGGTCTTGTTTATTCATGGTCTAGTTACCATCAGCTGATCCATTTACCCAAGTGGCTTAATAATAATGATATATGTTTAAAAACTATGGTGAGAAATGATAAACTGCAGTTGTATATATAGGTGAAAATAGTTCAGATTTATTAAGTCACATGATTCAGTTGCCCAAAATCTTGTCTCGTTAGTTTATGGGCCTATGAGACTGATTTATGAATAATGGCGAGTATTATGGTGTTGGGTAGCGCTAGTGAGACAGATTTTCTATAGGGGCGCTGGATCAATTCCTTGGTAGCAGAGTTACGGGTGCTATGGTAACTGTCATGCTACATGGTAATTACATAGGATCGATGTTTAACATATGTTGAGTTTGTTAAGTTGTTATATGTAGTCGAAAGGTTTTTTCCAGCAGTGTGAAAATTCCTAGTTGTGCTGGCAAGAGTAGTGTAACAGGTGAAGTTGCACAGTGCATTTGTTCTGTTTGAAAATAGTGGTATTGTCATATATCACTAGTGTTGTGGTTGTACAGCACAAGTTTAGGGAATTTAGGTATGTTAGGTAAAATGTATAGTGAGGATTCTCTATGAAATTGTAGCTTTCGAGTATAGGGACTTGGCGTCTGTTTTAAAACTCACTGTGAAAAGAGTAGTAGATTTTATCCAAGCTTGAGTGAAGGGTAAGGAAGCGTTGTCTATCTTACTGACAAATTAGGATTTCTATGGTTTGTTAAAGTCCTACCAAGATTCATGTATGCATGGTTAGGGATTTTTCCGTTTGAATGTGCGTAAATGATTTTGTAATATACGATCGAGTGAAACTTTGAATTGCTACTATATGTGCATTCAGAGAAATGAGTTTGTTATTACCTGCTAGAAGGGTAGAGTAGCCCTACTTTATCAACGAATTTAAATATTCTGTGAGAATAGCATCGTCTATTTCACGCAAAAGAATACCTGAATGACTAAAAAACTATCACTTTATTTTAGCGATACGGACAAATGGTTTGTTATGTGAAGTTACTAACTAAATTCCATTGAAAAGATTTGTAAAAAATGGCGCTGTGAAAATATTTTGTAAAGGAGGGGTGAGTTTTCAGAGCGGAGCTTCTCTGTCCGAAGTTGTAGCGGCAGTATACGTCACTAGTGTCGCGCTGTGATTGGCTAGCATACGTCACAGTATTCGTGCACTGATTGGCTCATGTGACTAGGCAGGCTTGCAGCTGATTGGCTTATCTTAAAAAGCAGCAATTCCATTGGTTGAGCAGGATACTGATGTAGCTTAACCTGATTGGCTTGTTGGTGAGTTTCGCGCACGGATTGGTTGGTTTTACGGAACAACAAGGAAATAATTACGATCGATTAGGAAGTAAGCGGAATTGTTTACAAGTATGGATTATTATTTCATGAAAAAGAAAAAGAAGCTTTCATGGTTTCAGAAATTGAAAAATAAATTGAAACCTGACAAGAAAATTGAAACGCGAGGTGGAAGATTAATTCATAAGTACAAAACACCCGCAGCTTATATGTTAGGTGAATATGGTTATAATACTTGTCTCTGGATTGAGAATTGGATGGAATATACCAAAAACGATGGTGTATTAGCATGGCCGGAAGATGGATCGTTTAACATTAAGGTTTTGAAAAATGTAAGAGAAAAAATGACTGCTCTTGTACCAAGACCTAGACCTACTCAATTTGAAGCTTTAGTTGAATGGGAGGATGAAATGTTTGAATTACAACGAGAGTGTAGAGGAGTATCGAGGTATGGAGGAATAGATTTAAATAGAGAAAAACATCAAGATAGAATGCGTCGATGGAGACAGGGAGATATGTGTGATGGTCTGTATCCAGCAAGATTTGGTGAGGCAACTGATCAAAAGAGTGCCCAAAAGAAAAATAATAATGTTGAAGATAGTGAATTAGAAGATGCAGTTTTAGAAGAGATTTATATTTCAAAATCGAAACCGCCTCCTTATCAACCAGCAGCTTGTTCATGGTCTTCCCCGAGAGTTCCTCCAGGAACTTCTCCAAGTGCTCCTCCTAGAGAAATTATTGATGAAACATCACCCAGATCAAATCCGAATAATGCAAAAACTCCTAAAAGAGTAGAAATAAGAACTAATTCTAGTATATCCAGTGAAAACAGAAATTATGTTGAAACCCCAGTTCACAGAAACGAAACCCCAAGAAATGTAATGAGAACAGAAAGATGTGCGGAAATGCCAAATACCTCAGAATATTTCCGATCAAAAGATTAATTAATTCAGCAGTTAACTAAAGGCATGGAAGCAGTAACAGTACCAGTAACAATTGGACCTGTTCATCCAGTATTTGATCAAATGGAAATTAGACATTCAACTTTAACAATTCCATTAAATGCAGAAATTCAGAAAGTGGCTGAAAAAGTTTATTCAGATTTATCAGAAATTCACCGAGAGAAAACAATGATGCCTGACTTGACTTTTAATCAGTGTTTGTCGAATAAAACTCCATCTGGTGCAGATTCTGATTCTGGAACTCTGGAAAAGAGCATTAATAAAATAGATTTAACGCATACTCCACAGAGCTCAGAATATAAATTACTTGATGTTGCAAAATTGAAAGCAGATTTGGAGGAATTAATTATTGGCAAAATTGGACCTGACATTTTAAAGCTATATCAGGATGAAGAATTATTGTTCATTTGTAAAAGCATACAATGGAAAACGAAAACAAAGTATGATCAATTAGAAGAAATGGCTGTTGAATTAGAAATAGATTTAAGCAGACAGAAAAATTTGCAGAAACATCATAGAGTGGATTTCTCTGAAAAAGATATTGAGAACATGAATACCACAGGAAGAATTACTCATATAAAAGAATTAATTGTATTTCAAAAAAGATTAGGTGAATTAAGTAAGTGGAGAGTGAAATGGACAAAGAAAAGAGAGGAAGACAGACGAGAAAGAGGAGAAGTAATAACTGAATTTCCGATGAGAGAAATAGCTGGAGGTGGATATGTACATGTTCCATTGGTCAAGACTGGACATTTGACTGTTTACAAATGATTTTCCTCGGCTGAGAGAAAAACCTGTGGAATGGTATCGACAGGTAGACAGATTTGTTAAGGTTTCAAAAGTTCTGTGGATTGATCTTGATGGATTCTTTGATATTGTTGTTCCATCGGATCTTTGGACAGAATGTAAAATTTCTGTAGATTGGCCCAAAGATGAACCTGCTCGAGATAGAGTAACAGGTGCTCCTTCAAAAGATGTTATGGATTTGTACAACAAGGTAATTGTGTGGTTGAAAAATAAGATTCCCCCAAAAGAAGTAGATTGGGTTAAAATTGACAGAACAAATCAAGAACCAAAAGAATCAGTACACTCATTCTGTGAGAGTTTACTACTGATATTTAAGCAATACAGTGGTTATGAAAAATTAAGTGGGAAGGATATGAGCCATTTTATTTACAGATTTGTTTATGGCTTAAGACCTGAAATTGGTGAAATGATAAGATCAGGAATAGTTGGCTGGCAATCACTTTCGGTTGATGATATTTTGAGAAAAGCTAAATATTGCAGTGATGAGATAGATGCTAAACAGAAAAAGCTGAAAGAGAAAGCTATGTGGGCACAGGTAAAAGTGGCTGAACAACAAATAGCAACTTTAGAAAATAAAAATGTTATTCAGAATCAAGGGAAATTTAAAGGTAATTTTAATAAGCCAAAGTTAATGGGAAATATTGAAGAGTTAAAACAGAAACTCCCATGTTTTAATTGCAGCGAAATTGGACACTGGAAGCGCGAATGTAAAAATCCGCCCAGAAATTTTAAAAATGCATAATTAAATCCACAGATGCAGAATGAGATAAATCTGCAGCAACAGCTACAGCGACAGGTAGTGAATCAGCAGAGTCAGATTCCACAACCACCACTTCCAAACTGTGTTAATGTGCAGAGATACAATACAGAAACGGGATTCTTCGGAGGTGAACAGGTAAACAGATCACCAAGAGTGAATGTGTCAAATGTTTCTCAACAATATTTGTTGAATGAAAATGGAGGGAGTGACTCTGACGATTACTTATGACGGTGCCTGCGAGAGGAGGAAGAGTGTGTGCTTGTAGCCACTCTTGAGGTAGATCAGTCCGGTCCATTTGTAAATGGTAAAGTGAATGATGTAGAAATCACTTTTCTTGTGGACACTGGTGCTACCCGTTCTACTGTTAGATCAGTGGAAATAGAAAACCTGCCTCTCTCGGGTGAAAAAATCCAGGTAGTTGGTGTAGCTAATCAACAAATTAAAACAGATTTAACAGAACCAGTTAAAGTTGAAATTGGTAAATATAAAGACAAACATAGATTTGTAGTTTGTAACAGCAGTCCTGTAAACCTGTTAGGAAGGGACATACTTTGTAAGATGAACTGTAAAATATATTGCTCACCAGATGGTATTGAGCTCCAAACTCTAGAAGAAGATGGGCTTTATAAATTAACAATGTTAATGGTTGAAGCAGAGGAAAGTAAATTATTTCCTGCATTTGATCAAAATAATCTACCTGAAGAATTAAAAGAGACAGTCAATGCTGAAATTTGGGATTTATCAGGAAGTGAAACGGGTTTGATGAAAAATGTAGACCCAGTAAAAATAACAGTAAAGCAAGGAATAGATTTTCCAAACATTCCTCAGTATAAAATGAAAGCAGAAACTATTGAAGGTGTTATTCCTGTAATTGACAAATTCATAAAACAAAGTGTTCTGAAAGAAATTGAAAGTAGTCCATGCAATTCACCGATTATGGGAATTAAAAAGCCAAACGGAACTTACAGGATAGTTCAAGACCTGAGAAAGGTTAATCAAATAGTTGTTCCATGTTGCCCAGTTGTACCAAACCCAGCGGTAATTCTTTATCAGATCCCGCATGATGCAGAATGGTATACAGTTATTGACCTCTGTAACACATTCTTTACTGTTCCATTGCATCCAGAATGCCAGCAAATGGTTGCGTTCAGGTTCCAAGACTGTATCCTAGCATGGTGTTGTATCCCTCAAGGGTATACAGAGAGTCCACAATTTTTAATCAGTTGCTAAAGAAATCCTTGGAAAATTTAGATTTACCTGGAAAATCAACATTAGTGCGGTATTTGATGATCTCCTTGTGGCTGCAAAAACACGAGATAACTGTGTAACAGATACCATTACTCTCTTAAATCATTTGGCAGATGAGGGACATAAAGTGCCTCCTGCAAAATTATAGTTTTGCAAAAAAGAAGTGAAGTATCTGGGTCACAGAATTGCAAAGGCAATCAGACAAGTGACAATTGAGAGAATTAAAATGATTTAGGGAATGCAACCGCCAAAAACGCAGAGACAGGTCAGAATGTTACTAGGAATGGTTGGTTATTGTCGACAATGGATTAGTGGATTTTAAGTAATTGCAAAACCACTGCAGAGATTGACAAAAGCAGACATAAAAGACCCAATTATTCTAACAGATGCTGAGTTAGAAGCTTTTGAGCTGTTAAAGAAAAGTCTGTGTGAAGCACCAGCTGTAGGTATGCCAGACTATGAAAAGGAATTTGAGCTGTATTGCAGCGAGAGGGAAGGATGTGCATTATCAGTTCTTAATCAAAGACATGGAAAACTGAGAAAGCCAATAGCATACTTCTCAGCAGTTCTAGATCCTGTTGCAAAAGCATTACCAGGCTGCTTAGAGGCAGTAGCTGCAACAAGTGTAAGTCTTGAGCAAAGTGAGGGAATAATCATGGGATTTCCTGTAAAAGTATATGTACCCCATTCAGTTGAAATTCTTCTTACCAGAAGCAAAACACAGCATTTGGCAAGTAACAGGTTGACAAAATATGAAAAGGTTATTCTGGGATCAGATAATGTTTCGATTGCGAGATGTGTGAATTTAAATCCTTCCACATTATTGCCTGATGGTACTGTAAATGAAATAAGAAATGAAAATGACATTGATCATGAATGCTTGGATGTTTTAGAGTACTGTACAAAACCCAGGCAGGACATTAAAGATGTCCCATTAGCTGAATCAGATTTTGTTTATTTTGTTGATGGTTCATGCCTAAGGACAGATGAAGGTGTTCTGAGAGCAGCATATTCTGTCTGTACAGTTGCAGACGTAGTTGAAGCTTCATGTCTCGAAGGAATTCGTTCAGCTCAAGTAGCAGAATTGATTGCTTTGATTTGTGCATGCGAAAGAGCAAAAGAGTTAAAAGTTACCATAGTGACTGATAGTCAGTATGGATATGGCGTAGTCCATGACTATGGCCAGCTCTGGTCTCAAAGAGGTTATTTAACCTCTGCGGGTACTCCAATCAGGAATGCAAAATTGATCAAGAGATTGATCGATGGCATTCAGCTACCAGAGAAAATTGCTGCGGTGAAATGTACAGCACACAAGAAGGGCGAGGACTATATGACTACAGGAAATGCATATGCTGATGAAATCCCGAGGTTTTGTGCGAAGAATAATATGTCAATCAATCGGGAAAAAGACAATGAACATGTTTTGAACTCACTTATGCTAACATCTGTAGTTGAGACATGGCAAGGAGTAAAGGAGTTACAAGATGAGGCAGATGATGAGGAAAAAGAAACATGGTTAAAAGCAGGTTGCAGACAGCGTGAGGAAGATGAAATTTGGGTTTACAAAGATGACAGACCAGTTATGCCAGATAGCATGATTGCTGACATGGCCAGAATGTATCATGGTCCAGGACACATTGGAAGAGATTCAATGATTAGGTTATTTAGGCAAACATGGTGCAATCCAAAGTTCAGACTAATTGCAGAATCTTTTTGTCAGAGATGTTTGATCTGTCAACAGATCAACCCAAACAGAAGAACAGTTGTGAGTTTGGGAACCATAGGACGGGAGGGTGGTCCTTTTACCAGATTGCAAATGGATTTCATTGACATGCCACCTCATAACAAGTTGTGATATGTCCTAGTGATAATCTGTCTGTTTTCGAGATGGGTGGAAGCGTTGCCGACTCGTCACAATGATTCAGTTACTGTGGCTAAATTGCTTTTGAGGGAAATCATACCTAGGTACGGTTTTCCAGTGACGGTCGAGAGTGATCGTGGAACACATTTTGAAAACAGATTGCTAAAATTGATTTGTGAAGCATGAACATAAAGCAAAATCTTAACTGTGCTTATAGACCAGAAGCATCAGGTGTTGTTGAGCAAGTAAATGGCACAATCAAAAATAGAATAGCTAAAATGTGTCTAGCTACAGGAATGAAGTGGACTGATGCACTTCCACTTGTTTTGATGTCTTTAAGAAGTACTCCAGCAAAAAGGTAGGTCTAAGCCCACACGAGATACTCATGGGCAGAGTTATGAGACAAGCATTTGTTCCAGTTGGTAAATTAATGAGTATTAACAATTGCGTCATTCTGGAATATTGCAAGAACCTTTCTGACGTGGTAACTTCTGTGTTCCATCAGGAGGCTCATGATCTGTTACCAGGTGACTGAGTGAGAACGAAGGTACACCAAAGAAGAACCTGCCTAGTACCCAGGTGGCAAAAGGCAAGACAGGTGATACTTGTCACAACAAATGCAGTGAAGTGTAGAGGTTTGAAAAGATGGATTCATGCTAGTCATACCATTTGTGTACCTCCACCTGATAATCCTGAAGAAGGTGATACTACAACTGATTCAGATTCTGAAGAAGAACCTGAAAGAGATCCAGATTCTGAAGATCGACAAGAAGGTCGACATCTGGAAAATTCAATTGCGAATGAGGCGTTGAATGAAGATACTGAAGAAATTGTGATACAAGACTCTGAAGATGATGAAGATCTGCTAGAAAAAGAAGCAGAAAAGGAGTCTGAAGTGAATCAAGATCAGGAGAGTATTGAAAAGCAGATTGGAAGCTCTGAAAGCAGGAGCAAAAGTTCTGAAACTGGAAGTTGGAAGTAATTGAAGAAGAAGAAGAAGACGAAATTCCGAGTACCAGCTGTAAGGATGATGTTCCTAACAGAGTAAAACTGCTGAGTAAAGAAGTTCCTGAATCAAAAATTGAAATTTCAGAAAGTGAAACGGATGAAAGTGATGATAAATCCAAAGTGAAAGGTTCAAGGAAAAGAGCTTGGAGAGCAGAGTGTAATCCAACTGAACCAAAGAAAAAATTATCAAGAAAAGGAGATAATTGGCCAAATGAGAATGAAGGCCTAAAATTCAAATTGGTAAACAGATCAAAAGAGCAGGTTAATGAAGTCTCAAGTCAAAAAAGTGACTTAGATAAGAAAAAACAAACAGGGAAGAAAATAGAAGTAATTAGCAGTAGGGAGAAAAGGGTGATTAGACCTAATCAAAAATATAAGTCACCTGAATGGACTTATATAATCATCCCACCAGTGGTTGAAGTGAATAGAAGTAGTCAGGAAGATTTAGATGACACGAGTGACAATGATTGATTTTATTTCCAGATAAAGTTGAAATTTGTATTTGGCAAAAAGCTGAAGAAATTGTGTTAGATGACAAAGGTCGAAGAAATTGTGTTAGCTGGAAAAACACATTGATGTAAGACGCAAGGTCGAAGAAAAGCTGTTAGAAAGTAGGGTTGTTTTTAAAAAAAAATCAAAAACAGGGGGGTGTATATTGATTTTTAATTTTTGATTTCTGATTTTTTTTGTAAGGCGCTTGTTTCAAAGTAAAGATGCCTTCAACTAATAGCAATTCGAGATGTTCTATTTTAAGAAGATGTTGTAAAATGTCTTCTATTTGTGTGATTCTAATAATTTTGGTTTGGTTAATTTTAGCTGTCATTTTTCCTTTAGGGATTGATAGAGATGAATACAAAGCTAATATGACTAATAAAGTTGTGGCAAAACAAGATAATCATAATGTAGTAGGCAAGTCTAACAGAGTTATTGAGCACAAACCAGAGATCCACCAAGATAGATCGGTTGGTTATTTTTCTAGTAATACTTTTTCAAGACTTTTATCTGAATATGTTAAGGTTATGGATGCCAAAGACTGTTATATTTGTGTGAAACTGCCCGCTTCTGTTTCTGAAGGTGTTACTTATAATATGCTTCCCCTTACTTATGGCATCACTTGCAGTGTAATAGCTAGTTTATTTTATCAGACAGGTCGTTTGGAGTACTCTTACTCTAATTATGACGACATTTTTGCAAATTTAAAAGTTGATAAAAGCTTGAATAAACATAAACATGCTAAACAGATGAGGGAATTTTTCATTGTAACTAATGAACTTACTTATGAGTATGCTTTTAAAAATAATTTAACTTGCAAATTGAGAACTGAAGAGAAATCTTTCTTAAACTTGGTTGAAGAGAGAAGGGCGATTTATAAACTAAATGAAATGCTGAAACAAACCAAATCTAAGTTTTGGCAAATTGAAGATGAAAAGCTTAATGGTAAAACAGAGAATGTTGCTCTTAATATAGATAACCCTGTTAGTGGAAAGCTTTGTATTAGAAGAGATAACACATTATTTGATCATTATTTTGTTGGTGCTAGTCAGTGTGAAGATACTTATCAAATCTTAGGTGGGTGGGGATTTAAAGGTGGTAAAGATCCAATTTTTCCTGGAATTTACTTTGTGTGTGGAGACAAAGCCTACTACAAGCTCCCAGACCACTGGTATGGGACTTGTTATGTTGGTTTAGTCTTTCCAAAATTTTTTCATGTAGACAGAAATGTAAAGGGTTCATTTGAAATTAGCAATCATCTGAATAGATTCAGAAGGGAAAGTTTTTCAGAAATTTTGGGAGATATTTTTGGTGCAGTAATACCTTTTGTAGGTATAACCCTGAATGCAGTCAAATTCAGAAAAATGTCTACAATGGTTGACAGATTATCTACTGATACTGCTAGTGGATTCCAATTAGTCAATACTGAACTTATTTCTATGAGAACGATGGTTATGCAGAACCGTCTTGCCCTTGACATTCTGCTAGCTAAGGAGGGAGGAGTTTGTGGGATTTTGCATGTCCAGTATTGCTGTACATATATCCCAGATAAGAGTCAAAACATTGAGATGTATATCAAAAATATTACAGAATTACATACAGAAATTGTAACCTTGGAAGATGATGATTTTTCAGAACATTTGAGCAAAAGATTTGCAACAATCAGATACTGGTTTCAAGAGATAGGTAGTTCAATTTTAGGTAAGATATTGTATCCTTTATTAGCTATAGTTTTTGTGATTCTTTTGTTAAAAATTAGTTGCATGTTACACAAAAGAAAGAAATATCTAAGGGAAAAGAAGAGAATGTATAAACTCAGAAAGGAACAAGAAAAAGAAATAGAATTAGAAGAGTTTCGTAGGTCACAATATGAGAGTTACAAACAAACAGCTGATACAAAAGTTTAGAAACACTAATACTGTGATTGTCCAAAACATGTTCAAGGTTTAAAAAACATTTTTGCTAAATTTTTGGGTATAGTTTGGTGATTTTGAAATCACCAGATGAGGGAGTTGATGGAGCGAGGTTCAGAATAATATTTTGTTCTGATTCGCAAAGTTAAACTTCCATAAAACCATAACTGTACTAATGAGTGTGTGATGAAAAGTATTAACCAACCTAGTTTTAAAATGCATATACATCAGAAACACGAGGGACTAATTAATGTGCTCTATGTTGCAAAAGCAAGTGCGTATAAAATAATAAAATAATCTTGTCTAGTGTCTTTGTCAGTATTAAATGCGGCTGTTTAACTAATGGAATGTGCTTATTTTGTGTGCTTATGTTAAGTCTTTACGTCTTTTATGTGGCAAAAGCTCGTGGAGGATCCTGTGGCCTAAAAGAAGAAGGTTGATATAAAATGCAGCTTTGTGTGCACAGCTAGGTAACATAAATGAATGGGTTAATTATTAGCAATGGGGGTGGGTAACAGAATGGGTCTCAATTCTCTAATTAATTGATGTCTTGTGTTTGTTTAAGTAATAGTTTTTGAGTGAGGCCTAAAGGCACACAGAAAAGATGGAGTTTTCAAGTCCTGTCCAGATAGACCGCAGCACAGAAGTGGAAACGTTTACCATATTGTCAAGCTTTGCAAATCTAAATGAACTGTGATAGACGTGCTCTAAGAGTGACTGATTCAAGGACAGGAAGCGGCAAAGTTTGCCAAGCAAAGGAAGTCACGGCCTGTGACTCGTGAAATGTTTCTTTTTTTAGGAAGCTAAAAGTCGTGTATGCAAAAGGACAATAGGGCTTAAGAGAAGCCTGAACTTGGTTTGGAAACGGAGATGACCTAACGTTTTAATCATGGACTGACATGGCGTGGCCAATGAGCGACGTGGATTTATGAGAAATTATACAATTTGTAGAAAGTTTAGCTAGATAGAAAGGTATAAAACCTGACCCCATGGGCAGGAGGGCGATTCCTGATGGGCGTGTCGTGCTGTTGGACTTTTTGGCGCACCTAAGGATAGCAGGCTTTAATGATTATTCTTTTTAAGTGGAGCGAGTTTTAGACAGGGAAATAGAATCTAGGGAATGGAAACTGTTATTTTCTTAAATTCATGCTAACAGATTTGCCTTTAAAATGTCAGACTAATGTGCCTTTCTTTAAATAAATGTTGAACTTTCATAATTGCTAAAAAAAAATAAAGATTTCTTATTAAAATGCTCTTTCTATGAATAAAAAGATAAAAAAATTAGATTTTGAAATGACAAGCTAGTCTTGTTTATTCATGGTCTAGTTACCATCAGCTGATCCATTTACCCAAGTGGCTTAATAATAATGATATATGTTTAAAAACCATGGTGAGAAATGATAAACTGCAGTTGTATATATAGGTGAAAATAGTTCATATTTATTAAGTCACATGATTCAGTTGCCCAAAATCTTGTCTCGTTAGTGTATGGGCCTATGAGAGTGATTTATGATTAATGGTGAGTATTATGGTGTTGGGTAGCGTTAGTGAGACAGATTTTCTATAGGGGCGCTGGATCACAGTCAAACCCGAACTAACCAAAATCCTCTTCTCATAAGGCTTCAGGCTACAGGCTTTCTAGTTTTCTGAAGACTTTCTCTGCTTTGGATTCACAGGGCATTCCCTGAGAAAATTACCTTGTTCTCCACAATATAAACACAGTTTTTGTCCCGTTGTCTCTACTTCTCATCCTCACTGAGAGGCCCCCTAATGCTCCCAATCTGCATGGGTTCTGGGTCTTCGACTGGTCTTTCTGAATCAGCTTTTTTCTCTTTAAAAAACAAAAATACGACCTTCCGACTTCCCCTTTTCCCTTTTTCTATCACTAATTCTGAGGTCTAATTTGACCACCAGGTCTATTAAAGCAGTACAGGACTCGGGAGGGTCAACCACCTGTGCTAGGAGATCTTCCAAGTCATCTCTCAGTCCGCTATAAAACAAGGCGATACGTTTCTCTTCTGGCGACCCAGCCTCCGCTATTAGCCTATTAAAGGTAGATATGCATGTTGTCAAATCCTTTGTCCCTTGTTTCCAGTTTAGCAGCTCAGTATGAACTGACTGCATAAAGGAATGCCTGTCAAAAAGTTTCTTGCATTCATCCTTGAAAGCAGCGTAATATTGCAACAAAGGGTCATTCCTTTTTATCAAAGGTATGGACCAATTAGCTGAGAACCCCCCTAAATATGAGATGACAAAAGCCACCCTCTCTTGATCTGTTGGAAAACAAACTGCTTTACACATAAAGTGGAGCTGGCATTGACTTATAATAGCCGCAAACTTGGTAGGGTCCCCCGTAAACCTTTCAGATGGGGCCAATGGAATAAACTGGGGTGTTATAATTTGTATGACCAGGACACTTAGTGCCAGGAGATTGAGAGGAGGATGGAAACTGCGTCCCTGGCATAGTACCACCACTAGTTTCTATTCTCCTTGAACTGACAAGGCCTGTGTTTCCTTTTGCAGATTTCCCAACATTTGGGCTAAGTCTGAAAGCGTTCCCTGACTCATTTCCATCATGTTCGAGCGGAAAGTTAACTTTTATATTGGCTTCGTGTTCTGACAGGTTTCCGCAGGAACCGTATGACATGATGACAAGTCCTCAACTTCACCTGGTCATCTATTGTACCCAAATTGTTCAAAGTACAAACAATAACCCAGGGAAGAAGGGAAGAAAACAAGGGAAAACACACACAGGTCCCATGCAGCACCCCAATCTGAGATAGTGTCACTGTGGGGAAAATAGGGAGAATAGGTAAGTATAAACTCAGTTTACACCCTTGAATATTTCTAATCTCTAATTTAGTATGTATATACCTGATCTATTCCCTTTTTCTGTGTTTCTAGTAGCTGGGGTGAGTCTAGAGCATAGAGACAAATGGATAGAGGAAATAAATGTAAGAATATATATTATAAACAGTTTTCATTTGTTTGTGTGTCAGATATTAGGAAAATGTAGTAATAGAACCCACCAAAGTTGTATGGGAACTGCTCCATATATGTCATGGTAATCTGCAATGATCCAAACTTAAATACCCTTGACTGCAGGTAATTAATTTGTTTCCTTTATCGCTTCAGGAATCAACAATGAACGAGGAGTAAAGAAAAATCAAACCTCCATCTACTCGGAGCTCAAATCAGGTAAGTATTTTCCATTTAAATAAATTACATAGAGAAGGACTGCAAGCGAACACAAAATCATAATTGTCAGTGTTCAGCTTTCCTTTTGTATCATCTCTATTTCCTTTACTATAATAGGCAGACAGGAGCCTGTAGCCAGCGGCAGTGATAATAAATATCAGTGATCTTCAAAAGGGATCATAAGTGATCTTCACGTCTACCGCGATGAGAAGAAACCAATCAGGAGAAGTGCCATGTCAGGAACGAGGAATGCTGAGGATGCCGCAATGGAGAAACCCGACGGGGGAGATGCATGAACCCGGAAGTTTAGGTGAGTGTTCCCGGAAGCAGATTCTTAGTCATGAAGCTAGAACACTTAGCATTCTTGCCTGGGAGCGGCTGGATTAAATGCACTTTGGCCGACTCCCTCACATGCGCAGATGCGCGAGTCGGCCATCATTGTAGTCCAATGGCCGCTCACGCTCCGCATACCTGACACTATGTGGTACCGTTGACATAAAAATGCAAGATGAATTGGCGCATTGGGAAACTCCGTCCGCCTGCTGAACTTCTCATAGCTCAGCAGAGTTTTTCGACCAGTGGTGGAATTGTCAGGGAATGTCCGGGACTATATGGGGAACACAGTCAGGGACTTGGGAAAGGACTGGGAACTGGGTAGAAAACGTACACAGGAAGAGGAGTACAGCGTTGCCCAGGATCATACAGGGAGTCAGAGGAGAAAAAGGGATCCAATGCGTAAGCCTGTACAAGTGAACAAGATGGGTAAGGCTCAGAAAGGAAGGGCACTCACAAGGCAATTTAGCATTCAGAATAACTATACCCAGGACGAATGTGCAATATATATATGAAACAACATTAACAATAAAGGGGGGGGTGGGGTAAAGCACTCAGGAGCTCCACACGGTAAGACTGAAGCTCAGTAAGTTTCTTACCCACAATTGCTGTTACAGATACTGACTGCAAATACCCACATGTAGGATATGCATGCAAAGGCAGGGTCTGTGGAGCTTATACCTATGGTGATGTCTGCAGCAGCGGTGCGTCCATTGGGGCATAGGGGCGTAGCCCCACCAGCCACCATGGACGCATCGCGGCTGCCGGCCGTATCTAAATAAAATACACGCTGAACAATCAGCCGCCGGGAATTGCCAGGGGGGGTGGCCTGCTGCAGCTTGAGTGACAGTCCACACTCAGGCTGCAGCAGACGTAGTGCGCAGGCTAGGGAACTTACAGTGCTCATGCTTGGGAAAGTTGGCAACTTTCTCAAGCATGCGCACTGTAAGTTCCCCAGCCGGACCCAGGGGTGCTTGTTCTTCGCCTGCCACAGTGCCACAGCCCGGGTCTCCAAAGGGCGACAGAGCGAGGGCGAAATGTGCCCCCCCTAGCCAATCGATTGGCTGGTCCACCGGCGCAGCATCCCATTGGATGCCGCGCGTGGGGGTGGCCTGGCATTCGTTGCTGAGTGGATGCAAGGTTTCCTTCATCTTATCGGCGGGAAGTCCAAGGAAAGAGAAAAGAAGCGAGATGGAGACCGTGTAAAAAAGTCTCACAAAAGGAGAGCTGCCTGGACCACCCCGGTGCACCTTCGGAAGGGGCGGGAGTTGCCACCCAACACCTCCCTCCTGTGGGAACCTCTGCAGAGACTTACCTACCCCGGAGCGCGCGGCTGAGCAGTGAGCACCCCGAGAGAGAGAGGCCAGACACCCGCAGGGAAGGCACACAAAGTGCCGGAACCACCGCGAGCCACTAGATCGAGGGGCGCGACACCCCAGTAGAAACCCGCACACTGCCTGGCACCCCCAGAAACATGCTGCGGGCCTTCCTGATCAAGAAGTCCTCGGCGTCCAACAGCAGGAGGAAGTGGAGCGAGCTGCCCGACGAGGAGCGGGGTGAGGTCTACTCCTTGCTTTTCAAGCACTACTTTTTCTTTTGTGTTAAGCATTTCGTGACAGTTTCAAATTCTGCCTTGCTCATTGCCACCCCTGTGCCTCTTCCCTTTCCCTTCAAAGTTGTGCTCGCCCTCATTTACTTGTCCTCCACGTTGCTTTCTCACCTTGTGCTTTTCCACCGCCTGCTCCATGTTGCTCTCTCTCCCCTTGTGCCTCTACCCTCTCTTCTACCCTCCATGTTACTTCCTTCCTTCCAAACCTCAGTGTTGCTTCCCGTCACCCTCTGAGTCCCTTAGTGATGCTTCCCCCGCCCGCGCTCTCAGAGTTCCTCCCCCACCACCAGTAATTTAAAAAACGAAACACTTTGGTACTATTTTTTTTATTTATTTACCAATCTAACACAGCAAATATTTTTTTTAAAGTGTGAGTATCATTTTGTTGGCATGTGCATGTGTGGTGCACACCCACACAAAATAATGCAGCTGCCTTGTCATAGCCCCTTTTTTTTGCATGTTGTCTTTAGCCATGCTGCACATCATCGTGCTTGCTGTACAGCGTGGCTTCAGACCGTTGGCAAAGACAATATGTCCCAAAAGCGAGATCTATCGGCTTTGCAATTGCTTGTTTGACTATTCTAACCGTCGTTTACAGGCTCTGTTTACAATAAGAGCAAACATTGACAAAGTTATGTTGTTTATTTACGAGAAGGTGCTTCTTGATTGGTGAGTTTTTGTGTGTTTGTGTGTGTGGTTGTGTGAATGGGTGCACAGATGAAAATGGCAGTGAGTCAATAGGTAGATCTTTGTGTGAGTGTCTCAACTAATGAATGAGAGACCATGTCCAGAGAAAAGTTCACAAATGAGTGAGTGAATGGATGCTGCACCCATGGATAAATACATGAGTGGGTGCATGGATGGATAAATGAGTGAGCATGGATATATATGCGAACGCAAGTGTGAGTACATGAATGAATAAACAGGTGTGTTAATGAGTGAATCGACTGCTGGTTTAGAGGGATATTCTTCTACTTACAGTTATGCTGTCATCTCCCAACCAGTCTCAAAGCTCACCCTTTCACACATATTCATCTCTCCATCAACCCAGGCATCGATCATTTCATCTATCCAAGCATATTCACTCTATCCTTAAAAGCATTACTTTACCCATAAACAGCCGTGCACTATCTATTTATCCACCACACCCATGCATGCTTGCATGAATGCAGTCTGTGATGCTGTGTGTTGCCAGTGTTTTTATTTGAACCTCTACGTGTGTTGCTTGTCTGTAAATGGGTGCCTCTATGTCAGTTGGCCTCTCCCTGGTGTCTGTTGGTCTCTGTCTGCTTGAATGCTTGCAGGCTTGCTTTTGTGCTTTTGGTGCCTTCTATCTGCACATGTACCCGTATGTATGTTAATTTGCATGTGCCTGAATGCCTATAGGCGTTTTGCTCTGCCTCTGAACATGGCTATATGATCTGTGTGAGTATCGGATGTGCAATTGTCTGTTGTGTGTGCTTGTGTGCTTGGAAGTGTGACTCTGTGTGTAGAGGTGTCAGTGAATCTGTTGGTCTGTGTGCGATTGCACATGTGTGCATGTTGATCTAAGTGTGTTTATGGACACCTACTATGGACCCACCATGGTTGATGATTCCTAGCTTGCCGCCTCTACTTCCCACTCCCATAGACTGCCCAATCCAGGGGTTTGGAAGAAAGCTGGGAGACGCCATTGTAACTTGTTTCATTGTTTAGCTTTATATTCCGAGATATCTCTCCCATGTAGACAATGGCACGTTGAACCTAGAGTATCACTTTTAGTAAGTTTCTCTCCACCATATCTCTGTCTTAGACAAGTATTTCATGGGCTTCTCCATTTTTTTTGCTACGCGACCTTGTGTCCTTCATCCTAATTAGCATCAACGAAATATTGTATTTGTCCTGATTAGCTCCATGTTAAGTATGAGCAGCTTACCCCGTCTGGGGTTCCCCTTTCATTCTGGTTTTGTAGTTCTGCATTTACAATGAGAAAAGCAAAACCGCAAGAACCAGAATTGAAAGTAAAAATTAGGACTGCACGAGCTAGTCATGCCTGACATATTGCATCTTGGGAGTTCTATGCTAGTCAAATGAAGCCAAGGACATTACTCCTGAAGCGCCTCCTATTGCTATATCTTACCTGTCTTCTATGTCTATGCACTGTGTCAGTATAGTCCCTTTTCTTTGTCGGTTGATGCTGTTGTAGTTCTTCTGTGTCCATTGTAGCTGTCAATGCTAGTCCTGCATCGGTGACCATCTGTTCCAAATGTTGGTTTTTAAAGGTCATTCTGCACCTCTCTGTCTTCAGAGGGTGGAAAGTGCATTGGGTCGATGGAGAAGGCGAAAAATCACACTCTCGAGAACCTGAGGGGACCGTGCTCTGACACTTCACTCCCATCTCATGGTCCCGCAAGCCGGATTTCAGGTCAACACTTTCCTGGTAGCAGGCTGCATCAGAGATTAATCCAGTACCTAGATATCACCGGACCTCTCTGCTCTAGCCTCTGCAGATGCTCCTGTGCTTACAATGTTCCTGTGTTGACATTATGCCAGTGTGACGAGGAATAAAGGAGGATGCTTCGCCTCATATGCCTCCTATAATTAAAGGCCCTTTTCTGGTGCATAGGTAAAACCCTACACATCATGAAGGACAGTTGCCATCAACCAATGACTAATGTGGGCTGATCAGCATGTTAATCACACATCACATCCCAGGTGAGCCCGGGCTCTGCCGGCCGGACACATGGTTATTGTCGGGGTCCTACTGTTGGTAAACAGGGCTCGGCACCCTCACACCCGGGGCCACGGTGTCACTGCACCTGCTGCACTGCTAGTCACTCGAATCGTTCCTAGGGAGTAACGGGGCTTCAGCTCTCTGGGCTCCGCGGATGGTGATGTAGTTGGGTACAGTAAGAAATGCGTCACTGGGAAAATGCATGTTCGATCAATTGCCCCCAGGTTTGTTTACATCGACTGCACAATGTACTGCTTCTTGTTCAGAGTTAAATGTGAACAGGATGGCGAGTCTGGTGGGCGAAGGAAGAAGAAAGAATGGAAACAAAAATAACACTGTCAGGGGAGACCATCTGAGGGGGTGGTTGTAAAGAAGCTAAGACAGATCTCATGTTCATTATTTCAAACTTTAAATCCCCTAAATAAGTATCACAGCACAAAAGCCCTGTCAAATATACTTCTGCAAAAGAATGTTATTTGTATAGTGACTTTGTGGTTCCCCGTGATATGATCTATCTATAGAGCCACGCATCTGAACCTACAGCTCGCAAGTGGTACATTAGTTGGGGGGTATATGGTCAGACATTAACGCTCCAGCCACTATTCCTGTAGGGCTGATCGCAGTGATAAAGAAAAGTGGCTGTGGAAGAAAGGCCTGTGGGTGTGGGGGCCTACTGTGATCAGGAAACACTTTAGGGCGTTTTAAAGGCAAATAAAACATCATCTTTTTTACAGACCCTGCATCCCTCAGATGATACCCATTTATTGGCCCTAGGCCATTACTGCTTTTTTATGGCGGCAACCTGTATGCATCACACTGATGTGTGCAGCAGGCACGCAACCCACTCAGACACCTAACTGTAACTGGGCCTGATGCAGGATGCCCTGATCTGTTGGGGACGGGGAGCTGTGCTTTTGGTGTCGTAAGTGATGGAAGTAACGGGTTTCCTCTGAGGATACTCGGTTTTGGGGACATTTTCTTGGCATTGACGTGCATGATGTTGGAGGCTACCCAGAGGGAGTTGAATGGAGTACGGTACGGAGCCTGGTCTCAAAAGCTTGCGTACTGGACGTATTCTTCAGGAAGGCATGGTGCTAACAATTGAACCAGGAATTTACTTTATTGATCACTTGCTCGACCAAGCACTGGCAGACCCCGCACAATCCCATTGCCAGTGTAAAGTTCTAAACTTGCTAGATTGATTCAGACATTGGCTCTGAGCAGCCGTCTGTGTCTGGCGTTTCTTGCAGAGCTACAGTATTGTGATGAAAACTTCTCCTATGCACAGCCTTTCAGCAACCTCTGAAATGCAAGAGCGCATGAATTGGTGAAATGCAAATGCTGATTTTTACAATGTGAACATTACTGAATATCTGTTTTTATAAGATGATCATCCCTCTAAGGTGATTCAGATATAAACTATGCATTCTGTGTAACTGCTTTCTTTGATTAACTGTCGATAATCACGTTCATCTGGATAGGCTGCTTCTGCTGATAGCACTCATAACGTTGTTGGAGGAGTTATTGCTGTGTGGGTTATGTGACGCGTTTGCAAAAAGGCATGAATTGTTATTTGTTATTATTATCATGTATGTGTTGACTTTGAGAGAAGGCGTCCAGTGTAGTTCACATGAAAGCTGAGTTTGATAGCTGCGCCGATGGTAGCATAGGGATCAATTTTGCATTTTTTACAGGTTTCTCAAAATGTAGATCACTTGAATATTAGGATCATGGCGGTTCTGCAACTTTTCAACTAACTTATTTCTAGTCCACCTCTGTAGCCAGATCTTCCAGTTTTAAAGAACGTTGCTTGATTTCTGCCACTGCCAAGCCTATGCGTCACTGTCAGAGGCTTAATGCGCTGGACGTCTCTGGCAAAGTTCAAGTGACACTGCGAGCTCTGAAGGTTAGAGGTCACTTGCAACATTCAGACAAGGTCTCTGCATCAGTAGTTTGTTTCACACCTATAGGCAAGACCACCAGAATTATGCGATTCTGTTGCCGCAGCGTTTTCCGCATAATCGGGGATTAGTAAGGTTAAATATTTGCCATAACGCCGTTACCATGTGTAAAACTGTCAAAGTTATGAAGTAATACTATCACAGAGTGTGGCACATTACACTGCACAATTTGACTTTTCTTGATGCATAATCTAGCCAACCCTGCCACATACTTTGGTCCTTCCCTGCCGCATAATTCCAGTGGCCTTGTCTCTAGGTGGTGCAGTATTACTTAGATTTAAGACATGCAAAACTATCCAGTAGTAGTCTGTGGCCATGCCCTCTCTGCCCCTCCCACCAACACATCTCCAAAACAGCGATGGTCTGTGGTCTAAAGCATTTATGTCATAGCTCTCTGTTGGACTCCATGATCACATGTTCCAATCCTAGCTTGCCCACTTAGCCTTTCATTTTTCTAAGGTCGATAAAATAAATACCGTTGAGTTGGATAACAATAGCATCTGCTTTTCCGCGTTAAGATAGCCATCGGTGAAAGTATGTTTTACCTAACCATGCGTTATATACCTTGTTTTATTGACGGGTACATCACAACTTTAGGTACACATGTATGCATGCCATTCAGGAACACTAAGCTTCCCGGCTTATAGGAAGAGTAACGCTGCCTTTGTCGCAGGACCTCACAGCTCCATCAAGTTTCTTGCCCATGTTTATGAAGCGACGTGTTTCAGAGTGTTGAAGTTATGCAAAGGGTGATGGGGCAGGAAATATGTTTTAGAACTCCTTCAGGGGGAGCTCTCCCTCTAAGCCTGTCTGGCGCATATTTTCTTTTTCTGGCTACTCCCTTGTTTACATCAAATATTTTTACTCTGTAATAATATCCCTGTATGTGCTTAATGTACTTAAAAAGACAGCCTAGTGCATGACTTGTAACATTTTAGAATGCATCATGTGTGATGTTTCAGAGGATTTTCTATGCCTTTAGAGAGGCAAGCTGCCGCGCATAACTATTAGAAGATATCCATGAGCTGAAAAATGGTGGTTAAATTACCAACAATGTCCATGAAGTCTTCCTACACACTCCTTTCACATTTCCATTTTATATTTAAAATGCATTACCTTAATCAGTCCAGTTTGCGCCTTAGGCAAGACATCATGGCTCACATTAGAGGCTTTTACAAGTGTGAATGTATGAAGCTCTGTGGTTATACTGAATAAGCAGCTACCTATGTTATGCCATCTATTAATGTAATAACTGCACTTTCACAATTGCTTTATTAACCTTCCTGCTTTCTCAAATTTGCTTGAAAATGCACGATTTTTCTTCTTTTTTTTCAAAATTTTCTTGGGGGGGGTTATCCCCCCAAGCCCCCCTTTTGGGGTTCGGGCACGCTCGCTGCGCTCGCTCGCTACGGTGCTGTATGCAAATCAATTTGCGCCCACCACTTTCAAATGTCACCCACCGCCCCTGTATACATGTAAGTCAAAGACAATACTCACAGTGAACAAGAAACACCACCTAGGTAGTCAGCTGTGCCCATGGATCCTGGCAATCAAACAGGAACAAACAAGGCCGTAACAGCAAAGGGGTAGAACTAAACACAATCACAATAGACAAGGAGCTAGCAAGGAGGAGTGCTTAACAGGAAAGGAAGGAAATCACAGGGCACATGTGGCAGAAAGCAGGTAACAAACATACAAGGTAACAGAAGTAAGACAGCAGAATAGAAAGACAGCAAACTAGAACTGGACCCAAGGAAATTGGAAGAAAGGCAGGGACTGGAAAGGGATATACAGAAGGGGCGGCTACAAGGATATACTAGAATAGTGCAGGTTAAGGAATCAAGAAAACAAAGTAACATAGTAGGCAGTGCTGGGGCAGGAACAAGAAGTGAGCTAAGACTCAGGAGTCAAGGCAGCACTGCAGACAGTGCCGGTTCAGGAACAGGGAACTACCAAAGCTTCAGGAGTCACAGTAGCACTGCAGGCAGTGCTAGTTCAGGAACAGGGGCATTATTAAAGCTTCAGGAGTCAAGGTAGCACTGCAGGCAGTGCTAGTTCAGGAACAGGGAAATTACTATAGCTCAGGGGTCAAGGTAGCACTGCAGGCAGTGCTATTACAAGAAAACAGGGAATGGCTACAGCTCAGGAAACAAGGAGTCAAGAGGACACTGCAAGCAGTGCAAATCAGGAACAAGAACTAGCTGAAGCCCAGGAACAAAAAATAACTATAGCTCAGGAACTCAGGAAACAAGAGCACTGCAGGCAGTGCTAATCCAGGTACAAGGAATAGCTATAGCTCAGGAACTCAGGAAACAAGGGAGCACTGAAAGCAGTGCTAATTCAGGAGAAGGGAAACTGCTGCAGTTCAGGAACAAGGAATGCTAAGGCTCAGAAGTCAAGGTAGCACTGCAGGCAGTGCTAATTCAGGAACAAAGAAAACAGCAGCAGGTCAGTAACAAGGCATAGCTAAAGCTCAGGAAACAGGGATAGCAACAGCTCAGGGAGCACTGGAAACAAGGATCGGTCTCACCACTAAACAGCTACAATGACCAATTTGAGTCTGAAGGAAACTGGGATTTATAAGAGCTCACATTAATCACATGCAGCAGGTGTGATCAGGCTAGCAGCAGCCAGACACAGTTGAGCTGAATTCCTCCACCCATCCTTGGCCTGCAGGGGTGGAGACAAAGCAGGGAGCAGGGAGTTCTGGGTAATGGAGTTTCAGGCATGAGTAGGCTGGCTTGAAGTATAAGCAGGCTGGCTTTCACAAAACCCGGCATGGATTGGGAATGGATGTCCGTTCCCAATAAGTGTCCAAATGGCTGGAAGTCAGGATATGCATGCAGGAGAGGGTCTGGAAGCTTATTAGAAGACTGGAAAGTCCCACTATGCGGCCCCCTGGTGGTGGGCACCAGAGCACAGGGAGCGACTTGTGACAGTAATTCCGCATAGCACGACTCAGCAAACTCCGCCCAGGCCTAGTGGCTTTATCTAAAAGACCCTTCTCACTCTGAATAACAAATACAGCAGCCTCCTTCACCCCCCAAAATTCACCAAGTGGCAATGCTAAAGAAACACTTTAATAAGCAACCTGTTCCACGAAATTTACCAAATTTAATTTCTCTTTTGGTCAAAAGATGGGGGCAAAGATTCCTCACCTTGATGGGAAAAGTTAATTAAAGGTAATAGTGTCACATTTTCAAAATTTTCCACAGAGTTTACCCTAAAATGTCCACGTTATCGGTTTGGTAGCAGATGTCAGTTTTTACACCTTGACCAAAAGGAACAGAGTTTAGGTTAACGCCCTGAATGGAGCTACAAAATAATTGCCCAAGTTAGAATAAAAGCCCATGTCCCAAAAAGTCCTGGTTCCTTATTTCAATGCCCAGAACTTGAAGACTAGCAAAGCAGTATTCGAAGGCGGTGCGAGAAGGCAGTTGCTGAAGAAGGTGTGAGTATTAATTAATTGGTAATTTCTAATTGCAGTAATTACATTTGTGGCAATTGCATTGGATTAGATCATGGTATGCGGTAACTGCATTTGTGGTAATTGTGTTAGATTAGAGTGTGGTAAACTGTAATTCTGTTTGCGGTAATTGCGGGTGTGGCATGGAATGTGCACGATTTAGGTGATGGTTTGATTGTGTGATGTCTTGTGGAGTTGGAGTGAAAGTCGAGTGAATGTGGTTTCAATTCCGACGTGGCCCAAGGATTGAGATTTGAGTTGCAGGTAGATCCCGGGATATATTGAAAGGTGTAGAAGACACTGAAGATTGTCATTGTCTCACCAAAGAATTGAGGAGTTGTTGTGAGACATCGTCAACAGCTTCATCTAAGACAGGGAACTTTGTGTGAATGGGACGAATGTGAATCATGTAGTAGACCTAGTACGCAATGGGTAAGCTAAATTGATTCAGATGAATCCAAGCTGATCGAGGTTTCACAGCAAAGGTGTATTCTTGAGTGATTAAATTCTATTGATGTTTCAAAAAGGCAAACAATTACATATATAAGATGATTGCATAAGCGGATGTGTATGATTGAGTGTCTGAAAGTGTACCGAGAAATTGTGAAGGAGGGTCAGCTGCTGTGAGGAGTGAGAGTGACGTCAGAGTGTGCTATGCTGAGATAGGTCCGTTGTGTGATTACGGTATCGAGATTAGTTGAAAGTCTTCAAGAACTTAAACTGTAACAGGATTGGTGAAAGAAATTTGATGTTAACGGAATTGAACCAAACATTATAATGAATAATTGCAAAAACGAAATGGGTTAAAGTGTTTAAGAAATTTTTGGAAGGTATTTGATTTGGGACCATAAAAAGACACCACCTGATGGAATGCCTGCACATTTTATGTTAACAAATCTGGGACTATTTTCATGTTTGTGGATTCACCATCAGTGCAAGGTTACTGAGAAAGAGGATCCTTTGATTTTCCCAAAATATGGTACTTTTGAACTGCAAATTATTGACAGATTATGTTATTTGAAATAAACCCACCATCTAGAGCAGCGGTCTTCAATCTGTGGGGCGCGACCCCCAGGGGGGTCGTGGAGTCCTGGGAAGGGGGTCGCAGAATCTGTTAGAGCATGCAGTTCCTGGCATTGGGCTGATCGAGGGTGCTCACGGCGGAGGCCTAATTCACACCGAGGTGTGAAAAACATCAACGCCTCATTAACAAGTAAAAGGTCTTTTAAAGACCTGTCAAGTACTTGGGTGTGACTGTGTGTGTGTCCCTGAAGCTGTTTCAGCCAGGCTCACATACACGAGCTGGGGGGAGCTGGGGGGGGGGGAGGGGGGCTGGGGGAGCAGGCTGTAGTGTAGCCCTTTGAGTTCAATGGATGTTGTGCGCCTGAAGCTGTGGGTCCTGTGACACTCCCCCGCCCCCAGCAGGGAGGCACAGAGATGCCCTCCCATGAGCGGGAAAGAAGAAGGAAGACGACGCAGAGAGATACTGACCCCCCCAACCCCCCCCATGAGAGAGGCACAGAAAAGGTGGGTGGATGAATGATGGGTGGATGGATGGATGTAAGGCTGAAGGATAGATGGATGTGTGAAAAGGTGGGTGGATGAATGATGAGTAGATGGATGAATGGAAGAGTGGATGGATGAATGATGGATGTATGGATGGAAGGATGAAAGGGTGGATGGATGAAGGATAGATTGGTGAAGGATAGATGTATGGATGGAAGAATGAAAGGGTGGACGGATGAAGGATGGATGGATGAAAGGGTGGATGGATGAATGATGGATGGATGGATGTGTAAAAAGATGGGTGGATGAATGATGGGTGAATGGATGGATGAAAGGGTGGATGGATGAATGATGGATGTATGGATGGAAGGATGAAAGGGTGGATGGATGAAGGATAGATTGGTGAAGGATAGATGTATGGATGGAAGAATGAAAGGGTGGACGGATGAAGGATGGATGAAAGGGTGGATGGATGAAGGATGGATGGATGTGTAAAAAGATGGGTGGATGGGTGAATGGATGGATGAAAGGGTGGATGGATGAATGATGGATGTATGGATGGAAGGATGAAAGGGTGGATGGATGAAGGATAGATTGGTGAAGGATAGATGTATGGATGGAAGGATGAAAGGGTGGACGGATGAAGGATGTATGGATGAAAGGGTGGATAGATGTATGGATGGCTAAAAGGTTGCATGGATGAATGATGCATGGATGGATGTGTGAAAAGGTGGGGGGATGAATGATGGGTGGATGGATGGATGAAAGGGTGGGTGGATGGATGTATGGATGAAAGGGTGGATGGATGAAGGATGGATGTATGGATGGGAGAATGAAAGGGTGGATGGATGAAGGATGGATGTATGGATGGGAGGATGAAAGGGTGGATGGATGAAGGATGGATGTATGGATGGGAGGATGAAAGGGTGGATGGATGTATGAATGGATAAAAGGTTGCATGGATGAATGATGGATGGATGTGTGAAAAGGTGGGTGGATGAATGATGGGTGGATGGATGGAAGGGTGGATGGGTAAAGGATGGATGTATGGATGGAAGGATGAAAGGGTGGATGGATGAAGGATGGATGTATGGATGGAAGGATGAAAGGGTGGATGGATGGATGTGTGAAAGTGTGGGTGGATGAATGATGGGTGAATGGATGGATGAAAGGGTGGATGGATGAATGATGGATGTTTGGATGGAAGGATGAAAGGGTGGATGGATGACAGATAGATTGGTGAAGGATAGATGTATGGATGGGAGGATGAAAGGGTGGATGGATGAAGGATGTATGGATGAAAGGGTGGATGGATGTATGGATGGATAAAAGGTTGCATGGATGAATGATGCATGGATGGATGTGTGAAAAGGTGGGGGGATGAATGATGGGTGGATGGATGGATGGATGAAAGGGTGGGTGGATGGATGTATGGATGAAAGGGTGGATGGATGTATGGATAAAAGGGTGGATGGATGAAGGATGGATGTATGGATGGAAGGATGAAAGGGTGGATGGATGAAGGATGGATGGAAGGATGAAAGGGTGGATGGATGGATGATGGATGTATGGATGTATGGATGGAAGGATGAAAGGGTGGATGGATGAATGTGTGAAAGTGTGGGTGGATGAATGATGGGTGAATGGATGGATGAAAGGGTGGATGGATGAATGATGGATGTTTGGATGGAAGGATGAAAGGGTGGATGGATGACGGATAGATTGGTGAAGGATAGATGTATGGATGGGAGGATGAAAGGGTGGACGGATGAAGGATGTATGGATGAAAGGGTGGATGGATGTATGGATGGATAAAAGGTTGCATGGATGAATGATGCATGGATGAATGATGCATGGATGGATGTGTGAAAAGGTGGGGGGATGAATGATGGGTGGATGGATGGATGGATGAAAGGGTGGGTGGATGGATGTATGGATGAAAGGGTGGATGGATGGATGGATGAAAGGGTGGAAGGATGAAGGATGGATGTATGGATGGAAGGATGAAAGGGTGGATGGATGGATGTGTGAAAGTGTGGGTGGATGAATGATGGAGGGATGTGATGGTGTCTAACAGGCGCATTTATGGTTGTCAAAAGTTGATGATGAGGAGTACCAGATGGGAGGATGAAAGGGTGGACGGATGAAGGATGTATGGATGAAAGGGTGGATGGATGTATGGATGGATAAAAGGTTGCATGGATGAATGATGCATGGATGAATGATGCATGGATGGATGTGTGAAAAGGTGGGGGGATGAATGATGGGTGGATGGATGGATGGATGAAAGGGTGGGTGGATGGATGTATGGATGAAAGGGTGGATGGATGGATGGATGAAAGGGTGGAAGGATGAAGGATGGATGTATGGATGGAAGGATGAAAGGGTGGATGGATGGATGTGTGAAAGTGTGGGTGGATGAATGATGGAGGGATGTGATGGTGTCTAACAGGCGCATTTATGGTTGTCAAAAGTTGATGATGAGGAGTACCAGTTTCTAGAAACTTTTGTCGGAAGGGGGTCCTTACGCCTAAAAAGGTTTTACAAGGGGGTCTCGGCAGCAAAAAGTTTGAAGACCTCTGATCTAGAGCATGGGTACTCACAAACTTTCTCTCGGGGGCCAAAATTACAGTATGGTTTGTGTCCGAGGGCCGCACCGGTGGGGGCGGGGTCAGTGGGAAAGGGGGCGGGGCTAGAGCAACAAAAAAAAACTGTGACCATGAGGTTGATCACAGGTCCCTGCAGCGGACGCCTTCGTCCACTGAGCCACCAGACCCGCCATACACACATCTCTCTCTCTCTCTCTGTCTCCCTCCCTCTCTTTCTCCCTCTCCCTCCCTCTCCCTCTCTCTCCCTCCCTCTCTCTCCCTCTCTCTCCCTCTGTCTCTCTGTCTCTCTGCCTCCCTCTGTCTCACTCACTCTGACTCTCTCACTCCCTCTCACTCCCTCTCTCCATCTCTCCCTCTGTCTCACTCACTCTGACAGTCTCACTCCCTCTCTTCCTCTGTCTCACTCACTCTGACTGTCTCTCTCTCTTTCTGTCTCCCTCTTCTCTCTCTGTTTCCCTCTCCCTCACTCTATTTCCCTCTCCCTCACTCTATTTCCCTCTCCCTCACTCTGTCTCCCTCTCTCTCCTTCCCTCTCCCTCCTTCCCTCTGTCTCCCTCTCTCTCCTTCCCTTTCCCTCCTTCCCTCTGTCTCCCTCTCTCTCCTTCCCTCTCCCTCATTCCCTCTGTCTCCCTCTCTCTCCTTCCCTCTCCCTCACTTTGAGGTCTCCCTCACTCTGAGGTCTCCCTCTGTCTCCCTCACTCTGAAGTCTCCCTCACTCTGAGGTCTCCCTCTCTCTCCTTCCCTCCCCTCACTCTGAGGACTCCCTCTCTCTCCTTCCCCATCCCTCACTCTGAGGTCTTCCTCACTCTGTCTCCCTCCCTCTGTCTGCCTCCCTTTCCCTCCCTCCCTCTCCCTCCCTTTCTCTCCCTCCCTTGCTTTCTGTCCCTCCCTCACTCTCCCCCCTCTCCCTCCCTCCCTCACTCTCCCTCCTTCACGCTCCCTTTCCCTCCCTCCCTCTCCCTCCCTTTCCCTCCCTCCCTCTCCTTCCCTTTTCCTCCCTTTCCCTCCCTCCCTCGCTATCTCTCCCTTTCCTTCCCTCCCACCCTCTCCCTCCCTCTCCCTCCCTCGCTTTCCCTCCCTCCCTCACTCTACCTCCCTCTCCCTCCCTCCCTCTGTCTCCCTCTGTCTGCTTCCCTTTCCCTCCCTCCCTTGCTCTCCCTCCCTCACCCTCCCTTTCCCTTCCTTTCCTTCCCTCCCTCACTCTCCCTCCCTCCCTTCCCCCTCTCACTCTCCCTCCCTGTCTCCCTCTCCCTCCCTTTCCCTCCCTCTGTCTCCCTCCCTCTGTCTTCCTCCCTCTCCCTCCCTCTCCCTCCCTCTCCCTCCCTTTCCCTCCCTCGTTTTCCATCCCTCCCTCGCTCTCCCTCCCTTTCCATTCCTCCCTCGCTCTCCCTCCCTTTCCCTCCCTTTCCCTCCCTCCCTCGCTCTCCCTCCCTTTCTCTCCCTCTCGCTCTCCCTCCCTCTGTCTCCCTCTCCCTCTCCCTCCCTCCCTTTCCCTACCTCTGTCTCCCTCCCTCTGTCTGTCTCCCTTTCTCTCCCTCCCTTTCCCTCCCTCCCTCCCTCGCTTTCCCTCCCTCCCTCACTCTCCCTCCCTCTCCCACCCTCCCTCTACCTCCCTCCCTCTACCTCCCTCTGTCACCTCACCCTGCCTCCGTGTGCCCGGGCTGTGACAGCTTCCAGGCGCACACACACAGCCGCACCCGAGAACTTCACAGGTCTTTAAAAGACCATTGGCATGTTAATGAGGCTTTGTTCAACTATCAACGCCCCTGCAGCCCCACTCTGACTACGGCGAGAATCGCCCAGCCCCCACAGAGCAGCAGAGTCTCTCGCGCTGCCGTAGACAATCTTTAAAAAAAAAAAAAAAAAAAAAACTCGGGTACGATGTCTGCAAGGTCTGCGGGCCGCCAGGGAAGGCTTGCCGGGCCATACTATGAGTACCCCTGATCTAGAGCCACACAATTTGAAGCCTCAAGCATGTGGGAAAAGGCAGCAAGAAACAGGGAGAGAGAGGACAAACGACTAAAAGATCAGACACAGGAGAAGAAAATTAAGGATGACAAAAAGCCTCAAATCACTAGTGATTTAGGGAATTAAATATTGGATATATTGTTAAACTGAGTGTCCACCATCTTATTTGGTCCCCACTACAAATTCTGAAAATAGTGTACCAGCAAGGACCTCAGTGGCCACTCCTTGTGTTGAACCAAGAGAAATACAGATTGAGAGGGCTTTACAGACATTTCAGATGGGCCACCACCTGTTGACTCGATACCACCAGTGATACCTCCAGTTATCACTGCTCCAATTGTGACTGATTCTGTACAAATACTACAAACTATATCTGCACAAACAGTGCCTAGACAAATTATGACTGTCCAAATTAATATGGTCCCAACTCAAGAAGCTCAAAGAACTGTGAAAGGAGTAATTACATCAGGGTTTACCTCAACCTCTCAGAATTCACAGATTAGAGAACGGAAGCTGCCCCAAAAAGTTCCAGCATTGAAAGATAGAGGAGGGATTGTCTTTACAACACCAATAGCCAAGGGAGAAACACATTTATTTGAAGATGGGGTTTTTCGACCATGGTTTGAGGGAGCAGCAAGGATTAAAAAAGAAGAGAGCATGGTGGAACGGTAATAAGACATAATATTGAAGTAAAAATATAGAATGGACATAATATCGAATCAAAAATATCGAATGGATATAATATAGTTGTAAAAAATATCCAATTGAAGGTAAGTGATATCGATTGTCAAAATATCGAAGTTTAAAATACCGAACTTTAAAATATCGAAGTATATAATATAGACATTAAAATATATCGAATTTTTAATAATATCGAATTTTTTTAAGTGTTTTGTATGTTAGTATATGTGTGAAAAGTGTATAATATTTTTGTAATGTATGTTTAATTTTTTTTAAGTCATGAATTTTATGTTATATAATTTTTGCGTAATTTAATTCTGTAGCGGGTTGTGGGTTTATAGGGGAATAGGGTGGGAAGTAATTTAAATATATTAAATTAAATATACATTTTCAACAATTATTAATTATTTATTATTTAATTTTGCTTTTTAGTTCTGTAGCGGGTTGTGGGTTTATAGGGGAATAGGGTGGGAAGTAGTTTAATTGTAATTAAGTAAATATTTGTATGTATTTATTGGTATTTACTTTGAATGTATTGTTAATTACTGTTTTAATTGGTAATTAATTATTATTAATTTGTAATTAATTTTTATTAATTGATAATTATGTTCATTTTATTAATTTGTTTTCCGTAGCGGGTTGTGGGTTTATAGGGGAATGGGTGGGAAGTAATTTATTTGTAATTAAGTAAATATTTTTTATTTATTTATTGGTATTGATTTTTAATTTTTTGGTAATATATTTTTAATTGGTAATTAATTTTTATTAATTGTTAAATCATTTTTATTAATTAACTCTTTGATAATTATGATATTTTTATTAATTTATTTTCTGTAGCAGGTTGTGGGTTTATAGGGGAATAGGGTGGGAAGTAATGTAATTGTAATTAATTGCAAAATAAAAATACTTTTTGTGTATTGATAATTAATTTACTGTTAATTAATTATTAATTGATATTAATTTGTATTAATATTTAGTTTTTGTTATTGAAAATTAATTAGTTGTTAATTAATTATAAATAGGTAATTGATTTTTAATAACTAATATTTATTTCTATTTCTTTTTTTTTTTATAAATCTTTTTATTGAAATAAGAAACCAGAGAAATGGTCTACATACTCAAACAGTAAGCGTGCGTGGCGTACAATGAGTCACACAGGGTTGCAACATTACATTAATTACTTGGCAGTACATTACAGTTAAGTCCTTCTCGGTTTATGCCTCTGGCTGTAGATTATGAGCCTGGGTTGGTTCACAGATATATCCTCTGTATTCATTCCATTTGTCCCATATCTCCCCCCATTTTTTGGGGCATCCTCGGGAAATGTACACAGTCTTCTCTTGGACCACGCACCAATCCATGTCTCGTTTCCATTCAGTAATTTTTGGAGGCGTCACTGCTCCCCAGCACCTAGCAATGTCATCTGCCCAAGCGTCACCCAGATCTTCCCTCTCTCTGAAAGGTCCGTTGGCTCCCAAATGTTCAATATACAGCGCTTAGCCTCCAAACGCAGTTCCTTTCCCCAGACAACTCTCATACATCGGACCACTTTCCCCCAGTATGACTGTAGTAGCGGGCATTCCCATATCATGTGGAAGAAGGAGCCAGCAATTCCACAGCCTCTCCGGCATCCATCATCCTCACATTTGCCCATCCTCTTAAGCCTGGTACTAGAAATGTATGCCCTGTGGAGAATATTCAATTGAATGAGTCTCAGTCTGGACGAGATAGCTACCTCCTTTGGGGAAGCGAGTGCACATCTCCACTCCTCCTCGTCAATTTCCAGGCCATCAGCCTCCCACCTCCCCTTCAAGCCCAGCAGTAAGTCAGGTAAGTTATTGGCAAGCTTCTTGTATGTGAGTGAGATCGCATGTTCTGGTATGTGACCGTCTAGTAGTCTGTCCACTAAGGGTGAGGCCGGGGGGGGTACTGTCCCATGTGGAATGTTCTTTTGAAGTGAATGTCGGACTTGCAGATACCTAAAGTATTCCGTAGGAGCGAGCTCAAATGTGTTTTGTAAATATTCAAAGGTTTTGACCCCTTTGGCATCCCATAGGTCCTTCACCTGAGAGATACCAATAAGGTCCCAACTACGGAACCCCTTAGTACGGCCCAACCGGCCCAGGCGCTCTGAGACCCAAAGAGGGGTGGCCATGGTAAGGGTATTGTGCCAGCCCATAGTATGTTGGACTGCGTGCCATATTTGTACCGAGTGTAGGGTCGGTCCTGTGAGTGAGTGTCCGGCAAAACTAGAGTAGAGTGCCTCTTCATAGTTCCCTCCCGGTAGAAGCCACCTGTCCATGCCGTATCCCGGGTCATTACCATCACAGTAGGTACCTTGATTGATGGCCGAGAGGTGTGCGGTCCAGTAGTATCTGCGGATATCTGGTAGGGCTATCCCCCCATCGTACCATCCCAGAGTCAATTTATGCAATGCAATGCGGGGCGTACCGGACCATAGAAGGTCCCTCTGTGCCGCCTCAATAGCCGCGAAGTAGGAAGAAGGCACCATATCAGGGTAGTTTTGTAAGGCATAAAGGAACCGGGGTAGCGCCATCATTTTAAACAGAGCCGCTCGGCCCAACAGGGAGATCGGGAGCTTTTTCCAGGTGGCAGCGTCCCATTTAAGTCGCTGTAGAGGCGGGTCCAGGTTTCTATCGTACATCAATTTCTTGTCTTTGGATATAAGAGGCCCAAATATGTGAAGCTTTCAGTGACCACCCTAATTGGACATCCGCGTGGAAACACAGGGGGGCTACCATGTAGGACATATAGAAGGGATTTGCTCCAGTTGATGCTGAATCCGGAGTTCTTCCCAAAATTAGTAAAAATATCCAGTGCTCCGACAAGAGACCTCCGGGGCCGGGTAAGATAAAGGAGGATATCGTCAGCGTATCACGAAATCTTGTCCTCCCAACCGTCCGCCCAGCGAATTACCTTCAGGAAGACGTCTTGCCTGATCCAGGCGGCAAGTGGCTCGAGAGCGAGAGCAAACAGGATTGCGAAAGAGGGCACCCCTGGTGCGTTCCCCTCTCAAGGGAAGAAGCCTCTGAGACCTTGTTGTTCACTACTACTTGGGCGAGTGGGTTCGCATAGAGTAATCGCACCCAGGAGATAAAACCGGGGCCGAACCCCAGTTGGTGGAGAACTGCCATCAAATACGGCCATTCAAGGGTGTCGAAGGCCATGGCTGCATCAAGAGAGACAACCACCGCGTCCTCACTCAACGTGTGGATCCTCCCCACCACTCAGTTTAATCGGCGGAGATTCAGAGCCGTGTTGCAGTGTGGCATGAATCCAGATTGGTCCGGGTGGACCAATGTATTGATGACCGGTTTGAGCCTATTTGCCAGTATTTTAGCTAATATCTTTGGTTCTGCATTAAACAGGGATATAGGTCTGTACGACGCGCACAGCTCTCTGGGCTTACACTCTTTAGGAATAGCCACAATCGTAGCCAATCTTTGGTCGCAAGGCAATACCCCATGGACTTACTTTCCTCAAACATCTTTTTGAGATAGGGGCTGACACCGTCCGATTTGAGCGTGAAGAGCTCAGTCGGAAGACCGTTGGGTCCAAGCGCCTTCCCGGGTAGAAGATCACTTATCGCCTGTTCCACCTCTGCCGTGGTGAGCGGCGCCTCCAAAAGGTCACGCTCCCCATCAGAGAGTGCCAGCATCCCGATGTCTGTCAAGAGTGCCACCGAGTCCTCCTCCGGGCGATCTGACCCTCGTTTGTACACTGTCTTATAATGACGAGCAAATTCAGCGGCAATATCATGAGGTTCTGTAAGCACAGTGCCATCTGTCGTGTGAATCTCAGCCACCACTTTACTGGCTTGTTGCTTCTTATCGAGCCAAGCGAGGAGCCTACCCGCCTTGTCTCCTTGGTCATAGATTCTGCCCTCACGGGTGACAGCCAGCTTCTTCGCCGCCTCCGTGACCAACGCCTGGTACTCAGCAGTTTTGAGGGACAGCCGATGGCGCGAAACTTTCAAGTTAAGTCAAGTCAAATTTGCTTTATTCGTGATATACACATAAACGCATTTACATACATAGAAATCCATTAAAAAACTTGATTTGTGTTTCTTGAAAATAAAACTATAGACATTTATAAATACATAAGTTAAAATATAAAAATATAAAAAACTTAAAAATGCAGATGTTTTTGTAGCACGTTATTTACAATAGTCTGCTAATAAGTTTTTGTCTAATGGACCATGACCACCCCAGATATTTAGCAGTGGCTATTAATATAGGCAATGATGAATTAGTGCGAATAATTCTTAAAGCTACCGCACGTCCCTAGATTTTTACACATAGGAGTTAGCCAAATACGTCTGGGTTCCACGTATGATTTACATACAAATAAAAAATGTCCGATAGTTTCATTATGCACTCCACAAGATGGACAAATTTTAGTTGATAGGCCGCCCCACCTGCCAGTCAGAGATCTCAATGGGATGGCGCCTGCTCTGATCTGGAAGAGCAGTCTCCTGTCCCTTGAGTTAGTAATAACATCCCAATACAGTTCAAAATTGGGGAGGGACTTTGCTTTCAAGAATCTTCCCGCCATAGACTCTGGGTTGGTTTCATTCCAGATTCGTGCTGCCACCCTGTCCCAGTAGATCTTTTTAAGTACTTGTTTTATTGGAAAAGAAGCACTCTCGGGACTTTCCCATAATGAATCTAGACCAAGAGCGCCCAACATGTTTCTGAGTTCTTTTAACCAACCTATTTTATGAAAAACATCAGCTCTGATAACATCCTTAAACCCCTCAGCGTAATGTAAAAGTTCAGGTGTTGACCAGAGTCTGCACCAGTACAATACTGGACGCAACCTCGCAAGGTCGACTACCGACTTCCTACCCAGATCAAACTTAAGTGGTACCAAAGGAGACCCTTTAGGAAGGCCAGTAATGAGTCTAAAGAACTTGTTTTCCGCAGTCTGTAATGGTTGCAAGTTCTCATTACACCATAGCTCTGCACCATAGAGGGTTGATCCGAGTGCTTTAGCCTCATACACCTGTAATGCTGGTTTAACCGGTTTTGTTAGGGATTTTCTATGTTTAGAGCCCAATGCACCGGCTATTTGCTTATGTCTCACAGTTGTGATGTCAATGTGCTTGGTCCATCTCAGATCATTAGATACGTGGATTCCCAAGTATGTAAAAGCATTTACAACCTTCAGATGTCGGACATTCATAGCAATTCGGGGACTGTGATTACGACGAGAGTTAAAAACCATCAGTTTAGTTTTGGCCACCTTTATCTCCAAGCCATGGTCCTTGCAGAATTGATCGAAAATAGATAAAGCGTGCTGTAAACCACTTGGAGTTTTAGATAAAACCAAAGTGTCATCTGCAAACATTAAAATTGGTATTTTGGATCCAGCCAACGAAGGAGCGTCCACATTAGCAGCCAGCATCCGGGCAACAACATAATTAATATATAACGTGAACAATGTAGGACCCATTGAGCAGCCTTGACGAACACCTCGCTCAACAGGTAATTCTGGGGTGACCATTCCATATCCTCCCCACTGGATCTTCGCAAAGTTTGCCTCATGGAGCCTCATTAACAGTGTCAAGAGTTCAACAGGGAGGCCCAGGCTCTTCCACACCTGCCACAGCTTGGCCCTTGGGACCAAGTCAAAGGCAGCCCGCAAGTCCACAAAAGCTGCATACAGGCTGCCCTTGCCCAGCACCACAGTTTTCCACTGGAGCAAAGTGAAGCGGAAGACCTGATCCATAGTGCTGACCAGTTTTCGAAAGCCAGCCTGGAATTGTGACATAGAGTTATTTTCCTCAACCCACTCCAGAAGTCTATTTACAACCACCCTACCAATCACCTTTTGTATGGTGTCAATTAGGCTTATGGGCCTGTAGTTTCCTGGTAAAGATCTATCACCTCTTTTGAAGACAGGGATAATAACTGCCCCTTTCCATGACACCGGAATATTGGCACCTTGGGCGACTGCATTAAGGAGGAGAAGAATATATTTGCTCCAGCGTTCTTTATCACTAATGAAAAGGTCCACTGGAACACCGTCCAATCCTGGGGCTTTACCACTCGCCACAGTACTCATGGGCCATCACGACTTCATTTTTGCTAAATAAATAATCTTCACAGTTGGATGGGCCAAGGTCAACCAAAGGAGTATTAGGCAGGGGGGCGGCATACTGGGGCCTAAAATATTCTACCCAGTCCTCTTGGGATACATTGTTATTGGGTGTCTCCGCTACACCCCCTTTGCCCCACTTTATGATGTTCCAGAATAACCTAGAGTCTTTTTTGTCACTTGCCTCCCTTAGCTCTTGCCAATGAAGCTCATCCCACAATTTCTTAGCCTCGACTATACTTTTTTTATAGTCTAGGCGGGCACGCCGAATAGAGGCCAAATCCCTTCCTTTGATCGCTGCTCCTAGAGCCAGTCTAGAGGCCCTACACTCAGAATTATACCATCTAGCCTGTTTTGGTTTGCTCTCATTACTTCTCTTTTGTGGTTTTTGAAAGTAAACCTTAATGTTTGAAAAAAGATTTTCATGAATTGTAGTCGCTAGGTCACTGCCTGGGTCTATTAGATTTAATTGCTCTAGGGATATTACTGCTTCATCGACCTGGGCATTAATAGTGTCAATAGTCTGCTGGCTAGTTTTGACATTTGTCCATTTTAGTCGATGCATGTCATTAGTTGGGACAACCAAGGGGACTTCATCTACTGTAGCTAACATTGTAGCACTAGTTGAGGACCACCACTTATGCTCGACACAGAGTGGATTATGATCACTTTCTATTCTGGATCTAACCTTCATGTCAATCACTGACCCCCAAAGATTTAAGCTGCATAAAACGTAATCTATTCTGCTCCTATGCCTTCCATTGTCGAACGTGTAGGCCCCTACCTTATCGCTTAGGGTCCTCCCGTTCATTGCCCTCAGACTGTTTTCGTAGCAAATGGCATTTAAAGCAATGATATCCTCCGTCCAACGAGTAATTGGCTTCCGATTTAGTTTTGGAACGCCCCATTGCCTATCCTCATCATCTCCAGAAAGGTCGTGTTGGATATCAAGCGGATCGAAAGTCCTGTTCAAATCGCCTGCTATCACAACACTATTTTCCAGGGAATGGGCCTCAAGAAGGGAGCCCAAGGCCGCACAAACCTCTGACCTCACTTTCTTGTTACCTCTGGCATAGACGTTATATATATCGAGCATGCCCGCAGGGCCCAGATTTATTCTGAGAAGTTGGATATCTCTATTTCTAGTGTCGACTACTTTGATGCTCAACTTTAAACACTGCTGCACCCAAATAGTAAGGTCACCCATTGGTCGACCCTTAGCACCCTTAAGTGCTGGAATATAGTAGTTCAGGTATCCGTCAGAAAAAGCGGGTTCACAGAGCCAGGTCTCCTGAAAGATACACAGATCAAAGGTATTTATAAAATCTTTCCAGTCTTGGGATTCCTGCTTATTTCCTAGCCCCGATAAGTTCCAAGAGACTAATTTACCTGTATCTACCCCAATGGCCTCAGTGATGCCACTAGTAATGGGTAGAGTAGATGTTTCAGACACCCCAATATCCTCTTTGCACATAGTTGTATTATGCAAATCAGCAGATAGAATCGACCCTCCATTTATCCCAGATTTTAGCTTAATTTTTTGACAATGGCTAACACCCATTAATGGAACACCCACTGGTGAGGGAAGCCCCATACTTCCCTCTTTATTCACAGTCTGCCCATTAATTTCTATCCCTACAACCTTATTTATTGGACGTCAGTCATTATTCTCCAATCCAGAGCAGTTGCTTTCGCACGCTCGTCCCATGGGCCTTGGAGTTTGCAGCTGGAGCTGGGGGCAAGATTTCCTTAGCTGGATCAAGGATGGTGTGGGGCGCTAGTTCTAAATTCCAGGGCAAAAAGATTTTCGGCCAGTGATGCATGTTTCAAGGTTAGTTCGATAGAATCATATTTATGATATGGGGTGCTAATTCTTTTAGCCACTAAGATATCTTCCCTTATTACTGAGCGACATCCTCTAATATGCCTCAACCAATGAATGGCTTTGTTAGTTAAGGAGTCCGGTAGCTCAGCTCTACTGTTGGTCAATTTGGGGACGTTAGTCATGTATATTTTGTTACCAGAGTAGCCTTTATGAATTGCGTTAACCCCTATACCCTCCTGTCTACTATCACTAGCACCCAAATTTGTATCCTGCTCTATTGATCTCGGGGGTGTGGGTCCCTCTACTGGTGTTAAATAGGGCTTTTGACGAATTAGTTGGGCTTTCCTTATTACTTCAACGTGACTGGAGGATGGTCCTTCTTTTATAGTTGTCTTTCTAATATGACAAGCCTTGCTAGGGTCAACTATGGATGGTACAATTAGGTTATTACGGTTGTCCATGGCTGGAGATCGCTGAACCTTAGTTTTTAGTGCATATGGGCCTTGCTGACTAGTAAGAGCATTCGATTTTGTTTTTCTCTCTCCTGAGTGCTCAGCCCTAGCTAGTGTTGTTAGGTTTTGTACTAGGGACTTTACTGAATCTATTTCGTCACGAAGCAGTATTATAAGATTTATTAAGCTAGTAACTTCTTCAGTGACCACTACACCCTCAGTGCTGTTATTAGTTAACCTAGTAGCTAGCCTATCTATCTGCTCTCCAGCAGTGACAGATCCTATATCTATTAGTGTCTGGGGGTCAGGGGGCCCACTATGGCTATCAGCCAGGACCGTAAACCTATTATGGCAGGGTATCTGGGGGACAGTAATGGTTAATGAGCCCTCACCCATAGTACTAACAGCTAGATCCTGATCTATGTCTCTCGGGGCCTTACTCTGAATAATTTGACAATCCCCATTGTCTGCCTGTTTATTAGCTTTTAATTTTCTCTTTGCGCGGAACATAGCTGGTATAGTGGGTAAGGTGTTAGTAGCATCGACTACCCTTATTGCATCCCCACCCTTTTCACTTACAATATCCCCATTACCCTGGCCGTTGTCAGTTTCTAGAATCTCTCTACAATCATCGACAAGGTCATTGATTCGATCCATAACACTTGCTACTGGGTGGTTAGAGGACTTTCTTGTTTTTTTTCCCTTCCGCTGTTTAGGGGGTCTACCATCTCCTCCCCCCACCTCCATGGATTTACGTTTCCCCATCTGCCCAGTATGCGCGTTGCTATCCTTAGCACAATATAGGTCTTTGTGTTACACTCAGTCTGTGCAGATTTGCTCGGGCACACCCTCACCTCGCTCAGTCTTTATACGCCTTCTTTGCCCAAGGGCCACAAATGTCAGATGTTAATGATGTGGCCCTGCCCTGCCTTTTCCTGCCGATAACGGCCGTAGACGGCCCGTCCTTTGTCCGGGCTTCGTCCGGCTTGTCCCGCGCGCGTCCCGTGCTACGTGAGGCGGAGGTCGACAGATAACGCCGGTATGAAAGGGGGCGGACCTCTGCACGATGTCGCAAGGCACGGACTCCTGGGCAATGGAGTCCGTGCTGCGTGCTCCGTGTCCCCCACAAAGTCCGCTCAGCTGGTCCCTCGGTGTTTTGCCCCTCCAGGGGCGGTGGGCAGCTCAGTTGTCAAATGCAGGCTTTGCTGCGAAGCGGGACCCGCGCCAGCGGGTTCCGCGAGCCGTGATATGGAGCCGGTGTGAAAGGGGGTGGACCTCTGCACAATGTTACAAGGCACGGACTCCTGGGCAATGAAGTCCGTGCTGCGTGCTCCATGTCCCCCGCAAAGTCCGCTCAGCTGGTCCCTCGGTGTTTTGCCCCTCCAGGGGCGGTGGGCAGCTCAGTTGTCAAATGCAGGCTATGCTGCGAAGCGGGACCCGCGCCAGCGGGTTCCGCGAGCTGTGATATGGAGCCGGTGTGAAAGGGGGCGGACCTCTGCACGATGTTGCAAGGCACGGACTCCTGGGCAATGGAGTCCGTGCTGCGTGCTCCGTGTCCCCCACAAAGTCCGCTCAGCTGGTCCCTCGGTGTTTTGCCCCTCCAGGGGCGGTGGGCAGCTCAGTTGTCAAATGCAGGCTATGCTGCGAAGCGGGACCCGCGCCAGCGGGTTCCGCGAGCCGTGATATGGAGCCGGTGTGAAAGTGGGTGGACCTCTGCACGATGTTGCAAGGCACGGACTCCTGGGCAATGGAGTCCGTGCTGCATGCTCCGTGTCCCCCACAAAGTCCGCTCAGCTGGTCCCTCGGTGTTTTGCCCCTCCAGGGGCGGTGGGCAGCTCAGTTGTCAAATGCAGGCTATGTTGCGAAGCAGGACCCGCGCCAGCGGGTTCCGCGAGCCGTGATATGGAGCCGGTGTGAAAGGGGGCGGACCTCTGCACGATGTTGCAAGGCACGGACTCCTGGGCAATGGAGTCCGTGCTGCGTGCTCCGTGTCCCCCACAAAGTCCGCTCAGCTGGTCCCTCGGTGTTTTGCCCCTCCAGGGGCGGTGGGCAGCTCAGTTGTCAAATGCAGGCTATGCTGCGAAGCGGGTCCTTCCTGCCGCTGTTTTACTTCGGGTCTCTCGGGTAGTCATTATTTAAGGGATGGCGCGAAACTGGTGTGCCATCCCTCTGCGCTATGCCCTCTAGATGTACGAGGTTGGCCTCAAGCACAGCAAGCTGCGCCTCTTTCTCCTTACAACGGCCCGCAATCGCCGATAAGGCCTCTCCTCGCAGAACCGCCTTAAAGGCCTCCCACAGTATGGTCGCAGAGGACACCGAACCATCATTACTATTGAAATAGTTCGTTATTGAGAGGCTGAGTGTCTTACGGAGGTCCTCACTGCAGAGGTGCCAGGCATTAATAGGCGCGATGCATCTTTCCCTCCTATTTCCTACAGTAAGGTGGGTCAGGACCGGTGAGTGGTCGGAGATTCCCCTGGCCAGATGTGTTACAGTTCGGATGGTTGTGTCACGGTTCAAGGGGGAGAGGATATAATCCAGATGGGAGAAGGAGGGATGCGGTCCCGAGAAGAAAGTGTATTGTGAGTCTACTGGGTGTGCAAATCGCCAAATGTCCATGAGACCAAATGTCTAAATGAAGTCCCCAAGCCATCTGAGCCCAGGAGGAATGTCCCGCGGCGGGTGTCTGTCTAGTGTACCAGAGACTACTGCATTAAAGTCGCCCCCTATAAACAGCTGCCCTTCAGGGAGAGAAAGGAGGAGCGAGCCAAGGACCTTGTAAGCCTGGGTTTGTAGACCCGGTGGTATATATGTGGAGACCAATGTAAGTCTGCGCCCCTCCCACTTCCCCGAAACCAAAGCAAAGCGACCCAGTGGATCAGTATCAGTGTGGTCAGGGAGGAAGGGAAATCCACGGCGGAGAAGGACGCCCATACTCCGGGACCCGGTGGTGAAGCCTGAGTGGACTGCAAAAAGATACCCGCATCTATTCAGGGCATGACAAGTGTTTCCCAACAGGTGAGTCTCTTGCAGCATAACAATATCAGGTGCATGCCGTTTAATGAATTGGAGTACCATGGTGCGTTTGAGTTTGTCCCCAAGCCCGTTAACGTTCCAGCTCATTAGTCTGAGGCTTTTGTCCCATTTTTAGCCATTATCAAGTACCATTTCCATTTGCAACCACGGGACCACAGCACGCCACACAAAATCATACATTATTTCCAGGCACGAGCAAAAGACCAACTTTCTTTTCTCCCCAACTCCCCAAAACTCCCCGCCCCCACCCTCCCTTCCCAACCCCCTTCCCTCCCCCCACTCAAGTCTTCGTGGACAGTCCATAGCTCCCAAAAGCGACCAAATCGGATCCATCGTTCCCCCCCAACAACAACAACCCCCCCCCACCCTGCTCCCTGCTCTGCAGGTTTAACAACTACCCACGACCCCAATTAGCAGAGCGCCTTTCGCCCAACCTCGACCCGGGAATGGGAAACCACCCCCTCCCGAGAAACTTCTTTCGGGAACGTGCACCTGCCCCAGCTCCAGCCGGCTCGCCGACATCGCCCCGTAGCAGTATCGTCTCCTCAGTCCCAGAGTACCCCCGGCGTGTCAATGGGCCATTGAACCCCCTGGCAGAGGCATAGATCGTCCCTGTATCAACCAAGACCAAAAATGCAAAGAAAATTATATATTACAGTTCAGCAGGGAACGGCTTCAAAGTTCCAGTCCTCAGCATGGAGCCAGGTCGCGAGAGGGGTCACCCTGGGACTTGCAGATCTGGAACGCCATGAACGTTGGCCCCGATTGTCTCCTTCCGATCTGTCCGCCGCAGACCCAGGGGAGGTCGCTCGGTTCTCCCTCCACGATCCTTGCTCCCTCTGTGGCCGGCCGGCTGGGGCGGAGGTATCAAGCCACGTTTGGACTTCTGCTGGCGATGTAAAGAACAAGGATTTGCCTCCATCGATGACCTTCAGCTTGGCGGGGAAGAACATCATGTATTTTATGCCTCTTTCTTGGAGTGCCGCCTTGACTCCCAGGAAGGAACGACGCTCCTGCTGGACGTGCAACGTGAAATCCGGGAAAAAGCGGATTGTAGCCCCTTCATACTGTAGGTCTCCCTTTTGCCTCGCCGCCTGGAGGATGGCGTCCCGGTCTCTATAGTTCAGTATTTTGGCAATGATTGTCCTGGGTGGCGCCCCCGGTTTGGGCTTGGGGACCGGAGCACGGTGGGCTCGCTCGATAGTGATGATTTTGGAGAGCCTCTTCGGCTTTAGGTGTTGGAGGATAAGGTCCTCTAGGAAGAGTTCCACGCTGTGCCCCTCCGTTTCCTCCGGCAACCCACTACGCGGATGTTGCTCCTTTGAGCCCTTCCTTCCTGATCATCAAGGCAAAGGGCCATCTGGCGATGCTGGTGCACAAGGTCATTGATCCGACCTTCGAGTCGCTTATCAGCTGCCTGTAGTGTTTTAACGTCCGCTGCGTTGGCTTTGTATCTCTCCGTGGTTTTGCCGAGGTCCGTCCTTAGTAGATGGAGTTTGATGGAGATTTTGTCAATTTTGGAATCTAGGGTAGTGCCCAAGGTTTGAATGGCGGCCATTATGGAGGTGAGGGAGGGCTCGCTTTGACTTGCGTGGTCAACTGTAGTCACACCTGGTTCACCTTGGGTCAGTGGCACAGCATATTTGTCCAGCTTGTTGGTCTGGGTGCCGGCTCCTCCTTTTGTCCTCATGGTGCAATAGTCGGGTCTCCTATAGTTTGCCCTGCTGCCCGAATGAAGATGGAGGATCACTCGCGGGCCTCGTGGGGTCCAGGCGCGGTATTTGTGAATTTGCCCGTTGTGCGCTTCTCCTCAGCCGGGAGAATACAACCAGGTGTCCAAGCGCGCACCCGAGGCCACAATGTCCCCCACGGCAACACCAGCCAGCAGAATCACCGTCCGACGAGTTGCAGGTCACCTCGCCTTGCCAGACACTAGTTCAACCCCTCACAAATGTGTCCTCATACCACACGATTTCGCCCCCAGGTCCCAGCAGCAAGGCAACAAAATAGAAGGGGGTTTCCCAGGCAACCAGCACAGGCACCTCAGTAGAACTCCTCAGGCTACAGTCTCTGTCTTTCAAACCTGTTGTAGTCAGCACTCCATAGGGCTCTCCCTCTTCTCTTCCTGCCGAGTGTCAAATTGTCCAGGGCCCACAGCCCGAGGCGCCGCTGTGCAGGGAGCCATGCCCCAGGGGTTAAATCTGGGGCCCCCGACCTGCAGGTGGTGTGTCGCGGCCTTCACCAGTGGCGCGGGTCAACCCCCGCAGCTAGGGTCTTATTCCAGTCCCCGGGCCTCTGGTAGCACAGCACTGTCCTCCACACCCGAGGAGGCGCGGTCGAAATGGCGCCGCCAGCTCCCGTGCTTCTCAGGGGGACCACCCACGCTCCTCAGTACCCAGGGATCTGGCAAAACGATGTGTGGCGTGCCACCGCCGATGCGCCCTCCAATCAGCCAGCCTCCGCCCGATCCGGGCCCCCGGTCGCAACTCTCGTGTCAGGCCGCAAACCGGGGCCTTGGGTGAATCAGCGCCCGGGCCGGGAGCTCCAGGCGACCGCCCACTCAGCCGCGGCAGCAGAGAGGGCCGCCGCGCCGGCCACATGCTGCCTCTGAATCCACCGCCGACGTCGACAGGGAGCACTGCAAAGGAGGCTGCCGGGGCGCAGATGAGAATGCACCCCGGTGGGGATAAATGACGGATTTCTGTTGGGGCAACGTTAGCTCCGGCATTACTGTCGGCTCCTGGCCACGTCCCCTTTATTTGTATTTCTAATTAATTAATTATTACATAATATTAAATTGGTAATTCATTTTAAATAATGTTTTATTGGTATTGTTATCTAATTTATTTTTATTAATATATTAAATCATTACTTTCCCTACTGTTTAACTCTCTGGAGTGGGAATAGTATTTTTTATCCCTACGCTATCCAACGCTTTCCCTATTGTTTCACTCTCTGGAGTGGGGATAGTAATTTTTACCCTACGCTATCCAACGCTTTCCCTACTGTTGCACTCACTGGAGTGGGAATAGTCATTTTTACCCTCCCGCTATCCAACGCTTTCCCTACTGTTGCTCTCACTGGAGTGGGAATAGTTATATTTACCCATACGCTATCCAACGCTTTCCCTACTGTTGCACTCACTAGAGTTGTAATAGTAAATTTTACTCTCCCACTATCGTATGGTACAAATATTGTATATTTTTAATTATTATTATGTTAATATATATATATATGAATTAAAAAATAATTATTTTGTTTAACTTACATTAATTATTTATTCATTGTAAGGTTATTTAAGTATGTTTAAGTTAATTATATTTATTATTTCATTAATTTTCAATTAATTTTAAGACATTAAAAAAATTCTATATTTTGACTAACTATATTTTTTACAACGATATTTTTGATTCAATATTATTGTACTTACCTGTTTGTAGATAGGAATTCGATAATTTTGCATTCTATATTTTTTCATCAATATTTAGGTAAGTCTATATTTTGGTCATCGATATTATGTCAGTGATCCGGTGGAACAAATTGACCCAGAACTCAAAAAAAAAGACCACTTAATGTTTCAAATTTAAAAATTGAACTTGAAGAAATTATCTGGGAATGTTTAGATTTGAGAATTTGAACAAGTCTCATGAAAAATACTTAATATACCTGGGTAAGGAAATTACAAAATGTGCAGTAACTACACATGGCAGACTGACTGATCCGATTAAAAAATATGAAATTGATGTTTCATGAAGTTTTCCATTTCAGAAAAGTTTCAGGGTGCAGATGGATGATGAAGCAATTGAGACAACGTGTTCTTTAGGAATGCGATTACACATTGTAAAATTGGTGAAATAAATTAGTAGTTGGAATGGTTTTGAGAAATTAGGAAACAGGTGGGATAGGGAACATGAGAAGAAAAAGAAACCACCAGACCTAGCAAGGAAACAGGAGAAGAAAAATAAACCACCAGACTTAGTTGAGGAAAACAATAAACAGGATGAGGGAGAAGCTTCAGCTTATCCATTGAGAGAAATAGTGGGAGATGTGCATGTTCATGTACTATGGAACGGAGGTGAATGTGCAACATTTGTGAACACATTTCCAAAATTAAGAGACAAGCCTGTACCGTGGTACCCACAAGTTGATGGATTTGTTCAAATGTCAAAGGTGTTGTGGATTAATTTTAAAATGTTCTTTGACACTGCAATATCAATTGAATTGTGGTCTGAATGCAAAGTTGTTGTGGGATTCCCAAGTGGGGAGACAAGAGATTCTTGCATTAATGCGCCATCTTCTGTAGCTGTGGAGAAAATGACGCAGTGATTACCTTTCTGAAGGGCCGAGTACCACCAAAAGATCTTAATTGGGTAAAAATCAAAAGAATGTGACCATCTGGGAGTGAGAGCCTACTTCGTCACACTTTGGGTCTGGTCTTGCCCTGGTTCTGCATGGCCACCTCCTGATGCTCAGTGGGGGTGGGCCTGCCTCCTGTGACCCCCACATCACCAGTCTGGGCTATGACCACCCGGGCCAGGAGGGACAAGAACCTGATGGTCTCCAAACCAGAGGTGACACTGAAAGACCTCTTCTCTCAAACCCTCCCAGCCGCACAGGGTTCTCTCAAGATGGCCCTTTCACCTCATGGTGCTGCTGCCAAACCATAGACCGAGGGGGCATGAGACGAATCGGTGACCCGTGCTTTTCTTGAGTCCCTCTTTACCACGATTCGGGAGGACCTACAGACGGTGAAGCGGGACCTTTCCTCTGGGATTAAGGACATCCGTTGAGACATTAATGGTATCGGGGAACGGGTGGCAGCCCTCAAAGACAAGGGGGATACTAGGGACTCAGAACACTCAGCGCTCCAACATGAGGTCAGCCGCATCCATGAGCAGCAAGTCGATCTCCAAACACACCTCGAGGACCTTGAGAATCGTTCTCGGAGGCACAACATCAGAGTCCGTGGAATCTGCACCAACGTGGAGGCAGGAGACATCTTTGCATATGTGAGGGGTCTGTTCAATCACATTCTGGGGAACCCACCGGAATTTGAGATCAAGATTGACAGAGTGCATCGGGTGGGGCCTCCCAGGGCTGACAAGGCTGACCCGGTTGATATCCTGGCCTGTGTCCAAGATTTTCGCATCAAGGAGGAGATCCTTGTTTTGAGTGATTTTCCATCTGGATGGGAAACAATATCAACTTCGCAATCTGTCAGAAGCTGGCAGACTTCTTGGAGTCACCACTCCGAAAGAGGAGGAGGAGACTCATAGCTCGAGCCCCACCACAGGGGCATCGCCTTCAGGATGGCAGCGACAGCAACGCCGACGATGCCCCAAACGGCCGGATCCCACAGAAATAGCATCAGGCAGAGGCCGTCCTGGAGTCCCTTCCGGGGACGCTAGCAAAGTCTTGACTTCTGGGGGGGGCTGCCTGCTCATCATCTTACTGAGGCGGGAGGCAGGGAGGGTACGACCTTGGTCACTCTATGGACCCCATGACAATTTTTCCCTGTTCATCCTGGGATGAAGGACTATTTTGTTAGTTATTTGTTGTTCTTAACTTCCCTTTTGGAGAAGCTCCCTTTTTACCACTTGCGAAGGGCACATTTGATCCTGGCTGTACAGCCTCTGCGGTAGTTTATGTCTTTTTGGGGTTTTGTATTTCCTTTTTTATTCCTTTTGGGGGCCCTCATCGACTGTTTCTCGCTACTAGCTCTGATGGGTCGCTTCTGCCATCTGTTCACCGCTCCTCTGTTGGCCTTGGTACTCAGCTGTGCTAGTGGTTTCTCTGCCCCTAGATGGCCCCCTCTGAGCTCCGTATTCTCACCCTGAATGTATGGGGGCTCAATAACCCAGTCAAGCGCAGAGCGGTCATGTCCTACCTGGAACACTCTAAAGCAGACATCTGTCTCCTCCAGGAGATGCATCTACTGAATCGGGACTGCTACTGCCTAAAATCCCATTTGTTCCCCACACAACTCTTTTCCTCTAGCACCATTAAAATGGCAGTTTAAAGCAGACATCTGTCTCCTCCAGTAGATGCATCTACTGGCTCAGGACTGCTACCGCCTAAAATCCCACTTGTTCCCCAAACAACTCTTTTCCTCTAGCACCACTAAAATGGCAGGGGTAGCCATCCTGGTCTCCCGCACCTTCCGGGGTAGGGCCCTTCAGAAGGAGACCGAGATCAGAGGCCGACTTCTTACATACCAATTTACAGTTGGGGGGAGGCGCTTGTCATTGGGTCTGTTTATGCCCCAAATGAAGGGCAAGAAAAGTTCCTACATGAGGCCCTGACCGAAGCCACAGCAACAGCAGAGCGTAGGATCCTGCTGGTGGGCGACCTAAACTTAGTGTTCGACAACTTAATAGACAGATCGGGTCAGCGCTCGGGACAGTTGGCCGCGCTTTCCCTGGGGGGCCTGGTGAGACTGCGGGACTTAGGTATGGTCGACCTGTGGCGCTTCTTCCACCCACACAGTCATGAATACCTATTTTATTCAAGTGTACAAAAACCTATGCTCGCCTTGACTACATGCTGGGCTCTGGGGCTCTCCGGGCCCTGACGGTGGGGACCGAGATATTGACTGCCTCCCTCTCAGATCACGCACCAGTGGTGGCAACACTTACACTCCCCCGGTGACACTCCCACCAACGGCATCTGCGCAACACTCTACTCTACTGCTCTGACATGGTCAAACAGGTGCAGTGTGCTTTGTACGACTATCTGACACATAATGATAATCACGACACCCCACTCTCCACACAATGGGAAGCGCTGAAGGCAGTGCTTAGGGGGCAACTCATTGCGATCTCGACGGTGGACAACTTCGAGCACAGGCACAAAAGGGACGACCTTGCGCAACGCACCGAAGACCTGGAACAGATGTACCAGCGTACGGGGCCACCCAGGATCTGGCACCAAATGCGCGTAGTGAGGGCTCAGCTGGCTGACATTGATAACGAATGGGTCGAATATGCGGCCCTGCGCGTACGTCAGGCTTTTTACGCGGGGTAGACCGCTGCGCCCGGCTACTGGCACATAAATTGCGTGAAACCCGACAGCAACAGGGAGTGCAAGAGTTGCGCAACAACACAGGCTGAACGGTGACAGAGGACGTGGACATTGCTAAGGCCTTCTGTGATTTTTATGCCCACCTCTACACAGAACAGGCGTTGGACCATGCACACGGCGAAGCGTATATTGCGGTGGAACACAGCTCCCCTCTCTCTTGCAGGCTCAGGCAGATCATTTGGAGAGAGAGATCAAGTCGACGAGGTCATAGTGGCCATCTCTCGCCTTAAACTTGCCAAATCCCCAGGGCCTGACGGCTTTACGGCCGCCTTTTACAAAACCTTCTGCTCAACAATAGTGCCTCTCTTAACCTGACTTTCCAATTCTTTCGCTTCGACTGGAGCAGTCCCTGAGGGCATGCTCGAGGTGGCGATAGTGGTTATCCCGAAGGCTGGGAAGGACAAGGCTAGCTGCGGGTCATATAGCCCTATCTCCCTCCTCAACATAGACCTCAAACTCTTCACAGTGATCCTTGCCTCCCGATTGGCGCCCTATATGTCGGAATTCATTGACCCCAGCCAGACGGGGTTTATCCCCCAGCGTCAGACCAGCGATAATATTAAGCGGGTACACCACCTCATCGAGAAGGCCTCCCGAACGTCAGGGAAATATATGCTTCTGTCGTGCTCTCACCTTGTATTGCCTCAGGAGTACCACGGATTTGAAGGAAGCTCCGCAACTTCACCCCGTCACCGCCACATGCCAGAATATGAACTGTTATCATTTACTGGTGACCAGAGGGAAGAAGGGAAAACAAAACAAGGGAAGGAGGGTAAGAAAAGGTCTTCTTGGGATAGATCGTCAGGAAGCTTGTAAGTGATATGTCGTCAGGAGGTCTGTGTAATCTCAGCATGTATCAGCTATAGAAAAGAAAACAAAGAACATAGTGTTAAGTATTTAGTCTTACCTACACTATCCCCTTCTACTCTATGTGTACAATTGTTGATATACCTCTGCTTTTCTATCTTACATCATGAGGAGTAATAACGGCAGAGAAAGGTGCAAGGAACTTCCTGGAACTATCTGTAGAAAAAAAAGGCTAGGTGTTAATGTCTCTGGGTGTTTGCTGAAACTATAGACTAATTCTCCATTCTTGTCTATACTCTCACCTTGAGAGTGGACCAATGCTTCCTAAAAAATAAACATGTATGGAAAGCGCTAATTATAAAGTGCTTCCTAAGATTAGAAATAGTAAATAATAAACTCTCTATTTCCTCGAGAGTCAAAACAGAAGTCCCGACGGCCGTCGAGAACAATGTGGAAAGTAAATATTATCGTAACGGTTTAAAGTAACAATGTGCATACAAAGTCTCATTCTTTGCTTATCTGGTCGTAAGATCTCAGGATTTCGCCCCGAACATCAATAAACCAAGGAGCCGGATGCAGGACGCCGGATTCCCTTGACGCGTTATCAGTACGCCACTGGAATCACCGGAGCCACTAGCAGGACGCCGATTTCTCCCCGATGCAGCACAGAACGCTAAACACCGTGACCCGGAAGTCAACAGGAGCCAAGACCTCGAAACAAACACGAACGCGAAGCGCTTCCGCTAAAAAGAGGAGGGCTTAAGAACTGCCTCTTCTCCTAATGCTCATGCGTTAGATGGATGGTGGCCATCTTGCCAACCCTCTGTTGTCTTGTTTATTGCCAACCACGATGGCAGGCACGACAGGACACCCCGCCTAGAATTACCCCTGGCTTGGGCTTATTAGGATAGCGTCTATGAAAGGCGCGGACTAGACGAGGTGCATGTACCTGACTCGCAGGTTCCCAAGTGCGTTCTTCAATACCTTAGCCTTTCCAGTGAATTAAATATTGAAGCCGTCGCCTTACTCGTCCTGAATCAAGGATAGCTTCCACTTCATATTCGTTATCAGAGTCAACCGTCGTGGGAACGGGAACAACAGGAAGACGGGTACCAGGTTCAACAGGTTTAAGGAGAGAAACACGAAACACAGGATGGATCTTCATAGACGAAGGTAGTTCGAGCTTCATCGCGACAGGATTCACTACTTTAAGTATCGGAAAGGGACCCACGTACTTGGGCTTGAATTTGCATGTCCCACGTAATGCTAAATGCTTGATGGATACACATACACTATCTCCAGGTTGATATGAGGGTTCTTGTCTTCTATGTGCATTAGCCCTTCTTTTATACTCTGTTTTTGCTTTGTCTAAGTTGTAATGTATAGCTGCATGCACTGTTTGTATGTGCTGTACTAGGTCTGATACTGCAGGTGTATTGCAAGGAATAAACAAGGGTATAGGCAATACTCTCGGATGGAAGCCATGAGAACCATAGAAGGGAGTGTAAAGGGTGGAAAAGTGATGACTGTTATTATAAGATAGTTCTGCTAACCAAGCTAATTCATCCCAATCAGTGAGTTTCTGTAGTGTCTGACATCTGATGAATTGTTCAAAACTCTGATTAACTCATTCAGTTTGACCGTCTATTTGAGGATGGTGACTAGAAGACAGCCTAACGTCAATTTGCAACAATGCACACAACTCTCGCCAAAATTTAGAAACAAATTGTGTTCCTCTGTCAGTTATTAATACAGATGGAATGCCAAGTAACCTAACAATGTTTTGCAAGAAGGCCTTTGCAAGAGAACTGGAAGAAGGGAGACCCATCAAAGGAATTAAATGAGCAGTCTTAGTAAATATTTCCACTACAACTAATAGAGTATTGTCTCCTCCTTTGGTGCATGGTAGTTTAACGATGAAGTCCATGGACACTGTGTGCCAAGGACCAGAAGGTGTGGGTATTGGTTGTAACAACCCTATGGGTCCACAATGAGAGGTTTTTCCTTGGCACAGATATGGCAGGTTCGCACATATTGCTGAACATCCTGAGCCAAGAGTGGCCACCAACAATAACGTCTTGCCAGCTCTAGTGTCTTTTTATATTCTGGATGTCCTGCTATACTCTGTGTGTGACACCAATCTAAAACCTGTTATTGTAACTGAGGTGTATGAATAACCAGCCCTCCTTGCACATAGTGTAGACCTTGCACTATTTGGGTTGTTTGCTTTCCTAACAATTCTGTCATCCCCGGATCTTGTTGTGCTTCATGTACTTCTTGAAGGAATTGCTCTTCCACAGTTAGAGAACCTATGATTTTCTGTGTGTCTATGATAGTAGGTGGTTGTTCACTAACAGGGACAGGTCCAAACCCTACAGGATAAGGCATCAGCTTTTCCATTTTTCTTGCCTGCTCTGAAATGTATGACAAAGTCATAACCGCTAAAGAACTGGGTCCATCGTAGTTGTCTCATAGACAAGGCTCGGGCAGATTTCAAATATTGCAAATTCCTGTGATCAGTTAGGATCGTGACGGTATGATGTGTACCTAACAGATATTGTCGCCGTTCTTCTAGCACCTTTTTTATTGCCAGTAGTTCTCTCTCTCCTACAGCATAGTTGGTTTCAGCTGGAGTTAGTTTATGGGAATAGTACGCTACTGGATGCAATACCCCTGTTTCAGGTTTAACCTGGGACAAAACTCCTTCTACAGCCACTTGAGAGGCATCAACTTCAACAATAAAAGGGCTTTGTTGATCTGGATGTCTCAGGACTGGGGCTTGAGTAAGTGCTTTCTTCAAAGTACAAAAAGCCTCTTCGGCTTCTGGAGACCACAAAAAAGGTGCATTGTTGAGTAACAATTTGGTGATTGGTGAGACTACTTCAGAAAAATGATTAATGAACTGCCTGTAAAAGTTAGCGAAACCTTAAAATGCTGTATTTCTTTTACATTTGTGGGGGCTGGCCATTGCATTATGGCTCTTATCTTTTTTGGATCCATTCGTAAGCCTTGCGCAGAGACAATATACCCCAAAAATGCCACTTGAGGTCTATGAAAGAAACATTTCTCCAGTTTACAGAACAACTGATTATCTTGTAATCTTTCCAACACAGATTTAACATGTATTATGTGTTCTTCCATAGAGGCTGAGAAGATGAGTAAGTCGTCTATGTATGCTATCACACATTTGTCTAGTAAATCCTTTAGGACCTCATTGATAAAATATTGAAATGCAGAGGGAGCATTGCATAGCCCAAAAGGCATTATGAGATACTCAAATAACCTGAATTTAGTAGAGAGAGCAGTTTTCCACTCACCTCCTTCTTTAACTCGAATGAGATGGTACGCTCCTCTTAGATCTAATTTTGTGAAATATTTAGCAGTCTTAATCTGGTCTAATAAAGAAGAGATGAGTGGTAGTGGGTATTTGTTCTTAATAGTAACAGAATTGAGGGCTCTATAGTCAATACAGCACCTTAATCCTCCTTCTCTCTTAGGTATAAAAAAGAGAGCGGAAGAGGCAGGGGATCTAGAGACTAATAAATCCAAGCTCCAACATTTTATCCAAATACTCTCTTAAACATATGTTTTCTTTTTCAGTCAGTCAATACACCCTACTCGTGAGTATGCGTGCATCTGCTTGTAAGTCTATTCTACAGTCATACACCCTGTGAGGTGGTAGACTGGTTGCCTGTGCTGCATCAACACAGGTTGGAATTCATGATAAACGGCAGGCAATATTTTGTTGGGTTCCTCTGTATCGATTGTCACCAACGTGGGTAATACTGGTATGGACTAACAACCCAGGATACCCACAGGAGATGTATCTTCCTTGGAAACTACAAGCCTCTCTACGCCAGGTGAGTCATTGAGTTTGATTCTTTTATGTTCTGCACAAGAATCTGAGTCAAACCTAATCTGTGAATGCTGCCAAACTATGGACGGATTATGCTTCCTTAGCCAAGGAAGACCCAACACCACAGGAAATTGAGGAGACTGTATTAAATTAAATGCGAGGTTCTCCAGATGGTCTGAGTTAAGGAACGCTTCTAGGTTTATAGTGGTATGTGTAATGGGACCAGATTTTAGTGAGCTCCCATCTATGGTAAAAACCTCCTCTCTTGTCTTTTTCGGTAATCTAGGTATACACTGTTCCTTAGCCCATTGTTCATCCATAAAATTACCGGATGCTCCGCAATCAATCATAATAGGTATGTCAATGGTGGTTGAATTCCAATATAACTGAGAAGGTATAAAGAAATGGCTTTTATTAGGTTGTAAAGATGAGACTATAAAACCTGAATGACCCGATGTCACAGTCTCTCTTGACCTCGGGTCATCTAGTTTTCCGACTTACGTTGCTGTTTTGGTTTTACAGGACAGTCTCTTAAAAAATGGCCAGCCTTGCCGCAATATAGACATCATTTGTGGTCTCTTCTACGTTGTTTTTATGATTCACTAAGGGGGCCTTTAATGCTTCCTATTTGCATAGGTTCTGTATCATCTGACTTAGCATCTGTTTCTATTTTCTTTTCACGATACCCTACTCTATTGTATTCATATCTTGTTTTATCTTTCTTCCGTTCTCCCAGTCTGTGGTCTAGCTTCACCACTAAATCTATCAATTCAGTACAGGTTTCAGGAGGGTCTACGACATGAGCTAATGCATCTTTCAGTTCATCACGTAGACCTTTATAGAACAAGGCGCTACGGTTTTCAGCAGGCCATTCCGCTTCAGCCACTAATGTGTTAAAAGTAGAGATATATGTGGTTAAATCTTTGGATCCTTGTCTAAGATTTAACAATTATGTATCTGCAGCATGTGTAAAAGTGTGTTTATCAAATAATTTACGTAGCTCCTTCTTGAAGGTATTGTAATCTAACAATATAGGATCGTCTTTTTCAATTAAGGGTATGGTCCAATTTGCTGCTGACCCTCCTAAGTATGATATAACAAATGCCACTTTCGCTTGATCTGAAGGAAAACAAGAGGCTTTGCACATAAAGTGCAACTGGCATTGGCTAATGAATGCAGCGCACTTGGCCGGATCGCCATAAAAGCTTTCGGGCGGAGCTAATGGGATGGACTGTGGTGGGGCAACTACTTGGATAACAGGGCATTGTGAACTTGCCGCTCCTCCCCCAGCCCTGTCTCTATTTAGCATGCCTACTCTATTAGCAAGAGCTTGAATTTCTCTCTGGAGGTTCCCTATCATGTTGGCTAGATCCGTAAGGTTCAAATCCATGGCACTCAGGCGGCAAATATACCTTTATGTGTAGGCTTCGTGTTCTGTCGTGCTCTCACCTTGTATTGCCTCAGGAGTACCACGGATTTGAAGGAAGCTCCGCAACTTCACCCCGTCACCGCCAAATGCCAGAATATGAACTGGTATCATTTACTGGTGACCAGGGGGAAGAAGGGAAAACAAAACAAGGGAAGGAGGGTAAGAAAAGGTCTTCTTGGGATAGATCGTCAGGAAGCTTGTAAGTGATATGTCGTCAGGAGGTCTATGTAATCTCAGCATGTATCAGCTATAGAAAAGAAAACAAAGAACATAGTGTTTAGTATTTAGTCTTACCTACACTATCCCCTTCTACTCTATGTGTACAATTGTTGATATATCTCTGCTTTTCTTTCTTACATCATGAGGAGTAATAACGGCAGAGAAAGGTGCAAGGAACTTCCTGGAACAATCTGTAGAAAAGCAAAGGCTAGGTGTTAGTGTCTCTGGGTGTTTGCTGAAACTATAGACTAATTCTCCATTCTTGTCTATACTCTCACCTTGAGAGTGGACCAATGCTTCCTAAAAAATAAACATGTATAGAAAGCGCTAATTACAAAGTGCTTCCTAAGATTAGAAATAGTAAATAATAAACTCTCTATTTCCCCGAGAGTCAAAATAGAAGTCCCAACGGCCGTCGAGAACAATGAGGAAAGTAAATATTATCGTAACGGTTTAAAGTAACAATGTGCATACAAAGTCTCATTCTTTGCTTATCTGGTCGTAAAATCTCAGGATTTTGCCCCGAACATCAATAAACCAAGGAGCCGGATGCAGGACGCCGGATTCCCCCAACGCATTATCAGGACGCCACTGAAATCACCAAAGCCACTAGCAGGACGCCGATTTCTCCCCGATGCTGCACAGAATGCTAAACACCGTGACCCGGAAGTCGACAGGAGCCAAGACCTCGAACCAAACACGAACGCGAAGCACTTCCGCTAAAAAGAGGAAGGCTTAAGAACTGCCTCTATTCCTAATGCGCATGCGTTAGATGGATGGTGGCCATCTTGCCAACCCTCTGTCGTCCTGTTTATTGCCAACCACGGCGGCAGGCATGACAGCCTCTCACCATTGACGATAGGGTCTATTGGCTATATCTAGAGCAGGTTCTGACACCGGTGGGGATGGGTGAAAAGTTGAGGACCCTCATTTTCAATCGCTATCGGTGCCCCACAGCCTCGGTTCGAGTCATTGCATACACTTCGACCTGCTTCCCTATTAGCAGGGGCACAAGGCAGGGGTGTCCTCTTTCATCCCTGCTCTTTGCGCTGTACGTGGAACCCTTTTCCCAGAATGTTCGGCGCAACACCCTTCTTACAGGGATTACATTTGGGGGCAATGTCCATACCATCAGCCTCTATGCTGATGATGTCCTGGTGTCTCTTTTTGACCCCGTCCCGGCCCTGGGAGCCTTCCTGACGGAATTGGATTGCTTTGCGCGGTCATCGGGCTATAAGGTCAATGTTGAAAAGCCGGTTGCTCTCAATCTCTCGCTGTCACCCTCAACTCTGGTGCACCTCCAGTCCACACACCCTCTTCAATGGGCAGATGAGACTGTCCCCTATCTGGGCGTTAGGTTTGCACCCATACTGCCAGCGGTAGTATCTACCAATTACTCCAAGCTGCACACACAGATCCGGATGGAACTGCGGCGGTGGAAATTCCCGATCTCTTGGCTGGGGAGAGTGGCTGCCACCAAAATGACAATTCTTCCCCAAATACTATATATATTCCAGACCCTACCCTTGCGACCCCCTAAATGGTGGATTAAGCAGGTCCAATCTGAGCTGTCGCAGTTCATCTGGCGGGGCCACAGACCCCGGTTGAAGGGATCCTTTGCAATGTTGCCCCAGAGCAGGGGGGTTGGGGGGTTCCTGACCTCCAGCTGTATTTCTGGATGGCACAGCTTTGTCACTTGGTTGAGTGGAGTCAAGCTAAGGCCGAGGAGCACGGGTTGTTTCAGGATCAAGCCGTGGTGGCCACGCCACTACAGAAGATCCCCTTTCTACGTAAGACCCATGGGCCTCCCAATCTTTATGCCTCTCATATCATCAGGACGATCTTGGAGGCCTGGAACCAGACTTGCCAGAAGCATAACTTCACCACCTTCCCGTCTCCTCTTACCCCGCTCTTCGTCATTCCCAATTTCAAACCGGGGATGGGGGAGGTTGCTTTTGCAAATTGGCGTTCCACAGACTGCCGATCCTTGTGGCACCTGTTTTTACCTAGTCGGGATTCTCCCTTTTTCACAGATCCGCACTATCTATGAGATCCCTGAATCCAAAAGATTGTATTACCTGCAGCTACGCTGTTCTCCATCCACTTGTAAAACTACAAGCACACCATTATCTCATGCCCTACGAAAAATGGCTACTAATGCGCACATCAGATATAAAACTTACTTCAGGTTTGTATAAGAAGCAGCTTGCTAGACACACACACATACACAATGCTGGCCGAGCCTGCTGGGAGCAGGATATGGGATGGGCCCTCAGCCATAAAGATAGGGAGGGGGTGTACTATAGAGCCCGTCACTCAGCACAAAACAAGGGGCTGACTGAGACTCTGACAAAAGTGACCACATACTGGTACTATATACCCAACCGTACACAGAAGATCGATCCATGACAGAGTGCGGGCTGTTGGCGAGGTTGTAAGAGGCGTGGCACGCTGGTGCATCTACTGTGGGACTGTGAACAGCTACACACCTATTGGATGCAGGTCCTGGACAAAATAGATAAACACCTCGATACCCAACTTCCACTATTCCCCAGCTATGTGCTCCTGGGCCTCCCGAACCCTCTCACATACCCACTCAGATCCAGACGGGTTGCCTGATTGCGATAACTCTGGGTTCCACCATACAAAACATCCTACTCCACTGGCGGAACATTCGCATTCCCACATTCATGGGTTGGTTGTAGCGCTTGTGGCAGGTCTTAGGTATGGAGAAGATGACCCTCACACTTGTGGGGAAGGGCTCCACTTTTGTCGATCTTTGGCAACCATTTGTCACTCTGTTGACTTCTGAGTTCTGGGAGGTCACATGTCCAAGATATCTTCGTTTGCTGCGCCTTTCAGCTCCCCCAACAGTGGACTCCCAGGAAGCCCAGCCGTAAGGGGTGGCATAGATCCGTTTTACATTGACACTTTGGTGGGTGGACGAGGGCAGGGGTGGGGGTGGGACATGAGGGTAGAATACGTTTCCTTTTCTTAGTATTTGGTATTGTGGCACAGTTGTTTCTCTCCGCTATTAGTACGTCCCTATTGGGTAGACAGACTCGTTCTAGAGAACATGTATGTATTGCATTGTTGGTTTTTGTTCACTATATGCAAATAAAAAGATTCAAACCTAAAGTCAAATGCATTGAGTCTACTGCCAAGTAAAGGAAAATGTTTGTGATGAAGCTGAACATAAATCTCTAGGTGTAATGGATCTATGCATCAAACCAAGGTTAGACACTAATGTTGAACCCCTGATTAAGCCCGATCATGTCCATTTTGTAGATGGCCAATGTTTAGGAGGTAAAAATGGCACATTAGGAGAAGTATATGCTGTGTGCACCATGAATTATGCTGCTGAAGCTTCATGGCTACAAGAAGTTACCTCAGCACAAAATACAATGTTGAATGCCCTTACCATAGCATGCAGTCTAACTGCTCAAATGGGATTCACTATTGTCATGGGAAAGAGGGATGCTAATTCATTTGCACAATATTGCGTCCTGCTTGCCTACACATTTAAGGAAAATTTCACATGTGAATCTGAGAAGGGCACTATCTATTCAATGACGAAGGGGATAGCGTACACTTGGGGTACAGGAAGATGTTTCAGAGGCAGAACAACAATGGTCGAAAAGAACACATTTTGAGAAAAACGCAAATGACATCCAAAATGTCAGCTAATGGGAGACCAGTGTTGCCAGACAGTTTGGCATTTCTAATGACATGATACATGCATGGACATACACACTTAGAAAGTGAGTTAATTAAACATCTTTTTAGAAAGAATAGATACCACCAACGGTTTGGAAGCTTGCAGAAGAGAAGTGTAATCGAGATGTGACATGTCAACAAATGAATGCAGGAAAAATGACATGTTACATTGAGTCACACAGGGTGATCAGAAAGTCCCTTTAATAGAAGGCAAAAGAACATCATCGAAATGCTTGAATCTGAAATGACAACCACACAGTAACAAATGTGTTATTGCAAAAATCAATCTCCAGGTGTAGATTGCCAGTTTCTCTGAAATCCGATCAAAAGACCCACTCTATCAATGAGGTTCCGAAAATGATGTGTGCAGAACATCAGACTGAACAATGACAGAACTGTAGTTATCGACCTGAGGTTTCAAGCATAATCGAGCAACTCAAAGACACTATAGAGTTTCACTTTGCAAAAGACTGTGTCTGAACCTCACTGAAATGGCTTGATGCTGTACATGCAAATGCACTTGTGAAAACTACAGATGAGAAGACAAGCCACTGCTGAGCAGGATTGGCTCATGTGGTGCATACTCTCCCTCACCAAGTTGCAGCTGATACACAAGAACTGCATAGTGAATAGTGTGACAACCTCAATCTGAGAGAGAGTGCAGTGATCTAAACCACATTCTGAAAACTTGGTTGAAACCAAGATGGAAAGCCTGTTGCATGTGATCCTGGTCACAACGATTGCTGTGAGGTGTGGTTGCCTTCCGACTGGGTGCATGCTTTCCATGCTCGTAGGGTCCCTTGTTCCCTTGATGAAACAGCTCCTCTTCCAGAAGAGACACCAGCAGTGGCCGAAAAGCCATGGAAGAGGGTCAGTCAAGCAGTAAGTGAACACAATTAATCTGAAGCAGCACTAGAGCAAACCGAGGTGGAACTAGAAAAGCAAGAAGTAGAAACTGGATTGAATGAAACTGGTCAGTCAGTCAATAACACTTTATTTTGGCAGGTTACAGCCATAAAAGTACAGAAAACAATATAAAATGGACATGTCAACGTCATCTTAAAAATATCTATTGAGAAATTGCTAAATTAATAAAGATTAAGCACACATAAATAAATACTAGAAAGTTATGAGATTTCATTTATCAAGTGCTTTCCTCACTCTATACAATAGAATAGGAGCAAACACCCAAGCAAAGGTGGTAGATAGTGACATACATTGACATTAAAGTTTCGAGCATCATTATCTACATTTTGATCAACAGTTTCTTTTAAAGTAACCTTTATTAAAAAAAGAAATATATAAATTACACTAGGAACCCTAAGAGGAATCGAAAGGTACGGAGAAGCTTATAGGTCTGAGTGAATGAACTTATCAAAATTAGAGTGCATCAAAGTTCTCCACTCGGCCTAACACATACTGCCTACGTTTACACCACATTGCGAATAAAAACTTGGCAATTGTGACAACGAAGACTGGGCAGGTATCATATTTGAATATCCTATAGGCCACAGTATGACATCTTATGCCCAGATTTCTACAAAGTTGAAGGATCCATTTGGCCCTGGCCATCCTATATGCAGGACAGAAAAAGATCACATGGATCTCAGTTTCTTCAATAGTTTTGCAACCGGGACATAACTTTTTTTCCTCCGCCCACCTATTCGTAAACCCATAGAGTGGGAGCGTCCCGTGCCTAAATTGAAGAAACAGTTTCTTGGCTGCTAGAGGCTGGATGAAGTCAAGACCAGGTTCCAGGCTAGGAGCAGCGTGTCGTCCGCAAACATCTGTGTGGGGATTTTGCGGTTGGCAAGTTTTGGGGAGTCTATGTCCCTTACAGCTAACAAATCCTCAATTAAACTGTTGAGAAAGAGGGGGAAAAGTGTAGGTGCGAATACGCAGCCTTGTCTCACCCCCTTTTCAACCAGAAAGGATGCTGTGAGTTTACCGCCTTTTCCATATCTCACCCTGGCAAAGGTGCCATCGTGGAGTTGTTTAAGCTGATGGCAGAGATAAATTGGTACTCCCATCTCAAGCAGTATAGTCCATAGCTGAGCACGATCTACCACATCGAACGCGGATTTGAGGTCCACGAACGTAAGGTAGAGGGAACCACCTTCCAATATTATAGTTTTCCAGTAGATCATCTCAAGTCTAAACAGCTGATCAATTGTTGAGATTTCTGACCTAAAACCTGCCTGTAACGAAGTTAAAATATTGTGGTCATCCATCCAAGTCTGCAGTCTTCCCAGTAGAACACGGGCAAAGATCTTTTGGGTTACATATTTTAGGCTAATAGGCCTATAATTACCCTGTTCCAGTGGGGATCCCTTTTTGAAAATGGGGATGATCTCCGCCCCCGCCCAGGTTGGTGGATGATTCATGCCACACAGGACAGCATCAAAAAGAGACTGCAGATACAGGGTCCAAATAGTCGGTTTGGATCTAAACAGGTCTTCTGGGACCCGCTCCAGACCTGGAGCCTTGTTTGGCAGGACTTTGGCCAGGGCTGTAGATATCTCCGCCAACGTACAAAGTGGTGTATCGTCAGGAGTGAGCTCCGTTGTGTCTATAGTTGGTGAGTCCATCTCTGAATTTCCCGATCAATTCTTTGAGTATAAAAGTTTAAATGGGAACGCCAGACCTCTTCCCCGAGGTTTGGTTCGATGGCAGACCTACACTCATATTCACCTGTTTTCACCGGGTTCCAAAACCCTCTTGGATCTTTATCTATTAGGGCAGTCTTTGTTGACTGCCACCTTTCAATTTCCCACTCACGTTTTGCAGCTAAAATTGTATTTTTAAAATGTGCCCTTGCTGCCTTGATGCTCATATACGCCCCCTGTGAAGGTTTGCCAATAGGGAGCTTTTTGCCTCTTTACAATCCCTATTATACCCGGGGTGTCAAAGTGGTGACTGAACCAGGTCCAGCCGCTCATGAAGGAACTAGTGCTGTGGGCCCACGAGTGGAGGTGGATGAAAGCTAGCTAAAGGGGTATCCAAAAAGTCGGCAGTGGTCCCCTGAAAAAAATATTTGCACCCATAGCTGTAACACCTGAATCAGAACAAGGTGAAGACAAAGGTGGAAGGCTTGGGTTGAGAAAGTCCAAAAGATTGATGGTGCTCTGTCAGATTTATTTAGCACCTGAGTAGTCATATTGCATGGATAAAGCACTGAACATCACATTGGATGTCTCTCCTTGAAGGATTTTCCTTCCCACAACAACCTCACCTTCCCACATCTTTTTAACACCAGTACATGTACTCGGCCACTACTCAAAAACCAGGACATTTCTGTGCTCATCCCAACCACTATCCAAAAACCAGGACATTTAATCAGTTTGGAGGAAAGTGTCGGGATACTGGGACACTTCACGAAAAACCAGGACGTCTGGGGAAAACCAGGACATCTGGTCACCCTACACTAATCGCTGAAAAAAATGCTTCAACACCCGATCAGGGGTAACAAGCGCTGTATAAATGCAAACCGTTTTCCCTCTTCTATCCCTCCACTATCCTTCTGAATCCAAATAACTGACTAACCTATCCACCACTCAAATTACTTTCATATTTCACTATACTAATTCAACACTAATCCTTTATCGGTTCCGCAGTAGAGTGCTACTCACTGAAAAAGTGCTTTGACGCCTCATCAGGGGTCAAATCCACTATATAAATGCAATTACAATACTATACAATACATATGCAGGTGCATACAGTAGTGTGGGAGTTCTTGGTTGTGAATGTTTCTGTCAAATTTCATGGGTGCATATGTATTTGTGCGTAAATGTGATTGTACTTCCAGCTATCACCCTTTTAAAGGCTCCTTGATTTTCTTTAGCATTCTTCTGATTTAAGTGTGTGTCAGATTATTTCTATTGAAGAAGTTTGGTTTGGTCCATTTTCGTTTCATGCATTGGTTTGTTAGAATATTTGCAATTGTGTATGTGTGTGCCTGCTCCGCTGTGCGAGTCTGGTCTTGGCTGTGTAAGAATCTGCTTTTGCAAGTGTTGGGTGAGAGACAAAGCCTATGCATTTCTCTGATTTTTGCATTCATATATATCTTCGTGCAAGTACGAGGGTGTACAAGTCATTATCACTCGGTATTACGTCTATGCATGTTGGTGTGCGTGTGATTCTTATTGTAAATGTGTGCGTGTTTAGTTAGTGGTGTGTGTGTTAGAGAGAGATGGAACAGTGTTTTCTTGAAGGCAACATTTATATGTCCAATGTGTAATTTTAGATGGGTGTGTGACTGAGATGGGCCAAAGCTTTGTATGTGGCAATATGTGTGTGCGACTCTCGTTGGGAATGTGAGTAAGATGAAGAGGGAGCTCTTTGGGTACAAATATATGTGCATGTGTGAGTGTTCTTCTAGTAGTGTGTGTGTGTGTGTGTGTGTGTGTGAGAGAAAAAAAGAGTGAGAGAGAGATGAGCCAGTCCTCTGTGGGTGGCAATGTGCCTATATGAATGCTTTAATTTGGTACGCATGAGCTAGATAGAGTGAAGGACTGTGCGATAATACACGTATGTATGGAGATGAGAGGCAATAATAGCATGTTTCTGTGTGTTTGTTCTACTGCGCCTGCTTGTGTATGTTTCTGCTTGCAAAGTACTTTGGGCCAAATGTACGACCATTGGATTTAGCAAATTGCAAGGCGCTAAATCCAATGTACAACAGTGTCAGAGACAATGTTAGCGATTCTCCATAGGGTTGCAAATAGAGAGACTCATGAGTATTAATGACCCTCTTGCAATTTGCGACCCCATTGGGAATGGCACGCCCTCCCAGGTATGGTGGCCAGCTGGGCTCAGCAGACCACCATTTCTGGGAATGCTTTTACATGAAGCTGTATTTTTAGGTTTTGCCTAGCAAATGCGCACGAAGTGCGCATGCACTAGAAAAACCTTATGTCTTACAGTGGGGAACAGGGACTCGCCCCCTGCTCCCATTGGCTAGCTCCATAAATGGAGGCTAGCCATTGGGAGACGGCTCTGTCCGTCAATCCCGGACCAGATTCGGGGGCGTTCCCGAGAATTTTTCGCTTTTGGCTACGTCACGCTACGTCTGCCAAAAGCCCTCGGGAACGCCCCCGAATCTGGTCCGGCATTGCCGGCACCCGCCGTCGATGCTTAATCTCCTTGTGCCTAACAACATGAATGTGTCCGTCTCTAACTCAACAAGTGCTCATGTAAAGCGCTCTAACCCCTTCGGGTCTCGTTAGCGCTATATACAACTTTTTTTTAAAAGCTTTAATGTGTACTGCCTAGCAGTGGCATCGGGAGCGGGGGGGGCCCTCCGGCGGACGGGTGGCAGCATACTCTTCACGCCCCTATTAACTCCACCGTGTGGGAGAAGCTCCGTAGCTCACTATTTTACCGAGGTGTTTATTCAAAAGTGCCTCTTTGTGTTCACGAGTGGCACTGCTAGGTTGAAGCATTACATATTAATTAAAAGCCCCACTCTCTTCTTCTTTGGGCCACAGGGATAACGTAAGAACTTGTGGGGCAGAGAAGGGGGAGAGTGCCTATGATAGATAAGGCTCTTTGGTCCGGTTATAGTCTAAGTCTGCTAGACAGAAATTTTACTGATGGGTTTATTTAATATACAGCCCAGCCAGGGATCTTCTTTTAATTATTTAGAACTAATACAGCCTAAGCTGAGGATCGAACTCTGCTCTCCACCTCCAAGGTCGGCAGCTTTATGTGTTACGCCACCTCTCCTCGCTTCACTTTGTTTCCATTGCGTGACCTTTAAGTGCCCCTGGGGCACAAGCAGGGGCCTACTAGAGTGCTTCTCTATCGAAATGCACTGTGCGGTCCCCCGGGGTATACACTATGCGTCATGTTTTCTGTTCCGATTGGTCATGCCTTTCCACAGTTTGTGGGTGGCCACAAAGCCTAGCAACCGTAAAGACAATATCACTACATCCCATCTAATTGAGTTAACTTCAAATTATCAATTTCTCAGTTCTCGAAATAAGGTATTCAAGCCAAGCCGGCTGTTGCGTGAAGAAAGTTAGGCAGATGCTCTTAAATATACTATACACAAAAGATTCGTTTTAAGGTTCCTCTCAATATGCAAAAAAAGAACTAAGGATCGATCATGTATCTATAGAGCTATCCTGTATATTTGTTTCTGCATTTCAATAGTAGGAATGAGTGTATAAGAGAATCGGGTTGCCTTTCACCTGATTCACTTGTGCCAAAGTAAATAGTGGCCAAATGTGTTGGCAGAGTAGACAGTAAGGCTGGAGGTTGGGACACCCAGTTACCACTTGTTGGCTGACCTTTGATGCAGGGTGAGTACAATAGAAAGTCCTGGACAATGAATGTAATAATTATGTGGAGCGCTGTCTCGTGCACTGTGAGGCTATCGGCAGGGCTTAAGCAGCAGCAAGTTGAACCCACTATTTCAAAAGAAGGAGTTTGTGCAGGTTTTTTTTTAAACGGGTGGTGGACACTGTCCCTCATTTTTAAGGACCAAGGCTTGTTTTTCATCCTCGGACTTCATCTAGAGTATGAGAGACCGGAAGGAGAGGAAGAAAGGAGGAAGAGAAAAAATAGGGAAATTGTGATAAATGAGAAAGCATGGATGGAAAAGAAACTGCGAAGTGAGATGAAGAGACAGGCAGTGTGGCTTGCTGGAAGAAAGGTGTGAGGTGGAATCCAGTTTAGACAGCCTTGGTATTTTTCTAACATGGCATTTGTAAGTGCCAGTGGCGGGCTCTTAAAAAATCTTTAGGCCCCTGCACTTATTTATAAATTCAACCCTAAATGGAGTACATTATTGTGTGCCACTTTTACTGTGTGTACATGTGTTGTGTTTGCATAGCGCAAACATTCCCAAAAGACAGCAGAGCAGTGTACAGGCTCAAAGGAAGAGAGCAGCAGTGAAAGGTGGGTGTGAATGCCCTCATTCTGTTTCGAACAGTAGTCACACAACTACCAAGAGGCCCTGTGTGTTGTGGCCCCACACGCTTTCTGTTGGCTAGGTGAGTGTCTTTGACAGGCGTACCTATTGTGTTTTTTTGTTGGTTTTTTTGGTCGAAGCCTACATCTTTTGGACCTTCGGAAAGCGGCCATGAGAATGCATTTCACCCATGTGAAGCCACCCAGTGGCTTTGTACCTCACATTTTCTTGCTTTTATTTGGACTGTTCAGCTTGAGTTTGTCCCTTCCATTGCCCAGTCAAGTCAAGTATTACACCGTCTCCTCCCTCGGGACTCGCTCCTCTCTCCGAACTTTGCCTCGCAATGCAGGAACATCGCTGCCAGCAGCAGCAGTGCCGACCGGTGGGGCCGCATCCCAGGCTGAGCCTTGCGGGGAACCCGAGGAGTGGCAAGGGGTCAGCGGTGCCCCCGGTAGGTCCTGGCTCTGCAGTCAGTTTTGGTTTTACAGGACAGTCTCTTAAAAAATGGCCAGCCTTGCCGCAATATAGACATAATTTGTGGTCTCTTCTACGTTGTTTTTATGATTCACTAAGGGGGCCTTTAATGCTTCCTATTTGCATAGGTTCTGTATCATCTGACTTAGCATCTGTTTCTATTTTCTTTTCACGATACCCTACTCTATTGTATTCATATCTTGTTTTATCTTTCTTCCGTTCTCCCAGTCTGTGGTCTAGCTTCACCACTAAATCTATCAATTCAGTACAGGTTTCAGGAGGGTCTACGACATGAGCTAATGCATCTTTCAGTTCATCACGTAGGCCTTTATAGAATAAGGCGCTACGGTTTTCAGCAGGCCATTACGCTTCAGCCACTAATGTGTTAAAAGTAGAGATATATGTGGTTAAATCTTTGGATCCTTGTGTAAGATTTAATAAATATGTATCTGCCGCATATGTAAAAGTGTGTTTATCAAATAATTTACGTAGCTCCTTCTTGAAGGTATTGTAATCTAACAATATAGGATCGTCTTTTTCAATTAAGGGTATGGTCCAATTTGCGGCTGACCCTCCTAAGTATGATATAACAAATGCCACTTTTGCTTGATCTGAAGGAAAACAAGAGGCTTTGCACATAAAGTGCAACTGGCATTGGCTAATGAATGGAGCACACTTGGCCGGATCGCCATAAAAGCTTTCGGGCGGAGCTAATGGGATGGACTGTGGTGGGGCAACTACTTGGATAACAGGGCATTGTGAACTTGCCGCTCCTCCCCCAGCCCTGTCTCTATTTAGCATGCCTACTCTATTAGCAAGAGCTTGAATTTCTCTCTGGAGGTTCCCTATCATGTTGGCTAGATCCGTAAGGTTCAAATCCATGGCACTCAGGCGGCAAATATACCTTTATGTGTGGGCTTCGTGTTCTGTCGTGCTCTCACCTTGTATTGCCTCAGGAGTACCACGGATTTGAAGGAAGCTCCGCAACTTCACCCCGTCACCGCCAAATGCCAGAATATGAACTGGTATCATTTACTGGTGACCAGGGGGAAGAAGGGAAAACAAAACAAGGGAAGGAGGGTAAGAAAAGGTCTTCTCGGGATAGATCGTCAGGAAGCTTGTAAGTGATATGTCGTCAGGAGGTCTATGTAATCTCAGCATGTATCAGCTATAGAAAAGAAAACAAAGAACATAGTGTTTAGTATTTAGTCTTACCTACACTATCCCCTTCTACTCTATGTGTACAATTGTTGATATATCTCTGCTTTTCTTTCTTACATCATGAGGAGTAATAACGGCAGAGAAAGGTGCAAGGAACTTCCTGGAACAATCTGTAGAAAAGCAAAGGCTAGGTGTTAGTGTCTCTGGGTGTTTGCTGAAACTATAGACTAATTCTCCATTCTTGTCTATACTCTCACCTTGAGAGTGGACCAATGCTTCCTAAAAAATAAACATGTATGGAAAGCGCTAATTACAAAGTGCTTCCTAAGATTAGAAATAGTAAATAATAAACTCTCTATTTCCCCGAGAGTCAAAATAGAAGTCCCAACGGCCGTCGAGAACAATGAGGAAAGTAAATATTATCGTAATGGTTTAAAGTAACAATGTGCATACAAAGTCTCATTCTTTGCTTATCTGGTCGTAAAATCTCAGGATTTCGCCCCGAACATCAATAAACCAAGGAGCCGGATGCAGGACGCCGGATTCCCCCAACGCATTATCAGGACGCCACTGAAATCACCGAAGCCACGAGCAGGACGCCGATTTCTCCCCGATGCTGCACAGAATGCTAAACACCGTGACCCGGAAGTCGACAGGAGCCAAGACCTCGAACCAAACACGAACGCGAAGCGCTTCCGCTAAAAAGAGGAAGGCTTAAGAACTGCCTCTATTCCTAATGCGCATGCGTTAGATGGATGGTGGCCATCTTGCCAACCCTCTGTCGTCCTGTTTATTGCCAACCACGGCGGCAGGCATGACAGCCTCTCACCATTGACGATAGGGTCTATTGGCTATATCTAGAGCAGGTTCTGACACCGGTGGGGATGGGTAAGAAGTTGAGGACCCTCATTTTCAATCGCTATCGGTGCCCCACAGCCTTGGTTCGAGTCATCGCATACACTTCGACCTGCTTCCCTATTAGCAGGGGCACAAGGCAGGGGTGTCCTCTTTCATCCCTGCTCTTTGCGCTGTACGTGGAACCCTTTTCCCAGAATGTTCGGCGCAACACCCTTCTTACAGGGATTACATTTGGGGACAATGTCCATACCATCAGCCTCTATGCTGATGATGTCCTGGTGTCTCTTTTTGACCCCGTCCCGGCCCTGGGAGCCTTCCTGACGGAATTGGATTGCTTTGCGCGGTCATCGGGCTATAAGGTCAATGTTGAAAAGCCGGTTGCTCTCAATCTCTCGCTGTCACCCTCAACTCTGGTGCACCTCCAGTCCACACACCCTCTTCAATGGGCAGATGAGACTGTCCCCTATCTGGGCGTTAGGTTTGCACCCATACTGCCAGCGGTAGTATCTACCAATTACTCCAAGCTGCACACACAGATCCGGATGGAACTGCGGCGGTGGAAATTCCCGATCTCTTGGCTGGGGAGAGTGGCTGCCACCAAAATGACAATTCTTCCCCAAATACTATATATATTCCAGACCCTACCCTTGCGACCCCCTAAATGGTGGATTAAGCAGGTCCAATCTGAGCTGTCGCAGTTCATCTGGCGGGGCCACAGACCCCGGTTGAAGGGATCCTTTGCAATGTTGCCCCCAGAGCAGGGGGGTTGGGGGTTCCTGACCTCCAGCTGTATTTCTGGATGGCACAGCTTTGTCACTTGGTTGAGTGGAGTCAAGCTAAGGCCGAGGAGCACGGGTTGTTTCAGGATCAAGCCGTGGTGGCCACGCCACTACAGAAGATCCCCTTTCTACGTAAGACCCATGGGCCTCCCAATCTTTATGCCTCTCATATCATCAGGACGATCTTGGAGGCCTGGAACCAGACTTGCCAGAAGCATAACTTCACCACCTTCCCGTCTCCTCTTACCCCGCTCTTCGTCATTCCCAATTTCAAACCGGGGATGGGGGAGGTTGCTTTTGCAAATTGGCGTTCCACAGACTGCCGATCCTTGTGGCACCTGTTTTTACCTAGTCGGGATTCTCCCTTTTTCACAGATCCGCACTATCTATGAGATCCCTGAATCCAAAAGATTGTATTACCTGCAGCTACGCTGTTCTCCATCCACTTGTAAAACTACAAGCACACCATTATCTCATGCCCTACGAAAAATGGCTACTAATGCGCACATCAGATATAAAACTTACTTCAGGTTTGTATAAGAAGCAGCTTGCTAGACACACACACATACACAATGCTGGCCGAGCCTGCTGGGAGCAGGATATGGGATGGGCCCTCAGCCATAAAGATAGGGAGGGGGTGTACTATAGAGCCCGTCACTCAGCACAAAACAAGGGGCTGACTGAGACTCTGACAAAAGTGACCACATACTGGTACTATATACCCAACCGTACACAGAAGATCGATCCATGACAGAGTGCGGGCTGTTGGCGAGGTTGTAAGAGGCGTGGCACGCTGGTGCATCTACTGTGGGACTGTGAACAGCTACACACCTATTGGATGCAGGTCCTGGACAAAATAGATAAACACCTCGATACCCAACTTCCACTATTCCCCAGCTATGTGCTCCTGGGCCTCCCGAACCCTCTCACATACCCACTCAGATCCAGACGGGTTGCCTGATTGCGATAACTCTGGGTTCCACCATACAAAACATCCTACTCCACTGGCGGAACATTCGCATTCCCACATTCATGGGTTGGTTGTAGCGCTTGTGGCAGGTTTTAGGTATGGAGAAGATGACCCTCACACTTGTGGGGAAGGGCTCCACTTTTGTCGATCTTTGGCAACCATTTGTCACTCTGTTGACTTCTGAGTTCTGGGAGGTCACATGTCCAAGATATCTTCGTTTGCTGCGCCTTTCAGCTCCCCCAACAGTGGACTCCCAGGAAGTCCAGCCGTAAGGGGTGGCATAGATCCGTTTTACATTGACACTTTGGTGGGTGGACGAGGGCAGGGGTGGGGGTGGGACATGAGGGTAGAATACGTTTCCTTTTCTTAGTATTTGGTATTGTGGCACAGTTGTTTCTCTCCGCTATTAGTACGTCCCTATTGGGTAGACAGACTCGTTCTAGAGAACATGTATGTATTGCATTGTTGGTTTTTGTTCACTATATGCAAATAAAAAGATTCAAACCTAAAGTCAAATGCATTGAGTCTACTGCCAAGTAAAGGAAAATGTTTGTGATGAAGCTGAACATAAATCTCTAGGTGTAATGGATCTATGCATCAAACCAAGGTTAGACACTAATGTTGAACCCCTGATTAAGCCCGATCATGTCCATTTTGTAGATGGCCAATGTTTAGGAGGTAAAAATGGCACATTAGGAGAAGTATATGCTGTGTGCACCATGAATTATGTTGCTGAAGCTTCATGGCTACAAGAAGTTACCTCAGCACAAAATACAATGTTGAATGCCCTTACCATAGCATGCAGTCTAACTGCTCAAATGGAATTCACTATTGTCATGGGAAAGAGGGATGCTAATTCATTTGCACAATATTGCGTCCTGCTTGCCTACACATTTAAGGAAAATTTCACATGTGAATCTGAGAAGGGCACTATCTATTCAATGACGAAGGCAATAGCGTACACTTGGGGTACAGGAAGATGTTTCAGAGGCAGAACAACAATGGTCGAAAAGAACACATTTTGAGAAAAACGCAAATGACATCCAAAATGTCAGCTAATGGGAGACCAGTGTTGCCAGACAGTTTGGCATTTCTAATGACATGATACATGCATGGACATACACACTTAGAAAGTGAGTTAATTAAACATCTTTTTAGAAAGAATAGATACCACCAACGGTTTGGAAGCTTGCAGAAGAGAAGTGTAATCGAGATGTGACATGTCAACAAATGAATGCAGGAAAAATGACATGTTACATTGAGTCACACAGGGTGATCAGAAAGTCCCTTTAATAGAAGGCAAAAGAACATCATCGAAATGCTTGAATCTGAAATGACAACCACACAGTAACAAATGTGTTATTGCAAAAATCAATCTCCAGGTGTAGATTGCCAGTTTCTCTGAAATCCGATCAAAAGACCCACTCTATCAATGAGGTTCCGAAAATGATGTGTGCAGAACATCAGACTGAACAATGACAGAACTGTAGTTATCGACCTGAGGTTTCAAGCATAATCGAGCAACTCAAAGACACTATAGAGTTTCACTTTGCAAAAGACTGTGTCTGAACCTCACTGAAATGGCTTGATGCTGTACATGCAAATGCACTTGTGAAAACTACAGACGAGAAGACAAGCCACTGCTGAGCAGGATTGGCTCATGTGGTGCATACTCTTCCTCACCAAGTTGCAGCTGATACACAAGAACTGCATAGTGAATAGTGTGACAACCTCAATCTGAGAGAGAGTGCAAACCACATTCTGAAAACTTGGTTGAAACCAAGATGGAAAGCCTGTTGCATGTGATCCTGGTCACAACGATTGCTGTGAGGTGTGGTTGCCTTCCGACTGGGTGCATGCTTTCCATGCTCGTAGGGTCCCTTGTTCCCTTGATGAAACAGCTCCTCTTCCAGAAGAGACACCAGCAGTGGCCGAAAAGCCATGGAAAAGGGTCAGTCAAGCAGTAAGTGAACACAATTAATCTGAAGCAGCACTAGAGCAAACCGAGGTGGAACTAGAAAAGCAAGAAGTAGAAACTGGATTGAATGAAACTGGTCAGTCAGTCAATAACACTTTATTTTGGCAGGTTACAGCCATAAAAGTACAGAAAACAATATAAAATGGACATGTCAACGTCATCTTAAAAATATCTATTGAGAAATTGCTAAATTAATAAAGATTAAGCACACATAAATAAATACTAGAAAGTTATGAGATTTCATTTATCAAGTGCTTTCCTCACTCTATACAATAGAATAGGAGCAAACACCCAAGCAAAGGTGGTAGATAGTGCCTACGTTTACACCACATTGCGAATAAAAACTTGGCAATTGTGACAACGAAGACTGGGCAGGTATCATATTTGAATATCCTATAGGCCACAGTATGACATCTTATGCCCAGATTTCTACAAAGTTGAAGGATCCATTTGGCCCTGGCCATCCTATATGCAGGACAGAAAAAGATCACATGGATCTCAGTTTCTTCAATAGTTTTGCAACCGGGACATAACTTATTTTCCTCCGCCCGCCTATTCGTAAACCCATAGAGCGGGAGCGTCCCGTGCCTAAATTGAAGAAACAGTTTCTTGGCTGCTAGAGGCTGGATGAAGTCAAGACCAGGTTCCAGGCTATAGCACTGTTTAGCATCCAGGAACCTAGAGGTTAGACAGGAGGAATCTATAGACTGGATTAGACGCTCCATTCTGTGTCCATTCCAGGCCAGAGTTAGGGATTGTTTGGAAGTTGCTAGGCAAGCCTGCTCGGGTTCCAGCCATAGGTAATTTCTCCCAATATTGCGAAGTGAGTCCCGGATAAAGATCAGCCAGGGGATCTTCCCCGCCCACCTGACTGACATAACTGATTTCAGCTCTTCTTTGAAGTTTTCCAGCTCTGGCGTACTCCAGAGCCGTCGCCAGTACTGGAGTGGGCGAAGAGCAATCAAGTCAGCTATTGGGACTACTTACAGGTCGAGCTTTAATGGGGTTAATGGGGTGCTTTGGGGGAGACCCAGAAGATGCCTCAGGAAGTTGTTTTCTGTCACTGTCAAGGATCTACTAGAGTAATGACCCCAGAGTTCCTCCCCATACACTGTGGCACCCCTTGCTTGGACCTTGTAAATTCCTACCGGAGGGCCAATGACTTTTACTGTGCAGCTTCTATGGACTTTCAGTATGCCCCCACTAGCTTGGATTCGTTTTAGGTTTACCTTAGTGGTCTGCGGCCCCCATTACATTTTATCGTTTATAGTTATCCCCCGGTAATCAAATACTGGGACCCTCTCTAGGGGATTGGAATTCAAGTTAGGGTGGGGACAATTTGTGGAGTCAGCATGGAAGACGATGTATTTTGTTTTGTTTATATTAACCTCCAGATTTCTTTTCTTGCAAAACACGCTAAATGCTGTTAGGACACGCTGCATCCCTATGGGTGTTTTAGAGAGGAGCAGCGTGTCGTCCGCAAACATCTGTGTGGGGATTTTGCGGTTGGCAAGTTTTGGGGAGTCTATGTCCCTTACAGCTAACAAATCCTCAATTAAACCGTTGAGAAAGAGGGGGAAAAGTGTAGGTGCGAATACGCAGCCTTGTCTCACCCCCTTTTCAACCAGAAAGGATGCTGTGAGTTTACCGCCTTTTCCATATCTCACCCTGGCAAAGGTGCCATCGTGGAGTTGTTTAAGCTGATGGCAGAGATAAATTGGTACTCCCATCTCAAGCAGTATAGTCCATAGCTGAGCACGATCTACCACATCGAACGCGGATTTGAGGTCCACGAACGTAAGGTAGAGGGAACCACCTTCCAATATTATAGTTTTCCAGTAGATCATCTCAAGTCTAAACAGCTGATCAATTGTTGAGATTTTTGACCTAAAACCTGCCTGTAACGAAGTTAAAATATTGTGGTCATCCATCCAAGTCTGCAGTCTTCCCAGTAGAACACGGGCAAAGATCTTTTGGGTTACATATTTTAGGCTAATAGGCCTATAATTACCCTGTTCCAGTGGGGATCCCTTTTTGAAAATGGGGATGATCTCCGCCCCCGCCCAGGTTGGTGGATGATTCATGCCACACAGGACAGCATCAAAAAGAGACTGCAGATACAGGGTCCAAATAGTCGGTTTGGATCTAAACAGGTCTTCTGGGACCCGCTCCAGACCTGGAGCCTTGTTCGGCAGGACTTTGGCCAGGGCTGTAGATATCTCCGCCAACGTACAAAGTGGTGTATCGTCAGGAGTGAGCTCCGTTGTGTCTATAGTTGGTGAGTCCATCTCTGAATTTCCCGATCAATTCTTTGAGTATAAAAGTTTAAATGGGAACGCCAGACCTCTTCCCCGAGGTTTGGTTCGATGGCAGACCTACACTCATATTCACCTGTTTTCACCGGGTTCCAAAACCCTCTTGGATCTTTATCTATTAGGGCAGTCTTTGTTGACTGCCACCTTTCAATTTCCCACTCACGTTTTGCAGCTAAAATGGTATTTTTAAAATGTGCCCTTGCTGCCTTGATGCTCATATACGCCCCCTGCGAAGGTTTGCCAATAGGGAGCTTTTTGCCTCTTTACAATCCCTATTATACCCGGGGTGTCAAAGTGGTGACTGAACCAGGTCCAGCCGCTCATGAAGGAACTAGTGCTGTGGGCCCACGAGTGGAGGTGGATGAAAGCTAGCTAAAGGGGTATCCAAAAAGTCGGCAGTGGTCCCCTGAAAAAAATATTTGCACCCATAGCTGTAACACCTGAATCAGAACAAGGTGAAGACAAAGGTGGAAGGCTTGGGTTGAGAAAGTCCAAAAGATTGATGGCGCTCTGTCAGATTTATTTAGCACCTGAGTAGTCATATTGCATGGATAAAGCACTGAACATCACATTGGATGTCTCTCCTTGAAGGATTTTCCTTCCCACAACAACCTCACCTTCCCACATCTTTTTAACACCAGTACATGTACTCGGCCACTACTCAAAAACCAGGACATTTCTGTGCTCATCCCAACCACTATCCAAAAACCAGGACATTTAATCAGTTTGGAGGAAAGTGTCGGGATACTGGGACACTTCACGAAAAACCAGGACGTCTGGGGAAAACCAGGACGTCTGGTCACCCTACACTAATCGCTGAAAAAAATGCTTCAACACCCGATCAGGGGTAACAAGCGCTGTATAAATGCAAACCGTTTTCCCTCTTCTATCCCTCCACTATCCTTCTGAATCCAAATAACTGACTAACCTATCCACCACTCAAATTACTTTCATATTTCACTATACTAATTCAACACTAATCCTTTATCGGTTCCGCAGTAGAGTGCTACTCACTGAAAAAGTGCTTTGACGCCTCATCAGGGGTCAAATCCACTATATAAATGCAATTACAATACTATACAATACATATGCAGGTGCATACAGTAGTGTGGGAGTTCTTGGTTGTGAATGTTTCTGTCAAATTTCATGGGTGCATATGTATTTGTGCGTAAATGTGATTGTACTTCCAGCTATCACCCTTTTAAAGGCTCCTTGATTTTCTTTAGCATTCTTCTGATTTAAGTGTGTGTCAGATTATTTCTATTGAAGAAGTTTGGTTTGGTCCATTTTCGTTTCATGCATTGGTTTGTTAGAATATTTGCAATTGTGTATGTGTGTGCCTGCTCCGCTGTGCGAGTCTGGTCTTGGCTGTGTAAGAATCTGCTTTTGCAAGTGTTGGGTGAGAGACAAAGCCTATGCATTTCTCTGATTTTTGCATCTATATATATCTTCGTGCAAGTACGAGGGTGTACAAGTCATTATCACTCGGTATTATGTCTATGCATGTTGGTGTGCGTGTGATTCTTATTGTAAATGTGTGCGTGTTTAGTTAGTGGTGTGTGTGTTAGAGAGAGATGGAACAGTGTTTTCTTGAAGGCAACATTTATATGTCCAATGTGTAATTTTAGATGAGTGTGTGACTGAGATGGGCCAAAGCTTTGGATGTGGCAATATGTGTGTGCGACTCTCGTTGGGAATGTGAGTAAGATGAAGAGGGAGCTCTTTGGGTACAAATATATGTGCATGTGTGAGTGTTCTTCTAGTAGTGTGTGTGTGTGTGTGTGTGTGTGAGAGAGAGAAAAAAAGAGTGAGAGAGAGATGAGCCAGTCCTCTGTGGGTGGCAATGTGCCTATATGAATGCTTTAATTTGGTATGCATGAGCTAGATAGAGTGAAGGACTGTGCGATAATACACGTATGTATGGAGATGAGAGGCAATAATAGCATGTTTCTGTGTGTTTGTTCTACTGCCCCTGCTTGTGTATGTTTCTGCTTGCAAAGTACTTTGGGCCAAATGTACGACCATTGGATTTAGCAAATTGCAAGGCGCTAAATCCAATGTACAACAGTGTCAGACACAATGTTAGCGATTCTCCATAGGGTTGCAAATAGAGAGACTCATGAGTATTAATGACCCTCTTGCAATTTGCGACCCCATTGGGAATGGCACGCCCTCCCAGGTATGGTGGCCAGCTGGGCTCAGCAGACCACCATTTCTGGGAATGCTTTTACATGAAGCAGTATTTTTAGGTTTTGCCTAGCAAATGCGCACGAAGTGCGCAGGCGCTAGAAAAACCTTATGTCTTACAGTGGGGAACAGGGACTCGCCCCCTGCTCCCATTGGCTAGCTCCATAAATGGAGGCTAGCCATTGGGAGACGGCTCTGTCCGTCAATCCCGGACCAGATTCGGGGGCGTTCCCGAGAATTTTTCGCTTTTGGCTACGTCACGCTACGTCAGCCAAAAGCCCTCGGGAACGCCCCCGAATCTGGTCCGGCATTGCCGGCACCCGCCGTCGATGCTTAATCTCCCGTGCCTAACAACATGAATGTGTCCGTCTCTAACTCAACATGTGCTCATGTAAAGCGCTCTAACCCCTTCGGGTCTCGTTAGCGCTATATACAACTTTTTTTTTAAAAGCTTTAATGTGTACTGCCTAGCAGTGGCATCGGGAGCGGGGGGGGCCCTCCGGCGGACGGGTGGCAGCATACTCTTCACGCCCCTATTAACTCCACCGTGTGGGAGAAGCTCCGTAGCTCACTTTTTTACCGAGGTGTTTATTCAAAAGTGCCTCTTTGTGTTCACGAGTGGCACTGCTAGGTTGAAGCATTACATATTAATTAAAAGCCCCACTCTCTTCTTCTTTGGGCCACAGGGATAACGTAAGAACTTGTGGGGCAGAGAAGGGGGAGAGTGCCTATGATAGATAAGGCTCTTTGGTCCGGTTATAGTCTAAGTCTGCTAGACAGAAATTTTACTGATGGGTTTATTTAATATACAGCCCAGCCAGGGATCTTCTTTTAATTATTTAGAACTAATACAGCCTAAGCTGAGGATCAAACTCTGCTCTCCACCTCCAAGGTCGGCAGCTTTATGTGTTACGCCACCTCTCCTCGCTTCACTTTGTTTCCATTGCGTGACCTTTAAGTGCCCCTGGGGCACAAGCAGGGGCCTACTAGAGTGCTTCTCTATCGGAATGCACTGTGCGGTCCCCCGGGGTATACACTATGCGTCATGTTTTCTGTTCCGATTGGTCATGCCTTTCCACAGTTTGTGGGTGGCCACAAAGCCTAGCAACCGTAAAGACAATATCACTACATCCCATCTAATTGAGTTAACTTCAAATTATCAATTTCTCAGTTCTCGAAATAAGGTATTCAAGCCAAGCCGGCTGTTGCGTGAAGAAAGTTAGGCAGATGCTCTTAAATATACTATACACAGAAGATTCGTTTTAAGGTTCCTCTCAATATGCAAAAAAAAGAACTAAGGATCGATCATGTATCTATAGAGCTATCCTGTATATTTGTTTCTGCATTTCAATAGTAGGAATGAGTGTATAAGAGAATCGGGTTGCCTTTCACCTGATTCACTTGTGCCAAAGTAAATAGTGGCCAAATGTGTTGGCAGAGTAGACAGTAAGGCTGGAGGTTGGGACACCCAGTTACCACTTGTTGGCTGACCTTTGATGCAGGGTGAGTACAATAGAAAGTCCTGGACAATGAATGTAATAATTATGTGGAGCGCTGTCTCGTGCACTGTGAGGCTATCGGCAGGGCTTAAGCAGCAGCAAGTTGAACCCACTATTTCAAAAGAAGGAGTTTGTGCAGGTTTTTTGTTTTTTTTTTAAATGGGTGGTGGACACTGTCCCTCATTTTTAAGGACCAAGGCTTGTTTTTCATCCTCGGACTTCATCTAGAGTAGGAGAGACCGGAAGGAGAGGAAGAAAGGAGGAAGAGAAAAAATAGGGAAATTGTGATAAATGAGAAAGCATGGATGGAAAAGAAACTGCGAAGTGAGATGAAGAGACAGGCAGTGTGGCTTGCTGGAAGAAAGGTGTGAGGTGGAATCCAGTTTAGACAGCCTTGGTATTTTTCTAACATGGCATTTGTAAGTGCCAGTGGCGGGCTCTTAAAAAATCTTTAGGCCCCTGCACTTATTTATAAATTCAACCCTAAATGGAGTACATTATTGTGTGCCACTTTTACTGTGTGTACATGTGTTGTGTTTGCATAGCGCAAACATTCCCAAAAGACAGCAGAGCAGTGTACAGGCTCAAAGGAAGAGAGCAGCAGTGAAAGGTGGGTGTGAATGCCCTCATTCTGTTTCAAACAGTAGTCACACAACTACCAAGAGGCCCTGTGTGTTGTGGCCCCACACGCTTTCTGTTGGCTAGGTGAGTGTCTTTGACAGGCGTACCTATTGTGTTTTTTTGTTGTTTTTTTTGGTCGAAGCCTACATCTTTTGGACCTTCGGAAAGCGGCCATGAGAATGCATTTCACCCATTGCTTGCCAGTGGCTTTGTACCTCACATTTTCTTGCTTTTATTTGGACTGTTCAGCTTGAGTTTGTCCCTTCCATTGCCCAGTCAAGTCAAGTATTACACCGTCTCCTCCCTCGGGACTCGCTCCTCTCTCCGAACTTTGCCTCGCAATGCAGGAACATCGCTGCCAGCAGCAGCAGTGCCGACCGGTGGGGCCGCATCCCAGGCTGAGCCTTGCGGGGAACCCGAGGAGTGGCAAGGGGTCAGCGGTGCCACCGGTAGGTCCTGGCTCTGCAGTCATGCAGCTCCCAGGATGCAGGACTTCTGCTCATACTCTCCTCCCGTCACTCACTCTTCCCTTTCACCACTCTCCGTCTCTCACTGCCTCTATCTTCTGCTCATACTCTCATCCCGTCACTCACTCTTCCCTTTCACCACACTCTCCTTCTCTCACTGCCTCTCTCTCTTCTGCTCTTACTCTCATCCCGTCACTCACTCTTCCCTTTCACTACACTTTCCTTCTCTCACCGCCTCTCTCTCTCTTCTGCTCATACTCTCATCCCGTCACTCACTCTTCCCTTTCACCACACTCTCCTTCTCTCACCGCCTCTCTCTCTTCTGCTCATACTCTCATCGCGTCACTCACTCTTCCCTTTCACCACACTCTCCTTCTATCACTGCCTCTATCTTCTGCTCATACTCTCATCCCGTCACTCACTCTTCCCTTTCACCACACTCTCCTTCTCTCACCGCCTCTCTCTCTTCTGCTCATACTCTCATCCCGTCACTCACTCTTCCCTTTCACCACACTCTCATTCTCTCACCGCCTCTCTCTCTTCTGCTCATACTCTCATCCCGTCACTCACTCTTCCCTTTCACCACACTCTCCTTCTCTCACCGCCTCTCTCTCTTCTGCTCATACTCTCATCCCGTCACTCACTCTTCCCTTTCACCACACTCTCCTACTCTCACCGCCTCTCTCTCTTCTGCTCATACTCTCATCCCGTCACTCACTCTTCCCTTTCACCACACTCTCCTTCTCTCACTGCCTCTATCTTCTGCTCATACTCTCATCCCGTCACTCACTCTTCCCTTTCACCACACTCCCCTTCTCTCACCGCCTCTCTCTCTTCTGCTCTTACTCTCATCCTGTCACTCACTCTTCCCTTTCACCACACTCTCCTTCTCTCTCTGCCTCTCTCTCTTCTGCTCTTACTCTCATCCCGTCACTCACTCTTCCCTTTCACCACACTCTCCTTCTCTCACCGACTCTCTCCTCTGCTCATACTCTCATCCCGTCACTCACTCTTCCCTTTCACCACACTCTCCTTCTCTCACCGCCTCTCTCTCTTCTGCTCATACTCTCATTCCGTCACTCACTCTTCCCTTTCACCACACTCTCCTTCTCTCACCGCCTCTCTCTCTTCTGCTCATACTCTCATCCTGTCACTCACTCTTCCCTTTCACCACACTCTCCTTCTCTCATCGCCTCTCTCTCTGCTGCTCATACTCTCATCCCGTCACTCACTCTTCCCTTTCACCACACTCTCATTCTCTCACCGACTCTCTCCTCTGCTCATACTCTCATCCCGTCACTCACTCTTCCCTTTCACCACACTCTCATTCTCTCACCGACTCTCTCCTCTGCTCATACTCTCATCCCGTCACTCACTCTTCCCTTTCACCATACTCTCCTTCTCTCACCGACTCTCTCTCTTCTGCTCATACTCTCATCCCGTCACTCACTCTTCCCTTTCACCACACTCTCCTTCTCTCACCGCCTCTCTCTCTTCTGCTCTTACTCTCATCCCGTCACTCACTCCTACCTTTCACCACACTCTCCTTCTCTCACTGCATCTCTTTCTTCTGCTCATTCTCTCATCCCGTCACTCACTCTCCCTTCAACACACTGCTAACTCTCTCCAATGCACCACTCTCTCTCACCCTAATTTGTTTTTCCTTCTTGGCTCTATCTCTATTCATTATCCCTCCCCGACTCCTCCTGATTCTATAGAGCACTTTTCAAAAAATGTTGTAACCATCGTCCATTTGCGTGAGATTACACTATTGGCATTGTAAATGACAATGGCATTAATTTATCTGTTTTCAAAACCAACACATAAATAAAAAATTTGTCATTGACAATGCCAATCGCTCTAACTTTGTCAAAGGCAAAACCATTGCATTGTAAATGCTTGTTTTTTATTGCAGCCCGTTTTCCTTAAAGGAAAAGGGGATGCATTATGGTGAATGTCCAAAGACATAATCCACTCCTCTAAAGGGATGATTTAATATTAAACAAGAGACATTCGGCGATGCTTTGGATCGAACCGCAAAGGCACACACAATATGAAATATGCTCAATATACTGTCATAATAGCGTGCATGCAAGCACTTCCAAGGAAGATCAACCAGTATAAACATGCATAGTAGTTTAATGTAACCCCTTATATACAGTTGTATGAGGGATTGCACATTCAGAGGTAAGCTACATATAACCATCCAGGCACTTCTATAAAGGATCAACCAAAAAAGTAAATGGTAGCATAATGTGACCCCTTTACCTAAATTTGCATAAGGGATTAACACATTAAGGGCCATATGTAGGTAAATGGCATTTACCGAATCGTAAATACCGAATTTTACCGATTCGGTATTTACAATTCGGTAAATGCCATGTAGGTAATTATTCTGTAACAATTACCGAATCGGTAACAATCGGTAATTACCGATTCGGTAATTACAGAATCGGTATTTGCCATTGATTCCTATGGGCCTTGAAGCCCATAGGATTCAATAGCAAATACCGAATCGGTAATTACCGATTCGGTAAAATTACCGATTTTACAAGGGGGACAGGGTGTCACTTTGACACCCTGTTGCACCCCTGTTTCTGGCTTGTATGCCATGTGACAGACATACATGCCCTTAGGGCATGTCTGTGTGCCACATGGCATAGGTGTACATGCACAGATGTGCATATACACAGGAATTCGTTATTTACCATGCCATAATATTTCATGGTAAATAACGAATTCCTAAGGGCCTGTGGCACTATTTCCAGTGCCACCTACATCCCATATTACCGATTCTGTACATTTACCGAATCGGTAATTTACAGATTCGGTAAATTTACCGATTCGGTAAATATACAGAATCGGTAATATTTTGGCCACCTACATCTGAAAATCACAATACCGGTCGGTAACGGCCGAAATCGGCCGTTACCGGACGGTATTTGGCCACCTACATATGGCCCTAAGTGTTCCAGAAGAGAAAGCCCTGGATCGCCCACAAAACAATTGCCAAAGAACACGCCCAAATAGAGGGAGGGTAATGGTCTCACCTTGCAATTGTATTTGAAAGTTGATGTGTAGACAAAAAAGCACTTGTGAACTCCCAGTGATAATACACACAAGGGATGGCAAGACGGGCGGTGGCTAGCAGATGTTACTCTGTAAGCACATAATCCCGAAAAGGAGAAAAGGAGACAAGAGAAAAAACATATATATAAAACAGGACTGGCTATATTAGTGGTAGCGCGTGATGAGGAAGTCATGTGTCCCAATATTTAAAACATTATGACCAGCAGGTGACAAGCACTTGGCATGATGCAACGTGAACGATCAAATTATGACAAACAAAGCAGGTTACAGCACAGCACATATACGAGGACTGTGACCTGTGTCAGCCCACTACACAGACCTGCTATATTAAAAAAAAAAACACATGTCCCCCGCAGTCACGGCAGAACATCACAGGCATTTACAAGTTATGCCGAACAAGGCAAGTTACAGCACAGCACATCTAAGAGGGCTTGGACCTGTATCTGCCCACTTCACAGACCCACTATATATAAAAGAAAAGACATTGCCATTGTATGTATAAAATGAGAGAATACATTGAATTATCAAATACAAAAGAATGCATGGAGTGCACAGAAAATGCCCTTATGAACCTTTGGCAAAACATAAATACAGGGATATGTCGGGCAGTGGACCCTAAGGTACATTGACTCCTCTGTAAGGAGGCCAATTTCTCTCCATTCACTCAGTTTAAGCTTTATAAGGTGCTGTAACTCATGCATTGGGTTGGACAGAAGTTTACAATAACAGGAGGTGTCATTTAATTGGCGTTCGATTTCTGACATATAGTCACAAAAATTCATAACCACAACATTACCGCCCTTATCCGCCTCTCTAATTACAATGCTGTTATCCTCCCTCAATCTAGTCAGGGCTTTTCTCTCTTTGGCGGTAATGTTGTGGTTACTAGGACTCAGATATTTCTTGGTTGTCTCCATCTTGTGGATTTCTCTCGTGACTCTATCATAGAATATGTCAATATTCCTATGGTAATTTGATGAGGGTATTAATTTAGATTTTAACTTTAGGCCACTGTCAGTCTCTGACACCTGATCAATATCAAGATCATTCAGAAGGATTGGCATATCAGGAGCAAAATCTCCCTCTTTACTTAATAACATCTGAACATTACGAATCTCTCCAATTGTTTGTGATGTCCCACATCCTGTTTTGCAGCGCTTGCAATGCTTATTTGTATGCTGTGAGAAATAATCCCTTAGCTTAAGTGTTCTTACAAATTTAAACATATCAACGTGCACATTTGTCAGATCCCCACTCTGTGTTGGACAAAAGTTCAGTCCTTTGCTCAAAACCGACATTTCATCGTTGTCAATCATTTTATTTGACAGGTTTACAATTTTCAAATCATTTTTAGCAGTTGTATTATCACGTAATGCCATATTATTAGTCACATTAGCACCCATCACTTGTTCACTTTGCTCACAAGGCCTCGTCCCTTGCCTGTACCTGCCCTTGCTCCTCCTACCTCCCCTGCGGGTTTTGACTGTTCTTTCTTTTGTTTTATTGTCTTTGGGATATCATCCTAAGAATTTGCAGTAATGGTGGTCCTGTTCGATTTCCTTTTACTTTCTTACTTTCTTGTCTTGATGCTTATTTTATTCTTTTCACATTGAAGCGAATTCCGAGTAGACTATGCCATTACAATATGGCCGTCGCACCATGGAGGCGTGTCCTCTTTTCCTTACTTTTTGAGGCGGTGGTGACAGCGTCATTTCCATCCCCCACGTGACTGACGTTACGTACAGATGCGCTAGTGCATTTGGGCTTTAAATAAGGAGGAGCGTTTTGCTACTAGCGTTTGAGGTTCTCCTGTTTCTATGCCAGGAATCGCTGTCCAACACGAAGGTAAGAGGGAGTTATATGCTCCTTGTGGTTTAGGGCCCGATGTAGGTAATTTAATTTTACATCTTCTTAAATACCGAATCATACCGATTCGGTATTTAAGAAGTGGTAAAATGGAGGGGAGGGATGTAGGTATTTCAGAATCGGTAAATACCGAATCATTGAGATTCGGTATTTACCGATTCTGTAAATACCGAATCGGTAATGCCCATTGATTCCTATGGGCAATGAAGCCCATAGGAATCAATGGGCATTACCGAATCGGTATTTACCGATTCGGTAAATACCGATTGCAGCAAGGGTGCAGGGGGTGTCACTTTGACACCCTCTAGCACCCCAAATACAGGCATGTATGCCATGTGGCACACAGACATGCCCTAAGGGCATGTCTGTCTGTCACATGGCACAGGTGTACATGCACAGATGTGCATGTACACCTGTATTCGGTATTTTATCACCCAATAGGATTGGGTGGTAAAATACCGAATTCTGAAGGCCTGTAGCACTGTAAACAGTGCTACCTACATCTGGAATTTACCGAATCGGTAACATTACCGATTCGGTATAATTACCGATTCGGTATATTACAGAATCGGTAAATTTACCGATTGTGTAAAATATTGTCCTCTACATCTCAATCACCAAATACCGGTCGGTAACGGCCGAATTCGGCCGTTACCGACCGGTATTTGGTGACCTACATCGGGTCCTTAGTCTGGGCTAATAGCGGTTACTGATGTGAGCCGCCCGTAACCAGGTCTCTCTAACAGTGGGTTACCAACGGTGTTCGTTTCTTATTAGGCTATGTTACAGCCGATAAGGGTGTCACTTTTCTAATCCTTTTTGCACGTAAACGTAATTTTTCGTATATGAATGCTATGTGGTAACTTGTAAATGCCCATGACATTCCGCTGTGACTGCGGGGGATGTGTGTTGTATCTTTTATATATAGCGGGTCTGTGAAGTGGGCTGACACAGGTCCAAGCCCTCTTAGATGTGCTGTGCTATAACTTGCCCTGTTCGTCATAACTTGTCAATGCCCGTGACGTTTCGCCATGACTGCGGGGGACATGTGTTGTTTCTTTTAAATATAGCAGGTTTGTGTAGTGGGCTGACACAGGTCACAGCCCTCGTATATGTGCTGTGCTGGAACCTGCCTTGTTTGTCATAATTTGATCGTTCACGTTGCATCATGCTAAGCGCTTGTTACCTGCTGGTCATGATGTTTTAAATATTGGGACACATGACTCTCTCATCACGCATTACCACTAATATAGCCAGTCCTGTTTTATATATATGTTTTATCTCTTTTCTCCATTTCGGCATAATGTGCCACTGCCCGTCTTGCCATTCCTTGTCACCGGGAGTTCACAAGTGCTTTTTTGTCTACACATCAACTTTCAAATATAATTGCAAGGTGAGTCCATTACCTTCCCTCTATTTACGCGTGTTCTTTGGCAATTGTGTTGTGGGTGATACAGGGCTTTCTCTTCTGGAACACTTAATATGTTAATCCCTTATGCAAATGTAGTTAAAGGGGTCACATTATGCTACCATTTACTTTTTTGGTTGATCCTTTAAAGAAGTGCCTGGATGGTTATTCGTAGCTTACCTCTGAACGTGCAACCCCTCATACAACTGTATATAAGGGTATCATTAAACTACTATGCATGTTTTATACTGGTTGATCTTCCTTGGAAGTGCTTGCATGCACACTATTATGACAGGATATTGAGCATATTTCATATTGTGTGTGCCTTTGCAGTTTGGTCCAAAGCATCGTGACATGTCTCTTGTTTAATATTAAATCATCCCTTTAGAGGAGTGGATTATGTCTTTGGATACTCACCATTGAGTGTGGTTATTCTTTCTTTTTCTGTTCTTTTTCAGACATTTAATCACACCTTGTATCTGTTATTCTAATCGCAATAAATCCTCATCACATTTGCTACCTTTTCCTGATACTGTGAGGTTTCATATGAATTAGGTGAGACCTTCCAGCGATGGTATTTACATCTGGGCCATCATTAATTTTCATGGCTAATATGATATGTATATTGGTATTTATCTTGTTCTTTTGTTCATTTTTTTTCTTCTTTAGATATAGGAATATATTTTTCTTTGACTCTGCTCCTGGTGAGACGCGGCTTCGCGTGCATATTATTACTGCCTTGTGGACTCTACAAACTATACAATTTTGTTCTGTGTGGTTAAACACCCACGGATATTAGAGAATCCCTGAGGACCACTCACAGGGGCACTACTTGTTTCACCAATTGCTCCTTACACATATTTTTCTCTTTCAGATCATTATCATGGAATTAATTCTCCATACTGTGCTCTTTGGAATTTAGCGTTTGTACTGATTTGGATTAGTCTTAACACTTATTTGGCCTACTTATATGTGGAGGTGAGATATACTAACCTTTTGTGTAACTATTGGTGGTTCTGTGTATCCTTTGAGGGTGGGCTGGTCCCTCAATCGGGTTGGGACACAAGTGCGCTATTATTATGGATCGGAGCTTGTAGCTTATTCGTATTTAGAGATTTTCAATTATTACTTGGATTTATCTCCTCATCTAGCCAAATCATTATTAACTAATGATGGAGTCCTTCAGGGTCCTTTTGAAACACTATGTGATCTGTATCTCTAACTATTATTTTTCTTGTTCTTTTCCTTCCCTTGCTGGTCTTTTCTTCCTTTTCATCATTTGTTCTCTATCTATATAAATGGCATTCCTGGTTTTTGACTTTTAGGTATTAGCTTTAAGAAATGTATGTTAAATAAAGTTTTGTTTTAACGATTTTTCTGTATTGTTGGTCTTTTAAATGTAATGTTTTAGTGTTTTTTCTATATATATATGTAATTATCCATGTGTAAAAGAATGTGTTTATCTTCTATATTTGTTTTGTTGGGCCATTCGTCTTTAAAATTGTTTTTGATGTATGACATGTGTCCTTATTTATGGATGTTATATATGTAGTTTGTAAAATGTCAGTTTTCTTTGTGATCATTGCAGCCCTGATGAAGTTCTGACTGGGAACGAAACCCATTGGCTGTGTGCCGTTCTTGTTAAAGATTACCAGAATAAAGAAAAAATTGTTTTATTGGACTAAGTGAGCTCGCGTTTCAACGAGTGCACCTTCCACCTTTTGATGAACATTTTAGCACGCTTTATAGTAAAGCAATGCAGCATGCGCACCTCCCACTCTCTGTCGTGATCGACCTCACACATGCACCTTCGCCTGCCATTACACGCTGTGCACACATTGCAATTCTACTGAGTCAAATTTCTGCTTGCGCTTCAATAGATTGTGGGCATAGCTTCTGTGGTTCACTTCAATCACATTAAACGAGGGACTGCTTTTTTGGCTTTGTAGAATTGTGCGTTTGTGATGATAGACTATTCCCTGTGCGTAGGACCGCACAAATCTGCCCCTGCCTCGCAGCGCTACATCTGCAAAAGGTAAAGTTTTCCAAAAACTCGAACCTTCGGTGTTTTCTTTCCTAGCATATAATTCTAGCTCAAAACATGGGACTTTTGCCCTCTCGTTTCTGGGCAGCAAAGTTCACACAAGGCAATTTTCAGCAAATTTGAAAGTTTTCTGCAAGGCAGGTTTACTTTCTGCATGGTAGACTGTTTATTTTGCCTCTATAAGATGCAGCATAAGCAACACCAAAAGACTGGTGGCAGATGTCAAATGAATAATTACTGGTTTTTTTTTTTAATTCATGACTCAAAATTGTTACCCACACTATATCTTAGAATTTCTACAATTGCCTCTCTACCCTTTTCGGCATGCCAGTTGCGGCTGGCAGCTGGCATTATTCGAGGGTGGGGGCGGGGCGGGGTTTCGCAAAGGAAGGGTCGTGCGGGGAGGAGGGGGTTAAATTTAATAATTATTTTTTTTAAATGACCTGTCCACTGGCCAGGTCCAGCTTTTTCTCAGCTCCAGCTCCTGCTCCTGCTCTGCTGCCTCCGGCAGGAACAGGAAGCAGGCAGCCTCCCCCCCCTCTCCTAGGCCAATCACAATGCTGCAATGGCAGCGTTGTGATTGGTGGGGGCGCCGCCCAGCCAGGGGCTTATGGGGAGGCCATTTTCCCCATGTAGACTGCCTTGCAGCCTGCTTAGCGAAAAAGCAGAGTGTCCATGACTGGTTTGGACGGCCCCGTAGGGCCGACTAAAAAGTCATTGGGCACTAAGGAGTGGGCATACCACTCCTCCCCTACTCACAAAGCAGCCCTGCCCACCCACCCGTTCGCAACCAAACCCTCCTGCTTTCTCGCAGCGAGAAAAGCAGAAACATAAAATGGTAGTAATTGCCATTTCATATTTCTGCTTCTCGTACTGCAAGAAAGCATGGTGCGACGCTCCTCCGCCCTAGTGGAGGAGCCACCCCTGTCAGCTTTTGTGTAGAATGATGCTCCTCACAGCGGTGTAGTCTCCGGTCTGGAGAACCCACAACAGAAGCACAAACTGGAGTGAACTGTCTGCATCGAGCCATAAACAACAACAGAGACAGTGATCAGGAAGGAGGCAAAAAAGTGTAGTTTTACCTAAAAGACCCTTCTCACTCGGAACAACAAAGACTGCAGCCCCCGTTGTCCTTCACCATTCAGCAAGTGGCAGTGCAACAGGAAGACTTTAATCTGCAGCCCCTCCCAGAAAAGGACCTAATTAAATTTCAATAGAAGCCTTGTCTCCCTAGATCTCCCTCCTGCATCTATCCTGATACACTTCCAATGTCTGGGACAACATCATCTCTTCTTCTGCACAGGAACAGGCTAGGGGCTTACAAATAGAATTCACAGGCCACCATAACTCTGCCTCACTTATACGTACAATACATATACTACAATAGCCACATACACAAACATGCACAACATATACCTGGATAGGATTAGGTGGCAGGGTATAAATCTGACTGTGTATTGGAGAGACACCCTCAGCCAGGGCCAAATAACTAATTTTGGGAGTGAGTGGAATAATCTTTAATTACAGAATAGTTAGAGTAGATCTTTAAATGAGACCTTCTCTTGTTCAGCACCAACTCCCCTTGTGCAGCATACAGAGCCTGTACCAAGGTTGGGATACTCTAGACTATGTTGAAAAGAATTGCCCTAGAATTGGCACACAGCAGATTTGGTTCTTAATGTTTACATGATGTGTACTATTTAGAATCACATGTTTAAGCTGTCTGCCCCAGATATGGAGCACTATGTCTAATGTTGTTTCTTTTTACAGCTTTTACCCTCCAATTGCTTGTTATCTCAGAAAGCCTTCTCTCACAACACTCCCAAAACCCTGCATGAACTTTGTACCTATACCTACTACCGCTTGATTCCCATCCTTTCTTTTTTTAGAATGACCCTCTTCTTACCTTCCATCCTCTTCATGTCTACTATTTCTGAGTATAGCCTCATCCCATTCTCATGCCTGTCTGCCTCAATCCTTCTTATTGTAATTCGTCAATTGGCTGTTACCTCATTTCATAGATCACAACCTCTCTTTAAAACCCTAACCCTGTAACCTAACATTACCTAATCTCCGCCAGCCATTTATCTGATAACCCATAGCCCCCACTAACGATCACACACACAAACTGGTATTATTATAAACTATTGTTAAATAACTCGAATAAATGCATGCAATTGTTTGTTGCAAGCATACGACTAATCACAAAAAACACTTTTTTAACTACTAACCTTGAGTTCCGGAGTAGCATGCTAGTCTCCATAAAGCGCTTCAATGCCTCATGCTTTTTAAAGAATACCAGCTTTCCTGAAGGTGGGCACAGACAGCAAGAATGAAAACTGCCCTTAAACAGGTCCATCACTGCAACATGGGTACAAGATTCACTAACACTCAAATTGAGGGGTGTACCTATCATTAGAGCTACAAGTGCAATGACACTGATACCTGGGGTTGTGAGTGGCTCACCACATCCTGATTGTGTCCATTCTTTAATACCCAACATAGGTAAATTTTTCTATTTTACACTATTGTTTTAATATTATTCTTGGAGAAACTGCCCACTCCTTCTTGAGCAATGTGGACTTGGTCATACCTCGGTTCAGGTGTTCCACCAAGCTTTAAGAGCTGTAAGGGGTAGAAGTGGGCAGGAGCCTCTTAAGAAATATGCATTTATTAATTTATTTTTACAAATCAAGCAGGGATACATGAAAAGCTGATAACGTGTGCCATTTATTCTGGGTGCCTTGTGTGTGGTACCTCTCATCTGCAATAAATACAAATAAAAGGAAAGTGTGGACGCAGTGCTTAATTTGTGCTGATCTTAACACTGGCACTTGTTTATGACAGCCAACCACATGGTGGCGCTGTCAGGCTACTTTTCAGCACAGGATATCAGCAGAGTAATAATAAATAAAATATACAGTACAAAAAATAATAACATTAGCATGTTCTGGATATTCTTACAACTTTAAGTCACCTGCAATAGTCCAAATGGTCGCATTTGAAGGAGTGCCATGGCAGTCCTGGCAGGGGCAGTGGGTGGTGTATGCTCGTAGGCCTCTTGAGAAATACCTTATGCCCTGACACTTATTTTTAGGTCTTACCTGCTAACATTTTATTTTCTGCCTTCTAATTGGCCAGTACTTGCCAATCCTGCTTTCTGTACTTTTATTCGATGAAAGGACCAAGAACCGATGTATTTGATAAGTGTCCTTCCGCTTTCCATCCACTGCTCACTATGATTCATGTAATATTTTTTTTATTCTTCCTTCTGCAATGCATCTTCCTAGCCCACCCCCTATTGCTTCTTCCTCGCATCAGCTGTTTACATTAATCGCAGGTTGACATAATTAGTAACATTTCGTATTGTATGATAATTGCATTTATAATGCCTTCCCCTCCCACCCCCTTGCTTCTTCCCCACGCCAGGTGTTTACATAAATTGTAGTTCAAGATAATTGGTAACATATTGCATTATAATTGTCTTCATATAGCACTTACTAGCCCTTACAAGGGTTTCAAGCGCTATTGGGCAAATCAGTGGCATCTCTCCATCCCATACAATGCCACTCCACACCACTCCACAAAATGTGACTTCACTCCACTCCCCGCCACATCACTCCACTCCACATTGCATCACACAATGCCACTCCATTTTATGCAATGCCACACACTGCTGTGCCACTCCACACAATGCCACTAACCACCACAGTGTCACTCCACTCCACACAATGTCACTCCACTCTACACAACGTCACTCCACTCTACACAACGTCACTGCAGTTCTCTCAATGTCTCTCCACTCAATGCCACTCCACGTCACACAAATCCACTCCATACCAGAAAATGTCACTTCACGCAATGCCACATCATGCCACATAATGCTACTCTGGTCAACTCAAACCAATGACACTCTACTTCATGCCACACAATGTCACTTCACTCTGCACAATACCACTCCATGCAACACACTGCCATTTGACTCTGCATCACACAATGCCTCTCCATTCTATACCACACAATGCCAGGGCACTCAATGCTACAAAATGCCACTCCAATCTACTTCACACCACTGCAAGCCAAACCACACATTGTCATTCAACTCCTTTCAATGCCATTCCACACCACTTCAAGCCACACCATGCCACTCCACTCCACACAGTGCCACTCCACTCAATGCCACTACACTGCACACCGCCCAATGCCACTCCTCTCCACTCAATGCCACTCCATGCCAGTGCAGGCAACAAAATGCCACACCACTCCATACAATGCAACTCCACTCAATACCTCTTTTCTGCACACAATGTCACTCCACTACATATCAATCAATCAATCAGGGAATTGTAAGCACGCTACTCACCTGTGAGGGTCTCAAGGTTCTGAGGGGGGGTCCGCAGATCTGTTTAGCCGAAGAGCCAGTTCTTGAGGGTCTTCCTGAAGGTGTTCAGGGAGGGGGTCCGTCTGATGTCTGCCGGTAGCTCGTTCAAGGTCTTGGCTGCAATGTGAGAGAAGTGTCTTCTGCCTGCTCTGTCTCTGTGGATGGCGGTGCTTCAGTCAGTGTGAGGTTGGAAGATCAGAGATTTCTTTTGGGTACGTGGAAGTTGATTTTGTCTTTGAGGTGTTTGGGTCCGTTGTTGTGTAGGCGTTTGTAGGCGGGAGTGAGGATTTTGAAAGTGACTCTTTTCTCCCCGGGGAGCCAGTGGAGACTTTGTAGGTGTTGACTGATGTGTTCATGTAAGGGAATGCTGAGGACGAGTCTGGCGGCGGTGTTCTGTATTGTCTGGAGTTTGCGGAGTAGGGACTTGTTGATGCCGGCGTATAGTGCGTTTCCATAGTCCAGTTGGCTGGTGGTGAGTGCGTGAGTGACTGTCTGCCTTGACTCAGGGGGATCCACTTGAAGGTCTTGCGGAGGATGTGGAGGGTGTTGAAGCAGCTGGAGGTGACGCCGTTGACCTGTCGGTTCATGGTGAGTGATGAGTCGAGTACGATGCCGAGGTTCTTGGTGTGGTCTGCCATGCCACTTCAGGCAACACAATGCCACTTCACTTCACTTCATACAATGCCACTCAACGTCATGCCACACCATGCTACTTCATGCCACACACTGTTATTAAGAAAAAATACCCTCAAGACCTATATTTCTTTTCTTATAGTTAATCAATAACTCTGTAGTTAGGGTAGACAAAAGAACAATGCATTACATATAAAGATTTTTTTTTTTTTAAATATCACATTTTATTTTAATTTTTTTCTTTATGTATTCTTTTTGTACTAAATATCATTATCTTTTTTTTAAAAAAAATATAAATTATTTCTTACATATTGTACATTAGTGCCATCTTTGTAAATTTCATCTGGGTACACAATCTTAGAAGAATCGACAATTACAAACAGTTTGCATTATATAAACAGATTTCACCATATCAGCTAATTTGAAAAATATATATCTACAGTCCCCCAAGAAAAACAACTCACTCATACTCCTTCACACAAAACTATCATGACTCTTACATACCTCACTATCACTCTACATACCCCACCTCAAAACCACATACACAGATGGTAACCTAGGGGTGAGAAACTCAGCCCTCTAATGCTTTGTTGTGAGCTAGGGTTTCGCAGACAGGCTGGTCAACGCGCGTTTCGATGGACTATATTTATTTTTATGCCATCTTCTTCAGGACCTATTGTTTTCTGACTGTATGATAGATTTGATACAGGGGGAACAACCAGAATCTGAAAAAAAGGGAAACACAGTGTAGAGCATTGCTTAAATTTAAATGTGAGTGTTGTGTCCCCAAAAGAAGGAGTTTTTTTTTAATTTCTCCTGCAAATCTATCTATTAAAAAACGTATTTATGTGAATGCACCCAAAAATACTCATAGTATCTCAGAGCTTTTGAGAAATAAGCATCTACCATGAAGGGACATGAACAAAGGTTACTCGGAGACAGTATGATACATAGTTTCAGTAATGATATAGAGAAAAGAAGAAGGAAGAAAGAAAAAGGGAAAAAGAAGAGAGAAAGAGAAAGAAAAGGGGAAAAAAGGAAAAAGAGAAGTGGAGAAAAAGGAGTAAAGAAATAGAAAAAGGGAAAAGAGATAGAAAAAAGAGACAAGAAAAAAGCAGGGATTGCTAAGTTTTTCACAAACTCGTGTAACAGTTATTGGAGATGTTTTCTACAAGAGTGGTCTAAATCATTCCTTATGTTTTACCTTGAAATCAAAACCGTTTTCTCCGTTTGCTGGTTTGTTATATCCAGCCAACAGTATTATGTAGGTCCAAATATATCACTGATTATCTTGTATAAGTCTATCTCTTCTGGAAAAGGAAAAAATAAGGTAAGAGGTGGCTGACTAAGTTCTTACATAAAGAAAATCTGGTGTGATTCGCCAATAAAGAAATATAAGTCTACATTACCTTCATTTCACACTGTGTGTACTTTTGGAATGGTGACAAGCAGTAATATCTTGAAAGTCGATAGGCCACTGGGATGTTCAGGCATATCTTGTAAATCCTGCATGGGGAGGTGCATATTATAGTACCAGGATACTCCCTATCTTATGCTTAATTTGTAGATATGCACATAAAGTTATTGTGTGAAGGTTGAGTATACATACCTAATCATGTATTTGCAACATATTCTAAATTTGTTCACTCTTTTTTGCTTTTGCTTGCTCCAGGCCTATTTGTCCGTTTCCTTTGTTTTCTTTTACAGCACAGAAGCTTGACAGGCGCGTCCTTATTTCCCCTTGGGACGTGTCTATAACAATAAAACATGATGTTGATAGAGTTGTTATATTCATTTACTGTTGTGCATCGGTGGTTACAGATCTTTATCTTCTAAGCTGATCTAACTGCCATGCTACAATTAAACACAGCTCAGTGTTTGCTAGTAGTATTGCTACGCACTTTTAACCTAGATCTCCTTACAGCGTTTTGTATTGTGCTTGTTACCAATTAGTACTCGCGTTTTTTCCTCCCCCCTCGTTTGCTTGACAGAGAGGCTGTTCATGTTTATGCTAACAACGTGTTGGAGAAAACCCTCCCCCAAAAAAACTGTCACTCAATTCAGTGTCACTTCACTCCAACAAAGCCAATAGATCTCACATAGGCAAGACCTTGCCAATGCTGGGAGAGGATGTGGCTTAAGGGCCAGAGCTGCCAACTGGGGAACAGGGTTCGAGTATCGACATCAGCTTAACATCCTATGATTCTGGGACATCCTGTGATTCAGGGCAAATCACTAAACCTACAAAGCAAATGAATGTGTCCTTCTATAAAGTAACTGGTGCTCATGTAAAGCACTCCAATACCTTTGTCAGTGTGAAAGATTATTCTAAATTCCAATTTATGGGGCGCGCAGTTTTGATAAGAACTTTGGTGCTTTCAACTGGAGCCATCACTTATGTTAAATTGATTAGGCTAAGTCGTTTCAAAGCTTTATATAAAGAATAACCGGCAGTTTACATTGGACATGCCATAGGTAAATTCAACAGGAAAGCATACAAATCAAAAGTACAGAGAACTCAGTACAGTTCTAAGTGGAATTCAGCATAGATTCATCTTCTAAAGTTGGAGAAAGGGGGGGTCCTCTGCATAGGAATCTACACGAATTTTTATAGGACTTAAGACAAAGACATTCATACATTGGTACACAAATACACAATTCTCAGGACATTCACCAGTAGAGAACAAGTAAAAGGAAACATTTTACTACAGAATACATTTGAACTGTATCTCATGGTACTAATACCTGAAGTTTGCAGGCATTCTCACAGTCTACATTTGCAATTCAATTGATACATTGTATAATGATAGCCTAGGACAGTTAAAATAGCCTTGGTTAGGTACAGTGAGAGAATGTCTCAAAGAATATTGTCTATTAATTAGCGTAAGACTCACAATGCTATATTTAGAATGAGAAGAAACAGTAACAGTCAACACATGATATTTTATGATGTTGTGCAAGATGTTGTGTTGTGCCAACTCCAACAACGCCAGCAATTACCACGCAGTTTTTAAATCGTCAAAGGCATTACATCGCACGCATTCGCTGCGCATGCTATTGCCACGCGATTGAAGTGTCTCTGCTGCTTTGGGCTAATACAACGCAGTTCACGAAATCGCATGCTATTACATCGTTTTTCCACTGAGTTTATGAAGTCTCTGGGGCGTGTTATATTGTAATCCTGGACTTTTAAGTTCGTATAGTGTAATAATAAATGTCAACATACGCTCAGCAATCTATTATATCAACATTTTTCTACATTCTTTCAATTAAAGCCTGTCTATTGTTTTATGTTGCAGAAGTGCTTTTTGGTGATTATGATTACGGAATGTTGTACATTTGCAAATTATGCCCTCCAGAAACACGAGAAACCGCCTATTGTGAAAATGAAAAAAGGACAATGATATAATGTAAAGCACCCATCTGTTACCACATCTGCTCTGCTATGGTGGCAGCCCAATGGGGGTTTGACCTCGTGAAATGCATATCAAAACATATGTTTGACATGAATGTGTTAACACACTGAGCCATCCGATTTATCCACCTACATTTCCCAAAGAAGACGAGTGATCACATATCCAGATTTTCCATCACTGGGTATCAAATGGTTTAGCACAGCATGCAGAAACTAACAACTTGATAACATCTTGAGCGTGACATTCTTCTGAATTTTCTGCGCTGCAGCAGTAACATAAACTGGCAGTGTAAGGTTCTGCGCTGCAACGTCAATGTAAATGGAATGAAATCAACATGTTGTGCACGCATCTGTCATAACCCGTCATAAAAACGCATATAATGAACCATAGCTCGAGTGTGTTCATTATAGTGCCCGCCTTCTGTCACCTTCATAATCCGTCATCACCTTCATAATCGTCATCTTGTGCACGCATGTAATGAAACATAGCTAGAGTGTGTTCATTAGCGTTATGAAAGCATGCCTTTTTATTAGCGTTATGAAAGCATGCATTTTTATTAGCGTTATGAAAGCATGCGTTTCAATTAGCGTTATAAAAGCATGCGTTTTTATTAGCGTTATGAAAGCATGCGTTTTGAAAGCATGCTTTTCTAGTGTGTTCAGGTCATCTTGCACTTGCACCGCTGTTATGTCATTGCATTGTGTTGTCATCGCTAGCGATGTAATCGCATCGCTAGCGATGTAAATGTCAATGCGCAGTTGTAGCAGGCGTTATGAAAGCATGCTTGTAAAGCCGCCTGCGATGTGAAAGTCGCGTTGCTGATGGCACCGCCTGAAAACACCGTCCTTGTAATGGGTGTTTCCCAAACACAACCTAGGTTAGAGTAAGCTCAATGTATACAGAAAGGAAAACAACTCTCACAACCCTCATAATTTCTAAATCATTTCAATTCTTAATCACTTCAGGTTCCTCTTTTTAGATTCTCCCAAGTCCTTCAAGGTGTCATAAAGTTGACTTTGCATTTGTTGACCTTAACATCAAGCCTCTTTCTTTTTTTTTCTCTTGTTGCTGACAGCTTCTTATACCGACAATCCATAACATTTCATGATGATATTCCTTAGCTAAACTTCAAGGAAATAATAACACATGCAATGCCAATTATTATGAGCAAAAGAGGGGTTAAAGGCTATTTTAAAATTCCTGCACCAATGCTACTGAGCCATTCCACTATCTTGGTAAATCCCTTTCCAATGGATCCAAATATACATCCTGACTCTTCCAAGGGACCTGACTCTTCCAACTCAGTTAATTCATGAGTAATGTTGGTGGGAGAGGTGTGGCGCCACGGCCAGGGCGACTGACGCTGGAATCTGGGGATCAGGGTTCGATCCCCGGCTCCGGCGGCAGGTTAGCCAGCACCATGTGACTCTGGGCAATAACGTGCTTAATCTTCCCGACGGCCCCCAGCGCCTAGAGACCCTTACGGGTGATTGTGCGCTTTACAAATGTGGCTTATTATTATGTTTGTAATGTTAGTAATATAGCCATCAAACTGCTTATCTACACGTGCTATATAGGAACAGCATTACTGAGCATGAATGACCTTGCACACTCTACCTTCCTTCGTAAAGAGCAAAACCAGAGCAAGGTGATTTTGCACAATCATAGCTCTCATTGCAAGAAATTCTTTATTTAGCACCATTAGAGCACCTGTAGTATTAGTGTCAAGCATATATACTAGGGTGGACAACGTTCTCATACTTACAACATTCAATGCCACTCATATAGAGGGTATAAGCACACCAAAGGTTTCACTAAGGATCTGTTTAAAGCTATGTTTACCCCTCCTTATGTATTGCTCAAGAGGAAAGTCTAACTCATAGGTCTGATAAATCCTGGGGTAGACTAATGCTGCATAACAACTACCTGCCCAGTTGTGTGGTAGCTAGAAATAAGATGACTTACCATATACAAAATAGATCCCTTTTATACTAGCATTTAGATTTCAAAAGGTTTTTAACTTAACTAGTTGTGCTTGCATTCGCTCCATCCTAATTTTTTTTTCTTGTTTGTCCTCATTTGTAATATTCATATTTTAGAGATTTCAAACATGAAAGAGGAGAGAAACAACAGAGGAGGGAGCCTTTAAACTTCCCACTTTAGATTCGCCAAAATGAGGGTATCTGAACACTCCTTTTACAGAGAGCATGGGCTGAACATTTCGGGCCCTCAACCGATCCAAACCATAAAACTCTTACTCGTCTCTCCCCCTCCCAGTCTCCTTCTCCATTATAACAGGTCCCGCAGAAAACTCCGCACCAGGATTGTCAGTCCACACCTTTTGGACTTTTCCTGGCCTGTACGGCTACCACATAATCATAGGACTAAATTAACCATAATGTTTGCAAACATAACAGTTATCGGAGAAGGAGATGTCCTTAACTGAAAATAACTACAAACTAAAAGTTCAAAAAAAAGAAACAATGGCTACCATAGAAATTTAAAATAAAAAATCATTACTTCTGGCAATTTTTTATTCTTTTATATTTGTCTACTTTTGCACCATTCATCCCAAATATTCCAAAATTTTGTTTTTTTTGTTACACATATAGCCCTATATAATTTTGCAACTCTATGTATCGGGTTGATCCATTCACACTCTACGGGGGGGACAGGCAAGATCCACTTGATGCACAGCTCCCTGCGCGCCAGTAAAATTAGCAAAAAAATTAAGGTTTTGTGATTTTTAGATACATTAGTTGTTACATCCTCATCTGGGATTATACCCAAAATTACCTGCGGGAGACTCACCTTAACTTCAAACTCCACAATACTGGAGATCGTCTCACCTACTTTTTCCCAAAACGTTTGTATTGCAGGACACCGCCAAAATATATCCATCCTACTTTTTCACAGTATCGTTTCCCTCTGGATGCTGTATGATTCATAAGGATCCGTTCTTGGTGACATCAATCTTTCACGACTCTGCTGCTCCCAGACAAACTCACCTACGCTGTTGACCAACCCCTTTGCTGACCCCCGACCCAGCGCGGACCCGCCCGCCTGTCTCCCGCTGCCCGGCTGCTCTTTGTCACCCAGAGCGGGGCCGCCGAGTGGAGACCGGCGAGGGGCGGACTTCACTGTCCAGAGGCCCTTGCGGTAAACCGCATCACCGGGGAGCGCCAGGAGGCGCTTAAAAACAACATTAGCCCCGTCTCGCGGGACGCCGGGCGAAGCCCGGGCCAAGGGCAGGCCCGTCCTATCCCGTCACAGACCGGAGGAGACTGGACTGGGCCCCCCCTCCAACAGTGAATATAAGGTAACTTTATCACGTCATCTGACATCATTATAGTTTGTCTTCATAACACAAAAATACACATTATTGGAGTTGGCCAATCCCTCGTCATTTGCTACAGTTCGATTACTATCCTCCCCTACAAAACAATAAAAATGTCACCGAGGGGCTCTAGAAGTAAAACGCTTCAAAACACGGCTAAATCCGTTGGGCCTATTGATCAATTTATCACTAAAGTCAACCAAACCATTGATCAAACTGTAATGCTGCTAGATCGTCGAGTATCCTATGAACTGGAACAAGCAAGACACTCGTCACTGGGACCCTTGATATTAGCGCAAACACCAATAACCCACTTAGAGAAAGCACCCGCCCCGGAAACATGCGCAGACATCCACGGCATCCCAAATCTAGTTGACCTCTCAGCGTCTTTGTCATTGCTGGACTCACAACTGACTCAGGCGCTTGAACAAACACCTGACATCTTTGCAAGTCCACCTTTGCAGGACAACGATCCTATCCAGAACGAACAAAGGGGGCTAAGGGAAGGAGCAATCCCGAAACAGAAGAATATAAGCAAAAAAAAAACAAAGACTCTAAAACTTCTAATACAAATAAGTTACAACACAAGCCACGCCCTAAGAACCAGAGAGAGAGAAATAAATCAAACGAGCAAAGCCAGGAAAATAGCAACTTTAACGAAGTAACAGCAGACAACATTACTGCTAATCCTCATCTCATTGTGGTGGATAACAATATGAATGAAAGAAATAAAAACAATGCTTATAAGGAAAATCTAGATCCGAACCTAGAAAAAAGAAATAAAACAAGCAAGACAGACCAGCATCTGATGACACGGATAGCTGACATAATAAAACACCAGCTACAACCCATTCAAAAAAGTCTGGAAGTTATAGAGAAACAAATAGCAGTACTAGTTGCTATTTCGAAAAACCCCGCAAACTTAAGAAATCAAGGGGTGACAAATACGGGAGGACTAAAATCCATAACTGGTAACACTAAGTCAGGACAATCATCTAATAATGTCATGATTGCAACCAATAGCCTTACCACCAGGGGTGGAGAAATTGTCAACAACTCAACTAACTCTTCTGCTACCTTAAAAACTAAGTCCCCCCCAAAAAAACCCTAAGAAAGTCTCAGACCTACAGAAAAACCCTCCCCCAACAAACATTCCCCCTAGGCCACTTTTAACAAATACTCCTCATCACGAACAGCTACAGAGGCATAACACTCAGATAGAACGGACAAAGAAGAGATGGACCAAACCCATAAACCTCCCACTGGAGGCAACCCCATTTGTAGCTATTCTAACAGGGGTCCCCGAATTAAGTCACGATACAGATGAACCAACCTGGTCCTTATTAAACAAAGTCTGTCACTGGTTGAATATCAACAGACCAAACCCACAAAATCAAGTCACCAGAATCACCACAGCAAGAAGGGTTTCATGGATAGGACACCAACAAAAAACGATCCCGGGCGATTGTGTAATAGTTAACTTTGAAAACCCTCGAGCAGTGGACTACATCTGTTCCTGGGAGACAGCAGATAGGAACGGAGGTATAAACATCAAACGTCTATCCTTTTTCTATCCCAGTTATACCATTATTCTGAAGGCCCAAACTGGTCCTCAAATTGGTCTTGGAACCAGCCAGAGAACAATCAAAGAGGCTGGAACCAGGGAGAATGGGGGCATGAAAATAAACAAAGGGGCTGGAATCAGGGGGAATGGGGGTTTGAAAACAAAGACTGGGGCGTCTGGAAAACCAATGGTAGGAGAGTACAGCAACAATCAATCACATAGGGAACCCTGGGGTGGGATACCAACTTTTAACAGCTACAGCTGTCTAGAGATGGTTGATTGACCACCATCACAAAGGGAGCATGACATAATTAGCTCAATAAACATCAGAGACACAGTTACAAAAATATTAGAGCACCCCACAAACACTAGTTCCAATGAGGGTCCCCTCATATCAGTTAAACGGCCAAATGGACCAAACAAGACAATTGCACACCTAACCATGGCAGACCCAATACAAGAGCTCCTTTGCTCCCCTGAGGACTCCACCGGTATTCTCTCTTCCTTACAAATTAGCATAGAGGCTCGGGGAAGCGCTCCAAATTCGACTTGCGAATTACAGCCAGGTTATCCTGAAGAAACAGCATTCAGAGTAAGATATTAATCGCCACAAGTCTTAACTCTGAACTAAGGCTATTATTTTGGA